>NC_134543.1:94935984-96422114 GCF_050624435.1 Tenrec ecaudatus
CTGGAGAATTGGGTCAGGTGGTAGACCACAGCTGGAGCCCCAAGAATCGGAGGTCAAGCAGAAGCAGACAGACAGAGAATCAATCCCAAGCAAAACAGTGAACTTGCCAAAGTTGCTCAGCCTGGGCACGAAGACTCAGAAGGAAAGCGGGTGTGAACCTTGGGACTCACACCAAGATGCTCCCCTAGTCCTGTGTCAGCAATCTTTCAAGGTATCGCTGGGGCTTCATTCCTGGTGACTGCGCTGGTCTTCTGCCCAGGCTCAGCTGGGATGGGGAAGTCACACAGATGGTGTCTTGTCCATGTCCGGGAGGTTTGGTTTCTCCATTCTGGTGTCAAAAGGTTAGGCAAGGGATACACTGATGACTTCTACACATCTTAGGTGGACCAAGTCTAGCCTCAGCAGCTTCTGTGACACACCCACCTCAATGAAGCAGGCAGGTGACAGTTTGCCTCTCCAGGGAACAGCTTAAAAGCAGGCGTTCTCGTTTGAACACAGACTGTAACCACAAATGCAGAGGATAGGCTTTACAACACCGGACAAAATGGAGGTGTGTGGCTATACGGACCTTATTTAGTCATTAACTCTATGCTAGCCTCCCCACTTATTGGGCACTAAACCAAAAAACATTGCCGTCAAGTTCATTCCAACTCAGAGCAAGACTGGGACTGCACCATCAGGTTGCTACAGAAGCCCATTGCTGCGACTGTCTCCCTGGAAGTAGCTGGTGGGTCCGGAACCAAAGGAAACCAACCTTCTGGTTCACAGCCAATCACCTAGCTGCAGTGCCGCCCAGGCATCATTGGTGATGTGACTTTTGAACTTCTTTCTCCATGAAGCCTTTGTCTCTGGCGGGATGCTATTATAAGATCAGTGAGATAGTACCTGTGACTGGTAATCTCGGTAAATTTAGAAGAGCTCTTCAGACTTCAGTTTCGAAAATCAATAGAGCAAGATTAAAATAAACACCAATAAGCTCCTGTCCTGTATGGGACCCAAACTAGGGCACGACATTTCCCACAGTGCCAGGCATGAGGTCAACGCCAACATGGGGGGAAAAAACAGCAAAGGACAATTCACCTCCAAATGAGGTTGCCATCTGAAGTGATGCATATCGGAGGAGGGACAGCGTGTTCAAAGTGTTGTTGGAACCATTACAAGGAGTGGCCATCTGCCATCTGGTCCCATCTCCAGCTTCCTTTGACCATCTGCACACCTGCTCAGGCATGTCACGTTGGGGAAGGCACGCGTATGCCACCACTGATGCTATGGCAATAAGAACAAGCTCAAGAAATAGCTCTTATGTGTCTGAAGCTATCCCTTCCTTACATTTGAAATCTGCCCCCATGAAGCAACCTATGGAAAAGGGATTCAAACAACCTGAAGCTTCTAGTGACACAGGACGACGAGTTTCTCCGCGATCTGAAATTTCAGACTCCCAGGCCATACATAAAAAATGAGCAGATTGTTAAGAGAGCAGCATAGAGAATGCGAAGCGGAACCTAATCTGGAATGCATTGTACATTCTCATTTTAAAGTTTGGTCAATATAAGGACTGCTACTTCTCTAGCCCCTTTCGGATTTCACATCTAGACTCGCTTTTCACAAACTAATTATGAAGAAGTACCTCTAACTGCTCACAGCAATCGGTTCGCCTCGAGAGCCTTGCACAAAAGTGTACAATTCAGCGGTTCCAGTTCTTCAGACCCTCAAGTGTCTCTCCTTAAAAATAGCTGAAAGATTTATTTTAACTTGGGAATTATAAAGATACCAAAAGACACACTGTTAGTGAGAACTCGCTGAATATATTATATGCAGTGAAATATATATAGCCTCTTCTAATTAGTTAAATGGATGAATCTATCGGAAAGCAGTATAGCATCGAGATACAAACTTAAAGTCAAATTACTTGGGTTCACCTGGTCATGTGTACTACTAACCACCAGTGTGACCTTGACCAAATCATGTATGTCCTATGAACTTAGTGTCTTCGTACATAAGTAGAGAACAATGGATGTATCAGTGAAAGGAAAATATAAGTATACATAAATGTTGTGGTGATTATATAATCTGTTGTCAATTTGAGAGAATTAAGAGTAAGGGGTGGAGGTTAGCCTGTCAATCAGGTGGCAGCTTGATGATCTCATTTAGAGGCTCTAAGGAGATAAATAGCTCACTGGAGGCGGGATGCAGGCTCACTCCCTGTGAGACATTTCTGGTGAGAAACCACATGAAGCTACCCTGATGCAGCCAGAGTCCTGGGAGCTGGGGGAGCCACATGGAGACCCCTGCCAGCACTGAGATGCTTTCACTGCCACTGGATACACAGACTTCCCACCTACTAGCCTGTGATCTTCCTGAATTCTGTGTCCTTGCATGTGTTTCATGAGTCTGAATAGAACTGTAAAGATTGGTATCGGACATGTGGGCTAATTTCTGACTTCTGGACTGATCTGGACCGGGCTGGGATGTTTTCTCAATATTCAATTGCTCTTATACATAAAGCTCACTCCTATACACACATGAATGTCTATGAATTTGTTTCTCTAGTCAACCCAGACTAACACAGATATAATTACTGTGCTGGCCACAGTATCTGCAACATAAGAAGAACATTAAAATACCAGCTATTGTGATAGGCTGAAAATGGTCTCCCAAGTAATTATAATTCCCAAGTACCTGGATCTAGAAAATGCTACTTTATTGGGGGTAAACATTTTGGCAAAAGCAAGTCAGTTAACAGTCTTGAGATAGGCAATGATTTGGATTAGCATGGTAGGCGCCAAATGAAATTTCATATATCCTTTTAAAAGGGTGGCAGAGGCAACATGAAAATCGAAGAGAGAGAGGATTGAAGACTGAAGTGATGTGGCTACAAGCCAAGGAATGTCAGCAGTCACCATAAGCAGAAAGAGACATGGAGAAAATCAATTCACTTTCGCTCCTTGAGTTTCCCGGGAAAATTCGGTACTGGGGACACCTTGATTTTGTCAGATGATACTAATTTCATACTTCTGGCTCTTAGGTCACTCAGATAATAAATGTTTGCTCTTAGAAACCATCAAATTTGTGGTCATTTGTTATTTCAGCTGTAAGAAATGAACGCATCGTTATTACATAGTGACTATCGATTCCTCCAAACCAAAATTTAGTAGCTTACAAGAGCAATAACTGTTATCTCACGCTTTCTGTAGGTCAAGAATATAGGTAGGTGTCACTTAGCTCGGCGTCTCTGCCTCGCAGTCTCTCACAGGATGCAATAGCGGGGCTGTTGTCTCAGCGTAAGGACTGAGTGAGGACGCTCGAAGCGCACTCATGTGATCGTTGGCAGGATTTAATTCTTCACCGTTTGCCGGGTGAGAGCTTAAGAGCGTCACAAGATGGTAGCCAGAAGCTGTCCTCGGTCCCTTGTCACATGGGCTACTTCATGGTGCCGTTCACAACTGGGCCGTTTACGTCATAAATAAGGGGCATGAAAAATGGGATCAAAAACGAAAGAAGAGACAGGAGGCCAAATATTTTACAAATCTAATGTCAACTGTAACACTCCATTACTTTTGCAGTATTCTTTTGGTTAGAAGTGAGTCACTAGGTCCAAGACCATCCGTGACCCCGTGTAATTCCCTGCACTGTCAGAATCCTGTTATTTCATAGCTGTCCTGGTTCTTCATCAGCCAGTCATCCTTTTTGGATGTTTGGTTACTTTTTCTTTTTAATAGTAAACTTATCTCATTTACATTGGTCTGGTGTAATGCAGGAAAACTTAAAAAAAGTCTCTCAATCTACAAATGCTCAAAGCACAGGCTTTAAAGTAAAAAGATTATCAACTCTATTTCTATGTGTTCCTGTGTAAGTCCTCTAGAAACGTGTGTGATAAAGTTGTCTGCTACTACGATGGTGAGAATTTTGCTAGATTTCCATGTATCTAGACAGCAACTTGCAGCCCAGTGCGCTCTTTCAGATCTCGATGAGTCCTCCTATGTCTGACCACCATGCCTGTCTACTTCACCCTCCAGTCAGTGGCTAGACTCCAAAGCTGCCCTTTTGTTTCATTAACAATGTGCTATCTGACTGTTTAGCCCACTGAGGTCAAAGATCCTAGAATCTTTGAGCTGAAAAGATCTTAATTTGTTTATTCAAATCCTTTGACGGAAAAATTCAAGTTTATCTCTGACATTCTCTAATATTTTCACTGCTAGAATCTGAGTTAGGCCTAGATCCTACTGTCTCGATTCCTAATTCCGTGGGTGGCGCGCGCGTGTGTGTTTGTGTGTGGTGCTGTTTGTTATGACATTGTTTTTATATGCTAATCAGTTCTGGAGTACTCAAAAGGTACTCAGGGAATGTTTGTAAATATCATCAAACTCGTGTTGACCACAAATGATTTACAACCCATCAAATTCTGATGGGTAATGAAGTCAGCATTTGAACTTAGACCCATTTTAAGATGAAATCTTTGCTTTCCTTCATATCCTAACATCAGTCAAGGATAAGTCAGACAGAAACTGCACAGATTTTGAACAGAAAAGGTTTAATATAAAGAATGATTAACTACTTACAGGGAACGAGTAGCTACTGAGAGAGGATAAGCGAGATCTCTAAAGAATACTTTCAGGGATGCGTGAAAGAACTCCAGGAAGCAAAACGTAAAGCAGCCCTCCTCCCCCATGCTGGGGAGCTAGCCTCATTGCAGAGGTGCCGGATGGCAGAGAAGGCTTTGGATTGACCTACATCATCACTGATCAGTGGGCAGTGGCCAAGCCTGGTGGGCAGGTCACCCACAGTGGCTTGCCACGGAAACTAAGATCCTGCCTGCCAGTGGGGACTGCTGTTGAATTCCCTGGGAAACTGACTGAGGTGTCCACAGAAGTCACCCGGAAGTTGCCGATAGAGGATGCTGCTAAATTCACTGGTAGTCCACCCGGGGCTCCAGCAGAACCTGCCAAGCATTTGCCTGTAGGTGGTACCACTGGCTACGTTGTCCCCCAGCAGGACAGCCAGGCACAGCAGAACAAGAAGAGGAAGGGAAAGCACATTAGATCAAGGATAAGTAGTCCCTTTCCTTTGCAAGTTTCATCTATTGTTCCCTGCTATCAAAATTTAGCATGGTGCCCGCTGGTAAAGAGCTATTTACCGATTCTGCTAACAAGCACAACAATGGAAATGAATTTGAAGCTAGGGCAATGAAGCAGCAATTCGTCTCCTCTTCACTAATGATAAGAGATTGGCTCTCATCTCACCTCTGCTAACTCACTGATACCCAGGGGTGACTTAGCCCCTGCTACAAGTGATGGTTGGGTGCTGAAACAGCTAGGCCTGATCATCTTGCTTTCTTCCTGGGAGTACTCTCTCAAGAGCTCTCTCGGTAGTCTCTAATGCACTCTTTCCAGCATGGCAGCCTCAGAGTAGTTGAACTTCTTATATTGGTGCCTCAGAACTCTGAGTGGGTGTTTCAAAAGTGAACATTCTAAAGTTAAAGGCTATGTATGACGTCATCTCAGAAATCCCCTTCCATCATTTCTGCCCCCTTTTATGGGTTAAGCAGTTCAATAAGGCTAGCCATCGTCAACGAAAGGGGAGTTAGTGTGCATCTTTCAGTATGAGGAAGGTTGTCTGGGGCAGTGAGCTGCTCGCATTGGGTTGCTAACCACAAGGTCAGAAGTTCTAAACCACTAGCCATACCAAAAGATGAGGCTTTCTACTCCCTTAAAGAGTTATGGTCTCGGAACCCCACAGGAGCAGTACTACTCTGTCCTAAAGGGTCCCTCTGAGTCCTCACTAATGGCAGTGAGCAGTTTTTCACCCCAATAAGAATAGCAGCAATGAATTTGCAGCCTTTCTTGATCCACCAGTAACAAAATGCAATATGACAACCGGGCGGGTACCTGAGGGTGAAAGGACAAAGAAAAGAAACCCTACCCTCCACCATACACAAATATTCCTATTATATGGGTTAACAATATTAAAAGTGAGATGTGAACCAGTAAAAGACCTAAAAGGTGCTTTTTATGCCTTTGTTATATTGAAAGGATAGGCTTGGTAATGTAAAATCGTGAAGTAGCTTTATTCTTTTAAGTCATTACTCTGTCATATTTCCATTTGCATTCCTCAATGTTATCTCAGAAAAGTCTCTGAGCTTTATACATCATTTTCAGACATTTGGACAGTTCCATTTTCAGGTAGAAAGCAATTCGATCTTATCTAAATAAAAACTTCAATCTTCCACCTCATGTACAGCTCCCCTTTCCCACCTTGGGCCTGATCGGCAAGACAGAAGGCACCTTGGTGTGTTGTTTTAGTGTTCTTCTCCCTTGCCTTACACTCCTTCTCCTGTCACTTATTCACTATTTCACTGGAACTGCAGAAAGTGAAGAGGGGAAAGAAGAGAGATTTTGCTTAAGTGGCGCTACTGTAACCTGTATTGCTATTCTCCATCACAGCAGATGACCACACGCTGAATTGAGCTCTTAGGACATATTGTTGTGACATCTCCAACTGAAGCCTGACATGGGCTCATCTCACAGCTATTTCTCTATGCCTTCTCTCTCAATAGGCCCTCCCTAACTCTTCCCATAGCAACCGTAAGACCTTGACAGGACCTCTCTTTTAGCATGGTCTGGCTTTGCCAAACAAGAAAGTGAAGTAACCTCTTTTCCTCCACTTTGAAAGCTAGTGGGCTTTTTGTAGCAAGAATGATACATTCAGCTCACCGGGAACCAAAATTTCATGGAATATTGAACAAGCACTCCTAAGAACAAGAACTCCATCAGAACACCACACTTCATGCTCTTGAAGTTACTCCAGGATAGGAAGACTGGGCTCATTCCTTGGTGTGAGTAAGAGGAAACACACCTCAGAGAAAAGCAAATGTCTAATTATCTAGTCAAGTGACTTTAAAATCCTTAATTTAAAAATATATATTCTCTCACATCCATAGCCTGTCTTCTGGACCACAATCCAGACACCTAGAACCTCAGAATTCCCTTCCCACTTGCCTTTATTTCAATTCTAGGGCCTTCCTAGCCATTTTCCCCAGGATGATCCCCTTGAGAAATTATTTGGAAAATAATGTTCTCTCTCCTGGGTCTGAGTGGCAGCCAAGAGACAGCTGTCAGGATTTAGGAGACAAAGCCTGGCTGTGTGGGCTGGGGATTCCACAAGGTTCTTGCTGCTGCAAAGTGAGAAGAGAGGGGGAGTAAACCACACACTAGCTCCCACACATGTTGGGAGCAGGCTTGCCTGAACATAATTGAATTAGCCTTCTCGACCAAAGAGTTTTGCCAATTCTGGAAATCTCTTCCAACCTCCTGTTGACCTAACTGCACTTCCCTTCCTTTGGGCTTTGTTGAAACAGAAAACAACTGTTTTGTGAGGCCACAGACCACTGACTAGAACACTAACAACAAATTTCATCCTGTTTCAGATACCACAAAAACCTAATATCTGCCATCCTAAATGCTATTTGAGCCCTGGGACCTAGTAAGGAAAGGTCTATCTCTCCCTGTTTCCAAGCAAGGAAATCCCAGCAACCCAGCAAGGAATTTCCTAAACTTCCCTGACTGCTTGCAATGTAGACTCTAGCCATCCCCATTCCTGGAAAAGTAGACTGACTGCCCCTTCCTTATGACAAGGATGGCCCATGATATCCCCAGGGAAGACCCAATCACCTCTCAACAAGGAAGTTCCCCAGTTGTCTCAGGGACCCAATAATGAAGGCCCTGATCTTCTCTACTCCCAGGCAAGGAAGGCCCCAGCTATCCCCACCCCACCCCAACAAGAAAGTCCCAGTCCATAATAATAACAGCAAGGACGGTCCTGGGCATTCCTATATTCTGGCAAGAAAGGCCCTGACTGCCCCCCACCCAAGACCTGACAAGGAAGGCCTCAGACATCCTAGTGATCCAGCAAGAAGGTCTCAGCCATACTTATCCTAGCAATCTGTCAAGAATCAACTGTCCCCGTATGACCAAGCAACCCACCCAAGACAGCCACACCACAATGCAGTCGATCACAATACAAACACACACACACACACACACACACACACACAAATCAAGAAAAACAGCTACAAGCAACTCAATAATACCCATACCTAAAGGATTACACTGAAGAAGAGGCCTTGGAAGTACCAGAAATAGAATTGAGAAGAATGGTGTTTAGATCCCTTCAACAGATGGGAAAAGACTAAAAAATGAAATAATAAAAGCTAGAAACCCTACACCAAATAGATCACTAGAAAAGAAACAATAAATTAACAGAATTAGACAATATGGTAAAAGGGCTGGGTAATAGAACTGAAGAAAAGTGAATTAGTGAGCCCAATTCTTTCATATACAAAGCCAAGGAACACAGCCATAGTTTGCCGCGGCCTAGGGGCAGGGATGAGGCTCAGCTATATTGTTATTTTGTTTCCTCCCCCCATGGGGGAATTCCTGCCTGTGTGGCTGGCGGTGCTCCTGTTTTTCCTCTGTTATCCCACATGACTGAGGGAACTTCCTCCAGCCTATCTTAGTGCCTCACATAGCCTAAGACAGTTCAGCCAACACTGGCCAAACTTTCAAGCTGCTGCAGGAACCTCTGCCCAACCTCTGCAGTGATCTACGTGGCCAGGGAAATTCCGACCACTATTCGTGGTGTTCTACACCAAAGCAGGCAACCCACCAGCCTTCTGGGGCACTCCCCGTGGGTGAGAAGGCACAGGAGGATAAAGTGGTAGGTGGTAAGCTAATTCCATAGTGAAATTAGCTGTAGGTAGTTCAAAGAAGCATTCCTACGTGTCTCTCAGAGAGAGCCAGGACTCTTTGACTCCCTGGAAAATGGCTCCTCTAAAACAACACAACGCAAACAGCAATCAGCCCTGATAACCTCACGAAAAAACAGGAGAAACAAAAGACAATGGCAGAAGATGTCCTGAACCTAAAGACATGCATAGAAGAAGCGGACATTGAGGTGCCATGGAAAGAAATTTTCAGAATTTCTTTCCATGGAGCCATACAGGACATGAGGGAAACAATACAGAAAAAGGATGAAATGATGGAGGAGATAAAGTCCTTAAACCAAAGGGAAATACAAGAGCTTAGGGAGGAGATAACAAAAACCAGTAGCAGACTCACAGACTTCGAGAATCAACTGGAGGAAGCAGAGAACCTGAGGAGGTGGTCAAAGGACCTGAACAGAAGTTTCACAGGGGCAAAAATCCGAATGGCCAGTAAACATATGAGAAAATGTTCCTGATCTCTTGCCACAAGGGAAAGGCGAATTAAAACAGTAATGAGATACCACCTAACACCCTCAAAGATAGCCCAATTCAAAAAATCAGAAAGTAACAAGTGTTAGAAGTGCTGTGGGGAGACAGGAACTCTCATCCACTGCTGGTGGACCTATAGGTATGTACAGCCACTATGGAAATTGATCTGGCAATAGCTAAAACAGATGGAAATAGAGATACCATATGACCTAACAATCCCCCTACTGGACACATACCCAGAAGAGTCAAGAAACAAACCACGGCCAGGCATCTGTGCTCCAATGTTCATCGCGGCACAGTTCACAATTGCAAGGAGTTGAAAACAACCCAAATTTCCCTCAACTGATGAGTAGATTAAAAACTGTGGTATGTATATACATACAATGGAGTACTATGCAGTGATGAATGCATGAAAAAGCAGTGATGAATGCATGAAGCTCATCACTGCATGGGAAGAATTGGAGGAAATCACGCTAAGCGAAGTAATCCAAGCACAAAAAAACAAGTACAAGATGAGTGCGCTGAGGTAAGCTTAAAATAAAATGCAAAAGGGACAGAGGGAAAAAGCTACTATATACAAACATTCCTGGGGTGAAGACCAGCTAGTATGGTAGGGGACAGACGAAATCCTGGGATACATATGGTAGCCAACTAAAAAGGAGGGAGGGAAGGAAAAATATAAAAAAGAAATGGGTAGTGGAGGGACAGGACACTAACCCACCCAAAGAGAGGGTATTGTTCATATCTCCACAGGAAAAGAGGGACCAGACTTCAACAGAAAAGTGGGTGAATGGAGACATCGAAACGTGTAAGATATGACAAAGTAATAATTTATAAATTATCAAGGGTTCATGAGGGAGTGAGGAGTCGGGAGAGAGGAGGACAAATGAGGAGCAGATGCCAGGGGCTTACATGGAGAGCAAATGTTATGAGAATGATGAGGATAACTAATGTACAAATGTGCTTTATACAATTGATATATGTATGGATTGTGATGAGCTGTATGAACCCCCAATAAAATGATTTTTAATGGGGATAAAAGTTCTATAAAAAAAATCAAGAAAATAATACCATTTGCAATGTTCACACAAGAGATGAAATAATTAAGAATAAACCTAAACAGAGAAACAAAATACCTGTTTAAAAAACCACTTAAGAAACTAATCTATCAATACAATGCAATTCCTATCCAAATCCCAATTTAATTCTTTGGAGAAGTGGAAACATTAATTACCACATGTGGAGAGGTAAGTGACCTAGAATACGCAAAGAACTCTTTCAAAAGAAGAACAAAATAAGAGACCTCCCATGACCCAATTTCAAAGCCTATTATTCAGTCACAGTAATGAAAACAGCCCGATTCTGGTATAATGACAGGTACATGGACAAATGTACATGGAACAGAATAGGAAACCCAGAAATAAATGCATCCACCTAGAGACAACTGATCTTTGACAATGGCCCAAATGATCTTCAGTGGGAAGAGACAGTCTCTTCAATGAATGGAACTGACAAAATAGGATTTCACCTATAGAAGAATGAAACCGAACCTGTATCTCACCTTACATACAAAAATGAACTCAAGACATCTCGAAGACCTAAATGCAAATCCCAGAGCTCTACAGATCATGAATGAGGAAATGGAGACAAATATAGTGACAGAAACATGTAAATAAGGAAAAATAGATGACTGAGACCTATTAAACATAAGACACTCAATGTGCAACAAAAGACTTCAATAAGAGTGAAAAAGAGAACATCTGGGCTGAAGAAAATTCCCTAGCAACAACACAAGAGACAAGGGACTTCTAAAATCTATACAACACTGTAACATCTCAATAATAAAAAAAATAATAATCCAATTAAAAACTGGGTAACAGACATGAATGGACAGTTCACCTAAAATGACACTCAAAGGCCCATGATCACTGAAAAAAAAATGCTAGTAACTAACCTTCTGGGAGATATAAATCAAAACAACTATGAGATATTACCTCATACTGACTATGAAACTGATTGGCTGCCATGTGACTATGAAACTGATTAGAACTCCCAGACATTGCTGGTGGGCCTGTCAACATGTACAAATGTTAAGGAAAGTAGTATGGCTTTACCTAAAACAACTGGACCACCACTTGTCTGTCGATTAATTGTACTGTGGGGGCTGGGATGTTGCTGTAATGCTGAAAGCTATGTCCTTGGAAGGCTTTCGACAGTAGGCCATAATAAACTTTGGATAACATTGAGAAGAATGGGAATTCCAGAATACTACAATGTGTTCATGAGTAACTTGTACATGGATTAAGAGGCAGTAATGTGAACAGAACAAGAGAATACCGTATGGCTTAAAATCAGGAAAGGTGTGCAGTAGGGTTTTAGCCTCTCACCATACTTGTTCCACCTGAGAAGCCAGTTTATATGAAGAAGAATGTGGCATGAAGTTTGGAGGAGGCTTATTAACAACCTGACATATGCAGATGACACAATCTTGCTTGCTGAAATTGAGATCTTGAAGCATTTGCTGATGAAAATCAAAGATTGCAGCCTTTAGAATGGATCACAATTCAGTGTAAAGAAGACTAAAAGTCCACAACTGAACCAATAGGCAACATCATGACAAATGGAGACAAGGGTGAAGTTCTCAAGAATTTCATCTTGCTTGCCTCCACAATCAACCCTCATGGAGGAAGCAGTCAAAAGATCAAAAGATATGTTGCATTGGGTAAATCTGCTACACAAGACCTCTGTAGAGGATTGAGAAGTGCGGATGTCACTTTGAGGACTAAGGACTCCTGACCAAAGCCATGGCATTTCCCATTGCCTCATCTGCATGTGAAAGTTGGATATCGCATAAGGAAGACCTTAGAATCGATGCGTTCGAATTGTGGTGCTGGAGAAGAATGTCGAAAGTACTGTGGACTGCTAAAAGCACTAACCAATCTGCCCTGGAAGAAGTATGGCCAGAAAAATGAAAACTCCCTAGAGGCACGGACGGCAAGACTTCCTCTTACATACTTTAGACATCCTGCTAAGAAAGACCAGTCCCTGGATATGGACGTCATGCTTGGTAAAGTGGGGGGCAGCTGAAAAGAGGAAGGCCCTCGAGGAGATAGATCGACACTGTGGCTGCAACAATGAGCTCAGGCGTAGGAATGATAAGAAAGAAGCAGGACCTTGCAGTGTTACATTCTGTTGAGCATACGGTCACCATGAGTCTGAACTGGCTGGATGGTACCTAACAACTACAAAACGGTTGGCAATGGAAATCCCTTCTGAGACAGCAATACAAGTCGTAACACAAACATGCAGATGCACTACCATGGTCATAGCAGCACTGTTCACAATACCAAGAAGTTGGAAGTAGCCCAATAGCCCATCAATAAAAGAATGGCTAAAGAAAATTGGTACATACACACACGATAGACTATGCATACACACACGATAGACACACGATAGACTATGCATCATTAAAGAACACCGATGAAACTACCAGGCACCTCACATCAATGGATCTAGACAACAGAATGCTGAGCTAAGTTAGTCAATCACAAAAGGATAAAGATTGTCTGAGACCAGTACTCTAAAGGCAAACACCAAGGCAAAGACAAGGATCTGTTCTCAAATCATGGAACCATCCAATGAGCACTCATAAAACAATGTGGTGGTATGTCTAATGTTTACAATCCATTTATCATCCCTTTATGTGTGCATCTTAAAAATCACTTCTTCAGAGGAAACCTCACCTCAGCTGGGGTCTGCTTTTTTTATTTAGGGAGGGGGCATGGATAGAACCAAATAATTCCTGCCACTTAGCACACTCCCATGGTCACCCCCAATTAATATATACTCCTGTAAAGTGATCAGCAAATTTCAATGGCAATCCACGACCAGAGGAGAGGGCAGTATGGTCTGTCTCTGAGGAGGGATTTCACTTTTGTTGGTGGGTAAACCAATTTTTGGTGGGGGGGGGGGGGGGGTGGGCAGGCTGCCCCTGGGGAAAATGCTTAACATTGTTTATATAGACTCCCAATGGGAGAATCCACCCAGAAATTGTTTTGCTGATTGTGTATTTTTTACTGAATTTCTTTTCAGCCATTGGTGACTGGTTGTCCTGGCTGTGTACCACTGGAAGCAAACAAACTCCCTGCCATTCCATCAGTGCTGACTCAGTGACCCCCTGTGGGCTTCTGAGACTGTAGCTCTTTGCATGAGTAGAAAGCCCAGTCTTTTTCCTCTGAAATGGCCGGTGGTTTAGAACCGCTGACTTTGTGGTTAGTAGCCCAACGGGTAACCACAGTGCCACAAGGGCTCCCAGCCCTGTCTTGACCCCCAGCAGTCATTTGTTTGTCTTCCATTTTTGTAATTTTGTCACTTCGGGAATGTGTGTGTGTGTGTGTGTGTGTGTGTGTGTGTGTAAGGAGGAATTAAATGGTATGCAATCTTTTGGAAATGGCTTTTTTACTCAGCAAAATTCCCAGGAGCATCATCCAGGTGGTAACATGGTACATTCGCTTTCATTCCATGATACGGATGTACCACGGCTTGTTTAATATTCAATAAATAACATCTGGGATGGTCCAATGTTTTCCTATTGCAAACAAAGGTGCTACAAACATTTGTACAATGGTTTGGTGTGAAAACAAGTGTTCGATTTACTAGGGTAAATGCCCACATGAGAAATTTGTGGATCACATGGCTTGGGACAGATTGCCTTTTAAAGAAATCCTCAAACTTTTTCTCAGAGTGTCTATTCCAGCAATGCATATGAACCTATTTCTTCACCTCCTTGTAATTTTCCAGCTCTAGGCATGTCCACTGGCTAGAAAGTGCAAGTTCTTCTAAATTGTTTTGTCTGTACTGATTGGCATTTCCAGGTTGCTGGTTTCTTCAGCTCCGCAATGGAGCATAAAGATGGCACAGAGAATTCACCCCCATGTCTATCCTTGGACCCCTACTCAATCTGCCTTCTCTCCACCTTCCAGAATTGTTTTCTTTACATGGAATTCTAATTATGCTTCTATAAGAAATAGGGGAAAGTGCTGCCACGCCATTGTCCTGACAAGAGAATAACTAAATATGTATGCATGTAGTAGTTACATAATCTGGTGTCAATTTGAGAAAATTATGAGTGAAGAGGTAGAGTATGGCCTGTCAATCAAGATATAGCCAATGAGGTCTCTGTGTGGGTGTGGCCTTCTCCTGAGAATTCTGGGAACTCCTGTATTTCCTCCTTGGAGGCTGGAGACACTTCTCTCTCTCTCTCTGCTCACTCCCTGAGAGATAATCTACTGACAAGACACATGGTGCTACGCCCTGGGAGCAGGAGAAGCCACATGGAACTACCCTGATGCAACCAGACCTCTGGAGCTGGAAAAGCTACAGAGATCCCTGACAATGCTGAGGAGATATTTACAATGCCACTGGATCCACAGACTTCCAACCCACCGGCCTGTGATCCTCCTGTATTCAGCATTATTGTATGCATTTTGTAAATCTAAAGGGAGCTTTATAGATTGGTATCGGACATATGTACTAATATTGGACTTATGGACTTGATCTGGAATGGGCTGGAGAATTTTCTCAATATTCAATTGCTCTTATATATAAACCTCTTTCTTATATACATATGAGTGTCCATAACTTTGTTTCTCTAGTCTGCCCAGACTAACACAATGCATTATTTTTAAAACTAGTAAAAGTCACAGAAATTTTGTAAAAGATTTAGTTCAAACATAACCTCCTCCAAAGCCTTTCCCAATGCCTCAAGATTGGGTTGGGGTCCCTCCCTCTTCTGTGTGTTGCTAGGACCAGCTGTTCTGAATCCATCAGAAAATCATCATACAGTTTTGTAAAAACCTGTCTACATGTCTATCTCCTACATTAAATATCAAGTTTGTGGACAATGTGGACATTGACACCACCCCCCAGATGGTAAATAATATCTGATAGATTACGGGTGTTCAATAAACAGGTTTATTGAAAAACTATCCTTTTCTTATTCAAAAATCCTGAGAAACTTACTAGTAACTTTCATAAGAAGGTTCACATTCAGTTGTTATTGAGTTGAAGACTGTGTAAGGCCAGATTGACTGCAGAAACAAATCCAGAGGCTGTCATATAAGAAAGGGGAGGTTCCCCAGGACCCTCCATATGAGAAGGTCATGCCCATAAGGAGGTACCATCAAGCTGTGACTTGATTGGACTCTGCCCCTACACTTTTATAGATCAAGCTGACATGAAATTATGTAATTACCATATAGACTCTACAGTGAGGTCTACACCCCTCTGGAAACAAAGTGAACCAAAACCAGTCTGTACAAATCCTCTATTCAACCAGAATTATCCTCTTCCTTCCAAAGTCCTCTTATCAGTCAGGAAAGTAGACTGATATTATGAATAGAAAGATATTATCTCAACTTTTATCTCCATCTTTCTTAAGCTTCTTTCTTTAACCACCTGGACATACTTTTCCATAGCATTTTATAAAACAGTCTTATTGGTATGTAATTCACTCACTCACTGCCATAGAGTCAATACTGACTCATAGTGATCGCCAGGCGGGTTTCTGAGATTATAATCTTTGTATGAGAAGAAAGCTCTGTCTTTCTCCAGAGGAGCTTCTGGTGGTTTTGAACTGCCAGCCATTCAGATCACAGCCCAACTCATAACCACTACACCACCAGGCCTCAATAATTCAATTGCATCTATAGCATTTTAGAATAGAAGTTACCTTTGATACATACCGTCTTGTTTTCTTTCTTCCTAAGTGCACCATTATCCTCAAGGTTTTCACGTCTGTAAATTCCATGCAAGTAGGAGCTGTGTTTTTCATCCTTAACACATGGCACATTGTATTACATGTTCTAGGCACTCAGTAGCTATTGGTGGTTGAAGAAAACTTTAAATTTGGAGTGTTTTAAGAGAACAAAATCTGCCTACCTCATCTTCTTATATGATGCAACATTGTCACCTGTATCAAATCACTTACTCTCTCTAGTCTTCATTTCCTTCATCAGTAAAAATTGGGAGAAATATAATGATATACCATTGTTGTAATGCACCATCAAGTGGATTCTAAATAATAGTGAGCTTACAGGACAGAGTAGTCCTGCCCCATAGGGCTTCCTAGGCTAAAATTCTTGACAGGACAGCCCTGGTGATGTTATATATTGGGCTGCCAACCCAAAGGTCAGCAGTTCAAACACATCAGCCACTTCTTTGGAAAAAAGATGCAGCTGTCTGCCCCTGTGAGGCTTTACAGCCTTGGAACCCCTAGAAAACAGCCGCACCCCCCTCACTGTGGTTGTTATTGCTACAAATGTTCTGATATATCCAGGGCTCTGGGTCTCTGGAACCAAAGAATGGACTCAGTGACCACAAAAGAGCAAGCAACAAGTAAAGTTTATTCAGAAAGTATCTGACGCAGCAGGTGGGGGCTGAATGAACTGTATCTAGGGGGTTTTATCAGGTGTGGGGTATGTTTGACCTGTCTGTCTCTCTAGGTTATGAACTGGCCAATCCCAGGTCTGGTCCTATTTCTCAGGTACAGTCATAAACCTGGTCATGCTCTCCCCATGGCTGGGTCATGCAAGGGCATGGTCAGGGAAGTAAGCTTGCAATGGTCAGCAGAAAGAGTCTTGGGTTTGATGACCTTGACGTTTAGAATCAGCTTCGGTCTTGATGCCTATAGGCTTAAGATTTCAATTGCCCCAGGCTGTTGAAATCACCCCTCCAGACATCTTGCCACTCCCAGTGCTTCCCGCCTTAGGGCCTCTTCTCTCACTCTGGGAGGGGCTCTCTCTTCTCTCTTCCTTTGAGTTGGAATCACCTGGATGCCAGTTTGGTTTAAGCTTTGGAGAATCTTAACCAGAGCAGATTGCCACCTTCTTTCTCTTACAGAGCAGCTGTAGGATTGAACCTGCCCACCTTTCCTTCTGCAATCCAAGATTTAGACACTGAAAAGATAGCTCAGGTTGGTGGTAATTATGACCAAATGGATTTTAAAAGAACTATTTGTATCTACGTGTCTGTCAAAGACAGCTCAAAAGACCAGTCTCATGGGTAACAAGCTGAGCAGATGACTTCCTTCCTGAGTTCAGTAGTGAGTCGCTTATGCCACATTGTCAGTCTTTTTCAAGGCTGGTGAGAGAGCTAAGGTTGATTGTGCCAACCTGGCTGATAAACACATGTGGAGTTAATTGAAGGGCAGAAGGATAAATGACTCAGTGAGCCTCACCTTTCTAGTTCTCAGATCTTTGGCTCTCTGATGGTTGGACCAGGGTGCAGCTGCCTTAGTTCCCTGCTTCAGCTCACATCCTGAAAGACATCCCTGAGGAGAAGCCACAAGTACCTGTTGCAGCCCTGGGTGCTGGAGCAGCCGTGTGAAGACCCCTACCAGCGCTGAGATGCGTACACACTCACTGATAAGGCTTTCCTCCTGCAATCAGAGTCATTGCTTGTGTTTTGTGATAATGAGGAGGACCTTGTAGATTGGTGTCAGACAAATGGGCTAATGTTGTACTTATGGGTTTGGACAGCCCTGGGTTGGGATGCTTTCTTAATGTACACTTACTCTTTATATAAAACTCTCTTATACATATGCGTTTCTGTGGATTTATTTCCCTAGTCTACCCAAACTAACACAGCTGGTGATATGGCAGCTGTCCCCCAAGACAAGCTCCTGACTGGGGGCATGACTCAGCAGCTGCTTATGATCCATCCAATACTCCAAAATAAATGCACCTACCTGTAAGAGCTCACCTTGCTCTGCAGACTGATTTCTCTATGAATGTCTGAAGGGTAAATCTTTTAGAAGGCATTATAGCATAAGGTCAGTGTGTAGAATCATTTTTGGAAAATAAAACATAGGCCAGCTAACTGTGACTACATCCAAGGCTTCCTTCTAAAGTTCCATGTATCAAGCTTAACAAGGGGAAACGGAGTCTAGAGAGCCACAGAGGAGGTAGAGAGAGGAAAGCTCAAGAGTACTGCTCCAGGTCTCTGGGAAGGGTCTCCAGCCCACCCAGTGCAACAGAATGAGTAATTCCCTACTGGTCTCTAAAATCATCTTTCATAAAATCACCTTCGGGACCACAAGCAAGGCCTTCCTTCACACATGCGCACGCACACACACAAAGAAGGAAGTAAAGATTCATAAAAATGATCAAACTCTAAGTCCATACTCAATAGAACCTAAAGGGGGAGCTTGGGATTCTAGCGAAGCACAGCTCCGACTTCAGAGGACACGATTTTAGCAGTGTCTGGAGCAGGCTAGAAGGCAAGAGAAGCATGCATCAGACTAGCGTGGGTGTATGGAAGGCCCACTGGGAGTAGTGATAACCTGGAATAAAGTGGAACGCAGAGGGCAGCCATCATGAAGTTATTTAGTTCTGTTTCTGATGTAATTTTATCCTTGACCCCCAGGGTAAATCAGGTGTGCGAACAGACTGTAATAGCTACACACACCCAGTGGTGTCTGCTGCTTTGGGTTTACCATTCCACGAAGTGTAATGAAGGAAAAACAGGAATTTTTAAGTAGTTTACATCACTAATCCAACTCTCTTTGAACTGAGCATGGCATGAGTGACACATATCTGTAAACAGAAGACATTTACTCTAGTAAGTGGCTTTTATTTGGAGGCAGATTTGCCATGTAGAATATTTTTGGTAAAATATTTCAGGTTATAAATGACTTTACCTCCACCATCATACATCACGGGATTCACTCATGTCTTCTGAGAGGTTGGAGACGTCCTGATTGATTGACTTGCTTTTGAATTGGGGAACATGCCTTTCCTTGCCATTGCTGGTGTGCGGCACTAGGGGGGTGGTCCCAATTCAGACGGACCCATTGTTGTAGCCACTGTGTCCTTGATCTTGTGAAGGGTCTTCCTCATTTTAGCTGCCCTTTCCCAGGAGCTGGTTTCTCCGGATGGCACGTCCCAAATACCTGAGCGAGGTCTTCTAACGAGAACCCAGGCTGTGCTTTCTTCAGCGCAGAGTGTTTGTTCTTTCGACAGGCCGTGCATGGTTCTTTCCATATGCTTTGGCAACGTCGCAATTCAAACATGTCCATTGTTCTCCGGTCTTCCTTATTCATTGTTCGGCTCTCAGAGGCGTGACGCAGCAACGGAAAACAGCATGGCATGAGTCAGGCCTATGTCTCCAACGCGACGCCTTTGCTCTCTGAAGCTTTGAAAAGGTCTCGTGCTGCGGATTTGTCCAATGCAAGACATCGTTTGATTTCTTGACGGCTGCTTCCATGAGTATTGATTTTGGATCTGAGTAAGCGGGAATATTAACCACGTCAGTGTCTCCTCCGTCCATCGTGCTAGTTTCCGTTGGTCCGGTTTTGTGGAGTTTGGTTTTCCGCAGGCATGCAGGCTGAAAGGCACAGGCTTTCGATTTTCCCCAGCAAGTGCGGCAAGCCCTCTTCGTTTTCAGCAGTCAAGGCCGTCATCTGAATATCAGAGGCTGTTTCATAAATCTTGGCCGATCCTGATGCCGCATTCCTTTCAGACAGTCCTGCTTCTCATATGATGTGTTCAGCATAGAGATTGAATTAGTACAGTGACGCACTATAACTCTGAGACATACCTGTCCTGATTGGAATTCCTATAGTATCACCTTGTTCTGGAATTCTGTCTACAATGTTATCCAAAGTTTATACCTGTTAGGAAAATGCTTGTAACTGTTAGGAATGATTTCCCTTCCCAAATCCACCACAAGAAGGACTTACTCTACAATTGTAGGCCTCTCGCTCCTCAGATTTGACGACAAATTTTAACACTCGAAAGACTGAGAACAGAGTCAACCTCACTGGTCATCTCATTTTTACCCTAGTCCCCATGGCCAAATCCCACTGACTGGATCAGGCAGACACAGCTCATACCTTCTATCTCCATTTCTGGCTTCTTTAGGCCTCGTTCTGGGCACTAGCCAGAACTCAAATTAGACCATAATCCTTGGTATGTCCTGGACTTCCTCTTCCTCACTTCCAGTCTGAATAATCATCAAATTCTATGACTGTGTCTCTAAAATTTCTCTTGAATTCAATTCTCATTGAATTCTCAGCTTTGACCACCAGCAACTTATATCGGTGTTATCTAAATTCCTAGCCTACCTAGAGATTTACTCTTCTCAAACGATAAACCATGTTGCAAGCAGACTCATTGTCCTAAAACGTCTGCATGCATTCTTAATGCATTCTAGTAACTTCCTCCTGCTCCTCCTAAAAGTCAAACTCCTTAACAAGAATTAAGGGCTCATCCTGCCGTAACCCCAGTTACCACACTGACTTGGTATTGCTCTTTCCTCCACCCACACCCACCCTCTAATCTATGGTCCAGACATATTGAAGTACTTTCAGTTCCCCAAATAAATCATCCTCTTTCTTACTTCCCAGACTATGTTCATTCCTGGAACATTCTCCTTGGTCTACTGAGACATCGGTTCTCTATTTAGATGGCACGTTTTCTATGAGTTGGAGCACCGATGGCACTATTGGGTAAGTGTGGTAGTGTCATAATTTCATGTCAACTGGAAGAAATACAAAAGTGCAGGGGTGGAGTTCAAGAGTCCTTGTGGGCGTGACCTCATAAAAAGAATCCTGGAACCTCTGCTCCCACCCCCACCCCCACCTTCATCTTCCAGATGGCTGACCCGGGTTGCTGCCAGAGCCCTAGACATGCATCCACCATTGGATCCACAAGACTTCACACCCACTGGCCTGTGAACTTCCTGCATTCTGCATCACTGCTTGTGGCTGTGTGAGTCTGAAGAGGGACTTAGGGACTAGTACTGGACACATGGACTTGAGTTGGACTGGGCTGGGCTGTTCTCCTGATATATAATTATGTCTTGATATAAAGTTCTTTCTTATACATATATGAGTGGCACTAGATTTGTTTCTCTAGTCCACCCGGCTTAATACAGTAATCATTGGACTACTAACTTCCAAGTTGGTGGTCAGCACCTCACCAGCAGTTCTGCAGGAGAAAGATGATGGATGCTATCTGCTCCTGTAAAGATTGACAGCCTCAGAAAGCCTGTGTAAGAGTCATGATGCTCGAACTGACTCAATGGCAGTGGGCTTTGGGTCTGGGGTTCTTCTATGAGGGGGGATCGGCTTGATATAAGTGAGTTTTCCTCAAGGAATCTTTTCCTGACTCCCCCAATATAAGTGATGTGCCTTTTCTAAGGGCTTTCGTGGTACCCTGCTCTTTACTCCACTCATGTGCAGGGGGCGCATTTTCTGTTTGCTTACCTCTAGCCAACCCCTGTCTGTGATCCCAGTAGATGGGGCATGAGTAGGTCTTGTAGGCTAACATTGGTACATTTCCAGGTCATCCAAGTCCACGAAATATTAACAATATGAAACAATGTACAGCTAAACCCTGTGAATGGGGTCATGTCTCCTTCTTGACACTATGCCTTGCCAACTTCAGGACAATGGTCTTGTCCCTAAATGTCCAGTCCTTTGGGACTGGATCTTATTAAAACCCTTCCAAATATCCTGGCTGTCCTTAGGATAAAGTCGAATACCCTTAACCTATACAAAAAGATTATACCATCTGACCCTTGTTTCATTGCACTGTGGTATCCAGCCTCCAAGATGGCCCTCAATGACCCCTACCTCATATCTTGGTTGTTGTTAGTTACTGTTAAATCAGCTCTGGCTCCTATCGACCTTATGTACTACTATCCTTCATAGTTTTCAATACTAGGTCATAAAAGACACCATGCCTACTGACTCACTCTGTCTTTTTCGCTCTTTCTGTTTTTGTCCCTCTCTAAACACTCACTATGGGAAATGTTAGCTGTCATGTGTGGCCAGTTCTATGGGAGAATCATGGGTGAGAACCTGATGCCTGCAGCCAACAGCCATGTGAGTGGGCCTTCTTGGAAGCAGATCTTCCCATTCTTTCTTCTGCCCCAACTGACTACAGCTCTGACCGATACTTTGAATCCAATTCTATCAAAGACCTCAACAATAGAATCACCCAGCTAAGCCCCTTCTGGACACCTGATCCATAGAAACTACGAGGTACCAGATATTTGCTGGGTTAGACCTCTAAGTGATGCAGCAACCGATAACTCACATGTCACTCCAGCCCCACCCCAGGCCACTGCCCCTTGCTAGATTGCTCTGATTCAGAACCAGGCTCTGTGTTTGTTCGGCTCATATGCTGTCCTATTGCCATTCTTCACCAGCTCAAGTGATTTCGTGGTCAGCTCCCTTGACACTTCCTCTAGAACGTTCCCTGTGCCCCTAGACCAGGCTAGACCCTGGTTCATGGGTCCAGCACAGCAAGCTTCTCTCCCTCTTAGTGTCATTTCTGTTATTTCAGTCAACAGCTATTTGTGAAATGCCAACCCTGGACCATATAAAGAGAAAACCAGGTGTTGCCCTGCCCTTATCAAGCTCATAATGCAGCAGGATTCTTCACTCAATTATGCCTATTCAATCAATTACTTGATTACATACACCTGATAGTGTATCATTCCTTATTAATGTCTATCTTTCCAATAGCTTGGTAACTGCTGGGCACCAAACTGCAAGTCCATTCCGCCCCCGGTGGCTCCAATGTCTAGTCTTCCATCAATCATTTCGAGCCTCGTTATGACAGGGACCATGGCCATAAGGACTAGAGGGCTGCATGGCAAATCACAGTGTCACAACACTCATCCCCTCTCAGTGGCATCACTGTGGTCAGTGTCACCCAGTATGGTAACTCATGATGTCACTTTTCCACCAGAACTGCCCGATGCACCAGACCAGAGGGAATGCTTAGCAGTGTTTATTATCCACTCGTACCATCAGGCAACTAGAGATGCAAGTGACTTAAATGTAGTATTTTTAGCTCCATGAGTACCAGCATCAAGATGATTTTGTAAAATCTTTCTAAATCGAAACATTATTAGTAACTGGTAACTGAGTGTAAGCCTTTTAGAATGTGTCTCCTTCTTTTTCTTTGATTACTGTTTTACTCTTAAAACGAGTTCTTGAGACAGGCTCTCATATATGTACTACTGCGGATTATCACCTATTACTACTAGTTGCTATAATACTGTAGCCAAAACACCAGGAGATTTGACAAAAATCAGTGACTATAAAGCAGCAGCAGCAGCAGCAGTGAGTAAGAGCAACAGTACCTGCTTCTAATACATGCTGACCAAACCACGTGATCCAAAGTGTCATTTAATTGGATCATTAGGATAGATCTGTCCAGGGCAGGTTGGAAGGTCAAAAAGTAATTAGCATAGAGTTTTAGCCTTGTAGATATATTGGTATATGCAAGCTAAACTTGTGAAGAAATGTCTTTGTGGTTGAAACTTACTACATGAATATTTTATTTAAAACACAAATTTCTGCTGAAACACTGCACAAGAATGTTATAGACAGTCCTTTGAGGTCACACCCTCCAACAGGGTCACCCAGTGGGATCCACTGCACCACCCCTACGGCCCCCAGGGTCCTCCTAGTGACAAGAATATTCTGACTTTCCTACGGGAAGATTATTGTGTCACATCTTTTATATGCTTATACTCCTTTGTCTTCCTTCTCACACAATGATGTGAATAAAGCAGCGTGGTGGCAGAGGTAGATTCAATCAACGGGCCTTAGTTTGACCTTTCTTGGACATTAAATAGCTATAAATTGGGGGGGGGGCAAATCTTCTACACTTTCTGCAAGCTCTCCTTCTTTCCTTGAGCAATTATGAATCAGCTGTATGAGGACTAATCTTCCAGGACACTCAATGGTGATTCAATGGAAGACCTTTTAGCTGTTCATGAGGGAGATCCAGGTTCAATGCCTTGCCCTTGGAAACTTGCATGTTGCTGAACAGGTTTCAGAAGAGTTTCCATACTAAGATGAACAAGAAGCAATGGTCTGTTGATCAACTTCCAAAGCTCAGTCAATGAAAAACCCATGGGTCACAATGCTATGATACCCAATCAAGCATATGATCAGCACAAGACCGAGAACTATTTTGTTCTATTGTGTATAGGGTCATCATGAATGGGGGTGGGGTGGGGGTGAGGGCATAATTGGATAGCAGCTAACAATAAATAACATCCTACCAGAACACTGGGTTTCTGTTTCAGGTTTTTCAAAAATCATGTATTAGAATCAGCCCACCACATCGCAGGTATGTCAACTCTTTGATTTTTGTCCAAATGCTTTCTTATCTATTGTTCCATTTGGCTCTCACAATAAACCAGTGGAGATATTATTAATCACATGATACAGTTAAGAAAATAGACAGGGTTAGAAGTTTAAGAGATTCCCCCTAGATCACATAATATCCTCTGCCTAACTGTCATATTGATACTTCAAAAGGGCACTCTGCTTCTACTTAGGTAAGACTCAGCTCCATGTGAACTTTCAATATCAGAATCATAAACCAGAACCCTTGTCCTTAAAGCCAAATGACCCAAGGAGTAATCATCACATAAAGTAACCAGTACTTTAATGAGAGTCTACATATAGGACACTGCCGAGCACAGAAAACAGAATGGTTAACACTATTTTGCTGTGTTAGAGGTTTATGTTTGTCTTTTTAGCTTCAAATAATAAAAATTCTTTAAAAAGTCGAGAGGAAACACTGAGTCACATACCTCCCTCCCTGCCCTCACCTCCCCAGCTACCCCACTCCACCCCAGGGTTTTGTTCTTACACCTTCTCTGCTCACTCCCTCGAAACCACCCACTCCCACTGCTCTGGGACAATCCATATGCTACCACCTCCCACATATTTATATCAAGTCCCAACAGCCCCAACAGCACCAGATCTCAGCTACCAAGCCCCTCTCCCATGGCTAGGATGCCCTATGACTAACCATCCCAAATATCACCCATAGGGGCCTCACAGGGGCTCTCCCTCCAACATGAGCATCCCCACAGAGCGACGACTCTGTGGAGCCATGGGACCTGCCACCTAGGGGCCTTGTCCCAACTTCTAAACCATCTTCTAGATCACAACCCGGGAACGTGTAGCTTATGTAGCCTGGAGCCTACTTTCAGAGCCTACCAACCCTCTTTCCCTCATGTGTTCTCTTGGGGAGGGGGGCGGAATGGTATTGGTGTTGTGCATGCCCCTAAGTTTGAGAGAAGCTGTCTGTTGGGGTTTGGGATAGAGCTTAGATACGTAGCTTGGGGTGTCCATCCCTAGAGTGTGATGGAGACAGAGGTAGAAAGGGAAGGGGCTGAGCCATGGACCTGAGCCGTGACATAAAGGACTGCAGGCAAGCTCTCTCATATACTCACACTCAGGTATGGAAATCTGAGGATTCCAAGAAATCTACACTCAAATGTATGGAGGCATTTTACCAAGTGGGGAAATGTAACATTTTATCTAGCAGTGGATTATCTTGGTTCATTACATTTAAATGTTTAGACATATGGGATGAGAGCCACCATTTATATCCTTGTACTGCATCAGAAATGTCCTCAGAAGACTGGGACAACACCACCGACAGAGTCCATCAAACCAAACGACTCGCCTCTCTTTACTTGGAGGACTTCAAAAGCAGAGCATGGAACAAAAGCAAACATGCAGGTAAGCTGCTCGACAGGTAATCCCAAGGAGCAGAAGTACAGAAGCAGACAAGATGATACGAGGATAGAAGGAAAATCAACATGAAAGGAGCTCTTGAGAAGGCACAGAACGCCTGTTGGGATTGGCCACCTACGGGATGGAGCTGGGAATGTTTATCCTTGGAATTCCTCATCCTATGTTGAGGTTGTCCTAGGGTGTTAGCTCCTTCGCACTAGCACTTGCTTCTTTTCGGGGGGAGGATTGGTGTGGCACATTGGACTGCAAACCGCAGGCGATCGTGTCAAACCCAGTGGTAGATCCATGGGAGAAAGATGAAGCTATGTGCTCCAGGAGAGACCCCGAGGGGGCAATCTTAATCTGTCCATATGGAATGACTCCATTCGGAGCTTTGGTTTGGGTCAACTCAGCAGGCCTCGTGGCAGAAAGTAACGACCCAGGGAGGGCACTCACAGGTGTCAAGTTGCTCTCAGCATAAAGTAAACTGAAACTCTCTCTGTTAGTCTGGGTAGACTAGAGAAACAAATCTAGGGAGACACCTATGTGTGTAAGAAAGAGGTTTATATACAAGAGCAATGGCCTTTCATGCCTTTATGCTATCTCTCCTGCTGTTTCCCAAGTTCTAGAAATGATTTCTGTAGCTACCACCCCCTTCATACCTACATATTGAACAAACCCCAACACACTTGTCAGGATCCAACTTTAATATCACCTTTTTCTGACTTCTCCAAGCTGACTCATTGCTAAAGCACTTACAACATGTTTACAAGTATGTGCTTGCATGACTCTGTATCTTTGGAAGTTCTTCCAGGCAGGGGGGTTCATGAATGTTTGCACCATGAATCTCAGTACCCACACAGGGGTTGGTGCAGAACAAACACACAATGGCATGATTGTTCGAAGGAAGCCACCATGAGCAACTCTGAGTAAAGGAAGAACAGCTAGGGCATGCATGTACTTCCTCTGCAGACCTTCCTTTTAAGAGACACTTGAACAGAGACGTTTAAAAGAGGAATTCAGAAAGTAAACAGTGCTGAACAAATCTTGAGAGGTGAATTAGGTTGAAAACCAGCTAAGTCAACGATTTTTTTTTTTTGCGTAAGTACCAAGGAGGTGTTAACGTGGCATTTAACACATGAACAACAAGTAATGGCACAGAATGAACTGGAATAGGCAGGGCTAAGGCTGTGAAAATGATCCAGAGATGCCTATATTTAGGAGGAAGAAAGAAATAGTGAAATGCTTAGAATCAGCTTGATCTCAATTTAATCCTCATGACCTTATACTTCCGTATTCAAACCCTTAACTCTACAGAATATTTTATAATTTATAACTAGCATGTCAAATAGCTCAGTACTGTTGAGGTCCAAATTAAATAAGTGTATGCCTTTATAAAAAATATCTGTGAGCTATTCAGCATTAAAATCATGGAACCATAAGTTGGCAAAATGTTGTTTCTGACCCAAGGAACCAAGGACCCAGGCACTAGATGAGCAGCCAAGGCAGTACACTCCCATCAGAGGATTCTTGCCAGTGGCCAAGAGAAGTAAGTGCAGAGCAAGTAGACGGTCAAGGACTTCTACTGCAAGAGAGACGTGAGCAATGAAATGGGAAAGGAGGACATCCCAGCACAATGTCCTAGCATTACAAAGAAGTGAAAACACTTCACTGATAACAATAAATGGAAATAACCATCAAAAGTGAATGGACCAAACCGCTTGAATGAATGGAGCACTCGGCCTCGAAGGTAAGGACCACCATCAAGGGGGATATCACATGAAGAGGCCACAAAAACAATGTTCTAGATCCTATTTGCGGGGAGCAGTTGAGACCTCAAATGCTTTCAAACAACCAGTTTGCTCCATCCAGTGCAAAAAAAGTGCACCTATTTGCTCCAACTAAAGCAGAGGGAAGAAAATCAAAGATCCATGAGAACAATTAAGACAAAGATTTAATAAACCATAGGAACCTTCATCTCCTTAACTTTGAGACCAAAAAAAAAAATCAAACCAAACTCACTGCTGTCAAGTCAATGCTAACTCATAGCGACCCTAGAGGTCAGGGGATGACTGTCTCTGTGAGTTTCTGAGACTGGAGTTCTTTCTGGGCATAGAAAACCCTGTCTTTCTCCAGAGGAGTGGCTGATGGTTTTGAACTGCTGGCCTTGCAGTTAGCAGCCCAACTCAAAACCACTACACCGCCAGGGCTCCTCCATTTTGAGACCAGAAGAATTACTGGCGCCCAGCTGCCACTGCTGAGCACTCTGAATGGGAGGCCCTACATAGCGTGGAAGAGGATCTGGAACAATATCATAAAAGATTGAACTTACTTGTCTGATGGTGACTGGTAGAGTCCCTAAGACGATGACCCTTAGTTACTCTTCAGACCTGGAACTAACCTCTAGCCTAGGGTTGAATGTTCAAGGAAACCAAAGGCAGGCCCACAGAGTAAGCCCGGACACCGGGGAGGTACCCCCACCCCACTCCTTAGAACCATCAACCGTAGGACATTCAGATAGCAGTGTTGGTACCGTGATGAAGCTCAGAAGGCAGAGGAACGAAGGAGAAAGAGAAACTGTCCACACAGCAAGGAAGTGGGAAGGTGCTCCTTCAGTGTGGGGATCACAACCAATATCACAAAACAAAATGTGTATGAATGGCTGATTTTTTTTAAATCCTTTTGCTCTGTAAACTTTTGCTCAAAACGCATGAAAAAGTTAAATATGAAAAAAGTCAATGATGTCCGCTCCATAAATACAAACATCCCTCACACTCTTTGTTTGCTCTATAAGGGTATAATCACATATAGAAAAAAATCAACCTGAGAAAGAAAACTGATTATAATGGACTCGGAGAAAGAGCTGCCCACACTGCGTCCCCCCCCCCCCAAAAAAAAGCTTTGCCGATTTCCTATAGGACTTGTTCGATTAGATACACCCCTCAAAACCTGACTCCATCCATGGTGTCGCTTTGCCTTATAACTAGAATGTGGTGCTGTTGTGAACAGTTGGTTCTATCTTTAAGAAACAATGTGTTGCTTTTTCACTAGGCTGTTGGTATGCGATATGGGCAGATCTTAAGTTTGCTAACTGGAGAGTCTGGTCCTGCATTGGGTACCAGGCATTCATTTCCCGTAAGTTTCAATGGCTTCATTCCCCGAGCTAGAAACTTCCAAGTCATCTGAGGTGAGTCTGGTTAGATACCCTGCTGAATGTTACAAGCAGCATAATTTTTCATACTAGTTGGAGCACACTGAGTCATCTTTACAGTGTGTGAGATTCAAGTCAGATTACAGAGGAGGCAAAGAGGCATTCCACATGTGTCTCTATGCCACAGGATAAGATGCAGCCTACCCTCCTCACGTAAGTCAGTCAGGAATTAAATGTAGCAGAACAAAATGGCATGCCAAAGACAGTCAACAGAATTCATCTAATCAGCTCTCCCATCTGTTTTGAGCCAGCTATGAAAGAACACAGGCTTTAGCTGAAGAATGTGGCCTTTAAGTAAGCTTTAAATTAAAATACCTGAGTATACGTATCACTTAATACTGAAATAGCTGGATAAGAATGTGGCATCTTTGTGGGTAGAATCTAAAAATGAAGCTGTTTTTTCACTAAACTGAGATTGGTCATTATCTGGTTAAGTAAGTGTGGGGAGTGCTTGCATTAAGCTCACGCTTACTTCTGCTTGATGAATTAGAAGTACTCTATCAGCTGAATCAGGGTAGGACCTAAACTACATGCATGTACCCCACTTCCACAGCTGCCTCCAGTCACCCTGATTCACAGCTACTTGACATATCACTGTAGGTGAGCATTGTGTTCCATGGGGTTTTAATGTCTCCTTTTCGGAATTATGTTACCAGACCTTTATTCCTAGTCTTAGTCTGGAAGCCCTGCTGAAATCTCCTTCAGCAATGCACTGGCAAAGAGGTGGTCGCTACACTTTAGGCTCGTTGATCAGGAATGGAGTTTGGGTCCACTTCGTGGAAGATGCTAATGCTATGCATGGTCCACTAGTGCCCCCTAATAAATATATCTTGTGATTGCTGGGTGCCATCTAATTGAGTGCAGCTCATGGCGAACGCACGTGTGCAGGGTAGAACCACTCCATATGGTTTTCAAGGCTGGGACTCGTCAAAAGCAGATTGACAAGCCAGTCTTGCAAAGTGCCTCTGAGCAGGTTCAAACTATATAATCCTATTTCAAGAAGAATAACTTGCATAATGAGTGATACAATATATTAGAGGAGTCCCTGGGTAGTGCAAATAGTTAAGAAATTGATGACTAGCTGAAAGGTTGGTAGTTCAACCCTACCTTTGACTTCTGGAGATGCAGGTGCCCCCTCCGAGCCAAGCCAGCGAAGCCCAACTCTTTCTTCCCTCTGTTATGAATTGTTCCCCACTCTCGACATCATAGCCAACGGAATAGATTACTGCACAACTACTCCACAGATTGCTCCCTTCAGGATCACCACCCCGATGTATAGGATCTTGGCCTTGATAAGTAAATCCAGTGACATCTAATCCAAGGAACATCATGGAGCAGTGCCTTGACTCCTATCTTCACTTTCTCTCGCTGCAGACAAAGCACCACACACTTAGAAGCATCCAACAACACACATTTATTATCTCACAGCTTCTCTGGATCCAGGGTCTGAACACCTTTGGACTGAGTCTTGTGCTGAATGGTCTCGAGAGACTGGGATCAGGGTGTCCATCAGGCTCCCTTCTCCTCTAGAGACTCAACTGTAGAAGAATCCACTTTCAAGGCAATCCTATTATTGGTGGACTTCATCTCGTTGCAATTATATGGTTGGAGTCTCATCTTGGCTTGAGACTGTCCTGAGGTCCTTGAGATTACTTGCAAATTCTTGCCACTTGTGTTTCCCAGTATAGCTGCTCACTTCAAACCTGGATGGAAAGTCTATAGTCCAGTAGGTAGATTCTTATATACCATAAGCACAAGAATGATTTTCCATTGCCATATCCTATTGATTAGGAGCAAGTCACAGGTCTTGCCCAGTTTAAGCAACAATTACACAAAGACCTGAACACTAGCAGGTAGAGATCATGGGGGATCCCATTAGAGACAATTTGCCACAACTGCTGTCACGGTGCCTTGACAAGAAGGGCCCCATGATCATTAAAGGGGTCTTCCAGGAGGCAAGACCTATCATTCTTCAGGAATCACCATTCCACTCCTCTATGAGAAAATGAGAGGACAGGGAGACTGACTGCATTCTCTGAACCCAGAATCATCCCAACCAAAAGTGTTGGGCTAATTCTGGATTCAAGAGGCACTCTCAATGGCTTGGCCATATGACCTAGCATTTCAACTCCTAGGTATATATTCAAGAGAAATCAAAGCATACCTCCCAAAAAACCTGTAGGTGAATGGTCATATCAACATTGTTCTTACCAGTCAAAAAGTGGGAACCCAAGTGTCTAACAGTGGATGAAGGGAAAAATAAGATATACAACTGACACAGCCTGGCTTGCTGAGAGTGAAGGGGACTTGAAGCACTTGCTGATGAAGATCACAAATTGCAGTGTGGATTACCACTCTGGGTAAAGAAAACAAACTCCTCCCCACTGGACCAATAGGGAACATCGTGATTAAGAGAGAAAACTCTGAAGTTGTCCAGGATTTGATCTTGCTTGGATCAACACGCAAGGAAGCGGCAGTTACGGAGTCAGTTGGTACGTTGCACTGGGTACAAGTTCTCTTTAAAGTGTTGAGGAGCAAGTATGTCACATGGAGGAGTATGGTGCGCCTGACTCCAGCCATGGTACTTTCCATGACCTCATATGCATGTGAAAGTCGGACACTGGATACAGAAGACTGAAGATTTGAAGCATAAGAAGTATGTGCTGGTGAAGATTACTGACCGTACGATGGACTGCCAAAAGGACAAACCTATCAATCTTGGAAGAAGTAAATCCAGAATGCTTCTTAAAAGCAAGCACGGCGAGACTTTTTGTCTCCTACTTTGGACATGTGATCAGGAGAGATCAGTCCCTGGAAAAGGACGGAATGCTTGCTAAGGTAAAAGAGCAGGGGGAAGGAAGAGGACCCTTGATGAGATGTATTGACACAGTGACAGCAATGGGTGCAAACAGAAGGACAGTTGTGAGGCTGCCACAGGACTGAGCGGCAGTGTTTCATTCTGTTGCATATAGCGTTACTGTGAGTTGAAACCAACTTGACAGCACTACAAGCCATCAGAGGAGTAGTATTTAGAAATAAAAGACATGTAGCTAATGATACATGCTATCATATGGATAAACCTCAGAAATGTTAAGAAATGAAAGGAGCCGGTCACAAAAATGCACATATTGTATGGCTACATTTTATATGAAATGTCCAGAAAAGACAAATCCATAGAGATAGAAATAGACTACTAGTTTCCTGAGGCTAGAGAAGTTGATGTCAAGTTGGTAATGTGTTGGATTGCTAACTGCAAGGTCAGCAGTTCCAATCCGCCAGCTGCTCCTCAGAAGGAAGAAGAGGTTTTCTGCTCCCTTAATGATTTACAAAAGGGAGCCCTGGTAGGGAAACGAGTTATGAATTAGGCTGTTAATCACAAAGTTAGCAGTTCAAAACCACCTGTCATTCTGTGGGAGAAAGATGAGGTTTTCTACTCCTGTAAAGATTTGTAGCCTCAGACACCCCAAAGGGCAATTCTACTCTGTCCTATAGGATTGCTGAGTCAGAACTGATTCAGTGGCAGTGAGGTGGGCTTTTTGGTTTTTTTGTGTGTTTTGTTTTGGCTGTGTGTGTGTGTGTGTGTGTCTGTGTGTGTGTGTGTGTTGGGGCTATATAAAGGAGCCCTGTGGTGGGATGGATTAAACATCAAGCTGCCAATCATACGACTGGATGGTGGTTGGCTGCAAGCACTGGCTCAACAAGAGAACACTGAGGCTGTCGGCTTCAGTTCAGAGTTAATGTCTCAAAACTCGCAGGAGCAGTTGGGGTTCATCCTATGGGGCCCCACGGAGGCGGAAAGAACAGATTTCTAGACTCAAACTGCATGGGCTGTGGCTGGAGAGTGGAAAAGGAACAAGGAGGAGTCCTGAGGACTGCAGGCTAATGGGCACAAGATTTCTTTTTGGGATGCTGAAATTGACACCTGCATCGCTAAGTGGATATTCTAAAATTGTACCACTTAAATGGATGAACATTAAAGTATAGGAATTATATCTCAAAAAAATGTTTAAGCTAGTGGGAGGTAGGGAGGGGTGCAGGCAGAAGAATGCCCTGAAAGGGGGTGGGTGGGGGGGAGCCATCTAAGATCTGTTTACAGACTAAAATATTGAAACATTGGCCTTTCTCTGATATTTAATTTATAAATCCAACAGCAACAACACAAAAGCTTAAAAATCAAAACCCCCAGCCATAGAGTGTGCTCTGACTGAGAGCAGCCCTGTAGGAGAAAGAGGAGCTGCTCTGGGGTTTCTGAGACTCTGACTGTATGTGACAGCATGGGTATTTAGAGAAACAAATCCACAGAAACTCATGTATAAGAGAGAGTTTTATATAAAGGGTAAGTGCGCATCAAGAAAACATACCAACCCAGTGCTGCCCAAGCCCAAAAGTCCAACATTAACCCATGTGTCCACCACCAACCCACAAAGTTCTCCTCCATCTCATAAAACCGACGCAAAGATGCTGACTGGAGGAGGAAAGCCGAGTCAATGAAGGTGTAAACATCTCAGCCCTGGCAGGGGTCTCCACATGGTTGCATCGGGGTAGGTCCATATGGCTTCTCCTCGGGGATGTCTTGCAGGAAGTGAGTCTTGCCAGCTGAAGCAGGGAACTGCTAAGGCAGCTGCACCCCAGTCCGAAAATCAGAAAGCAAGAGACCTGAAAACTAGAAAGGCAAGGCTCACTGAGCCAATTATCCCTCCGCCCTTCAATTAACCCCACCAGTGTTTATCAGCCAGGTTGGCACAATAAACTAATTAACTAATGTATGGCCTGCAGACTGCCCTGTCTTTCTCCCAAGAAGCAGCTGAGTGCCTCAAACCTCTAGCCCCCCCACCACCTCCCCTTTTATTTTTTTGGTTAACAGCCCAACACTTAACTCTGTGCCAACAAACTTGACACCATCTCCGAAAATCTACACTACGATAAAGACCTTCCCTTCGTGCAGAGGTGGAAAGGTGAAACCCAGGCACTTTAGCTGTCAAGTGGCATTCCTGATAGTTTAGCATAAATCATTCAATTTCACACAAGTTTGTGCCAGAATCCATTCTCGCTTTAGTTTGGTGAAGATCCTTCCTATTTTTCCTCAATAATTCAAATAGAGAATACAATAGGATTTAGGAAAAAATAGTAATTTCCCAAAATATATCTCTGTGTATTTCAGAAATGACAATTAAAGCTATGGGCAGACCCACCCACCTACAGAACAGTAGGACATAAAATTCAAGGTACAGTAACTTTAAGACTAAAAAGAAGCTGGTTTTGAAAACAATAGTTTCACCCAGGAAGCAGAGAACTTCACAGCTGATACCAATTTAGAGATAAGAGGGTTTGTATTTCACACATTTAGTGGCTTGCCATTCACAAACTGGTCCTTCTTTCAACCTACATAGCACTTCCTTTTGCCCCGGAGACCCACCTGGGGCAAAGGGAACTAACTATTTTGCGAACTGAAATGAAATAGAGGCTTTGCCTGTCTTTCTGTAGCCTAACTGCTGCAGATGTGCTGCCGTTGTACAAAATAGAAGTATTACCTGTAACTTCTCTCATTGTTCCAACTGATACCTGTCCTCCCCCCACACACACACTCTCCATTTCCCTTATCAGGGAAACAGGAAAAAAAAAGTTATATCCCTTTAAGCTATCTAGAGTTTCAAAGATAACAATACACCTTTGAATTCAAAGCTGTTACCTAATACCTAGGGGGTTTTCTAAGTTTTTGCCAGGGAAAAAAAAGAAAGAAAGATATGCTCTTTTCTGAGCTGCAAATAATCCTTTTAGAAAACACCACCCTTTTAGGGAACATCTGTTCCCTGGAGTTGAACCTACAAGTCAAGGCACCAAGCCTTTTCAAAATGTCTTCCATTCCCAGCTCTAGTGACAGTAAGTTAAGTGTTGGACTGCTAACCTTAGTTCATTGGTTCCAGTCCACCACACTCCAGGAGAAAGTCAGTTCCTGTCCAGCGGAATGGTCTGTGGAGCAGTGCGCTCCTGCCCTGGCAGGTCACTGCAGGTTCAATCGCCTAGATGAAAGTGGGTGGATTTTAACCCCCGGTAGTCATTTACACACGGTCTCCTCTCTTCCTAGCCTTTGAGGGGCAACATAAAGCTATGTCCCTCTGCCCTGTGTCTCAAACACAGACTGTACAGCAGCCACATGTGAATTGCATTCACCCAGTCGCTAAGAAATCCATACTGCAGGAAGCTTCTCTGACCAGAATCGCACGATGGTTCTCTGCAGTTGCGCATTTCAGAAGGGAGTTCTCTTGCCTTTTCCATTTGTCCTTGATGTTCTCAACTACATGAAAACTCTCTACAACCCTACCTGGTCTAGAAAGTGGGGTGGTGGGGGTCTGGGAATGTAACTTTTTTTTTTTGAGAATTATACTAAACAACGTGTGTTTAGTCTTCAAGTAGCGCTACTCTTTTTTGTTGTTGTTTTTTCCTTTCTAACTACATAACCCCAAATAAAAGCCTCACCACCACCACCCCCCTCCCACCCCCCACGGCCTAGAATATTCCAACGATGGGGTCCTCTTGATCTTATCATGTGATTGTGGTACCTAAGGAAGAGGGCTCCTGGCGTGGGCTATTTCCTCGTTGGGCTACACGGTGGGAGAAAGGGTGGGAGCAAGCTGGGCATCAGAGAAGATGTCGCCAGAGCCTGAAAAGCACACGTGCACAACAGGGCTCTGCTCCATTCCCCGCCCCGCCTCGCCCTCCCGCCCCCTCATACCCCACCGCCCCCCTTCTAGCTTCCCGGAACCCTCTAAACATTCCTCAAGTTCCCGCTGCTCTAGCTTCAGGGATGCTGGTGTTAAACGGCCTGGGCCGTCATGCTGTCCCCAGTTCCGCTTTCTTGTTCCTCTCAGGCCGGCTGTTTAAAAACGTCTATTTGTTCTCCTGCTTCCTCTGGCAGTACTTCCTCTGGCAGCCAGAACAAACACGCAGCCGTCCAGAGCACCCAGCCCAGAACCGGGAAGCAAGATCAAGAAACCGAAGACCTCCTCTGCGCACGCATGTGCCTCTTCCCTACCCACTCCACCCGCACCCCTCTCCCCCACCCGCCCCCCAGAATCCATTTCAGGAGGAAGTCAGTTCTATCCCTGTTCTCCTCCCCATCTTCTCTGCCCTTCATCTCCTACACCCAAACAAAAAAACTCGGGGTTTCTGAAGCCCGGGGTGCCTGCCTGGGGTCAAGGACACTAGCTGCTCCAACTCCTACTAGTCTTTCAGGCCCAGCTTTTAAGTTCATGTTTATCCAGCAGGGTTGGTGGGGAGGCGGATGTCAGCCACACCACAGTGCTCGTGTTCCAGCGTTGGCAGGGGTGCATTGAGGTTCAGGAGCCGGCAGCACCCAAACTTTCCCCACCGGGGCTCGAGGCTGGGCCTCAGAAGCCGTGCTAGCCATTCAGGCGGGCAGCACCCCCTCACTCAGAGAAAGTTCTTCCTTGGGGAGGAAGTTGTTGCCTGCGTCCATTTGGTCACACTGATGGCGGCCCTGTGTCTGATGAGATCTGGACGTTGCCATCCAGAGGCTGTGATTCATTGGCTGATATTTTTGCAAGTAGATCATGAGGGCTTTCTTTGTTCCTTATTTGTCCTGGTCTGGGCACCCTGCAGAAACCTGTTCCCCATCATAACAACAGAAAGCCCTGGTTGGTAGAGAGGCGGTAATGGAATGAGGTGCAGGGACCAAAGTGGAACTTGGGTTCCCCACAAGAACTTCCATTCCCCATGGCACCCAGTGGATTATGCCAAAGAGCCCCTCTCCAGGTGGCTCCTTTATGGGAGCAGAGCGCGTTCACCAGTCCAAGGAGCAGCTGGTGGGTTTGAACAGCCGACGTCTAGCCCCCAGAGATCCTCGTAAGATCATTGAAAAAACAAAAACACACAGCCATTTGTCCTATAGTACGAGGTAGAACTGACCCTGTGGATTTCCAAGACTGGAACTCATTCTAGGAATAGAAAGCCTCTCTCCCTTGTGGTTTTGAACAGCTGGCCTTGTTGAGCACAGCCCAACTGGTAACCACTAGTGACCAAGGCACTGTAGGAGGAGGCAGTTGACTTCAATTCTAGTAGGTCTCCTCTACTGTCTCCCCCAGTGCACCGAGACCTGAATATGGCAACTTCAGAGGCTGGTCTTGATGAGAAAGCAGCTGGGGTCATATCTGACTTCTTCTATCTTCACAAGGAAGATGGAGAATCCAACTCCTCACTAGCCCGGGGCCTATGGACAAAAGGCAGAGATCAGATATGTCAGATATGACTCCACCCTCGATCCATCTTTACCTGTTGTTGCACCAATCATTCCTCCCGTGACACTCCACTTTTCTGCTGGGCTGTGTAATCCATTGCACTAGCCACACAGACCTCACAGACAAAGCTCACAGTTATTGGGGGTTGTTAGGGAAGTTAACAGTTTACCACAAGTCAGGAGCAGGAAACAGTAAGAATACAATCATTGATCCATAGCAGTGCCTCTCCTTAACCAGTGGCCAAGTCAGTCTCTCTCGCTCTCTCTCTCTCTCTCTCTCTCTCTCTCTCTCTCTCTCTCTCTCTCTCTCTCTCTCTTTCTCTTCCTCTCTGTCCCTCCCTCTCTCTCTGTCTCTCGCTGTCTGGTCCTCAGTCATTGAGCCATGTGATCCCTTGGTGTCTACCTCTGTAGGCCAGAAAGTCCAACTGATGCTTGGCCTCACAGGTTCATCCTTGTATCACTGGTGCTTTGTCTCATGGTCTCCTTGCCTCCACCTCTGGTCTTGGTATGGCATGGCCTCTGTTGTTTCTGCCACTTCAAGCAGGAAGGGATCTCAAATGTACTCCATTCTGGGCTCTTCTTCCTTGATGGGTCCAGGAATTCTCTCACTTTCTGCTTCTGAGTTTGGTGTCTTATAGCCAGAGACCGGCTACCCAAACTAGCCAATCCCTTTGATTCGTGTTTTGCACTTCCTATTTGCATAGTCCCACCCAAGCATTTGTGGGAGTTCTCTCCAGAGACATGGAGAGAAGAGATTTCTAAGAGATTTCAGTTTGTTGCCACATGGGGGAACCAAATGCTGACCTGACTAAAAGCAGAGCCAGGGCTCAGTGACATTTTGAGGGATCTTTCAGCTCTGGTATTAATGACCCTATTAAAGTCTAGGTCATACTCAATTTCTAAGGGAGCAAGTCATATCAGCTTGAAAATATATGCTGTATTAAAATAGGACAGCACTGAAGCTACAACTCAGGGAGAGGGACATGTCTGATCAGAACACATGGGAGCAAAGGAAGGGGGAGGAAGAGAGAGTGGAGCACATCCTGGCCCATCAGGCCGGGAGGATGATCTCCCCACTCTGAACAGCCAATGGACAGAGAGGACAATATGGCTGATCCCATTAGGAGACACGACATTCCCTCACTGACCCATAGCCCTACAGGGGACAACACTGGTGACATAGTGTGGGAATTGCGCCCGATCTGACCCCACCACAAGAAAGCAAAACACTAAGGGAGTGCAACAGAACAGCAAGGGGAGCAGATCAAGGGAGTCCCGAAGAAATACCAAAAATAGACTTTGGGCCAGAGCATGGCACCCCATCAGACTTGACCAGAAAACACTCCTAAAAGTCAATAAACAGACCTTGAACTATTTACAGGCTTTTCTTATTTTTGTCATTGGATTTGTTGTTGTTTTGTTTTCATTTGTTGCTTTGTTTTGCTCTATCTTGTTTTTGTGTGCATATTATTATCTCTGCAGGTCTATCTAGATAAGATAGGCTGGATAAACAATCTGGAGGAGAAAACAACAGGACCAACAGTTCTGGGGGGACATGGGAGAGGGGGAGGTGGGGAAAAGGAAGTAGGTGTTAATAAACCCATGGACAAGAGAACAACAAGTGATCCAAAATAGGTGGCAAGGTGGGTGTAGGAGGCCTGGTGGGACTTGATCAAGGGGCAATGTAATCGAGCGGAGTTACTGAAACCCAAATGAAGGGTGAGCAAGACAGTAGGACAAGAGGAAAGTAAAAGGAAATAGAGGAAAGAACTAGGAGGCAAAGGGAATTTATAAATGTCTAAATATAGGCATGTACATATGTAAATATATTTATATAGGATGATGGGAAACAGATATGTGTGCATATACTTATAGGTTTAGTATTAAGATAGCAGGCAGACATTGGGCCTCCACTCAAGTACTCCCTCAATGCAAGAATACTTTCTTCTATTAAACTGGCATTCCATGATACTCACCTTCCCGACAAGATTGCTGAAGACAAAGTGGGTGCATAAGCAAATGTGGTGAATAAAGCTGATGGTGCCATGCTATCAAAAGATATAGCTTGAAGATAAAGGCTTGAAGATAAACAAGCAGCCATCTAGCTCAGAAGCAACAAAGCCCACATGGAAGAAGCACACCAGCCTGTGTGACCACGAGGTGTCGATGGGGTCAGGTATCAGGCATCAAAGAGCCGGAACAAAAAAAAACTATATCATTGTGAATGAGGGGGAGTGTGGAGTGGAGACCCAAAGCCCATCTGTAAACAACTGGACATCACCATACAGAAGGGTTTCAGGGAGGAGACCAGTCAGTCAGGGGACAGTGTAGCAACAATGAAACATACAAATTTCTTCTAGTTCCTAAATGCTTCCTCCCCCCCACTATCATGATCCCAATTCTACCTTACAAATCCAGCTAGACCAGAGAATGTACACTGGTATAGATAAGAGCTGGAAACATAGGGAATCCAGGACAGATGATCTCCTCAGGACTAGTGGTGAGAGTGATGACACTAGGAGGGTGGAGGGAAGGTGGGGTAGAAAGGGGGAACTGATTACAAGGATCTACATATAACCCCCCTCCCTGAGGGATGGACAACAGAAAAGTGGGTGAAGGAGACGTCGGACAGTATAAGACATGACAAAATGATAATAATTTATAAATTATCAAGGGTTCATTAGGGGGGGGTCGGCGAGGGAGGGGGAAAATGTGGAGCTAATACCAAGGGCTCAAGTGGAAAGCAAATGTTTTGAGAGTGATGAGGGCAACAAATATACAAATGTGCTTGACACAATGTATGTATGGATGGATTGTGATAAGAGTTGTATGAGCCCCCAATAAAATGATTTTTAAAAAATAGGACAGCCACAATTTTGGACCAGCTGAATTTTGGCATCCAATAATGTAGGCTTGGTTTTGCCAGCAATTCTACATTTCAAGAAAATGCAGAAATATAATGTTTTGTGTAAAACCTCCTCATTTAAAATATTGGCACCTATTTACAAAACAGAGCCCAAGCGTGGTGCAGAAAGATAAGCATCTGGCTACTGTAGCACAGGTTGGTGTTCTGAATCCCCCCATAAGCTCCTCAGTGATCTACTTCCAAAGGGGCACAGTGCTGGAAAGTCTATAAAGCAGTTGCTGTTTGCACACAAGCGTCACCCTGAATTAGAATGGACTCCATGGCAACCATCACGAACAACAACAATTCAAAAATGTGATGATTCTGAAAACATACCTTGACTCCTCGTACCACCACCAGTTTCAAGCTTTTTTTGGAGGAGGTCTCTGTCCGTCTAGGTATCATCCAAGTGGAAATGGGAGGAGTGGGAGTCTCCCAAAGGTGGTTTTCAACTAACCAAGCCTCTACTCAGAATATAGCTCTAGGTTTGAGTTTCCCCTTCTCCCTCCTTCCTTCTTTCTTTAAAATCAATGCATGTTGTGGCAGGAATTGTTACATATGTAAACTGGGCGGAGCTAGGAAAAGAGACGGACACTTACTGGAAAGGAATAGCTTATACTCATGTCAATTGTAGAGCTGGGTAAAACATTTTCATGCCCAAAGTCACACGGCTGGCCAGGGCAAACATAGGACTCAACCAAGGTGTAACTTGAGACTTTGGTCAGACCACTGAGAACTCTTCCTCAAACTTGAAAGGTTACAGCATTGATCCACAGTCCTCTCCATCCAAGCGTGGCCGGGTCTTGCAATACTGGTGTTCTTCCCAACTCCTCACCATTCAAAGCTATTCATGATGGGTCTTTGGACCTCATGATGCTACTGCTGTGGCCACAGCTGATTAGAGAAACATGCACTGGCCTGATCATTGCCTGTGGTGAGGATGGTGGTTTACCCACATGAAATGGATATTCCCATGAGGGGCCGTCCTGGAGAGCAAAGAAAGTAGGGTAAAGGAAAGAGTAGAAGCCCCCTCTCTTTGGGAGACTGGGAGCACTGGAGCCGAGTTTGGCTGCTAACAAGAGTTTGGCTCTCTCACTGCAACAGGTGGACGGGCTCCTTGACCATCCATGGTCCAGGGACTGAGACGAAAGGAAGTCAGTGGGCGAGGTCCCTTCCACACAAGGCAAAGCTGCTATTGCAAGTTTGAAACTGTGTTTTATGCTCACTGTAAATCTCTCAGCCAGTCTCAAGCTTTCGATAAACTATTTTGACGGCACAGTTTTTCATTGCTTACCTTTTAAGGGATGACAGGAAGGGACACTGCCTACTTTGGAGTGAAGTGGGGCGGGGAAATCTATAAAATGTGGGCTATCTTCTGATTACCCCTCCAGATCAGCTCCCCATGATTCTCCACCCTGCTCTGATCCCTGAGAGGCTGAGACCCATGGACTAAATCTCTGCGCCCCCTTGCTATTCAGGCTTTGGGTTGAGATGGCCTAACGAAGAAATGGAAGAAGGGAGGATTCTGAGGTCAGGGTACTAATGTCCTCAGTTCTTTCACCATCGGGTTACTCTGGACTGGTTGAAAATATGCTGGCGAAATGTCCATCACCAGCTGTGCGAAACCATTCAGCAATTTCAATGTCATTGCCAGCATTGCTGTTCTCCACAGATCTGCATCTGACTGATCTCTTGACCAAATAGTCCAGCTAATCAGTCCATATAGCATTCTGTGTCTCCGCATTCCGATAGCCACTGCCTTCCTTTGCCCCTTGACATCTAGAGATGATAATGGGAATTCGAGTTTCCAAATAGGGACACTGCACCCTTCTGAAATTTTACAAATTCATCTTTTGTTTTGTTTTAACTTTTTGGTTGTGATTTGGGTGACAGTTACCGAGCAAACAAATTGGCCTTTTAGTCAACTCTTTTCCAATTACTTAAACTGTTTATCTGTTCACTGCTAAGATCTAGATCGGCACAGCCAGTTTGTCTTTGTTCTTGCTAAGCAGCACCCCAATGATAAATATATTAAACTTCCTTCACTCCAAAAATCCCTTCATGTACCTCTCAGTGCTGCAGTTCCTGGTCCCGAATGGCAGCCCCTTGGATCCACCACTTTGCATGGAATGAAAAGAGGGAAGCCATGAACAAGTTTGTGTTGACTAATGTTGACCTGAAAAGATTCATAGAATTAATAAATATTCTTGAGATAGTACCAGGGAAACTGAAGAGGATTTCAAATGACTGCCCTTCTAATAAGCATCTGAAATGAGAGATGTATTTTCAGTAGGGCATATGAATTACGGTCAACCTGAGAGGCAGATAAGTTTAAGATCCATGAATTAAACATACAGACCATAACAGAGGTTACCCCTGTCATTCTAAAATTAAATGATTGACTAGAGGAAGGCCCCTGATACAAGGCAGGCATCTCTGATGATTAGTGATCCTACAACCTACCTGGCAAGATACTTTTAACCAATATAAGCCCTGCCCTGCCTAACACCACTGCCACCATCTCCCACCTCATCAAAGAAGATAATTCATCAACTCTAACAGAGATGTTTTTATTGGTAAATGGAAAGGGAGACCTCAGAACAATTCATGTGATTCCAGAATAGCACATAAGTCTTGAGGCAGTAGAAGGAAGCTATGACGATCAACAGAAGCCATGATGTAGACAGTAGATTAAGAGGTTGTGCATCAGATGGACAGATCTAAAGAAGAGTTGGATTGCCACAATGACCAAGCACTGGATGCCCACTTCTGAGGGGATAAGTTGTAGAAATTTCTTCCAATCACCCTAGTTACTATTGGGATCTTTGAGCTACTTCTACTCTGTTGTTATCCTAACTCTATAACACCGAGTGTGTTGTTTTTGTAACATTTAATTTATATATATATATATATATATATATATATATATATGAGAGATGACTATGAAAGTAAAGAATAAAAACAAAAAAAATGTCCTGAAATTAAAAATTCAGGGACTAGAGGGCTAAACTACACTTCCATTTTCTCTGAGATTTCTATGGGTGGGAGCTAACACATGTTGGTTTTATATTTGGTTGTGTTTTATTTCCTATAAAACACACTCCCAATAATTGAGAAAGTTTTGTTTATATCTGTTATAGGTAGGTCTATTGTGCCAAACAGGCCAATATGAACATGTGTGAGATTAATAAGGTTGAAGTTTGATTGGAAGGAGAAGAGATAAATGGCTCAACAAGACCTGTCACTCTCGCTCTTGCTCTCTGGTGATCAGATCAGTGTGCAGCTGCTTTAGCTAGTTCTCTGCCTCGCCTTGCAAGCTACACTACCTGTGGGGCATCCAACCCATGGATAGTGTCACTAGAGCTTGAGATTCCTTCAAGACCTACTACACCATGCTGCTTGTGTATATATCGCTTGAGCTTGAGGCTGGAGGCTCCTGTCGCCTTGCTTTGCTTGAGTTCAATATCCCCACCAGCCTGCTTAACTAAGCTCCTGAGCTGCTGACAGTTGGTAATCGGCCCTGCTGTTTGCAGTCTGTGGCCAGACTGCCTGTATTACCCTAAGGCAGACTCGGCTGCAATGTCTCCCATAGTGAACCAGTGTCCTGCCTCTAGAGAGCTAGTTATCTCCTTAGCACCTCCAAATGAGTTTATCAAGCTGCAAACTTATTGACAGGCTAAATGCCACCCCTTCACTCTTAATCCTCGCAAATTGACAACAGATTCTATAACTACCTCAATATCTATTCTACATCAACTGAAACAGCCTAACAAATTCAAGAACAGTTGATAAGACTAAAGGAGTTCACAACATTGTCAACTTTGCTTTAAGAAAAAATTAGTTTTATTACCTAAATGTCTTCCCAAAAAAGTCTGAGTAAGAATGAAACTTCATTTGAAGAGACTGATGAGTCATTGGTTGATGGCAGGTTCCAACTATGGCCCATTCCCATGGAAACCTATGGAGGAAGCTGAGGAGTGTTCACCAAGAGAACAGGGACCTGTGCCTGAGGCTACAGAGTATAGACAGTGATAGCAATAACCGCTAAAGAACACATCCCACTAGGCTTTGAGGAGAAAAAGTGACGCAGCTGGACAGGATTTGAATGTCTTGAGTGACTCTAAAGACTTACTGACTCAGCAAATTTTGAAGAGCACTGTCTTGTGAGCTACAAAAAAGAAAAATATATGAATCTTGGTCTTAGGAAGCTCTTCAGAACAGGTCAGAATGAGGAGTCTTGGTGAAGTCGTGGGATGTGTTGGGCTGCTAACCACAAGATCAGCCGTTTGAACCCACTAGCACATCCAAGAGAGAAAGATGAGGCTTTCTGCTCCCATCAAGTTTGCGAGCCTTGGAAACCCACAGGGAAGTTCTACTCTGACCTATAAGGTGGCTCAGAGTCAGAGTCTACCCAGTGACAGTGAGACGCGTCAGGATCGACTCGATGGCAGTGATTTCGGTTGTTTTGGTTTTGCTTTTTGAGAGGAAACGACTTTTGTCTCTCCCCCATCCACGTATTGTGACTTGAAATATGGGACTGCTGTAAGCATCTTGGTGCCATGAGGTGGTACACACGCCAAAAGAGGAAAACTAAAAGATTGAGACAAACCATGAGGTGTAAAGGCCTGGAGAGCCTGAATCCTGCTGACATCCTTAACCCTCTGCACAAACACCGCAGCCTTCCCATCCCCGGATTGCTGGTTAAGAAAATAGTAAGGGCCCCTGCACTTTAAGTCTGCTCATCAGTTATTTGGTATTTGTAACTGATAACCAATTATTTATATATATGTTTTAGGGAACAGTACTCTATTAATATCATCCCTTTAGACCTGTACTCTCTGGCAGAGCAGGCTCTGGGGACACATGGGTATTGAGCACTTGGAATGTAGCTAGTCCAAATTAAAAATTAAGATGATCTAGATGTGTACAATGTCCATCTGATTTTAAAAGTCTACTGCAGAAGAAAGGGGGTACAGGACATTTTATTCATTGTTAATAAAATGATATTGAAATCATACTTCAGACATTTGGAACTAAATAAAATGTGTTAAAATAGTCACCTGTTTGTTTTTTACCTTTGTAGTGTAACAACTAAAAAATATAAATTTATCCATATGTCTCACATGCATTTCCTTTCTACTGAACAGATCTGGTTAGAAAATAAAGCCGTTCCACAGATAAGATTATATTGGAAAAACAGAAGAGGAGAGAGATCAAATTATTAGGACTTGGTTGGGATAGATCAGTTGATCCAAATGTTTTGCACTATTGACCTAAAAGTTGGTAGTTTGAGCCCAACTCAGAGCATGATATGGAGTTCTGGTGGTGTTGCACATTACACAATGAGCTGCTAACCACAAGTTCAGTGGTTTGAACCTGCCAGCTTCTTTGTGTGAGAAAGAAGAGGCTGTCTATTCCTGTAAGATGTGACGTCTCAGATACCCAAAGGGGCCGTAATACTGTTTTAAAAGGTCATGATGAGCCTGAATCTATTGGACAGGGTTGCTATGGGTCTGAATCAACTCAATGACTGTGCATGCAGGACCATGAAGAAAGGGCTGGTGATCTGCGCCTTTCAAATGTATCGCCAAGAAATTCATATGAAGCGATTCTACTCCTGAGGTCACATGAGTCAGAATTGACTCAACAGCAATGAGTTTGGTCTGTGTGGTTTCAGGTAGTGGATCACGCCATAAGCTGACACCATTGAGCTTTCTTCACAGTCTCTCTACTCCCTTTACTTACATGCATTTAGGGACCAAAGAAAGTATAACATAAAGTAGTGTATGTAGCTGATCGGTCTCACTCTATCTAGCCTTTTCTGTCATTTTACCAACATTGACAACTTTCTCCCCTTTCTGAATTTAAAAAAATAAATGCGCACCATCACTCTGTGAATCCTCTATCTTAATGCTCATTAAGATCTCGGCTCGGAACTCCGTCCAAGCACTTCTGTCTCCCCAGTCCTCCTCCTTGCTTTCCTGCTTCACTCAGTGTTCCTCAAGACCCTTGCTGTCCCACCCTTGGCCTGACCACATCAAGTGCATCAGAATTGGATCTCTTCACCATAGTTGAGCTCAGGTCAGTATGTATATAATGGGGCAGGGCTGGAGGCAAGGGGCGCTGCACAGGCATGAGGAAGCTACTGAAAATGTCGGAGGTGTAACTAGAAGAAGCATAATATTCAATCATTTTCCAAGAAGAACATGGAGGCACCATGGGGGCTGAACTTTTTCCAAAGGAGAATGGAGGCACAGAGAAGGTTCCCCACTGCTCCTGTCAGCAACCTGAAATCTAGTTGAATGTGTGAGCAGCCGATGCAATTCAGCTAATCAGAAAAATGTGCAAACAGTTGAGTTGCTGTCTTCTACAGAAAACTTTAACACATGACTTTTGAAAACATCCCAAATTCTAGGGCAAAAGAAAAATCAGTCTAAAAGCCGTTGGCGTTATCTTGTCATCAATAACCCACTGCTGTGCAGTTGAATTCTGATTCATAGAAACCCTTTTAGACAGAGTGGAGCTGTCCCACAGGGTTTCCAAGGTTACAATCTTCCCCGACACAAGCTGCTGCATCTTCCTCACTGTCATACACTCAATGCCAACTCACAGTGACCAGAGGGCAGCAGAGAACTGCCGCTGTGAGTTTCTAGAGATCAAGATTGTCAAGTTGTTCGGTGCTGTTAAGTCAGTCCTGACTCATAGCAATGCTATTGTACAACAGAATGAAACACAGTCTGGTCTTGCACCAGCCTCACAATTGTTCTTATTATGTTTGTAAGACTGTAACTCTTACTATAAGAGAAAGGCTCATCATTAGCCTGAGGAGCAGCTGGTGGTTTCAAACTGCTGACCTTGTGGTTAGCAGTCCAATTCGTAACTACGCCACTAGGGGGCTCCTGGTGCGTTTGAAACATTGACCTTTTGGTGCGCAGCTGAGGACTTACCCACTCCACCACCAGAGCTCCCTTATCGTCAGCAAGTCCACTCAGTTTCAAAAGATTTAGTAAAGTCGATTAGGCCCAAAAAGAGATTTCTTGAGTACCCTTTTATCAGAAGAGAAAAGTCACATATGTGATGAGAAGGGAATAAGCCCGACAAAGTAAGCATATTAAAAAATTTTTATTTGGATCAAAGAACTTAGAGAAAAAAATAAATGATCTTTCTACCCTTCCTATAGAAAATGCTATTAAAAATGATACTAAGAGGCAAATTTTAAAGTTTCAGCCAAAATAATGGAAGGGGGAAATTAATATAAATAAATGTCAGAGAGCAAAAGTATTGTATTGATTTTCTCTTTTATTTAGTGTGGTATTTTGTGCTTTTTCTCTGTGTTTCAAAATCGATCATTTCTTCGTGATTCTCCCCACCCTAACACATGTAGGTTTTGTCTACTTTTGGATTTCCTTACTTATACCAGGTCCCCATGCAGTGAAGCATCAAATGCCATAACTTCTCAATCCACCTTTGGATCTCAGAGTTAAAGGCAATGCCCTTACCATTTGGCCAGTAACGCCTGCTTGCTGGAGCTCTTCTGCTCTCTGACTTCCTTGTCAACAACCCCAGCCTCACTCACTCCACTCAAGTCCCTCTCACCTCTTGCTGTTCCCAGATCACACCAACACGTCCCTGCCACCAGACCTGTGTACTGACTGTTTTCCTGTCTGAAATGCTCTTTCCCCAAATATCACCCTGATTTTTTTCTCACTCTCTTTGGGTCCCTTCTAAAATAGTACCTGATTAATTACATCCATCCTTTATACCTCTCATCTCTAGCACCTTTTCTTGCCTTGTTTTCCTTGTAACTATAGCACCATCTAATGATTTAAATGGGAACTCTGATGGCCCACTGGTTAAGTGCTCAACTGCTTGCAAAAAGGTGATGGTTTGAACCCACCAGTGGTTCCATGGGGAAAAGATGTGTCCAGGAAGATTTTGACCATGTTTTTACTTTATTTATCCTTTTGCAGATATAGCTATTAGCGTTTTATTACCTATGTTGAACTTATTGGGAAGCAGGAGCTTAGTTCTTGTCAACTAGGACGTGGTTACATATAAAAGAACCAAAGGAAAGAAAGGCTCCAAATACTACTGAGGATATAGATGGTGTAGGCGCACAGGTTACTCCCATTTCTGAGATGATAAACTAGGTGAGCAATATTTTCACTACTTAGCACCTGAATTTAGCTTATTCCTATTGATTAAGTGGTAAAGTCCCATTGATAAAAAGCAACCTGGAGCTGATCCTATCCCACTCATGTTTCAATACCCTGGTGCTATGCGTGAGGTTTGCTGCCCCGACAATGTTTGGATGCCATCCATAAGGTCCTTCCGGAGTGGACATCCTATTCCTTCTTTGTAGTCTGTTCTTAATCCAGAACTTCTGCTGAAACCTGTCCACCTCGGGTGGCCCTGCTAGTATTTTAAAATGCCAGTGGCACAGCTGCCAGAAGCACAGCAACACACAAGCCATGGCACACAGTCATCACAACAATGGTGAGGATGGCGCATGACTGGGAGGTGTTTTAATCTGCTGTGCACAGGATCGTTGTGAGTCAGAACTGACTTGACAATGTCAAACAACTCTTGTTTAAGTAGTTGACAATCGTGACATCTAGAAATGAATATGCCCACAGTCAAACCTTTAGTCATAGCCTGACTTAGAACGTGCATCCACATCTCTTATTCTAATGCTGGTGCTGTTAGATGGCATCAAAGTCTGCCAGTCCACAGCACCTCCATCGAAAATGGACTCTGACAGGATCTTTCTCAAGCTCATGGTGGTACCACTTCGTTAGTGAATCACAGGCAGGTGCTAGTTAAAGGTCAAGCCAGCCAAACCCATTGACCATGACACCAATCTGTAATAGTATTTTCCAAACTTGCCCGGTCAAAAAATTGGGTGGGGAATTGTTAATAAAACAGATTTGTTGATCTCTCCACTAGAGACTAGAGACTATGATTGAGTACATCGTGGTAGGGCCTGAGATGTGCAAGCTTATCAGCTTGCAGCCAATTCATCTGCTCTGCCAGCTTGGGGCGGGGGATGGGGTGAAATGTTATAAAAGTAATAAAATGTTATTGGTTGGGATACATGATATTTTTATATCACTTATTAATGATTTCCCCATGTGACTCTTAGATCCGTAGTCAGCATTTTTTTCCTGCAATGAAGCAGATCGAAATAATTTGACTTTGCAGGCCATATGGGCTCCACATTAACGATTCTCCCGACCACTGTAGTGTGACAGCAGGCAAGCACACTGTGCAATGAGTGGAAGGGGCTCTACTAAGACTATTTGCAAAAGCAGGTGCGTTGCTGGATTTGGTACATGGGCTGTAGTTTGGTGGTTCCTAATTTAGAGACCTACCAAAATATAAATCTGTAATTGTATGATTAAAAAGAGTTTTGCTGCAAGCAGTAAAAACAAATTATTAGTGAGGTAGGGTTTTTTTTGGGGGGGCGGCGTTTCTTGCACACAGTAAATAGACTTAAATGACTACATTATTAGGTTAGCAATTAACAATATGGAAATAAAATGATAATTATTATTATCTAACTCCAGAAACTTCTTAAACATAAGTTCCCAAACTTATTTGGGCTACTGTTGCCTTTTCATTAAAATTTTAAAAAATAATTTTCGGCTCAGTAGTCCCTTCGCGTTTAGAAACTTTTGTACCGATGACTTCTGGGAAGATGGGGCTCAGGTAGAATCACCCACCCGATGCTCCCATTGTTCGACAGGAAAATTAAGAGATAGAAATGATAGGCATTCCTATGGAGACAGCGACTGGATTGACGGTTTCTGGGGGGCGTGGGCTAGGTGAGCGATGAGCCAATAATGACAGGAAGAAGGGAATATTAAGGTTTCTAAAATTGATGGTGAGGAGGGCCTTTCTGGTCATGTTTGATCAATAGAATTGTATTTGAGAAGAAGTACTGAGAGGTGAATGATGGGTAAACATGATAATGGGACAAGAGGAAAAAGAAAAGGAAAAGAGGAAAGAAGAAGAAAGGGGAAAATGTCAATATTTAAATATAAGTATATCTGTTTATATATGTATATAAATGCAAATGCAACAAGGAAGCAGAAGGATTTGGGGCCTCTATTTAAATCTTACTTTACTACAAGAACTTTTTTCTAATAATGTGGCACTGTATAATACTCACCTTCCTGCCATGATAACTGAAGACAAAATGGGTGCATAAGCAAATGTGGTGAAGAAAGCTAATGGAGCCTGACTATTAAAAGATATAGTGTCTGGGATTGTGTTAGTCTGGGTAGACGAGAGAAGCAAATTCATAGACACTCATATGTGTATAAGAGAGAGTTTTATATAAAGGGTAATTATACATTAAGAAAGCATCTCAACCCAGTCCAGTCCAAGCCCATAAGTCCGATATTAGCTCATATGGGAAGTGTTATAGATCCAGTGGCATTGTAAATGTCTTAGCTCAGGCAGGGGTCTCCATGTGGCTTCTCCAGGTTCAGGGTTCTGGCTGCATCAGGGTAAGTCCATGTGGCTTTTCCTCAGGGATGTCTCGCAGGGAATGGGCCTTGTCAGTAGAGTCTCCAAGGGAGTGAGCTGAGAGAGAGAAAGTGTCTCCTGCCTCCAAGGAGGAAAAGACAGGAGTTCCCAGAATTCTCAGGAGAAAACTAGGCCCACACAGAGGCCTCATTGGCTATGATCTGATTGACAGACTAGACTCCAGTCCTTCACTCTTAATCCTCACAAGTCCCAAATTGACACCAGATTATGTAACTACCACAGGGGTATTAAAGGCTGTAGTCAAACAAGCAGCCATCTAGTAGGGAAGCAACAAAGCCCACATAGAAGAAGTACACCAGCCTGTGTGAACATGAAGTGCCAACAGGAGAAGGTATCACAAGCTCAAAACCAAGCAACCAAATCGATGCGAAGGGGTGGGGATGCAGTGGAGACCCAAAACCCACTTGCAAGTTAATTGGACAGTCCCTCTCAGTAGGACCACATGGAAGGAATGACTAACCCAGGGTGCAGAAGCAAATAAGTATCTTCAAATTCTTTAATATTTCCTCCCCTTACTATTATGGTTCTTATTTATTTTACCTCATTGACCATGTTAGACTTGTATAATTAAGATGGTTTGATACATGAAAGCCAAGAGAGATAATCCTTCAGAAATAGTAATGGGAGTAATGGTTCCCTGCCATCAGGGAAGTGAGGGGGAGGTGGAACGGGGGAGGAGAGTTAGGGGGTGTTGACAGCATTGATGGCTGCATAAATCCACTCGAGGGGAGTGGACAATTGAATTGTATGTGAACGGATATATTGGATGATGTAAGATGCGGCAAATAAATAAATGAATAAGGGTTCCTGGGAGAGGGAGGGGGAGGGAAGGGAGCTGATATCAAGGAGTTCAAGAAGACAGAAAATGTTTTGAAACTGACTGTAGTAGCAAGTGTACAATACTGCTTGATGTGAATTAGGGAATATTATGTTATCTGTAAGCTCTCCCAATAAAATGATTAAAATAATTTTTGTACCATAATCCATAAGCCAGAATAAAATATAACCCTCTGGATCATTCTAGCATTCCCCAAGTTACGGTATTGCCCACTTTGGGAAACAATGTTCTAGAATTTATTTCCTTTTATTTTATTGCCTAAACATGGATCATATGCTAATACCAGGACCCATGATTAAGTTTACCATCCCTTAAAAAAAAGAAAGAAAAGAAAATTGCCTAAAATTTGGTATAGAAAGAACCTGAGATCCACTAGTATGGATGTTATAGCATGACTGTAGGGGAGTCAATTAACCATGTCCACCACAATCTGCCCCACTGATAATTCTAGCTTTCTCACAAACCTTCTTCCAACACATGTAGTTTATACAAGAGGCTACAAAACAAAAACAGAATTGTTTTTCCAAAGCTAGTATTTAAATTTTTTTACAAAACACCTTATCACCTTCAAAGTCCTCTCCATGACACTTGATACATTTGTCAAAACTGTGATTACATTCTTGGAAACATTTTTCCAACTCATCTGGTTGGATGGCTGACAGCACCTCCCTTGTTTGTTTGTTTTTTCCTTCGTCTCTTCTACATTCTTAAATCACTGTCCTTTCATGTCCCTCTGAATTTGAGGGGGAAAAAGTTGCACAGAGCAACATCAGGTGAGTCAGGTGTGTGGGCTCACTGAGATGGCTGCGTGAGCAGGCATATTGTTGTGGTGGCAAATCCAGTCCCCCGTCTACCACAAATCAGGCCCTTTTTGTCACACACTGTCATGCAATCTTTTCAGAACTTGTAAATAGAAAATTTGATGAACAGTTTGAACTGGTGGAACCAACTCCAAATGCACTATTCCCCTCACATCAGTGGAGCACTTTTTCAATTTTGGGGGGGTAGGGCGGGGTGGGCAGGGGCCTTATATATGTGCATTCACCTTCTTCCCAAGTGGGAGAAACAACAAATCACAAAATCATATTGAATTATTATATCTAAGTTAAAACCTAGAATTTCTACCCAACCATCTTCTTCACTTGGTACAGAGATAGCTTCTTACAGACCTAAAGGCTACTGCCAAAGAAAAATCTAGCTATTCCCAATACACTCAATGTATCATGGTCAAAAACACTCAATAAATCATTTTATTTACTGTTTACTGGTGTATCCTCTCGCCTGTTAGACAGGGTTAGAGAGGAATCTGTGCCTCTTCAATAGAGAGATCTGCAGTAAGTGCGTGGTGAGTCCATCTGAGCATTCTCTCCATCACCCTTTGTCTCTGTGAACTCTGGTCTGTCCTTTGGGAGGATATCCTTTCATTATTAATTTCCACATTTCTGTCTGTGATGCACATTCAAGATAAAGCAGAAGTCCAGGTACTTAGGGATTTTTCCTCGAGGTTCAAAAAGTATATGCAATAAAAATAGTTTACAAAGACAATGTTCTACATCCTACTTGGGTGGGCAGTCACTGAAGTCTTGAAAGCTCATGTGGAGACATCTAAGGTGCAGTTATTGGTCTCTCCTTGTCTGGAGGAAAGAAGATGGATATAAATCATAAGGCATGAAGAAACAATTAATCCAATGGGTAATGAACCATGCACATATCAGTCTCCACAACCCTGAAACCAGAAGAACTAAATGGTGCCAAACTACCACTACCAAATGCTCTGGAAAGGAAAGTCCTGGTCATCATAGGAGGAAAAAAATGTAGGGGGAAGCTCAAACACTTAAAAAACAAACAAACACAAAAACAGGATGACACATTGAATAGAGGCAGGTATGATCCCTGAGACTATGAGCCTTGGTTACTCTGCTGGTCTGGAACTGGACTCATTACTGCAGAATTCTCAGTCATTTAAGATCAAAAGAGCAGCAAGAAGCCAACAACAAAGTTCAGCATGTTGGGAAAGAAGGAGATACAGAAAGAGCAAACACAGGGAGAAAGCAGAATAAATGATGGTACATTGAAGGGGATTGCGTTAGACATGTTGAGACAAGATATGTTGGAATTGTTAACTATAAGACTGATGATCTGGTTTTTTAAACCCTTACCTAATTCTCAATACTTTTAAAAAATTATATGTAATTGTTGTCTCTGCTTGGAGTATCGTTACAATAAAGTTCCATTAAAAAATCAACAGATTCAGTCCACTTGCTTCTGGTCAATTTCTTGCATTCATAACCACAGCTAAAGATCCCGTCTAGACACAGTCTTTGAGGCTGAGAATTTTTGTCTCCTTACTGCCAGATCTTATGTTCTTCCCAATCCTCTGGCATTTAACACATAAGTAGATCTTTGTGGTGAGATGCTCTAGTGTTGTCAGTCTTAAGGGTACCACTTTCCTGAGTCTGCTTCTTGGAACTCGGGGTAGCAAAGGCAGCTTCTCCAAGCCTGCAAGAGTGCAAGTTTGGAGATGAATCCATTCATTTAGATAGGTCATAGTTCGAGGACACGTCTCTTAGCAAAATCACACTTTCTTCCCACTCTGCTTATAGATTAAAGATCTCATCTAAGTGGACCCTTTTCAATAGGACTTCTTGTCTAACAGCTACTAAAATAAAGCAACATATGCAAACACCCTTCTTTATCCCTTCAATCCTCGTACCCCTATAATGTCAATATGTCTCTGAATTCAAAGACTTGTCTAAATGTTTACTGTGCCAAAAGCTCCCAACTGATAGTTGAGCCCGCAGTGCTTACCCTCACCTGCCCTTTGAAGTCTATTTCTTGCACTATTGTATATACAAAGGTTCTCCCCAAATGGGAAAGGGCTCTGCTGGGCAGAGCTTTCATGGTATGCATTTTTCCTGCTAGGCAAGCATCCAGCAACTCCCTCTGAGTTACTATACCCAGTGGCACTGTCTAGGAAGGGTCTCTTTTTGCGTGAAAGCAGTTTCGCTTGAACCTCGTTTTTTGTGATGGCCAATTTAAGAGAACAGAGTGCGGCTGTGAAATTTTGCTTCCCGCTCAGGAAAAATGCTGCAGAAACTGTTGTGATGTTGAACATAGCTTACAAGGACAGCGCTATGGTAAAAACTCAACTGTACAAGTGGTTTTCTCATTTCAAAAAAGGTGAAATGTTGATTGATGACAAATCTTGTTCTGGACATCCATCAACTTCCTGAATGGATGAAAATGTTGACTTGGTGCATTTGGAGTTGGTTCCACCAGGTCAGACTGTTAATCAAGCTTTCTATTTAGAGGCTCTGAAAAGATTGTGTAACAACATGCAATAAAAAGGCCCGATTTTTTAAAAAGTATTTACAAAATAAATAAAGAATATCTGAATATGTACTAGAGAAATCGATGAGGTCAAACTCAGTGGGCTGAGACTTTGCTTTTCTCAAAGTCTATGTTTATTCGATTTTGGGGTCTTGGGGTAGCCACTTACCAAAATTAATTTGGCGATGAGCCCATCAAAATACTTACAGAGTCAGATGGTAATTGAAGCAAAACAAAAGAACATAATACAAGAAAACAGATTAATTCAGAAATTCTTTTACCTGGGATGACTCCTGGCAGTCTGTGGACACAGATAAGATTCAAAGGGCTCATCTCAGTACTGAAACGTGGGGGTCCTCCATATGGGGGTCCTTGGTGTCCTGAGAGCTGCCCAAAGAAATGCACCTTTGGGACGGTTGGGGGGAAAGATCTAATAACGATTAGTAAAAAAATGAAGATGTTCTATTATGAATTATGTGTCAATGAAACTGTTTAAATTTTTTTAAGGCATGATTTGTGGCAGATGGGAGGCTGGTTTTGTCACTACAACAATGCACCTGCTCATGCTGTCATCTCAGTGAGTCAGTTTTGGGCAAAAAACATCATGCCTCTCTTGCCTCGTTCCATGCGACTTTTTTCTGTTTCTGCAAATGAAGAGGGACATGAAAGGACAGCAATTTGACAACATAGAAGAGGTGAAGAAAAAAAATGAGGAGGTGCTGTCAGCCATCCAAACAGATGAGTTTGAAAAATGTTTCCAAGAATGGAATTTGACAAATGTATTAAGTGTCATGGAATGTACTTTGAAGGTGATAAGGTTGTTTTGTAAAAAAAAACAATTTAAATACAAAGCTTTGGAAAAAAATCCGTTTGGGGGAGTAGGAGTGGTACCCCCTCAGAGTTGAAAATTCAATTAGGTGCAATATAGGAAAGAAAAAAAATTTTATTCTCACATGAGGAATCTACATGTAAATACGTAATGGCACTGGTTCAAGACAGCAAGACCTTGAATCAACACTGTGATTCTTTTGACCACCACCTCATGTGTGCAAGATGGCTGCAGCACACCATCACACCACATCCAAAGATAGGTGTGGTCATTACATAATGTCCTATCAACTTGATAAATAGGTGTAGGGGTGGAGTCTAGACTGCCAATCAGGTCATGGCTTGATGATGCCTCCTCATGGGTGTGGCCTTCTCATGAGGATTCTGGGAACTGTCTCTCTCTCTGCCTTTGTCTTCCTGTTGACAAGCCAATTGGAGACTTTCGGAGACCTGCGAGAGCCCCTTCCTCTGTTTTCACCTCCATGTTGATGAGACGCATTGAGCTACGCGGAGACCTGCAAGAGCCCTGGAGATGTTTCTACACCTCTTGATCCACAAGGCTTTGCACCCACCAGCCTGCGAGCTTCATGCATTTTGCCTTATTGCATGTGCTGCCTGAGTCTGCAGAGGGATTTATGGACTCATATTGGACTTATGGGCTAATATCGGAATTATGGACTTGATCTTGACTGGGCTCGGTGGGACATTTTCTTAATATACAATTACTCTTTAATATAAAGCTCTTTCTTACACATAGATGAGTGTCTCTGGATTTGTTTCTCAGTCAACCCAGACTAACACAATAGCTCATAAGGAGCAACACTATACAGAGCATTTCTCTGCAACTTCTGTCCCTTACATCCCCACACCCTCCAGCAGTTTTCTGGTTAAATTTCATTGGTCTTAAATCTCTTAAGTCTGCTCATCCATAGCCAAAGGTTGGGCTTACCTGCCATGAAATCCAAGAATTCCTGCCTGGAAAAAAAACAAAAAAAAATTCCTTCTTTTAGCAAGGAAGAGGTTCAGGTAATATGTTCAGGTACTGAACTCTAAATATCAGCGTGGTATTTTTCCCAACAACATTAACAGGAACTTGGAGCATAAATTACGCAAAAAAGTAAAAGAACAATTCTTTACATACACTTTCTTGAACCTCTGCAAATGACACAGTGCAGCTATGGGCTGTACAAGAACATCTAAATCAAGCTGCATTTCTTGTCTTTTGTTGCATAACAAATCACCAGAGATATATGGCTTAAAACAAAACACCGACACAACATTTACCCACTATCTCACCCAGCATTTTGCATTTATGGCAACTTTGAAAAAATTCTCAAGCATTGCCTCTGAGGATCTGGGCACTGTAGAAGGCTATCGCTGGGCCTAAGGTGCACTCCAGGGACTTCCCAGATGGTACTCTGGAAGCACGAACAATGGCAGGGAAACAGGAGGAAAAGTGGCTGACTGGCCACAAGACACCTTCTCCTTTATACACCAACAGGGTCTTGGCCAGCTACCCAAGAGGCAGGCAGGCAGGGGAAGTCTGGGCTTGGAGTCAAAGGTGGCAGGGTGATCAGTGAAGGAGGTGGGGAGGGAGGGGAGATGGAAAGGGACTGCATGGGGGCAGCAGAGCCATGGTAAATGGTAGATGAGAAGGGTCTCAAGCCAGGACAGACTCTGGGAGGCAGTGGTTGGCAGGTAATACCAGTCTCCAAATTAAACTCAAACTCACAGTCATTGAATCAGTTCCAACTCATAGACTATGGTACCCACCACCAACCAGCTCCCATAGGCTCTGCAGTGGTGGCAAAAGCATGGTGGGAAAGAGGGACCACCACACCACATGCATCCAAGACATGCCCAAAGTCCCTAGCAGACAGTCAGTGATGGAGAGAAAGAGGGGAATGGCATTCAAGACAAGGCAGGACCCTGACTCTCCCAAAGCTCTGATTCCACATATAACAAAGTACTGTGTTTGGAACACAACCACGTCAATAAGTGAGGAGTGGCCATACCAATTTAGTATCACGGTCCTGTAATCAAGACACGGAGCCCTGGTGATGTAATGTTTACACGTGGGTTGCGATCTGCATGGTTGGCAGTTCAAAAACACCAGCCCCTCTATGGGAGAAAGAAGGGCCATTTTACTCCTATAAATTAGTTACAATTTCAGAAACTCTTAGGGGCAATTTTATCCTGTTTCTTAGAGTCACTACGAGTCGGCATTGACTCAATGGCAGTGAGTTTTATTTTGTTTGTTTTTATTTTCTGGTCATCAATACTGGGCAGTTTTGACTGTCTTTTGTTTTTGTTTTGTTTCTGCTGAGGTTCTCCGAAGGCTAAAATCAAGGTACCAACTAAGAGGAAAATTACTTTCAGGCTCCTTCAGAATTCGGTTGCCTGTGGTTGCCATGATGTCCCTGTTGCCTTGCCACCTGGCAGCCAGGGGCCTCTCATCTCCTGAGGCAGCGGTTCTCCACCTTTCTCCTGCTGCGACCCTTTCACACACTTCCTTCTGTGGTGGTGACCCCCAACCATAACCTTATTTTTGTTGCTACTTCATCGTTGTCATTTTGCTCCTGTTATGCATCGGGTGACCCCGCGAAAGGGTCCTTTGACCCCCAAAGGGGTCACGATCCACAGTTTAGGACCTAAAGGCTGCTCTCTGGTCCTTGCACGGGACCCCTTTTGTCTTCAAAATTGCCAATGACATGCTAAATCCTACCTTTGCTTCAAATTTCTGACTTTCCTTCCCATCCCCAGCTGGCCAACATGCTCTGTTTTCAAAATGGTAATGTGATGGGATTAACCCAAGTTGATTGATAATCTCTGCATCTTAAAGTCAACTGATTAAGAACCTTAACTACATTAGCCAAACCCCTTTCGCCGTGTAATATAACATAATCACAGGATAACACGAGGGGATAAAGCACCTGGGGCATCTTGGAATGTTGCCTTCAACGGTAACTGTCACAGTAAGCTGAAATGCTGAAAACAAATCATGTATGATTAGTGCCGTCTACTAGGGATAATTAAATTACTTAATTACCCAATTTGAAAATTACTGAATGTGTCTCCAAAGAAGATGCCTATTTTGGAAAATTACAAAAGAAAACTGAAGAAAGGATAGATGTTTCTGCAAAATGGGAAATGTTTTGACATCAAGAAGGGTAGAAATTATAGCAAGTTAGGAAGGCCCCGGTAACTGCTTCCACAGAAACAGAATCTTTTCACATAAGGAGTAATAAACACCACCCCGTTCTGAGGAGCATAAGATTGTGAAATGAAGGATAATTCACAATACATTCAAAGGTTATGTTTTTGTTTTGTTCTGTCTTAGTATACGCATGAGTCCCTTATGTAAAACCCAAAGAGATGCCCAATGTTCATGAACAGAAAATTAGGTGCCTTGTTGATTCCACCAGCCAAAGAAGTATAAACAAATACTTAAAAATAATCAGTCTGAAGTGACCCTAAGTGGTTCCCACAGGATGGTCCCATGTCGTGGTGTAAGGACTGCACCAAATGTATGTGCCAGAGGAGTAAGTGCGGGCTGCTGGTCAAGTCAATCTTGCACACCGACAAAGAGTGCCCACTCTGCGACAGGCATGGAGCACTGGACGGGATCCCTGTGCCTCAAAGAGCAGCAGATTCCAGTGCCGAAACCACAATGCTGAGGAGCGAAGGGATGTGGGCAGTGGAGGGATTAAAATAATTTAACACCCAGTTCACTGCCCTAATAACTGTTTAAGTATAAAAATATGATATATCAAAAGGCAGTTTATAATTTCATCCGCTTAATGCGTACACAAAATTAGATGGTTATAAGACATAATTTTTAAATATTAATAAACGTATTAAATAATACCTGACCCAAAAAAAACCCAAACCAATGAAACTCCTATTTAAGATATTTCCATACGGCTTCCTGATTGGCATCCTCACTTGCAGCATTCTTTGCCTTTATCCAAGCATCATCGTCTGTGTGATTTATCCTTAATCATCACTTAAGTGGAAGAGTAGGATTCCATTCCTTTAGGCAGTAGTCATTACGTAGATATTAGATATATTTGAGATATTAGATATATCAACTTGTCTTCTCTGAACATATTATGTTCAAATTTGGAAGAACCCTTTCTGTTTATGCTAATATTATAGCAATAGTTCCGATAACATTTTGAGCTCTTTGAATTCTGAGGAATTGCATGATTCACTCAGAACATCTTGAGGGGCCTTGGGGCATAACACAGACAGCATGCGACCCTCTCTTTATGTGGCACTTTTTTACTCATGCTATATGTTTATTTACTAAAGTAGCAATCGCAAGGGAAGAAAAATGTGACACTTCATCAAAAGTATAACAAGTTTTAAGAAATGAATAAATATTATAAGCATGTTTCTGTCTAATTTTTTTTAAATCATTTTATTGGGGACTCATACAACTCTTATCACAATCCATACATACATCAATTGTATAAAGCACATTTGTACATTCATTACTCTCATCATTCTCAAAACATTTGCTCTCCACTTTAGCCCCTGGCATCAGCTTCTCATTTTTCCTCCTGCCTCTCTGCTCGCCCCTCCTTCACGAACCCTTGATAATTTATAAATTATTATTTTGTCGTATCTTACACTCTCCGACATCTCCCTTCACCCATTTTTCTACTTTCTGTCCCCCAGGGAGAAGGTTATATATAGATCCTCGTAATCGGTTTCTCCCTTTCAACCCAACCCTCCCTCCATCCTCCCAGTATCGCCACTCTCACCACTAGTCCTGAAGGGATCATCCATCCTGGATTCTCTGTGTTTCCAGTTAATATCTGTGCCAGTGTACATCCTCTGGTCTAGCTGGATTTGTAAAGTAGAATTGGGATCATGATAGTTGGGGGTGGGGGATGGGGAACAGTTAGGAACTAGAGGAAAGTTGTATGTTTCATCGTTGCTACACTGCACCCTGACTGGCTCATCTCCTCCCTAAGACCCTTCCATAAGGGGATGTCCAGTTGCCTACAGATGGGCTTTGGGTCCCCACTCTGCACTCTCCCTCATTCACAATGATATAAGTTTGTGTTCTTTGATGCCTGATAACTAATCCCTTTGGCACCTTGTAATCACACATTCTGGTGTGCATCTTCCATGTGGGCTCTGTTGCTTCTGAGCTAGATGGCCTCCTGTTTACCTTCAAATCTTTAAGCCCCTAGAGGCTATATCTTTTTATAGCCAGGCTCCATCAGCTTTCTTCACCACATTTGCTTATGTACCCGCTTTGTCTTCAGCAATTGTGTCGGTAGGTGAGCATCATGGAATGCCAGCTTAATAAAACAAAGTGTTCTTGAATTGAGGGAGTACTTGAGTGGAGGCCCAATATCCATCTGCTACCTTAATACTAAACCTATACATATATGCACATAGATCAATTTCCCCATCCTCATAGATATATATATTTACATATGTACATGCCTTTATTTAGACCTCTATAAATGCCTTTGCCTCCTAGCTCTTTCCTCTATTTCCTTTTACTTTCCTCTTGTCCCACTGTCATGTTCAGCCTTCATTTGGGTTTCAGTAATTCCTCTCGGTTACATTACCCTTGATCACACCCTATCAGGACTCCTATATCCTCCTCACCACTGATTAGGATCACTTGTTGTTCCCTTGTACTTGGGTTTGTTAACACCACTTCCTTTCCCCCCACCTTTGCCTCTCCATGTCCCCCTAGAACTCTCAGTCCCGTTGTTTTCTCCTCCAGATAGTTCATCCAGCCTATCTTATTTAGACAGACCTGTGGAGATAATAACATGCACAAAAACAAGACAGAACAAAACCAAGCAACAAAAGAAAATAAAACAACAAAAAGCCAATGACAAACAAAACAAAACAAAAAACACAACAACAAATAAAACCTTGTAGTTATTTCAAGTACTGTTTGTTGGTCTTTAGGAGTGTTTTCCAATTGAGTCTAATGGGGTGCCAAGTCCTGGCCCCAAAGTCTATTTTTGGTATTACCTGGGGACTTCGTTGCTCTGTTCCCCCTACTATTCTGTTGCACTTCCTCAGTGTTTTGCCTCGGTGGGTTGGGATCAGATCGGACACAATTCCCACACTGTGTCTCCAGTGTTGTCCCCTGTAGGGCTATAGGTCAGTGAGGATTGAGGCATGTCGTGTCTCATAGTGGGGCCAGCCATATGATCTTCTTTGTGGATTGGCTGCTCTGAGTGGGAATCTCTTGGTCAAGGCTCGGTGGGCCAGGATGTGCTCCACTCTCTCTTCCACCCCCTTCATTTACTCCCGTGTGCTCTGATCAGACATGTCCATCTCCCTGAGTTGCAGTTTCAGTGCTTTCCTCTGAAATAAATTCTTCTGGGGGGAGGGGCAGCTGTCAACATAGTTGGGATTGGGGACAGCCCCTCAGACCTCTTCACTGATTCCCTACTCCATGCCAGCATGTTGCATTCACATCTTGTAGCACTGGGTTAAAATCGGATCCCTCTTTACCTGTGGAGATAAAAACAATACCCTCCCTTGGGTGGGTTAGTGCCCTGTTCCCCTGCCACCCATTTCTTTTTTATTTTTTCCTTTCCCCTCCTCCTTTTTAGCTGGCTACCATATGTATTGCTGGATTTGGCCTGGCCCCTGCCATATTACCTGATCCTTGCCCCAGGAATGTTTGTACACAGTAGCTTTTTCCTATGCCCCTTTTGCATTTTTTTAAAGCTTGCATCAGTGGCCTCATGTTGTCCTTGTCCTTTTGTGCTTGGCTTATTTCGCTTAGCATGATTTCCTCCAGTTCTTCCAAAGCGGTGATGTCCTTCATAAGTTCATAATTGCTTTTTAGTGATGCATAGTACTCCATTGTATGTATGTACCACAGTTTTTCAGTCCACTCATCAGTTGAGGGAAATTTGGGTTTCCAACTCCTTGTAATTATAAACTATGCCGCGATAAACATTGGAGCACAGATGTCTGGCTGTGGTTTGTTTCTTGACCCTTCTGGGTATGTGCCCAGTAGGGGGATTGCTGGGTCATATGGTGGCTTGACTTCCATCTGTTTTAGATATTGCCAGATCGATTTCCATAGTGGCTGTACATACCTATAGGTCCACCAGCAGTGGATGAGTGTTCCTGTCACCCCACAGTCTCTCTAACACTTGTTGCTTTCTGATTTTTTTTTAATTAGGCTATCTTTGAGGGTGTTAGGTGGTATCTCATAGTTGTTTTAATTTGCATTTCTCTCATGGCTAAGGATCAGGAACATTTTCTCATATCTTTATTGGCCATTTGGATTTCTGCCCCTGTGAAACTTCTGTTCAGGTCCTTTGCCCACCTCCTCAGTGAGCAATTAGTATTTTTGTATTTGGATGCTGGCAGAGGAATGTGGGTTTTAGTAATAAGGCCTTTGTCTGATGTGTCATTGCTAAGGATATTTTCCCAGTCCATGGACTCTCTTATTACTCTCTTGGTGAATACTTTAGATGTACACAGTGTTTTATCTTCAGTATATCCCATTTGTCAATTTGTGCCTCCTCTGTGTTTGTGTCCTTCCCTATTTCTGATAGCCTATGTATTCCCTGTGCCAAAGTTCTCAAGTTGGTCCCAATTCCCTCATTGATGGCTCTAATAGTTTGGGGTTTAACTTCAAGATCTGTGATCCACCTTGAGTTCATTCTTGTGCATGGAGTAAGATAAGGGTCTTGCTTCGTTTTTCTGCAGGTAGATATCCATTTTTTCCAACACCACTTGTTAAAAAGGGCATCTGCTTCCCATTGGATATTTTTGGGGCCCTTATCAAAGATCAGTTGTCTGTATGTGGATGATTTTATTTCTGGGTTCTCAGTTCTTTTCCATTAGTCTGAGTATCTGTCATTATACCAATACCATGTGGTTTTGACAACTGTGGCTGTATAATATGTGCTAAAGTCAGGTAAAGCAAGCCCTCCCACTGTGTCCTTCTTGGAGATTTCTCTGCTAATTCTGGGCTTCTTTCTTCTCCATATGAAGTTGGTAATCAGTTTTTTTTCCATTTCCTTGAAGAAAGATGAGGGTAATTGTATCGGGATTGCATTAAATTTATATAGTGCCTTGGAAAGAACTGGCATCTTGACTATATTGAATCTTCTAATCCATGAGCATGGGATATTCTTCCATCTGTTGAGGTCGCTCTGGATTTCTTGTAATTATGTTCTGTAGTTTTCCTCATATACATCTTTTGTTCTTTCAGTCAGGTATATCCCTAGATATTTGAATTTATGCTTGGATATTGTGAAGGATACCACCTTTTTGATCTCCTCTTGTGTGGTCTTCTCCGATGTGTATAGCAGTCCGATGGACTTCTGTTTGTTGATCTTGTATCCTGCCACTCTGCCAAACTCCTCTATTGCTTCCAGTACTCCCCTTGCGATTTTCCATATGTAAAATCATATCATCTACAAATAACAACAGTTTCACCTCTTCCTTCCCCAGACGAATACCTTTGATGTCACTTCTTTGCCTTATACTGTTAGCTAAAACTTCCAGTATGATGTTAAATAGGAGTGGGGACAAGAGGCATCCTTGTCTGATCCCCCGTTTCAGTGAGATTGTGGTAGTCTTTTCTCCATTGACTACCACATTAGCTGTGGGATTTTCATATATAGCTTATATTGCCTTGAGGAATTTTCCTTCCATTCCGTTCTTCTCAAGTGTTTTAAACTGGAATTGGTTTGGGATGTTGTCAAATGCTTTTTCTGCATCTATCGAAATTACCATGTGGTTCTTATAGTTTTCCATGTCCATGTGGCGAATGATACTAATGGTCTTTCGTATGTTGAACTATCCCTGCATCTCTGGTTTGAATCCCACTTGGTCATGGTGAATTATCTGTTTTATATAGTTTTGTATTCTATTGGCCAGTATTTTGTTAAGGATTTTTGCATCGATGTTCATTAGGGATATTAGTGTGTAGTTCTTGATTCTTGTGGGATCCTTACCCAGTTTTGATATCAGAGTTATAAATAGCTTCATAGAAGGAGTTTTGGAGCTTGCCATCTTTTTCTATGTTCTAGAGGAGTTTGTGTAGGATTGGTGTTAGTACTTCCCTAAGTGCTTTGTAGAATTCTCCAGTGAAACCATCTGGTCCAGGGGATTTTTTTGTTGGAAGTTCCTTGATAACATTGTCTATTTCTTCTATTGCTGTGGGTCTATTGAGATTCTTGACATCCATAGGGGATAGTCTAGGGAGGGATGGTTTTTCCAAGAATTTGTCCATGTCTTCCAAATTGTTGAATTTATTGGAGTATAATCCTTTGTAGTAGAGTGTAATTATCCTTTTGGTTTCATTAGGGTCTGTTGTAATGTCCCCTCTTTTATCCCTCATCCTTGCTATTGAAATTTGTTCCCTCCTTTTTGTGGGTAGGTTTTCCAGCAGTCTGTCGATTCTGTTTATTCTTTCAAAGAGTCAAAGTTTAGCAGCATTATTTTTTCCCATAGTTTTATTATTTTCTCCCTCCTGAATCTCAGCCTTGGTTTTTATTATTTCTTTTCTTTTACTCTTCGTGGGATTGTCCTGCTGACTGTGCTCTAGTTGTAAATTTTGTGCCAGCATATCAATCACGAGTCTCTCTTCCTTTTTCAGGTATGCATGTATTGCTATAAAACTTCCTCTGATAACTGCCATTGCTGTGTCCCATAAGTTTTGGGACGTGTTCTCATTCTCGTTGGTTTCTAGAAATTTCCTAATTTCATCTCTGATCTGTTCCAGTCACACTCCTTCTACAATAGAGAGTTATTCATCCTCCAATTGTTTGCTCTTGTTTTCTTCCTCTTCCTTTTGTTGATTTCCAGTCTTATGGCACAGTGGTCAGAGAGGGAGGTCTGTAGGATACCAATGTGCTTAAATTCATGTAGATTCACCTTATGGCACAGTATGTGGTCTATCTTTGAATATGTGCCATGCAGGTTTAAAAAGAAGATGCATTTTTGTATTTTTGTGAAAAGCTCTGTAAATATCTATCAGGTCCAATAGTCTAATTGTAGTGTGTAAATCTCTATCCTCCTTGTTGATTTCCTTTCCCTATGATCTGTCTTTCTCAAGTGGTGTATTGAAGCCACCCACTATAATTGTTGAGGCTCTGATTTCTTTTTTAATCTTTTGGAGTGTTTGGTTGATGTATTCAGCTCGTCTCTCATTTGGGAAATATATATTTACAATGATTACTGGTTCTTTGTCTATCATTCCCTTGAACATTATATAGTGTCCCTCCTTATCGCTTTTTATGGTCAATTTTATTCGAGATTAGGATTGCAATCCCTGATTTTTTTGAATTGTTGTTTGCTTGCTATGTCTTTCTCCAGCCGTTGATTCTCAGCCTTGTTTTGCTTGTAGTCTTGAGATGTGTCTCCTGCAGGCAGAAGATTGATGGATTGTGTTTTCTAAGCCAGTCTGCTAGTCTGTCTTTTAATGCCTGAGTTCAGTCCATTGATATTATCTCCATCTGTGGACATGTGATGTCATCTTAGACTTTTTTTCCCCTACCTTCCTTGCTCATTAGTGTGTTTTGCATGTGTGTGTGTGTGTGTGTGTATCATTCTTGACTCTGGGTGAAGTTGTTCTATGTTCCAGTCTCTTATTTATGCTTGGTGAGAGTTGTTCTTCTGCCCATCCTGGGTCAGCAAAGATCTTTCGTAGGGCTGGATTTCTTCTTATGTATATGAGTTTTTCCTCATCTGGGAAGACTCTTAACTCTCCATCTATCTTGATCGATAATTTGACTGTGTATTCTTGGGTTTGAGTTGTTTTCCTTCAATTTTTGGAATATGTTACTCCACTCTCTCCTCTTCTTCATAGCTTCTGCTGATAGGTCTGAGAATATTCTTATTTGGGAACCTTTATATGTGAATGGTTGTTTTCCCTAGCTGTTCTCATGATTTTCTCCTTTTCCTCAAAGTTGGATAGTTTAACTATCATGTGCCTTGCTGACTTCTTGGGATTCAGTCTAGCTGGTGCTCTTTCAGCCTCCTGAATGGTTCCCTGGTTTTGCATTCATTAAGCTGGGGAAGTTTTCCTCCAAAAATTCTCTCACAATTGTTGCAGATGACTTCCTTGTTGTCTCTTCCTCCAGTAATCCTATTATTCTGAGGTTGTTCCTCTTCATAGTATTAAACATAGCAATTAGGTTTTCTTTAGCTTCTCTGATGGTCTTATTAGATTTTTGTTCACGTTTGTTAAAGTTTGCTTGGCTTTCCTCCAAGTCACTAGTGTGGTTCTCTGCTTCCTCCAGTCAATTCTGGAGATCCGTGAGTCTGTTACTAGTTGTTGTTGTTTTTTTATCTCCTCCCTAAGCTCTTGTATTTCCCTTTGGTGTATGGACTTTATCACTTCTTTAATTTCATCCTTTTTCTGTATTTCTTCCCTTATATCCTGTATGACTCCAAGCAGAATTCTAAAATTTTCTTTCTGTTACAGCTCAATGTCTGCTTCTTCTATGAATGTCTTTAGGTTCAGGACATCTTCTGCCATTAACTTTTGTTTCTCCTGTTTGTTCGTTGAGGTCGTTGAGACTGATTGCTGTGCATAGCTTTATTTTAGAGGATCCAGGTGCCATCTTCCAGGGAGTCAAAGAGCACTGGCTCTTTCTGGGAGACTCGTAGGAATGCTTCTTCAAACTGCCTACAGCTAATTTCACTGTGGAATTAGCCTACTGCTTTATCCTCCTGTGCCTTCACTCTCAAGGGGTGTGTCCCAGAATGCTGGTGGGTTGCCTGCTTTGATGTAGAACACCGAGAATGGTGGACAGAATTGCCCTGGCCAGGTAGATCACTGCGGAGGTTGGGAAGTTTCCTACAGCAGCTTGGAATGTTGGCAAGTATTGGCTGAACTCCCTTAGGCCATGTGAGGCACCAAAATAAGTGGGAGGAAGTTCCCTCAGTCACTTGGGACAACAGAGGAAAAATAGGAGCTCCCCTAGCCACGCAGGCAGAAATTCCCTGGTAAGAAGTTTGGGAGAGTATCTCCTGATGGAGGTTGGCCAGGCTGTCCCCAGCCTTTGGCTAGGCCGCACAGGGTGGAGATCACCTAACTGGGCTGGGGGCAGGATTAAATGCCCTAGGCTGAGGTCAGAGGTCTGGAGGTTGACAGTGGTATTAAGAGAACAGGGAAGAAACAAAGAGGAGATGAAAAAATAAATAAAAATCTAAACCCACTGAGACTGTCGGGGGATAGAGAGAAGAGAGGGAAACTAAAGTAACAATATAGCTGAGCCCCGATCCCTGCCCATGGAGCTGCAAGAGTTTTATCCCTTCCCTGAAGCTGCAGCAAACTGTGACTGTGCCCCTGCACCGGTTCCAATGGTCCGGGCTCCAGTGGAAACAGTGGTGGGGCTAAGGTCATACCCTAGCCGGCCTCCACTGTGGTAAGCCAAAATCCTCCAGCCCCTCAAAACCTTGTGGATCTGTGCCTACTTATCTTTATGATGATCCTCCTGCGATCAAGCAGTGTTCGATTTCCCTCGTAGTGATTTCTGTGGAGTCCCTCTCGTATGTGTTACTCAGTCGCCATCTTCCCGAAGTCCCTGTCTAATTTTTTTATACTGATGGATGGAATGAACATTATTACAGGCAGTTCGAATACAGTGTTGCATCAATGAATGTTAAAAAAGAGTAAGGAATGTAAATTTGTGATTTCCACATTGGGCTGCTCCCTAGCCACCCACTTTAGAGAGAATCCTGATTTCAAGTATTAAAATAACAGCCAGTTGGCCACACTCAACATAAAACTAGACATTGGCTCTGCCTAGCTGTGACAAAATGACTGAATCCCACCCCTGAATGTGGGTGAAAGATGTTTAACCAAAATATAAGTAAATTTGCATGGGCAGGGGAGACATAGACATAACCTGAGAGACTGTACACATTTAAATAGCCCCTAATAGTTCTCCTTTCTTCAATCACAAATGCAAAGGAGAAAGCTACTTTATCTCCACACTCCAGAGCCAGCATTCAGACTGCTGGAAACCCATTTCCTCTTTCATAGTTGCCCTTTGAATCGTTAAACTTAAGTAGAAATCACTGTCAGGGATTTTCTCTGGACCAAAATTTCTTGAAGTATTACTCAACATGAAGGCCATTTTCCAAATAATCTTCTTAAATGCTATCACCATCTACTACCTCCCACTTCTTTGTACCACACAGGACCACACAGACACACATATGCAGATACATTCTTCCCTCATCCTACTCAGAGGCTTGATAAAGTCTTTAGAGATGATTTATCATCTATGTAACTAACTGCAAAACTGCTGCCCAAACACTCTATGAATCCATACCCTATGATAGTTTTTTCAACATAGCAATGCCATTCATGTTATCTTACTGTGTTATCTTGATGTGAAATCCCCAGAGGTACCCATAAATCTATTGTCTCAAACCTTATGGGGGATAGTGTGCCACCCACAGACAGTATAGCTTATTTTCAGTCTATTTTAGTCAGCAAGAGGTTAGGAAGTTATATTTCTTTTAAGACATCAGAGTCAAGAAAAAGGAAACACGTAGAGAGGACTGCTATTTGAAATGTAAGCCAAATATTTGAAATGTCGTTGTGGAGGATTAATTTGTATCACCAAAATACACGTTGATATTCTAATCTCTGTGCTTGTAAATATAATCCTGTTGGAAACAGGTGGCGTTTTTTTATGTTAATAAAACTATACCAAAATAGGCTGGGTCCTAAATCTAATCTCTTTTGACTATTAAGGGAATAAAAATAGACACAGAGATACACAATGAGGAAATGCAATTTCTTCTTCAGCTTGATGCTGACATAGCTCTATGGACCCCTCAGAGATCCTGGAAACCCAGTTTGGCGATCAGAAATTGAGAAAACAGCTCTCTGATGGATACATTATCTAAGATTTTGACCCCATGTAAATGACTCAACTTTTTACTGACAAGTAGGCAGAATGAGAAATGGCTGGAAGTGTTTTCCCAAGGTCATTTTGGCTCGATATCCCTTATTGTTTGTCCAAGTAACATGGATGCCAGAATACTAATGAGAGGGGATAACATAGGAGGTCAGCATTTTAGGAAAACTAAGCAAGGTAATTAACAGTGGTTTGGGGTTTTATTCCTAATTCTGCAGTAATAAATAAATGAAATTAGGATGATTTTTCTTTATAATAGCAAATCAAGTTAAATCTGGAGAGAAACAGTAAAATGCATGAACATTCTGTGATTCATTCTTCCTTAGAGAATTAAAAAATGTATATATTGTACATACTGTATACATTTGCACTTTACCCAAAATTCCTTGTGACAGGTGGTGGGAAACGGAGCGAAGAGAAGGAGCAGGGGGATAACTGAGTCACAGTAAATGGGAAAAGAAAAGAGGCAACTTGCAACAGAACAAATAAAGAGCCAACAGACAAAAGGATGTTGGTGTGATGGTGGTGGTGACCATGTTGGTGGGAGGTGCCATGAAGTTGTAATCGTTATGGGAGTAGGGTGTCAGGTTTTTTCTCCCTACTCACTAGCTATGAGTACAAACCACCAGCCTTCCGGTTCAGAGCCAAGCTAGTAGCCATTGAGCCACCGGGGCTAATTATTTGAAAACGACAGGGGAAATCTTAAAACAGCAACTCAATCATTGAATATGTGCGTCACACTAACCTTGTGCTAGAAATCTCCTGGCAGGTCCTGGGAATGCAAAGGTAGAAGTGCCCCCTTCGTAGAGTTCCCAAACTGATGGGGCTGCTGCCAGGCTGCTGAGTGGCAGAGGATGCCCTTGGAGTTGAACAAAGTGATGGCCTGAGATAGGCAAGGCAGACTTGAACGATGAGATGAAATACGTTCTAGAAGGCGTCATGAACTCTGGAAGAAGACACGGGGTGACCAAGACTGCTTAGATCAATCTGTTAGGGATAGCTTCACAGAGACAGTGATCGCTAAGCTGACCTCAGAAAATGAATGGGGCGCCATCAGGCAGAGGAAGGAATCAGGCGGCAGCAACATTCATCTTTTCTGAAGTCTAAAACCTTGTGATCCATAAGCTGCTTGATTTTAAAAACCAAAAAAAAAAAAAAAAAAAGCAAGCAACTTGGTGTTCCAAAGAGGACCTTTCTCAAAGTCTCCCAGTGAAATGACATGGGGACCCAGGGAAAATGCATTGGAATTGCGCCTGAAGGGAAAGCAGGATGTCCTGTCTTTTCTTTTGAATCACGAGGACAACCACCTTGGGAGCCCTCTTGGAATTGTTTGTCCTTCTCTTCTCTCCAGATGGAGACACCCTATGCCATCTAAAGGCCCCGCGGGGCTCCCGCTGAGTGCCTGCATTGTATCTGGTTACGTCCTTCTATTCTGAATACTCTCTGGACATCCAAAGAAGTCACTAGGATTGGCGGGGGACTTAGTGGAACTTGACACAGGTTGCAGTGCCTCTCTGAACGGGAATTAAAAATCCAGAAATGAGAATGGTTTGGGTAATAATTAGCCTCCGACTCACTTAATAGCACGATATAAAATACACAGCTCTCAAAAAAAAAAAATCAAACTGCAAGCAACCTCAAGATCCAGAATCCACCATTCTACCTCCCCTGACAAAAGAATGTGGGGCAGGAGGGGGCTTGCATTACTAATGGCTCAGCATAAAGGGCAACCTGCCTGAAGGCTTCTGCAACACAGAAAGGTTCGTTTACACTTGTTTTTGTTGTTAGTGGCTGTGGAGTAGGCTCAGATTGTTGGCAGTCTGACGTTCAACAGAACAAAACGTTGCCTGGTCCCGTGTCATCTCAACTTACGTTTTTTGGTTGTGCGCCGTCAAGTAAATGTGGACTCACGAGGACCACAGATGACCTAGAGGAAGTGCCCCATGGGGGTTCATAGGCTGACATCTTTATGGAGGCAAATCACCAGACTTGTTCTCTGAAGAATTGTTGGGGGTTTGAACCACTGGTCTTTCCATTACCAGCCGAACCCTTACCTGTTGTGCCACCAGGACGTTTTAATTTACCTTTAGACCTAAGGGAAAAAGCATGAAACATTTGGCTGTAGATTCTGAAGCCTGAGCCTTTTCAAATATATTAAAGACTTGCAAAGGTTGTTTCTAAGGTATTATGTACCCATGAGTCTTCACGTACAGCAGGTACCTCCTATGTTCAAATCATTAAAGAACTTCAATTATCAATTAAACCTCATAAGAGGGTAGAATCTTATCAGCAGAATGTGTCTGGGATGTCCCACGAGGAAGTATACAGAAGATCTTGCTAATTCAAGATCTCCAAAATCAGATCTCTTTCATGTAATGCCTACCATGACCTCACTTCCTGGTGGACTTTTTAGCAGATCCTGAATTTCTCTACGCCAAAGTGTCCTCAACTACAGAAGGAGGCCAATAACAGTAACTACCTCAGAGCGTGGTTGCGAGCACTAAATGAGATCATTTGCACAAACGATCTAGTTATCTTTTAATTACTCATTAAGTCAGCTATTTTTGCTCACTCAGTTCCTGATAATTTCACTCTCAATTGGAGGTGGGAAGAGAGACTGAGGATGTTGTTTGGGGTTTTTAATGGCCTTGCCTTCTAGTTTATTTTCAGCTGCTTGTCATAACAATGACAGAACCTTTCTGCCTTCTTGTTCCTAGTGTTGGAAAGTCTTAAGCAACAAGTGACTGTGGCAGCGGGCGTGGAGAAAGGTGTTAATGTGTGCCAAATACTGGAAAGAAGGAATATAAAAGGGTGGCGGGAAGCAGTTCAAAAGGATAGGCAAATAATTGAAAAGTGGAAATTATATTTCAGGCCAAATCCATTACAGCACAGATTCTTCTGACACATGGAAACCCTAAAAGTCACAGAGTAGAACTGAGCAGTGTGTGGGGTCCTCTGGGCTGTACTCTTCACAGGAGGAGTTGGCCAGGCCGTTCATCTCCAAGCGTCTGACCTTTCAGTGAAGGGCCAAACCAGCAGAAGCCCCTAAAAACCTATACTGAGGACAACCTTCCACTATCCCTGTTGTTGTTGTTGTTGTTGTTAGCTGCCTTGGAGTTGGTTCCCAATGCATTACACAGTGGCACACTACCCAGTCCTTCACCATTCCCACGATAGGTTGCAAATCAGACTGTCGGATCCATGGAATTTTCAGTAGTTGATTTTCAGAAGATCCGAGTGCCTTTGTTTTTTTTAATCTATCTTAATCTGGAAGTGGAACTGAAACCTATTCATCATCATAGCAACAAAATAACTTCAATTGACAGAAGGCAGCAGTTGCATGTCAGGTGCTTGGTTGGGAATTGCATGGAAAAAGAGAATTCTACCACTGAATCATCAATTCCCTCTTCCATGAGTCATAAGGGCCATTAAACCAGAGAACGAAGGAGCAGACCACTAGCACAGACCTGGTCGCATAGCCGCCCCGCAGTTTGGGGCGATGCTGGCACCACACATGGGGATGTACTGAGACGATTTCTGCCTGACCAGTGGCTTCACCCTCGATGAGATGGGCCCCAATTCACCTGGATCTCTGTAATGCTCTCTCTAGCTCATGTGGGCAATCCAGATTAATCTAGACAAGAAACAGATGCACTCCGACAAAAAAGGGAAGTGGGGCAGATGGAGAGTAGAGGAATCATGACAAACCTCAAGTCCTGCGTCTCACCTCCGTCAATGGTAAGCAGTTGGCTGGTGCCTTGTGACCTTAGTTTTAATGTTTTTGGAAAATGACTTATGACATAAGAAAAATGCTCTATTATTAACCAATCATTCTGCCTCCCAGCTGTGACACGGATTCATCTGAAAAATTCCTTGGGAGGTTCTGCTTGAAACTGTGGTTTCTTTTCAAAGGAAACCAACAACCGGGTTGGAGGGGTAGGAAATTATGAAGGACAATCATTTCCCTATGTCTTCTGAAGACTCTTCTAAAAAGGGGAGCGTGTACCTCAAATAAACCCCACATGAGTAAAGACCATTTTATAGTAACACTCACAGTTTCTTAAAGACTCATGGACAGTCAGTGATTTGAGAGTCTCACAATGCACTTCAAACGGGTGCTTCTCTGTGACTCATGGTGAACCGCTGGGGAGGGAGGGTCACAGGGAGTTCCGGCCCTTGGCTTCCCTCCCTGTAAAGTGAACGTGAGAATGCGCCGACGCACATCACAGGTGGTGTGTTTCCAGAGCCTCGGACTGAAAACCATGAACCCAGCTTCATACCAACACATACGGGTCCCCTTCTGAAAAGCATTAAACCAGTTGGGGGTGGGGTGGAGTTCCTGGTTGTATGCTAATCAGGTTAAAGTGATTTGTTACAAATGATCCGGAAGACAAACCTATGATTTCATTAGTGATAAAAGGGAGGATTTCTACGAGTAAAGTCGGACAAGCTCATGGAGGCTGACAGAGCCTGGGTGATTGTGGAAAGAAAATGCTTCCCTTCGTTCTGTAAGGGAAGCCCTAGAGGAGTTTGGGGACTGTCACCATCTGTTCAGGAAAACATGCATCAACATAATGCGTTCCACATGCGAGTTGTTTTTTAATTTTTCAAACAGGAATTAATCTTCTGCTAGTCCAAATGGTGAACTATAACCATTGTCGGAGGAAGCTATGTCGAAACCATTTCAATCCCTCCCCTCTCCCCACCCACTTCCCAACACTGCCACCAAATCATGTGTGTTTCCTGCTTTTCCTCTGGCCCCTTCCGATGGTGAAAATCGAAGACGGCAGTCTTCAGCATGAAGTATGTCTTACCAGCGTGAAAACCCAGGAAGGAGCATCGTGATAAATGCAGAAAAGGTGGACATTGTCAAGGATTTCATTTCACGGGGATTCACAACCTCTCCCAAGAAGCAGCCATCAAGAAATAAGGTGAATATTGCATTGGGTGCATGTGCTGCAAAAGGCCCCTTCAAAGGGTTGAACAAAATGTAAAAACAAAACAAACACAAAAAAAAACCAAAAAGACAAACGTGGACCATGGAAAAACAGAACAACGAAGGAGGGCAGCCGAAGAACTCCTGTCTCTGAGTTGCAGGGTTGGGGAAGAATATTACATACACCACGAACCATTAGAAGAGCAAATGAATCTGTCTTGGACAAAGGACAGCAAGAATATTTTTTAAAGTGAGGGTGGCAAGTCTGTATCTCAGTTTCTTTGTACGTTACCCGGAGGGACCATCCTTGGGGATTGGACAAGTAGGTCAGCAGAAAGAGGAAGCCCTTCAGGAAAGTGGATTAACACAGTGATAGGACCAAGGGATTCATGCTTGTGGGGGTGTTCCTGGGCTGGGCAGTGTTTAGTTCGGTTGTGCATAGGATTGCCATGAGGGGAACCAGCTCGACAGCAGGCAACAAAAGCAAGGAAATAATTTGTGCATGAAAGCTAGGAGAAACTAATAAATCATCTCCTTTGCAAATAACAGTAAATTATAAGGTTGCAGACCTCCGACCCTAAATCTCATTCTTCATGTGTCTATAAAGGCATTTCTAGCTTCCTTCCCTCTCCAGAGCCACCCAATGGCTTGTCCTCAACCCCACCATCGAAATGAAAGAAGCACCATCCAAGCCCGGGCGCCTACTGCTGGCTGTGCCAGGCCCTGTCACTCTCACTTCTCTCCTTAGCCCTCTCTCTCCCGCGCCTATGTACATCTGTATTGATCTCCGTGCAAGCTTTCTTAATCCTAACATTTGCAGCTGCCAAATTAACTGCATTTTATATCCTATTCAAAGCAACACTTTCTCCTCTTATCACCTCCCACCTGCCTCCACTGCTCCTCCGACGGACACATTCAGTGCAGACCTGTCATTCAACCCGGTCAGCCAACTGGTACTTACTGAGCCCAGCTCTGCACCCAGCACCATGAGGGACACAGGAAAACATGAGCTCACAGTACTAAGTGTATTTCCAACCGTAAGGAACTCATGGTCTTTGAGGAAGAAGGTTGAACACTTAGAGGATAAACAGTAAAACCATCCATTGTGAAATAATAGAATAGACAATGCCAACAATGAGGATCTCGAATGTAATCCTTCGATTTTATATGTATTCCCTCCCAAGTGTTAGGCACTTGTTAGGGTAGCCAGAGGAAATTTAACTTTTCATCCTGTCTGGTTTAAATTGTCTAAATTGTTGAAATGGTTTAACATGAAATCCTGCCTGACCCAATTGCTTTAATACTCCCTTTAAGTAATACTCACTATGGATGTTCACTTTTTAAAAAGCTAAAACCTTGTAAATCACTTTCTCAGAAGGTTTTGTGTAGCTCTAACCAACTTTACTCCATGGTTGTCCTTTGATGATAGTATCTAGATTTATTTCTACCTAGCAGAAATATTCATAGGGAAAAGGGAGTTGTATCTATGACAGGTGTGTCTAGCAAGCACTATTATGGGTTTTTTGTTTGTTTTATTTTTAAATAAGAAAAGAAACCCCAAGAACCCAGTAGTATATCAGACTAAAACATCTGTGCAGCATGACACAGCAATGCAGTCTTGTTCACATCAACTGTGGCTGGTATAATAGGTGTTCAATAAATATTTTTTTGGTTTGATGAACATTATCCTTTCAGTTAATTCAAGAGATAACTTAATATATCATACCAATCCAAATAGCAAATGAAACCAAAGAAGTAACTTCCTTATCTGGTAATAAAAAAAAAAACCTTCTTTGCATGCTAGATAATTTCTCTAACTTAAAAAAAAATGTTTTAAAGGTCAAAATAGTAACAAGCCACAAAGATCATCATTTCTACAAATGTCCAGGAATGACTCCCTGAGACTCAATGCCTCAATCGATGGAGAGGTGACTAATAAGGAAAGTACTGTAGTTGCATTTTCACTTATGTTCCTCTAGGCAGTGGCTCTCAGCGTTCCTCGGGCCGCCACCCTTTCATACAGTTCCTCATGTGGTGGTGACCCCCTGATCCATCAAATTCTTTTCATTGCTACTTCATCACTGTCATTTTGCTACTGTGATGAATCATAATGCAAATATCTGATATGCAGGATATATTTCATTGTTACAAATGGAACATCATTAAAGTGATTAATCACAAAAACAATATGCAATTATATGTTGTGAAATATTTATTTCTAATTACAAATAAATGAAATGTTGTCTTGAAGCATAGTGTAGCGTAAAACAGTCTTCATGCTGGTACTCCTATGTGGGCGCATCTGCATGTGGGTGGATCCGCCTAGAGACGGATAGAGGAGCGGTGTCTCAGTTCCTAAGGCCATCAGAAATATGTGTTTTTTGATGGTCTTAGGCAACCCCTGTGAAAGGGTCGTGTGACCCCCAAAGGGGATGCAACCCACAGGTTGAGAACCACTGCTCTAGGCAGTCTTTGTAAGGTTCGCTATTTTGTGGGATTGGGGGGGGCTGCTTGTCTGTTTCCTTGCTTGCTTGCTTACTTTTTTGTCATCCCGTTAATGTCTTCCAAATCCTCCTGATGTTGTTAGAAATAAGAACAATTATCTAAAAGAAAGAACAATTATCTCCATTTAAAAAATGAACAAGAAGATCTGGCCACCCAAGTAATACTCTTCCAGATTCGATAGCAGTCAAACTACAATGGAGACAGTCGAACACATACCCCTTGGAGAGGTAGGGAAGGAGAGACGGGTGGGGGGGGGGGGGGAGAGAGAGAGAAAACGGAAAAGGAACGGAGTCTTTGAGACCTTGGGAGGAATGGTCAGATCTAAAGCAAAAACCAAAACCAAGTCTGTTGATAGGTCTCCAACACATAATGACCACACAGGACAGAGTAGGACTGCCTCATAAGGTTGCCAAGGCGGTGATTTTGATGGAAGCAGGCGGCCTCGTCTTTCTTCTGAAGATGGCCAGCCCAGAGAACAGCTTGGTGAGTCCAAACCTCCGATCTTTCCATTGGCAGCTTGGCCAGCAGGACTACCTTGAGCACATCTTATAACCCCCAAAATATCAAACCCACTGTCATTGAGGCAATATCAGTAGGCAATAAAACTACCCCATAGGGTATCCAGGGCTATAATCTTTTTATTAGAAACTCAATATCAGCACAATCCATACACACATCAATTGTGTAAAGCACACTTGTACATTCATTGACCTCATCATTCTCAAAACATTTGCTCTCCAACTAAGCCCCTGGCATCAGCTCCTCATTTTTCCCCTCCCTCCCTGCTCCCCCCTTCCTCATGAATCCTTGATAATTTATTAATTATTATTTTGTCATATCTTGTCCTGCCTGACATCTCCCTTCACACACTTCTCTGTTGTCCGTCCCCCAGGGAGGAGGTCACATGTAGATCCTTGTAATCGGTTCCCCCTTTTCAATCCCCCATCCCTCCCACCTCCCAGTATCGCCACTCTCAGTACTGGTCCTAAAGGGATCATCTGTCCTGGATTCCCTGTGTTTCCAGTTCCTATCTGTACCAGTGTGCATCCTCTGGTCTAGCCAGATTTGTAAGGTAGAATTGGGATCATGATAGTGGCGGGGGAGGAAGCATTAGGAACTAGAGGAAAGTTGTATGTTTCATTTTTGCTACATCGCACCCTGACTGGCTCATCTCCTCCCTGAGACCCTTCTGTAAGGGGATGTCCAGTTGCCTACAAATGGACTTTGCGTCTGCACTCCATACTCCCCCGCCCCTCATTCACTAATCTTTAGAGAAACAAAAGAACCAGACGGGCTGAACAGCCACCCCTTCAGTTAGCAGTCAAGAAGTTTAACCATTGTGTCGCCAAGGCTCCTTGCTGACCAAATCTAAGGTGAAAACCAAAGCCAAATCCATGGCCACCAAGTTGATCCTGACTCCTCATGACCCTAATTGGGGAGAATTGCACCACAGGGATTCCCTAAGGCTTTGTAAATTTTTACTGGGAGCAAACAGCCTGATCTTTCTCCACTAAGTGCTAATGGGTTTGAACTGCTGACCTTGCAGTTAGCAGTCTAACGCTTACCCAACACCGCCACCGCCACCGGAGCTCAACAACGTAAAGCCTGTTCAGGTTTTACTCAACTCCTTTGGTTTCTGAGCTGACTCTGGCACCTCGTTAGGAGGCCTTGTCTTCTCTGTTGGTAGCCCAACATGGAGAACACATTCACTTATTCAGTAACAATTTGTTGAGCACCTACTGTGTGCCAGGGACTCTTATATGCCCTGGGGGTGTGAGAGTGGACAAAACAGACCCAATGTCTCTTCATGGAGCTTAGATTCTAAGGTAGTAACAGAAAAATCGGAAGCAGAAAAAAAGCTATATAAGTTACATAGATAGCTTATTAGTGCTGAGTAGTAAAGAGGGGCAGGGAACAGAAGGATATGAAGTATTGAGGGAGGGGTGGAAGGATGAAATGGATGAAGCCAAGGTATCCTATCCCTCACACAGAATGAGTTAGGAGGCTGACTCGGCTACAAATTGTTGAAGCCCTTTCTCCCCTTTTCAAACAATTTGCTGAGCTCTTCCATCTAAATGCTTGGTTTTCATTCACAGGACCACTCCTTATTTCTGGTGTCATTTTGAGTGAATTACCTAAAGTTTCTGTCTGTGTCTCGATTTCCTCTTGTGCAGGATGGAGTGGGTTGTGCTTGTGGCATTGTGAGGCGTGGCTGACCTGGGAAGAACAAAAGGAGGGAGCACACCCCGAATGGCAGCACGGTGTTTGATCTCTGAGCAACTCAACTCAACTCACTGCCACCAAGTTGATGCCCACTGATGGGGACCCTACAGGACAGGGTAGAACTGCCCCCGGGCGTTTCCGAGACTGTCACTGCGAGCAGGAGTAGAAAGCTCAATCTTTCTCCCACGGAGAGGCTGGTGGTTTATAACTACTGACCGTGAGGTTAGCAGCTGAACGTGAAACCTCTGTGCTTCCAGGGCTCCTTCAATAGATATTAGATTTTAGAATTTAAAAAAATTACTGCTAAGCTTTCAGTTCAACGATGTTAGAATGGGACTAATGATATCGAACCGCCTCCCTGGATTTTGAGAATCAGAGGAGGTGAGACATATAAATTGTTGCAGGAGCCTGCATATAATAAATAAGGCAGATAGGTTTCGTGCTCTTATTATTATTGTTAAAAAAAGTAAGAATATTTTTTTTCATAACAACTGCAACAGAATTTTTTTCAAGAAAGTAGTCATTTGGATTCATCAGTAGGGCAAGGATATATACCTGCAATACTCCAAGCATTAAAAAAATGGAAAGGCAGTGACAGGGGGCCCGGGGGACACACTGGAAGGAAAGACAAGACCAAAAGGGAAAGAGAAGGAGCGAGGACCCAAGGAGACCTGTAAGGCTGGAGATGTTACACAATGAAGAAAATATCGATCTGATCTAAGGATGGCACGGTGAGATGCAGTTTACAAATGGTGGAGCTGCACAAAATGAAATCAGAAATGATTGGTTTTGTGGCGACATGAACCCCTCTTCATAGCGCCTGTGATTCAGAATCTTTAGTAAAAGCAGTCTACTCACAGGGTTCCCAGGTGACTGTACATATCTGTTTCATTGGGTCTCTGCGTCACTGGTCGTGTCTTTGTATGGACATTCTGCGTGGCGTGTTTACCTAAAACCAAACCAAGCTCACTGCCATCAAGTTAATTCCAACTCATAGTGACCCTACTAGACAGAAGGAAACGGCCCCTAGGGGCTCTGGGATTTAAAGTCTTTATGGAAGCAGACGTCCGCACCTCTCTCAAGCAGAGTTGGTAGTGTCAACCTGCTGGCTCTGCACTCAGCAGGCTAACACAGAACCCACTATGCCGCCAGGACTCTAGAAACTTGCCTCACCCTGGGGGAAAAAGTTAGAAGGGTAAGATACAGCCAGATTGTAGGGGACTTTGCAAGTCTTGCTGACAAATGAAAATTGTATACAGAGGCAATGAAATGCTGTAAACAAAACCAAAAATAAAAAATTGATGGTAACTTTGGACTCTTAATTATAATTGCTTGAAGAAAAGCAAATCTCAGCTCATTTACATTTATCTATTTCAGATTATGGAATCAAATTGTCATGGGGTAAATAAATGCATTCTCTCCTCTTCATGTAAGCTCATGTATTAACTCTGGCTATTATCTGTGTTGGCTAGTCCTTCATTCTCCATGAGACAAGCCTGGGGTCGGACAGAGGAGCCAGAAAAGACAAGGAAGGAAAACATCCTATTGGTGACCAGACCCAATGCTCAATTTAATTTCCTCAAGTCCCTAGGATAGTTCTGTTTTGCTGTCTTCAATTATTGTTTTCTATAAGCTGATGGTCCTAGAGCAGAAAGAAGGGCTCCCTAGCTCATCTCTAAGTCTTAGCAGAAGGGAAATAAAACCCAGCAAATCAGTTCCTAATTCTCTGGTGAAGAAAATCCATTACAAGGATGGTTGCCTCTGGAAGTATCTCAACAGGAGGCACACCAAGCCTTTTCATTTCAATGACTAGGAAATGAACCAACTCAGGCTAGACGGCTCGTGAAATTATCCATCCCTGCATCACCCATCAGTCATATGATAATGTCCCGAGCTGTAGTGACTATAAAATACTCATATGAAACACCAGCCTCGTGGGAGTGAAGAAATCAGGATCTCCCACCAGCACTGCTTCCCAATAAAGATTTCACAGCCAAAGACTATGAAAGAATAGAGCAAGGTTTAAATCTTTCCGTAAAATATGTGTTCTGATGGGCCCAAGTATACATTAAACAGATTATTTTTATTAAAACATCTCACCCCGAGCTGTTATTAAAACATCTCCACCAAAACTGACAGTCAAGGGTAGTCCTTCACGAGAAGGCAAGTTAAGCCCTTCATGGGAAGACCTTGGCAAGCAAGCAAGTACTGTACTACTCCGTCCCTTTTATTCCGAGTGAAAATTAGCCACTCCCGGTAATGTGCTCCCAAGAAAAAGGGGGAAATAGACCACTATCCGAGTTGTTTACTTATCTAGAAAAATGGCCCCTAAGAAAGGCTGAAGCAGAGGTAGATGGTTATCCTGATGGAAGTGATGACGATGGGGGAAAAGATGGAGACGGCGGACAATGTAAGACATGAAAAAACAATAATAATTTATAAATCATCAAGGGTTCTTGAGGGAGGGAGCGAGGGAGGGAGGAGGGAAAATGAAGAGCTGATACCAAGAGCTCAAGTAGAAAGAAAATGTTTTGAAAATGATGATGACAACATATGTACAAATGTACTTGATACAATGGATGGATGGATGGATGGATTGTGATAAGAGCTGTACGAGCCCCCAATAAAACGATTTTTAAAATAATAATAAAAAAGAAGATGGTGCCGATGACAATCAGGAAACACAGCACTGACTGGCCTTTGGGTATCTCTGATAGAAGGAGCCCTGGGGGCTTTATTGGATAAACATGGGCCTGCTAACCACAGGGTTCGCTATTCAAGCCCAGCAACTGCTAGCCACGAGGTCCATTGTTCAAACCCGTCAGGCGCTCCAAGGGAGAAAGATGAGGCGGTCTGCTCCCGCAAAGATGTACTTGTCTAGGAAACCTTGTGGAGCAGTTCCACTCAGTCCTGTGGGGTTGCTGTGACTGGTCCTAGGGAGGGGCTGGCTGATGGGGAATGGCGAGGGGTGGCTGATCATTGATAAAGTATATAAACTCTAAACCTGTAGAAATTAAACCTGGTGTTGTAAAATCTAACTAAGACTGGTGACTACTATGAGATTGTGCAATCACTCTTGACTGAAAAATAGATTTGCCTTTGGTGTGTGTGAGGATACGTGCATACTTTTCATTACAGTGATATCCGTATCTTAAGGATGACCGCACAGTCTGGTACAGCAAGGAGTCCTAGGGGGGCTCCTTCCTCAAACGTGGCCATTTCCCTGGATCCCTCCGGTCTGTCTTTCCAAGGTATTCATTGCATTCGTCACACATTCCATTTTTCTCACAGGAGCAAAGAGGCCTTCTGTGCAGCTGTAAGTGGGGGTAGTGGTTACACCACGTTGGGCGCATTGGGCTGCGATCTGCATGGTCAGCAATTCACAACCAGCGGTAGCTCCGTGAGAGAAAGACTTGGCTTTCTACTCCCATAAACAATGATAGGCTGAGGAACCCACAGGGGCTCACGATGAGGTAGCATTGACTCGATGGCAGTGAGTTTGCTTTAGCTTGGACGGAGGTGCTTCAAGTGTGACCAGAAAGTTCTATGCTCCAAGGGCCAAACCACATCGCAAGCGTGACGCACCTGCTAGCATTTAAACCACATTTGGGGGGAGATAAATATTGTTCTCTAGGGTCACTTTTTAAATACCCCTACGAGAAGTTATGGGAGAAAGAAGGGCCTTTCTAATCCCCTTAAGGGTTACAGTCTCAGAAGCCTATAGGGGCAGCTCTCCCCTGCCCTAGAAGCTCACTCACTAGGAGTCAAGGTCAACTTGATGGCAGGGAAAAGTGACACCTGGTCACTAAAGCATACATTTTCACGCCGTTATTAAATCACACTAAAGCTACTTTATAAATACATTTTCTTCTTTGGCGAGCTTCAAAAGGCAGAGGCAACACTCCTGAGATTAGGTGAACTGAAGGATCCCCCAAGAGAAGGACACTGAGGTAAGCTCACAGGAGCAGCGAGGTCAGTGGTCAGGGAGGGCCGAGACCATCGGTCCTTACCACTCCCCGCTACCATGCCACCCCCGCTTCCCGCACTGCCCGGTCCACTTCTGAAAATGTGGAGATTCCGTGTTCACTATCGTTACGCTTTGGACTGCTAAGGTCGGCAGGTCAAAACCAGCAGCCGTTCCAAGGGCGAAGGACGGGACTTGCTGCTCTCATAAAGAGCTGTAGTCTCGGAAATGCACAGGGGCAGTTCTACCCTGCCCTGTAGGCTCACTAGGAGTCGGCATTGACTTGATGTTAGTGAGTTTGGTTTGGGTATATCATTCTCCACCAAGAGCACTACTAGCTGTTAACAAATCCTCCTTATCACACAAGTAAAACTTAAATTTCGGTATGCAATGAAAACACCAATGTCCCGGTAGCAAAACCATGGGGGCGGAAGCACATTCCTTTCAGATTAAAATTGACCTGCTTCATCTGACTCTTTGTGTTATGATTTTGTCTCCGTGGCAGTAAACCCTAAATCTGAGTCTGTCTGGAGTCTTCCCTGGATGCCCTGCAAATGTGCGCCATCCACAGAGTGATGAGCATAATGGAATATGAACAAATGATCCATGGGCCCAGCCCTTTGTTTTCAAGAGCCACTGGTACCACATCCAGAATCCGCGAGGCTGGCCGTGATGGGAAACAGTGGGGGAACGACGGAGCTCTGCAAAGAAAATGTTTGTGGCCTCAGATGGTTTGTCTTTATCATCATTTTTCTGTCAGGCCCACACACGTACCCCGTCACAAGTTACCAGATTTTGACTCGCTCTGTAAAAGTGGGCGGAAAAACCAGGAGGGTCTTTCTGGGGGCAATTCATTCGTGTATATGGATTCAGGACCTCAGAGCCCTGCAGGGCACACCACCGAGTTGCCAGCGAGTTCTCCCTCAATGGGCGCAAAAGTTCCTCTGGAATTTACAGAGCAGAAACCTTAAACACACATCGCCATAAGAACCAGATTACATAATGTCTCCATCACCCTCCTGACAGCTACAATTATGAGTCAATCTCTGGTTTAAATACGAAACCGGAAGCTTCGTGTTTCCCCTCTGACTATGTGGCAGGCGAGCTCTGCCCGCCTGTCAGCTTGGAGATCTGAGCTGCCCCCACAGTCACTCATTTAGCATGAGACCAAATGACGGGGTAATTAAAAGCAGGGCTGCAGAGACCGGCTCAGCTCGAGGACCAGATGTTCTCCTGTTTAACCAGGACCCACATAAGAAATAGGCATAGCCCCCTCCCCCTCTGTACATTCCCCCACCCCCACACCTTTTCTTTATCCTCTCCAGCTAATTTCCGGCTTCTGCTCTTTCAGTCTCACAAAATAAAATAAAATAAAAAAATAATAAAAGTTCCATTACTGAAAGATGACATGTTATTGAACACATGATGGCAAGTTGGTAATGTGCCCTTGTAGGCTCCCCTTGGTACTTCTTAAGGCATTCCAATTCATAAGACATTAAGTTGCCCTGGCAACCTCACATGACTAACAGCTCCTTAGAGCCCCACCTAGCTGCAAGGATTTGAGTCAACATGGGCCACTTAGTAGCCCAGAGACTGTGTAAATAGCACAGCTTACTGATGTTTTAGGAGCCAAAGAGTGGCTGAATGAGGCCTCCCCTCCCTTCCCATGCCCAGAAGACAGGACAAATAAAAATCTCCACCCCGACTTCCCGAGGGCTTGACAAAGAAGGCAGTGGGTAAGCTGGAAAACAGGAGAGGTTTTCTCTTCCCCTGTTGGCTACTGCACCAATAAAAGGGAAGCCGGGGTAACTGTGCCACTCTCCCCCGAGGGAAGGCAATATGGGATGGAGCTGGTTGATGCTCTCCAAGTGGATGGGGCGACTTTCGCATGTCCCTTGGCATCCAGAATCTGGTCCCTTTCCGGACTGCAGGCTCCTTTGGTGCGCCAACCCCACAGGCCTGAAGTATAGTCAGGGGAATGAAGTCCATTGCCAATTCTATGGTTTGTGATCATAGACAGTGCCCTTTATTTCTTGAAGACTGTTTCGTCATCTGCCTCCCTCTCTTCAGGTACCTGTCACCCATGGCAGCCAGTTGTCAAAGTCCTAATGTTGTTAGCTACCCTCGAGTCAGCTGCGACTCAGATGTGCACAACAGAGTGAAATACTGCGCAGTCTGCCCCACCCACACAATTGTGTCTCGGCCTGAACCTATCGATGAAGCTTGTGCCAATCCATCCCTTAAGGGCCTTCCTGTCCTAGCTGCCCCTCCACTTTCCCAAGCATGATGCCCTTCTCCAAGACTGGTCTCTCCTGACAATATGTCCAAAGTATATATGACAAAGTCTTGCCAACCTTGCCTCAAAGGATGACCCTAAATTTCTAGGTAGTTTAAAATAAAAGGTGTTAACAAATCCTGAGTATTTCCAGATTAATAGGTATAATCCTTTAAGGAACAGATATACCTAACTTGATAAAGCATGATTGTTCATGGGGATTTTTCACTTTAAAAATGTAATCAGGTGACAGCCTTACATTTGGAGTATAATGTCCTCTTTCAGATCATTAGTTTTTTAAGAGTCAAGTAAACCCAAGACACTGCCCGATAATGACCAATATGCGAAATGAAGATAAAGCACCCACTTAGGTATGTGTGTTTCAGAGATTGAAAAAAAAAATGAAGCATATCCATAGTCAAAAAGAAAGTGAATTCAGTTTCTAAAATTTAGTTTTACATAATAATTAAGAGGGACATCCTCACTTCTGTGAAGTGAGGGTCACTGCCACGATTGTATATCTTTCTGTTCCATTCTAGGATCATCTCACATCTAGGATCTGACACGAACGGTGTCCAGTTGGCAAAGCTGATGGAAATTGGACAACATGAGAAACCTAGCTTCTCAGGAATGAACACCACATCAATGGTGACCAGAATGTCAGTGCAACGATGCAACCTGCTCTACAATGACAAGAAACAAAGTTGTAGGCAAGTGTATACTGGCACAAGCAAGGAGTGCCACTTTTGGGGTGCCACTTTTAAATGGTACTTCAAATTACTCACCAAGTATATACACATGAGTGTGTGCATGCGTGTGTGTGTGTGTGTGTGAGAGAGAGAGAGAGAGAGAGAGAGAGAGAGAGAGAGAGAGAGAGAGAGAGAGAGAGAGACTGGGGTAGAGGTGAAGAGGTAATTGCCAATTTTTTCACTTTCATTTTATTTGAGTGGTATATTTCCCGCATGAACTAAAAGGTATGTTTGGGGGTAGTATGCCCTTCTCTTTAAGAACTTTCTGATGGGATGCAAAATTGTATTGCTTTTAAAAAAATCAAACAGTAAACAAATATACATATTCCGGGCCCTAACTCAAAAAGAAAGAAAAACTCACCCCCAACTCATAGTAAGCCTATAGGACAGAGTAGAAATCTAGCCCCAAGGGTTCCACAACGTTGACTCTGCAGGAATAAAAGGCCTCAGAGGTCTGAGCCAGACTCCAAACAGCAACTTAGGATAAAGAATGAATGACTGACTATGACCTTTGCTGATCTGAAATGTGTGATTCACCCCTGCTAGTGTGAACACTCCACTCAATGGGTAAGAATGCCTCCTCCATCTGAATGCCTCCCTGTCCCCTGGGTCAGTTCAGGAAACATGTGTAGCATGCCTGTGTATCAACATGGTTTCCTAGCCTTTCCTTCAAACTCCTCATCAATGTCTGACGAACCAAGCGTCCCTATCTTAAACCAAGCTATCTCACTCTTAAAAAGCTGGAATCGAGTCATTTCTGGTGCATCAAGATTCTCTTGAGCAGAACAGAACTGCCCTTGTGGGCTGGAAGGCTCTAAAACTTCAAAGAAGTCGAAAACCTCATCGTTCTCCTGAAGTGAACGTCTGGTGGTTTTGAGCTGCTGCTTTTGCCATTGGCAGCCCTATCCATAACCCTGCTGCCACCAGGACCACACTTAGCTCCCTGCGTGTGTGTGTGTGTTCTCAGTGTGAAAGTAACACAACAGAGAGGTAGACAGGACCTTTTCTATTTAGAAGTTGACTAGAGATGCCTGCCAAGTGCCCACTTCCAGTTTAGAAAGAATTCCACAAGTGTCTCGAGCTTTAGGATACCGTTCTGTAGTCTCAGGGCCCCGGTAGTGCAGTGGTTACACGGTTTGTCTGCGATCTGCAAAGTCAGGGAAAGACGGGGCTTTCTAGCCCTCCACAGTCACAGTCTCAGAAACACAGCTAACACTATGAGTCAGCCTTGACTTGATGGCGGTATAGTTTAGGGGACCCATTGCAGCGTGAACAATAAGAGAGTGCAGCGTGGCTCTGGGGGGAAAGAGGGCCACTCTGGGGTCTCTCGGTTGTTTCAATGAAGATTAGAGAAATCCGTAGAATTAATGCCAAGTATCAAACTAATGGCTGCATCCTAGTCCTTTGGCATAAGCATGAAAGGGTCGCAGGTTACATCACTTTCCAGATCTGGCTGTGACACTATTTCTAGGCACGCAAGGTGACCACTCCACCCCCACCTCTGAGAAAATGGAAAATGACGCGCAGCGGCCTGAGCAACAACTTCCTCCTGCAAACACCATTTGTCACCGGCCCAAATCTTTACCAAGGCAGGACAGGTGGGCGTGAGGTGTCCCAAGAGGCCTTTCAAAGCAGAAACTCCCCGGCAGGCAGGATCCGCCTGACTGGAGTCCAAAACGGGGTTCCACCCACCGAGAACACCAATCTGTTTATGGGTTCCCTTTTATGATGTTACAGAACGTCTGCGAGAGAGGGAGCTCCAGTCCCCAGCGGGGCTGCCCAGGGCCGGCCCCACAAAGGTGCACACACAGGCTCCGAGACGGCCCTCCCCGCCTCCCGGGCCCGCGTGAAACGCGCTTCAATTGCATCAAAGGGCGCTTCTCAGTGGGGTTTCGCAGGAGCCGGCGAGCGGGCGAGCGCGCGGCCCCGGCCAGGGCTCCTTCCCGGCTGGCCCGCATTCCTCCGCCCGGCGAAGCCAAGGCGCTGGGGCTCCGTCGGGAGCGCCCGGGGCTCATTTCCATTCCCCTCGCATACAGCCTCTGTTGTGCGGCCCGGCCGGCCGAGGGGAGCCGCCGCGGCCGGCGAACAAAGCCCCATTCATCCCGGGGGACGGCTTCCTCCCCGGCCGCCTCCCGGCCGCAGATGGGCTGGCCGCGGCACGCCAGCCTGCAGCCCCGGGCTCGCCGCCCGGCCCGGCGCGCACAGGGCTGCGATTCAGGCTGCGGGCTCTGGGCCGGGCGGCCCGGGCGGCTTTGTCAGCCGGCTCCACAATGAGCATCCAATGAAACCCGCTTTCATTGCTGGGCCGGGGACCTGCAGACACTGAGCCTTTTCAGCCCGGGAAATCCTCAGTTTACTCACGGCTGGGGGAGTGGAGATGTCAGTTTCCTCGGCCCTCCCACCCTCCGCCCCCCCACCTCCACCCACCCCACCCCCGTCCCCCCACCTCCACCCACCCCACCCCCGACCGGTTCCCCCACCACTGGCCCCTCGGGATGGTGCGGCCCAAAGTTGCAGAACTTGTGAGAAGACTTTTGTTTCTCTCCCGGGGCCTCCGAAATCCCGACGAAAGGGTCACTTCCTGACTGTTGTGGGTCTGCAGTCAGAGTTCCCACCCTCTTGCGACTCAGCAAAGAACGGAATTGCCGAGCTTCGCCGCAATGGTCTCAGGATTGACACATCCCATCCTGGGTTAAAATTTCGGATTGTGGTTTTTACAATTAAGAGCTGGCTCTCCCCCCCGCCCCCGCCACCCCTGACCCTCACTTTCCCCACTCCCACTCTCCCACCAGGAAAAGGTAGAAAAGAAACAAGGCAAATAAACACCCCCTCCACCATCACCCCAACCAAGAATTCCCCAGCCCTGTTCACAAATTTCAAGCACATTTCCTCTGCCCCACATATCTGACAAACAATAGGTCAAGTAGACAGGGCCCCAGCCTCACTCTTCCTTAGTTTTCTGGCAGCTCCCGAGGGGGTAGGGGGAGGTGGGGGAGAGGCTTGATTTCCAGCCCGCAGAGAAACAGCCTCCGGTCCGGTCTGCATGCGGAGGGTGTAGATTAAACACGGCCTCGCAGAATCAAAGAGCACACCCACCAGATAAAGGAGGATTTATCGGTCCTAATCTGTCCATTGAACAGATAAGTGAGCTGATAAACCCTGCAAGGGGAAATGACTTTGCGATGCTCAGATGGAAGATGAGTCCTCTTAGTAAAACTTGCCCTCAAACTTTAGCATGAACCTTAGAAATACTTTTCAAAAAAAAGAATTCTGAGAAAAATCATGATTAAAAAATAATCACGTACCTCATATGTCCTTTTTGCCTCTGGGTCAGAAAGGGCCTGCCCTTGAGGTGATGGGAAAAGGATGGGAACTTGTGCTTGAAACGAGGCTTAGAAGAGAATCAAGTCTCTTTGAAAAGAATGCTCCCTGTGTTTCTTCAACTTCCTGCATTTTGAGCATTGCTGACCTCTCTTCTCAAAGTGAAGTATGTGCATCCTTGATGGCGTTTAAAAGCACAACAGAACAAAAAACTGGTCACTTCTGACTTTAAGACTGCTGTCCTCTGGGGGGTGGGGGGTGACCCAAAACCCCATCAGCATCTTAAAATGGAGATTTTAAGGGTGACTTTGCACCAATTGTTTCTGAAGATGCAAATGATTCTGAAGAGAAAGAGCTAGTTTAGCATGCACTAGGAACTATACATGCATTATCTCATTAAATCCTCACAATAGCCTATAAAGTGTATTTGAGTTTAAATTCTGAGCACTAGGTTTGCAGGAGGCTATGGTTTACACTGGGAGCCCTAATCCATTTTGAGTCTCCCCGTGGATTCAACCTCCATGGAGTTTTTTCTGACCATTGACCAGCAATGAAAAAAGCTTTGTCTTCAGGCAGAGCATGTGTGAAAGGGGATTACTACCACTTCCCTAGCCAGCCCAGTGAGGGGCAGCTTTGCCCTCAGCAGCTTGTCAGCATGTGCCCTTGGTGGAAACGGGGGTGCTAGGGTTCCAAAGTCATGTGTTATACATAGGGCCCTGAACCAATCTTAAAAGCCCTTCTCAGCTACAACAGTGTGTGTCTATACACCAATCATGGTCCCTTTCTTGTTCGGAAGTTCCATCTGCATCTAAGGCCAGCCAAGGTTTTGTGACAGTTTCCTTTTTTCCCTATGTCCTACTTAAGTGCCCACATGGCTATAAATCTTTGAAGACTCTTATGACCTCCTGCTGATGGTCTCCCTCATCGGGATGGTTTGTCTTGTCTTCACCTTTGTATGTATTCTGTTTCAGACTTAGTAAATGGGTCTCGATAAATTATATTTGAATGTGGGGGTCTCTTTTTCCCCTAGAACAGAAGTGAATGCTATTCCTGTCCCCATTGTACAGAACAACAAAACAAGGCTGAGAAAGATTAGCTTCACTTTAACACAGAGTAAGCCTGGTCTCTTTCACACTAAGCATATCACACACACACACACACACACACACACAAACTTATTGCCATTGAGCTAATTCTGATTTACAATGACCCTCTAAGAGAGAGTTAAACTTCCCCTTTGGGGTTTCTGAGGCTATAAATGTTAATCAGAGCAGAAAACTTCATCTTTCTCCTTCAGGGCAGCTGGAAAGTTCGAACTCCTGACCTTGTGGTTAGCAGCCTAACACAGAACACATTATGTTGCCTGGACTCCTACGCTAGGCATCATGACTCTATATACAAACATCAGAAAACACTCAAGGTACACAGGTCTGGAGGTGGGAGCATGGGCAGCTCCAGCTAGACAGAAGTCTTGGTGCTGAGTCATGCCTGAAGGCTCCCAAACCCAAACTCATTGACATTGGGTTAGTGCTGACTCAGAGCGACCCAATTAGAGTCTAACTGTCCCTGTGAGTTCCCAAGTCCTTCAATCTTTATAGGAACAGAAAGTTCTCATCTTTGGGTATGCAATGTCATTCGTAAGCACAGGTGGTCCCACCCTCTCGGGGATAAAGTGGAGCTTGCATGCAGCCTCCAGGGAAGGAAGAGGACAAGAGGACAGGAGCTGGACCCTGCAGGCCACAAGGGGAACATTTTGTCAGGAGACTGAGCTGAAATGGCCCAAGGTCCTGCCTTTTGCCCTCCTCTGTGCACCCTGGGTCCCAGTGGGTCCTCTCCTTTTGAAATAATGTTTGAAATAATGTTTTGAAACACTTGGGAGACCCTCTGCCCCTAGCAGGGCAATTCAGGGGTGACCCCACTGCCCTAGCTCTGCAAGGCCTCAGTGAAGAGCTGCCCTCCAAACATCCACCATGCCTTGCTAGATAGGGGTCATGGCCCTATGGGAAACCAAGTCCACCCTTTTTAGCCCAGTGACTCGGTATGGGTCACAAAATGGAAACAAGAAACCTTAAAGCCAGCATGGACTGTGCCCCCGACCAGAATACTGATAACTCCAACAACCTGAGGCTCTGTCACATCTGAGTAAAAAGAGCTACCTCTGTGTGTGTGGACTGACAGCCCGGCTCCTTCGAACCCACTCACACTGACCCTGAGTCGAGCGTCACTATTGCCCTACCCTGGTCACAGTACAGGCCGCCGACCAGTCTACACACAGCAGAAGCCTGAGGCTCGGCGGAGACCAAGCCCCCCACCAACAGTCACCTCTGGAGCATGCCTCTCTAGGCACCCTAGGGCTCACATGGGCCTTAGGACTAGCCTAGACTTTATTGCCCCCGAACAAGGGCCCATCTGTCCATGGGTGCTCCTAGGGGCCATTTACATTCTTATTTAATCCTGTTTGGATCTTTAGTCTGCTTATAGTCCCCGCAGCTCCACACCTGGTCCTTAATGTTACCGTCTCGAGGGACCCTGTTGTCCCCAAGTTCGATGCCTGCCTAGTACTCAACTGTGGAGGTTTGACTGCTCCGTAGCACCTAATCACCTACGTTGCCTGTGAGTACTACACACCCTCGAGAGGGACCGGGAAAGTCCTGGCAATGAGAACTGAGATGTGGAAAAGGGACCCATGAATTAATGCCTTGTAAGGGGGGTAGACATCCTCTGGACCACTGCTTGGTGGGGCTGGTCATCTGATACTGGCTGTCGGAGAACCAAAAACAAATTCCATGTGGTTGGGGGACAACAGCTGTCAAGCGCAATAGCAAAGCAGCTCCTTCCATGCCCCGGATCCCTAGTTTACACCAACCAACCTGAAAGGGATGCCCGTGAGTAGTAACGAATAGGGCATCAAGGGGGTGGAGGGAGGAGATGTAAGGAAAATCTTAATAGGGAATTTTAACCTTTGGAAAAGAAGCCCAATGTCCAGCCTCACCCTGTATACTTCCTCATTTCTGGAATGCACCCATCCCTGACCCCTTTACTCAGGATCACAGCTGCACTAGAACACGCAGCCTGTTTCAATTCTATGACTTGTTCACCTCTGTGTGTGACCTTACTCATGCAGATGAGGTATAAAAGCTACGTCCACCCGACATTCTGGAACACTAGTTCTTCTGGGTCACCGGCTCATAAATATTCCCTCTTTCAAGTTCTCCAAGAGTGCTGCCCAGGTCATTTCCAAGTTGCAGTTTTGCTGTTACAGAACCTTGCCTTCAGCAGCCTAGCATGCATTCTACTACCGCAGGACAACTCCTTGTCTGAAAGCTCGATGGTAATATCTGCCTCATCCTGTGCCACCGTGGAGAAAGGGGAGACCCCGGATCATCTCAAATGGGTAGCTCAGTGGTTAAAGACCTCCGATGTGAAGCGAAGGAACCATCTGCTCACAGAAGAAAGATGCGGCACTCTACTTGTATAAAGATCGCAACCTTGGAAACCTTAGCTAGTTCTAGAAGTTTCCTTCTGTCCTATAGAGCTGCCCTGGGTTAGAAATGCTTGGCTGCTTACTTCTAAACAGGAGCACTTCAGTCATTTAACATGGAGACTCTTTTTCCCACGTAAAATCATGCCAGTTAATAGTTACTACCTCTTCTGAGTTGCCTTGTGGTAGTCCCTTGTAAGCAATGCTCTGTAAAGGCCAATGGTTTACTATGTCAAACAAAACAAAATTAAGAGCAAAAACAAATTTTGACCCGAGGTCAACTCGGTGAGGGTGGCTGTATTATAGGGACTATTGGAGGCAGTCTCCTTCTCGCCATGTCAGATTTGCAAAGAGCTATCTCAGGAAAACGACTTAACCTCTCTTCCACATGCCCAGATCATTTCAAATGAACTCGCTTTTGTTTGAGTATTTTCTGGAAGATTCCAACTCCATCTGGATTTAATTTGACAAATGTCTTACTGATTGGCCTACAAAGAAATGCTAATCTCTCTCTCTCTCTCTCTCTCTCTCTCTCTCTCTCTCTCTCTCTCTCTCTCTCTCTCGTTTAGGTACTGTCACAAACTATGCTATTATATTCTTATTTGGACATTCCCTATCATTGGAGAGGAATGCCCCACCTCACCTCCACCCCTTAGGGTGGGCTGGACTGCAAACTCAATGGTCAGCTGTTCAAGTGCACTGGCTGCTCCCTTGGAGATGTTGAGGGCTTCTGTTCCCATAAAGAGTTACCGTGTCAGAAACACCATACAGCAGTCCTGCTCTCTCTAGGGAGGCACTATGAGCAGGAATTGACTTGATGGCAGTGGATTTGGTTTTCTGATTTTCTGGTTTTGGTTTTCTGGACATTGTAGCTTATTGCTGATTTTCAACATGATAGTAATCACACTATAATAAAAACTCTGATACATATAACCCATCTACATATACAAATATCTCCTTAGGCTGACACTGCCCGGTACAATTGTGTGGATTTTGCTACAGAAAATCAATCTACCCTGTGGGGTAGTATTTACCCCTAGAAAAAAACAAAGGGAATAGTCACCGTGAGAACTACATAATGACCTCATGGGACTTCCTTAGCTCATATATATCGTGGGAAATGAATAAAAAGATAACATCATAAAACTCATTGCGCTCATGTTGATTAGGATTCATAGTGACCCTTATAGAAAGACCAAAACTAACACTAGGGGTTTCCAAGACCATAACTCTTCACAGGAATAGAAAGTTTTCTCTCTCTTCCAAAGAGTGGCTGGTGATTTCAAACCGCTGATCTTGGGGTTGGCAGCCCCCATTGTAACCATTATACTGCCAGGGTTCCTCATCTTGGACAACAGTGGGACCAAAACCTACCTTGTGGGACCAAGAACTTGTTTAGGATGTGATATGGACGCTGTAATATATTACAGTGTTTCTTCATTTAGTAGATCTAATGCATCCGTGGCCAGCTTTAAACAATGAGCAGAGCACTGCATAGCAACAGAAAAGAGGGCTTTGATCCAGAGGGTTAAAGAAATGCAGACGCCGCCATGGTGACTGTACTCTCATAAAAAGATCGATCTGTGGAGACCATAGGAGTGATCCGAACCTTTGATCTTCCCAAAATTTAGAACATTGTTATATTACTTTATAATCATTCTAAAAAGTGAAGCGGAGTCAAGACTCATCTGATGGGATCGCTTCCTGGGAAAGCGGGGCACCAGCTGCTCTGTCAGCAGTCCCCAGGCAGTTTGCACTGGGGCCAGCCCTGGCCGCCTGGAGGTGGAGGCCGCATTTGATGTCCCTGCATTTGTACATAGCTTCTTCCTCTCCTGCCAACAGGGAGCCACCCTGGTGGCGAAGCAAACAATGCCCTGCCCCACCACTGTCTCTGCTGGGAGGCCTCCTGAAGGCCAGTGCCTCTTCCAGGGGCTCTGAACTTGCAGGGGGTGACTCCCCAGAGCAAGAAGCCATGAAAGAGAAACAGCAGAAAAGCCCCTCAAACCTAAACCATGTGGAAAGACAGGCCACACCACTTAAACCAGCAATAATTCAAAGCTACAGAAAAGCCCTATTACTTCCACATTCTGGAACATCATCTGCCGTCCAGCAGGAGAATCTCCACTGATGCAGTGCACTGGTGCTTCATCGGCACCTTTGTGGGCTAGGAAAGGCAGTCAGTGTAAGGTTTCTAATTAGATGTCATCACAGCCCTTCTGGGAGAGATATGCAAATAACTCATCCAGTCTGATTACCTGAGGAGTATAAGATGTGGCTCAAGTCTGCCAAGGAGGAAGCGGAAAAGACCCTCTGGATTTGACAATGGCCGAAAAAATTCCCAGGCCAAAGGATGAGCGCCAGATGCAGTGTGCCAAGGGGTGGAGAATGAATCAAGATGGTTCTTTCTTTCATGAAACTTAACCAGTTACCTTCACAGCGGTGCTGACTCCTGTGTGTCCACGTGGAATTGTGCTCTGGGGAGCTTTCAGCGCTGTTTTTCAGAAGTACACTACCAGATCCTTGTTGCCAGGCAGCTCAGAGAGGACACTAACTTCCAGCCCTTTGGCTACTAGTCCCATTTATTAACTGTTCGTGCTGCCCAAGGCCTTGGCTGTGAACGTGGACAGTGGTTTAGGCTGTGAGTGGCAGTCAAGGGTTGGTTGTTTTGCACAAGTGCCCGAGGCCTTGTATTGTTTAGGGATGGAAGGATTCAGCGAAAGGAAGAAAAGAAAGATTGCAGAGAAGAGAGGGGAGGGCAACGGCAAGTGATCATGCGCTTAACCAGTACCCTCTCTTCCTCTTGGAATTCGTAGTTTTTCAACATCAAGTTGCCAGATTAAGAGATTTTCCCTTTGCGTGATTTTAAAAGGACTTTCCAGTCGAATATTTGTCTTATGTAAATCAGGCACTTTAAAAAATAACTATGACCATTTAAAATTTATTGATTTTTTTTCATCTACTCTAAATAAAAAAAGCATGACTATCTCCTTCCTTACTTTTTTCTTTCATCTCAACATCATTACCTGAACAACATGACTTCAAAGACGCAGCCACCGAGACCAAGATGTCACTATCTGTTCGGAAAATCCTGATTGTTCATAAATTTAGAGAAAACAGGAAGCTGTTACCTTGGGGAATATTATATTTTTTCTTTTGGAAGTATTTTTGTCCTTAGTTACATTTCTTCTTTTATTCATTTTTAATTATTTATGTTTCAAAGCTCATTGAATCATGGGGTCACCAAATATGGTTAAAATAAATTAGATGAAAATAAATATTCTCTGTTTTCCCCATTAATTTGTTACTTGATTTTTACCCCAGTAAATTAAAACTAATGCTGGCTTCCCAAAAATAGATATTTGGACAGAAGATAAAATAATGAAATGGAGCAATCCTTTGTGATAAATTTTGGTCTTTTCAAATATAAGGCTTTCTACAGAATTTTAGTGGTCAAAGGAAATGACAAAGTATAGGGTCCAGGCAACTTGAACAGGAAAGTTTATTTTATCCATTCTCTGTCCTTTAGAGATAATGTTACAGTCTAAAAATGAATATTTCCTGTGGCTGTAACTAGTAGACTGCCATTTATTACTAGCATGAAAGATATTTATTATTTCACAGTCACTTATAACCAGCACCTAAATTTGCATTGGAACACTAAGGGGCCTGCAATATTGAGTTAGGTAGAGAAACTAAAAATCCTAGTGTGTCCTTATGATGCCATACCTATGTTTCAGGTAAGGTCCACAAAAAAGGAATACTGCTTCGTATGGGTTGGGTTTATACCAATTATATGCTATAAATCTTAACTTCTCTCTGGCTATGGCTTTAATCCCATTTGGAAATGGATTGTCTTTATTATGTTACCCAGACAGGCTTAGTTTGGTGTATATCTTAAGTTGATCTGTTGTGAGATATAAAAGAGATTAAACAGCATTTGAAAGCAGAGATGGGGGGAAGAGAGATATCAAGCCACATAAAGATGGCCCAGGGGAAAAAGCTCTGGAGAGAAAAAGACTTCCACGGAAAGAGAAAGTCTGTTTTCCTTGGAACACTAGAGGCAGAAAACAAGCTGGCACCATGAATCAGGATTTCTAGCCTCACAAATAGAAGCCCTGGTGACATCATGGTTACAGGTTGGGTTTCTTACCACAAGGTTAGCAGTTCAAAACCAAAAGCTGCTCCATGGGAGAAAGACAAGGCTTTCTACTCTCATAAAAGTTTCCGAGTTACAGTCTCAGAAACTCACAGGGCCAGTTCTGCTCTACACTGTAGGATCAAGATGAGTAGAAACTGACTCCCTGGCAGTGAGCGTGAGACCCTCCTAAATGTGAGATAACTAAGACAGAGTTCAGTACTGTGAGTAGGCTGCTACAGTAACAAAGACCTAAAATGTAAGAAATCGCTTGGGAAGCAGGCTCTGGGTAGAGGATGGAAGAGTTTTAAGATGCCTAATAGTAAAAACCTAGATTGCCTTGAAGAGCTTGTTGGTAAAAGTATGGATGTCGAAGGCAATTTTGGTGAGAGTTCAAAGGGAATCGGGGAGAGATAAAAATCTGTATGGTCTTAGAGAATACACGGTGCCAACAATAGAATGTGGTTGACATGTGCGTAGTAAATGTGTTTCTGGTGAGCTTGAGGAAAACTATCGGCATTTGATTGGACATTGAAGGAAGGGCGATGCTTTTTACACAGTGCAAAGAACTGTAAAATACCTGAACTATTTTCAAATGTTTGGCGTTAGGGAGAACTTTTAAGTGACAAACTTGGGTGTTTGGCTGAAGAGATATATGAGCACATTTTTAAAGGGACCGTATGTTTTCTACATTTGGAAAATTCAGTTTTACAAACCGAGGACAGCATGTATCCTAGAATTTTCACCAAGGGTATTGCTACATTCATCAGCTTAAACTAAAGTATACGGGGGTGGGGTGGGATCAGAGAACATTGTCTGCCTCTTGGCATATTACAGGCAGAAAACAAGCTATGCCTGCTGTCATTCAAGGAAAGAAAAGGGCCATCCCTGGAACAGGATGGGATTTAGCATAACTGTTAGAAAGAAGATGAGAAGCAAGGCCTTCTAAGTTTTAAAGGCCACAGCCACCTAGGTTTCCGAGAGTTGAATCTGCACAAACTCCGGTCCTCAGTGTGGGCCTACCATTAAGATGTGCAAAGGGAATCGGGCTGCCACCCAAAAGTGAGGAAACAGGGCTGTCAGACTCAGAGGGCAGAAGAATGAGCCCTTCCAGAGTCAAGAAGGAGGCACCAACACCCAGATGGACTAGGAGGATACAGCCACTCAAAGTCAAGGAAGCAGGACATTGCGCCAGTGGGCCTCAAAGACAGGGTTCAAGTTCTTTCACCCAGGATTCCTAGGGCATGAACAGCCTGCGAAGTCTGAAGAGCAAAGCCATTGCCAAGTTGTTCTCAGAATACCGAGGGTTAGTGTCAGGTCTTGAAAGCTAAGGCAACTTGTTCTGCTGGGTTTGTACTTGCTTGGTCCTTGTTATTCCTTCTTTCCCTCCAATTTCTCACTCTCATAATGAAAATACGCCCCTTGTGCCCGGTCCACCGTTTTACTTTGGAGACAAATAACTTGTAGCTTAGGTATCACAAATTGACAGATGAGAAAATTTCACCAGAATTTAATATGCTTAATGCCTTACTCATATTTTTAGATGATTCAGAAGATATTGGACTTGGAGTTGATTGAAGACTTTTAGGATCTTATGATGAAGTGAATATGTTTTGCACATGCCAAAGACATGAAATAGGGAGGGGGAGGCAAAGAGTGAAATACTGCAGAATGAAGTGTATCCAAAAGTATGCTTTGTAAGTTCTAACCTTCATGCTTTGATGTATTTGAATTATGATGTTAGTAAAAATCTTCCAATGTACTCTCAACGACCAGAAGAACAAACCAATCGATCTTGGAGGCAGTACAATCAGAAGTACAAATGTAAGTAAGAAATAGAAATGGCTAGACTTATTCTCAAGTACTTTGGATATTGTTATTAGAAAAGCCAGTCCCTGGAAAGGGACATTACTCATGGTGCAGTAGAGTCGTCATCTTTTTTTTAATGAAGAACAGTGACTACAACGATGTCCTCAAACAATCGTGAGGACAGTGCAGGACCAGGCAGTGTTTGTCCTGTTGTACATGGGGTTTCTTTGACTTGGAACAGATTTTTTGCACCTCTCAACAACAACAGGAGAAAAATGGGGCTTTCTACTCCCATAAACAGTTATAGTCTTGGTAACTCACACGGGAGGTTTTACCTGTCTTGTAGAACCACTATGAATAGTATTGAACCAATGACAGTGAGTTTTGTTTTTGATCAACAACAACAACCTACTTTGGTCATAATCCCACTGGATAATGAGTTGTCTTTGCTATTTAATGAGGAGACAGGATTAGTACAGAGTATGACTTGAGTCTGTCTCTTTTAAGATATAAAAGAGATTAAACCAGGATTGAGACGCTGAGATGGGGAAGACAGCCACATGAAGATAGTCCAGGAGCAGATGCTCAGAAGAGAGACGGGCTTTCCTCCAAAGCTGACAAGAAAAGAAAGCCTTTGAGCCTGCAGCTTGAATATAGACTTCTGGCATCCTGAATTGTGAGAAAATAAGTTCCTGTTGGTTAAAGTCATGTACTTGTATATTTCTCTCATAACAGCAATAGATAACTAAGACACTGCTTTAAATAAATCTTATTTACCTGATCAATTGGCAGCATCTTTTACTAATTTAGCCAACAAATTTTCTATCAAGGTGGCGGGGAAGGGGAGGTGCAAAGGAGGGGAGGGCTGGGCATGCAATAAAGGTCACGCCCCTTCCTGCTTAAAAAATTTTTTTTTCTATCAAGGTTCCTCATCCATTATTGAGTCAAGAAATTTTCTGTAATCAGCACAGGGTACCAGGGAGGGACAAGAGAAATCCAGTATTTTATATACATCCTTCAGAAAATTATTTGGTACAGTAAGAATTCTTTTATGTGAATAACCATCCCCTTTACCTATTATGTAATAAATTTTATTTCCATATTCAGTTTTCTGTTTTAAAATAGAACATTCATGAATAGATGAAGACTATCTGAGAAATCCTAAACTCTGTCATAAAATAAATTTTTTTTAAAAATGCAACCTATCGGTACAGAAAAGGACTTTGGTAGAATTTTATCAGGTCTGTCTTTGTATAGGAAAAAAGCTGGAGATATTTCTAGGAACTCTCAATTCACATTTCAAATGTTTACAAAAGTCTATTTCTTGACCTTTTTTGTCATTCAACATTCAAATTCCCCATGAGTTTGTTTACCATTTTAGATTGTTAAAATATGGCAGCGGCTCTGGGCTTCTAATTATATTTGCATTGTTATTATGATATCATTTCGGTGTTGAAAGGAGCCGTAGGAGACTAAAATCTAAAGCAAATTTTAGAAAAGAAAAAAAAAATCACCCCTTGTACCAGTTCTTGTTAGGATGTGATGAATGCAGGAAGAAATATCTGGTACAGGAATTCCACTGGAAAATAGCTTTAGAATTATGAACATGTCAATGAATGTTACGTGATCGATCACTCTCAATCACATATTTCATGAAGCTGAAGACATAGATTTTTCAGAGGCTTCTAAAAAACATTTGCAGAACATCTGTTATGTATAGGCTAGATGTCCCATAGGATTTAAGGATAAAGACGCAACTTCTAGCTATGATTGCATCCAAGATGTTATGAATTGGATTATCTGCTCCCAAAATATGTGTTGTAATTCTAACTCCTCTATCTATTAATGTGATTCTGTTTGGAAATCAGGATTTTTTTTGTTGTTGTTGTTAATGAGATCAGCTATAAGAGGACATAAAATAAAACAAGGACTCTACTTGCATGGGATCATTTCCAACCCCTAGTCATCCTTTAGGACATCATACAACTTCTCCATAAACACATTTTACGAGAAGGCTCATAGCCCTTTTAAGAGGGATCAGTAATTTAAAACAGCGTTTTTAGAGGGATCAATAATTTTAAGGAAGGCCTGGAAGACCTCACACAGTAATTCCGGGCAGAGATGATGGCAGCTCAGAAGGTTATGGAACTTTTTTTGGCGGAGGGAGGATTCCAAAGGAGTAATTTTGGAATATTTTCTCAAAGGACACAAGACAATCATGGTGCTTACTATAAAGTCGGCGAATCTTTACTGTAGCAGACAGCCTCATCTTTTTCCTTCAGAGCAATTGGTAGGTCTGAACTGCTGACCCTGTGGCTGACAGCCCGACATGTAACCCACTATGCCATGTATACTCAACCTAACCACTTGTTATTTGTATAAAGAAAAAACTAACACAGAGCCAAACACACATAGGGAAGACAAAGGTGATGTGAGGGTCACCAAGGAACTCCCAGGGCTATTGCCAAGGAAGGAAGCTTCATTGCTGAGATCCTGGCTCGGACTTTCAGCTTCTAAAACTGTGAGAAACTAAATCCCGCTGTTGAAAGCTACCACTGTCAGTTCTGCTACAGCAACAGCAGAAAACTATGACACCGATTATGGAAGAAAAATAAAGTGGCAGACAATAAAAAAGACATCTTCTATCTGAGAAAGAACAAAGGGGAAATAGTTGTTTTAAGAAAATGGAAAATAATATTGGTGAAAAGAAAATTGTGCCAGTTAATTTTCCTCATCATGAATCAGCACCTGCTCAAGGAAAGCAAAGTCTGCCTTACGATCACTTACTGGGAAATGGTCCCATCAGCCCTACCGCCTGGATCTTGTCTTTTCAGATTTGTAGGGCTCCCAAATCTCAAAACGAATTTAAAAAGAAAAATGCAACTTGATTCCCCGTGCTGTCAACATGGTGTAAATTGAAGTGCACCGTTTTCTTCAAAAAAGGCCTTAAGAGAGGAAAACATCACCGTCAGAAGGGCATAGTACTAGACGGAGGACATCTTGAGAAACAATATCTCCAGATTTTGAGATTTTTGTTCAATAAATATTTTTTATGATTTTACAGAAATACATTTTTACTTAATCTCTTATGTGTCTAATATATGCATATACTATAGAGCATCACATGTACATAGTGTGTGTGTATATATGTATGTTCATACATACATAGATTCTTATAATTACTGGTCAGAATAGTTTCTTTCCCCACTTAGTGTTCCATTCTATTTTCCAACACGTATCGTTCTCTGTGGGTTCTTCCCGCAGAACAATAGAGAATATCTCAGCCCACTTAGCTATTATTTCTATCCTTGGATTCCTTTCAATACACTTGGGTTGGGTTTTTTCCTAGTGTGTCTCTGTAAATGTGCTTTTCTATATTTGTTCTGCACATGACTGCTTCAGTGTGTCTCATCTTCCTTCCTTCCTTAATAAACTATTTTGTTAGCAGTGTTTATTTTTTCCTCTCATCCTTTATCCTGTTGCAGTTATTTTTAAGGTGCTACTGATTCCCTAACACCCAAACTGCAAGGTAGAGTATGTCAGTTCTGCTTCTCACCAGGGTTGTCGAAAGGTCACACGAATCTTTGCTTCTTTTAAGATAACTTCTGTTGTCAATTTCCTTGATAAGTCTACCTTCTTATTAAAGGGCTTTAGACCTTGGCTGAAGCTACATCTTTTATCAAACTTCTAATTAGATTGTTTAACTGTATTTTTAAATTGTGTATCATGGGTAGGTGGGGAATGGAATGGAAAAGTAATGAAATTTTTCCACAAACCTTTTGAAGGCCCTCCTCATATTTGAGTGCCTAACTGCCTCAAAAGAAATTGCAAGGAATGAATAAATCCAAGAAAATTACTTTACCTTGCATCTACTATGCCAATATTTTCATATACCACGACCACCCTTTGGTTAAGATGAAAAATGGTCATTTGAAGCGTGTTCAGAAGCAGCTAAACACTTGTGCCAAAATAATATTAATTATTCTATGCGAGGAAGAAAAAATTCATTCTTGGTTTATTGATAACACCGTATGCTGGTGGAAAGTGGACAGCAGCACCCCAGCTGCCCTTTTCTGAGAGCTCCCTGCGGGACAGTGGTGAAGAGAGTCCTCTCAGTGTGCAGAGCTTTGCATGGTACACCTAGTCATTCGGTTCGTTTTGAAGGAGAACTAGCCAAAGATGTGCATGCATCCTGATTCATGGGTTATGGTCACTGGTTGGCGGGCTGTTCAGGGGCTTGAAAGGAGCATGATGGAGAAATTGGTGACAAGGAGGTGTGGGGAAGAGGTATGTTAATAGACTTCCTGAGGGGAATCAAAAAAGTGAAGATATTTGCCTCTCCTGTGAATAATCACCAAAGGCCTTTTTATGTCTGCAGAGGAGGATTTAACTAATGAGGTGTGTAGGATGACACTTAATTTGGAAACCAGTCATCCTCTTGCTCCAGCTATTCCTATCCTTGCCCAACAGGCTCACGAACAAAGTGGCCAGGTTATGCATGGGCTCAGCAACATGGAGTTCCACTTGCCAAGGCTGACTTGGCTACTGCCAGTGCTGTGTGCCTAGACTGCCAGCAATAGAGACTAACACTGAGTCCAAGATCTGGGACCATTCCTCAGGGAGATCAAGCAGCAACCTGATGTCAGGTTGATTATGTAGGACTACATCCTCCCTGGAAAAGGCAGTGTGCAATTCCGGGTAGACTAGCGAAACGAATCTAGAGACACTCGTCTGTGTGTAAGAGCAAACTTTAATCAAAGAGTAATTGTACATTAAGAAAACATCCCAGCCCAGTCCAGATCAAGTCCATCAGTCTGATATTAGCCCATAGGTTCGATACTAGCCTAGAAATTCTTCTTCAGACTCACACAACACATGCAATGATGCTGAATGCATGAAAATCACAAGTCAGTGGCTAGAAAGTCTTGTGGATCCACTGGCAGTTGAAGCATCTCAGCACTGGCAGGGTCTCCATGTGGCTCCTCCAGCACCTGGGCTCTAGCTCCATCAGCATAGCTCCCTGTGTCTTGTCAGCAGGAAGGTGAAGCAGAGGATCTGGGTCTGGCCTCCAGTGAGTTATTTACCTCCGTAGAACCTCAATATGAGTTCATTAGGCTGTGACCTGATTGATAAGCTAAACTCCACCCTTTCACTCTTAATAGTCTCTAGTTGACCCCAGTAAATATAAATACCACAGGAAGCAATTTGTTTGTACTGGAATAGGCACTTATGCAGAATACAGATTTGTCTTACCTGCTTCTACTAAAACTACTGTTCATGAACATATAGAATGTCTGGTATTCTATACTGCACAGCATTACCTCAGATCAAATGAGTCCCTTCACAGTAAATGGAGCATGGCAATGGGCCCAAGCTCACCGAATTCACTTGTCTTACCATGTTACCCATCATCCCAAAGCACCTGGCTTGATAGAACAATGAGATGGACATCTAAAGACACAATTACAATAACAACTAGGTTGCCACACCTTTCACTGTTGGGAAAGCTGTATATGTGCTACATCAGCATCCAATATACAATGCTGTTTCTCCAAAGACCAAGGTTCACGAACCAAGGTCCAGAAACCAAGAGGTTGAAATGAGAGTGACACCACCATTCACTATGACTCCTAATGACCCACTCACCACACTTTTGCTTCCTGTCCCTGCAAGCTTATGTTCTTTGGGTCTGCAGGTCTAAGTTCCAAAGGAGGAATATTCCCACCTAGAGACACAACACTGATTCCACTCAACTGGAGGTTAGGAATGCCTCTTGGCCATTTTGGACTCTTCATGCCTCAGGATCAACAGGCAAAGAAAGGTGTTACTGTACTGAGTGGTGTAATCGATCCTGATTTCCAAGGGGGAAATTGGATTATTATTGCATAGAGGAATTAAGAATATGTCTGGAGTCCAAGAGATTCCTTGGTTGTTTCTCAGTTTTACCATATCCTGTGATTAAAGTTAATGATAAACTATAGCACCCTGATTCTGACATGACTACTAATAGCCTAGACTCTTCAGAAATGAAGGTTTGGGCCACATCACCCAGGAAAGAACCACGACCAGCTGAAGTACTTGCTGAGGGCAAAGGGAATATGAAACGGATAGTGGAAGAAGGTACTGCTAAATACTAGGTATGGCAATATGACCAGCTAAATGAAGGAGGACTGCGATTATTATGGATAATTCCTATATTATATGTGCATCAAATATTCTTGTTTTAGTTGCACTCACAAAATGTAAGAGAAACTAGAGCTAGTTGTGTTTTCAGTTATTTGCACGTTAGTTGTACCATGTTAAGTGCAATGATGATTTTACTATTCTCTTTTGAGGGGTGGTTATGTATAGTTAAAGAGTTGTGTCTAGATGTCAACTTGACAAGGTGATGGTGAAATTTTATGTCAACTGGATGTATCTGGGTGAAGGAAGATGTGGAGCCCAACCTATCCATCTGGTCCCACCTTGATGCCTGAGAGAGACCCTGAGCTGAATAAAGCTTTTACTTGTCCCTTTGCTTTCTGCCGGATCTAGATCTTATGTCTGGTTCATCAATCTCCTGTTACATTGTCTGCTGATCACAGAAGTCTGCTCATCATCAGTAGACTACTGACCCTGACTTCATTAGGCCAACTTTGGATTCATTCAGCTCTGCATCTACCAGCCTGTGGCCCTCTGGCTTTATCTTCTTGCTTCCTTTTCATCAGCTCCTGAAGCTACATGAGTCAGGAGAAGCTCCAGCTTACATCTGACCTACAGTATTGAACCAGGCTGGACTTACCTGCTTCTTCAACTGTGTGAGCCATTTCTTCTTATAAATCAATTTCTACACACACACACACACACACACACACACACACAGGTTTTGCCTCTCTAGTCAACCCAACTAACACATCCTTCCAAATATAAAAGAATGACTCTGTGCCCCTGAGACTCTGATAGATCCTAGTAAGCCTAGTTGGTGTCTGAAGTAGAGCTATTCACAGCTCTCTCTTTTTCTCTGGATACATGGTAGAAATGTGTTTATCCACAACCCCCCCCCCCCCCGAATTCAATGTTGATCATTTGAGTCTCGAAATGTGAGAAGAAGGAAGACATGGGTCTAACTGATTGCAAGGCAGAAAGCTTTAGGAAAGGACTTTAAGAGCTAGGATGAGTATTGCCATCGGTTCTTTGCATTGGGCCACTGTGACAAGCGATGTTTGCACACAGGTGCTGCCCTCCCTGCCTGGCACCCGCAGTGAAGAGAACGATGAGAATGTGGCCAGCCCCAAATGGCCATGTGGTAAAAGCAGCTGAGCTTTGGGAGGTGTTGGTTATTGAATCATAACCTGGGCTATCCTCTGTCACCACAGTTGAGAGCCCATCTGGAACATGATGATCTCATGCTTCAAGTCTAGACACTGATGCTTACAGTGATAAAGGGAAAAGATCCCATGGGAAAGAAAATTGGAATCATTGAAAATCACACCAAAGAACAGATATAGGCAGCAGTTTGAGTTTCTTATACAAAACAGATTTGAACATTCTGGAGACATTAAAGCGACTCTAAAAATAGAATAAACTGATGTAGCAATTGATGCTTTCCTTTTTCAACAGAAGTGTTTAAAGACCAGCTAGATGATGAGATGCCTGTGGATAAGACAGCTGTGATTGTTAGGTGCTATTGAGTTGGTTCCAACTCAGATACCCCGTGAACAATAAAATGACGCACTGTCCAGTTTGATGCCATCTTCATAATTGTTGCTTGTTGTGACCACGGTAACATTCATCTTCATTGGGGTTTGACCCTCTGCTCTATCTAAAGGGCATGAGACACAGTCTCATCATCATCCCATTTAAGAAACATCCTTGCTCTCCTGCTTCCAAGACACCGTTTTCGTTCTTCTAGCAGCCTCGTAGGCTAGCTCCTTCATCAAGCAGAGTCAATGTTCTTTGCCAGCACAGTCATTTAAATGCATCTGTTCTTCTTCAGCCTCCCATAGATGAGGTGGGCACACCTTTGTTCTCAAAGTGACATCCTTGATTTTCTAACATTTCATTATCCTCATTCCATCTGGAAAAGGAACAAATAATCTGAAAACCTGGGCTCCATGATGAAAGTAGCATCAGGATTAGATATACAGATAACGCAACCTTGCTTGCTGAAAACGACGATGCATAACACTTGCTAGTGAAGTTCAAAGGCTACGGCCTTCGGTACAACATGCACACCTCAACATTAAGAAAACAAAAATTCTCACAACCTGGGCCTTAAGAAACATCACGGTAAATGGCGAAAGAATAGCATTTTCCAGAATTTCATTTTACTGGGAATGAAATGGAAGCCAACCTCCTGCCCTTTTCCTCAAACTATCATCAAGTTGATTCCACCTCATAGCAAGCTTGTAGGAGTGGGTAGACTGCTCCTCTGGGTTTCTGAGACCATAACTCTTTACAGGAGTAGAAAAGTTCCATCTTTCTCCCGAGTGGTGGCTTCAAACTGTTGACCTTGTGTTGAGCAGCCTGATATGTAACTACTACACCACCAGGGTACCTAATGTAACATAGTGTGGCATAATATAATATGAAGAGTCTTTGAAGTCTTCTTTGAAGACTTTTTGAAGATAAAATTAAAAGATAATGGAAGTTTTATATGAACTTTTTGAAAACTTCTTATATACTGGATGGGAACAAACACACATATGATTACTTTTCTTAAATAGTAATTGTAAATAATGAATAGCCCTTTCAATGGCTTCCAGAAAACTTCCCTTTCCTAAATAATAGCTTTCAAGTACTAATGATTCATAGCTCCCTACTGAGAGATGGCTTTACAAAGATTTCTATCCCTGCCACTGTCTTGTGAATGGTAGATTTGGTTATATCCTTGACAGATCTTGTAATTTGAAATTAAATACTGGATTTATTTGCTCAAAGATATGGAGCCTTTTATTTCTAAGATTGGTAGTAGTTTCCAAAAAACATGAGGGGCATCCCTTATAAGGGAGCCTGTGGAATACTCCTACATAGGCCTTGGAAACCTTTCCTGGTTTTCAAAATGAAAATCCTGTGCCAATAGAATATCAATCTACTCCAAATGCATTTCAGAGAGATGAACGTCCAGCTCTTTTATTTCCGCTAAAATGCTGATAGCAGACAAATGTTGCAAGACTACATGGCCTTTTAGGCCGCAAGTTATGTCACTATTCTTAGACACATTGAAAGCATTAAGACAGAAGTATGTAATATTTGCTAAATTGCAGAATCTGTCATTTGTGTTGGCATAATTCCATGTACTTTACAGGATTCCATTTGCCTCTGGTATTTAACTATACTTTCTGTCTGCTAAAAACAATAAAAGAAAATCCTACAGACATTATGGAAGATTGAGCTCTTTGTAACCTTTCTGACATTTTTTTGGGGGGGGGATCTGTTGTGGAATTAAAGTGTCCAAACATTCATCTCAATTTGATTCATATGCAAAAATACCATACATACCAGAGATGGAAAGTCCTCTGTTGTAGCAAGCAAAATAATAATAATAAGGAAGTAGGAGGAGACAGGCCCCAGATGTCATTACCATAATAAGGTAGTGAGTGGTTGAGAACTAAGATTCTTGAGCCAGTCAAGCTGCTTTTCCATCGCTGCTCTATATTCACTAGCTCCACCAGATTCCCTCCCTAAAAAATGGAGCCACTGATAGTGCATACCTTGCTTATGAGTGAAATGAGACAAAACATTCATCATTCAGGGCCTTTGACATAGCAACCATATTAGTTATTTATGGTTACTTAACAAGTCACCCAAGACTTGTGGTTTAAAGCAACAATCTGCTCCTGATTCTGTGGAATCTAGGCTTGGGTTGGGTTTATCCTCCCCACCTAGCAATGGCTGACTAACTGATGCCTGTATAGTTAGTTGTCATGCTTGCAGGAGCTAGCTGACCCTGCATGGTTTTCCTCACATGTCTGAAAACTCCACTGTGATCGTTGGAAAGGCGAGGGCAGCTGAGAAGGACTTGCTCTGAATGATCTTTCTCCACATTCTATCTCTTGCTATAGCAGAGCAGCTTGGACTTGTTCACAGGTAGCTTCAATGTACAAGTGTTTGCCAAGCCTTTGCTTGCTTGTTTTCTGATGTCCTATCAGGCAAAGTCAAGTCACCTGGCCAAGCTCACAGTCTTTGCAGGAACACATTAAACAAGTGTGGATTCTTAAAAAGTTAGTGTCAGCAACCCACGGGGGGGGGGGGGTGTCATTTTACCCATCCTATGCTATCGGGTCGCTATGGGTCAGCACTGATTCAATGGCAGCTAGTTTTGGAATCCTCATCTTCATCAACAACAACAACACTACCATCTGAGCAGACCATGTTAATCTGAAATCAATAGATTATTCTTGAGGGAATAAATAGTGGTTCAGACTTGGCAGGCAGATAAAGAACCTGTATATAGTAAACATCCACTCTACACCTGGGTCTTTCCTACATGCTGGGAATACAGCCATGTATTCACCGCTATAGGGTCCTCTGCCAAGGAGCTGATGTTCCAGTGAACAGAAAATAAGACTTCAGAAAGAATGATAGGTGTTAATGGGAGGATATTCAAGGTTTTAAGCCTCTCTATTGATAGATTTCAGATTTCAGGTAAGAAACACTGTTTAGACCAGAGTAAGAGCAAAGGGTTGAGCAGAAAGAGTGAGTTTATTGAAGGAGGTACTTTGGAATGGAACTCTCAAGGGCCCTTAGTTTGTCTAAAGGCCTGGAAATATGTTGAGGTGGGCCTTTTATTCTGCTAGCGGCCAACATGCCACCATTGACTGGCTTTACAGAGATCTTCTGCTCTTGGCTGGTTTTATGTAGTGTACCTCCTCTTTCCAGGTAGGTGCACACCTGTACCCCAGACTTCATGGGGTGGTCTTGTCTTCAGACCTAAAACTCAGTTGTGGGGGAGTGGGAGCATCTGTCTTTCCCCACTCAGTCCTTCCACTATCTCTTGTCTCTTCCATTGGCAAGGAAATGTGTCCTATCTGCCCTTAAACTTCCTTTGTGCCAGAAAGGGATGTAGCGAAATGAGTCTCCACCTGTCTTTTTGTATTAGGAGTCCTGCCATTACCACCTCTTTGGCATTTGCTCATTTCTGTCTAGCTAACAATAGGTATATGGGATGTGCAGGAAGAATGGATGATATCAGGATTTCATCCTAAATATTTGGGTCTATTGAGAAATCTGTCCTCTAAAACACATTCTGTGGAAACACCTGGTCTCAATCATCTAAGACTAAAGGAGATAAACTAGGAAAATAGCATGATACATGGTGTTATGAACTGAGTTGTGTCCCCCCAAAATATGCATTGAAGTCCTGTCCCCTATACTTGTGGATGGGATCCTGTTTGGACAAGTGTGCTATTTATTATGCTAATTAATCCAGGCCTTCGTAGAATGAGTCTTAAAGGTAATGACTTCTGACTTCTCAAAGAGCATAATAGATACTCAGGCACACAGGAGGAAGAGATAAACTGAGGATTGCCAAAGAACAGTAAGAATACAGCTTTCCTCCAGTTCCTAAATGCTTCCTCCCCCGCAACTATCATGATCTGAATTCTACCTTGCAAGTCTGGATAGAGCAGAGGATGGACACTGGTGTAGATAGGAGCTGGAGGCACAGGGAATCCAAGGCGGATAATACCTTCGGAAAGAGGGAACCAATTAAAAGGATCTACATGTGACCTCCTCACTGGGGGACGGACAACAGAAAAGGGGGTGAAGGGAGACGTCAGACAGGGCAAGATATGACAAAACAATAATTTATAAATTATCACGGGCTTATGAGGGAGGGGGAGTGAAAGAGGACCTGATGCAAAGGGCTTAAGTGGAGAGCAAATGCTTTGAAAATGGTGGGGGCAAAAAATGTACAGATGTGCTTTACACAATTGATGTATGTATGGATTGTGATAAGAGTTGTATGAGTCCCTAATAAAGTGTTTTAAAAAAGAAAAAGAATTGGTGGCAGCACTGAGAAACTAGGGGGGAAAGGCTTATAGTAGAAATTGACAAAGCCAAGATGCTGGTTTGGACTTTTAAGTCTCCAGAACTGTGACAAGATATGCCTGTTCTAGCAGGTGGACATTGGACCTCCACTCTAGTACTCCCTCAATGCAAGAATACTTTGCTCTATGAAACTGGCATTCCATGCTGCTCACCTTCCCAAAACGATCACTGAAGACAAAGTGGGTACATAAGCAAATATGGTGAAGAAAGCTGATGGAGTCCAGCTATCAAAAGATATAGCATCTAGGGTCTTAAAGACTTGAAGGTAAACAAGTGACCGGCTAGCTCAAGAGCAAAAGAGCCCACATGGAAGAAGCACACCAGCCTGTATGATCACAAGGTGCCAAAGGGATCAGTTATCAGGCATCAAAGAACACAAAAATCATATCATTGTGTGCTCACCTCCCAGATACAATCACTGAAGACAAATGGGTGCATAAGCAAATGTGGTGAAGAAAGCTGATGGTGCCCGGCTAGCGAAAGATATAGCGTCTGGGGTCTTAAAGGCTTGAAGGCAAACAAATTGCCATCTAGCTCGGAAGCAACAAAGGCTACATGGAAGAAGCACATCCGCCTGTGTGATCACAAGGTGTCAAAGGGATGAGGCATCAGGCATCAAAGAACAAAAAAAAAATCACATCACTGTGAATGAGGGGGAGTGTGGAGTGCGGAATCCAAAGCCCATCTGTAGGTAACTGGGCATCCCCTTACAGAAGGGTCTAAGGGAAGAGATGAGCCAGTCAGAGTGCAGTGTAGCAACAATGAAACATACAACTTTTCTCTAGTTCCAAAGTGGTTACTCTCCATCCACTATCATGATCCCAATTCTACCTTACAAATCTGGCTAAACCAGAGGATGTACACTGGTACAGATAGGAACTGGAAACACAGAGAATCTAGGATGGATGATCCCTTCAGAACCAAAGGTGAGAGTGGCAATACCAGGAGGGTGGAGGGAGGGAGGGTGGGTTAGAAGGGGGTAACCGATTACAGGGATCTACATATGGCCTCCTCCCTGGGGGACAGACAACAGAAAAGTGGGTGAAGGGAGACAATGGACAGTGTAAGAGATGACAAAATAATAATTTATAAATTATCAAGGGCTCATGAGGGAGGGGAGAGCAGGGAGGGAGGGGGAAAATGAGGCGCTGATGCCAGGGGCTTACATGCAGAGCAAATGCTTTGAGAATGATGAGGGCAATGAATGTACAAATGTGCTTTATACAATTGATATATATATGGATTGTGATAAGAGTTGTATGAGCCCCCAATAAAATAATTAGAAAAAAGAAAGAAATGTCTGTTTTTTAAAGTCACTCACTGTGGTAGTTTTTGTTACAGCAGAACTAGGTCACTAAGACACGTAGTAAATTCTGAAAATAGCAATAATTATCACTGCTTCCTTAGAAAATAATCCCCTTGACCTTGATGAATTCCTTAAACACTAGTATGGAATGACAATCTCAATTATCAGACCAGGTGGTGGGCTCTGCAAGAGCACCCATGCTCTAGCCTAGAGCTGGTTGGAGGGATGACCGCATAAACCAGTACGATGAGATCCAGTGCCCCTTGAATAACCCACCACCTGGAAAATGATGTACGATGAGAAGTCTGGGGCTCTACGATCAAAGATGTCTTTGAAACATCACTCTGAATAAAATATCTAATTCAGAAATGGTCTGAGGGCCTCTGGAAATTACAAGAATCTCCTAGGAATTGGTTGGCATTTTAAAGAATGAACCACAGTCCCAGTGTAATGCAGGGACTCTGTTGGGTGTCCAGAGGAAACAACAGAGAAGCAGGTGGCCAGAATGATTAACCTGTATTTAAAACTCTGACTGGAAGATGGGGAACTGAGAATTTCAACAAATAATTTGCTGTTGATGAAATATAGCTCAATTTTTAAACTGAGGTTAAATGGGAGGTCAAATACGAAAAGAAAGGTCCATCTCATACATAAGAGAGTGAAGGCAGAAGTTTATTGAAGTCGTGCGCCATGATCGTGTCAGCTTACCATGGATTTCTTACTGTTGTTTGTTACCTTGGACTTGATCCAGACTCATGGTGAGCCCTGTATGTAAGAAACACCTATGATGTGTGAGTCCAATGGTCTAAAGCGGGGGTTAGCACACTTTGGAGATGGAAGAGCCGATTCTGCCCCTCACAATAATTTAAAAATTATTTGAGAGCCATAATATATTTTTACCAACAAATGAAATCACCATGATCTGAATCCTTTACATTTTTATTTTTCAGTTTTGTTTCAGAGTCACCTGTACATACTGAAAGAGCCACATATAGCTCCCGAGCCACAGTCTGCCGACCCCTGAGTACAGGAATCAACAGCTGAGTGGAGGATGAGAAGAAGTGGAGCTTTAGCTGGACTACACAACCAAAGGAAATGCTTGGAAGTCAATTTGGGTCAGCCAGGAACCAGGACACAGGAAGGTGATTGGTGACATACCACACAGTGAGTTGTTTTGACATGGTGTGTAGTCTGTTCCTCTGGTTACAGGCTTCCCTGACCACAGGCAAAGTTCGTCATTACTTCCTCCATTCTCACAGTTCTCTGCTCTTACGTCTACTTTAAAATCATCTCTTGACGTCTAGTCTGCCATGCACTGTACACCTCTACTTCCAAACACAAAGCCTGGCTCACTGAAGGCATCCAGGTAGTTGGCTTGGGAAAGAAATGCAATTGGGATGACGCCTGCCTGTAAGCCTTCCTTGACGGCCACAAGCTTTTTTCCTGCTGCATCAGAAGAGGTTGCCCTCAGAAACCGTGCTGAGCTGAAGTGAAACACACCCTTCATTCATCTTCAAATACCCTCTTTCATTCTCTTGAATACATAACTGATGTAACACTGCAAAACTTCCTATCGAAACTGAGGAATATTCCAAGTTAATGGTTTGAATTATAAGATGGCTATGAGCAATTTCCATCTTTTGATGAACTGGATATCTATCTTCCCAATGCATTTTGTTTACATTATACTTCTGAAGGGAAAGTATTTAAAAATAAACACGTTTCAAGGAAAACAAAGAGCAAACATTTTAGGACATGACGAGTGTGCAGCACACCCCACCTTTCTAGACAAGGCTTTGCACGTCCACGCCCAGAAGATTTAGCTGTTGCACAAACACATGCGCATATACGCCCACTACTTTAGGCTCAGTAACAGGTGCCTTTCAGCTATTTCCTTTTTCTAAAACAAGAAGTGTTGAGTCGGCGATATGCCGGGGGAACACTCTAAGCAGTGACTACTCATAGTGAAGACTTCCCATTGTTGGCAAAAATCTGCTTCCCCTTTAGCAGACAGGGCACGCCAGCTACAAAAGTTATCATCACTCGTGGCGTCTACCAGGCTTTGGAAAATATGGCTTTGAGGAGTCTCGGTTTAATTAAAAAATAGATCACATACGTAGAACATGTCCCAGAGTTTGCATGTCGGCCATGTAACTGAAGAAGTTTCCATTTTGAGATAAATGTAACTGTACAAAGGGCTTCTTATGTTTCAAGCACTGTGATTAGGTCTTGTAAAATATGTTCAGTCTGATCCAACAACATCCCTGAGTGAAGCGAGGACCGCTCTTTCTGACTCAAGAACCATGATACAGCTGAGATTCCCCCAATCAGGGTAATTATAGATGAAATGTGGATGGATCATCTACTCGGAAGGATTTTATTTCACTTTTTTTTTTTCATTCACCTCACTGAGAGAAACAGCGAGAGAATAGTCTTCCCTCAGCTCCAGGAATAGGATTTGGGACGAGTCAGACAACCAAGTACATATTTCCTCCCTCTGCTTATATTGCAAGGTGTTGGTTCATCTCTGAAAGACAAGAACATTTAAACTATGACACTAACATTCACTTCTGGCCCAAACCACCACGTTCACTTAAAATAAGAAGTGTGTGCAGAGGTTCAGGGTGACCCAGTTAAGAGCAGTCCCATTTAAAGCTATTAAGTGTGGTTTCTTTTCCAGTGAGGTCATTCTGCTTAATCCCTCTGGACCGAAACAGCCTATAAAGTAACCTCTCTAATAGCTTATCTCAGTCTGTTTCTTGGTGGACTAAAGGTTGAACATTTTCAGAGTGCTCTCTTAAAGAGAGGAGAAGCAAGAGATGGGTAAGACATGAGGGAGAGGTAAGCAGTACACAGCAGCAAAATGCTAGCCACATGAAGGAACTGCGGAAGGGCTTACAGACAGGCAGGAAGAAAGGTTGGGAGCCCTTCCAAAGAGGAAGTTGAGAGCCTTCCCATACACTTCTTCACCATAGAGTAGATCTGCCCCTGCTTAGACTCTACAGCAAGAGAGAGAAGATACAAAAGGGGCTGTATGCCAGAGTGTGGGTTTCTTCTGTGTTCCACGGTGAAAAATAAATTGCCACAATATGGCCTCATACTGTTTGAAGTATCATAATGACTGCTGCATGGAAATGTGTAAATAAAAAGGTACGTGCCTCATCAGAAGCTCCTTCATTGAACCACACCAGCCTGTACAAGGGACCAGTTATCAAACATCAAAGAACTAAACATCACATCAGTGGGTGCCCACCTTCCTGATACGATCAATGAAGACAAACGTGTGCATAAGCAAATGTGGGGAAGAAAGCTGATGGTGCCCGGCTATAAAAAGATATGGTGTCTGGAATCTTGGAAGCTCGAAGATAAACAATTGGCCATCTATTCAGAAGCAACAAAGCCCACATGGAAGAAACGCACCAGCCTGTGTGACCACGAGCTGTCGAAGGGATTAGGTATCAAGCATCAAGGAACAAAAATTATATCATTGTAAATGTGGGTGACTACAGAGTGGAGACTCAAAGCCCATCGGTAGCCAACCGAATACCCCTTAATGAAGGGTTGTGGGGAGGAGATGAGCCAGTCAGGGTGCAAGGTAGAAACGATGACACATATAACTTTCCTCTAGTTCTTAAATACTTCCTCCCCACCACTACCACGATCCCAATTCTACCTTAGAAATCCGGCTAGACCAGAGGGTGTACATGGGTACGGATAGCAACTGGAAACACAGGGAATCCAGGACAGATGACTCCTTCAGGACCAGTGGTGAGAGTGTCAAAGCCCAGAGGGTGGAGGGAATGTGGGGTAGAAAGGGGAAACTGATTACAAGAATCTACGTATAGCCACCTCCTTGGGGGATGGACAACAGAGAAGAGGGCAGGGGGAGACGTCGGACAGTGTAACATGACAAAATAATAATAATTTATGAATGATGAAGGGTTCATGAGGTAGGAGGGAGTGGGGAGGGAGGGGGAAATGAGCAGTCAATATTAAGGGTTCAAGTAGAAGGCAAATGTTTTGAGAATGATGATGACAACAAATGTACATATGCGCTTTACACACTGGATGGATGTATGGATAGCGATAAATGTATAAATTACCAAGGGCACATGAGGGAGGGGGGAGAGGAGAGGGAGGGGGAAAAAAAAGAGGACCTGATGCAAAGGGCTTAAGTGGAGAGCAAATGCTTTGAGAATGATTGGGGCAGGGAATGTATGGATGTGCTTTATACAATTGATGTATATATATGTATGGATTGTGATAAGAGTTCTATGAGTTCCTAATAAAATGTAAAAAAAGAAAAGAGGAGAAAAAAATGATTAGGGAAAAGAATGTACAGATGTGCTTTATACAATTGATGTATGTACATGTATGGACTGTGATAAGAGTTGTATGAGCCCCTAATAAATTGTTTTTTTTAAAAAGAATTGTACAAGCCGCCAATAAAATGATTTTTTTTTAAAGAAGCTTTTTCATTGAGTCAGAGAGGGGTGAAAGTTAAATCATCTTTGTTTTTACCACCTTCGAGGTGTGTGACTGATGCACACTAAAGTTAGAGGGACAATGGTTTCTATGCTCTTATCTTTCTCTACACCTCCAACTGAAAAGATAGTCAAAGCCATATGACTTTCCTTCAATAAGTACTATAAAATGTTAAAAGAAGAAAGTGGATCAATGTGGACTGATGGCTATTGTGAGAAATAGAATAGCACGATATCATATGTGTAGTAAGAAGTATCTATCGATAGCTATACCTTCTCTGCAATGTTTTTCAAATCTTGTTGGAAGGAACTATTAATCACAATTGCATCTAAGGTTCACACTTTGGGACTGGATCGGAAAAGAGATTCTTTAACTTTTTACATTTATTTTCCTTCCTTTTACATTTTTATCATTAAAAAAAAACAACAACATTTACAGTTGATGCTAAGAATCAGCCAAGATTGGGAGCCACTATAGAGAATGGGTTGTCAAGTTTCCATTAGTTGAGTCCCCTTGAAGGAAATAATCCAATAGATGTTCATTGATACTGCAAATTCTCTCAAGTCCACTGTTTTTCTATAGATTCTTTAGAGTCTTGCTCCAGAACATATGTATTCTGGACATAACCACTGTGAAGTAGCATCAATTTTCCAAATTAGTCAAGGGGCTGTGCATCATGGGAAATTCTCATATACATTGTACTGACAACTCCAAGGTTTCCCACACTCAGATTCAGCACCAGTGTGGCCAGGTGATGTAGTTAAAGTTTATTGTGCCAACTTGGCCAATAAACACATGTGGGGTTAATAGAAGGGTGGAGAGATAAATGACTCCATGAGCCTTGCCTTTCTAGTTCTCGGGTCTCTTGCTCTGTGATGGTCATACCAGGGTGTAGCTGCCTTAGCCAATTCCCTGCTTCAGTTGGCAAGGCTCACTTTCCGCAAGACATTCCCAAGGAGAAGCCACATGGACCTACCTCGATGTAGCCCTGGGTGCTGGAGCAGCTGGGTGGAGACCCTTGCCAGCACTGAGATGTTTACACATTCACTGATTCAGCTTTCCTCCTGCAGTCGGCGTCATTGCATCTGTTCTGTGAGATGGAGGAGGACTTTGTGAGTTAGTGTCGGACATATGGGCTAATGTGGGCCTTGTGGGTTTGGGCAACACTGGGTTGGGATGTTTTCTTGATGTGCACTTACCCTTTATATAAAACTCTCTCTTATACATGAGTTTCTGTGGATTTGTTTCTCTAATGTACCCAGACTAATACACCAGGTTCAGTAGAAGTTACTAAGAAACATAATTTGGCTTACATTGGTGAATTAAATGAAGAAATATCAAGGTCACATATAGAGCTCAACATGACCTTCTAGCTTCCAGGAAGGAAAGGTTTCTTACCAAGAGCTGGGGGGGGGGAAAAATGTGATATCAACTGTGTTAGTCCGAGTAGATTAGAGAAACATATTCACAGACACTCACATGTATAAAAGAAAGAACTTTATATACAAGAGCAATTGAATGTTGAGAAAACATCCAGCCCAGTCGAGATCAAGTCCCTAAATCCATATTAGCCCACATGTCCTATACCGATCTGTAAATTCCTCTTCAGATTCACACAACACATGCAGTAATGCCAAACTCAGGAAGATGACATGCCAGTGAGTGGAAAGTCATGTGGATCCAGTGTTAGTGGAAGCATCTCAACTCTGACTGGGATCTCCACATGGCTCCTTCAGCTCGAGGGCGCTAGCATAACTCCATGTGTCTTCTCAACAGGCATGTCTCACAGGGATTGTGCTTGTGTCCTTCCTCCAGTGAGCTATTTATCTCCTTAATGTCTCCAAATGACGTCATCAAACTGTGACCAGATTGACAGGACAAACTCCACCCCTTCCCTCTGAAGTCTCAAATTGACAACAGACTATGTAACTACCACAGCAACCTAAGAGGTTTGTTCTTTCCACTCACCTAGAAACCCTGAGCAAATTGTTCAATGCTTTAAACGTATCATCAGATCCTTCTACTCTCTACGATGTTGGATATTACACTGAAAACTGACCCTTTCTGTCTGTACCCAGGAGTCCTCAAAACTGGCATCTGACAAACTCAACCATGTATGCCCACCATAAGCATCTTCAAACCAGCTTCCTCACAAATTTTTTTAAGCGAAGTTAGCCAATCACAAAAGGACAAGTGCAACATGAGTTCCCTGAGGTAAGTCTACTCAGGACAGCAGGTGTAGAAGAACAGCCAACTTAGCTCACACTATACGGGTTGGGGTACAGGCAGTCAGGTGGAGGTCGAACCAAACCCAAGGAGGTAGGTGTTATTCCAACACAAAGAAGGGGAAAGGGGGAAAGGGAGGGGGAAAAGGGGGGGCAAAAAAGGAGAGATGATGTTACAGGGGGAGCAGGACAATAACCCATCCAGGGGGAGAATATTGGTTATGTCTCCACAGAATCTGGAGTGTGCATGCAGACCCACCATGTTGTACCAAACCTCAAGGGCAATGTAACCACATGGAGAAATGGATGAAAAGATTGGGCTACTGGACCAGCCCCAATCAGAGCCAATGATAGTGACTCTTGAAACCCAGAGAAATGTTAGCTTCCAGGAGCTCCTCTCCACAGGCTGGTATTTTATGTCTGGAATCTGAAGAGCCAACAGCCTTCATCTGGCCCTTGGACAGGGCATTTGTAGCTAGTCTACCCAAACAAGAATAAGGAGCTTTGTTATTCTGATGGAAATGTTGGAAACAAAAGTGGAAAAATAAAATGGTAGTCATTTCATAAAACAAGAAAATATCCACGCACAAATATATTTTAGAGCCCACAATATAGCAAATGCCTTCCCTTCACTTCGACTGACTGCTTTCTCTTCCTTTGGAACACCTCAATAGTATGCATTTCTCTGGCCTCTCTACCTAAAACCGAGCTCGACTCTCAACATTTGTGCCCCCTTTGCCCCCTCAACCAGCCTCCAAATCCAAGTGCCTTCCCACAAGGTGCATGGATCTGACAAGTAAGAACACATTTTTTTTGCCATTCCCATCTCTTGGCCCTTTGGAGATAATTTTTTTTCAATATAATACATTATCATATGTCATACTAGGAATATATGCCTTCCTTAAAATAGAAAACATCTTACTTCAGGCAAACTTCACGAAAGGAGAGAGGGCAGGGAGGATGTATGAGGAGAAACATGATTGACATGTGCCACCAATATAAATAGGAAGCAATGCATTCCTTCTAATGCAAGTGTTTGTTAGGAACCGTACATAGACGAGACACCTTTCTGGACTAAATGTGCTTGTCCTCGACAGAGAAGGAGTTCTGTTGTAATCGAAATATCATTTGCTCTTCCAATCTTCTTTAGGTGAAACACAACCAAGCTTTGGTGGGGTTATAATAATAATTCATCTAAAATATGAGCCAGACACACACCTAAAATATCTATACAGTAGTTTGTGCCCCCTGCCCACCCTCCCCCCCTAGACTCACATAGTTGTCCTTAGATGCCACAAACAGATACTTGTCTGGTTGCTAACCAGAAGGTTGGAGATCAAGTCCACCCAGTAGTGCCTGTTGATCTACCTCTGAGAAATCAGTCATTGAAAACCTTACAGAGCACATGTATCCAGGTTGCTATCAGTTGGTCAATTTGACAATAACTGTTTTTGTTTGCTTTGTTTTTATACTCACATAAACTTTATTTTCTGAATCATAATGTAGACTGAAGGCAAGGGCATAATAGTGGAATAATAGACCTTGGACACCAGTGTTTCTAACATGTAGAGCTAGAAACAGAAAACATTCATTCAAGATCAGAAGATGGCTAAAGGAAGAATTGTGTTACCTAACCTCGGTCATGGGACCTAGTTGCTGTACTTTGAAGAAGATTGCATATAAGAAGAGCTGATGTAAGGTGCAGTTTTCCCAACTAAACAAACCAGAGGAAAGAAGAAGGGCCACGGGGAGCTATTTCAAAATCACAAGAACACAGAAGCACAATAATCCAAGCAAAAACAATGGGAGGAAAAAAACCTGACTCATTTCCACGTGGAGAGGATAGAAAATTAATTAGATGTTAGCATTTCCAAATAATTTATGATATCAGTCTTGTTACTCTCTTGATATATAGTTTTGTTTCTTTGCTTTCCGATCTTCCCAATTAAGTTCCATAAAGTTGGAGACATTGTCTTTCATTGTTGTTCAACAAAAGTACAGCACGTAGCACAAAGCCTTTATGTAGAACTATGCAACAAATATTTGCTACATGAATAAAAGGAATAAGGTCACTCATCAATCACCAATGGTTGTAGGCATCAAGGACATGTCTCCTTGAACAAAGTAAATCAGATCTATGACAAGAAGTAATTTTGTCAGGCTGATTCATACAGACTAACTCAAGTTGGACAGGTGTTTAGGGTTCTGCCACACATCTCATTGCAAGTAATGATTGTGAGCTCATTAGCATATAGCATCCAGCCACCTGTTCTATATGTGGCACAATTAACTCGAATTTCAGCCCATCTCTTCCTTGTACTGCTTCTTATAAATAAGATTTGGAAGAAAAAGTAGTCCCCCTTGAATATCTAAGTGAGAGTCATTCATTGATATTATGCTATTGGGTAATGTAAGCCTGTCCGAGGATCAAGATAAAAAGCACATTAGCAGGAAGAATACCCTTTCCTTATATGAGTTCTTTCTGATAAAGTTAATGTTTACTTTAATGAGATAAGCTTGCTTATTAGTAAACCAAGATGGAAGATCCCTCACTGTTCTCCGGGGTGTGAAATAAAGCTACAATTGAAGCACCACGTGTGCTCTCACTTCTCGAGCTAGCGCTCACCTCTTCTGACACTGACACTGGCCATGTCTGAGACATTCACATTTCTCAGAAGACGATGGGGATGGTGGTACGTATAGACCTTTCTTCTTCAGTAGAGTGAGGAAAGGGTTACTAAAAATTCAATGAAGGGAAGGAGAGAGAGGAAGAAGACATAATGCCAAGGGACACAGATTCTGGTAAAAGTGATGGGGGCAAATGGGAATGGTTTGGGTCACTATGCGTCAGAAGTCAACGGTACCTACCCACAAGAAGGTTGAGAGAGGAATGATGATATCAACACACTTAATACTACTGAATTGTACATGTGAAGATCGTGGAAGTGGGAAACATTTTGTTACACATATATTTACCTTCATGTGTGTGTACATATATAAATGTAAAGCAACAAGCTGAGAGATAAGAAAAGGGTTTGAGAAGATGGAGATGGACTGAAAGAGAAGATTCCCATAAATGTTGCTGTCAAAGACCTACGTCTGTGCAAAACTTCACTTGTAGTACACAGGTAGGTCTAGTTGTAGTTTTAAGTTCGGTTGCTCCAATACTGCCCTGTTCTTTATATAAGTGCTAACCCTATTTCCACCACATGTCTACTTCCGTTTCTCAAATTGCCATGGTTTATATGTTGCTGTGAAGCTGGACACTATGCCACCAGGATTTCTAATATAAATCATTTTACAGGGGGCTCTTACAGATAGTATAACTATCCATAGAATCAAGTCTATCAAGCAAACTTGTACATATGTTGCCATCATCGTTTTCAAAATATTAACTTTCTACTTGAGCCTTTATTACCAGCTCTTTTTTCCTTCCTTCCCCCACCCTCCAATCCTTATGAACCCTTGATAAATTATATATTATTATTTTTCATATCTTACATCATCTGCTGTATCCCTTCACCCACGTTTCTGTAGTTCATCCCCCTCGGGGGAGAGGGGGTATTATCCATCCATCGTTGCTATCAGTTCCCCCTTTCTCCCCCTCAGACTGTCACTGTTCCCATTACTGTTTCTGAGGGGTTTAGCTGTCCTGGCTTCCATGTATCAAAAGCTCTTATCTGTACCAATGTACATACTCCAGTCTAGCAGGATTTGTGAAGTAGAACTTGGGCCATGAAAGTGAGGGGAAGAAGTATTAAAGAACAGGAATGTTATGTGTATCTTCAGTGCTAAACTGCACCCTGGATGAATCATCCTTTCCATGTGACCATTCTGTGAGGGGATGTCCAATTGTCTACAGATGGGCTTTGGGTCTCACTCCGACCCCTCTTCTACATCAATATAATTGTTTGCTTTTGATCTTCTGATAGCTAATTCCATTGATACCTCGTGATCACACTGTCTGGTGTGCTTTTTCCATGTGGGCTTTGTTGCTTCCCTGCTAGATGGCCACTTGTTTAACTTCAAACTTTTAAGACCCCAGGTGCTATATCTTGTAATAGCTGGGCACCATCAGCTTTCTTCTCCACATTTGCTTATATACCCATTTTGTCTTCAGCAATCATATCGGGAAGGTGAGCACCACACAGTGCCAGGTTATTAGAACAAAGTGCTTTTGTGTTGAGGAAAAGACTTAAGTCCACCTGCTACCTTAATGCTTTGACATATAAATATACGTAAAAAGGCCAATACCCTGTCCTTATATATTCATATATTTACATATGTACATGCTTATATTTATACCTCTGTATAGCTTTTGCCTCCTAGTTTTTTCCTCTATTTCTTTTTACTTTCCTCCTACTCTACTATCATGTTCACCCTTCATTCAGCTCTCAGTAATTCCTCTCGGTACATTATAATTGATTGAACCCCACCAGACATTCTATGCCCCCCTCACCCTCTATTTTAGACCCCTTGTTGTTCCCTTGTCCCTGAGTGTGTTGGCCTCCCACTCTTTCCCCCCTGCCTCCTCCTCTTCCATCCATTCCCCAAGCCCCTGCACAATCGGTCCCATTGCTTTCTCCTTGGGATTGTTTATCCTGACTATTTTATACAGATTATCCTGCCTATCTTACACAGATAGACATACAGAAAAATTAAGTTAAAATTTTAAGTAAAAAATTAATAATAATAAGTGTGTGGGGGGGAACCTTTAAAGCCTATAAATAGCTCCAGGTCTAACCAGGTCTCATGAGGTTCCAAGTACTGCCCCCCAAGTCAGAAGTCTATTTGGGGGATTCCTTGGGGACATCATGACTTTGCTCCCCTTGGTGTTCTGTTTTGTTCCCTTCATGGTCTGCCCCACTGTGGGGGGTCAGACTGGACACACATCCCGCACTGTGTTTCCAATGCTACTCCTTATAGCTCTGTGAGCTGTTGAGGGGATGTCATATGTCGTGTTGGGGCTGGCCTTATGGTCCTCTCTGTGCATTGGATGCTCTGAGTGGGGATGTCATCCTCAAGGCTTGGTGGGCCACGATAAGGTGTGTTCTCTCTCTCTCTCTCTCTCTCTCTCTCATCCTTCCCTCTTAGTTTGCTCCTGTGTGGTATAACAGACCAGCCATTCTCCCCAGCCTATATCTTCAGTGCCATCCTCTGTAGTACAATTTCCTAGGGAGGAGGGTCAACATAGCTCAGATTGGGGCTGTCCCCACCATCCTCTCTGCTAATGCACTGCTCCATGCCAGCATGTTGCCCCCAAGACTTGGCACAGCAGAATAAGGTCTGGTCTCTCTCTACCTTTCCTGGATGGGCATAAACAATACCCTCCCCATGGGTGGATTAGTGCCCTATTTCCCCAGTACCATAATCTTTCCGTCCCACCTCCTTTTTAGTTGGATGCCATATGCATCCCTGGTTGGTTCTGACTCCTGCCACAGTGCTTGTACCTCAACCTGGAAATTAGGCATTAAGTAATTTATCCTCTATGTCCATTGTGCTTTTTGAGCATACCTCAGTGGACTCATGTTGTATTTGTCCTTTTGTGCTTGGCTGACTTTGCTTAGCATAATTTCCTCCACCTCTTCCCATGAGACAATATGCTTCATGTGTTTGTCACTGCTTTTCATGGATGTATAGTACTCCATTGTGTGTATATATTAGAGATTTTTAGTCCATTCAATTGATAGAAATTCGTTGAGATGTCTTGTGGTGGTCTGTTTCTTATTCCTTCTGGGTATGTGCCAGTAGGTGGATTGTTGGGTCATATGGTAGCTTGCTTTCCATTTGTTTTAAGTATCACCAAATTGATTTCCATGGTGGCTGCTCATACCTCCAGGTCCTTCAGCAGTGGATGAGAGTTCCTGTCTCCCCACAACCTCTCCAACATTTGTTGCTTTCTGATTTTTTTAATTGGGCTATCTTTGAGGGTAGTAGGTGGTATCTCATAGTTGTTTCCCTGATGGCTTATGACAGGAACATTTTATCATATGCTTATTGGTCATTCAGGTTTCCGCCCTTGTGAAACTTTCGTTCACGTCTTTTGCCCACCTCCTCAAGGGCCTATTTGTATCTTATTGTAGGCTAGCAGAGTATGGTAAATTTTAGTCATAAGCCCTTTGTCTGATGTGTCATTACTAAAAAAGTTTTCCCAGTCTGCGGTCTCTCTTATTACTCTGTTAATGAAGTATTTCGAAGTACACAGGCATTTTATCATTAGTATATCCCATTTGTAAATCTGGTCTTTCTCTGTGTATGTGACCTCCCTGTAGCCTATGTATTTCCTATGCCAAGGTTCTTAGGTTTGTCCTGATTCCCTGGTTGATGGCCCTCATAGTTTGGGATTTTACCTTGAGGTCTGTGATTCACCTTGAATTTATTCTTGTGCATCGAGAGGGGTAAGAGTCTTGTTTCATTTTTTTTTTGTAGGTAGATATTCATTTTTTCCAGCACCACTTGTTGAAGAAGGCATCCGCTTACCATTTGATATTTTGGGGGCCCTTATCAAAGATCATTTGTCTGTATGCTACCAGTATTTCAAGGCACAACGAGCTCCCCAGCAGTAGACAGGTTTCAGCTGAGCTTCCAGAATGAGACAAATAAGACAAAGGAAGAGGCGGTGCACTTTTGAAAAATTGGTCACTGAAAACTTTGTGAATAGTCTAACTTTCACTAACTTGGAACTGGAATACGAGGCCCTCAACTTGGAAGTTACTCAAAATGCAACCAAGAAAAAGCAGCCGACTGAAAGTAAAATTGACCATGATGATCTGGAGGGAGGATTATGATGAACATAATTAACGCTCATGGCACCTTCATTTGCTGATGGCTAATGATTAAAAATGAAAAGAAATAGCTGCAAACATCCATCAATAATTGGATCATGAAATGTATCAAGTATGGATCAAGGAGAATTGGAAGTCGTCAAAAATGAAATGGAACACAAAGAGATCAATATCCTAGGCATTGGAGATCTTCAATATACTGGTATTGGAGGGTTTGAATCAGACAATCTATGCTGGAATGACAGATTCAAGAGAACTAGCATTGCACCCATCATCAAAAATATTATTTCAAGATTTATCTTGACGTACAATGCCATCTGTGATAGGCTAATATCTATACGCCTACAAGAAAGTCCCGTTACTATAACTATTATTCAAATTTACATGCCAATGGCTAAAACTAGTGGTGAAGAAATTGAAGCATTCTACTAATTCCATCATTCTAAAGTTCCTCAAACATGCAATAAAAATACATTGATAATTATGCTCATTTGAAATGTGAAAGTCAGAAACAAAAAGGCAAAATCTTGAATGATGCCAGAAGCCTCCACAGAAGAAGGAAGGATCATGGCGTCATCACTGAAGAGATGAGTGCTGCAGCAGAGGGTGTTGAAAAAATAAGAAGGGGTCAGACTACCATTAGTTAAGTCCACACAGTTGGACCATAGCAGCCTGCGTTATCCAAGGATGGTAAATACTAAAACCTGTGATCAGAGGAGGGAATGATCTTCGAGCTTAAATGATGAGCACCAGGTTTGCAGAAGGGTACAGATGTCATAAATCCGTTTGCAGAGTCCCCATATTCATTAACCCTCTGTTGAAATTCCTCAGACCAGTGGCCAGGGATGTGAGTAGTCTTGCCTTCAGACAGAATGCATTGGAAAATGGATTATTTCAAATATAGCTACGTGGGATACAAAAAGGCTTCTCCCCAGTTTGTCTCCCATAAAATATATGCCAAACCTAAGAGGCTGCTTGCCACAACATGGTGGGAGGTCAAATGTTTGGAGATATTCTCCCTAAAAGCATCAGCCATCCAGAGCAATCAGACTACTATCTGGTCCACCTTAGATGGGGCTCACACTCCACTGATAAGGATCGTGATTATTTCCCTGGAGAACTCAGAACAGGTCAAATCAGCTCAGTGACAACCAAGGTGATGCTGCCATCCTGAACCTAGGATCCACCCATCTTGTCACATATGTAGCCCTAATCCCTCCACTTCCTATTGCGTGTATACCCCTAGCTCATCCCTCTCCCATTGCTGTATTGCCTATGGTGCAACCCCTTCCTCTGATGTATGCCATTACCTGTAATCAGGGGGCTCGCACACCCTCAAGAATATAGAAACCTTCATTAGAAATAAATTCCATTCTCCTCCCCTCTCCTCTGCCTGTGCTGTGCACGGACCTGGCTGCTGAGATCATGGCCATCCAGGAGGTGAGCATGCTACCATGAAATGTGTCTGACTCCTTTATTTCACTTTCTCTCCTATCTCTCCTATTCTCTATGACTTTACTATGATCTTTATATATTATAACCATATAATATGGACCCCCTAATGTCGTCAAGGACTGGTTACCTCGCTGGTTACATAGCTAGATTAGAACTTAATATAGTTATATATATATATATTTCATTTAGAGCCCATTTTTCAATTGTTCTAATGTCTGTGCTGTTATCTTTTGCTTTCTCTTAGATAGAGGTTTTTCTGTTTCATTTTGTTATTGTTGGTTTTTTTTGGTATGACTTTGTTAAAATATGAAATTGAGGATAAGTAAATCTATATAGATAGTAACTAGATTAATAGTTCCTTAGGATTTCTGGAAGGGAGGTTAGGGGTAATTCAGAACAATTAATAATGGATGTAAGAATGAAAAAAGTCTAAAATCAATTCCACAACTGATAATGACTGCACAACTCTTGTCAATATATTTTAATCATTGAATTGTATGGTACATGAATCCTATGACAACAAAGCTGTTTTGTAAAAAATACATTTCAAAATGAAAAACAAAAGATGGAAGGAATATTCAGAGTCAACCATTCTAAAAAGAATTAGCCAATGTTCAATCATTTAAGGAAGTAGTATAGGATCAAGATGAACCAAGGATGGTGAATGATGAAGGGCACCTTTTAAAACTTAGTCACTGAAAACTTTATGAGTAACAGAACTTTCAATGATTGTAGTGCTGGATGATGTGCTCCTCGAATTGTTAAAAATGACCAATATCGGTAGATTTAAACTCACGAATGCCAAGGATATTGATCCTTATGTGTTCCAAATGATCAAGAACCAAGGATAGTGAAGAAAGAAATATAAACAGCTGTAAAGGCACTGATAAAAAGCAACAGTTCCAGGAATTATGGACTGCCAATCAAAATGTTTTTTAAAAAGCAACGGATACAACTGGAAGTGCTAACTCTTCTATGCCAAGAAATTTGGAAGACAGCCAACTGACTGAAAACAATTCATATATGTCTCTATTCCAAAGAAAGGTGACTCGATAGAATTTGGAAAGTATTGAATATTTTACTAATATCACATGCAAGAAAATTTTACTGAAGATAATAATAGTAATAGGTAGTGTAGCAGTGCATCAATAGGCTACTACCATAAAGTAAGACTAGATTCAAAAGAGGATGTAGAGTGAGGGGTACCATTGCTGATATCAGGTGGATCTTGGCTGAAAGCAAAGAATATTAGAGATATGCCTTCATTAGGGCAGGTTTACTAGAGAAACAAATCCAGTGACACTCATATATGTGTAAGAGAGAGCTTTATATCAAGAAGTAATGACAACTTTCCTCTAGTTGTTAAATACTTCCCACCTCACTCCCCCCCACCCCCGACTATCATGATGCCAATTCTACCTTACAAATCTGGCTAGACCAGAGGATGTACACTGGTACAGATAGGAACTGGAAACACAGGGAATCCAGGACACATGATCCCTTCGGGACCAGTGGTGAGAGTGGAGATACTGGTGGGGTAGAAAGGGGGAACCAATTATAAGGATCTACTTACAACCTCCTTCCTGGGGGGTGGACAACAGAAAAATGGGTGTAGGGAGATGTCAGGCAGTGTAAGATATGATAAAATAATGATAATTTATAAATTATCAAGGGCTTATGAGAGGGAGCGGGGAAGGGAGGGGAAAATGATACCAGGGGCTCAAGTAGAAAGTAAATGTTTTGAGAATGATGAGGGAAATAAATGTACAAATGTGCTTGACACAATGGATGGATAGATGGATTGTGATAAGCGTTGTATGAGCCCCAAATAAAATGATTTTTAAAAACAGGGCATTATTTTACTTTTTATTTTGGTGAATTTATAGTAAAGCGGGTTTTTTGTGGTATTTCTAGTTCACTTTGGTTTTGTTCTGTTTATTAATTTTTATTAGACTAACAAACAATTATCATTAAATTGAAAATGAAACTTTTTCTTAAAAGGATATTATTAAATAAATTATTAAGTTAAAAAAGAAGTAATTATACAACAATATAACATCCCAGCCCAGTCCAGCTCAACTCCATAAGTGCAATACTAGTCCATAAGTCCCTCTTCAGACTCATGAGCCACATGCGATGATGCAGAATGCAGAAACATCACCAGCTGCTGGATGCAAAGTCTTGTGGACCCATTGGCAACAGACGCATCTCCAGAACTCGTGCAAGTCTTTACATGGTATCAACAGGAAGGGGAAGGCAGAGAGAGGAGGTTATGGGAAGGTGTTCCCAGGAATCCACAAAGTGGTACCATCACGCTATAAACTCATTGATACACTAGACTCTGCTCCTACATTTTCATATCTTCAACTTGACACGTAACTCTATAACGACTACAAGGTCTAAGTGCAATAGATAGCATTGTGAAGATTGGAAATTCCAGAAAGCTTAATTGTGCTTATGTAGAACTTGTGCATAAACCAAGAGGCAGTTATTCAAACCAAACAAGGGTAGAGTGCATGGTTGAAAATCAATAAAGGTGTGAGTTAAAATTATATCTTTTCATCATACTTAATCTATGCTGAGCAAATAATTTTAAATGTTGGTCTATATGAAGAAGGACATGGAATCAAGATTGAAGGAATACTCATTAACAAACGGCAATCACAAACTGTGAATGACACAATCTTGTTTGCTGAAAGCCAAAAGGATTTGAAGCACATCATGATAAAAAATAAAAAACTAGCATATTTAATCTGCACTACACCTTAACATAAAAACACTCTCACAGCGAGAATAATAAGCAGTATCATGATAAACAGAGAAAAGATAGAAGTTTTCAAGAATTTCATTTCACAGGATTATAGAATCAATATTCATGGATGCAGCAGCAAAGAAATTAAATGACATATTGCATCAGAGAAATCTCTTTTAAAATGTTAAAACAAAGATGTCACTTTGAAGACTAAGGTGTGCTTGATGGCATTTACAATAATTTCATACACATGAGAAGGCTGAGCAATAAATAAGGAAGACCACAGAAGAGTTGATACCGTTGAATTACTGTGTTGACAAAGAATACTGAACAGCCATACCGGGGCGGCTGGAAGAATGGACATATCGGTCTTGGGGGAAGCACAGCCAGAATGTTCCATAAACGTGAGAGAACGGCGCTTTGCACCTGGTATCGAGAAGGGTCTAGAGGACGACATCATGGTTTGTCCAATACAAGGGCAGTGGGAAAGAGGAATACCTCATGGAGATGAACTGACGTAACAGCTGCGACAACGGGCTCAAACACGGGAACGATCGTGAGGGTGGCACAGAGGGGGCACGGCCTGGTCCCGGCATACATCATGTCGCTGTTGGTTGGAACACACGCTATAGCACTCAACAACAAAACAACCCTTTTTGGAGTCCCTGTGTGGTACAAATGGAGAGCACCCTCAGTTCTCTGTGGCTATTGACCTATTTCTCACCACTGGGCCTCGCCCTCACAACATTATACCCGCTTTCCCCTAAGTAAGAAGTTTGACAGAGTGATAGAGTCCACTCGGGAAGGAAGCTGTAGCCTTTTATAACCTAATATTGGAATGGTCACCCCATGATTTCTGCCCCTTCTGCATCAGTAGACATGCGTTGCAAAGGCCAGGCCACACTCAGAAGATGGGAAAGCAAGTTGCACGAACAGAGGGGCTTCAAAGAAGGTGTGGGCATATATGAATCTTCAAATCACCACCGCACCTTTTAGCCTAGGTCTTCTACAATAATAACATGCAGCCACAACAGCCAGCAGAAGGGAATAAAAGAGCCCCGAGTAGATAGAGGTAAACAAAACTCTCAGGGGTTAAAAATCCCTTTTCAGAGAGAAGAGGAAGAAGAGGGTGCCTGCACGATCAGCAATCCTTCAGAGGAGGGGGAAAGCTGTTCGTTCTCCCAATGCTTTGTTGGGGCACCAACACAAGAGACAACTTGGGAATCTCTCCAAAGCCCAGCTAAGGTGGAAATTGGACCATCACCCTCTCCCGCAGGCGAATGAAAGACAAGAAAGCAAAACAGCTTCACCATCACGAAAACTAGAAAGCATACACTATTACAAGAGCATGTGCAGCACCAAAGGAACTATGCCCAACCAAATATTTTGGTGTAGCACAATTTGACTGGGGCCATGTAGATTCAGATTAGCCTAGATATCTTCCCCAGTATAAATTGAAAATGATCAAAGAGTTCGATCACATTTTTCATGAAATGTACCACTAGAAAGCTGAAGGTTGATTAAAATTAAAATTCCAGTCTTCTATCAAGAGCATGGATCTGCAGCCCTTTCACCAAGAAAAGCTGCAGGCATTTATTCGGAAGCTGAAATGTTGACCAAAGCCTGGGAAGAGAATTCCGTTGTAATTCTAGCACTCTTATGAAAACTGTGATCCTGAATAATTTGGCAAGGGTTTCACAAATATCTTCCAGCAATTTTTGTTTAACCCAAGTCTCATTTAGTTGCAAATAACAGAAACTTACTTAAATTACCTTAATTAAGAGGGAGATTATTTTAAGGCAATCTCATGAATCCCAAAGGTAGGGAGCATAGAAGGATTCCTAAGGACTGAAATCAATCCCACCTCCCTTGGTGTTGAAGAAGCAACTTCCTCTCTCCATCTCTCTTTAACTCTCTTTTTCTCTCCTCTCTTCTGTTTCTATCTCACCCTCTCTTTCTCTCTGTCACCCTCCCCATCATTTCTAACCCTCACCTCTCTCTGAGCCTTTGTTTCCATCTTATTCTCAGCTTCTCCAAAGAACTATGTTTTAGAACGGGTTGACTAAAAAAAACCCAACTCATTTACACTCATATATGTGTAAGAAAGAGCTTTATATCAAAGAGTAAGTGTATATTAAGAAAACATCCCAACCCAGATCAAGTCTATATGTCTGATACTAGTCCATACATTCCTCTTCAGACTCATGCAGTACATGCAAAGATGCTGAGTGCAGGAAGTTCACAGGCCAGCGGGTGAAAAGTCTTGTGGATCCGGTAATGGTGGAGTCATCTCAGGACTCTGGCTGCCATCAGCATGGCTCAAAGTAGCTTCTCAACAGAAAAGTGAAACAAAGAGCATGTGGCCCGCCTCCCGGGAAGAAAGAGGAAGTTCCCAGAATCCTCATCAGAAAGCCACACCCACAAGGAGGCATCATCCTGCTAGACTCCTGATTGGCAGGCTACACTCCCACCCCACCCTCCATACCTGTTTATCAAGTGGACATGAAATTATGTAGCTACCACAAACTGCAAAAGGCCAAAGCAGATTCTAACCATAAACTCAGTTGCAAACTTCCAGGAGACAAGGTTAACTAAACATTGATAAACTCTCTTTCTGATTTAGTCAGTGGAAGTATAGAGGTGCAGGGTCATGTGGTGTAACTATGACTTCTGGGGTACTACTTCCTACAAGGAGGATTGAGTCTTCTAAAAATGGGTTATTGTGGGCTCAAGTTATGAATTATCCTCCTTAATGAAATTAGTAAAAAATCCGTAGGTCAAACAAATTGACAAATGGAAAAGCTATTCGGCTAAACCTTTGGGAATTCTTTCATTCCCTGGGTGATTGCCGTTATCATGGGAATGTATAAACTATCTGTTAGTGTTCTTTCTTGGAGAAAAATACATAATTTTTTTCCTTTAAAAATACTTTTATTGGGGGCTCTACATCTCTTATCACAGTCCATACATTCCTCCAATGTGTCAAACACATTTTCACATATGCCGCCATCATCATTTTCAAAGCATTCTCTTCCCACTTGAAGCCCTGATATCAGCTCCCCATTTCTTCCACCTCCCTCCCCAACCCGCCCTCCCTCATAACCATTGGTAAGTTATAGATTATTTTTTCCATATCTTACATCGTCCTCCATTGCCCCTCACCCACTTTTCTGTTATTCACCCCCCTGGGATCTAGGTTGATCCTTGTGACCAATTCCCCCTTTCTGCCCCCGCCCCACCCTCCCCTAATCCTCCTGGTATCTCTACTCTCTTTGTTGGTCCTCAGGGAGTTATCTATCCTGGATTCCCTGTGTTGCGGGCTCTTACCTGTAGCAGTGTATATTAAGATTAAAAAGTTTTCTAGTATAGAGGACAAATCAGTAGACTGGGAAGATTTCATAAACTCCTACTGCCCCCTCAACTAGCAATCTGTCCATTTGTACCAGTCCCGGCAGCTCTCTGAGCTGTGTTACCCTATCACTCTGTCTACAGAGTGCTGGTGACACTGCGGGACTACTCAACTCAAGGTTGATGTTTGACACCCACCAGCAGCTGCCTCGGAGAAAGAGGACGCTATTTGTTCCCATAAAGATTCACAGCCTCAGAGATCCTCCTATAAGGCTAATTGTGAGTCTGAATCGATTAGGAAGAGGTGAACGGGTTTTTCTGGTTTATGATACAGCTAACCCTTCTTTCACCTCTAGTGTTATAATTTTTCCAATATTTTAAGGTCAACGCTTAAAACTGTTACCTGGAGAAAAGACCTATCTGGCTTATATGATGCCTTCAGAGCAGGGGTTCTCAACCTTCCTATTTTCGTGACCCTTTAATACTCTTCCTCATGTTGTGGTGACCCCCAACCATAAAATTATTTCTTTGCTACTTCATAACTGTCATTTGGCTACTGTTATGAATCATACTGTAAATATCTGATATGTAGGATGTGTTTTCATGGTTACAAATTGAACATAATGAAAGCATAGTGATTCATCACAGAAACAATATGTAATTGTGTATTGTGAAATATTTATTTCTAATGACAAATAAATGAAATTTTATCTTGAAGCATGGAATAGCATGGGTAACAGTCTTAATATAACATAGTAAACTACATTGTTACATTTTGCGACAGTATGCATAAAAAGCTAACATCAATGCTGAGGTTGACATAGAGGAGCGGTGTCTCCATTCTTAAGATCATCAGGAATGCTTTCCCCATGGTCTTCGGCGACCTCTGTGAAAGGGTCGTTCGAGCCCCAAATGGGTCACGACCCACAGGTTGAGGACCTAAAGTTTAGGAGGAGTTATGGCCTGAGATCAACCAGGTCTGAATCTTCTTTGGTTTTGTAATCAGTTGTTCTTTGCAACTTTGAAGATGAGGATTTATGGGATAAATTACTTGCATATAGTTAGCTTCACTCATTCTTTCAAGTTTTGTGGATGTCGTTTATTGATACCAAGAAAGGAAAGGAAATATTAGTCAAAAGGGACTTCATTTACCTTGTCTCCACCAACAAAATTAACCTCTGGAGCCGGCATGTACACCTGTTCATTTGGGTATTTCTAGTATTACCTAAATTCCAATGCACATTCAAAACCAAAACCCCAATGACAATGCACTTGGCCATATTAAACTCTGCTCTGGGGATTCATGCAAGACGGATAGTAAAAGAGCATTAAACATCAAAAGAGAGCATCTTAAAGCCTGCGAACTCATTTCCCCTGATGGAAATCAATAAGCTTTTGACCACCACCAACACTATCAAAAAGCAGATGTTCAGCAGACCAGCCACACCTCCGACTGCTCAGACTTTCCCACTCGAGTTGCTGACTGTGCCCTGTGAAGCAGGCCGGGTCAATCCGATATGTAAGTAGATCTTTCTTGTCTTCTTGAACACAAGTTTCCGCTCTCAAAAGAAAATGGGTTCCTATTTTTGAAAGATTGATAATAAATCAGGGAAGTGTTACACCCACCATGTCAACCATGCCTTTTATTTTCTCCCTTGCATATAATCTACTTTGCTATTTATGATACTTAGAATAGCCAATTATGAATTTTTGGATGATTTTACAAATGACCTCTCACCCCCCCAAAAAATATTGTTATGACTAAGAAAAAAGATAATGTGGTTATTGCTAAATTGTAATGTATGTACCATATGAATGCCTGGAAGATAACAGGCAATTAGTAAATACATGTTTCTTTATTGAGTTGAATGAAATGCATAAGAAAAAAAAGAATGAAGCATGAAAAGTTTCAAGAATTTCTTTACAAGGCTTTAATATTTCATTCAGTGCAATTGTAATTTCTCTTCCATGATCTAAAAGTATTTTCACATATACCATTGATCTTTTATAATCAGCATGCGACATAACCCCATTCTTGCTGAGTCAACTCTGATCATAGCAACTCTATAGGACAGAATAGTACTGCCTGTTATGGCTTCCCAAGGCTGCAAATCTTTATATAAGATTGTCCCTGCTTTCTCCCTGGAGTAGTTGATGGGCTCAAACCGCAAACCTTTTGGTTAACAGCTGAGCGCTTTAACCACTGTACCACAGGACTGCTTTTTCCATGTGATATACACCGGACTATTATCACTCCAACCTAAATAAGAATATGTAATCATAGAAAAGATAAAAGATCTCTCCAAATTTCAATAACAGGGCTAGAACTCAGAATTTGAGTTTATTTATTTTCAGGCTTATCATCTAAATTTTAATATCTCATCGAGGAATTAGTTCTGTTTTTATTATTATCTGCTATCTTTTAAGCAAAGGAGTTTTGGGGAAGGTGTTGTTTGTATTTTTGTTTTCTTGTTTTGCTTTTTGTTCCTGCATGTTTTTCTTTCTTTCTTAACTTTTAATCATTTTATTGAGAGTTCTTACAGCTATCGTTCAATCACATCAAGCAGTATCGTACAATTGCTACCACAATCAGTTTCGAAATTCTTTCTTTCTTCTTGAACTCCTTGATATCAGCTCCCCTGTACCCCCTCCCTCCCCAGCGCTACCCCCAGGAACCCTTGTATTTTCCCCATAGTACTTTGCTTTTCTTTCATATCTTACACAAGCCAATATTGACATTCACATACAATTCTGTGGCTTGATTCCATCCAGTGGGGTTACACAGTCATCAATGCTCTCAGTTCCCTATTCCCCCCTTCCTCTCCTCTCTTCCCATGCACTCAGGGAACCATTACTCCTGTTACTGTTTCTTTTTTTTTAATCATTTTATGGGGGGCTCATGTATGTTTTTCTTTATAAGAAATCCAGGGTAGGTAAACCTATAAAGATAGTAACTGAATTAAGAGTTTCCTGTGATTGTGACGAGGGAAGTTGGTGGGAAATGGGGCGCTAATAAGTAATACCAAGAAAAGAAGAGAGTATTCTAAAACTGATTGTTTTAGAATCCACTCTTTTAATATGTTTAACTATTGCATTGTATATCTGAGTTATATACCATCTAAAAACTGGTTTTTTTTCAAAACTGGTTTAAAAATTTTTTAAGAGCAATGTACCAATAAATCCTACGTAGCTGGTTATTTTCTGTTTTCCTTAAAGAACTAATTGTACCCTTTAGAAGGTAGGTTGTCAATATCACACAACATAAATAAAAATTAAGAGGCAGTTGTACTTCCTCTACCTCTTCCCCATTCTCTATCCATATGCCATTTTTAATTGCAACGGAAACAGCTGCAACTCCCAGCAATCCCACGTAAAACAGAATGAAATATGGCTCCGTCCTACTCTGTTTTCACAGCTGGGGTCCCTGGTTGTAGCCACTATGCAGCTTGGGTACCTTCAAACCTAAGGGACTCATCTTCCTGCACTACACTACACAATATGTGCTGTAAGCCACTGAGTATTCACTGGCTAACTTTTGAAAGATCTTCAGGCTTTTCTTCCTAGTCTTTCTTGGTCTGGATATGCCACTGAAACCTGTCTACCTAGAGAGACCCTACAGTATTTGAAATGCCAGTGGCATAGCTTCCAGTATCACAGCAGCACACAAAACATATGGCAAACTGACACATGGATGACACACACACACACGTCATATGCCAGAATTTCTTAAGAAAACTGTGGTTCTGGAAAGTAGGAGATGATATGTTTAAATATGATAAATCAATAGGACTTCCATGAATATGCCATTCGTACTGGAATCCCATTTTACGATTTGAACCCGCATGAGGCCATCTGATGTAGCAGTAATAATACAGAATGTTAGTAGTATGAAAGGCAGTAGAACAATATGAATATGTTCAGGGGTCTTTTTAAGGAACTTAGCAAGGCGAGAATAATGAGCAGGCAGCTGGTTTTCACTGGTTCATAACAGTTAGACTATTATCATTATTATCATTTATATTTTTGCCACACACCCATCACATGAAATCTAAGCTGCAGCAGGATTCAGCATTGTTATCAGGTTCCCAGGAGATGCTATTTAACCACAACCCTGCCTACTGCCAGAGCCCAAGTGTGAACATGAGTAAGTGAATGCCTCTCTTTTCCATTCAGTATTCCCTGTGCTGAGCTAGTGAGAGAGAATAATTTGCAGTTTGCCTAAGAGGCTGACCTAGCATTCACAATCTCTGATGAAAATGGAATTTGTCAAGACACACTACGAGAAGAGGAAATCCATCTTTTGTCTTAAGCCATCCATTAGAAAGGCCCTCTGCCCTCTTGCCCAAGCCCTTACATACAGGTGCATGTACACATACACTCTCATGTCGCCCTTCTTCACCTTTTTCCAGTTTTAATTAAAAATAGAAAACTTTAATTCTATTTTATAAATAAATATATATAATGCATTCATATGTATGTTTATATCTCTGTGTGTATCCGGTCCTATAAAAGATCAGGTAAGCAGTACCCCTCTGATTCACCTTTGCCTTTGGCCTCTACTCTTTCAGTTATTTGTTCTGGTTCTTACCCTATGTTCTGAATATTTCTCTTATACTTCTCTTATAAGGAGATCTTATTTATTAGGATTTTTAACCTTTAAATATTATCTATTATTTTCCTATTAGAGAAGATATGAATTTTAACTCTTTCATATACAACTCACCAAACGCACATGTAGATTTTCCATTCTCCTGATAAGGATTTATTTTATTTGATCAATGTATTAGTCTGGGTAATCTAGAGAAACAAATCCATAGAAACTCATATGTGTATAAGAGTTTTATATAAAGGGTAATTGTACATTAAGAAAGCATCCAACCCAGTCCAGTCCAGGCCCATCAGTCCGATATTAGCCCATTTGTCCAACACCAATCGATAATGCCCTCTTCAGACTCACGAAACACATGCAATGATGCTGAATGCAGGAAGACCACAGGATAGTGGGTGTGACATCTTTTGAGTCCAGTGGGGTTGTAAGCATCTCAGCACGGGCAGGGGTCTCCACATGGATTCTCCAGTTCCCAGGGCACAGGGTCTATCAGCGTAGTGCCATGTGACTTGTCAGTAGAGGGTCTCCAAGGGAGTGAGCAGCAAGAGGGAAGTTTCTCCCACCTCCAAGAAAGAATACAGAATTTCCCAGAATCCTCAAGAGAAGATCATGCCACACTGAGTCCTCATTGGCTATAATCTGATTGACAGACTACACCCCACCCCTTCACTCTTAATCCTCTCAAGTCCCAAATTGACATCAGATTATGTAACTACCACAATCAATACTTCATATTTGCATTACTATGATGGTGTAAATATCATAGAAGATTATTTTCCCCTTCTTGGAAAGCTTTCAGTTTTCCCAGAATCTACTTGTTTTTCTTTATCCCATCTGATGAAGGCTATAATATTCTTACCAAACTTTCTCCTATGTATTACACCTTTAGTGGATGGTTTTTATCCGTGTCATATTCTCACTGTCATTTTAGCAGCATTTAGAGAGATGGTGCATGCTGACACCAGGCTCTCACTTCCCATTCCACCTTGCCTTATTAATTTATTCTCTCAGCATGAGTACAAATGTAGACTAAGGATGTCTATGAAAAAAGGTGCACTACCTGACCTGATCCCACCACACCGAGGCAAATCACTGGGGGAGTGCAGCGGAACAGCAAGGGAATGGAGCGGCAAGGTCCCCAGGGAATGCTGAAAGTGGACTTTGGGGCCAGGGCGTGGTGCCCCAACAGACTGGACTGGAAAACGCTCCTAAGGGCCAGCAAACGATCCCTGAACTAACTACAAGCTTTTCTCTTGTGAACTGTTTTGTTCTGTTCTTTGTCAGTGGTTTGTTTTGGTTGTTTTGTTGTCTGGTTGTATACTGTTGCTTTGTTTTCCTCTGTCTAGTTTTCGTGCATGTTAGTGACTCCACAGGTCTGTCTGAATAGGACAGGCTGAATGAACTATCTGGATGAAAAACAACGGGACCGACAGTTCCGGGGGGACTTGGGGTGGGGGGGGAGGGGGGGTAAGGAAGTGGTGTTAACAAACCCAGGGACAAGGGAAAAACATGGGACCCCAAATGGTAGAGAAGGGGGAGTGGCAGGCCTGGTGGGAAATGATCAAGGGTAAGGTTGCTTAGAGAAGAGGTATACTCTAGCCCAGGTGGCGATGAAGCATGGTAGTAGGGCAGGAGGAAGGTCAAGGGAGATGGAGGAAAGAGCTAGGAGTCAAAGGGCATTCATGGAGGTCTAGACAAAGACATGTACATGCAAATATATATAGGAGGATGGGGAAATAGATCTATGTGTCTATATTTATAGGTCAAGTATTAAGGTGGCGGAAGGACCTTGGGCCTCTACTCAAACACTCCCTCAATGCATGAATACCTTCTTTTATTAAATTGGAACTCTATGATGCTCACTCTCCCAACACAACGGATGGAGCCAAAGTGGGTGAACAAGTAAATGTGGTGAAGAAAGCGGATGGTGCCCGGCTATCAAAAGAGATAGTGACTGGGGTCTTAAAGGCTTGAAGATAAACAAGCGGCCATCTAGCTCAGAAGCAACAAAGTCCACATGGAAGAACACACCAGCCTGTGTGATCGAGTGGTCCCAAAGGGATCAGTTACCAGGCATCAAAGAACAAAAAATCATATCATTGACTGCACACCTCCATGATAGGATCGCTGAAGACAAATGGGTGCATAAGTAAATGTGGTGAAGAAAGCTGATGGTGCCCGGCTATCAAAAGAGATAGTGTCTGGGGTCTTAAAGGCTTGAAGGTGAACAAGCGGCCATCTAGCTCAGAAGCAAATAAGCCCACATGGAAGAAGCACACCGGCCAGTGCGATCACGAGGTGCCCAAGGGACCAGGTATAAGGCATCATGCAAAAAAAAAAAGATATAAGTGTGTGTATGTATGTATATATATGTGTATATGTATATATGTATATATATATCATATTAAATGAAGGGGGAAGTGCAGAGTGGAGACCCAAGGCCCAAGTGTCGGCCAATGGAGATCCCCTCATAGAGGGGTTTAGGAGAGGAGATGGGTTAATTAGGGTGTGAGGTAGTATCGATGAAGAACACAGCTTTCCCCCAGATCCTGGATGCTTCCTCCCCCCAACTACCATGATCCAAATTCTACCTTGCAGGGCTGGATAGGACAGAGGCTGTACACTGGTACATATGAGGGTTGGAGGTACAGGGAATCCAGGGTGGATGATACCTTCAGGACCAAGGGTGTGAGGGACGATGCTGGGAGAGTGGAGGGTGAGTGGGTTGGAAAGGGGGAACTGATTACAAGGATCCACATGTGACCTCTTCCCTGGGAGAGGGACAGCAGAGAAGGGGGGAAGGGAGACTCCGGATAGGGCAAGATATGACAAAATAACGAGGTATAAATTACCAAGGGCATGAGGGAGGGGGCAATGGGGAGGGAGGGGGGTGGAAAAAAGAGGACCTGATGCAAGGGGCTTAAGTGGAGAGCAAATGCCTTGAGAATGATTGGGGCAGGGAATGTATGGATGTGCTTTATACAATTGATGTATGTATATGTATGGATTGTGGTAAGAGTTGTTTGAGTCCCTAATAAAATGTAAAAGAAGAAAAGAGAAAAAAATGATTAGGGCAAAGACTGTACAGATGTGCTTTATACAATTGATGTATGTATATGTATGAACTGTGAAAAGAATTGTATCAGCCCCAATAAATTTTTAAAATAAAAAAAATAATAAATTAAAAGAAAAAAGGTACACTGGTGGTGGTGTCAGGTGAGCCTGGGATGACGAACCACAAGACTGGCAGTTCGAACACACTCTCCAGGAGAAAGGTGGCCTCAGAAACCATCTTTAAAGGCCACTGTTAGTTGGAACGGCCTCAGTGGCCTGGTGTGGGAGCTTGCGCACAAAAAGTAATACAAGGAAGTAGATATGTGTTCTTAACGCTAATGGCCTTTCTATGCCATTAAAAACTTGCAAAATAAATGACTATAAACTTTCAAGTGTCCGTTTTGTACCAGGGACAATAAAGTGAAAGACAGTGATATAGATCATCACCACGGCCCTTCAAAGTACAAACAATATGAGCCTAGAATGGGATCGTGAGTTTCACTGAAAAAGCAGGGTTTGCACTTGTGAACATTTGGCAAGCCATCGAGAGAGAGGAAATTCCCCGGGAGAGGATTAGCAGTAGTAAACAAGGAGGTCTAGGAAGAGTTAATTTAGCAAAAGCAAAAGGTTCATATAGGTAAACTATAATTTAGTTATGAACAACTCTATCTAAGCAGTAAAGCATTCACTGAGAAAGACATGGATAATTGTTTAAGATACTGTTCCGAGACTCACGGCTGTGGTTCTATACTTCAGGCTGGATGTGGAATTTGCTCCCCTGCCTCTGGCTCTGATCCACAGCATGCGGATTCTATCCGCCCAAACGGTTCTTTCTTCTTTCGGGTGGAACTTCCAGATATGACAAGTAGCCTCTCCTAAAGAAGTGAGCAGATAACTTCCACTTTCGAGAAACTAGACACCCAAAAATGCAGAATATCATGTGATTGTTTAGCTGAAGGTTAATTTTTGTAAGAGCAGGTAGCCTACAGTCACAAATGAAGTGGTAGTAGACTTTTAGAAAGGCGGAAGGTGAATGGGCCGAAGTTCTTGCCTGCATGCGGCTTCAGAGTAAAAATAGACAGAAACAGTACAAGTTGAAACACTGCACATTTATAAGAATCTAAAATAAAATATACAAAGACCTGGAGTTAGAAAACCAAAAGGGAAGGACATGCTCAGTCTTTCTCAAATTGAAAGGACTAAAAACCAAACATGTTGATAAAGTAAAGGGTGGGTGCAAAGGGCAGGCGGGGGGGGGGGGAGGGTATTGTTTATATCTCCACAGGGAAGGAGGGACAAGACTTCAACCCAGTGCTCCAAGATGTGAATGCAGCATACCAGCATGAAGCAGGGAACCCTTAGAGAGATCTGAGGGGACAACCCCAATCCCAACTACGTGGACAGCCCCTCCTTCCCCCAAGAAGAATTTACTTCAGAGAACAGCACTGAAGCTACAGCTCAGGGAGAGGGACATGTCTGATCAGAGCACACAGAGCAAATGAAGGGGTAAGAAGAGAGAGTAGAGCATGTCCTGGCCCACCAAGCCTTGAGGACCATATCCCTGCTCAGAGCAGCCAACGCACAGAGAGGACCATAGGGCCAGCCCCACTATGAGACACGACAGCCCTTACTGACCTATGGGGGACAACACTAGAGACACCGTGTGGGAATTGTGCCCGATCTGACCCCACCACACCGAGGCAAAACACTAAGTGTGTGCAACAGAACAGCAAGGGGAGCAGAGCAAGGAAGTCCTGAGGGAGTACCAAAAATAGACTTTGGAGCCAGGCTGTGGCACCCCATCAGACACAACCAGAAAACACTCCTTTGAAAAAAAAAAAAAGGAAAGGGTGGGTGTATTACATAAAGAACTAAAATCTTGATGGATAATCAAGCTAAACACTAGTAAGATTGATCCTGTCTACTCCCTCACCCCACACGGTCTTCATTCCCGCCACCACCTCAGAACAATGGTAGAGACCTGCTTTCCACCCAAGACTCTCCAGGACTCTTCCGTGAATATTCATCCTTCATTAGTATCTTTTAATTTCGTGTTTTGTTTTGCTTTGAAAGAGACCAAGAAATCCTTCTTCTCAAATTCTTGGCCACCATCTAAATGTGTAGATATCAACTTGTCCCCTGTAAATGCTGAGAATAGCCAGGTATTTCTCCAGTGATCTTTGAAAAGATCTTCTAAGGTGGACAGCAAGCTTTTGCTGTGACCCTTGCCACGAGGCTTGACTCAGGACAACAGCTCTGTCCCTGGCAATCCTAATATGGCTGCCCAGGGTGAGGCCCAACACCATAAAGTGGCCACAGGTAAGTCCTAGGAAGCCAATTTGTCAATCACATTCCTCACATCCTAAGAAAGATGGTGTTTCAAAAATGACATTATTTTCTTTGCAGAAAAAGCCAACCGTCGGTAATTCCTTTCAGCACATTTGGCAATGTGCCTCTGTTCTGGCTACCTTGCCTCTGCCCCTCCAGAGACTCTGTCCATTTGCCACTCTGTCCCGGGCCTGGCTAATCTGACCTGTGGGAAGACATGGTCCCAGCACCTAAGGACTTCCTTTTGGGATTCCCCTACACTCTACCTACCCATTTTGTGGACAGTCGTCCATAGGGGTTTGTCCAATAAGAGGGTGGGAGGAGACAGAGCTCAGGATGCGCGTTCTCCAGGCTCCTCCCCTTTGAGACCTGGGCTATGTCCTTCTCTTCAGGGCTGTTATGGATGGAATTGTGTTCCCCCAAAATATGTGCTGTAAATCCTCATTTCTGTCATGGTGCTTATCATGTCATTTGGGAATGGACTTTCTCCGCTATGGTAAGAAAAAATGCTGATCAAACACTGGGAAGCAAGCAGAGATGGGGACTCACCAAGGACTCAGGGACAGAAGCTGAGAAGACAGACACAAGGCCTTTCCTGCAGAGCCCACGGAAACATAAAGCCCTCCTGCAAGCAGTGTCTCAATTTCAAACTTCTAGACTTCAAAATTGAGAAAATTAATTCCTGCTCGATAAAGCCACCCTGTGGCTTTCTGGTAGAGCAACATCGAATAACTAAGACCAGGTCCGATGCACATCTCCAGGTGAATTGCTCTCTCTCTCTCTCTCTCTCTGATTCTTCTAACTGCTTTCTCCCTTTATCCTTTTTAATCTAGTTGTAATAACATTCCATCCACCTCTACAAGGCACAAGTAGTTACATTGAGTCATGTAGTCCTCCCACATTCTGCCCACCTACGTGGTAAAGTCTCTTTGCCAAAAAAAAAAACAAAAAACACAACCTCTCTTGGAATTGCCCTAATTGGGGCATGCCATCTGTTTCCTGCAAGGAACTGACAGGGGTAAGCACTCAGGCCAAAGATTGATTCTTAAGAAGAGATTTTACCTAAGAAGTCTATACTTGTGAAAAGGTAGAAATGGTACATTGAATGAGAACACTCGAGCACCGGAGGTAGAGTGATGTAGGAATCTTTTCAAAGGTGTGTGTGGTTCAGCAAGGTGCTCAATATTTCCAAGCCCCAGTATTTCAATCCTTAAAGTAGAGCTACTAATGGTACCAACATCGTAGAAGAGAGATGAAGATTCATTGAGAAAAATATCGACGGAACTCACTTCCATCGAGTTGATGCCAGCTCATAGTGACCCTACAGGGCAGGTTAGAACTGCCTGTGAGTTTCCATGACTATAGCTTTAATGAAATTAGAAAGTCTCATCTTTCTCCCGAGGAGTGACTGGGGGTTTCAAACTTGTGATCTTGAGGATCACAGCCCAATGTGTTGTAGCCACTTATCCACCAGAGCTCCTTATCCACATAAGGCAGTGGTTCTCAACCTTCCTAATGCCGCGACCCTCTAATACAGTTCCTCATGTTGTGGTGACCCCCCCCCACCATAAAATTATTTTCCCTGATGCAAGGGGCTTAAGTGGAGAGCAAATGCCTTGAGAATGATTGGGGCAGGGAATGTATGGATGTGCTTTATACAATTGATGTATGTATATGTATGGATTGTGGTAAGAGTTGTTTGAGTCCCTAATAAAATGTAAAAGAAGAAAAGAGAAAAAAATGATTAGGGCAAAGACTGTACAGATGTGCTTTATACAATTGATGCATGTATATGTATGAACTGTGAAAAGAATTGTATCAGCCCCAATAAATTGTTAAAAAAAATTATTTTCATTGCTACAGCATAACTGTACTTTTACTACTGTTATGAAGCATAATGTAAATATCTGATATGCAGGCTGTCTTTTCATTGTTACAAAATGAACATAAAGCATGGTGATTCATCACAAAAACATTATGTAAGTACATGTTGTGAAATATTTATTTCTAATGACAAAGAAATGAAATGTCTTGAAGCATGGTGTAGCATGGGTAACCGTCTTCACGCCGGGTACTAATAGGTGGGCGTATCTGCTGTTAATGCGTATTAGCTAATAAAAATAACAACATATGAATATTCCTGACATTGGTTAAGCTAATGTTCTGAAAAAGGCTAGATACCAAAAAAGGAATTGTGTCTTAAAGGCTGAGGAGCTGATACCAAGGGCTTAAGTGGAGAGCAAATGTTTTGAGAATGATGAGGGCAACAAATGTACAAATGTGCTTGACACAGTTGATGTATGTATGGATTGTGATGAGTTGCATGAGCCCCCAATAAATTGATTTTTTTTTAAAGACTGAGCATATGAAAAGTAATTTGGTAAACTCAGGTGGGACTTACCCCAGATATATTAGTTCTCATAAGCTATAAGAATTACTGATTTTTACTTACTCAATTTTTAAAGAGAAAGTTGTCTTAATATTTCTGTATAGAATCAAGGTCAGAAGACACATCGTTTGTCGTCAAACATGGTGGGCTCCCTGACCAAAAACCCTTCCCACAAAGTCATACAAAAGTTCTATTGTATGTGTCTGTGGCTTTATTCAAAAGCAAAACGAGAGCCTGCATTCTCCTATCAGTGTCATGAATTAATCACCAGCTTGAATTAAGAATCACATTGCAGAGGCTTTTCTAATTGGAGAGTTAATTTAATGAGCTATTGCAAGTTAAAGTAATTTCCACTTCCTTGAACTTTAACTGCATTAAATGGAGTTTTTTCAGGGAATTCTCATTACCTGCCGATTATCCTAAGCCTTCCAAGCCATTTACTTTTGATCACGAGTGACTGCAATCCAGGGAGTAAAATCCTTCAGGAGTTTAACATCAGGAAGATGCTGGCAGTAGACCCAGGAGGCAGATGTACTTTTGTTGTACAGAGTTTACATATGTTAATAGCTTTAAATTGGTCCATGAACAAAGTCAGTTGCCATTTCTTGATTATTTATATAAATCAAAGGATGGCTTAACTTAATTTCTACCATGTGTGTCCTCTGGCAGTAAAGGTTGCTGAAGAATTCTGGCCTTCTCTTTCCAAGGGCTTGGGGAAGAAAGACTGGCGGCTATCTGCCAAGATCTCGTTGTGTTTTTAAGGGGCAGTTTGTTTTGGAGCCTGAGATGATCTAATCAAGGAAACCATGGACCTGGTGTGTCTTCCCCTGCCCCAGCCTCAGCCCTTACCCTAGAAAAGATTATAAACAAACTGCAAACAAAAGAAATAGGGCTGCATAGGATTTCACCACCAGGCAACAGTCCCAATTTTAAGGATCTGGATATCGTAGCCAAAATAGACAAAGCAGATGTGGTTAACTTGGTTGACCATGGGTTATTAGAGTAAAATGGCAGCAGCCTACAGTAACCCTTGTACCCAGGTTCAAGCAATGGGTTGCCTATAAAGACAAGAAGAGGAAATTTGCCATTATTTACCAGTATTGACATGTTGATATTTGAAGACCAACATGATCCATTGAACACTATGATTTGGGTAGCTTTTTCCTGACATCCTTGTGATAGAGAAGTTCTAATATGAAAACAAATAGGAGCAAGAAGGAAAGACTTCTTTTATCCTATTTGACTGGGTTGCTTCAATAAAAATATGTGCAAGCCTGAGCTACTGGATTGGTTTTCCCAACTGTAAACTGACACACTTACCTCCTCCTTTACTTTCTCCTAAGAATAGATGACACTGGAAGACCATGTCAAGACATGAGAACTTTTTCTAACCCCACGTGTGCTTCACATTCAGTTTGTGCCTGGGGGCAAAGTCACATCACTTCTCTGAGCCTTCAGGGAAAACAGGAGTCTTTTGTGAGTGTGACAGACTAAGACATACTAATGAATATTGGAATTTTTAAAATTCTCTACAAATGAGAGCTGGATGATAAAAAAGTTCTGTGTCTAATTTCTTTAAAACATCTAGTTATTAACACTTCCGTGATATAAAGAGATATAAATTTGTTCCTTGATATTCTTGCACTCAACACAATGATTAAATGTAGAGAATGTTGTTGTTGTGAGGTGCCATTGGGTTGGTTCTGACCCATAGCGACCTGATTCACAACAGAACCAAACACTGCCTGGTCCTGCACTGTTCTGCTGTTTGAGCCCTGTATTGCAGCCATGGTGTCAATCCATCTCTGAGAGAGGCTTCCTGTTCATTGGGTATTGATCCATTCATCATAATAAAATATGTAATGGTAACATTTTAAAATGCTTCTTCAAACACTAGTTTCTAAATTAACTGTCATGAAAGAGTGTCGCCTATGACTTAGATAAAATCCAGGGTGATAAATGCTGAGAAGTAATGATGAGGCAGTGTGACTCTTTGTATTGAAAAATAGAATTTTATACCTGACTGCAAAAGTAATATCTACTCCTTTGAGGTTATTTAGAGCAGGACTTGTTCAACTTTTTCTACTCTAAACCCCTGGTTGTCTGAGAAAATTTGACATGAGTCAGGTACATAGGTATACCAAATAAGTACACTAATTAAGCATGTCTTTTCATGAAGTTAATGATTTTGATATATGGCAAAGCACAGCATCTAACTCTGGGGATTTTTTAAATCTATTTTTTTGACTCTGTGGCTGTGACTACTTTGGGCATGTTGTGTGTTCAGAACTTGCAATGAAGCCGAGCCATGCAAAGCCAAGTGTTGAACGAAAGGCTGCAGATTATTATGCACTTGACTTTGAATTACTTTGTGGTCATTGCACGTTCAGAAACTTTTCACTGTTGCCAAATCTTTCACTGTCTCTGCATTCAGTCTTGGGTTACAAACCACCAGCTTTAGAAAACAGAAAGAATAATTATTAGCATTTTAGGTTATTAAGATTCCTTTGTCTCTTTCTCTAATGAACTGTGCATGGGTATCCTTACAGAACTGTCTCTCCTTCCCCAAAGGAGAAACTACAGGGACAACCCTGCCCTTCCAGCTCCTGCCCACTGGTGGCACCGCTCGAAAGCAGCTACGGGACTCAATGGGTCAACTCCTGTGTGGCAGTTGTCTTTCTGTGCTCTGCATCTTGAAAGAGCACAGAAAGGGGGGCAGTTATGGTAGGAGCAATTTCAAGACGGCCCTCAGGTTTCTCAGCCACTGGTGCACACATTTCATCTTTCAGGTATTCGATCCAACATTAATCCAGACGCTGCCATGGCAGGATTTTGCAGAAATCATTAAGGTCTCCAAACAATGGATCTTCATATAAGGATGTTCTCTGGTGGATTTGTTCGCATCTGGAGAGTCCTTACATGGGACAGGTCTCTTCCTGAAGAAAGATTTGAAGCAGGAGAAGATTCCAGTGTGAGGAAAATTTTCCATTGCTGCTTGGAAGAAGGAAGGAGCACGCTGCAAAGAATGCCTCCAGGACCTGGTGATAGTCTGCTGTTGGTCAGCAATGACACAGAGACCTCAGTGTCACACAGAACCACAAGGAACTACACTCAGCCCACAGCCTAGAGGAGCAGTGCTCAGCCTGTGAGTCGCGACCCCTTTGGGGGTTGAGCAACCCTTTCACAGGGGTGGCCCGATTCATAACAGTAGCCAAATGACAGTGATGATGTAACAATGAAAATAATTTTACGGTTGAGGGGACATCACCACAACATGAGGAATTGTATTAAAGGGTCTCGGCATTAGGAAGGTTGAGAACCACTGGACTAGATGGATTTCAAAGCAGATTCTTCCCCAGGGCCTCCAGAGAGAATACAGCCCAGCTGACACTCGTCTTCAACCTTTCAAGTGCACAGCACCCCATCATGCTGACATAGGTTTCTGACATACAAAACTTCAAGTCAATAAAAGCACGCTGGTCGAAGCTGCTTTAGGTGTGGTAAATTGCAAAAGGCTGTTGGTCTTTAATGTAATCCCAAATTACTTCAAATTCAACAATCATTGACTTTAATTCCTATTAGGCCTTTTAGGATGACCTTTTTGTTGTTGTTGTTGTTGTTTTTTAAGTTATCTTGAATCAACACAGGGTGACAGCATGTATCACAGAGGAGAGCAGATTCCAAAGGGTTTTCTTGCCTCTGGTCATTCTGGAAGTGGCTCAACTGGCTTTTCTGCAGTGACACCTCTAGGTGGGTTTCCACTGTTTAATTCTCCTTCGGTAACCAACTGCAAACTGTCACAGAGAACGCTTCTATTGTGGACAGAAGTTATCCGCAATCCCGGCACTAAACGTTTGCTGCCTGTGGCTGGATAGCCTGAATGCTCTACAGAGGACTACCCGGCGGCCCTCAAGACTTGAACCATTTGTCCTACTTTATAGATTAATTAACTGTTTATTCCTTATGGTACATCTATCTATATAAATATATATAAAATCATTAGTGTCCTGGTTTTGTTTCTCTAGAGAACCCTGTCTAACAAACCTCCAATATATTCTCTGAGGCTATAAACCTTTTTTTAGTTTTAAAAGGCTGTAAATCGTTACAGAAGCAAACCGTCTCACTTTTCTCCTGAAGAGCAATTGGTGGGTTTGAACTGCCCGCCTGGGGTTAGCAGTGCAATGTTTACCTGACAGTGGCACCAGAGCAAATCCAGAGTTGGTGTTTTCAAACCAGGCTGAGCTGCGACTAGGAAAGGAAATTTATATAGGCAAGGGGTTAGGTGGCCTTCCAAAGTTTGTGCATGAAATTGTTGCAACTTCTTATGACGCCCTGTAGCCTTCAGCAAACTGTAGGAACTGGAAGATAACAAGGGTGGGGATAAAATCACCCACAGATACCTCCACTCCCTACACGTTTGCATACCATTAAGTAATCAGCAGTCGCAAATAAGGAGCAGCAAGTCCATTAAAACATGGCCCTGGAGCAAGATTAACCTGCACTCCCCTTGCACGGCCCTCCCCCAGGGTTAATTGTGTCCACTGAGGCCTGCCTCCTTCCTGATCACCCTGGCAGGAGTGGTTTATTTGTCTATTTTGCCTTGTTTTTTGTAATCACTGAGGTCTCATTTGCATACAATCTAGTGCACATACTTCAAACACTATTGAGAAATGAATACGCTTGTGTAAACCACCACCCCAGAAAAGATATAGGCCATTTCCATCACCTCTGAAAGTTCCCTTGTACCTATGAATGTCTCTCAACTCCCCACCTCAGACCACCATTAACCTGCTTTCTGTCACTGTAGATTACCTAGAGGAACTTCATCTCAATGGAATCAAACAGTAGGTACTCTTTCATGTCTGGCTTACTTCACTCAACATGATTTTTCTTTAAGTGAAGCTTACTGGTTTATATATAGAAAAATCCATCCTTTTAGGTATCTAGCTTAATGAGCTGTAGCAAATGTATGCAGCCAGCCTTCATTACAATCAAGAAACAGAGTATTTCTAACACTACAAAACGTTCCTTCAAGCCCCTTTGCCATCAGTTCTTTCCCACCAGCCCCGTTCTCTGGCAACCACTTACGTTTTATCTTTTCCAGAATATACGTGGAATGAGACAGTGTATAGACTTTTGCATTTGGCTTCTTCCACTGAGCATAACGTCAGCATGATGGTTTTGAGATTCACCCACGTTGCGTCTACCGGTAGTTCATTTTTTTTTTAACTGATGCTGTGGTATCCTAGTGTCTGAGTGTCCCACCACTTGTTCATCTATTTAGCTGCTGATGGATTATTTCCCAATTTGGGGTTATTGTGGATAAGGTTGTTGGGAAAATTTGTGGGGGAGTCCTTTAGGGCCACATCTGGAGCTAGTTTTAATTTCAGATCAGGAAGCATATAAGGAAGAACCATTAACTTGGGGAAACACTACTTTAGTGTCAGCCCACCTGTTACTACATTTGAATTCAGATTCCTGAGGATCAAGAGCTCTATCACCTAAGAACCAATAATCATGTGCCTTGGCTCCATCTCTCTGTGTACCGCCCTATCTAGCTGCCAGGGTCTCCATCATGCTTCTGTGAGTGACTCAGCAACAACTGTAAAGATACAAAGCCTAATGATGCCCAGAAATCACAGCGGCTTCCTTTCAAACCAGCTAGTAGATGAGAATGAAGTAAATAAAACAGAAGCCACATGATTTTACTCTTATGAGTGAAAATGAGCTTCAGCGTGGATGCTCATTGTAAGATATATATGCAAATCCAATGGTCTTATCAATACTTTTGAGACTGCCCATCAATTGTTACTGTATTTTGACTTTCCTACTGAATCAATTAAGGAAACTAGTGACACCGTTACTGCAGAGTTACAGTCTCAGAAACCCACAGGGGCATTCCTACCCTGTCCAATAAGGTTAAGTTGTGTTGGAATTAACTCAGTGGCAGAGAGTTTCTATTTTTGAGTGACACAATTATTAAGATACTCTCATAAAGATTATAGTCTAGAAAGCCTACGGCGCACTTGAACTCTGTCCCATGGGGTCTCTGAGTTGAAATTGACTCCATGGCACCTCATGACCAAAAAGTAATGTTAGAAGTAGTTCATGAGCACTGACGTCACACTTCTCCCAGTGACTAAAGAGCTAACCTTGCCACAAACCTCTTGGCTCTTCGTGAGTCAAGGACAGTTAGAATCCAGGTGTTCAGAATTCTGGACAGGTATACTCTGCAGCAGCAAATAGTCCTTTTTAATAGAAATATTCCCCAAATAAAAGCCAAACCAAAATGACTGCCATGAAGTCGATGCTGTCTCATGAGAAATGCAATCAGCCACAATGAATAATCATATAGTTTTTGCTTAACCATAAATGATCATAGTTTTTTGAGACCGGAGGAGACTGGTGAAGGAATTAATTTTGTTAATCGAATTGGGTGGCTGGTTGCAAGGGCTTGTTTGGTTTTGATTTCAAGAACCAGAGGAGACAGATAAGAAAAAGATTATGACTTGTATAAGTGTGATAAGTCTTCCCATTCCAAATTCATATTGCCATAAATTTACGTTAATTTTATTTGATACTTCTTTATCAATCAAGAGAGGGTTTTAACCTTTCTTGACTTCAACCTCTCAAGAACACAGAACTCTTGAGAACTCAGGTTTCCCTCTCTTGATTGATGAGTTTCAAAAAGATTATGACATCTATATAGGTTTTAGAGATAATTACTTCAAGAATGGTCGTCAGGTAGGGTAGGTACTGCTTGAATGTAACCAGAATTGAGGGAAGGGGGTTTGTTTATAGAAACTGTCACACTGAAAACGAATGATTGTTGAAAAACAGACAATTTTGTCTAGATAGATCGAAGCAACCTCTCAAAGGGGAGCAAGCATGCGAGCCATTGTCATTTCAGGATAAACACTTTTGACGGAAAGAAATATCCATTTGACCACTTCCCTGATCCTTGAAGCTTTGACTGATGGAAAAATCATTTCTTCGGTTTGAAGTCAACAATAATGGTCAACTTCTCAAAACTCCCACCAAGTTCCAGAACTGATTCTCTTCTACCACTCACCTTGTGCCTGTTCACCCTGAAGCTGTGTGCTCTCACATTGCCACGATATCTGACTTGATTCCAGTCATTCAGTGGTGGGTCCTCACCCTGAATCCCTGAACCACTCACTTCTCACTTTCTTCCTCTTTGGTGGCGACAACGGGGCGCTATTGGGAGTGGACCTTTTTTCATTGAGTAGTGCTTGAGTAGCACTCTATGTAGGTAGGATGGGACCGCTTTTATAATTTATACATATTCATTTGATCAAAATCCAACCACACTCTGGGAACCAGCAAATGGATGGTTTCCCTTCAAGACCTCTCTCTCTCAGTCATTTGGCTTTTCTAGCACTGCCGGTAATTCTCCTAGCACACGCATGCCTTGTGAGGTGCACATTGAAGAGGCTTTCAAAGTCAAGGCGTGAGTGCCGTGGATTGGAGATGGCCTGCTCCTTGTTGTAGAACTGTCCCACAAATAACTTTAGAAAACAGTAACCTTGGGCTTGCTAAGTGGAGGGGAGGGGGCACTGTATTTCTTAAATACCTGAATTCCAAACGTGGGCAACTCAACAGAAGAAAACAACTGCTTTACAAGTTTCCAGTTGTGCTAGTGTGGTAGTGACAGAATCTGTGTCAACTTGAGGATATTAAGAGTAAAGGGCTGTGGTAGTCACCCAATCTGGTGTCAATTTAAGGATTAAGAGTGTAGGGGTCCAGAAGAGGCAAGAAACAAACCACGGCCAGACATCTGTGCTCCAATTTTCATTGTGGCACATTTCACAATCACAAGGAGTGGGAAACAGCCCAAATTTTCATCAGCAGATGAATGGATTAAAAACTGTGGTACATACATGCAATGGAGTACTATGCATCACTAGAAAGCAGTGATGAAGCATATCGCCACATGGGAAGAACTGGAAGAAATTTTGCTAAGCGAAATAAGCCAAGCACAAAAGGACAAGTATAGCATAAGTCCGCTGAGGTAAATTGATATATATAAAAGAACAGAAAGGTAAGTGCAAAAGGGGCACAGGGAAAAAGCTACTGTATACAAACACTCCAGGGATGAGGTCCAGGTAGTATGGCAGGGGCCGGACCACATCCATGGTTACATATGGTAGCCAAATAAAAAGGGGGTGGAGGGAGGAAAGGGGAAATAAATTAAAAGATGTGTGATGGGGGAAGAGGGCACTGACCCACCCAAGGGGAGGGTATTGTTTGTGTCTCCACAGAGAAAGAGGGACCAGATATAAAGGCAGTGCCAGACTAATGCAGTGTGCCCGCAAGGAGTGGGGAGCCAGTGCAGGGGCATATGGGCTCGCCCCCCATACCAGCTATGTGGACAACTGCCCCTCCCCCCAGAAGAATTTACTTGAGAGGACAGCACTGAAGCTACAGCTAGGGGAGAGGGGCATGTCTGATCAGAGCAAATGGGAGCAAATGAAGGGGGAGGAAGAGAGTGGAGCACATCCTGGCCCATCAGGCCGGGAGGATGATCTCCCCGCTCTGAACAGCCAATGGACAGAGAGGACAATATGGCTGATCCCACTACGAGACACGCCATCCCTTGATGGCCCAGGGCCCTAAGGGGGACAACACTGGAGACTCAGTGTTGGGACTGGCCCAGACTGACCCTGTGACACTGAGGCAAATCACTAAAAGCGTGCAGCAGAGCAACCATGGGAGCAGAGAAGGAAGTCCCCAAAGGAGTACAAAGACAGACTCTGGGACCAAAGCATAGTACCCCATTGGACCTGACTGAAGGACATGCCTAGAGATCAAAAATCAGACAATGATCTATTTACAGGTTTTTCTTTCTTTAAAAAATTTTTCTCTTTTAATTAATTTATTCTTCTATGCATAATTGGTTTCCTTTTTTGTTGTCATCGCTGTGTTCTCATTCATCGGCTATCTTGCTATGACTTGATTTTTGGTGCATATTATTATCTCTACAGATCTATCTAGATAAGATAGACTAGATGAATAGTCTGGAGGAGAAAACGATGGCACCAATGATTCTGGGGGTACACAGGTGAGGAGTATGATGGGGTAAGGAAGTGGTGCTGACCAACCCAGGAACAGGGGCGCAACAAGTGATCCAAAATCTGTGGCAAGGAGGATGTAAAAGGCCAGGTCAGGGTTCAGCAAGGGCAATGTAACCAAGAGAAATTACTGAAACCCAAATGAAGGCTGAGCATGATAGTGGGACAAGAGGAAAGTAAAAGGAAATAGAGGAAAGAACTAGGTGACAAAGAGTATTTGTAGAGGTCTAAAGACTGTAATGTACATATATAAATAAATTTATATCAGTGTGGGAAAACAGATCTATGTGCATATATTTATAGGCTTAGTATTAAGGCAACAGATGAACATTGGGTCTCCACTCAAGCACTTCCTCAATGCATTGTTCTACTAAATTGGCATTCCAGGATGCACACCTTCCAGACATGATTGCTGAAGAAAAATGTGTGAACGTGGTGAAGAAAGCTGACGGTGCCCGGCTATCAAAAGATATAGCATCAAGGGTCTTAAAGGCTTGAAGATAAACAAGCGGCATTCTAGCTGAGAAGCATCAAAACCCACATGGAAGAAGCACACCAGACTGTCTGACCACGAGGTGTACAAGGGACCAGTTATCAGACATCAAAGAACTAAACATCATATCAGTGGGTGCCCACCTTCCTGATACGATCACTGAAGACAAATGTGTGCATAAGCAATTGTGGTAAAGAAAGCTAATGGTGCCCGGCTATCAAAAGATATAGTGTCTGGGGCCTTAAAGGCTTGAAGATAAACAAGTGACCATCTAGCTGAGAAGCAACAAAGCCCACATGGAAGAAACACACTAGCCTGTGTGACCACAAGCTGTCGAAGGGGTCAGGTATCAAGCATCAAGGAACAAAAACTCATAGCATTATATATGTAAGGAGTGCAGAGTGGAGACTCAAAGCTCATTGGTAGCCAACCGGACACCCCCGCTACTGAAGGGCTGTGGGGAGGAGATGAGGCAGTCATCTTTCCTCTAGTTCTTAAATGCTTCCTTCTCCCACACTCCCCGCTATCATGATCCCAATTCTACCTTACAAATCTTGTTGGACCAGAGGATGTACATTGGTGCAGATGGCAACTAGAAACACAGGGAATCCAGGATGGATGACTCCTTAAGAACCAGTGGTGAAAGTGGCGATGCCCAGAGGGTGGAGGGAATGTGGGGTAGAAAGGGGGAACTGATTACAAGAATCTATGTATAGCCTCGTCCCTGGGGGATGGACAGCAGAAAAGAGGGTAGGGGAGGGGAGATATCAGACAGTTTAACATATGACAAAATGATAATAATTTATGAATGATGAAGGGTTCATGAGGTAGGGGGAGTGGGGAGTGAGGGGGGAAAATGAGCAGCAGATATTAAGGGCTCAAGTAGAAGGCAAAGGTTTTGAGAATTATGATGACAATAAATGTACATATGTGCTTGACACAATGGATGTATGTATGGATTGTGATAAGAATTGTACGAGCCCGCAATAAAATGATTTTTAAAAAGAGTGTAGAGGTGGAGTCTAGTCTGCCAATCTAGAGCTGGGCAATGAGACTTCTGTGTGGGCATGGCCTTCTCCTGAGATTTCTGGGAAATCTGGTACTTCCTTCTTGGAGGTGTAAGACACTGCTCTCTCTCTCTGCTACTCCCTGGGAGACATTGCAGAAGACAAGGTACATGGATGCAACCAGACCTCTGAAGCCAGAGAAGCCATGTAGAGACCCCTGCCAGCACTGAGTTGCTTACAACACCACTGGACCCAAAGACTTTCTACCCACTGGTCTGTGATCTTCTGCATTCGGTGTCAATGCATGTGTTTCATGAGTCTGAAGAGGACTTTATAGATTGATATCAGAAATATGGGCTAATATCTGACTTATGGACTTGATCTGGACTGGGATGGGATGTTTTCTCAATGTTCAATTGCTATTGTATATAAATCTCTTTTTTATACATATATGTGTGCCCATAGATTTGTTTCTCTAGTCTACCCAGACTAACCCAGGGGTAGAGTCGAGCCTGTCAATCAGACCACAGCCTGATGATTCCTCCTTGTGGGTATGGCCTTTTCATGAGGATTCTGGGAACTTTCTCTCCTCTCTCTCTCTCTCTCTCTCTCTCTCTCTCTCTCTCTCTCTCTCTCTCTCTCTCTCTCTCTCTCTCTCCCTCTCTCTCTCTCTCTGGTTAACCTTCCTGATGAGGAGCCATGCTCAGAGAGCTGGAGAAGTCAGTGCTGAGATGCTTCCTCCAACATTGGATCCCACCCACAAGACTTTCCATCCACCAGCCTGTGATCTTTCTGCTTTCAGCATCATTGCTGTGTGAGTCTAAAGAAAAATTTATAGACTACTTTCAGACATATGGACTAATATCAGACTTATGTACTTGATCTGGACTGGGCTAGGATGCTTTCTCAATATACAATTGGTCTTAGATATAAAGCTCTTTCTTATACACATATGAGTGTCCTTGGATTTGTTTCTTTAGTCAACCCAGACTAGCACAGCTAGGAACAAATTCTTCCAAGGCTGAGTCCTATAGAGGAAAGTTAGTAATAGGTAGAACCTCAGTAGGATGATGAAATACTGGGGTGTGTGTGTGTGTGTGTGTGTGTGTGTGTGTGTGTGTGTGTGTAGCTGAAAGGAACAGTTTCTTACAGGTAAACGCTTCTGGCCTCAAGTGAGACCTTAGAACCATATTTCTTAATATTTCTTTTCAATTTGCCAAGAGAGTGGTAGTTTTCTATAAGAAGACAGAAGAAAGTAATTACTTAGTAATATAAAAAAAGCTACTCAGAGTAATTACCCAGAGAGTAATATAAGAGAAAGGGAAAGTCTCTTTTTGAATCCCATTCTGCCTACAACTCCCTGGCAGATAGACTAAATTTCTTCTTCTTCTTCTCTCTCTCTCTTTTTTTTTTTTTTTGAGTAAATTCTAAACCTTGTGACCTCGCGATAATAGATTAATTAAATCACCCTATCTGTAAAACGGAAACCTAGTCCCTAGACCACATGGTTCATGAGCATTTCAACTCTGTGACCTATGTACCTGCAATGAGCCCTTAAATATATGACGACACCAAGAAATCTCTTCTGGCCATCAAATATGTACTTTTAGGGTTGTTGGCAAAATAATCCATAGGTCTATTCAAAATGTTTAATTACAAAAATAACCAACTTTTAATTACTTGGTTGCATAGACATATTTACAATCATGTTTGTCAGAGGTCAATTAAGAAATCAATCTGTACAAAGCAACACCTTGTAGATTGCAGCTCACAGGTGGACTATACTCACATAAACACCTCATATTGACAGAATCTTACATTCTATGACATTGGATAAATCATCGATGATATCAACACCGTCACCTTATACCCCAGGGGGACGATTGACAGTGATTATCTTTTTCTGGGTTTCTTTTTATTTTGAGGGAGAGAAGGTTGTCTTTTTTCATTTCTGTTTTTTTTTTTTTTTGAACATTAACTCCAGTTTTAATCCATTGCTTAGCATACAATACTTCACCGGGATGGAGTTGCAGGACATGTGGCCACCTGTTCCAGGACTCCTGCGGGGTGGCGGCTGCAACGGAAGTCTTTCTGGGGAGCACGGCTGGGGGTTCTGTGGGGCCCGGAGCTTGGCGGAGGGAGGCGGGCCCTAGGGTGACTGAGGAGGGGGTTGGAATTGCTGGTGTGGGCACGGGCGCCAGGCGGTCAACACACCAATCTTCTGAGCAGCAGCAGCAGCAGCATGGCTGCCATCAGCAGCCCCCTCTGGGGGCTGGCTGAGGGCACCCCTACGCCGACTGCGCGCTCACGCCCCCCGCCACCACCGCCGGGGCACCCCCCACCACCACCACCATCGCGCCCCCCACCACCAGCCCCACCACCGCCGGGGCGCCCTCATTTCTGTTTTTGTTGGTATGGTTTTGTGGATGCCACAAAAAAGATGGATGCTAATGTAAACCAGAGCTGTTCATAACTCATGGACAAGCAGAGAGATTCTGGGCTCCCACTTAATTCTAGCCCCAATCCAGGAACCGCTGGTTCTGATAACAGGGCCCTGCTCAATACTCACTTTCATGAAATGATCCCTGAAGATAAGGGCGCCACAGCAAAGTGTGGCAAGGAAAGCAGACACTGGAATAGTGTCTGGGGGTCTTAAAGACTTATACTCAAACAAACAGCCATCTGAATGAGACATCAACTAAGTCCACATGGAAGAATCACACCAGCCTGTGTGATCCAAAGATGACAATAACAAAATCCAAATATGCTGAAGGGAATGGTACCAGAGTTTAAATTATGAACACCCAATCTGTAGAAAGCAAAGCAGAGTGGGAGCTGAAAATCCATCTACAGAATATCTAGTCCAGCGGTGCTCAATACCCCAATCATGATCAACTACGTTGAGCGCCAACGTAGTGTGGGTAGGTTGCATGGCATTAAAAAAAATAGATGTAAGCCTATCATCAATCCTGTCACTTAATTGGTGTACAGCGCAGCCAATCAGATGCAATCTTAGGTGTCAAACGCATGTGCAAACAACTGCGCTAAGTGCAGCAAAACTGACAAGCTAAGTAATCGCCAATTTTTAGACCTTGTTTTTTTTCCCTCTTAAACGTAAGAAAGGGTATTAAGGGAGCTGGACCAAGTAAGAAGACAAAAATGTATTACTTTCATACGGAATGGGAGATTTTGACACTACAAGCTGACATTCAGCTGAAGTGCATAGCACATGAACAGTTCTGGAACTTCCTCGCAGAAGGAAAGTACCCAAACATGAGAAAACGTGCTACCTCCTTGACTGCATTATTTGGCTCTACTTATTTATGAGTCAGCCTTTTCCCACATAAAGATCATTGAGTCCAAGCACCGTTCCACCATGACTGATGATCACTTGAAAATGTGCTTGAAGCTGGCTGTCAGCAGCCACTGTCCAGACTATGCATCTCATTCCGTTCAGTGTAAGTCATCAGAGTAAACTCAGGTAGTGACAAAACACGTAGACAGTGAATTGTGTTGGGTTGTGCAATATGGACTCAGGCGGTTATGCAAGGTCCATAAACATAAATTGTACATATAAAGAATTCTCAATGCATTTATGAATAAATATAATAAATAAAAATAAATACATGTTTGCCATTTTTGTAGTTGGTAGATCATTTTGACGTGACCATTTTATAAGTAGCTCGCAGGCTGACAAAGTGTGAGCGCCCCTGGTCTAGTCAGATTAAGCCTCTGGCGGGTCCCCTCTGGCCACAGTCACGGGACTCAACCAGCCTTACTACCAGACAGAGACGATTGTAAACTTGATCATGGACATTGAATCACAGTGGAATGTGATGCTTGCTCAGTTGATCTCCCTCTTGACCCAACCTGAAGGTGCTCTAGATTTAAATATTTCTCGCTTGTTCCATGGCAGAAATTTTTCTCTGACTTTTAAAAATATTGTTAGTGGTCTTTTCTTTCTTATTCTTTATTTTTTATTATTTTCATTCTGGTTCATTTTGTTTTTATTTGTTATTATGTCAAGTTCCCCAGTTTGTGAGGCATAGGAGTGGATGCATAGAGACAATAATTGACGCAATGGTTTATCAGGGATGGGAGCTGGGGAAGGACAGGGGACCAGGGAATGCCGAAGAGGAGGAAGCACTGAAACTGATTGTGGTGATGCACATGGAACTCTTTTTTTAAAAAATGACTTAACGATGGAAGTGTAGGAGGTGTGAATTTTATAACAAGAAAACGACTGAAAACAAAAGAAACTCCAGTTGACCCATGGTTACCATGGGTGAAGGAGAAAGCGTTGTTGCTTAAGAGGCGATGAGTTTATGGTAATGGAACAATTCTGAGAATAGCAGTCATGGTTGTACAACATGAAGAATATAATCAATGGCACTGAATTATACATGAAGAAGCTGTTGAATTGGACAATGCGTTGTTGTCTAATGCTTTGCCACAACTAATAATGATAATTATATTAATAATGAGTACGTGGAAGAAGAAACTGTTCAAAAATTGACTATAATTTCACAACTCTTCTGGATGTGATTGAATTGCTGAATTGTATGATACATGAAAGGAATGTCAATAAAACTGTAAAACAATAAATAAAATAATATTTGTAAAATAGATCAAACGTTAAATAAGCCAACCTGAATATCAGTTAAACCACAAAAACTGCATTAAAATGTGCTGAAAAACAGCTTATACATGAGTATATCCAGTTCTCTATTTTTCCCTCATAAGAAGTGGCAGTTCCTGAACAATGTCGTTTTATGACCAATCGACAGTTTCCCTAAGCCATCTGAGATCTGTTACTTTTTGAATCTATGTGCATTGCTGCCACTGCAAAATGTATGCCAAGTCACAGTCACCTATTTGCACAGCATTCAGTCATTTTTCCCCCATATGAATTTCCTCCACTTACTGAATTGCATTTTGATATCATCTCTAAAAAGCCTATGTACAAAAATATCTAAGATGTATTTCAGAGATTAATAACTTCAAGAATAATTACTAAATCTGTGATAAATGTGTCTTCTCTTTTGGGTTTAAAATCAATTCTGGCATCTGCCTCCATATGCATCGAAATAGACTTTAACATAAATCATTCAACCCCAGCGTGTCTTTCCTTCACTGGAGAATGCTGTTCCAGATTCAGATATTAAGAGTGTGCCAAAATATGCACGTGACAGGTGGACATTGAATAAGGAAGACTGAAGAAGCAGCGACACATGTGGATTATGGTGCAGGTGAAAAACACTGAAAGTACCATGGACTGCCAAAAGAACAGATCTGTCTTGGACGACGTATGGAGGGAGTCGGTGAGATTTCACCTCGCATCCTTTGGAGATGTTATCCGGAGAGCCCACCAAACACCAACCAACTCACCATCAGTGAGTCAACGCTGACTCACAGTGACCCTATAGAGTACACTAGAACTGCTCCTGTGAGTTTCCTAGACTGTAATTCTTTACAGAAGTAGAAAGCCCCATCTTTCTCCCTCCGGGAAGCCAGTGGTTTCCAACTGAAAGCCTTGCAGTTAGCAGCAGTTGATAATCTATAACCGCCATGCCTGCGGGGCTCCTTCAGGAAAGACCAGTCCTTGGAGGAGGACATCAAGTATGCTAAAGCAGAGGGGCAGCCAAAAACAAGGACGGGCCTTGACCGGATGAATGGACACGGTGGCTGCGACAATGGTGTCTGACCTGAGAACAATTGTGAGGATGGTGCAGGACAGGCGGGGTTTCATTCTGCTGTCTACAGGGGTCACTCTCGGTCGGGCCCCACTCAGTGGCACCTTTCATCAACAACAGCAGCCAAAGTAGGACTCCCTAACCATATGCATGAACAGTAAAAACTTCCCTTGACTATACATGGGCTTGGAGAAATAGTTGCGGGAAATAACTTTGGGGGGAAAATCCCCTTATATAGGGAATATGGTGTATCTAGTTCATATTATTTACAGAATCATTTTTCAAGTTGCATATGCTTGCTTTTTCTCTCATTGTCCTTCGAGTCCAAGGTGATTATACTCTAAGTGGAAAAAATCCCTTAGAATGTGTTATTCGTTTTCTCCCTTTACAGGGCAGAATCATACATTGAGGTTTTGATTCAAGAGTATTCACTTTGAGCCACCAGAACATCAATCGTAAACCCTTTTACAAGTAACCATCTCGTGGCTTTCTGAGGCCCAGCCCAACAATCTGAAATACAAGGAAACCGAAAAAAGGAGAGAAGAGTTCACCCTCAGTGCTTTAGATGTTCCCCGTTTTCCTACTAAAGTCAAATTCCCCACAACTAGCAGCCCCCTGTCTTCTTCCTCTGGTGTCTGCCCTGTATGTGAAAGGGGTACTGTTGCTGATGCCTGTCATGATGATCGGTAGCAGCTGCCTTTCTTGGTCATGGTAAAGTGCTAGCACTTTCAAGTTAGCAGGGCACTCCTGCCAGGAACAAATGGCGGGAACTTAACCCCCATCACACGGGCAGTGACCAGAAACCTGTTCTTCCATTTGGCCCAAAGTAAGAATTCGTGCACAGAGAGAGCTCCAGGGGAAAAGGCAAGAAAAATAAACTCAGCGTTCCACCAGGAACACCCCCACCTCCCCACCCCAACAGAAACCTACAGGCAAGCTGTTCTCACTGGGTGTTCAATATTCAAAATCTAGAAAGGAAGTATTATGCATGATTGGAGGTGGGGGGAGTAGAGGCAAAGCCATTGCATTCTCTTACTGACCCTGCCACCGTCTTGTGACAGGACGTTAGGCAGCTATAAGACCTATTTATTGTCCAAATGCCTTGTTTATCTACCTCAGTGGGAAAGGATGGGAAGAGGGAAGACGTTTTGGACCCACCAGTAAACGAGGCCGTTTGGAAGAGGTTGGGAGTAGTCTTTGTAAAGGCTGCCTCTTTTTCCTATCGGAGGGTAAGGATCGGTTGGAAATAAGGGAATCCGCAACCATCTTTGCGCATGTTTAAACTCTAAGCCTTTAGACTGACCAGGGAAAGCCCACGAACGGATGTCCTATTTTATCCAACCCCAAACACGAGTCTCTCAGATTCACCAAGCTTTCTTGTCTTCCTGGAAGAGGGGGAAATTTTCCCCAAAATCCTCATTAGGAAACTATGGACTAGAATGGCGTCAGTAGAGGGTTAATACCAACTTGGTGTTTAAGATGGCCAGCTCTCCTCCTCCACACAAATCTGAAAATAATTCTGATAAAAAGAGCAACTCTGCTTGGGAGCAAACCAGATGGCTGCACACCCCTTCATCAAGTCTGTTAGCTTTCACATTGCCGCCTTGCGAGTTGTTCCCCAGGAAAACACATGGACATGAGACTTTTCCACTGAGTTAAAGAATCTGTGTTCAAACAAGGCCCCTCCACACTAACCCCTAGGTCTGCCCATCATAATTGCCCACTTTATTTTCTTCAGGATATTTTCCCTGGCAGATTGACTAACCTTCTGGATAACTAAATATATCACTTCTGGTCAACAAAGTGAAAACATTGAGGCTTCTTTGTGGAAAATTCAGGCCAAAGCGCAGTGCTTGCCTGAAGTCTCTGGGCCCCTGCAATAAATTGGGCCTGGGGGTGTGCTCTAGAGTTGGAACACTGTATTTGGAAAATTCCTCAGATTCTACTTGAAGGCTTATTTGTAGAGCTGCTCATTAAAACCCAGGTAGTGAAGACATCAGAGGCCACTTTATAAGGATGCTTCCTATTTCAGTGGGAAGTGGCGACTGAACACTTTCTAATCCCACACAATCCACTTCCTCTAAGTAAATGTCAGATGATATTCCAAGGAGATATGATCATTGAAGGCCAATCTTAGAAATGACATGGTCAATGCTAGGGTGATTGCAATTACCCAGCATACTATGTGAGCGCATTTAATAAAAGCATATATCACTTAACAAATGCAGAATTACAGAAGATCATTTGAATTGACCAGAATAAGCATTAATAGGACTAAACTATTCTCTATGTAGGATTGGATTCTCAATGTAGGTGGCAAGGCCATGGATGGACTTCAGAGGGAAATATCTAAAATTATGTGGAATAAAGTAGATATATGCATATATACATTGTAGAGAGTCCATATTTCATATATATTCTCAAAAGGGTACCTGTTAAGAACTCTAAATAGTGATCTCCACCATAACCACTGTTCATTAAATAATTTATCAGCTTACGACTTGGTTTTACCAATTCAACCTTTGATATGAATTCATTATCCCCTTCCCAAAACCTGATTCTTCCATAACCTAACAAAGATGCTAAAGGTAAAATACTCTATTTAAACCATAACTGTGTGAAAATATTAATAAGCAGTTTTTTTCCAATAATTAATCTTTTTAAATTCTTCTTTAATAATATGATAAAAATTATCTGTAAATCAGAGTAGGATATATATTGTGCAAAAACTTTTGAGAGAAGTGGCTGCCAGAGAGATCACTCAGTGCTCTTCCCAGATTCTAGTTTCATCATCAGTATGAACTGCCAGCACATGCAATGCCTGATCTTGCTTAGCATCAAAGCACTCTCAAAGCTTATGGTATATGTGAAAACACAGTTTTCCAAAAGGTGCTAATTACGCCTTGTGCCCGCAAGATATGATCAAAGGGAACTAGTATCTAGTGAAGTTTAAAGCAAATGCCAGACTTAAATAAAAGTTCTTCACTTTATCAACTTCATTATGTGATCACTGATTAATTAGATTTTAACTTCTCTAAAGGAGGATACTGATACATCAAAAATGATCATAGGAACCTTTAAAAAAAGTTTTATTACTTTCTAGTAACAATTCTATTGAGACATCATCCACATAACAAAAAATGTATTTACTTAAAATGCACAGTGTAGCGGTTTGGGCCTATTCACAAGATTGAATAGTCATCAACACTATCAAATTTCAGGACATTTCCATCACCCAAAAGAAAATTTCATATCCACTAGCAGTCACTCCTCATTGCCCCCTTTCTCCTGGCAACCACTAATCTACATTCTGTCTCTATGGATTTGCCTACTCTGGACATTTCATAGATATATGGCATCATACAAGAGGGGGTTTTATATGTCCAGTGTTTCACTCAGCATACTGTTTTCAAGGTTGCTCTAGGTTGTGGCATGTATCATCTTTATTCTAAGTCACCTTACTCCAAGTGACTGACCATGAAAATATTAAATGAGATTTTATTTTAGCTGTTGCTATATATGTGTGTGTGTATAAAAATGCACATATATTTTATATGTTACTTGTTTGTTTATAATTATCGATTATTAGTGGTCGGAGGCATTTTATGGTAGCAAGCTGGTTCCAAAGAAGTATAACATACATGAAGTTTACTTTATGAGTAAATATGAGAGACCAATGAGTGTAAATGATCGACCTCACAGAGTGACAGAGTACTAGATATTGTCAACCTGAAGATCAGCCGTTCAAACCCACCAGCCACTCCATGGGGGAAAAATGAGATTGACTGCTTCTATAACGATATACAAGTCCAGAAACCCAATATACAGGGTCAGTATGGGTCAGAACAGACTTGATGAGGATGGGTTTTAAAGCCAGCCAGGTGAAAGGACAGCAGAAACTGCAGCTACTTCCTTGGGCATTGAGTCCTTGCTCTACTTCTGTAATAATTGCAAGGCGTTATGGCTAATTTCAGTGTGGTTTCAAACTTTTATTCCCTTCAAATGAGCTGCCAAAAAAAGTCTACTGTCCAAACCCATCTAAAATACTCAAAAATGTACAGCACTACCATTTTGTTTCCCTTGGTTTTAGCCAAATGGTAATTGCCATCCACACATCAGCACACACAGAATCCTTTTTTGAGTGAAAACCAAATTCTCTAAATTTGGTTCTATTTGGGTTTGTTTATCTCTTAGTAGAAGGTCATGCCTTGCTGGGTCATGCTCATGTTTGCTTTTTGCTGCTCAGACAGAGGAGAAATACAGTGCCACGAAGCCATTGAAGCTAAAAACGATTGTGTGTCTTTTCTCCCCGTTACTAAGAGACTTTTCTGCACTGTGGTAGTTACATAATCTGGTGTCAATTTGAGAGGATTACAAGTGAAGGGGTGGAGTCTGGCCTGTCAGTCGAGATATAACAAATGAGACCTCTCTCTGGGCATGGCCTTCTCCTGAGAATTCTGGGAAATCCTGTATTTTCCTCTTTGGAGATGGGAGACGCTTCTCTCTCTTTGCTCATTCCCTGGGAGACATTGCAGCTGACAAGACACATGGAACTACGCTAGTGCCCTGAGTTGGAGAAGCCACATGGGCCTACCCTGATGCAACCAGACCTCTGAAGCTGGAGAAGCCACGTAGAGACCCCTGCCAGCGCTGAGATGCTTCCAACACCCCTAGATCCAAAGAGTTTCTACCCACTGGCCTGTGATCATCCTGCATTCAGTGTCACTGCATGTGTTTCCTGAGTCTGAAGAGGACTTTATAGATCTGGCCTAATATCGGACTTAGGGGCTTGGACTGGACTGGGTTGGGATGCTTTCTTAATGTACAATTACAATTACCCTTTATATAAAACTCTCTCTTATATGCATATGAGTCTATGGATTTGTTTCTCTGGTCTACCCGGACTAACACTTGCATTTAATTATTTTTAAAGCTCCTTGACAACTGCCCCTTCTCTTTCTTATAATACACCCACTGGTGAGTTAAGAGTTTCCAATGATTTGCTTGAAACCCAGTGTGATTTGACTACAGTCCTGGGAGGAAGATGTGATAATCCTATTCCATAAAGATTACAGCTTTGGAAACCCTGTGAGGAAGTTCTACCCTGTTCTACAAGTTCCCTGTGAGTTGGAATTGCCCCCATGGCAAAGAATTACAGTTCCGGGATGCCTGCCTATTTTACTGTAGGTCCTAGAGCAGTGATATACCTGGTGATCCATAAGATCATCAGAATATGTTGTTTAAAATTCTGATTTCCATGATTTGATACTGACTAGGGTTGTTGTGGGGGGTGCTGTAGTTGTTGTTAGATGCTATTGAGTCAGTTCCAAGTGATAGCTGAGCTAGGTATAACAGAATGAAATGCTCCCCTGTCTTGCATGATCCTTACAACTGCTGTTATGTTTGTGCCCATTGTTGCAGCTGGTGCATCAATCTCCTTATTGGTCTTCCTCTTTTTCATCGACTCCTACTTTCCTGAGCATGATGTTTTTTTCCAGTGATTGGTCCCTCTTGATCACATGTTCAAAATATGCGAGACCAAGTTTCAAATCCCTACCTTCTAGGAAGCATTATGGCTGTATTTCCTCCAAGACAGATATGTCTGTTCCCCTGGCAGGACATAATATTTTAAATATCCTCCATCAACACCACAATTCAAATGCATCAACTCTTTTCCAGTATTCTTATTCATTGTCCAGCTTTTGAATGCTTATGAGTTGATTGAGAATACCAAAGCATGGGCCAGGTGCTCATTAGTCCTCAAAGCCTCGTCTTTGCTCTTTAACATTTTAAAGAGGTCTTGTGCAGCAAATTTGCCCAACGTGACATGTCATTGGATTCCTTCACTGCTGCTTCCATGAGCACTAATTATTGGTCCAAGTAAAATGAAATCCTGGACAACTTCAATCTCGTCTCTGCCTAGCATAATATCTATAGGGCCTATTGTGAGAATTTGGGTTTTGTTTGCATTGAGTTGTGAATACGGAAGCCTGCACTCTTTGATCTCTATCGACAAGTGGTCTGACTCCTCCTGGTTTTCAATAAGCGAGGTTGTGTCATCGGCATATCTCAGGCTCTAATGAGCCTTCCTCTAATCTTCATATGGTCCAGTCGCTTATTGTTGGCTGAGCATACAAATTGAGTACGTATGAGAAAAGGATATGACCCTGATGCACACCTTTCCTGATTCAAAACCATGCCGTTTCCCTTTGTTCTACTTGAATGGCGGCCTCTTGTTCAATGTCCAGGTTCTTCGTGAGCACAATGCGGTATTATGGAATTCCTGGTCTTCACAATGTCCTCTATAGATGTGTTTGTCAACAAAACACAAGTAAATATCTTTCTGGTATTTTCTGCTTTCAACCAAGACCCAACAATGACATCCATCATTTCATGTCCTCTTCTGAATATGGCTTGATGGTTGATGCGCTTCTTTAATTGTTCTTGAATTATATTCAGCAAAATTTTAGTAATATGGGATATGATTTGATAATTGCCACATTCTGTTGGTCATTTCTCTTTAGAGTGGGCACAAATAGAGATTTCTTTTTTGTCGGTTGCTGTGACCTGTCTTCCAAATTTCTTGTCATAAATTAGTGAGTGCCCCCAGCACTGTATTAGATTGTTGAAACATTTAGGCTGGCATTTTATCAATTCCTGGAGTCTTGTGCTTTTTTGTGTATGTTTGTGTGTGTATGTTACCAATGTATTTTGCACTTGACCCTCCAATGTGATCAGTTTCTAATCATATGCTACCTCTTGACATTGTTGTATGTCAACCAGGACAATAGGGGTAGAGCTCAACACATTTGGTTTTAAATACATTTATTCATCCTCTATTGATGTGGGAGACTTTTAAACTCAATATTTCCCAAGTAGCTTGAGGGTATAAATTGCCTCAGATACCATTTCAAAAATTTACCCTCTTATTTAAAATTTTTTTCTGAAGAGTTTAATTGGCACATCATTTACATCTCATACAATTCAATTGTTCAGTCATATCAAAGAGATTTATTCAATTGCCATCACATCCATATTAGAGCTCACCCCACCACCACCCCACCATGGTGACGTCACCTTTAAAAATTAGTAGTCCGATCACAATCAGTTCTAGTGCTCCCTCCATTTGTAAACATTTGAGTTTACAACTATTTATGCATTTCATATAACAATAAAATTGACTGAAGAGGGAGATCGTTTTTAACTTGCTTTTGTTGCATCTCACTTTGAGTGTCCTTCTGCAGTCTGCTAGTATCCACTGCTTTCTCCACATGCAATGTGACCTCATTCCTGTGGGGTTGCTGCTTGATGAGAAGATGGTGACTGCCGAGAAAGCCCTGCAGAGATCAACTGGTACAAGAAGGGGCAATTTGTCGGGCCTGAATGGGTTCGAGTCAAATCAATGGCAGTTGAGTTTGGAGTATTTTGGGAAAATTGATTAGTGCAATAAGGAAATGCTTGAAACCAAGAGCTGTGGCTTATGTATCTGCATATGTTCGGGAAATGGCAGTTTCTCAATATATGTTTATCGAATCAACAATTATCTTAGTATTATCAAACCACAAGTTTCTTGGTTTAATGTGCTTTATTGTACTTGGGTTGAAAGTTTACATATTTAATTAGGATCTCATTAAAGAATTTCTATCCATGTTGTTCAATGACATTGGCTATATTTTTCACATTCTATCAACATTCCTTTTCCCTTTTTAGTGGCTTTCTTGATATAGTATTCACAAATCATAGACCTCCATGGTGAAATCGCTGTTAAAATGCGTTGTATAGACTTCATCACAATCAGTTCCAGTGCTCTCTCCCCTTCCCAGATTCCTTGTTTGATCCCCCAAACCCCTCTCATTCCCTCTCCCCGAGTCCCGCGCATCCCCAATAAACCACGGCACCAGTTAGTATCTCAAGCCATCTTCTTTTGTGCTCCGCAAACTAGGAAACCCAGAAGTAACAATAAAAAAGCAAGATAAAATGACAAGACTAAAATAATAAAAATAATATTAACGTCCAAATAAAGGGTATGAAACAAACCACTATCCATATTTAAAAAGCCAGGGAAGAAACTTTTGTCATGGAACCAGCAAGAAATACTGAGCCTAGATCAAAATCAGGTTGGGTCAAAATGGAGGTCAGCTGACCAAGTGTCAAAATAGACCCTGTCCATCCACCATAATCAAGTTTACAATAATCTCTGGCTCATCATCGACAGAGGGTCTCTGTCAGAGAGGCTGAATGTAACCGAATACACTGCAGATGGGTTTTGGATTCCCACTGCCCCCCACAGCCTTCTACAAACTGGATGCTTACAATTTAAGCTCTGATACTTTTCCCTTCATCATATTTCGATTTTGTTTTTGTCTTCTTTGGATCACACCGGGTGGTTTACTTCTTCCATGTGGACTTGGTTAACCCCTCGCTTAGATGGCTGCTTACGTGAATATTCCAGTCAAACACTGGGCATCGTCTGCTGCTTCACCACACTTTGCTGTGGTGACCTTACCTTCAAGGTCATTTCCTGAAGGTGAGTACGGGCAGGGCCATGTGATCAGAACTAACTGTTCGAGGACTGGGGCTAGCATTAAGTGGAAACTGCAGAATGAACCCACTTGTCCACAGTAATGCAGGACCCTGGTTTTCTTTGGGTTTACTTTGGGGATCATGTTATGACAAAAACAAAACCCGACAAGACCAACAACCACCAGAACAGCAACAAACCAGCAAATAAACAAACAAAAGAGGTGGGCGTGTGGGGGGGGGGCGGGGGAGAAGACCAGACATAAATAAAGGCCGAAGAACAAAAACTTAAAGAAACAAAAAAGAAAAACATTGTCAATCATCCCCCTGGGGTATAAGGGTATTTCTTTGCTACCATCAACCATTTTTCCAGTGGCCCAGAACTTAAACCCCTATCGATATGAGTAGTCAATGCACACGTTTCTTTGAGAAAGCAAATGTGCTGACTGGCACTTAATAGTCATAATATTTCAGTTGATTTTGAAAGATGAACCATTTGACCTGATAATTCATTCAAAGGGGATCTCAGAAGCTGTTGATATTCTACAGTTACCCAGTGGGACTACTCACACCCATACTGGAAGCACATATCTTTTACAGATCTGTAACAAAATGCTTACCTTAGTTGGTAAATGAGTTATAAGAGCTAGCTTGGATCTTTCCAACACATTCATGTCAACTCTGCTGTCTATAGTAGGTGCTTTGTCATATTCCAAAATGGCCCTTAATCACAGAGCAATTAAGAATATGGGCTCAGGAGTTCTACTGCGAGTTGTGTCCCATCTCTTTTTATTATTATGTTTATAATTATGTCTATTTTTATTGAAACTTGCCCAGGGCAAGTGTTGTCGTGTCTCTGTATTTCCATTTCACTTTTAGTAAAATAAAATAAAAGTGATTAGGAGAATTCGATGCATCCTGGATTATGTAGCAAATAACTGAAAAGAGCATGTGACACATGGTTAGCTAGATCAATAGTTCCACCCAGTTTACTCACAGATTCCATATTTGAGAAATCACTCCTGTGAGTTAGGAAACAAAAAGATGTCTGAAAAGCTAAGCTCGGGGCGGTAGGGAGGCTGAGGTAAGGTTTCCCAAAGAACATCTTGTCAGGCAACACTTTATACCAAAGAACGAGCAGTGTATTGTTGGCACGGAAAAAATTCCTTGGCACAACTTTCCTGGCCTCTTTCTCAAATGCAGTTTTCAGTTTTCTTCAAACTTCATAATAAATCCTTGGGGATAATCGATCACGATTACCTCTTGACAATAAGTAAAAAGCACACAGTTGCCATAACCTTCTGAGCTGGCCCCTCTCCCTTGAATCTAATTCTGAAAGCACTATTGTGATTGCGCTTTATTTCTGAGGGCACACTGAGGAGATGAAGGCAAGCGAATTACTGAGAGGACGTGCCTGGAGCCACGCACTGACCACAGGGGATGGCTCAACCACACTTAGTCTGCAGCAAACCCATACACAGGGGAACGGCAACCAAAGTACCAATCCTTCCTCTCACATGTCACCTCGGGGAAGTGAGAGGTTCACGCCTCGGTAATTCGGCACTCATAGTTGCTTTAGAATATGAGTAAGGCATGAATGAAAATTGGCTGTATATTCACATTAGTTCCAGTTACCTTTTGATAACCAGATGTCACTGATTTCTTCGACCAAGAACTCATACACATAATATTTTGGGGGTCTTACCTCAAAACTACACATACATATTTTGCCATGGCGTTTGGTAAAGTGACATTTTATGATATAAAATATGTAAATAAGCTGACAGAGAAGATAATTATGCATTCGTATGGCATCATTTATACTGAAAATAAGCTATAATAAATTCCTGAATCTGTTGTATGGAATTCCAAGTCTAAGATGTAGTGGATTCTGATGTTATATAGAATTCTGAGACTAATCTGGAGAAACAATGATGGAGTATTAAGGAGAGTGTGTATCTTTGTTGTTAGCCATTTTCATAGGGCTACTAAACCTGAGATCAGTACTGTTTATAGAGGGAGAAAGTTACTTATATTCCTGGAAAATTACAAAACATTGCCAGCATGTTTTCTGATCGCCCCTGCCCCTCCCGTGTTGAGGTTTTAAAAAGGCACCAACTTTCCAACCTTGGTGAGATTTTCAGGGAGGAGGCTCATTTGATACTCTGGCACAATGAGTAGGCAACGCGATTCTAAATGCCACATACAGGGAGTAGCCCGCCCCCTTAAAAACTGAAAAATGCATTTGGAGTATGCATTTCCCCCCCCCCCAGGGGAGCATCGAGCAACTTTCCCTGAGTTAGCGCACCCTGGCAAGGTTCTCTCTGGTCACAGTTCATTGGGATGGCCGATTTAAGAGAACAGCGCAACTGTGAAATTCTGTTTCCTGCTTGGGAAAAATGCCGCAGGAACTGTTGTGATGTTGAACAGAGTTTACAAGGACAGCGCCATGGGAAAAACTCAAGTGTACGAGTGATTTTCTCGATTCGAAACAGGTGAAATGTCAATTGACGACAAACCTCATTCTGGACGTCCATCAACTTCCCGAATGGACGAAAATGTCAATTTGCGGTGCATTTGGAGTTTGTTCCACTTGGTCAGAATATCAAGCTTTCTAGTTAGAGGTCCTGAAAAGATTGCGTAACTGTGTGCAAGAAAAACAGGCCTGATTTGTCGCAGACGGGGACTGGTTTTTGCCGCCACAACAATATACCTGCTCACGCAGCCATCTCAGGGCACCATTTTTGGGCAAAAAAAAAACCATACCTCTCTTGCCCCATGCACCTTACTCACCTTACCTTGCTCCCTGCGACTTCTTTTTGTTCCTGACATGAAGGACAGCAATTTGAGGACGTAGATGAGACGAAGAAAAATACGAGGGAGGCGCTGTCAGCCATCCAAACAGATGAGTTGAAAAATGTTTCCCAGAATGGAATGGCAGCTTTGACAAATGTATTAAGTGTCATGGAGAGCACCTTTGAAGGTGAAAAGGTTGCTTTGTAAAAAAAAAAAAAAATTAAATGCATAGCTTTGAAAAAAAATCCATTTGGGGGAGGGTAACCCCCTTATATATCTCACTGAAAAAATAAACAATAGAAAACCTTGAATCGAGCCCACAGCCATCTGGTCGATGTTGACTCACGGTGCCCCTATACGACGAAGTAGAGCGGCCTCTGTGGATGTCTGATACTAAACATCTTTGGGGAAGTAGAAAACCTCATCTTTCTCCTGTGCTCATTTTTCGAGAATGTTAAAAATAGGCCCTCCCCCTTCCCCAACCCCAAGCAGGCTCCGAGCAGGTGCACACGTCATTCCCTAGCCCTGTCTCCAGGGTAACCGGGAAATCCCTGTTTCCTTCATGACTTCTCATAGATCTCGTTATTCCAACTTCAAGTCCCTTAATTGAAGGGATATTCCAAAGGTTATTCCTAATGGCCATGAAAAAATGGAATGAACCTGGAAAATTTCCATAAACTCTTTGAAGACCCCTACCCCTTGGCTTAGAGAAAGAAAATCTTTTATGACCAGCCCTCCTAACTCTGACAGGCAGCTCTAATATCTAAATGATGAAAAGTGGAAGAGAAAGGATCAATAAAAGTTCATTTCATTGAAATGATCAAGACTTAGATGTAATCAGGAATTATGAATCAATTTTCCAGAATTGGCAATTTTGGAAGATTTATGAGTTAAATAAAGGCAAGGTATGATATGAAGATCATACAAGAATATAATTTGATTTCTGAAAGCATCGTGTTGTGCTTTTTGATCATCCCCAGAGAAATCCTTTTTATGAGCATCAGAAAGTATAGTAGACAGTGCCATAATTAAATGGCTCGTGGAGACTTTTCACAGAAGCTTTTAAAATAAATCCTTGCTGGATTTTTGGTGTGTTGTTTGTCTCAATTTGAGGGGAGAAATAAATTCCACTGATTTAAGGTTTCTTTGTTTTCCCTCCTTGGAGAACCTCACAGGAGCAGTTCTGCTCTGTCCCAAAGGGCCCGTAAGTGTGGGGGTTAACTCAAAGGCAGTTTTTTGAGTGAGAATTTCTCCCTCTTTTTTTTTTGAAAGCTGCTCATCTTGAACTTTAAACGTATATGTGTATATCTTTTTAAATTACATGGAGCTCATTTTGCTCTTCTTCTATAGTATATGGTGCTTTCTAGGCCATTTTACACTTGTGAAAATAGGCACAGACAAGCCAAGTGAGAGCTCCTTGGTAAAATAGCCCCAATTTCCGGTTTTTCATTTGATTGTTTATTGTTTAAGTCCAAGCAGTTCCAACTAGTAGAAGAAGAGAACATATTTGAGTCAAAGCCCTCTTCTTCCGAAACCCTGTTGTTACCATGGGAAAGCTGTAACAATGCTCCGGAGTGGGCATGTTATAATTAGAACCGTGGGCTTTACGGGACTTGTCATGATGTTTCTAGGAAGCTAGTTCTGCGTTGGCTTCATGAGACATCCTTTTCCTACAATCATGACTCACTCATGACTTCCAAGGCTCACCCCTCCTTCTCCTAACTCACCCTACCTCCCCCTCGGGCCCCCTCCATTCTGGGGTGGAAGAATGCCCAAGCGCTCCAGACGTGAGCAGGCCGAGGTCCAGTCCAGTCGAGAACATACTTCTAGAAACTGTGGGCATATTGCGAGCCAGCCAGATGATGGGGATATGTTTACCACACATGGGGGGTCTCATTTCTTTGGCAACCCTCGCCCACTCATTAATCCACACAAGCCCTCCCATTCCTCCCTCCTTTCTTCCTTTCAGGAAAGCATGAGCAAGTGCTTTACAAAACCATGACTCTCTGCTCCTCAGGGAATGTGCGAGTCAGGAAAGCTTTTAAAAGGGAAAGAGGAGCCAAAGCCTTTGCATAAGTGGGCCAGCTGCAGAGCCTCCAGAGAGAAGGGAGGGGGAGAAACCTCCTTGGGGACCAAGGCCCCAAACCTCGCACTTACCACTCGTTCCCATTTTCTGCCCACAACTCGAAACCAGCCAGCCCACACCTCTGCGACTACCCCCACTGCTGCCGTTTTCAAAGGGGACTGCCCGAGCCGGGCCTGGTATTTCTATGAAATAATTGAAATAGTTGGTTGAATCACAGAACTGAGAAAGATGATCTATTCAAACATTTTTTATTTTTAATGATGAAAACTGCTATCGGGAATGGTCCGTCGACCTGCCAGAACTAGAATCTGGCTTTCCTTCTTCTGAATCCTTTGTCTCATGCGTCAAAGCAAGCCAGGTAGCAGTGACGGGTGCTCTTTTTTTCCTTGTAGGATCTTGGGTAATGTGTAAAAAGCATCGCCGTTAAGCTGGGTCTGATTATCGAAAGATTGTTTAAAATAGAGATGCCAAGGCCTTTTCTTGGAAGATTTGGGAACAAGGCTCAGGAATTGCTGAGCAGGTTTCCTAGTGTGGAGAGCAACACAGTACAGCAAAAGAGAAGGAACATCTACGGGTAGGGTGTCCCAACAGAAAGGAAAGTGGGGATGAAGGGATCGAGGAATTTTCCTTCTAGCTGCTTTTATGGGTGAGCCACTACACCGCACTTCCTCTCTAGGAGAGACAAGGAATTAAAATCAAAGGTTTACCACTGATTCATGCTGCCCGAGAACACTGCTTATTGCACCACGCTGTGACCCTACACTCCACGACTTGGAAACAGATGTGGGGAGTGAGCAGACTGAGGTACTGAGAGCTGGGGGAGGCGGGGTGAAGGCAGAGAGCCAGGGAAAGAACTTCCCCCTGCTGCTAAATTTCAGGCAAGAGTGGAAGTCAGCCTAAATTGTTACCATGCGGATCCGGAATCATGTTTGCGATGGTCTGGGTCCAATTCCAGGTTTGTGCATTCAACAACAAGAACTGAAAACTCGGTGATGCTCCTGACCTGACTTTTGCCTCTGCCCCCATCTGAATGCATATGATGAAGTTGCGTTTTTAGCGAGACAGTCATTCCATTAGGCAAGAGTTTGGTTACTTTCTGCGCCCCACCCCCCTCCCCATGCACACTTTAAAAGGAAGTACAGAAAAGTTACGCAACGTGACCAAGGTTACACAGATCTCAATACTGTGGTTGCATGATTAAAAACGCAACCAAGCTGTTTTCCACTAAGCTTTCCAGACTCCCTTCTATATGTTTTTCTCAACGGCAAAACCTAGAGCCTACTTTCTTTGAATTTCTTCTTCTCGCATAGGATGGGTGTTTCTGATGTGCCCTTACATACATGGTTGGCCATTTCAATGTTTATCAAAGACAGGTCATTTTTTGATAGTTAAACATTCACCCTGGAAATAGCCTTTACCACTTCACTGCTGAACAGGAAACCCCAAGAACGCAGAGCAGGAATTTCAGCCTTGATTGCCACTGTTGCCGTGAGCCATCAAGTCAAGTTCAACTCACAGGGAGCCCAGAGGACAGAGTAGATCTGCCCCACAGGGTTGTCCTGGGTTGTAACCTCGACATAGCAGATCACTGCTTCTTTCTCCAACAGACACTGGACGGGTTCCCAACTGCCAACCTTTTGGTTGCCAGCCAAAGTACTTCAAGGCCCACGCATCGCTAGGACTCCTTTGTTTCCATTAAGCTTCGCCAATGGGATAGTACCTAACCGCTAAAGACACGGGCTGAGTTTCAGGGTCACAGTACTGACGTGGATCAGATCTAGCAAGGGATTCTCATCTTCTTTCAGTCTTAACACTCTTCCAGAAAAACAACCATAGCTTAGTCCTGGTGCTAGCTACTAGAGACATAAGGTTAAAGGACAGGCTATTCCCCTCACCCAAAGTAAGCTCCCTCCGGTCCAGAAGTACATACCAGACACTACCAGGGTGATAGCCAAAGCAGATTACATGGATGACTGTCTCGGGATTTATAACATTTAATCTTTAAAACCATAAGTATATAAAGAGATAAACCTGGATGGATGGCTAAAACGACCCCAATATTTGGTGTGTCTCTGAACAAAGAGAAAGTAAACTCAGCATTAGCATTTTTTAAGTGGGCTTTTCATCTGAAATCTGTGGCCTTGGTGCTTTTTTGGTGGTCTCGCCAACCCAGAGTCATATATCTGCACACACACACACACACACGACGGTGCTTATTATTTTGCTGGCATGATACAATTTCAAATTTTGATTCAGTGCTCTGAACATGTATTAGTTACCTCTACATTCATGACATGGTGCTAGGTGCTAGAAATATAAAGATCAATAAAATGTAACCCCAAACTCAAAGTGTTCAGTGCCCACGAAGATAGGCACCTATTAACTTCACACTGGTATATGTCTGTATCTCTGTGTAATTGAAAATTGCTTTCACATAAATGATCTTATTTGCTTTTCACAATAGCCTTATACAACAAATAGAGTAAGTGTAATCTGTCCATCCTACAGAAAGACAAAGTAAATAATAACAACCATTGTTTGCTACCGACTTGCTCCACGTTAACTCCACCCTCTCTTATACTGCCTTTATACAATCAATTTCCAAGTTGTGCTGATTCTACCACCTGAATGTCTCTGTAACTTTTGCTTCTCTATTTTTACCACCCTTAGCTTAGTTGAAGTAAGCTCATCTGTTCTTGCCTGGACTATTTTAATAACCTCCTAATTGGTCTCCCTGCCCACAAGTTCTACCTACTCTAATCTGCCACCAGAATTATCTTTCAAAAACAGACGTGGTCTTGCCACGTAGATGAAAGACTCTTCCAGGCTTCCATATCCATAGAGATCGGTTTAAAGTCTAAGCAAGGCACACAAACTTGTCTTTCACATCTCACCTCTTGATGCCTCTCCGTCCTGCCTTACCCCAAGCCAGATACATACACAACAGATGTTCCTGTCACCTTGAATTTGTCATTGTCTTTCAGTTCTCCCTTCTTCTGTCTGAGAAATGTCTTATCCTTTCAGAACAAGTTCAATGTCACCAATTTCATGAGCCCTTCATGGTTATTGTGGATTCAGTTATGTCCCCCACAAATATGTATCATAAATTCTGAACCCCTCTACTTGTGGATGTAACCCATTTGGGAATAGACCTTTCTTTGTTATGTTAATGATACAATGTCTGGGTAGGGTGTGTCTTAAACCAATCTAGCCTTTGGGTCAGGAGATACAAAGTACAGATTGGGCACTAAGAAGGAAGCACAGATGGAGAGTAGAGAGGTGCATGCATGGTAAGTAATATTTGTGGTAAACACTGAACTTATGCTCATAGCCAAACATCTGACATTCACCTTGTAGATGATTTTATCATAATTTCAGCTTCAAAATATAAGTCGAGTTTGTTAATGTTCTCCTAGCACATTACGGCTCTATGTGGAAATCATAACCACATCTTCCTTGTTATTATTAACAACTTATTTGTACTTATCTTTAATGATGTTTAAAGAAGATATTCTAGTTATACACAAAAACTTCTTAAAAACTTGAAGATTTAATTATTCCCAACTCCTTTTGAGGCCAACATTACCCTAGATCAAAACAGGATAAAGGTATCTTAAAACCAAAATAACAAAAAAATAAATAAATAAACTTCTCACAATTCTTCTCTTGATCAGTGTAAAACTCAATAAAATGAAAAATATAAAAGAATACATCCCCCCCCCCCCAACTACCATGATCCGAATTCTACCTTGCAGGACTGGATAGGGCAGAGGTTGCACACAGGTCCATATGGGAGCTGGAGGCACAGGGAACCCAGGGTGGATGATACCTTCAGGACCAGGGGTGTGAGGGGCAATGCTGGGAGAGTGGAGAGTGGGTTGGAAAGGGGGAACTGATTACAAGGATCCACATGTGACCAACTCCCAGGGAGATGGATGGCAGAGAAGGGGGGGAAGGGAGACTCCGGATAGAGCAAGATATGACAAAATAACAATCTGTGGATTATCAAGGGCTCATGAGGGAGTGGGGAGCGGGGAGGGAGGGGGAAAAAAAGAGGAACTGATGTGGAGGGCTTAAGTAGAGAGCAAATGCTTTGAGAGTGATTAGGGCAAAGAATGTACGGATGTGCTTTATACAATTGATGTATGTATATGTGTGGATTGTGATAAGAGTTGTATGAGCCCCTAATAAAATGTAAAAAAAGAAAAAAGTATACATCTCTGAAATGAAAGGTTGGTTTAATACTTGAATATCAATCAGTGTGTTTCATATCAGTAGGATTGTTTTAAAATAGTATTCTAATAGACACTTAAAAACAATTGGAAAATATAGCCTTGATTATTGATGAAAACTCTAAAAAGTTAAATTACTCCCTTAAGAATTAACCTTAAGTTATAAAGTCAATAATGTATGATATTAATATAAAGATAGATCATGTAAAAACAAAATAAAAATCCAAAAACAGATGTTCACAGTTTTGGAGAACTGATTTTTAAGAAATATGTAAAATAATCTAGCAATTGAAGGATAGTAGTTTCAACAGTGCTTGGATATTTAAATGTTCATATATAATAAAAGTTTTTGAAGACAAAATTAATTTAGTCACAGATTTTTCATTATATACAAAAGTTAACCCAAATATTTCAGGGATCTAAATGTAAATCAAAAACATCTAAAACTTCTAGTAGAAAGCATTTCAGAAATCTTCATGATCTTGAACTAGGCAAAGATTAATTCAGTAAAAAAAAGATTAATTCAGTAAAATGACAGAAATACTTAAAATTTAAAAAGATTAATAGACTTCAGGAAAATTTAGAATTCTGTTCCATTCAGACACTTGTAAGAGAATGGAAATACAAGTGCAAGACTAGGAAACAAATATTTGCAAATCACATGTCTGTATCCAGATTAGACAAGCAACTCAATAAAAAACATTGGACAGAAGCTGGGTCTTCATAGTCTGCAAACAGCCATCTGAGGATTGGTAACACAGAGGGACAGCGAAGGAGGGGAAGCCCTCAGGGGACTGGCGACACCATTGGTCACAACCAGGGGCTGAAGAACAGAACAACTGTGTGGGTGACACAGAACCAACAGGGTTCGTTCTGTTGTGCACAAGGTCCCTTTGGGTCACAACTGACCGGACGGCCCTAACAACATCCCAAGTACAGCAATGGGCTTCAGCTGTCCTGGAGAAACAGAGGAAGAAATAAGAGGAGAAAATGGGATGTGTAGCTAATTACCTTCAAGAACAACACACATTTTGCCCTGAGAGCAGAACTGTGTGGTGCTAGATCACCGTTACTGCGTGTTCTGGTCAATGATTCTCTAAAGGAATCCTTATTCAAAGAGCAGAAATGAGACCAGGATTTAAATTTCTCAGCGAATCCACGCTGAAGCCATTGAGGCTGGCTGGACTCCCAAAACGATTGCTGAGAGTTCATTTTTAAACTTTGAACCAAAAATATCTCCTGAAGTCTTCTTTAAACCAAACAATAGTTTAACCAGTAAAGAATGTCTTCTCGGAGCATTGTGTTCTTTTGAAGAGCTATCTTTAAAGGACAAAGTTGACAACAGCAACCTGAAAGATTAGATAGACAGCTTAGGAAAGAAGCGTGAGTGTACGTTAATGGAGGAGGAACAGCACAGCAGGAGGATGACAAGAGTTGTGCAACTTCAAGAAAGTCATCAATGTCACTAAGCACAATGTACAGGTAGAAATTGTTGAATTGGCGTATGTTTTGCTGTGTATATCTTCAACGGCAAAAATAAAATATTTATTTAAACTGGGCAGATTATCGGGACAAAAAATTGACCAAAGCAGTCAGGGTGTGAGGTAGTACCGATGAAGAGCACAAATTTCCCCCAGATCCTGGATGCTTCCTCCCCCCAACTACCATGATCCGAATTCTACCTTGCAGGGCTGGATAGGACAGAGGCTGTACACTGGTACATATGAGGGCTAGAGGCACAGGGAATCCAGGGTGGATGATACCTTCAGGACCAAGGGTGTGAGGGGCGATGCTGGGAGAGGGGAGGGTGAGTGGGTTGGGGAACTGATTACAAGGATCCACATGTGACCTCCTCCCTGGGAGAGGAACGGCAGAGAAGGGGGGGGAGGGAGACTCCGGATAGAGCAAGATATGACAAAATAACGATGTATAAATTACCAAGGGCACATGAGGGAGGGGGAAGGGGAGGGAGGGGGAAAAAAAGAGGACCTGATGCAAAGGGCTTAAGTGGAGAGCAAATGCTTTGAAAATGATTAGGGCAAAGAATGTACGGATGTGCTTTATACAATTGATGTATCTATATGTATTGACTGTGATAAGAGTTGTATGAGTCCCTAATAAAATGTTTAAAACAAAAAAAAATTGACCAAAGAAGATTTATCCATGACAAATGAGCGCATTAAGAGAAGCGCAATACAAAGTGTGCTAGAGAAAGCAGATGGTGCCCAGCTATCAGAAAGAATATTGTCTGGGGTCTTAAAGGCTTATCTTCAAACAGGCATCTAAGTGAGGCGTGAACTAAGTCCACATGGAAGAAGTATGCCAACCTGTGTGATCGATCCAAGGATTGTAAACCAAAAACTCAAATCCACATCTGAAGGAGGGAGAAAATGGTATCAGAGAAAGGTATCTGAACACCTGGTTGCAGAAAGCTGTGAAGAATAGTATAAGCCCCAATTCTATTTGCGGGTCCCTCCCCACATCAATTAAGCCTCTGGTGAATCCCCTCTGAAGACAGTGCAGGAATGTGATTGGCCTTCTATCAGGCAAAGAGCATTGTAAAGTGGATTATGGTAGACACAGTTAAGTTAAAATATAACTTGTCCTTTGATTGCTATTTGGGCCCCCTTATAAAGCTGTTTCCATTTTCAATATTTTCTTCTTTCTTTTCCTTTGAGGGTTTTCTCTGTTTAGTTTTGTCATTGTGCTGGGTATTTTGTTCCTTGTGTTTTATTTGTTTGTGTTTTTGTATGATTTTCCGTACATGAAATCCAGGATAGATCAATCTATAGAGACGGTAACTAGATGAATAATTACCTAAGGGCATGACAGGGGAGGTTGGGGGGAAATGGGGAATTAACGAGTACGACAAAGAAGAAAATGTTCCAAAGTTCATTGTGATGATCACATAGCTCCTCTTAATATGAGCGAAGTATTAAGTTGTATTATATGTGAATTATATGCCAATCAAAGTATTGTTTTAAAAGATGCTCAACATTTTCAGTCTTAAGCAGTGAACTGTAGAAGGCAGTGAACGCTAGAGGAGACAAGACTTCTATGTCTCCCTGTGCAGAGTCCAGCTGATGTCCCAGCGACTCCTCTGGGCACACTGGCCCCACTAGACTCTCACGGTGGTTCTCCAGGCCCCCAGAATTACTCACCAGCGGTTCTAAGTAATGTATGAAATGAGCTTCTTAGACGTCTTTAGACAAGCATGCACCCAAATCTACTGAGTTGTGTGGGAGTCATGTTTTCTAAAACCCCGTCTGTTTTGCAGTCTCCACAACTCTCCCTACTGCTCTTCTCTCAGAGAGATCTGTACAGCGTGCCTGTGTTCTTTTTAATTTCTCTCATTGCAGTGACTCAGTTTGTTTTTCCAGTGCCCACATCCTTTCCCACAAACGTAGAGGATTCTAAAGATGGTATAATAGAAACCAAGACTTTCTGGACGGCTTTGCCATTCATTCAGCTCCATGGGTGACCTCAGGAAGAGTCCTGCCATCCTTCCGGACCTGTGTCCTTATCTGTAAATTGCCACTCTACGCTTATGATCCACCATCGTTGATCTCATCATGATGAATACAAATGATTGCAAGCTTATCCATCAGGCTTTATCTACCTCTAAAATTCAGAGATTTTACCTGTGTCGTTTTGCCCTGCCTCCACCCTTCTTGGTCCGCTTTAGCCCATACTTTTTGCCTGGCTAACTTCACAGGAGTCCCCTCTGAACTAATCTGCTCATGTTTTGCTTTTCCAACTGTCTCTGTTTTTAGAAGTGGCACTTATTTTAATGATGGCTGCCGTTATGGATAACTACATAGAACCCTGCTCACATCTAAAGGGAACATGGCAATTAGTGTCGCTGCCTGTAGTGGTGACTTTCCGAATAGTCTTTGGACACCAACCTGCTCTTTGAGAGCACTCACCCATAAAGATGGCATCCTGCGGAACCTCAGTCACTACTGACATCAGCACTCCGATGGTTCCGAACCAGGGCTTGAAAAAGAATTCATCATTTCTCTTAGTGCCTTGTTTCAGAAGAGCTGGCTTCTACAAATCCCCCAAATCCACAATCAACATACGTGCTTTGAAGTTGTGCTGTAGAAAGCCCATCTCTCAGCCCTATTTGTACTATAAAACCTCTTACATTTCCACGGTGAAAGGAACCCAGTTTCTTCAGCTGTTCCCATAGGGCAGAAGATAAGATAAAATATGATCAACGTAGGCCTTGGAAACTGGTTTCATTCTGAAAGTTTGCATTGTCTTCCACAGTGAGAAGCTTTATAAAATATAATTAATTTTTTCAGCAAACTGAATTTATTATTATTATTACATCTGAGCAGAGCCATTGTTTCAGATACCTTCATTTTATATGGTCTGTGTTTATTAGCCATTTAGAGAATGTCTATTCAAATGGTTTTCCCATTTTAAAAGTGATTTGTTTATCCTTTTATTATTAGATTATAAGAGTTGTTTATATATTCTTTATACAATTCACTTATTAGATCTATTATTAGCAATTATTTTCTTCCACTTCATATGTTTTATTTTTGTGTAGTTAGAGTTTTAAATTTTTATGGAGCTCCACTTATCTGTTTTTAAACATTTTGTACCTTTTCCTCCTGCTGGCATATCTAAGCACCCACGTTTCCCTCTAAGAGTTTGTGGGTGTAGTCCTGATATTTAGATCATTGATTCATCTTGACTACTTTGGGACGTGGCATGAAGCAGGAATCTAACCAGTTTTGCATGTGAATGTCCTGTTTTCCCAGCACCATTGAATTTTCTTGGCATCTTGTCAAAACCAATTAACAAATGATAAATATGAACGTTCAGTCTGGATTCCATTGGTCTTATGTCCATCCTTATACCAGTATTACACTCTCTTTTTTAAACAGTTTTATTGGCACTTAATCCACATATCACATAATTCAAAAGTTCAATTATAAGAGGGGGTACCCCTCCCCCCAAAAAACTGGAATTGCATTGGGCAGAATTTTCTTAGTACACATTTTTCCCACTAGGTGAGCATCAAACAACTCTGAATTAGTGCACCCAGTGGCCTTGCCTGGGAAGGTTCTTTCTGGTCACAGTGAATTTTTTCCTGAAAGCAGTTTTGCTTAAGCCTCATTTTTTTGTGATGACTGATTTAGGAGAACAGTGTGTGCCTGTAAAATTTTGTTTCCTGCTTGGAGAAAATACCACAGAAACTGTTGTGATGTTGAACACAGCTTACAAGGACAGTGCTATGGGAAAAACTCAGGTGTACAAGTGGTTTTCTCCTTTCAAAAAAGGTGAAATGTCAATTAATGACAGACCTTGTTCTGGAAGTCTGTCAGCTTTCCCAACAGACAAAAATGTAGACTGTAGTTCATTTGGAGTTTGTTGTACCAGGTCAGACTGTTAATGAAGCTTTCTATTTAGAGGTTCTGAAAAGATTACACCAGAAAAGGCCTGCTTTGTGGCAGACAGGGGACTGGTTTTGCCACAACAATGCAGCTGCTCATGCAGCCATCTCAGTGAGCCAATTTTTGGCAAAAAAAAAAAAACCCAGCATGCTTCTCTTGCCCCACATGCCTCACTCACCTGACCTCACTCCATGCAACTTTTTATTTCCAAGGATGAAGAGGGACATGAAAGAACAGCAATTTGAGGGCATAGACAAGGTGAAGGAAAAAACAAGGGAGGTGCTATCAGCCATCCAAACAGATGAGCTTGAAAAATGTTTCCAATGGAATCACAGCTTTGACAAACGTAGTAAGTCATGGAGAGCACTTTGAGAGTGCTGCAGAGTCTAGTGGTTTTGAACTTCAGACCTTCTAGTTAACAGTTCAATGTGTAATCCACTACGCTACCATAGTTTCTTAGAAATACATATATTAATTTAGATTCCAAAATATCGCTGGATTCATTTGTTTAGTTCTGATAATATTGTGTTGCTAGGGGCCATCAACTTAGTACAGGCTCACAGTGACTTCGTCCATCACGTGAAACACTGCCTGGTCCTGCGCCCTCCTCACAATTGTTCTTATATTTAATCTCATTGTTGCAGCCACCGTGTCAAACCTTCTGCTTGAGGGATTTCCTCTTTCTCGCTGCCTCTCTGCTTTACCTAGAATGATGATCTCCTTCTCCGGGACCTAGTCTCTCCTGACAACATGCCTAAAGTATGTGAGATGAGGTCTTGCCATCCTTGTTTCTACAGAACATTCTAGTTGTACATCATCCAGACAGATTTGTTTGTTCTTTTGGCCGTCCGCGGTACTTCACATGCTTATGAGGCAATTGAAAATACCATGGCTTGGATGAGGCACACCTTAGTCCTCGAAGTACCGTCCTTGCGTTGCAATACTTTAAAGAGGCCGCGTGCAGCATGCTGACCCAGTGCAATGCACATTGGGATCTCTTGACTGCTGCTTCTGTGAGCACTGGGTGTGGATCCCCAGGAGATGGAGAGTATATTTAGGATTTCCTCCCTCATTAGATTTTTTTACACACAAGATTGTGTCATCTGGGGGGGAAAGTAGTTTTATGTCTTCCTTTCTAGGATGAATGGCTTCCATTTCTTTCCTTGCCCGATTTCCCCACATAGAACTACCACTGCAATGTTAAATAGAACTAGCAAGAGCACACATCCCTATCTTACTCCTGATCTTCTTAGGAAAACAACATTACATCTTTCATGATTGAGTGTAATAATAGCTGAGAATTTTTCTTGCTTATTGTCAGGTTGCGAAAGTTCATTTCAATTCTTATTTTCTTGAGACGTATCATTATTGGGTGGTACATCGTGTCAAGTGCATTTTCTGTATCTCTCGATTGCTTTTTGTCCTTTTTTCTACTGACATGGAATATAATTTCATTAATTGAATTTTGGAGATTAAATGAGCCTGCCATTTCGGGGATAATTCTCACTGGGTCATAGAACTGGTGGCATAGTAGGTTATGAGTTGCGCTGATAACCCCAAAGTTGGTCCTTTTAACTTGCCACTGCTTCCCCATAGAAAGATGATGTTCAGCTATAGAAATTATGCCCTATGGGGTCACTATGAATCAGAACCGACTCCGTGGCACTGAATTTTGAGTTTGGTCATAGTATGCAAGGGGGCTGAAAAAGTTCATGGAAAAATCCTATTATCTTTTAGGATTTTTCATTAGGATTATCTTTTAAATACATTTCCCATGAACTTTTTGAAGCTACCTCATATGATTTTTTATATGTTATAATACTCAGTTTGTTTTTTTAATTTTAGGAATTTTGCATTTGTATTTTAAATGGCCTATGGTTTCATTTCTAGTGATGTCTTTTTTTGGTAGAGAACTTCAAATATCAGTTGCATTAAGGAAAGGTAGAAAAATCTTAGAATGTACTAGAATTAAAAGGAATTCCTTAAATTAATGGATAAAGAACACTTCTACAAATCAGGCATCAAACAAAATTTTATGGTAAAATAATAGGAGCATCCTTCGTCTGATCATTCACTGTGAGTTGGAGTATGTTTAATGACAGTGAATTTGTGTGTGTGTTAATATGGACACGAGATATGGATGTCAGATATTAATGACTTTATTCAAAATTATAAGGCAGCACCTAAGAAAAAACTCTCATTTTCACCGAGTCAATGGTGACTCATAGAGACTCCTGGTGTGTTTCCAAGACTAACTTTTATGGGCGTATCAGAAAATAATGTATAAATGTAGGGATAAAAAAAAGGGAAGAATTAAAATCATTAAAATGAATAAAAATAGGTTGTCAGATATACTATATACCACTCCTTCTCCCCCACAAAATCAATGTTTCCTATACTAACAAAAAAACAGTAAGAAAAAAGCCTTATTTTTTTCTAAAAACTTAAAAAAATATCTCATTCACTGAATACATCTAATCAAATTTGTTCAAGACATTTATATTAAAATTTTTAATAATCGCTTGAACTACACAGAGCAGAACTCAACTTAAAAATATAAGTAATAATATAAATTTAAGAAATATCATATTTGTGAAGAAGATTCAATATCATAAAAGAAGTATTCTTCAAAGTTAACATATAAATTAAATGTACTACCAACAAAAATCCCAATATTTATGGATTTTATAAGCTAATCCTATGGTTCATATGAATAAAATAAAAGCCTATGAAAACCAAGAAAATATGAAATAGAAGGGAAAAAAGTAATAACATCCCATGAACAGTCAAAACATTACAAATCTGTAGTAAATAAACTGGGTAGTAACTGCTGATCTTAAAAGAAAAACAGAGCAGTGGAGTAGAGGAGATAGTCCAGGGAAAGATCCACAGAGGGAACTTGGGATTTGACCAAAAAGTGGAAATAATAGATTGCTATAGGACTTTAGTTACTCACATGGAAAAATGTAGAATTAGAATTACTTCACACCATGCTCACTATATTTCAAATCGAGTAAGTTATCATGGAGAGCCTGAGTTTTAAATAGTTTGGAAGAATATATTAGAAAATATTTGAAAATATTAAATAAGACCAAAAAGGAAAGCCTTTTTAAAATGACTGAAATTTTTGACCTTCTTAAAATTTTTTTCAACCACCGTATATGCATGTAAGAGTTGGAAAATGAATAAAGAAAACTGAAACTTATGTGTATTCAAAATAATTATGTTGTTAAAAAATTATGTCGTTGGTGAAAACATTGAAGGTGCCGTGGGGTTCCAGAAGAACCAACCAGTCTGTCTCGGAGGAAGTACAGAAGATTGAGCCTTGAAGGTGAGGGTGGCAGCACTGGATCTCAAGTTCGTTGGACATGTTACCAGGAGGAACCAGTCCCTGGAGCAGGACATTATGCTTAGTAATCACTGTTCTATGCCAAGAAATTTTGAATACAACTATTTGGCCAACTGACTGGAAGAGATGCATATTTGTACCCATTCCAAAGAAAGGTGGCCAAACAGAATGCCCACATTATAGAACAATCAATCTCATGAACATTACAAGCAAATAAAATTATGCTAAGATCATCCAACAATGGTTGCAGCAGTACATTGACAGGGAGCTGCCAAAGGTTCAGACCAAATTCAAAAGAGGAAGTGAAACAAGGGATCCATTGCTGATGTCAGATGGATCTTGGCTGGAAGTAGAGAATAGAAGAAAGCTGTTTGCCTTTGTTTTATTGATTATGCCAAGGCATTTGACTATGTGGATCTTTAAAAAAAAACTATGGTTAGGCTTGAGAAGAATTGGAATTCCAGAGCATTTCGTTGCTTCATGCATAACGTGTCCATGGAACAAGAGGCAGTTGTGCAAACAGAACAAGGGGACACGGCACACTTTAAGATGAGGAAAGGTGTGAGTAGGGTTGTATCCTCTCACCACACTTATTCAATCTGTAGAACAAGAGACTAATCAGATAAACTGGACTACACAAAGAATAGGGAATCTGGATTGAAAGAAGGCTTACTGACAACCTTCACTGGCAGATGACGCACCTCGCTTGCTGGACGTAGAGGACATGAAGCATTTGCTGATGGAGTTCAAGGATTGAAGCCTTCGGTGTGGATTGCAACTAAATGTAAAGAAAGCCCAAATCCTAACAACCGAACCACTAGGTAGCATCATGATAAAAAAGAGAAAAGATGAAGTTGTCACGGGTTTTGTCTTGCTTGGATCTGCCTCAATGCTCATACAACCAGCACTCAAGAGATCACAGAATGTATTGCATTGGGTAAACCTGATGAATCTGATGCACAAGTTCTCTTTAAAGTGTTGATAAGCAAGGATGCCACTTTGAGGGTTCAAGTGTGGCTAACTCAAGTCATAGTATCTTCAATCACCTCATATGGGAGTTACATAATCTACAGGAAAATTGAGGAAGGGGTGTACTGTAGCCTGTCAACCAGGTCACAGTTTGAGGACCTCATTTGGAGGTACAATGGAGAAAAATAGCTCACTGGAGGTCAGACACACACTCTGCTTCATCTCCCTTCAAGACATTTCCTGTTGACAAGCCACATGGAGGTGCGCTAATGGAGCCAGAGCCCTGGAGCCAGAGCACTGAGATGCTTCTACCGCCAGGGAAACCACCAGACTTTCCACCCACTGGCCTGTGATCTTTCCGTACTCGGCATCTGCATGCGTTGCATGAGTCCGAAGAGGAATTTATTGACTGGTATCAGACCTATGGACTAATATCAGACTTATGGACTTGATCTGGACTGGGCTGACTTATGGACTTGATCTGGACTGGGCTGGGAGGTTTTCTCAGTATACAATTGTTCTCTTATAGAAAGAACAATACGTGTGAGTGTCTATGAATTTTTTCTTCTAGGCCACCCAGACTAACACACCTCATATGCCTGTGAAAGTTAGACTTTGATTGAGAAAGACCGATGAAGATTAGATGTATCTGAATTATGCTGCTGGCGAGGAATATTGAAAGAACCATGGACTACCAAAAGGGCCAACAAATCAATTTTGGAAGCACTGCCAGAATGCTCCCCAGAGGGAAGAATGGGGGGATTTTGTCTCACGTGCTTTGGACATGTTGTCAGATGAGACCAGTTCCTGGAGAAGGATGTGATGCTCCGTAAAGTACAGGGGCAGCAAAAACTGAGACGACGTTCCACCAGATGGGTTGACACAGTGGCTGCAACAATAGGCTTCAACGATTGTGAGGGTCTGATGGGACAGTGTCTTTTTCTTTGTACAGAATGAACTTCAAGGCACCTGGCAACACATCCTCATAATTTACTTAGCTACCATTTGACCCGAGAACAAACATGTTCAAATTCAAGCATAGGAGGGAGGATAAACATTACATAAGAATTCCTGAAGGGATTTTTCTAATTTACTTAGTAGACAAAATAAGTGATTAACTTGAAGATTGAAGCCACACCACAAACACAACGTATAATCTGTTGATTTCTGCTTGCTGATAGGAGCAGGGTGAGCACCTAAGCAACTGAATTAAGAATATTTGAAAATATCAGATGTTCAAAAACCCCACATTTTTTTAAAATCAGAATTTTCTACAAACTAAACAATGCTTTGATTTAACTTCAAGAGGCATCCGTATCAACTGATTACTCCAAATACTTCTCTCTTTTTTGTCTGTAATGGCAAAATGCAAATTTTAAAAATTATTTCTATGATTACAATAAACATGGAGAACAAGCTCTAGAACCATGACGTATTATTTGTTGTTCCCAATCTCTGGACTGAATAGAAGGAGCTACCTTAAAGAAGTCCCTCTGGTAAGTGGAACCCAGATGCAGAGGCTTTTTCTTCATTTCTGAATTGAATAAAAATGGTTTCTTATAAGCCAGTTTCTAACTGTTATTAGAAAATTGGGAAGTCTGTGTGAGATGTATTGTAAATAAAACTACAAGAAGAAAATTATCCATTTCAAACCAACAATTGGATATGAGATTAAGCCAGTTCTGAACAGATAACGTTGCGTCTCTACCTCACCACCCTTTCCCTCTTCCCAGAAAAAGTTACAGTAATCCAAAAGTCTATTCTAATGAGTTCATAATTAAACATGAAGAGATAATCAGTAATAGATAATCAGTAACCCTTGATTAAGAACCTTCCCCACTCCCACGCCCCATTCCTTCCTGCCTTTTGTTTTGCTTTGTGGATTTGAAGTTATAGATTATATTTCTATTATTCTTATGATTTCCCTACATGTCTGTACCGGTATTTAATTAAGTGTTTTTCTAACAAATCTAAGTTATTCAGTGTCTTTGTCTTAACCTGGCTTTAATAGAAGAGTGAAATTAGCGATGCATAGCCTAGAGGCTTCTCAAAACAGGAGCTGATAAATCCAAGACGGGCAAGAAGACCACAGGCTGGTGACTGCAGACACAATGAATTCAAGGTCCACAGGCTTGGATTGACGCCCAGGATTGGTAAGCAACATGTCAGACTGTTGGTTCAAGTCCAAAGAACCAGATGTCAGTAAGTCAACTGAAGGATCCAGATCCAGCAAAAAAGCAAAAGAGTGTTTCTATACCACCAATTTATATGGGAAGCAGGCCACACCCTTTCAATTGATTGAATCAAGGCTATGACCGAATAAGGGATACCATGGGATCACATTATGTTAGGTCAAGTCCTTTGGGATTACTGTTGAATGCCAACCCACTGAGAGTCTTAGTCCAATTAATTAACAAGCAAAACCTATCACGGTCTCTCCTCTTAATAAGACAATGGCCCTAAAACACTTCACTCACTGAGTATTTCTTATTCTTATTGTTACCTTTATTTTCATTTTTGAAAAATCAAAAATGGACTATCTTTTTTTGCTTAAAGACAACTTGAGTGTTATCTTCCACCAATTTTGATTTATTTTGTTTTAACCATTTTAAGGTAAAATTCAGTGATATTAATTGTATTGTGCTACCATCACCACTATATAAAATTTCAAAAAATTTACGTAACTCCAAGTAGGCATTCAGTGCCCCTTCAGCTATCACTCCGATTCTCTCTTTTCTCGGGCCCTAACACCACTAATAACCTCTGTATCTATATATTTACCTTAAGCATTGGGCTGTAAACCAAAATTTCAGCCATTTGAAACCACTAACCTCTGTGCCGGAGAAAGGCTTGCTACTCCCACAAAAAGTTACAGTCCTGGAAATCAAGAGAAACAGTCCTATCCCGTCCTGTAGGATCACTATGAGTCAGAGACAACTCAATGGCAGTGAGTTTGGTTTTGGAGATATACCATTTAAGGGGGGACCATACAATGCATGCTATTTAGTCCTTTTGTTTTTTATTTATTCCACATAGCACAATGTTTTCGAGACTCATCGATAGCATGTATCAGAATTGTATTTCTGTTTATGATTGAATAATACTCTACTGTATAAACATACTATATTTTGTTTATCCATATATCGATTGATGGACACTTTGGCTGTTTCGCCTTTTAGCTTTACTAATAATGCTACACTGAATACTGATGCACGAATATCTGTTTGATTCCATGTTTTCAAATCTCTGGAGTTTGGTATGTCTTTTTGGGGGGTCGGGTGGGAAGGCGCCCCAGTGGTTAAGTGATTAGGTGCTTGGTTGCTAACAAAAAGGTCAGCAGATCAAACCTACTAGCCATTCTGGGGAAGGAAGAAAGGTGTGGCCGCGTGCTCCGATAAAGATTAACTTAACTGATCCACTGCCATCAAGTCAATCTCAATTCATAGGCTTTCTGAGACTCTGAAGATGTAAAGGAACAGACTGCATTCTTATCTTTCTTCTGAGGTTCTGCTGCTGCATTTGAACTGCTGACCTTGAGGTTGGCAGCCCAACACATAACCCACTGTGCCACCGGGGCTCCCTATTTGCATCAAAGTAAAGCTAAGTAAGGACTGTATGTACCCGCTCTGACTTTCTAAAAGCTCCCTAAATATTTCAGCCTTGGGAATCCTATGGGGCAGTTCTCTCTGTCTTATTTGTTTGGTATGATTTGGACTTGGCTACTGTAATATTTAATAATTAAATTACTCTTTTGAATTTAATTTCTGTGCTATTTATTTAATCCTACCCCTCCTCTCGGGGTACTTTGATTTCTGCTGTAATAAGTTTCTCATCAAAGGTGCATAGGTGGGATGTGTGTCCAAATATTACCCTCCCCTTGAATAAACATTTAACTAAGATGATAGGTATCGGCTGCCAGTTCTTTTCCCTCAGAAATTGAAAGATGTTTGTCTCATTGTCTTTTGGAATCTGTGAGTGAGTACAAATGATAAATTGGTTGGCAATGTAGTTTGAGGGGAAAGGAACTAATCTTTCTTCTGGATCAGGTAATTTCTAAAATTCAAAGATACAATTTTAAGTTACTTAAAATTGGAATTGCGCTTTCCATCTGAGAGTTTGTATCTCTTTTCAATTCAAGAAAATTATCTCATATTCTATATAAATGAATTGTCTACATATATCTTCTGTCACTTTTTTTGAAGTATGGTTGGCTCAGCATTTTTAAAATTTGGAGGTTAAAATAATTTGAGAAAATGTCTAACGTACATGTCCCAAAATTGACAGGGTCTTTGAACGGCACCACCCCATCCCAACCTCCACAAAGAACTTTATAAAGACCCCAAAGTCCTTCACAGTGAAATTACAGTAGGGTTGGGATAAAAGGAAATCCCTAAAGTATTCCTTTCACAGTAGTTCTGGAATAATCCACTCAACTCACTGCCATCGAGTTGATGCCAGCTCAGAGTGAGCCTCTAGAACAGGGTAGAGCTGCCCTGTGAGTGAGGAACCGTACATTACAATGCTTCATTCAAAGGAAACTCCACTTGCCTAAGGTTAAGTTGAGGTCTACAGTGAGAGACTGAGGATAAGATTTCATTCCGTGCTTGTGTCAGATTCAGGGCAATACTCACAATTTCCTGAATTTCAGTAATGTGTTTTTATGCCATGTCACATTTCCTTTAACTCCTTAACATATTTCTAAAATCTCTTAAATTTCTTAACCATGACAGAAAAATCCATGCTCAGATTATTTTCCAATCCAACAACGAGGGGTACTCAGCATCAAGAAAGGATCCACTGGGCACTGCTGATACAGAAAAGAACAAACTGGCTCGCCTAGCAATGCAGATCAATTGTTGTTCCCCGAGTAGCCTGACTTGTGATGTCCTGTCAACGAAATGCACTGTCGCCCAGTTCCTGGGCCTCCTCCCTGTTCAGTGCTGTCTTTTAGCTACTGTTTCAGCCCTTGTAGAAGGTTTCCTCATTTTTGTGACCTCTACTTTTTCATCACGGTGATGTCCTTTCTAGCTATTTTCTGAAGACATGTCTAAATGAATGACTGGCTGTTTTCACCCATGTTCACCCACTAAGGAACGTTCTGGTTGACAAGGGCAAGTCAAAAGGATTTCTGGAAAATCATGGAAAGCTTTAGGAAATAAAAATATCAAATGTAAATCTATTGTCCTTTGACATAACTTCCACCTAGGTCTAGATGGTGATGAAGGTGGTGGTTAAATCTCTAATCCCTCTCTATAGAATGTGGTGCTCTTTTCTCTATGCCATGTCAAAACGGCAGTTTGGGCATCTTCAAGGCACACAAAGCTTGTCGTTTTTCAATGGTTCTTGATTGGGGGGAACAAAAAGCCATCCGAAGGAGTAAAATCAGGGAGGTATGCTGGATGGAGTATGATTTCCCAGCCAAAGTCTCATAAGATAGCACTTACTGCCCTTGAAAACTGAGCAGGTACCTTGTCGTAATAGAAAAAAACATGCTTTGAAGTAACTTTCCTGAACTTTTTCTCACCAGTGCAGTTTTTCTTCAAACATCTTCAAAAGAAGCTCATTATGATCATGCTGAGTCTTTTGAGAAATGCTATCAAGTCTTTGGAACCCCAAGAACAGTCCCCATAGCCTTCTAAAGCTCCATAACCTCCCTGCCACACATTTAACAGCTCAACAAATTCTATGGAGCACTGGTGGCGTAGTGGGTTAGAGTGGGACTGCTAACTGCAAGGTCAGCAGTTCAAATCCACCAGTCGCGCTGCAAAAGAAAGATGATTCACAGTCTCAGAAATCCTAGAGAACAGATCTAGTCTGTCCTAGAGGACCCATGAGTCCGTATAAATTTGACGGCAGTGAGTTTGGTGGGGGTGGGAGGTTATCAGCAGATCCCCTGGGAACCCACTGCTTTGATTTTGGGGAGCAAAAATTAACACAGTCTAACGAGACAAAGACAAGTGTATTCCTGAGAGAACCTGTCTGTAGCCACTGCTGGTTGCAAAGATACAGAGATATGTTTACCCATGCGTAGCTTAGAATAAGTCCACGCATGTCTGAACTGGAACCCCAGTAGCTGTGCCTTTGACTTCTCCTCATATTTCTTTGAAGAGTGATGGTTTGTCCTTTGGCAGGACGTGATGTGTTCAATACTGGGAGCATTGTATCCCTTCACTTTATCTGATCCACAGTGTTTCTCCTCCACGGTGACCATTCCAAGTATGCAAGAAGGCAGACGGTGTAAAGAAAAACACAGTGCCAGGACGAGAAGGCTCGAGCATGATCTACAATAGCAGCGAGCAAGCACAAAGTCTTCCCTGCTGAAAGCGAAGACCGCCCGAGATACTCGCTGATGAAGGTCCAAGACTAGAGGCTTAGTGTGTTTGATACCTGAATGTGAAGAAAATCCACACAACTGGACCAGTGAACAACATCATGATAAATGGAGAAGAAACCGAGATTATCAACAATTTCATTTTACTTGGATCAACAATCAATCATGTTGTCAAGTCAGGATGTGGGAAGGCAGGGTGCAACTGAATTTGGTCCATAAACAGATAAAGAAGCACTTGCAAGTCAAGTCAATACAGGTGCTCATCCTCGTTGAGGAGCAAAAACAAGTCCTAAGCAAGAGCAGAGGAAGGGCATCATCTCTTACCTGAGCCTGCGAGAAGGGACCAAAAGGTAAATAAATACGCTGCAGTGAAGTATAAAAATAGCTTTCATCTTGCTGAAGAAAAGTGAGACTGTCGATGTTGCTGGAGTAATAACAAAGAAAACCTAGGAGCTTAAAGAGAAAGAAATGCGTTTAAAACGATGATTAAGAGATGCAGTTGGGCAGGTAATAGAAGAACAAACACCAGAGTTTATCCACAGTGACCAGGGAAGAAACACAAGTTTTTAGTGGGCCCGTTGGGTTTAATTATGAGACTATCTTGAGCAGCTCACTGTGGTTAAAAACCATCGACAAAAGAGGCAAATCTGAGTGCAAGAAAATCTGATAGACAGGACCAAAAAACAGAACAAAAACCACCCAGGCGGAAAAGATGCCCCTGAAGTCACTGAACATTAAATCCTCAGAGTGGAGGGCATCTAATGGGGCCAGGAGAAACTTATGGTCAAAACAGACAATTATAGCTTTTAGGGAATTGACAAGGAAAAGGATCGGAGAGAATCAAAAGAAATTAAGCAAAATGTAGTTAGTTCCCCAAAAGGTTAGCAGCAGTCCATAATGTTATCCAAGGAGATCTAGCAGACTCAAGCCAGATCCAAGATAGTGTCAATATCCCTGCGACATATTCCAGGTAAGGAAACCCAACAGTCAAATGCAGGAGCACCACACGGTCCAACAAGTGGCTCAGGCGGTGAAAAGACCTCCGGATTTCCACAGAAACTCAAGCAGCAATGCCTTGTACGCAAGGCTCAGTCCAAGCGCAGAGGGCAGAAGTGGACAAGGAATCAGCTCCTCGCTCAAATGATCAGGGATCTGATCTGTGCTTGAACCCCATCAATGGACACAGTACAAATCTGAGACGACAACACACACCAGCCATAAAGGTAGGATACCCATGATGCAAAGGAGCCCTGATGGGGCAGTGGTTAAGCACTCAGCTCCTAGCCGAAAGATCAGCTGTTTGAACCCACCTGCTGCTCCACGGAAGAAAGAGGTGACACTCCGCTTCTATAAAGACCACAGCCTTGCAAACCATGCGAGTCTGTTCGACTCTTTCCTATCAGGTCATGAAGGTCAGAGCTGATTTGCTGGCACATAAAAACAATAAATCTCAACTGGGATCTGAGAGGAAATGGAAGAAGTGCTGAATTAAGAGGACATTTAAGACTCTAGGCCATTTCTCAATTCCAATCTGCATCTTGACACTAGGGATAGGTCTCATGATACATTTTCAAGCTTCATTCTTAGCAGAGCTGGGGCGCTTGTAGGGTTTTAATTCCTAAAGTTCATTTGCGTTCAAGTAGGGCTGATTTCCCTCAGGGGGGTTTGGTCTTGTGTGGGGACATTTCTGCTGTGTCATAGCTGGGTGGAGAGACAGGAGGGTGCTCCTAATACCTGACAATGCCCAGAAGAGCTCCGACCACAAAGACTTACTCTCCTTAGCATGTCAATATGGCTGAAAGTGCAAAGCAATGCTCTGACAAGGCTCAGACAGCAAGGACAGGCAGCAACAAAGGCTGAGTTGGATGCTTGCCATTCCATTGTACCGTACCCTCCACGCCCTGAGTGCTTGCTTATTCATTCAGCCACTCTCGCGGTGATTTGGGATGCACAGAGGCTGTAGTGAGCACCAGCAATACCGTGATGCTTAAGAAATGGTGCTTGGGCTAGTAAGAACTCAACGGCCTTCGTTCAGTTTTAACAATGACGCCCATAACCCCAAATAAATGACTGTTTTCTTCCCATCTATTCTTGGTCTCGACAATTCACTGCCATTGAGTCAAGTCTGACTCATTGTGATCCTACATGGCCGGGTAGAACTGCCCCTGTGAGTTTCCAAGACTGTAGCCCTTGATGGGAATAGAAAGCCTCGTCTCTTCTGAGGAGCAGCTGGGGTTTCCAACCGCTGACCTTGCAGTTAGCAGCCCAAGGTGTGACCACTCTGCCACCATTCTCCTCTCTTCTTGGTAGAAATGACTGTCATGGGCAAAGGTGGTTGCAGATTCAACTCATGAATGAAATGTGTTTAGCATTTCCAGGAGCACTAACTTCAGGATTCTCTGGAAGGAAAAGGCCAAGAGCAAGGCTATGGGGAGAAAACCATGAGGATTGAGGCAGCTTCGTGACGCAGCTTCCTGAACTGCCTTCACAGTGTGTTCATCCATTGGGAAGAGCATCCATCCTAAAATGCAGCTTCACAGTCTTTGGGAGGCTACACCGAGGTCTATAATTCTCTGTGAAATGCATCAAAAATGTCGATGAACTGAGCGTGCATGGAATTATATATGCTTGGATTGTAATGTGAAAAGCAAGTTAAGTACAATATTACTGGTGGAGTTTAGGTGATGGATTCACTACAAGAAATCTTTTAACTTTAAAATGTTTGCATGAACAGTTTTATAACAACACATTCAAAGTACTGTAGCTTACTCCCCCACTACTTATTTCGTTTAGAAAAACTTTGGGGGAAAAAACAAGACTAAGCCATATCTACTTAATTAGACTAGAAAAAAATGTTTCTGAAAGCATTTAACTCACTTTTGCTTCAGGAGAACAGCTGTAGTAAGAGTCCACTCCCCTCAAGGGGGGGTCCATGCACCTGAAACAGTGGTAGCCCAGGGTCTTCTTAGAAATGCAGAATCTGAACCACAAGACAGTCTCATTCAAAATGGGAATTTTAACAAGATCACCAAGTGAGTCCTATACACATTAAAATTTAAAAGCATCAGGTAATAGAAAGATCAATGACCTAGCAATGACAAATCCAAGTTCTACTTTCAATCCATTCATTCATACATTTATATGCAGGTGTGTTATATTTTTGTTACATATATTATGTATGTAAAATATATTCTATATTAGGTCAATGTTAGCATGTGGGGGAGGGGGCTATTATGTTCCTATCACTTCTTTAGGCACTGGAGATGCTGCAATGATTAAGACAAATTCTTGCTTAAATTCTTGTGGGACAGGCAACTTCAGAAAAATATATTAAACATATTAAGAATGACTTGTCAGAAATGATTTAAGTTAATACATCAATAAATACCAAAACCAAACCCAGTCCTATTGATGTGAATCCAATTCATAGTGACTCGGTAGGGTTCCTAAAGCTAAAAGTCTTTACAGGAGTAGACAGCTCCTCCTTCCTTCAGTGAAGCAGCAGGGGGTTCTGAACCAACAACCCTATGGTTAGCAGTCCAACACACAGGCCAGGGCACCTACTCAATACATACTGAGTGCTAAATGATGGCACCAGGAGCCCTGGTGGTGGGGTAGTAGGTGACATGTTGGGCTCCGGAAGACAATGTCAGTAGTTGGAAGCCACCAGGTGCTCCGAGCTAGAAGTAGGAAGATGTCAACTCTCAAGGGCATGCCTGCCGGGTCCTATAGTGTTGCGTGATGGCAGTGAATTTGTGTTTTGAAATAATGATAAGGCTACAAGCAAAGTGGAGCGGTGGAGAGGGGGAGGGAGTGTTCCAGACTTAGGAAGCAGCCAGTGTAAAAGCCCCCAGAGGAATGACCATGGACTCATCGCTTCATGTCTGTCTAGATCAGAAATTCCTCTTCTGTAAAATAAAAGTGGTGGACAAAATAACTCTGAAGTCCTATTTTAATTCTCTGATTGCATAACTATTTTTTAGGATAAATATTCTAAGAAAAAGAAATAGTTGTATTTTTAATCGCAACAAGCCCATGGCTTTATAGTTAAAGAGGTAGCTATTAAAATGGCTGCAACCCCAATGGTTCTGAACAGCACCTGAGATTAGCTCACCACTCACAAGTTTTTAAAAACATTTTCTTGCCTAATCATGCCTCAATTCAAAAAGAAGAGTCAAAGATGGTTGCTCATTATCAATCAAGAGCTAACTGCTCAGGAAACCCAAGGCCCATTACCATCATGCCCATCTGCCTTCCATTTACCCCCTGATGTCAAGTACTCCACACTGCTGGCAGTGTGTCACGCTATGGTGGCTGGTGTGTGGCTGTGACGCCAGCGCTATTTCAGAAGGGTTATGCATGGTGAACAGGCTTCAGTGGAGTTTTCTGATTAAGAACGAATTAGGAAGAAAGCACACGTGGTCGACCCACTTCTGAGGAATTAACCACTGGAACCTTCATGCACAGCAGGAAGATGGTGTCTTATCTAGTGCAGAAGCTGAGCCCCGTGGGTTGAAGTACTCAGTGTGGCTGGAGCAACAGTGCGCTCAAATTAACAGCTGCGCGGATGGTGCCGGACCAGGCAGAGGTCATTCGGTTGTGCACGGGGCTGCAATGAATTGAAGCCCGCTCGCTGGCACTTACCAACGATAACATGTCACGTAGTGGATTTCACCTTCCAGAGGTGCTAACAGCTTGGCAATGGAAATTTGAGGTAAGGTTCTGATAATTAGCAAATGGACTCAGATGACTTACAACGAACCCTACGGATACTGCTTGAATTACCTCACATATGAAATAGTAAAACAGTACGCAAGGAACCCTATCGCACAACTTTCTGGTAAGGTTGTGCTGAAGCTGTGACAAGGGCCAAACCCTCCAGAGAATCTTACCTTCTCCTCAATCCTGTATCCTTATCTTACCCGCACCAACCCATTCAAAGATGTCTGCTGGCATGGTCCCTTGTTACATCCGCAATCCAAACACACTGAAATGAGTTTAGTTCCTCAAATCCACTCTACTGTCCTTTTACTTCTGAGTCTTAAGAGAAGGCTGTTCCCTCTGTCTAGAAATCCCTTCCACCACATGATCTAATCTGACGAAAGTCTGTTCATCTTTGGATCTAGGAGTCTCAAGACTCTGAAATGGTCCCTGCTCTCCTGCCCAGTCCTTGGACTGTCAAGGTATTTTTGATGCACTGCATGATGAATTCACTTGTCTGTATCTCCTTAGACTATCCGAAATGGGAGGAATCAAGTTCTTCTTGTTCAATGTTGTCGGCCCAGAATTGTATCTATTGCTTTGATACACATTGCCCTACCCAAGGCGCTGAGTCCTTTCCAACTCTTAACAACCCTGCCGGGCAGAGTGACACTGTGGAGACTATGAGCCTACACGACAGCAGAGTCTCATCTTCTCCTGCAGAGCTGCTGCTGCGAGGGCTCACGCTCCAGCTGTGCAGTTAATGGCCCAAACGTCACCCATCACATCATCAGGTCCCTCTGGCATATGCAGGTGCTTAAAAATTACTTATTGAATGCTTGAATGTCATTAGTGCCGCACTCGACTAACTCTTGGTCTGTGTTCTTTGCAGCAAATGTTGTCTATTCCCTTTTAATAAGGAAAGGTTTCAGAATTAAAAAGGTGCTCCCTTGATAGTGTAACATCCAAAAAATGATTTGTCTTCACAATCATAGAAGTATGTATATGTCTTTGGAAGCAACAGCCCATTTCTCTACCAATCTTAAATGCTAATATTCAGTTTCTCAATAAAAACTGACCTGTTCCTTTCTACTTCTCTCTACTCCTTCACCACCCGCCCCCTGGCTTTCTCACACAGAGAGGTACTATAGAGATGAACACACACACACACACACCACTCAAACTTTCAGTTGAACAGCTAAAAGGTTCAAATAATTTTTTTTCAGGGTCCCTAGGAAGAGAACCACATTAGTTCCAAAATTACAAAAGCTTTGTTTGGCGGTTTTTGTTTTTTTTTAATAAATCCAGGAATCTCCGGCTGCTCTGACAGCTGAGACAAAGAGACTGTCTCAGTCATCATGATTCCCTCACACTGGTTTGCAGAAGCATGTTTTGCTTTTGTTTTAAGCAGGAACAGATTGCTCAGGTTTGGGGAGAGCCAGATGCAAATCAGAAAGCTCTTCTTCCTCTCCAGTTTTACAAGTCCCTGCTCTCAGGCCAGCTCGGAGATTATTGACTAAACTGCGGAGGAAACCGCCTTCTTTTGAAAGATGGCCATGTGTGGCCGGAGCCTTCCTTCTGCAGCCAGCTAAGGAGGTTAGCACAGAGGGAGGGAGGCAGGCGGGCGTGAGTGCTACTCCAATCCAGGGCTTGATCTCACTGGGGACGAAAGAGGGTGGAAAATTAACTCTTCCGTGGCCCGGACAAGTTCCCAGGTTGTAGAACTCATCAGATCAAAGGAAGAAACCCACAGCTGATGTGCTCCACAAGTCCTCCCAGCAGCCGCCCTCCGGCGCTGGGCCAACCTGTTCTTTTTCATTTGGGGAGGAGCCTAAAGGGAAATCACATTTTACAGCATTCTTTTCATGTGCCGGCCACTATGCTAAGTGCTTCCCATGCATTATCTTATGTAATCCTCTGCATGACACATGTTATCCTCAGTTTACAAAGGGGTTGAAGCCCGCAGAAAGTAAAGACGTTAGCCACAGCCATTGATTTAATAAATTACAGAGCAGAGGTTCAAAGACCTGTGTACAGTGGCTTCCAAACCCAGTACTTTCTTCTTCCTGTAATTTGAAATTCATACCTTGAAATCATAAGTACAAGTCTAGGCCTTTTGAGGGACTCCAAACAGAGAGAGAAAATTCTACACCACTTATAACACCATAATAATGGCCATTCTGGACAACAGAAAAATGGGTGAAGAGAGACATCGGACAGTATAAGACATGAAAAACTAATACTTTATAAATTAGCAAGGGTTTGTGAGAGAGGGCGGGTACAGGAGGGAAGGGGAAATGAGCTGATACCAAGGGCTCAGGTGGAAAGCAAGTGTTTTGAGACTGATGAAGGCAACAAATGTACAAATGTGCCCGACACAACGGAGGGGTGGATTGTGATAAGAGTGGTATGAGCCCCCTGTAAAATGATTATTGAAAAAAAAAAGGAGCCCTGCCTGGTCCTCTGCCGTCCTCACAATTGTTCTTATGTTTGAGCCCATCGCCGCAGCCTGTGTCAATCCATCTCATGAAACACGCTGTTTAAAAGTCAAGTTATGTATTCTTTCATATTATTGTGTGCACACTAATTATGTAACTTGAGGCATGCTATTTATTGCCTAGCTCCTTACTAATAGGTGCTGGCTTTAGAAGTGTCCGTACATACTTCTCACTAGTTAAAATGAACAAATATTAATGGAATAAGAACTGCATCAGCAATTGATGTATGGATTGTTACAAGAGATGTAGGAGCCCTCAATAATTTTTTTTAAAAAGGACTGTATCAGACATACTGCTACCATATGGAAACAATAAAAAATGCCTAGAAACCAAAAATAATAGCCACTCTATGGGACACAGAAAATGCCGTAGGGTGCGTTAGGTTAAGCGTTGGGCTACTCATGGTCAGTGGTGTGAATGTACCAGCCATTCAGTAGGTGGACGATAAGGCGGATTGCTTTCTCAAAGATTTCCAGCCTGGGCGACCCTGTGGAGCAGTTCGGCTGTGCCTTGGAGGGTCACGACATTTCAGAACGACTCAAAGGCTGTGGAAGGGAGAGCAATAATTGATGTGAGCCCAAATATTGTCCTCAACTGTATTGTGATTCTAGGACTCTTGGCACAGAGTTTTTTTGACAAAGTTACCTGTCTGCCCAGATAGCCTCGTTTCCCTTAACGACTGAGGACAATTCTTGCATCTAGGTATGAAAATTAAGGCTGATGTTCATAGACAATGCAAACAGTTAACAAACTCAGCTGTTAACCAGAGTGTTGGAAGCTTGAGTCCATCCAAAGAGGGCACGCCTCAGTGAAGACGACCTGCTGTCTGATTCAGAAAAAGCAGGGGCTAAAAACCCTATGGGGCAGTGTTCTCTGCTGATACACATGCTGTTGCCATGAATCAGAATGAATTCCATGGCAACCAGTTTGTTTTCCTTCCTGTTGTTGTTGTTCTTGTTATTTTACACTAGAAAGGAAGGAGAAGAAACTATGGCCAGTAACGGAAGAGCTGTTATTCTGTGTCCTCCAGTCAGCACGAACGCATAACGACCTCTCTGCAATAGAGCAGTACACCGCTCAGTCCCGCACCAATCCTTCCAACTGTTGTTAAGATTGAGCCCATCATTATAACCCTGGTGTCAATCCATCTCCACGAGGGTCTTTCTCTCTTTCACTGCTCCTGTACCAAGCATGGTGTCCTTTTTCCAGGGACTGGTCTCTCCTAACACGTCCAAAGTATGTGAGACCAAGTTTGACAATTCTTGCTTCTAAGGAGCATTATGGCTGTACGTCAAAAGCAGATGTGTTTGTTTTACATGATACTTTTAACATGCTTTACCAGCACCATATTAAAGTAGTTCGTAATTCAAATGCATCCATTCTTCTTTGGTCTTCCTTATTCAATGCCCAGCTTTCACATGCGCATGTGGACTGCTAGGGTAAAGTGGGAAAAAAGTGGGGTAAAGCAAAAAGGTGAAAGCCCCCAAGAAGATGATGAACTGGTGTGCATAAGGTCGCTGTAGGTTGGAACTGACTCTATAGCACCCAAAAACAACAACAACATGAGCCCAAATGGATTTGATGGCCATGAGTTTTTGAGCTGAAGAGAGACTCATAAATTTATCTTTCTAAACCTATGAAGGAAACAGAGGAAAGGACTGTTCATTGAGGTGTTTTGTTTTGGCTTTTGTCAACCATACAGTCAACCGTGGTTAGCACAGTGGAAGGGAAATGACATTGAACAGAACACCTAGTGGATTTGTCAAAACAGTGGTAGTGTGCCCAATTGATTCAGAAAGTTGAAATTCCATTCAGGCATCACTATTTTAAAATTTCTTGGGTGATTGAAACTTAATTTCAAGTTTGAGACTTTCTGCGCCCAAGAATGGGAAAAACACTGGTGGGTCTGGTAGAGCTATGATTCAGCAGGTATAATAAGGTGGCCTAATCTCCGTTTTTTAAAAGCAAATTGGCTATGGATCACACTGGGGGAAAACAAATTGGCCCTCATGAGCTCTGTAGTGAGGGCAACATAGGTTTTAAATAAAATCCATTTGCAGTCTGATTATCATGGGTGAAACCACTGTCTAAAAATGGTTTGTTACATAACAGAAAATTCTAATCTATTCTTATTCCCAAGGACAATAATGCAGATATCCCTTTAAAGAGAGTCCTGGCATCGTGTAAGAACATGGAGTACGAAATGGGACATAACACACAATTGCAATTTTACAGATTGCTTGTCCACTAATTCATATCATTTCTCCAGTACCACCTACATGCCTGAAGCTTTTGCTGAACCATGGCACATACTTGATTGGTCACAATAATAATAAATGGGAGAGGGGACAGGAATCTTACTGATCTGAAAAGAAAATTCACCTTTAGAGTAAAAGCAACTGCTTTCAAATTAGTACCTATATAAAAACAGGTTATTAAAAAACAAGTTATTAATGGCCAAGTATGAAATACAAAGGGATTCTTTTCTCTGAATCAGTTCAAAGAATGAAATCTTTTTCCAAGGTTGAATAAAAGTATTTCTTTAATATTGCATATTCCAAAAATTTTAATAAAAATTAAAAAAATATATTGCTTATTCAATTAATAATAAGTGTTGGCCATTTACAGAATTCTATAAATCTATTAGATTAGAACAACAGCATTGGGTTTAACCTATAAAATGTAGCAGCATGTGTTTATAATTCGAGAAGAATAATATTTTCTTTTATTGCATATTTACTTTCTTGAAAGGGAGCGGCATTCTTTTTTTTGAGAGTGGTGTCCTTGAGTATATTCATAGACAGGTTCATATTTGTTACTTGGACAAAAATAAGCTGCCTAGTATGTACTCTCTCAAAAACGTAGTTAAGGGTAAGGTCCTTATAGAAATGACTTGCCAAATTTTCAGGTGTCTTCTCCATCACTTGAGAAAAGAGAATCAGAGTGGGAACGAAATGAAACTTTGGCATGGCTGTGTGGTATAGCATGTTGTGGTTGTGGAGTCTGACTTCCAGTGATCCCATTTAGAGCTTATTAATTGATTGATCTTTTCTTCTGATAAGAATCTTGATGAGTTTGGAAATTTGGGACCTATGGGCAGTTGCGTCTAATCTAATGTGTAGAACATAGAGGACTCAGTAGGCCTCTGGTTTACCAGTTGCTTTATTACTACACTCTAGGAACTTCGTGATAAAAGTAATATACAAAGCAGATAGGCTGCTTATAAATGGTTTTCTTTTATTCTAATGTTTTTTGATTTGGTAGGTTCAAACACCTGCGTGCTGATCACTCCTGGCTCCTCTCACCACTTCTACTTAGTTCTCTGTCTACCCTTTCCGTTGTCCCTTTTTGCGCACTGTCTTCTTCCACCACCCAGCCCGTGGTAGGATACTACTTGTTCGTTTTCTCTGCCCCCAGGGAAGCAAAGGCTTTGTTGTCTGTCATTGTTTTGGGTTTTTCCCTTTCCTTTTCTGTCCTGACCTCGGGCTGACTCCTTAGGGCTAGATCTTCCCTTATCACAGAGCCTCATCTCAGTGGTTTCTTGAACTTCAGGCACAAAATCATCCTCCAGGTGCTCGTGGGCTGGGCGGTGCCTGTGTGACACCCAGCATCGAATCCTCCAGAGGTTACGGATGTGCTCTTGGATTTATTACACCGTCCGCTCCTGTCACCGTCAAATAACGTGTTTCTTTCTGTACACAGTTTTCTATGTTCTTCTCTTCAGTACCTTATGCAAATTCTTTCAGTTTCCTTCTGGTCCCAGGGAAATGAAATGCATGCGTTCTTGTTGAGCATAAAGGAGGTCATATTGAAAAGCTCTGGGGTGATGGAACCCAATGGCTTTACCAGGGACTAACACATCCCCCCCTCCCGCATGAGCCCTTGATATTTTATACATTATTATTTTGTCAGATCTTGCCCTGTCCGACGTCTCTCTTCACCCACTTTTCTGCTGTCCGTCCCCCAGGGAGGAGGTCACATGGAGATCCCTGTAATCGGTTCCCCCTCTCCAACCCACCCTCCCTCACTTCTAAAGAGTATTCTGGCTGAAGTTCCTACAAGGAAGTAGACATCCCATCCTTTGACGACCCACCACAGAAAATAAAGCTCACTGACCCAATTCTACTTCTTAGCCCTCCTTTCTAGTTTTGTGAGTTAACTTATTTTTAATCATTTTCTTCATTCTCCATAGAATTTAAATATTATGGAGATAATTGGCTTTTCTTCTGACTTTAAATAACATTTTCTCTTTACCATAACTAAAATCATTCTCATAAACCCTATCACATCCGTGAACACACACAAACCACACAGTGACTTTAAAAAGTTTGTGGGAAATTTCTATTATGTTTTGATTCTGTTTTATAAAAGCTTTTGAATCCCCTTCATTTTTGTGTATAGCTGCATGTATATTCACTTTTAATATATGACCACAGGAGCTTTCCATCCACCATTTTTCCTTCCACAATTTTCATTGTGCCAACCACTCTGTGACATAGTTTACTTATTTTCTCATTGACCTATTAAGACAAAACGCATTTCAGAGTGTAAAATCGTGTAAGGCAAGGGTACTGTGTGATGATGTGGATGGTGGACACCACAGTCTCTGGTTTCCAGAAGCTTAAACACTACGCTGGAACCACCCTGGGGAACGGGACAACAGCAATGATGCCTGCCGAAACTCAGGGGTCTCTAGTCTTCGTAGCAAAGGGAGGACCCACTTTCCTTCAAGACTCGGCAGTTCTCAACCTGTGGGCCGTGAGCCCTTTGGGGGTCAAACGACCCTTTCACAGGGATCACCCGATTCACAACAGTAGCAAAATTATAGTTATGAAGAAGCAATGAAAATAATTTTATGGTTGGGGGTGTCTCCACAACATGAGGAACTGTATTAAAGGGTCGCAGCATTAGGAAGGCTGACAACCACTGCTTCAAGTTATTCTATACAATGTAATAGATTAGGTGAATGTCAAACTCTAGTGAATTTTCAATTAGATACAGCCAGATTTTTAGGGGTTTTATGAGATTCCATACTATAACCATAAATAGGGGTTGTCTATGAAGGGGTCGGATTATTTTCCTTGTTGATAAATAAGTTGTCCATCAGTCTCCTTCCACAATCTTCCTTCTCCTTGGATGAGACAAGCAAAGACACCTTTCAGTCAACCTTCAGTCACCTTTATTTCCCTGCGTACATGAGTTTCTTAGTAATTCACTAATTTTCTCAGGCTCCAACTTTAGTGGAGCTCAGGAAATCGACTAGTAATTCAAGACATTTGTTGTCAAAAGCACTAGAAAAAAATAATGTGGGGGAAAATATTTCATCAGTGCTAAGTTGTCAGTAGCCCTTGCAAGAGGTGATAAAATAGCAAGACTCCTCAAGAAGAACAGACTATCCCGGCAGTGTTGAGAGTTAAAATGGGTCACTGGGGCTTCTGTGGAATATCCTTGCCTAGGAATTTGTTATAGTTAATTTTATCTACAATAATTATTCTTATTTAACTACTGGTTTAGGATGACGCAGTAAATATGCAAGAGGGAACTCTTTCGGAGCCTTCAAAGTACCTTCTTAGTAGATGTACAGCCATCAACAAATGTTTAATTGTCTTTGAGTACTTACTGAAAGAACCCGTCAATGGTGCAAATGCTTCGTGCCTTGGGTTGCTGTCTGAGAAGTGAAAGGTTCTAAACCACTCATAGGACACTCAAAAGAGAGTACTGGTAATCTCTTCCCCAACCAGCCATTGAAAACCCTGTGGAGCACTCTGACACACATGGGGTTGCCAAGGGCTGGAGTCATCTTGAGAGCAACTGGTCATCCATGGGTGCTGTTTCATTTGCCCTTCGCATGACTACCATGGGGCAAAGAAGCAGGCATTATATAAAGGGGCTTCAAAAAGTTCATGGGAAAATTCAATGGTCTATTCATTCCATTTTTCCATGAATTTTTTGAAGTACCTTGTATATGAATCTTAAGGAAGCCATGATTTACAGGACTTAGATGTGTTCCCAAAGTCACGTGCTGTGGGAGTTACAGAATTTCATGTCAACTTGATAAATAGGTCTAGGGGTGGAGTCTAGCCTGTCAATCAGCTCACAGCCTGGTGCTACCTTCTCCCGAGGAGTCTGGGAACTTCCTCTCTCCCTAGAAGTGGGTGGCTCTTTCTCTCTCTCTCTCTCTCCTCTGTGACCTTCCTGTTTATGAGCCACTTCAAGTCACACTGATGGCACCCAAAGCCCTGGATCCACAAAATTTTGCACCCCTCAGCCTATGATCTCCCTGTAGTCTGCTTCATTGCATGTGACTATGTGAGTCTAAAGAATGATTTATGTACTAGTGTTGGACTTAAGGGGTAATAGTGGCCTTATGGACTTGCTCTGGACTGGGTTGGGATTTTTTATTAACATCCAATTACTCTTTGATATAAAGCTCTTTCTTATACAAATGTGAATGTCCTTGGACTTGTTTCTCTAGTCAACCCAGGCTAACACACATGCTTAAATGGAATTGAAGACTTTATCTCAGCCACCTCGTCTTTTCTACTATCTTCCCAGGATTTCACCAGAAAATGAAAAAAAGTTTAACTAGTGTAGTCAATAAGCAGAATTCCTGGGATATAATCACAGGCAAGTTTATTTTGTCTCCCACTCACCTTTAAAGGGTAATTGGTGAAGGACATTCTTCCTCTGCCTCGGCTGAAAAAGTCAAAAGCCTCATGACTCTTCTGATCACTCAAGTGAAGAAAAGTCTAACAAGCATGCTCTCAAGTTCATAATTAAGAGGATCCAATGACATGTAAAAATCCAATGACTGGTTTTGAAATTAAAACCTCTGTTCATTCCTCTCTTCTTCTCTCACTCCTTCCAGAAAGACTTTGGTATAAAACTGGAGTGCTTATTCATTAAACTTACCCTTTCTCTATTTTGCTAATCTGATTCTGACCTGTTTCTTCCGGGGATAAAAGTGCGTAAGAATGGAGACGTTGGGGTGAATTCTTACCTAACTCATACTTTCATAAAATGATCCCATACTCGCTGTTATGGAAAGATAGAGTTAAAGATAATGGACTTTTCCCATGAGCATTTCAAGTTTCTTTGTATAACAGTATCTATGCATAATAGTCATACTAGTGACTGTGATGAGCTGTTTTGTGGATTAGTAGAAAGAGCTACATCATCAATTATTTCCCAATTGGATTCCCTTAATATGAATCATGCCCTCTCCATCAGTTCATTCAGTCAAAGCCAGCCAACCAGTCTCATGCCTGTTTGATGTCTCATGCAAGATGCAAACACTGGCCTGGTGTTCCCTGAGTTCCTAGTAAAGTTTCTAGCACTAAGAATGAGGTAAGGTAGAGGTTGCTTCACCCCACCCCCGGCATGATCAGAATAGAATTCCAGCTTACGCCTTTTCAAAGAAATTCCTTTTAAAGTTCTTCCTCACTCTACGCTTTTAGAACCTCAACATAATATCACCACGAGGCAGAATAGTCTCTCTGCCAGTAAGAATTGCAAGGACCGCCTAACTGTTTTTAAGTTCCATCCTCTGAAATTTTACATTTGATCTGGAACTTCTTCATGAAATATATCAACTAACTCTGGGAGACTTAGGGGAAAATTTAAAATGTTACACACCGTCATATCAAAGAAGTATAAAACAGCATCCCTTCTCTTAATAAATTTCCTTTCTAACTAAGAAAGCAAACAACATATGGAACAAAATGAGGATAGAAATAGTATGAATTTTAAAATGCTGAATAAATGAGGACTCACCATGAGTTACAAAATATATTTTCAAGTCTTATGTTAAAAAACAAAACAAAAATTAAACAAAGATGATTACCATGACAATATATTGCATAGATTTGGACTAGGGGCACTGGATTCCAGATGAGGAATTAAAATTTAATCCAATTGACAAAAAAGTGACAATGTATGATTGAACGACTTAACTATTAAATTGTATGCTATGTAAATTGTGTGCCAATAAAACTGTTTTTAAAAAGAGAGAGAGGATGAAGGACTTTAAGCCAGGAAATAAGATAATGGCAGTGTTTGGAAAGCTTTTCCTGATGTTTATAATAATTGGAACAGGAAGACAAGTCTCAGGCTTTTGTGATTGTCTAGAGAAGAAATCCTGTTAGGTAGCTAGCACAGGGACTGGGGTTTCCACTAGGCATGCTCAGAGGTTTGAGCCTCCAGCAGTCAAGAAGGGGTGATATACCTAGGTGAGTGTTAAACCTTGATTGGTCCATCTGGGCCAGGTGAATTCAACGCAGCCAGTGAGGTCGAGCAGGATCGTCAGGCACGCCTCCCAGGGGAGGGTCTGAAAAGCCAGACTCCAGAGCCTTGGGGCCCCTTCTGCTTCTCAAGCTGCTCCTCAGAGGCCGTGCAGCCATCTCCTCTGGCTTCAGGACTCCAGGAGTGGGCGTGTAGAACAGCACGATGCACAGCACAAGTGGGTAAGGAAATGGAAGACTGATTGGACAGACCTGGAATGGAAGTACTATTTGGACATAATAATTGGCTGGATGTCAGAGGAGAATCAATTAATGGCAGTTACAAGGTTTACTGAATGGGGCAACCGGAAGTTTCTCACACTTAGAACCACATCTAAGTGAATTTGTACAGTGAAAAATAATAAACCTCAGTCTGAAGACTGGCCTAGAGAGTGAACCCAAAGATGTAGATTGAGTATTCATCCACATGTACACGCAGAATTTTCAGAAAATAAGGGCAATCTTGGAAGGAGCTTAGTGGGTGGAAAATTTAAGAGGAGCCGATGAAAATAGAGAATGAATGGCGAGAGAAAGGATTAGAAGAGGGTATAAAACTAACCCCAAGAGAAAACGCTCAGTAGGAAGGAGCAAGACCTTTTGAGCATCAAAAGTAGAAGAGACCAAATTTGTAACATATTTTCTCCCTTATGTCTCTCACCTGTCATTTTGAGTCTAAGGTTCACAAGGTATTCAAGTCATGATATTTTCCAACACTTCATATGCAATGTGAAATCTGGGTATTAATCGGGAAGACTGGAGAACGGCTGCACATGAATGATGGTGCTGGTAACGAATATTGAAAGTAGCATGGATCGCAAGGAGAACACAGAGATCAATTTTGGAGGAAGTACAGCCAGAGTGTTCTTTAGAAGCAAGGATGGTTAGACCTTGTTTCCGCTACTTTGGACATCTTATCAGGAGAGACAAAGTCTTTAGTAATGTAGAGGTGAGCGAAAAAGGGGAAGACCCACAGTGATCTGGATTGCCGCATTGGCTCAAACATACAAACAATTGTAAGGATGGTGCAGGACCAGACAGTGTTTCATTCTGTTGTACATAGGTTTGCTATGATTAAGAATCAACTTCAGGACACCTAAGCTCTTTGTATCAGTATCTGGTTAATTCTTCAATGCATAGCACAATCGTTTAAGGAATGACTATAACAGTATGAAGACAATCGATAGAGTTTACAGTTTTTAAAAGTTTGATGGTTGTGTTAGGCAGGGTTCCCTAAAGAAACAAAACCAGGATACTATGGTTAGATAGGTAGATAGATGATAGATAGATAGATAGATAGATAGATAGATAGATAGATAGATAGATACAGCGAGAAGGACTATAACAGCTAATTAGTTCATATAGCAGTACAGAAGGATTGGTAGAACTCCTGAAACTCATGTGGGCTGCCAGGTCCAAGGTCAAGGAAGCAGACAGCTGAATCCTCCCTTAGACAAGGCAGACAGTCTGCCAGCAGGCAGCAGACAGCAGGGTGGGTCAGCAACAATCAGTAGCTCATGCGTTTAGTGAAGCAGGCCCAGATGGGATCTCAAACTCAAGCAGGACAAGAAAATCCATCAGCCTCAACCTCAAGCAGTATATACACCAACGGCATGGGGAAGTAGGTCTCGATGGAACCTCAAGCTCCAGCCAAATGATCCATATGTTGGCTTGGCCCACAGGTAGTGCAGCACAAGGTTGAGGTAAAGAACTAGCTAATGCAGCAACATGCTGGACCAATCACCAGGGAACAACAAGAGGGGGTGGGCCTTGTAGAGCTATTTATCTAGTTGCCCTCCAATCGAGCTGTGACCTGATTAATCTCTGCCCACATGTTCCTATTGGCCTAGTTGGCACAATAAACCCATCACCGTGGTGAAGAGAATGGAGACCAGTACTGTATAGACAACTCAGGGACTGATTATTGTTTGTTTTTATTTTGGTGTGGTTTTTTTTAAATAAGATTTACAGTTCATTGAGTGTTCTGGCACGTTAAGTACTATTTGAGATGCACCAGAGTTTCCCAGGGTGGGTGATATGACCCATGTGGAGCACGGGCATGATCCAGGGCCTGCTTTTGCACGCTTTCTTATGTATAGGGTACACTAAAGTAACCTTTAGTTGCCAGCAGGGTGCTGAGTAATTTTTTTCATTCCTGAAAATGGAACAGGATGTCAAATAATGTTGGCATCTAAAGCAGTTAGTCAGCTTTGCCCTAGCTCCAACGTCTTTTTGGCCCTTTTTGTTCCCTCAAATCTTAAATCCTTAGGAGAACTTCGGGAATCTGTGGTCAAAGAACCAGTTTCTCAAAGAAAAAAATGTAGGAAGCCTAATTTCTTCTGAAGAATCCTGATGTCGCAAGAGGTTAATCACTCAGTTACTAATCAAAAAGCCAAAGCCACTCCGTTGTGCATCAAGGGAAAGACCTCGGATCTGCCTCCATGAAGATGGTGGCCAAGAACTGCCTCAGGGGCAGATAGCCTCTGTCCCATGGGGTCTTTGTGAATCTCAGTGGACTGCACAGCATCTACCAGGAGCAGGAGGAGTTAATTCCCACAGCTGGGGAGGAGAAGAGAATATAAACAATGTCATCCGCTGGTTCTAAGAGCAAGAACGCCATGCCCTAACTGTCAATAGCTTACACAAGGGAGTGTGGGGGTAAGACCTGAGAGAAAAATGGGCAATTTGACTAAGGATCAGAGACCACGTGGACTCAACAAAAGATACCCATGTGCCAAGGAGTTTCAAAATGGGCTTCTCAATGCTCCCATGAGAAGCAATCCTTCCTCGTTTGCCTCCATTCCCAAGTGGGAGGCGCCAACTGTTCTAATTAGGAACATGATGGAGGGTCCAACATGAAATGGGAGAAAATTGAAGAAGAAAACTCTCAAATGCACTTTTTGAAAAAGAAGCAGGTCCACTGGACCTTCAAGACCATTGCCCTGAGATACTTGTTAGAATTTGAAATGAAACCGTGGCCAGAGGTTACTGTTCAGCTAACTAGCACATTGGCTCATGAATAAACATTATCACCAGGAGTACTATACTCCTTAAAAAATAATAATTCAAGATGTTATTTTTAATGTTTCTTTAAAATATAGTTACATGCATTTATACAATAAATATATATAGTATGTTTCTTTAAAAATTAAAAAATAATAATAAAAATCCCACCAGATTTCCTTACCCCTTAAACCTAAATAGTGGTTTGAATGGTTTTAAATGTTTTTTTTTAAGAGGAGGAAAAGCAAAATTGAAATGGACTTGGAGCTTTTAGTGACAAACAGATTCATCTCAAATAAATAACTAGAGTTTTGAAGTAAATAATAATAATTTGTGTGAGACCAGACAGTCAATATTTACTCTAAAGCAATGATAATATGACCAGGCAGTGGGAGCAAGGAAGCAAGATTAATGGAACTCCAACAACTGGAACAGGAATAATGAGAATGTTGGCACACTAGCGTATGCATAACCAATGTCACTGAACAATAGGTATAGAATTTGATCAAAGGAAACCAATTTACTGGGTGAAATTTCACTAAAAACACAATTTTGTGTGTGTATGTGTATGTGTGTGTGTGTGGGTGTGTGTGGGTGTGTGTGTAGCACAGGAAAGAGAAAATGCTAAGAAGAATATAAGTTAGTTAGTTTTACCGTTGAAGCAGAAGGGTAATTTAGAATCAGAAATTAAGTTACAATTATAGAAAATAGAGAGAAATAAGTTGTTCGCAGAGCAGGTTTGGGCAGAGGAATAATTGTGGAGTTTTATATAGTTCAAAACCAGGGTCACTGTACAGAGATCATTATTTAAGTAAGACCCTAATAACTGTTCAATCAAACACTTCTCAGAGAAATGGTGGTCAAGAGAGAACGTGAGGAATATGTTTTTCAGACAGGAACCTGGTGCCATAATGGTTACTCGTCAGTGGTTAACTTCAAGGTCAGCAGTTCGAAACCACTAGCTGCTCTGGGACTCTCTACTCCCATAGAAAGTTACAGTCTCTGAAAATCACAGAGGCAGTTCTACTCGTCCTGTAGGGTCACCATGATTCGGCTTCGACGTAGATGGTGTGAGTTTGCTTTGAGGTGTTGCTTTTGTTTCAAGTCCAGTTTGGAATGTCACTAAAAAGAAAGTGGGAAAGGTGCAGAACAGCCATGCACAGAGTTGTGGGGGGGGGGGGGGCAATATACATGCAGGTGCTCAGTGAGGAACATCCAGTGGCCTTTCGAGAGCACAAAGACTCGTTCTAAAGGACGTCGGCACATGTTTTACGCATTTCTTGTGCCTGTTTGACAAAGGATATGGCTGGCTTACAGCAGATATACACGGACAATAAAATAAAAAATAAATCAGAAGGAAAATATATAAACGCAATGGTTCTAGGCAACACGATTCTGCGTGTTCTCAACCACTAATGCAAAGGATGGAGGCAACCAACCGCCAGAGAGCTTTACAGGCCCCGGGCCGAGAGGAAGGGAGAGTAAGGAGGTGAAGTGGTTAGGGCTCAAGGCACTGAGTTTGGGGTGAGGCGTGAACGGGGTGAATAGAATGAATGATATGGAAGAGGAGTGAGCTATGGAACACAATGAAGACAAATAAGAATCCGAAGAGATGGAAGAACAGGTGCTGTAAAGGCCACTTAATTCAGACAGACTGTGTGCTGGGAAGCGTCTGAAAGGCAGTCCCACTGAAGTCCGAGCCACGGAGACGGTTCGCAACAGCAAGTCTCTGCTCCAACTCTTCTGAGCTACGCAATGACAGACTACCCAAACCACGGCTGGTCTGTGTGCCTTAAAGGCAATGCACATTTAGTGATCCCAACTATGTGTGAGCGGCTAAGCAATGAGGATGAAATAAATAAGACGAAGGGACTGGGCGCTCAAACTCAATGGAGAGAAACACGCAGAGAACGGAGAGTGATCGCGTGGCTATGGGTGCAGAGCTGTGGGCCCTGCACCCCTCCCTGCCTCCCCCTAGGACACGAGGGGAGGGCTACCAAAGGGGCTCTTGACCTTGCACCAGGAAAGACGAACTGAAGTTTCAGGGAGGAAACGAGGCAGAGGAGACCATGTGTAGAGGCCTGTAGGCAGGAATGAGCATTGTATGTTTTGGAAATAAAGGCATTCTGGGTGGCCCGTGAGGCTGACGAGGGAGGCTGGGCAGATTTGAAGGGCATTGTGCGCCACCTTGTAGCCCATTGGGACCGAGGAGGTTTGTGTCACGCAAGAGATGAAGCCAGGCTGTCGAGAGACCTGGGGCAGCAGCGTGCAGAATTTCAGGGGAAAGACAGCCTTAAGAGGCCAATGAAATAATTCACGGGAGAATTAGAATGAAGTGTACATAGGTGAAATGAAGAGACTGGTGCATTTGAGACAAGTGGACTTCTCAAAAGACCAAGGAGCCGGAAAATAAGCACCGTCTTTCAGAAGGCCAGCTACAATATGTTATGATATGTTTTCAGCGTTTGTACCCTTTGATACCATAGTTCTATTTTAAGAAGTATACCTTAAGAAAATAATCAGTATGACAAAAAAATACATACATCCAAGGATGCTCACCATGGTGTTTACTACAATGTGAAACTTTCTAAATGTGCAACAATAGGAATATCGCCAAATAGAGTATGCTCATACAATAGCGGGAGCTGCTACATACTCATTAACCTTGGTGGTTTCAAAGAACGTGTGATGACATTGGCCCAAGAGCAAAGTCCAGAAGGCAGGATAGGGCAGGGAAGGAGGAAGAACAGGAATGGGAAACGCGGGGAGGGAGTGGGATACGAGGCATTACATTGTGAGGATTGCAAGCAATGGCATGGAACAAAACATATAAGAATTGCTGGAAGGAAAAACTATCTGCTCTGTAAACGTCACCAATTCATGACAAGACGTTTGAAACTAAACAAAACAAATAATATGTGTTCCCATGAAACACACGCACAATAGAATATTAAGTTTTTTTTAAGATTCAGAAGTATATATGACATGTTATAACTTTTCTAAATATGCATATGTTGGTGTTAGATGCCATCAAGTTGGTTCTATCCATTTAAATTTAAAAAGGTTTCTTTAGGTATTTATTTATTTATTTAACCAAGTCTTTCTACTCTCATCCGTGGTGGTGGTAGGCGTGGAGGTGGACCAGAGATGCATATAAACCAGAACTATGTGAACCAGAGATGTATATAAACCAGAACTATGTGAATGGATTTTGGGCTCGCAGCTCATTCTAGCCCCAATTTAAGAATAATTAGTTCTTATGACATGTTCCTGCTAGACGTTCACCTTCATGGCGATCTGGGTGCTACAGCAAAGGGGAGTGAAGAGAACATAGGGTGCCAACTATCAACAAGAATAGCTTCTGGGGCCTTGAAGATGACGCATCAACTAAATCCACGTGAAAGTAGCACATCAGGCGATCCAAGGATGATAAATAATAAAATTCAAATCCAAGGGAGGGGATGGTATCAGAGCGTAGATGGCGAGCACCTGGTTTCCAGAAGGCTGGGGATGCCAGTGGAAGCCAGGGGTGAGAACAGCCTTCCTACCCGCAGAGTGCAGTGGAACGCAGATTGTTGCAGGACCAGTGAGGCTAAAATCATCTTATCATTCCATCTCCCTGTTGACCCATTTACATTTTGTTCTATTTTTAAATATTTTCTGCTTTATTTTGAATTGAGGGTTTTCACTGGCTTATTTTATTAGTTTTTTAAATTGTGTTTTCCAATATATGAAACCCAGGATAGGTAAATCTATAGAGAGAGACAGTAACTGGATTAGTGTCACATTGAGGGTAGAGGGTAATGGGAAGCTAATAGCAAGGGTGCAAGAACGAAGAAAATGTTCTAGAACTGATTGTGGTGAGGATTGTATAATTCTTTTTAAGATAATTGAACTATTGAATTCTATGATATGTTAATTATAGGTCACTAAAGCAATTTTTTCAAAAGTAAAAAAAGAGGTCTCGTGCAGGTAATTTACCCACTGCAATGTGTCTGTCATTTGGTCTCTTGACTGCTGATTCCAGGAGCATTGGCTGTGGATCTAAGCTAGGCAAAATCTTGACTATAGCAATTCTTTATTCATTGATCATGATGTTACTTCTTGGTTCTGTTGTGAAGAATTAGGGTTTTCTTTACATTGAACTGTAATCCATGCTGAATGCTGCACTAATTAAAAGATGCACTGATTAAAAGATGCTGAATTTAATCATCTCTGAGTGGTAAGATAACGGCTAATTTCTAGTCTCTCAAGTTTCCCACGTTTTCCAAATTATATTAGTGAATATGCATTGCTTATGTAATCAAACAAATGTTATTTTAACAAAAATTGTGAATAATATAAATAGTATTCATCACGGCCGCATGCATAAAAGGGGTTCGAGTGATGAGAACATGTAAACGGCTGACAGAGAAGCTTCTGTTTCGCAGCAAAGATCGAGCCATTCTAGATAGCCATGCTCGCACTGACGGTAGTATTGATGATGGCAGTGCCTTCAACTCAGAATCAAATTACGCTCTACCTATTGCTTCATTATCTCGGATAAAAGCAATTAAGAAAAGGGAAAGTGCTCACTCCAGTCCTATCACTGATACAACCAAAACAACAGACGGATTTCCAGTAAAGTCATCATATTACATTTGGTAACATCTCTTTCCATTTAGATTCGTTTTGGAAAAGTCTTAGCACAATTCTTCCAGAATCCAAACTGTCAGAAAATCCAAATAACTAGAATTTTTCTTAGGATTATAATCGACCATTACTTTTCATCAGAATACAGTAAAGCAGTCAATATTCAGATACTTGCTATTATCCCAAGAATTATGTAATACTTAATATGTAATTATGTAACACAGAGGTGTTATTTTCATCACTTAAAAGTTCATTATCATACAATAAACTTCATCATTCAAAATATTCAGTTAACCAGAGAACAGCATTTCTCAACAATCCTACATGAAGTAGATTTTGTAAAAATGATCATTTCATGATTTCAGTAGCCATTTCTGAGGTGTGAAAAGCAAACATATTCCTTTCACAGAAGTGGTATCCTGTACCTGCATGCATGCAGCTAAGTGAAGCTAGATGAAACTACTCGTATGCATTCATGTTGACAGGTCTCCCTTTAAGGAAGCCTGGTGACGTAATGGGTTATTCACTGGGCTGCTAACCACAAGGTCAGGAATTCAAAACCATTAGCTGCTCTGTGAGAAAAAGAGGAGGCTTTCTACTCCGCTAAGGTTTTACAGTCTCAGAAACCAACAGGAGCAGTTTACTCTGTCTTATAAGGTCGTTATGGGTTAGAATCAACTGGGTGACAGTAAGAGTATCCCTTTAAATTCATAACCTTTATGCCTACTAACTTCAATGCTGCACATCATACTGCCTAGAAATGATGCTGCATGCACATCCCTACTCCACTTACTCACCTACACAATGTGTTCATAGCTATTTTTCTCTCCACAAACTTCCAGCACTACCTCCCCATCTCAGTTCTTGACCCCAGCTGCTATTTCAATTAAAAAATAGAATCAAAAGAACTTCCATAAGCTCCCACCAACACATCCACCCATATATGAGCATCTGCGCACATATATACCACCTTCCCTTCTATGACTGGGAACGAACTATCCATATTCCTATTTAAGGATGAGATTTCTATTGCTTTTTGTTCCCCGCTATTGGCTCAGTCTATCAGTAGACAAACATGATTTTTTTTCTCATCTGTATTGTCCTCCAGCTACAATTCAGGTTTTATTTTTCATTTTTTTCCTACAGCAATTCTTCTGAAGAATTATTTATATTTATATCTCCCAATGCTGTTTTCCCATTTCCTTTTTAATTTGTGCAATTATTTTTTAATTGTGGTAAAAGTATACATAACAAAACAGTCTCCAATTCAGCAATACTACATGTATACTTCAGTGGCATTAATTTTAGTCTTTGGGTTGAACAATGATTATTGATATTCTTTTCCAAGGTATTCCACCGCCATTAACATAAACTCATTGCCCCTTAAGCAAAAACTCTCCCTCCTTCACCCATAATAATACTTGGTCACTTTTTTTCTTTTTCAGTAGTTTTCTTGATATAATATCCACATATCATACACTTCCATAGTTAAATTGCTTTTAAAAGAGGTTGTAGATACATCATCACAATCAGTTCTAATGTTCCTTTCCCACTCCCACATTCATTGTTTGCTCCCCAATTCCTCTCACCCTCCCGACCCCCTGCCCCAATAAACCACTGCACCAGGTATTGTCTCCACGCATCCACTCTGGTGCTTCATTAACTGGGAAACCTAACAGAAACAACAAAAAGCAAAAGCAAAATGACACTGAAAGAAGAAAATAATAATAATATAAAGATTAAAATTGCCTTCCCATTTTCTCTAGAACATCCTTTAATTGACTTTTGCTTTTTCGATGCCCCCAAAGACTGTAGTCCACCACTGGCATCCACGTAGCTAGACCCAACATCCAATTCCTTTATTTGGCCATTTGGCAATGTCTGACATCATGGTTTGAAATACTTTATAAAGTTGGCCTCCAGGAGAACACATTCCTTTGAATTTCCTCCGACTTCCTATTTTAGCTTCATCCCCCACCCCCACCGCCCAGCCCCTTATTTCATAAACCTTCTAATATTGGATGTTCCAGGACCCTCTTGACTTGATTCTTTTTTACATACATTTGCATTCCCTCTGACCTCATTTGTTCTCCTTGCTTTAAATGTTATCTGTGGGTCACTCAACTCACTGTGATTGAGTCGGTTCTGACCCAAAGCAGTTCTGTAAGACAGAGTACATTTGGCCCTGTGGGTTTCTGAGATTGTAGCTGGGGTTTTTGTTTTTTGTTTTGTTTTATTTTTAACAGTTTTATTAGCACTCTATCCACATGTCATATAATTCAATAATTCAATCATATTAAGAGTAGTTGTACAATTATCACCACTGTTATTTCTAGAACATTTTCTTCTTCCTTGTTTGTATTCATTGTTATTTGTGTAATTTATTTTTTTCTAATGGTGGCAAGGCTATACACAACAAAACATTCTCCAGTCCCACAACTTCTACATGTATAAGTCAGCAATTGTAGCTCATTATGGGAATCAAAAGCTTTGTCCTTCTGCTTTGGAGTGCTGGTGGCTTTGAACTGCTGGTCCACTATATCTGTGGACTACTAAGTGTACAAAGCACTCTCCTGACCCCAGACACGTATGTCCAGCTGCCTATTCAACGTCTCCCCTTAGATATTTAATAGGAATCTTTCATTTAGCTCTTAGTTTTCCTACAAAAGACTTGCTCCTCACTCAGGCTTCCTTTGGCTTAGTCTAGACACCGTAGAGTCAGCCCTGAATCTTCTTTGTTTCAGGCCTCACAGCAAGTTTACCAGCAAAATCTCTCAGTTCTACCTTCACCATGTTCAAAAACCGAAGGACCTTTACTTTCTCCACTACTTCTTCCTTGCCCCAAATCATCTTCACCTCTTGCCCAGATTATTTCCATGGCTTCCTGACTGATCTCCTTGGCTTACTTTCACAGAATCTAGATTGGCCCATGTCTTTCCAATGGCATACAGGGCTATGCACAATCTTCCTCCTCCTCAACCTTTCCTCTCTGACCTCATTTGAGATGATTCTCTCCCTCGGGCACTGAGCTCCAGACACATTGGCTTTGCTGTGGTTCGTCCAACGCATCAGGCACGCTCTCCAGACTTGCTGCTTCCTCAGCTCTTCCCCAACTATCTTTGTGACTCACTCCCTCACCTCCTTCAGGTCTTTGCACAAACGCTGCCTGTTCAGCAAGCCTTTCCTCATCATCCTACTTAACATTCATTTCACCTCCTCCCCCAATACGCCCTATCTCTTTTCAAGCTTTAATTTTCTTCTGAACCCTTCTCGCCAAGAGCCACCTTTTATGTTTTATTTTTGCGTGTTGTTCTCTCCCACTATAATGTACGTTCCAAAGAGTCAGGACCTGTGTGTGTGCTGGCCACGGTGTCTAGAACAGTGCACATCACATAAAGGACTCTCAGAAAACAATGCTTCCAAGAATAAATTAATAAGCCATCTACCTGTTTCTAGCAGAGAAGTTCAATGCTTGGGATTAACTGAACAAAGGTGTTTACATAAGTGACTTTCAAAAAGCTTATGGAGTCAACTAAGTCCACATGCAAGAAGCGTAACAGTCTATAGTATAGACTCTATACGATCCAAGGATTGTAAAGAATAAAATCTATATCTGTGTGAGGGGATCGTATCAGAGCTTAAATGGTGGACACCAAGTTAGCAGAAGGCTATGGATGACAGTGGAAGCCCAAATCCAATTACAGGGTCTCCACATCGATTAAAAGGCTCCAGTAATTCCCTCTGACCAGAGTTAAGGGATGTGAACAGCCTTAGGTAGAGGCTTGCTCTCAGACACAGAACATTGTAAATTTGATTATAGCAGATGTATTTAGGTTAAAAGGTAAGTGCTTATCATTTGATCTCATTTTCAATCCATTTTAAAGCTCCATATTTCATATTTTCTGCTCTCTTTTTGATCGAAACTTTCCTATGTTTTGGCTAGTCATTGTTCTTCATTTACATTTTGTTTCCTTCTCATTTATGTTCTAATGGTTTTCTGTATATGTACTGCAGCCTAGGTAAATCTATAAAGACAGTAACTGGATTGACAATTGTCTAGGGGCTTGGTAGGGGAAGACTGGAGGAGACTGAGAGCGAATAACAAGGAGGAGAAAGAAGAAAATGTCCTGAGATTGATTGTGCTGATGACTGACCAAAAATCTTAATGGGATTGAACAACTAAATGGTATGATATGCAAAATATCGTCCAACGAAACTCTTTTTTAAAGTTCCTGGAAAATGGTACTAAAAGATGATGTGATTTTTCTACTCCTATGTTAAGCCCTTCATATACTATTGTCTCCGCTTAGAGAGCATTTTTCCTCTTTCATCTTGCTCTCTACCTAGCTAACTCTCACACACTCGAGTCTCCAGTTAGATGTAAGTTTCTGCAAAAACCTTTCCTGACCTTCAGAATAAGGATCATAAGCATGATTAGCCCTGCTAGTCTCCATAACACTTACTGTAAGCAAATAATTATAACATCATTTATTTTTTAATAGCTGTATGCACTATAAGATTACAAATTCTTTAAAGATAGGGAGTGTGTCTTTTTTGCACGCGTTACTATTACCAAGCACCTAAAAGACTCGTTGGCACATATTAGATGATCACTAAATATTTTGTATGAATAATGGTCATCTCTCGTCTCAGCAAGATAATTGTATTATTGCTTTTGAAGAAATTCCTCTCAAAGTTAGTACGTTAAAGTGAACATTATACTAGTATATTATCTCTCACAGTTTCTGTAGATCAGAAATTAGCAAGCAATTTACATACCATATATACACAAATATAAGCCAACCTGAGTATAAGCCAAGGTCCCTAATTATAACCTGGGGAACCAGAAAAACTGGTTGGCTCGAGTATAAGTCTAGGGTGGGAAATGCAGAAGCTATTGGTGAGTTTCAATAATCAAAACAAGTAAAAATAAAATTACTAAAAATTGAGGCATCACTGGGGTAATATATTTAAATATTTACTTTAAATAAAAGGACACCAAGTCATTTAACATTAGTAAACCAGCACAGTAAGTGGAAAATAGTTCAACAAAAACAATAAGGTATCAACAATGATACCTTAAGAGTACTATTCCCTGAGCTCAATCAGCAACCAAGCTAAAATGTAAAGATTTAAAATACTTCAAAACTGGATTCCTCATCATCATCCGTATCCCGATGCATCATAGACACTGTCCTCACTGAGATCGCCATCATCACCATCACTGCTGTCATTTTCATACAAAGCGCAGTCTTCACCGCCATCCATAGCATTACTAATACTACCACTTACCCGTGTATAAGCCGAACCCCAGTTTTTCAGCACATTTTTTTGTGCTGAAAAACTCAGCTTCTACAAGAGTATATACGGTAGGTGGTTCTGGCTGAGAGGCCACTCAGGTGATGTAACCCGGAACTACAGTCATCTGGGGCTGGAAAATGTACTTGTCTGGTGGATCTTTCACATCGCTGTAAGTTAGTGCTTGCTAATAACATGTTAACAGTAGTTCTCAGTTCCTCCCCACAAGAAAGTTCCCAAGGATTATCCCAACAACATGGCAACTAGCAATCCTTTGACTCGGAAACCCAAGAGTGAGCAAGCAGAAGTTTCTGATGTTTTTTATGACCTAGCTCCACAAATCATCCCCCTGTGGCATTCTATGTGTCAAAAGTGAGTCTTTACATCTGGCCCACATTCAGGTGGCAGGGAATGAGACTCCACCTTTGAAAGGAGCTGAGTTCAAGAGTGTGTAGATGTGTTTTAAAACCATAACCTAGCCGGTGAACAAACTGATGGATTAAGGACTGAGAAGAATTTTCTAGATCAGTTTTCCTAGATTTAGAAAGAGAAGGGAAAAAACTGTAGCTATTTAAGAGTAATATAACATAGACCAAGATTGCATCTTTACTTTAATACCGACATGGATGTTGGGACATCATGTTCATAAATCCTTCTACACCTGGATAGAAAGCCAAATCCAAGAAGACCAAAGGCCAATGGCCAGCACAATACTTGTGGACAGTGGCTGGACACTTGAAGGAAAGAGTTGCAAAGTAACGGCATCTTCGATCCCGTCGGGGCTTCACAATGTTCCTGCAAACCTCTGAAAAGGAAGCCTTCGCTCAGTTGCCCCTAGGAGAGTCTGTCTCTCCATCGCCAAGAGGGTAGGGAGGCAAGGGAGCATATAGGATTTCCTGCTCATCCGATTCATATCAGTCAAACATCTGATCCTAGAATTGAAGAACTGAGCTGATAAAGAGCAAGATAAGAATTTTGACGAGGCATACTCATAAATTATGTACATAATCTCTTATAAGAGAACCAGCATATATATTGCCAAGCAGAATTTTAGCATAAGCCCAGATCCCTAAACCCTAACCCTCTTGTGGAGAGATATTATTATCATTGTCTTGGCTCTCTTTTGGATAAAATAGATGTTGTCTACAAGTTTTAAATGACCGCTGCTGTCTCCTTCCTTTCCGTTCAAGAGCCACTTTTGATCACAGAAGGATGGTTTATAAGCCCTGTAAATAATAAATAGCCCACACCACACAGCAATGCACGTAAGAAAAGGTGGGGAAGTGTAGTGCCCGAAGATTCTTGGTTTGTTTAAGTTTATGAGTCTTTGTGCTTTTGTGTAATAGTATATTGCTTGTTTATCTAAAGTCATACAAAATGTAATGGTCATGCAAGTGATTTTTTCAAATAACAAAAACTTAATCTTTCATGTAACCACCTTTATTGGAAATGTTTGCAAGATGCAAGCAGTCCATATTTTAAAATTACCTGGACTGAACTTAAAACTTCAATGATTCCCAATAATTTTTAGAGTTATCAAATATTGTTCTATATTTTATGAAAACAACATAGTCCATCAGAAAGAACATTCTATTAGGAATCAAAATTACTTCATCAAGCTTCTGAACTGTTTGAGAGATCTCATCTGTTCAATGGAATAGTCACACCACTGTAAATTTCTGTTTATTACACAATTTATCAGTAGAATCTAGAATTTCTGGGGCCAGTAAAGCTTGATAAACATCTACCAGCATTGCCCTGAAGTAACTGTTAAACCTTAAACCTCAAACGAAAACTTTTCTCAAATGTCTACATTGAACCAAATGGCAGTTCTACCTAATTAGTTCAGGAGGTCTGCCTTGGCCACTGTGCTCTTTCTGTGCCGGTCACACTGACTAAAGCCTCTCAAAAGGTTAGCTGAGAAGCGGAGAAGGAAGTGACTTTAGGTTAATGGTCGTATCATGATTTGGGCAAGGGAAGTGAAGATGGTTAAGCAATAAGAATATTAACCATATCCCTGAATTATAAATGTCGAATTAGTTGAAATGGTATATCCATTGCTCCATGTATTTTCACAAAATATAACATTTAAAAATAATAATAAATCTATGATATCAAAGTAAGAAAATCCTTAGTCATGATTTTTTAAAAATAACAACGCTTTATGATCTCGTCGTTTCTGTGGGCCAGGAATGCAGCAGCGGCTGAGCCGCCCAGGTCTGTTTCTGGCCCAAGGTCTCCTGTCAGGTCACAGTCTGGAAGTATGCAGGTGCTCCATCATCAGAAGGCTTGACTGGATCAGGACTACAAATATGTTTTTTGTGTTAGGTTAGAGTTAAGGTTACAGACTGCTTCAGTTATGTTTAAAATTATAGTAAAAAACATCTGACTAAAGAGCTTCTCACACATATAGGAAAAACATTATTTAAGTTCTTCGGTTCTCTATAACACTTATTTTCAGTATACAGAGCCCTGGGGCACAATGGTGAAGGATTTGGCTCCTAGGTGGAGTGGTCAAACCCACAAACCTCCATGGAAGAAAGATCTGGTTAACTGCCTCCGTAAAGAATACAACGTGAACTCCCTATTGGGCAATTCCACTCTGTCCTGCAGGGTCACTAAGAGCAAGAATCAATTTGATGGCAGGAGTTGAGAGAGAGAGAATGTGTGTGTGTGCGTGTGTGTGTGTGTGTTTCGTATATTAAATTCTTATTGGCAAATGCCTTGAACAAGTTGCTTAACATTTCTCATGCTTGCTGATTAGCCTGAGAATAGACACAGATTCATGAAACTGTCAGCCATGAGTCTGTGATCAAGTTGGGGAAAGTGCTGCATCAACACATTTCTAATATGAAGATATTTTGTGAGCTTCATTTCTAAGGAACCACTGTGTGTTTCACCACATCACTCAACTGAGTGGATGGCAGTTAGGTCCTTATCCTCTCAGCACTACTGTGTGCAGTCATGTGTCTCTCACACAGGGAAACCTTCAAACTCGCCTTCATAACTGCACTGCTGAACAGAGTAAGACAGTAATGATCATCACTGGGCCAGAGTCTATTGTTATGAAGGATTGGTGCTTCTGAACGTTATTTCAGGTATTGTCTAAAATCATAGTTTCCAAACACTAAGCTATAGGGTCCAGGACATCAAAAACAGCTGACAATCTTATATCTGTTTCTTCCGGATACACTGGAAGCTTATCTCTTGGATGTGACACATAGGTATTTCTAAAAATTTTATGCCCACGTGATTCTGATAAGTGGGTCATAATTAAGAATCACCCATCAAAACCAGATAATTGAAGGTGTCCACTGCTCTGTGTTATCTCATTGCTGACAGAACGTTCACATAGACACAGAGGATCTGACTTACTCTCATTTTCATTCCGTCACCGGGAATTTCCTAAGCTCCTCCCACATGCAATGTGACAGGCATTCATTGTCCTTCCTGAACATAAAAGACAGTGTATGTGGAGACAGGGGATAGTATGATATTAAGTAAATGACCACCCAAACCTACATAAACTATCAAGTATGCTATGAAGGAAAGCAGTAGGGTATCTGAGAAATCAGTAATTCTCAACACATTTTTCGAATATAGGAAGAGTCAGAGGAGACAGACATGTCAAGAAATGGTACTCGGGGGGGGGAAGAAGAAATGGCATTCTCTTTGAGATTTGAATAATAATGTCTCAATAGTAGACACATGAGTCCTGCAGCAAGGAGTTTCACTTCTTATATACGAGGGGGTGCCCCACAAAAAACGGAATTTTTTTCAAAGCTATGTATTTTAATTTGTTTTACAAAACCACCTTATCACCTTCAGAGTACTCTCCATGGCACTTACAATATGTGCCCACTCTGTGATTCCATTCTTGGAAACATTTTTCAAACTCGTCTTTTTGGATAGCTGACAGCACCTGCCTCGTTCTTTTCTTCACCTCTTAGTCATCAGATCACCATCCTTTCATGTCCCATCATTCATGGAAACAAAAAGAAGTCGCACAGAGCAAGGTGAGGTGAGTATGGTGCCTGGGGCAAGAATGGCATGCTGTTTGGGGTCAGTAATTGATGCAATGAGATGGCTGCTTGAGCAGGTGCGTTGTCATGTGGCAAAACCAGTCCCATCTGCCACAAATGGGACCTTTTTTTGTCACACGCCACTACACAATCTTTTCAGAACCTCTAACTAGAAAGTTTGATTAACAGTCTGACCTGGTGGAACGAACTCCAAAGGCAATACCAGTCAACATTTTTGTCCATTCAGGATGTTGATGGACGTCTAGAACAAGGTTTTTCATCAATCGATATTTCACCTTTTTTGAAATGAGAAAACTGGTGGAACGAACTCCAAAGGTAATACCAGTCAACATTTTTGTCCATTCAGGTTGTTGATGGATGTCTAGAACACGGTTTTTCATCAATCAACATTTCACCTTTTTTGAAATGAGAAAACTACTTGTACACTTGAGTTTTTCCCAGAGTACTGTCCTTATAAGCGGTGGTCAACATCACAACAGTTTCTGCAGCATCTTTCCCAAGCAGGAAACAAAAATCACAGGTGCCACACTGTTCTCCTAAATTGGCTATCACAAAAAATGAGGTTCAAATGAAACTACTTTCACAAAAAAAATTCACTGTCACCACAGGGAACCTTCCCAGGTGATGCCACTGAGTTCACTATCTCAGAGCAAGTTGCTGGATGCTCACGTAGCAGGAAAAAAAATGCATGCTACGAAAGTAGAGCATTTTTCTGTTATTTTGGGGGGTACCCCTTATATGTTTGTTTTCAATCTGTAGATTCAAGCTCACTGAACAAAGCACCTTAAAGTGGATTAGGTCAAGAACTATCGAAATCAGAAGAATGCTCATAGGACAAGTGGGGTTCATAAAGAACCCCCAGACCTGCATGTTTTTATTTATCTGTTTCTAGCCTTGGATTCTACAAATCAGACTTTAAATGCTTTGGCTTTAAAATCCACTGTCATGGAGCCGATCACAACTCATAGCTATCCTATAGAGCGTTTCCAAGGCTAACTCAGTGATTCTCGCCCGGTTGCAAACCCTTTGAGGGTCGAATGACCCTTTCACAGGGGTTGCCTGATACATAACAGTAACTAAATTACAGTTATGAAGTAGCAACAAAAATACTTTTATGGTTGAGGGTCACCAAAAAATGAGGAATTATATTAAAGGGTCACAGCATTAGGAAGGTTGAGAACCACTGCTATTTAATTCTGTATGATAACAGACAGCCTCTTCTTTAGCCCTCTCAGCAGTGGGTGGGTTGGAACCACTGAACCAGTGATTACCTGACAGCGCCCCCACCATTCCTCTGGTTTTAAAAAGTGCTTCTGTATTGTGGCAGAGCACTGGAGTTGCCTTGGGAGCTTTAGACAAATTACTGACAATTTGGCTCCACTCTAACAATTCTGATTTAGTTGGATTGGGGTACAGTCCAGTCATGAGAATTTTCTCAAAATCCCCAGATGATTTCTAACATGTAGATAATTTGGGGACTCATGATTTAAATAGAAGGGGGGAAATAATTAAATCTGAATCTCTTGATGAGAAAAGCTTGTAGAAACAGCTAAAATAAACTGTATTTTTATATCTCTGCTGGTAAAATGGAATCATAAGTCATTTTTTGTTTTTTAATCATTTTATTGGGAGCTCTTACAAATATCACAACATTCCATAGCTCAATCACATCGAGCAGTATTGTACAATTGCTACCACAATCAATTTCAAACATTTTCTTTCTTCTTCAGCTCCTTGGTATCACTCCCCTTTATCGCCTCCCTCCCCCTCTCCACCCCCAACCTTTGTTTGTTTGTTTATTGTAGTATTTCACATCCTTCAATATATCCATTCATGTACAACTTTCTTGTTCACTCCCCCCAAGTGGGATTATACAGTCATCAATGTTATCAGCTCCCCCTTCCTCCCCTTTCTGACCCCTCTCTTCCCCTAACCTTGGGGTTGTAATTCTGATGTTTGGGGATGGAAGTGGATGTGAGGGCAGGCCGCTTGACCACCTTGCTGCCATCAGCTGAGGGTGTTCTCAGAAATTGGCTTAGCTCAGTTTCCACAGCCAAAAGAAGACAAGAGCTCTGTTCTGGATCCTCAGCCTGCTCCAGATCTCTGGCCTGCTCTTGTTCTCCAGTTCACAGCCACATTCTCTTGCTTTTCTGATCTAACAAGGTATGTTAGTCTGGGTAGACTAGAGAAACAAACCCATAGACACTCATATGTGTATAGGAAAGAGCTTTATATACAAGAGCAGTTTAATATTGAGAAAACATCCCAGCTCAGTCAAGATCAAGTCCATAAATCTGGTATTAGCCCATATGCCTGATACCTATCTATAAAGTCCTCTTCAGACTCACGAAACACATGCAATGACGTCGAATGTAGGAAGATCACAGACCAGTGAGTGGGACGTCTTGCGGATCCAGTGGCGTTGTAAGCATCTCAGTGCTGGCAGGGGTCTCCACGTAGCTTCACTGGCTCAGGGTACTAGAGTAGTTCCATGTGCTATGTCTCCCAGGAAGTGAGCATGTGTGCCGCTTCCAGCGAGCTATTTGTCTCCTTAGCGCCTCCAAATGAGGTCATCAAACTACTACCTGGTTAACAGACTAGACTCCACCCCTTCACTCTGAATCCTCAAACTGACACCAGATTATGTAACACGTGGGGAACAGAAAGCAGGTGAGTCTGCATGGCGCCATCTTCTGAGTAATCCCTAAAGATGGCCTCACTGGCTGTTTACTTCATGTCTGGTCCTCTTTTGTGCTTGATGCTTTTTCATGAGACAATTTTTGAAATGCCACTATTATTAGTCAGAAATAACATATGGAATATTTTCAATTTTGAAAAAATATTAAACATCTTACACTGGCCCTCGCTAAGGCTTTGTGTGCTATTTGAGCAAAAGATGTAAATGTAGATTAAGGTCTAATTATCACAGGGTAGTACATTGATATATATTAAGGTGTAAACTCAATCAATAAACAGTTCAAGAGAAGACAAAAGTTCATCTTCTGAAAGCTGGGCATATCTTAAGACAAGAGGATAGAGGATGAACATGGTCTTTGAAATATAGAAAGAAATTTGCTCACGCAAGAAAGCAGGAATAACCATTAGAAACAGGGCAGAAGGCCTTCCTTATGAAACCAATGATGACAACTGGAAACAATGGAAGGTCTGTTATCTCTCCTATAAATTGTAGTCATTAACCAGCAGTCATTTTTTTTCTTTTTAGCAGCAGTCATTTTTTATATATTGGATTTTGCTTGTTTTATTACATCTTCTCCTTATGCATTTTATTTTTCCATTTCCATAGTCAGAGAGTGACTGAACTTTTACTCCTGAATGTTTTAATAGCAATACTCAGATTTCATAATTTATCTTCCTCAAGTCACTCTGCTCTCTTGTAGATAAAATAGCCCATCTTAACTCAAAAATAGTAGAAGCATTTATTGAAAATATATTTTTTTCAATATCATACACAATAACTGTACCTGTGTAGATTTTGTCAGATGGATTACACAGAATCAATTTACTACATCTGTGATAGGGTGGAGGAGGGGGAAAATGAGCTGACACCAAGGGCTCAAGTAGAAAGAAAATGTTTTGGAAATGATGGCAACAAACGTACAAATGTACTTGACACACAAAAAAAAATGTACTTGACACAATGGATGGGTGTATTGACAAGACTGTGACAAGAGCTGTAAGATCCCCCAATAAAATTATTTTGTTTTAAAAAAGAGAAAGAAAGAAAAGGGATGATGGAGAATCTCAGTATCCGTAAGAGCACGGACAAGGCCCAACTATGAGAAAAGACCATCAATTGCTCGTATGCAACTTGAAGTTGGAGAACATGAAAATAAGTCAACGAGAGATAAAGTGTAACCTTCAATGCATTCCACATGAATTTTGAGATTGTCTCAAGAACAGCTTTATTGATTTGTTGAACACTAGTGATCAGATATAAGACAAGTTAGGAGATGACATCAAGAAAATCATACTTAAAGAAAGCAAAAGATTATTAAAAAGACAGGAAAGAAAGAAAACACCAAAATAAATGTCAGAATAGACTGAACCTTCCGCTTGTAAAGGAGTTAAATAAAATAGAAGCAATGAGACTGGAAGAGATCCATATGTATCCCCATTCCAAAAATAGAAAGAGGTGATCTAACAAAATGCAGAATTATCAAACAATATTATTAGCCTCGTTTTTCTCTCTTGGAACAGCTAGTGAATTCAAAAGATATATATATATTGATTTATGGTATCTCATATGGACAGAGCTGCTCTGGTATGACTAAAACATATAGTTAAAAAGATGAAATCAATACTGAACATAAAATTTCAACAGGCTACTCAAGAAGTTACAGTATACTATGATGATAAAATGTAAAATGTGCAAAGATCGGGAGTTAGAAACTCAACTGGGAAAAACATGTTGGCATTTTTCAAGCTGAATGAACAAAAGAAAGCATTCAAGTGTCACATTATAATATTGAAAGGGCCTATGGTAAAATATTGAACAATGCAAGAGATATTAAAATAAAATGGAAGGAATACACAGAGTCACTGTACCAAAAAGAATTGTTGCCCTTCAATTATTTCAGGAGGTAGTATATAATCAATAATCAATGGTACTGAACGAAAAAGGTTCAAGCTGCACTGAAACTATTGAATTATATGATATATGAATTATTTTCCCATAAAGTTATTTTTTAAAGACATTGGCCAAAACCAACACTCCAGGAATTGATGAAAGCCTAATAGCAATGTTTCAACAAGCCAATACAGTACTAGGAAATACTCACTAGTCTACGCCAAGAAACACGGACAATGCCTACCTGGTCAGGAAAGTCTAAGAGATTCATATTTGTACGCAGTCCAAAAAAAGCACACAGTGATCCAACAGAATGTAGAAATTATTAAACAATATTATTAGTATCATATGCAAATAAAATTTTGCTGAAGATAATTCAAAAACAGTTGCAGCAATAGGGAGAGACAAGAAATTCAAGCCAGATTCAGACAACATGGAATGAGGAATAGCGTTGCTGACATCACATGGATCTTGGCTGAAAGCAGAGCACACCAAAAATACGTTTCTTTGTGTTTCATTGACTATGTTAAGATATTCATCTGTGCCAATCATAAAAATCTATGATATAAAACTTATTTTAAAAGCAATTTAACCATGTAGGTGTATGACTTGTGAATACTATATCAAATAAACCACTTTAAAAAAAAGAGAATGTTGATATAATATGAAAAATGTTGCCAGTGTCATTGAACAATATGTATAGAAATTGTTTAATGGGATCCTAATTTTCAATTTAAACTCTCATAAAAACATACTGTTTTTAATTTTGAAAAAGAAACGATGGATAACATTGGGAAGAATTCAAAGTTCAGAATACTTAATTATGCTCATGAAGAAACTGTATATAAACCATTTATAGGCAGTTGCTTAAACAGAATGAGGGGGTACTATGTGGTTTAAAACTTAAAAAGCTATTTGTCAAGGTTATATCCTTCCACAAAATTTATTCAATCAATATGCTGAGCAAATAATCCCAGAAGCCAGACTGTATGAAGAAGATGGTATGAGGTTTGGAGAAGACATGTTAACAATCTGTGATACACAGATGATACAGTCTTGCTTGCTAAAAGTAAAGAGGTCGTGGATCACTTACTAATCCAGATCAAAGAAGACAGCCTTCACTAGGAACTGCAACTTGATACAAAGAAATCAAAAATCATCACAGCTGGTGTGGCAGTTACATAATCTCCTGTCACCCTGCAAAGGAATGGAGTCTAGCCTGTCAATCAGGCCATAGCCAATGAGGCCTGAGGACTCTGGGAACTCTTAGATTCCTCCCTGGAGGTGGGAGACGCTCTGCTTCATCTTCCTGCTGACAAGCCACATGGAGCTACACTGCTGTAGCCAGAGCCCTGGAACTGGAGGAGCCACCTGGAGACCCCCGCCAGTGCTGAGATGCTTCCACCACCACTGGATCCACAAGACTATCCAACCACTAGCCTATTATCTTCCTGTATTCGGCGTCATTGCATGTGTTGCATGAGTCTGAAGAAGAATTTACAGATTGGTATCGGACATATGGGCTAAATCAGACTTATGGACTAGATATGGACTGGGCTGGGATGTTTTCCCAACATTAAATTGCTCTTGTATATAAAACTCTTTCTTATATACACATGAGTCTCCCTCAATTTGTTTCTCTAATCTACCTGGTGTAACATTATGGTACCAAGAGTGGGGTACTAGAGAAACAAATCATCCAGATGGAGCGTGGCTGCTTGTTTGACCTCTGCCTCATGGTAGCGCTTCTTCTTTAGCTAGCCAGAGGTCAGATATGGCATGCCGTGTACTGCGTTGTTTTCTGGCAAGAATATGGGAAGTTAAAGTTTTGATCATTTTCTTTGGCTGTTGTCTTTGGTTATTCCTGTTGGAAATGATGAAAATGAATGTTGTTAATATATGTTTTGAGCTCAGGGGTAAAAATTGTCCCTGGAATTTCTCAGAGACCATGCTGGTTAGGGAAAATGGCTAGCCATGGCTTGATTCAGTCAGAGGCCTAAGGCTAAATTTTGTATCAATGGAACAGTTTAGAAAAGAATTGGATAAGTTAGATGAGGCTTGAACTTGGCTGTTTTAAGAATTGAGTTGAGGATCTGATTCTACTCAGTTTATAATGTTTTCTTCTGTCTAACACAGCTGGACTAATAAACAACAGCCTAGTAAACAGAAAAGGTCAAAGTTGTCAAGGATTTTGTTTTATTTGGCTCTTATAATATGCATAGAAGCATCAGTCAAGAGATAAAAGGCCATAACCGCGCTGGACAAACCTGTTGCAAAAAGACCTCTTTAAAGCATCAAAGAGCAAAGATTATACTTTGAGGACTAAGGTGCAGCTAATCCCTCATCCTTCAGTCAAGGTCAACTCAGTCCTCCTTATCAATTGTCCAGCTTTCACATGTTTATAAAATAAAAAGATCTTGGCTATCATAAATCCAAACCATGACATTTTCGATCACTTTATAGGCATGGGAAAGCTGGAGTACCAATAAGAAAGGCTGCAGAATTGATGCGTTTGAATTGTGGTGCTGGGAAAGAATATTGAAAGTACCATGGACCACTAGGGAAACAAACCTGTCTAGGAAGAAGTGCAGTCAGACTGCTTCTTAGAAGTGGAGAGACTTCATCTCATGTGCTTTGGACATGTTATCAGTTAGCACCGATCACCTAATATGGATGTGAAAGTTAGATCATGAATAAGGAAGACTGTAGAAGAATGGATGTGTTTGAACAGCGGTGTTGGTGAAGCACATTATAGGCACCATGGACTGCCAGATACATCATGCATCTCTACAATCAAGTCAATGCCGACTCAGAGCGACTCTGCAGGACAGGGCAGAACTGCCCCTGTGAGTTTCCCAGACTGTCACTGTCTATGGGAGTAGAGAATTTCTCTGCCTTTCTCCTGAAGAGGGGCTGGTGGTTTCCAACTGATGACTTTGCAATTAGCAGCCCAACATGTAACCACGATACCACCAGGGCTCCAAGAAGAACAAATAAATCTGTTTGGGAAGACATATAGCCAGGATGTCCCTTGGAAGCAAGGAGGGCGAGACTTCTCATGTACTCCGGGCACGTTATCAAGAGGGACCACTTTCTGGGAAAGGACCTCATGCTTGATAAAGGAGGTCAGCAAAGAAAGAAGCTCTTCAATGAGAGAGCTTGACACAGGGCTGCATCAGTGGGTTTGAAGATGATTGGGAGGCTAGCACAAGGCCTGGCACGGTGTCTTCCCTCTGTACACACGATTCCCAACCAATCTGAAGGCACCGAACAGCAGTAACAATTTCCCAGTTCCAAACTCTAACTTGTAGGTAACAGCACTGCCTTTTACAAATTTTATGCATAATTAATATTATTCATGTTACTTCACTACATACGGTGCCACAGAATTACCTGTGGGGCTTTGTTAAACACTGGAGGCGTGGACCCAACCTCACAAGTACTGAATGAGAATCCACAGGGTGCCGTCTGGAAATCAATATGCTTAAAGCCCCCCAGGTGGTGATGAGGTGGAGCTTTGGCAGAAAACAATGGTCCTATTCAGTGGCAAGGGCTTAGAAATGTTTGTGTGGCCAAATGCCCTTTCCTGTGCTTCTGTGCAGGTCTCTAGAAGGTTCCTCACTTTGAAATATGTATAACTTTCTCTGCTTAACCTGTTGGAAACCACCATACTAAGTAGGAGAGTAGATAATGGATAGAAGCAAGTTTGAGAGGACACTCGTCTTTCCAGGAGTTCATTCAGTCCCAAGTCCAGAGAACTTGGGAAATGTCACATGTGTAGTCAGTAATGGCAGAGGGGACTGTTGAAATTTCAAAACACGATTAAAGCATATTACACTAGCCCTGTTGTTTGTAGTTTGCAAATATACTTCTGAAGTCAAAGCCTGTTTAAAATTAACCCAGTTACCTGCTTCAGGCATTTCAGCATATATTTAATTTTACTACACCCCTAAAAAGTACTTTTTAAAAATAGGAACCAAGAGAGTTCAGATGCTTACTACCAAGTTAGAAAACGTAGCTTGGGACAGATTTGGACATCATCAAGTAATGATAATCTTGCTAATCCTTCTATCAACACTTTTGAATGCTTCTCTTGTTTTAATTTTTTTATTGCGATGACTGTGTATATACAGCAAATAAAAGTTTTTATGTCTACCATGTGACCATGGTAGGCAAAGAGCATTAAAATAACCAAGGGGCTAGGAGAACCCAAGGTAAGTCTTCAGAGGATTTGGATATAAGGTGAAATCGGTCAGTTTAGGTCAACCTTCTCGCTTTATTAGGTAACAATTAGTGCTTGTGTTATCCGGAGAATCATTGGGAAAAACGCCACTTAAAGCTAACGTTTCCTTTATTTTGAGGCATGGACTGTCACTCAAAGGCTATCCAGAGGAAATGGGGTCTTTAAAGGAAACTGCCTTCTCTCATCTTCCTAAAAGACCAAATTGGTAAGGAGAAGACAAAGATGAAATAAAACTATGTGTAAATGGCATTAGATGCCACATCCAATCTCCTCCAGCTCCTGAGGTCGATGGTCGCGAGGCAGGAATCAGACATGCCGCCATCCTCCATCCTTCGTAACCCTATTCTGACAGCAGCCATTCTCCCCGTGATATTCTATTCCACACACTCTACATTTCTGCTGGGTGTGGCCATTCATTGCAATGGCCACACAGAATTCGCAATGCTCGCAATTAGGAAGTTAACAGGGAAATTAACAGGGAAATCATTAGGGAAATTAGCATGTTTTAGTCATCGGAGAAAGTGTCAGGATACAGTTGTTCAGACAACGCAATTTCTTCACTGTGCACACCAAACGAAACCTCTTGGCTTGGTTTTTGCTCTGCTCAGGGATTGTTAACAAGCTATTTTAAAGCCGCCAATAAACATCCAAAGGGCATGCCACTTCACTATATGCCTCAACCTGAAGGTAGTCAGCTCCAGCTCTGTGTCAGCAAACCTAGCTGTACCTATTAAGAGCCCAGCAGAATCCCACTCTGAAAGGCAGCCTCCTGCCCCAAAGCACTCAATTTTTTTCACCGTCCTGTAATTTATTATTTCTGTGTAAAGAAAAAGTTCAGAATGTCTAATAACATGATTTCTAGTTTTTTTAAAAATTCTTAGCACAATACATTGTGTCAAGCACATTTGTACATATGTACAAGCACATTAGTACATATGTACATTTGTACATATGCTGCCATCATCATTTTCAAAGCATTTTCTTTCTACTTGAGCCTTTGATATCAGCTCCTCATTTTATTCCCTCCCTCCTCCCCTCATGAACCCTCAATAAGTTATAGATTATTATTTTCATGTCTTACATCATCCTCTATCACCCTTCACCCACTTTTCCATTGTTCATCCTCCTGTGAGGGGTTATATGTTGATCCTTGTGATTAATACCCCCTTTATTCCCCCACCCTCCCCTAATCCTCCTGGTAGCTCTACTCTCCTTGTTGGCCCTGAGTGGTTTCTCTCTCCTGGATTCCCTGTGTTGCAGGCTTGTATCTGTAGCAGTGTGCATGTTCTGGTCTAATCTGATTGTAAGGTAGAATTGAGGTCATGAGAGTCAGGGGAAGGAAGCATTAAAGAACTAGAGGAAAGCTGTGTGTTTCATCAGTGCTATACTGCACCCTGACTGGCTCATTTCTTTCTTGTAACCCTTCTGTGAGAGGATGATGTCCAATTGTCTACCCATGTACTTTGAGTCTCCACTTCAGGTCTCCCTACCCCCCATTCACATTGGGTATGATTTTGTTCTGGGTCTTAGATGCCTGATACCTGATCCTATTGACACATCATGATCACACAGGCTGGTGTGCTTCTTCCATGTGGGCTTTGTGCTTCTCAACTAGATGGCCACTTGTTTATCTTCAAGTCTTTATAGACCCATTACACTATATCTTTGGGTAGCCAGACACCATCAGCTTTCTTCACCACAATTGCTTATGTACCCGTTTTGTCTTTAGTGATTATGTCGGGAAGGTGAGCATCACAGAATGCCAGATTGTTAGAACAAAATGTTCTTATGTTGAGTTGAGGCCCAATGTCCATCTGTAACCTTAATTCTTAACATATAGATGTAAGTACATGGATCTAGTCCCCTCTAATTATATATAAATATATTTTCATATGTACATGCCTATATTTAGACTTCTATAAATGTCTTTTGTCTCCTGATTCTTTCCTCTATTTCATTGTACTTTCCTCTTGTCCCACCACCATGTTCAGCCTTCATTTGGGTTTAGTAATTCCTTGCTGTTACATTGCCCTTGATTAAGCCCCACTAGGCATCCTATGCCCTTCTCTCCATTAATTTTAGTTCACTTGTTGTTCCCTTTTCTCTGGGTTGGTTCCCCCACCCCCTTTCATTCTCCTACCTCCCTTCTCCTGTATCTCCCCAGAACCATTGGTCCCATTCTTTTCATCTTCAAATTGGTTTTCTGCCTATCTTATCTAAATAGACATGCAGAGACATTACTAAATGCAAAAACCAGGCAAAGCCAAACAAAACAACAAAGGAAGTCAAAATCAACCAACCTTAATAACAATAAAAACAAAATGACAACAACAAAAAGAAAGCTACGGACAAAAATGGAAAGCATATAAATAGTTCAAGGTGTTTGTTGGCCTTTTCAAGTGTTTTCCAGTCAAGTCTGATGGGTGGCACACTCTGTCTCCAAAGTCTATTTTTGGTATTCCCTGAGGATTTCATCGCTTTGTTCCCCTTGCTGCTCTGTTGTATGCCCTTGGTGTTTCGCCCCAGTGTGATGGGGTCAGATTGGGCACAATTTCCACACTGTATCTCCTGTGGTATCCCCCATAGTGCTATGGTTCAGTGAGTGAATGTCGTGTCTCGTGGTAGGGCTGGCCCTATGGTCCTCTCTGTGCCTTGTCTGCTCTGAGCAGGAATATCGGCCTCAGGGCTTGTGGGGCCAGGATGTGTTCCTCTCCCTCTCCATCCCTCTTCATTTCTCCCATGTGCTCTAATCAGACATGCCCCTCACCCCAAGCTCTAACTTCAGTGCTGTCCTCTGAAGTGCACTTTTCGTGGAAGTGGGAAGCTTTCCCTTGTTCATAGTAAGATCTCCCCTTCTGCTTGGGAGATGATTCTTTTTATACCCAGCAGGAGGGCCAATCACAATGTAGCCTGTTAACAAGTGTCGCAGCTGAATCATGTAATCCAATCAGCATAGTCCCCAATCTTTTCACCCACATTCATCGGGAAAACTAAGGTCATTTAGTGGGTGTAACAAAGGGCTATGTCCAGGAGATCCATATTAAGCCATTCACTGCATTGCAAACTACATAAGCCTTATAACATGCCTAGCAATCTTTGGCTTCATGTGGCTTATTTGAAGCTCTGTGCTAATACTTTTTCTCATTAGCAATTGGTAGTTGCCAAGAAACTTACTCATGTCAAATTGTTTGATATTCCTTAAGTCTACATGGAAGCATACAGAATGATATGCCAACTTCGGGAGATGCTAGTTTTCCTATTGTTCTGTAACAACTTATAACCGCCCAGGCTTCCTGCAATTGACAAGGACACAGCGTTTAAAGAGCAGCTTCAACCCAAGCAATAAAATTAAGGTCATAAATTATTTGCCTACCAGTTCCTGCATATTCATTTGTCGTTACAAATTGTTCAAAACAGGCAGGGAGGGCAGTCTAACTAACATTCCCATATTCTACGGTTCCCTGGGAAGTGGCAATTAGCACACAGAGAAAAGGAAGAGAGAGCAATTAAAATCACAATTTCGATTGCTCTATGCAAGTCTGAATTACCACAAAATTTTTCAGTGGTTCATTTATACAATTAGAACTTTCTTCCATTTGACAAAATCGAATTAAAGGAACTTACTCTTAACAGCAATCTCACTTAGTAGAACGTGGCAAGGGCATCAATTGTAAAACGGGCATGCATTTAGCAGAGGAAAACCTAGACCACCATAGCACGGGAAATCACCTGGTTATACAGAAAAGTTCCTCAGATATAATTTTGAACTTGAAGGCCACCAAATGTCTAAAAGATATTTTGGCGATTTAGAAAGGAGGTCCACTGCTAGAAAGATGATTGCCAACATACTGGTGGTTCAGAAGGTCCCCATGTCAAACCCCTCTGGTCTCTGTCATGACTGGGCTCCCAGGGAGTGGAGACATGAGCATCGAGACACTTGCAAAAGGTAAAGAAAAGCAGGACGCGGAATAATTAATTTCTGTTTTATGTCTTAGTTCTAGGTTTATAGAAACATAAAATATTCTCTCCAGAAGGGACTTTGATGATCATCCCACATCCTCTTCATCTTACAGATAAGGAAACAGACCCACAGAACATCCGTAGCTAATGTGCGGCCATGTACCAAGCTCCTTGAGAAAGAGGGGCAAACAGACAGAGAAAAAGACAAACAGAGATAGAGAGACAGTGATAGGTATTACAATATCCCTTTCACATTTTACCAAGTGGAAGCCCTTTGAAAGGAACAACTAGCTCTCTCTCTCTCTCTCTCTCTCTCTCTCTCTCTCTCTCTCTCTCTCTCTCTCTGTGTGTGTGTGTGTGTGTGTGTATGTAAGAGAGAGAGAGAAAGAGAAAGAGAGAGAGAGATCTGTTGTATAAATATTTCTGCAAGAAGAAATATCTTAAAATTATGGAGGGAAGCAGAGAGACCATATCCTCAGGAATGTAGGAAGCTTGCCGAATTTACCATCATTCAAAACACACCGCCATCAAGTCGCTTCTGATACATAGGACAGGGGAGAACTGCCTCTGTGGGTTTCTGGTGCTGTAAATGTTTACTGAAGCTGAACGCCTCATTTTTCTCCCAAGGAGAGAGACTGGTGGGTTTGAAGTGCTGACCTTGAGGTTAGCAGCCCACTGAGAAACCCACTATGCCACCAGTAAGGGCTCATTGAGCTTGCTATCACATTTGAAAATATGGAACCCCACATCCTAGCTTACTATTTGTATGAACTCCCTAAACCTAAGTCACATTTTTCTTATCTATATAATGGGATAATAATGCTTATTTCCAGGATTTTTATACATTACATTTCAGGTTGTTAAAATTTAATTACATTATTAAAATAGCCAAGCAAAGTGCCTGGCATTTGGAAGGTGCCCAGTAAGTAACATTAGTTCTGTTACTTTTCACTCACCACTCCCCAACCAGAAACTTCTGTTAAAACCGAAGTGGTTTTGAGACCACTGAGCCTAAATTTCTCATCTATAAGGGAAAAATATAAGAGAATCTAAAAAAAGAAAAGAGAATCTGTATCATGTATTCATTGTGAAATTTAAATGTGATGGTGTCTGTATCTTTGTGCCATGTATCTTGTCATACTCATAAGTGATTAATACTGCTATGAATTGTTAATCACATCCTAATATTCCAGACCCAGCTTCTCATCTTCCAATCATGACAAGAAAAAATTCCTCACCTTATATCTCCAAGTATCTGACACCTTTCCTCCAATCCCCAGCATGTGGTCTTCTTCAGCCAAATCAGCAAAAAGTTCCAAAGAACATGGGCTACTGGCTTGCCACATGGTGAAGCCCAGTCTCTCTACGCTACCCAGGTGTCTCCTTCCACTTAATGGCATGTGTTTATTGTATCATTTAGCAATTATTACAGATTGTAAGCCATTTTTCCAATATTTTGCATGTGTGTATTTGTTTTCCTACTAGATTACCTGAGCTCCTAATGACAAAGAATATGTTTCATTTTCATTGGAAAACATGACAAGTCTAACAGTTACCTTATTCAGAATATGCTTACAACACCTGGCTGTATTGTTGACTAGCTGTTGTCATTGAGTGTCATAGCATCAATTTCAACTGATGCAACTCTATGTGCCGCATAACAAAACATTATCCAGTTTTGTGTCATCCTCATAATCACTGCTGCCATCACTGTATCAATCCATTTCAATGAGAGCCTTCCTCTCTTGTACCAAACACGGTGTCCTGCTCCAGGGACTGCTCCCTTCTGATTGCTTATAGTCCTTCACTTAGCTAATACCCTTCTTTACTTAGTGACTCTACCACCATAAGACTGCCAGAAAAACTAGTGCTATAAAAGCATCATTTGGTAGGCTCACGGATTTTCTAGGTCAAAAACTGGGGGAAAAGAAATAGAAAATGGCTTGTCTCCTCCATGGTGTCTGCCGCTAAGAGACTCGAAGGTTAGAGTGTGTACATATCTGAAGGTTTATTCACTCGCATGACTGGAGCACCTCACCATGGCCTCTTCATGGGATCTAGCTGTCTCCCAATGTGGCGACTGAATTGGGAGACAGACAGCTATGGAGAAACTGGATCTTTTGCATTGCTTAGCCTCAGAAGTCACACAGCGCTGCGCAACCACTTTCCTCATGAGATAACTTACAAGCCCCCCAAGTTCGAGGGGGAGATAAAGGGATGCCATGTGCTTATTTTTCTTTCTTTCTTTCACTTAATTCTATCACCTGGACTCCATTTCCTGACAGCAGATTGGAAAGGTTTCCGGAGATCCGGGAGGAGTGGAGAAGCTACACTGGTTATTTTCTGGAAAATACAAGCTACCTTTACTATTTAATAGCAAAACACCAAGTTTTATCTGGTTATGTTACTATTAAGTCTCCAACTGGTTGGCCTGAATCCCATAGTTCATTGGTTTTACAAAAAATTTAGAAAGAGGCAGAGATAAGAAATGGATCCAACCATCCCTCTCAATAGTGCCCAACTGGATATTCAGGGCAATGGAAGGAATTGCAGTCCTCTGGCTGTCAATTCTGATTTGGGTAATAGGTAACTAAGTTCATGATAAGTATTGGCTTAAAGCTCTTTTGGCTCCCTGAAAGGTGCCTGCTCTTCTTCATTACATGAACTTGGCCTTCTGATTGAGTTTTTGTCCCAGAGCTGACCCTTTCCTTAGCTCAAATAATATCTGTTCAGGATGCTATCATGCTTAATAACTTCCTGCATGGCTGAGGGAGGGTAGAAGAAGATAAGCATTTAAAGTTTGTATGTTCTCTGTTTTCTCTAAGAGGTTAAAGATTTCTTCATACTGATGATGCCTCTCCTAACCTGACCACAAAAACAAAAACAAAAAGAACAGGTAAGCAGGAAAAAGTATTCCCGTATACTGGATATGTGTTGAGCTGTGGTCTGCATGGTCTGTAGGTCAAAACCACCAGCAGATTCTTGGGAGAAAAGCTAGATTTTCTACTCCTGTAAACAGTTACAGTCTCATAAACCCCCAGCGGCATCACTGTGAGTCATCATTGACCTGATGGCACTGAGGGAGCCCAAAGTAGGAGGAAATAGTCTACAGACATGTATGGTTCTGGCAATGCAGATTTCTTCGAAAAGGTACACAGGAGCCCCTCCCCCGAAAAGAATTTGTTTCAAAGGATGACATTGATTCTGCAGCTCCGGGAGATGGACATATCTGATCAGAGCACACGGGAGCAGATGAAGGGGCAGGAGGAGACAGTGGAACACAGCCTGGCCCACCAGGCCGTGAGGATGATGTTCCTGAGTAGAGCAGCCAGTCCACAGAGAGAACAACATGGCTGGCCCTACTATGAGACATGATGCCCCTCAGTGACTAAGGACGATACAGGGGACAGCACCGGAGACACAGTGTGGGAATTGCACCTGACCTGATCCCACCACACCGAGGCAAAGCACTGGGGGAGTGCAGCGGAACAGCAAGGGAATGGAGTGGCAAGGTCCCCAGGGAATGCTGAAAGTGGACTTTGGGGCCAGGGCGTGGTGCCCCAACAGACTGGACTGGAAAATGCTCCTAAGGGCCAGCAAACGATCCTTGAATGAACTACAAGCCTTTCTTTTAAAAAAAAAAAAAAAAAAAGGTACACAGGAGAAGCTCCATATAAGTTTAGTACAAAATACGTGTTCTCTTCAATGCACGCCCAGCCTCCTCACTCATTCGCACACACACACGCACACACACACACACACACGCCTCCTGTAGCATTCGTTCCTGCTCTGTCCACATTTTTTAAGCACAGATTACCACAAAAGCTACTCATGTTGGCCTTCTGGTCTGCTAAGGAATTTTTTGCCTTGTCTCCACATAAAAATCACTTTAATTTTTAGCCTGTCACCTGCTTTCAAAGACTCCTATTCAGTATTTGAGGGTAGAAGTCATTCTGTCCCATTGATCCTGGTTAATGGGTTAGTGAAATTTCCTTCTATATGAAACTGTACATTTGTGTTTTAATCAGGAGTAGAACTTTCAAAAAGCTGTAGCAATATTTATCAAGAGTCTTTTAAAAATTGAATACCCCTTGATACAGAAATTGAGCTTCTGGAAACATATATGAGAAAAATGACTGAACTCAGAGATCTGTATAATACCACCACTGTGTTACTTATTACTATTTGGAATTCATCTAAATCGCCAAAAGTTGGGAATAGCAGAACACCAGATAGTGTATCCAATGGTTCAAATAAATGAAATCTAGGTGTTCAGATGGAGCTTGGTGATGCAGTGGTTACACATTGGGCTGCAATTCACATGGTCAGCAGTTCGAACTATCCAGAGCTCCTCGGGAGAAAGACTGGGCTTCCTGCTCCTATGAACAAGTTACAGTCTCAGAAACCCACAGTGGGCCAATGGACATCAGCATTTACTTGATGTCAGTGAGTTTGGTTTGGTTTGGAAGACTCCAGAGAATGAAATAAGAAGCCACCATTTAAAATAATAAATTAAGTATGCATTTTGTGTTAAGCAGGGTTCTCTAGAGAAACAAAACCTGAATGCTAATAATTGTATATATTTTTATACAGATAAATATATAACATAAGAAATAAACAGTTAATTAAATTACAAAGCAGTACAAATGGCTCTGTGCAACTCACCCCTGTGCGACAGTTGTGAGACACTGGCAGTCCTTCAAGTCTTCAGGGCCGCCAGGTAGTCCTCTGTAGATCAATTCAGGCTATCCAGCCACAGGCAGCAAACAGCAAGTAGGTCACCAACAGTCAGGCAGATGATAGGGTCCGACAATCTCCAGCTCAAGAGATGTAAATTCCAATTGTGTGGCGAAGCAGGTCTTGAAGGAACCTCAAATTACAGCAACACAGTCCAAGGGTTAGGTGTCCCACAGGTAGTGTAGCTTACAAACTGAGGCAAAGACCAAGCAAGGCAGCCGCACACTGGTCTGATGACCAAAGAGCAAGAGACAAGAAAGGCAATGCTCGCTGAGCCATTTATCTCTCCACCCTTCAATTAAACCCACATGTGTTTATAGGCCAGGTTGGCACAATAAACTACCTCAATTCACCCCTTGCCAACTTGGCACCTGTACACAATTCTTTAGCCAGGTATAATTTCCGGACACTAATGAAATCACTTATGCTTATCATCAAACATCTATCTTACATATAAATGAAAACACACTGAGTCCAATTGTATCTGATATATCATACATGAACAAAGGAAAGATATGCAATAAGCACATATAAAGAAAATACACTGACAATTATGATCCTCACTTTTTCAATTGATCACATGGTCGTGACTGATAGGTAGAACTACCTTCTTCTACTACCCATTCTGTATTACCTTTGCCCTCAGCAAGCACCTCAGCTGGCTGTGGTTTTTGGCCTTGTGGGGTGACCCAGACCTTCATTCCTGAGGGGTCTGGGTCATTATACGTCCTGTCAGGATTGGGTTGCTGTACCTTTCTATTTACTTTAATCACAGGGCATGGTAGCACTAAGAGTGGGCCTCTGGGGTCTCCTGGATTCCAGATATATTCTTCTTCACCTCCATTATGTAATATCAATCCAATTTCTCCTTGGTACTCAGGATCAATCACACCACTCAGTACAGTGGCACCCTTCCTGACCTGTCGATCCAAAGGCATGAGAAGCCCAAAGTGGCCAGGGGGCATTCTCAACTGCCAGTTCAGAGGAATCCATGCTGTTTCCAGGTTGGAGAGTTCCTTCCATCGGGACCAGGACCTCCAGGCCTGAGGAACACAGGGTTGCTGGGACAGGAAGCAAAAATGCTGCAAGGGGATCACTAGGAGTAATAGTGAATGGTGCCACTCCAGCTTCCACCCCTTGGTTCCTGGAGCCATGAATTCTGGCTATTGGAGACACAGCACCATATATTGGCCGCTGGTTTAGAGCATATACAGCTTCCTGGAGAACATTGCCCCAGCCCCGCAAGTTGTTGCCACCTAGTTGACACTGTAATTGTGTCTTTAGGAGCCCATTCCATCATTTTATCAAGCCAGCAGCTTCAGGATGATGAGGAACATGATACGACCAGTGGATTCCGTGGGAATGGGTCCATTGCCGCACTGTATTTGCTGTAAAGTGAGTTCCTTGATCTGAAGCAATGCTATGAGGGATGCCATGCCGGTGGAGGAGGCATTCTGTAAGTCCTCGAATGGTAGTTTTGCCAGAAACATTACGTGCAGGGAAGGCAAATCCATATCCAGAGTAGGTGTCTATTCCAGTAAGAACAAAATGCTGTCCCCTCCATGATGGAAGTGGTCCTATGTAATCAAATTGCCACCAAGTTGCTGGTTAATCCCCCCAAGGAATAGTCCCATATCTTGGACTTAATGTTGGTTTCTGCTGCTGGAAAATGGGGCACTCAGCAGTGGCAGTGGCCAAGTCAGCCTTGCTGAGTGGAAATCCATATTGCTGTGCCCATGCATAGCCTCCATCCCTGCCACCATGTCCACTTTGTTCATGTGCCCATGGGGCGATAACAGGAGTGGCAGAGGAAAGAGGAAGACCAGTCCCCACAGTGTGTGTCATCTTATCCACTTGATTGTTAAAGTAACCCTTTGGTGAGCATTCACCTGAGATACAATTACCTGTACTTTCTTGGCCCATTCAGAGAGGTCTATGCACATACCTCTTTCCCACACCTCCTTGTCACCAATTTTCCAATCATGTCCCTTCAGATTCCCTGATCATCCAGCGAAGCCATTAGCTACAGTCCGCCCAGTCTCACATCTGGCCATTTTTCCTTATGTGCAAACTGAATGGCCAGGTGCACTGTATGAAGTTCTGCCCATTGGGAAGATTTCCCTTCTCCACTGTCCTTTAGGGAGATCCCAGAAAGGGGCTGTAGTGCTGCTGCTGTCCACTTACGAGTGGCACCTGCATATCGTGCAGAGCCATCTGTAAACCAAGCATGACTTTTTGGTCTTCAGGAGGCCATAGGTGCAAACTGGGAGAAAGAATGTTAGGTGACAGGAGTGGAGACTTTTGGCATCTGGGCCACTTCTTCATGCAGCTTACTTGTCCCTTGAGGTCCTGCTTTGGTTCAATCTCATATATACCACTTCCATTTAACAATGGAGCCTTGCTGCGCATGTCCAACTTTATGATTCTGTGGGTCAGACAATACCCAGTTCAGGCCTCATGGTGACTTGGTGGCCCATGATGAGGCGCTCAGTCTCCACCAAGGCCCAGTAACAGGCCAACAGCTGTTTTTTCAAAGGAGGAGTAATTGTCTGCAGAGGATGGCAGGACTTTATTCCAAAATCCCAAAGGTCTATGCTGTGATTCACCAATAGGGGTCTGCCAAAGAACCCATACTGCATCTTTATCTACAACTGACACCTCTGGCACCATTGGGTCAGCTGGGTCATATAGTCCCAGTGGCAAAGCAGCTTGCACGGCAGCCTGAACCTGCTGAAAAGCCTGTTCTGGGGCCCACTCAAAATTGGAGGCTTTTCGTGTCACTTGATAAATAGGTTGAAGTAGAACACCCAAGTGAGGGATATGTTGCCTCCGAAATCCAGAGGCCCACTAGGCGTTGTGCCTTTTTAATCATTGGGGGGCCTAATGCAATAGCTTATTCTTCACTTTAGGAGGAATATCTTGATATGCGTCACACCACTGGACCCCTATAAATTTTACTGAAGTGGAGGGTTCCTGAATCTCCTTTCAGTTAATTTTCCAACCTCTTGTACACAGATGTAATACCAAGGAATCCAGAGTCTTTGATACATCCTCCTTAGTGGGTCCAATCAGCATAATGTCATCAATATAATGGACCAGTGTGACATTTTGTGGAATAGACAGCGATCAAGTGCCCTTCGGACTAAATTATGGCACAGGGCAGAAGAGTTGATGTACCCCTGGGAGAGAGTTGTGAAAGTATATTGTTGCCCCTACCAGCTGAAGGCAAACTGCTTCTGGTGGTCCTTTGAGACTGGTATTGAGAAGGCGGCATTGGCCAGATCAATCGCTGCATACCAAGTACCAGGAGAAGTATTAATTTGCTCAAGCAATAAAATCACATCTGGAATGGCAGCTGCAATTGGAGTCACCACCTGGTTAAGTTTACAATAATCCACTGTGATTCTCCAGGACCCATCTGTCTTCTTTACAGGCCAAATTGGTGAATTAAATGGGGATGTAGTAGGAATCACCACCCCTGCATCTTTCAAGTCTTTGATGGTGGCACTGATCTCTGCAATCCCTCCAGGAATGCAGTACTGCTTGTGGTTTACTATTTTCCTAGGCAATGGCAATTCTAATGGTGTCCACTTGGCCTGTCCTACCATGATAGCCCTTATTCCACATTTCAGGGATCCAATATGGGGGTTCTGCCAGTTACTAAGTATGTCTACTCCAATGATGCATTCTGGAACTGGGGAAATTACCACAGAATGCGTCCGGGGGCCCACTGGACCCACAGTGAGGCGTACCTGAGCTAAAACTCCATTTATAACTTGACCTCCATAAGCCTCTACTTTGACTGGTGGGCCTTCAAAACACTTTGGGTCTCCTGGAAGTAGTGTCAGTTCCAAGCCAGTGTCCAGTAATCCCCGAAAAGTTTGATTTATTTCCTTTCCCCCAATGAACCGTCACTCTTGTGAAAGGCCACAGGTCCCTTTGGGGAAGGCTAGAAGAAAGACTAACAGTATAAACCTTCAGTGATGTAGCAGGGTCCTTCTTCAAAGGGTCTGTAAACTGGCTCAGGTCTGGGAACTGATTTAGCGATCATGACTGTCTATTCTGTTCACCTGATCTACTTTTCTTTCATCTGTATAGATCACGTAAATATTTAGTAGGTTTCCCATCTAATTAATTCCTAGATACACCATGACTAAGCAGCCAATGCCATAATTCCACATAAGACAGGTTGCTTTGATTACTATGGAACCTTGTTGTCTATTATAACCACGCCCACCCTGTCTGTTGATTCAGTGCTGACACCTGCCCTCTACCATCACGGGGACCAATCAGCCCCATTGTGGGCAAATGTCAGAGTTCGCTTAAGGCAGTGCCCACTGTTAATCCGGGTGCACATAAAATAGCAATTTCTGGAGTCAAGAGATGCTGGGACCCACTTCACAAATTTGGTCCTTATGGTTGTGGTAAAGGGTATGTCCTCAGGACAGCCCCTTTTGGGTCTATGGGAATATCCTGATAGATCCATTCCAACATATCACTTTCCCGAAGCTTTTGGATGCCTTCCTCTACAGTGTACCAAGGTAGGTCAGGGACTTCAAGTTGATCTAATCTAAGCCGTCTGGCAGTCCATGCTTCAGCAAACCAACCAAATAAAGAATTAGATGCTCTCTTACCCTCTCTCGCAGAGACTTTGGAAGAAGAATCTGTGCTTAGGGGTCCCATATCCAGAAGCTCCGACCAGTCTAATATTACATTTCGTGCACCAGTATCCCATACCCTTAGCAACCATTCCCAGGGATATCCCCAGGCTTCTGCTTGTACGTTTTTGAAAACTCAAGCAGATCTTTGTGCGTATAGTGCTCTTCTTGGGTAATCATCTCAACCTCACCTAAGAGCTTTCTGAGACTTAACTTTAGTGACAGGTCCAGAGGAAATAATGGGTGGTGAGGGTGTTTCCCAGGTGCTCTCAGCAATGTCTTGTAAGGTATCTCCCTCAGGCAATGCTACCAATGCAGCCCCACCCGGCATTTCAGCCTGAACAGTGTGGCTAATCTGCTCAGGTGTGGATTATTTTATTGATAATGAATTAATACCTTCAGCTGGGAGGAGTGGACCTATTGACTGGGATGGGTCAATTGTTTCTAGGAGTTCAATATCCTCCTCTTCTGGATCCCATCCCATGTTTCAGGGTCGCAACTTTTTCTGATCAATCCCCTCACTTTGGTATCAGACACTGCTCTAGATCTGCAATTCAGCTGACGTAATTCAACCACTCGCCTAATGAGACTCTGGACCTGGTTCTCAGCAATGTCAGCTCTATTACTAGAGGAGAGAAGGCTCTCCTTAGTAGCACAGACGGAAGCTTTCAAATCTGTGAGTCTGCATCTGAGGTGCACTTCTGAGGCTCTCAGACCATCCCTCTCCTTAATCACACTTTCCATGGTAAGAAGGAGCAGCCAACCAGCTTGCCTATACTTGTCATCTTGACAAAACTCCTGGAAAATATCCAAGATACGATCACTCAGAGCCTCTCTTTTAACCAGCACCTCATCTATAGGTGGTGCTACTGTAGGTATCAGCTTTGCTATTTCACATGAAGGATTAGTAATAGTAGCAGATTTATCCATGCTTTCAGGTGTTGAAGTAGCATTATTAGTGCTGTTAAGACTAATCAGACTCGAGAGCCAATTTAAGAAGCCCATATTTATGATTTTATTTCTCTAGAAGCACTCCTGGTACCAAATGTGTTAGACGGGGTTCTCTAGAGAAACAAAATCGGAATGCTAATAATTGTATATATTTTTATACAGATAGATAGCATAAGAAATAAACAGTTAATTAAATTATAAAGCAGTGCAAATGGTTCATTGCAACTCACCCCCGTGAGACAGTTGTGAGACACTGGCAGTCCTTCAAGTCTTGAGGGCTGCTGGATATTCCTCTGTAGAGCAATTCAGGCTATCCAGCCACAGGCAGCAAACAGCAGGGCAGGTCACCAACAGTCAGCCAGATGACGGGGTCCAACAGTCCCCAGCTCAAGAGATGTAAATTCTAATTGTGTGGCGAAGCAGGTCTCAAAGGAACCTCACATTACAGTGACACAGTTCACAGGTTAGGTGTCCCACAGGTAGTGTAGCTTGCAAATTGAGGCGAAGAACAAGCAAGGCAGCCACACACTGGCCCGGTGATCAAAGAGCAAGAAAGAAGAAGGCAAGACTCGCCGAGCCATTTATCTCTCTGCCCTGGAATTAATCCCACGTGTGGTTATCGGCCAGGTTGACACAATAAACTAAGTACCTCACATTTATTGGCACTGAAATTTTTAGACATACATCAAGTATACCAGCAGTTTACATAACATACTATAGATTATGATAATGAGAGAAACAAGGTCACTTGACAAAATAGAGGGGAAGATCATTTTCAACCGCAGCAAACTATGTTCTTTGGAATCCAAGCTCAGAAGAATACTAATACGAAACGATCGGTCAAGGAATCAGTGCCTGAAGTTTGAAAACCACGGGGTTAAACAGACGGACTCCAAACTGAAGAGCGTTCAGCTAAACAGTGAAGAAAAGAGAGGGGGAAGTCTGTTCTTCAGAAACACCAGTGTCATGAAAGACAAAGACAGCAATCTGGGCCGTCACAGGACTGTGTCCCTCGGATCCTTCGCAAGAAAGAACCTGCTGTGATGAGAGCAGTTGGCTGACAGCCTCCTGCCGCTACATGTTTGGAATGGGCCACAGGGGTTACAGGAGGCCGTGCTCCCTCCCAGGCTGCTCCCAGCCAATGACTCTGCAGGAAGGGGCTACTACAGCTGGGCCTTCCTGGCCCACACGGACTCCTCTTTCCTCTGGGGGCTCCAATGAACTTGGCGGGGATGATCTCTGAGCTGCTCTGGCCTGCTTTCCTCCACAGGGGTCAGCTGTGTCATGGTCTGTCTTTCTCCGCTTCTTTCTCTCCCCACCGGGGCCTTCTCAGGCTCTTCTCCGAATACCCATCTTTGTGCTTTTTAATTCTGACATGGCATCTGCTGCAGAGGACACAAATGTGGAACCAATCCAGGTTGAAAGCGGCCACGGGAGCACACAAAGGACATTGGATATCTACTGAAGGGAGAGCGGGCAATGCGATCCAGAAGGTCATTGGGTCACTTGACAACACTGGAATATACACATGCTGAATTGGATAAAACTATTGACTCAATGTAAACTTTAGTGAATTGGATTAAGCATCTGGCAGTTAAGTAAGAGAATCTCCCAAGTCTTAGGAAACGCACACTGAAGTATTCATGAATTGAGTCGCATAATATATGCAAACTGCTCTCAATGATTTGAGGGGGAAGTATCACATGCATAAACAAAGACACACATAACCACCACAAAAACCCACTGCCTATTCCGACTTATAGTGCCCCTAATTTGTTTCCGCCCTCCCCCAACCTCCAAACCTCCTGAACCCTTGATAAATTATAAATTATTATTATTTTCATATTTTACGCCATCCACTCTTTCCCTTCACCCATGTTTCTGTTGTTTGTCATCCTGGTTGGTAGGGGGAGGGGGTGAATTATACATTGATCATTGCAATCAGTTACCCCCCTCTGAGACTGTAACTCTTTACAGGAACAGAAAGCTTCATCAGGAGCGGCTGGTGGTTTCCAACTGCTGACCTTGTAAGTAGCAACCAAACTTGCAACCCCTACACCACCAGCGCCGCTGATTATATGGATAAGTAGGGTAGATTAATAACAACAGATGAGTCTGGGTAAAGAGGATATAAGCATTGTAACATTATTCTTACAACTTTTCTGTAAATTTGAAGTTATTGCTAGATAAAAATAAAAGAAAGGAGTGACGTTTAAGGAATAGAAGAAAGCGTCTAGGTAGAGGGTGCAGAGGGGAAGCGACCACTAGATCATTGAAACAGACTTCCTGATTGCTGAACTGCTTGACTCTTTTCTATGGAGGTTGCATCACGTGACCATAAAGTTGGCCACTACAAGACACTTGGTGTGGTGAATTGTGAAGCCAAAGGTTTCAAAGAATGCTCAGGAATGCTCAGTGACCCAAACTAAAACATGAGGCCCAGAATTCCAATCGCACCCCGCAACAACTCCCGAAGTCCTCTTCTCCGAAGGAGAGTTAGCCCTGTGGGCACTGCCACTTCCCCACTGGTGTCATGGCGTGAGGTGCAGACAAATATCTGAACTAATGAGACATTTTCAAGCGAGAAGAGAGGCGGCAGAGAAGAGACTCATCATCCAGAGGATTACAAACAAGACTAGCTATGAAAACTGCGAGGGGGTGAAGGTGCTGCTGTCCTCTCAGGAATGTGCCATGAGCCAACTTTGCCTTTCAGGTGATCCAAATCCCCTCTTGTCAAGGGATATAAGCAACAAAGTCACTGCCATCGAGTCCAGGATGACCCATGGATTTCTGAGCCTGTGAGTGTTTATAGGAGCAAAAAGCCCCTTCTCTCTCGGAGCCACTGGTGGTTTCGAACCACCAACCCTGCAGAGTGCAGCCTAACGCCTAACCACTATACCACCAGGGTTCCCATCAGGAGTTTTAGATGAATTTTATTTGAAATATTTTGCTTCTTGGGTGAGCATTAATCCTAAGAATCCATAACATAAATAATAATCTGTTACTGGTATTGATTTTTCCTAGGAATCCATCAGAATGGGTGAAACTAAGGATAAATATACTAGACTTGCCATCAGATTTTTAAAATTCTATTTGATGATTGAAGCCAAAAATGTAGCATCTTCTGATGTAGTGCACAATGCGTGTTGAGGAAATTCTTAAGACACTTAAGAATTTAAGTGGGAGGAAGGAAGACCGAATAAGAAGTACGTTTTCTACACTTCACTCAAAGCGGTAAAAGGTTGATGCCACTAGACACTACGTATGCATATTGTAATGCATGCAGCAGAGCCACTATGAAACTGCGCCTTGTTATTATTCTAAAATGCACAGCAGAGCAGTGAAAGGAAAATGTAATAAGGAATTGCAAAGGACAAAATGTTAGCAGCCTAAAGCTTGAAATCGCCCCAAAACCTTTCAACAGGTGAATAGTTAAGCAAACTGGAATAGTACTCAACAATGAAAAAGGTTGTATAATATCTGTATATCATATCTAGACTTGGAAATGAAAACTATATCGAATTTGAAAACAGGTGAGTGTCTGCCAGGGTAGTACCGATGGTGGCTCTAGTTTAAAGGTCACGTAGAGAATCCTGCTGTTAGACCTTACATCCCCGGTGTCTTGACTGTGGTGCTGCCCACGCCAGTCTATGCACGTGATAAAATTGCGTCGAACTCAATACACCCGCAGTGGGGGCCGGTGGTAGTTGAGTGATAGAACTTTCACCTTCCATGTAAGAGATCCAAGTTTGGTTCCAGAGCAATGCACGTCGAATGCAGTCGCCACACCTTCGTCAGTGTAGGCTTGCAGGTTGCTGTTATGCTGAACAGATGTCAATAGAGCTTCTAGATGAAAATCGACGAGGAAGAAAGATCTGGTAATCTACTTCCCAAAAATCAGCCAATGGAAAGCCTATACAAAGGTCTGATCCACAACCAAGCATGCCAAGGGCATGGATGAGGAAGCATTTTGTTTTGTTGTGCAGGGGGGTCACCCTGAATGTTGGGGCCAATTCTACAGTCACTGACAACTGCACATATACACAAACAAATAAATAAATGCAAAGTTGGGGAAATCTGGGTAGAATCTGCAGATTATATCAATGTCTATTTCCTAGTTGTGATAGTGTATGCATTATGGTTTATGCAAGGTGGAAACAGAGTAATGCATATACAGGATCTCTCTTCCTATAACTATACATCAATATACAATTGTCTCAAAATAAAAATTCACACACACCATCTAACCTTACCTAGTGGGTATATATAGGGGTATTGTAAATCAAAATCAACTCCAAGGTAATGAGTTTTTTATGGGGTTTTAAAATTTGTTTTTTTCTCATGTAATTGCTTTTTAACACGCTTTAGTGTGATGTGAGTGAAAGTTTGCACAACTGGTTTTCCATTCAACAATTCGTGCATGTTTTGGTTTGTGACATTGACTACAGTTCCCTAAATGCAACATCACTCTTCCCGCCTTCACACTGTGTTTGCAATTCCATTTGTCCCTTTTCCTAACCCAGACTGTGATGTTGTGGGTTGCACCTGGGGCTGCTAACTGCAAGGTCAGCAGTTCAAACGCCCCAATTACTCTTTGGGAAGAAAGGTGAGGTTTTCTGTTCCCATGGAGATTGACAGCCTTGGAAAACCAAAGAGGTAGGTCTACTCTGTTCTATAGCTTTATTATGATCATTAAGAATGGACTTGATGTCATGGGTTTGGTTTGGGGTTTTTCCTGCTTTCTGAGCATTATTCTTGGAAAACTGTTACCCCTTTGATCTCTTCCGATGGATTATGCTAAGGAGTGTGTACCTCTCTAGTGTTATTGTTCACCTTATTGTTTAGCTGACCATTGAACCGGGAGGCATGATTTCAGTTCCAGGCTTAACAAGCGACTAAGAGGCACAGTCTTGGGTGTTGAACAAATCCCTATCAAGCCAGTGAGCCTGGAGTTTTCCATGATCTAGAATCTTGTTCCACATTTTTCTCCTACATTATCTTGGACCATTTCCTGTGATCCCTTTCAGAGCCATCCATGGTGATAACCAGGTATCACTGAGCTCTTCTGGCACCCGACTGAGGTTTGTGTGGCCCATTGGTCCTTTGGGATAAATGTTCCCATTTCTTTGACTTTCTGTGCTCTTCTCTACTACAGACACAGAGAGAACAATAGTTGGACCAGGAACCTGTTACGATGCCAATCACTACTCATTAAAATTGGACTAGAACCTTCATTTGGGGGGGTTCACTTGCCAATTGACCGTAGAGTCTCCTGAGACTGAGGTCTTATACCCCACCCCCTGTAGCTTGTTCCCTCAAGGTGTTTGGTTAAGACTAAGATTTGGGGCTTTTGATAGTTTGTTTGCTCCTTAATTGCTCAACTGTTCAAGGATAAGTCAAAAAGCATTGCTAGATAATTTTAGACATACCTGTGAAACCAAAACATAATGCCATTGAGAAAAACAAACATGATGCTATGAATTCTCAACATATCCTCCATCAAGGTCTATACACGTCTAAAGACATTGTTTCTAGCTCTATAACCCCTTTCTGAGGAATTCTGTGCTCTTCAATTTATACTAGATCACACACAGTAGGTTGGGCATCCTTCAGGGACTGAAATCATATTCCCTTTCATTGTTCTTGGAGTTCAGGGACAAACAGAAGTCTAAAGGGGCCTGATCAGGGCTGTAGGGTGGATGGGGGTAAGGTTTCCCTTACAAAATTCTCCTAGGTCAGCGCTTGCTACCCTTAAAGAATGAGCAGGTGTGTTGTGATGGAGAAAAATTCCTTGAGGCAACTTTCCTAACTTTTCTCTCATCAATACAGTTTCCTTACACCTTCTGCACAACGCCCCAGGATCGTCCTATGTCTGAGAAACTCTATAAAGATTACTGCTTTGCTATGCTTATCAGCTGCCATCATAACCTTCTGAACTCACATCTCTGATGGATTTAACTGGCCCAGAAGATCACCTCAAGCCTCATTTTGATGTAATAAGATTGAGGAAAATGTGCTGCTAAGAGAACTTGGCTGAAGCCATGTGCTGATTGCAGAAATGTTTAAAAAGTTTTGCTAGGACTAAATCCTTGTAGAGATGAACTGGAACCCTCGTAGCCATACCTGATATACATGGATCTATGCAACTCCCACCATCACCACCACCCAGGGCAAAAACACACACCCGTTACCATTGGGTCAATTTAAACTTAAGGGACTCTAGATAGGGCTTCTGGGGCTGTAAATCTTTATGGGACCTGATGACCTTATTTACAACACATACAAATAACGTAGGTAGAAATACCATTTCCCAAACCTACATGTTGTCATGGGTGTAATCCAATGCACCTCCTTATACCTGTTCATCTCGACTGTTTGCCTAGGCATCCACTTGTAGCTTGATGCTTACTGATAACTCAGATTGTGTTTGCCAGGGCATTTACCTTTGTGGTCTGTAGCTCTTATGCACCTCTATATGTTTTGTTTTGTTTTTCGGTTAGCGCTTGCCTACCCCAGAAATAGGTGTGCATTCTTGTGCGACTTAGTGAAAACAAAATGTTTTCCAAGAGTTGTTCTCATGGCTGTGTGCCTTTCAATATCTATGAGAGACCGAGAGGAAAGATATTTTTGTGCAGCCAAGCCTTTTGGTAATGTTCAAATCTCACGACATTGGCAGCTGCCTACTCCACCTACTCCATCTCCCTTCTGTAGCTTGAAGCTCAACGTTCTTATTCATGAAGAGCTCTGCTTAGCCTTTTCCAACTTGGTAACTCTTTGTACGTGTCCCTGTTCTTATGTAGGAAAACCAAGGGAAACTGCTTTTATTTGCATTTATCTTTTTTTGAAAGTGAAAGAGAAAGATCTTGCTGAGAACATTTTTAAGGCCTCAAAGCCTGAGAAATTACAACCAAAAAAAGCTGATGAATTGGACCTCCACTCAAGTACTCCCTCAATACAAGAATAGTTTGTTCTATTAAATTGGCATTCCATGATGCACACCTTCCTGACATGATCGCTGAAGACAATTGTGTGCATAAGCAAATGTGGTGAAGAAAGCTGATGGTGTCTGGCTATCAAAAGATATAGCGTCTAGGGTCTTAAAGGCTTGAAGATAAACAAGCGGCCATCTAGCTCAGAAGCAACACAGCCCACATGGAAGAAGCACACCAGCCTGTGTGACCACAAGGTGTCGAAGGGATCAGGTATCAGACATCAAAGAACAAAAAATATATCAAATCATTGTAAATGAGGGTGAGCAAAGTGGAGACCCAAAGCCCATCTGTAGGCAATTGGACATCCCCTTACAGAAGGGTCATGGGGAGGAGATGAGCCAGTCAATGTGCAGGGTAGCAACAATGAAACATACAACTTTCCTATAGTTCTCAAATGTTTCCTCTCCACCCTATCAAGATCCTAATTCTACCTTACAAATCTGGCTAGACCAGAGGATGGACACTGATACAGATAGGAACTGGAAACACAGGGAATCAAGGACAAATGATCCCTTCAGGACCAGTGGTGAGAGTGGCAATACCGGGAGGGTGGAGGGAAGGTGGGGCAGAAAGGGGGAACTAATTACAAGGATCTGCATGTGACCTCCTCCCTGGGGGACGGACAACAGAAAAATGGGTGAAGGGAGACGTCAGACAGTTTAATATATGAAAAAAATAATAATTTATAAATTATCAAAGGTTCGTGAGGGAGAGGGACTGGGGAGGGAGGGAAATGAGGAGCTGATATCAAGGGCTCAAGTAGAAAGCAAATGTTTTGAAAATGATGATGGCAACAAATGTACAAATGTGCTTGACACAATGGATGGATTGTGATAAGAATTGTACAAGCCCCCGATAAAATGATTACCAAAAAAAAGCTGATGAAATGAGTTGTGTAAAAGCTTCCTCTCTTTCCCTCTTCTCAACCACTATGGAGAAATGAAAGCCTTTCACTTGATTGAGAATCAATCAACAAATATTTACAACCATTTCAACAAGCTTTTTCAATCAGTACTCAAGCACGAGAGGGGTCTTTGATCTCCCTGGCCCTTTAAGGGCATTAGATGAAGCTGCAGAGGAAGAAGAAGAAGCCGCACTCAGTTAATAGAGTCCCACCCGGCTCCCATACTGCAGCCATTGGTAGCTTTTAAGACTCAATTTGTGGTTCTGGAGAAATGGCCTAGACTAGAATGGGAGCCAGAACAGAAAGCGACTGGAAACGGAGACAAGCAGTTAGGAAATTGTAGTTATTGTTAGAAGATGATTCCGTTACATCAGACCTCTTTTAAAACAAACAAACAACAAACGTTAAACTACAAAATAAATGCTCTTCCCTATCTGTGCTGCCTCTCCGAATGCTTTTAAAATGCTCAGCAATTAGTGCATTTAATGATTTGTCTTTATAAATAACCAGCGGGCCCGGAAGAAAAGCGATCTATAGAGATTGCCCATCTTCTTGACTTCATCCGGCGCTTCAGAAACATTGTACTTTTATTTGCCAGACTGTGTTCGCTCATGAGTTTCAAAATGGAGTTCTTCGAATCTCACAGGGAGCCAGATTCCAAGTCCGGAGGAGACCGAATAACTTCCTCTTTCTGTGGAATGGTGTCCTAGACTCCGCCTTTTGAAGCAAATGTGACAAAAGCTGACCCACCCCCCTACCGCCCCTCCCCCCCAAGAAAAATTGCTGGTCCTATTCTGGAAGGAAGGGTTGAAAGGAGAGGGAAGAGGGAGCAGGAGGAGGGGACCTTGAGAACGCCCCAGGGAAGCCAGGCGGGCAGACCAGTAGTGCTGGTGGGGCCCTTCGCCCGCCCTCGACGGGAGACAGCAAGCCGGGGCTTGCTCACGGAAAGCGAGCGGCGCACAGAGGACAAGAAACGCCTGCCGACACAATCTGGCCCACATTGGCAGCTGTGGACCTTGCCTGACGCGGTAGTGACAATGCCCATCCGCGGGGCGGAGAGAAGGGCAGTGCGGGCATCCCCGATGGGCAGGCTAGACTGGGTGAGGGGCGCTGGTCTGCCTGGCCACGGCGAGCTGCCTGGAAAACTGCAGCTGCTGCGACACTGGGCGCACAGGGGCTCCCCTCCCGCTGAAGGAGCCCTGGTGGCGCAGAGGTGAAAGCACTCGGGTGACAGTCTGCTCCCGGAAAGATGACACGGGGGGAGACCACACGGGGTGCTACAAGGTCACTGAGTGCGAATTTGCTCAATACAATGGTTTAGTCTTTGTCTGGGGTTTTGCCTGAGCAGAGGAAAGGAGTGGGTCGGGCTGGCCGTTCCCACAGGGGATGGACAAAGAGAGCAGAAACACAGCTGTTTGCTCCAGCCGGACACCCCAGCTCGATCGCATGACTAGAACAGCCTGAGAGAAAGAAACACCTGTTATGTAAGCAATGATGTTCCAAATCACGCAGGGCGGTTGAAATGCTGCATCCTTTGTCAGAAAAAAAATCCCCATTTCTTTTTTTTTTTTTTAAGGCAAACTTACTTCCAGAGTCAGATGATGCAACGCGTTTTAGAGTAGAAATGAGGAACCTGCTGTAGAGCAGCTTCCTCATTTGCCAGTTCTGAAAAGAGCTTTGTAAGGGACCATCAACTGGATTCAACCTGAAATCCTGAGACTCCTATCTCTGTTAAACACCCACTGCGAGGCCTTGGGCAATAAGCTTGGCTCCAAGGTCTCCTCCAAGGTCTCCTGGCTAATGCTGTACAATGGGGGTGGGCGGGGGTGGAGCTCTCGGTGGCAGCCTCCCTGTCACAGTGCCATGGGCAACACTGTCAACTTAGCCGCTGAATGAGTAGATGGAGAAGAGTCCTGCATGCACAGGGGAGCGCTTAGGGTGTGAGGTGCCGATGTTTAACGAGAAGCCTTGAACTATTAGAATGATTCACCTAGGCTTCTCAGAAATGTCAGCTCATTCCATTTCTCTCATCCCGAAAAGCCTAGCCGGCTAGAGCCCGGTAATTTCCTTGCCTTGGTCAGTGTGGAGGAAGCCGCATCGGGGGTTCCCTTACTTCTCTTACAGCTCATGGGTGTAGACTTCATGCTGCATTCCCAGCAGCAGCCTCGGGCGTGCAGTTTCCAAATCATACGAAGTCCAGGTGCATGATGTCCAATAACCTTCAGTGTACAAGGAGCAATTTGAAGACCCTTGCCAGAGGGACTGAGTACTGGCCTCGGCCATTCTTCACTAGGTACCATTGAGGACAGGGGATGCAACCAAAGTGATAGATCAGATTCCCAAGGTGGTTCTTTGCTCTCTCCGGTGGTGAATTGTGGCTTCCAATGTCTCACCCCAATCCAAAGGGTTTCTGAAACTGTCACTGACTGCTCATAGGAGTAGATGGCCCACTCTTTGTCCCAAGGAGCTGCTGGTGGTTTCAAGCTGCCTACTATCCTGATCACAGCCCACTGAGCAACCACTAGGCACCATGAGTAACCTCCGACAAAGGTATGCTGGCAACACAGAAAACCCTTCCAGGCATAAACTTTCACCTCTGGAATTTGTCTAGACCACTTCCCACTGAAATTCAGGGAGATTAAGAAATTTTCCCAAGGTCATACAGCCAAAACAGGCAAAACCGGGACTCAAATCTTGGTTTGCCTAACTGCAGAGCCTACTTGAGCGTGATAAAATCGTTAAGATGGCTCCCACGTGCTCTTTAACGAGAAAATGTAACAATGTGGCATTGTATGATACCCACCTTCCTAACAAGATCCCTGAAGACAAAATGGGTGCATAAGCAAATATGGAGAAGAAAGCCGATGGTGCCCGGCTATCAATAGAGATAGCATCTGGGGTCTAAAAGGCTTGTAGTTACACAAGTGAACATATATCCGAGAAGCAATAAAGCTCACATGAAAGAAGCACACCAGCCTGTGTGATCATGAGGTGTCAATGAGAAGAGATATCAGAAGTTCAAAAGACATGCAACCAAATCGATATGAAGGGGGGTGGATGTTGTAGAGACCCAAAGTCCACCAGCAAGACAATGAGACAGTCCCTCTCAGAAGGGCCACAGGGAATGGAGGATAAATCCGGGGTGTGGTATCGCACTGATGAACCCCATAACCATCCTCTAGTTTTTAAGATTTCCTCCCCTTACTATTAAGGTCCTTATGTGATATATCTCATTAATCACGTTAGATTTGCATATGTTCATGTGTACGCTCAAGATCTTTCAGTACATGGTAGTCAAGATAGATGACCCCTCAGAGATAGTGTCAAGAGGAAGGGTTCCCTAAGACTACCGGAAGTGAGGGGGCCAAGCAAGGGAGAGGGGAGTTCATAGCATTGATGATGAGTTTGAACAACAGAACAGTATGGGAAGGGAAGGGATATATTGAAATGAGTAAAATATGTCAATAAAAATACTATCTTTTAAAAATAGAGAGAAGGACACTGCCTTTATGGTTTGACAGGTGACCTGGTCCAGACAAAACGTGCCAGTGTCCATGTGGCTAAGAGTGCACACCCAAAGGATTACACAAAGCACCTCACACCCGGGCCATTCTTTTATCTGCCAGAATACATCGCCTCGGCCCGTGTCCCACACTGTGCAGGGGGCACCATTGTGTTGAAATCTGTGAACATAGAGTTTGCATTTTCTACATGCACTGCAGGATACTGGGAGGTGTGTGGAATTTTTAAAGTAAGAAAATAGAGAGCACAGGTCATGTCTCAGGCAGTGAAATGACTCTCTATTACACTGTACCAGTGGACACACAATACTATGCATTTGTGAAAACAACACAAAGGCCGAACCCCAATGTGAACTATGGCCTTCACTTAACGATAGTGTATCTCCATCGGGTCATCCATTTTCACAGGTGTGCCATAGAAATACCAGAGCTTTTTTTTTTTTATGACAGAAACTGTGAGAGGGAATGGGGAGGTGGGGAGGTGGGTGGGAATTTTCTGTATTTTCCACATGACTTTTCTGTAAACCTAAAATAGAAAATCTAGGGGGATTTTTGGTTATTGTTGTTTTTTCTTTTAATTAAAATGTATTTCCTGACCTTTAGCAACTCAAGTCTAAAGAGGTGGGGCTGGGAGTGTGCATTACAGGAAGGCATGGGAGAAACCCAACTGTCTGTTATTCAGTCCAGAGTAAGAGCGATCCAAGAACGGGTGGGGGGAGGGGGCGAATCAAGTCCCATCAAAGTATAAGAGCTACAGAAATTACTTTGCCTTAAGTACCTCAAATTCATTGCCATTAAGTTAATCCTGAGCTCACCTCATGATAGCTTGTATTTCAGTGACTTTTACCTAAGCACAAGTTCCTGAAAGCCCCGCCTTCTGCTATTTTTATAACAGAGAAGCAGAATTCTCCCTGGTTTCCCTCCCCACCTTGGAACATTCTTAACGTGTTAGGACTTAGTTCAGATCTTTGTGAGAGCAGCATAATTGGAAGGAATGTGATCAAGGGCCCTACTCCCCGGGAACGTACGCAAGATGTGCACAGCCACGGTTGGTTGGCTTCAGTGGCGTAGTCTCTAGCCATGTGGGAGTAGCTTAAAGAGTAATGCACACACTGAAAGAAATTATTCATTTTTCTCAGATTGTTAATGCCAATATAGTGAAGCCATTCTATCTGCTGGGCTTGTGTCAGCACTTCCAGCCTAGTCCTGTTTTTTCAAGTCTTTTAGACTTGGCTGTGAAACTGCCCTGTGGGTCTGAAATTCAGGAGACAGTACTGTCAGCCTGTTTTGATTGGATGTTTGCAAGTTTTCCCCGCTGGTGAGCTGTCTGCTCAGTACATGACACCTAGGGATGGGGCACAGTTCTTAACTTGTTGTGCTTCTAAGATGAAATGAGCTACTGGGTAATCAGGACAGGCTTTAGTATTGGTGTTTAGCAATCACTTAAAAATAGGTAAGATTGTAAGGTGGTTGTTTTCTTTTAATCTTTTTTTAATCGTTTTATTTTGTTTTGATTTTTTGTTCTTTTACAAACCCTTGTGTTGAGGTTTTAATCGTTTTATTAGGGGCTCATACAACTCTTATCACAATTCATACATACATCAATTGTGTAAAGCACATCTGTACATTCATTGCCCTCATCATTCTCAAAACATTTGCTCTCCACTTAAGCCCCAGATATCAGGACCTCATTTTTTCCCCTCCCTCCCCGCTCCTCCCTCCCTCATGAACCCTTGATAATTTATAAATTATTATTTTGTCATATCTTGCCCTGTCCGACGTCTCCCTTCACCCCCTTTTCTGTTGTCCGTCCCCCCAGGGAGGAGGTCACATGTAGATCCTTGTACTCGGTTCCCTCTTTCTGAGCCAGATTGTAAGGTTTTGCCAAATGCTTTGATCCTTTCTAACGTCTTATGCCTAAAACCTCCTTTAGTTGCATAAACGCCTGGCATGATACTTTAAGCTCCAATTACTGGGAAATGTGAAAGTGATAGGCATTTTGTCTGATCCTCCCCTGCATGAGCTAGCACATCCAGGTCCCCTCGAGAGCTGGGGCTCAGGAGAGTTCTGCACAGGTTGATTATCCTCGTTGTCCGGTTAGGTGGTGCACACTAACACTTGCCGACCGAGAAGCAAAGAGTACCACACTTGTCAGACCATTACTCTGAGATTGGGTCCAGTCTAAAACACAGACAGATTTCTCTTTTCCCTTAATCATGTGAAGATTGGGGTATGTTTTCAGAGATATTGAACTGAGGAAATTCCACAAATGAGAGTGGTTTTTAAAAAATTTGTTTTTGCCTTTGGTTTCTTCAGACTGCAGAGCGAAGCAAGTCTGTAGAATAAAAAGTGTGCAGGACCTCCATGATAGGATCGCTGAAGACAAATGGGTGCATAAGCAAATGTGGTGAAGAAAGCTGATGGTGCCCGGCTATCTAAAGAGATAGTGTCTGGGGTCTTAAAGGCGAACAAGCGGCCATCTAGCTCAGAAGCAAAAAAGCCCACATGGAAGAAGCACACCGGCCAGTGCGATCACGAGGTGCCAAAGGGACCAGGTATAAGGCATCATGCAAAAAAAAAAAAAAGATATATGTGTATGTATGTATATATATGTGTGTGTGTGTGTATATATATGTGTACATATGTATATATATACCATATTGAATGAAGGGGGAAGTGCAGAGTGGAGACCCAGGGCCCAAGTGTCGGCCAATGGAGATCCCCTCACAGAGGGGTTTAGGAGAGGAGATGGGTTAATTAGGGTGCGAGGTAGTACCGATGAAGAACACAGCTTTCCCCCAGATCCTGGATGCTTCCTCCCCCCAACTACCATGATCCGAATTCTACCTTGCAGGGCTGGATAGGGCAGAGGCTGTACACTGGTACATATGAGGGCTGGAGGTTCAGGGACTCCAGGGTGGATGATACCTTCAGGGCCAAGGGTGTGAGGGGCGATGCTGGGAGAGTGGAGGGTGAGTGGGTTGGAAAGGGGGAACTGATTACAAGGATCCACATGTGACCTCTTCCCTGGGAGAGGGACAGCAGAGAAGGGGGGGGGGGGGGAAGGGAGACTCCGGATAGGGCAAGATATGACAAAATAACGATGTATAAATTACCAAGGGCACATGAGGGAGGGGGGAAAGGGGAGGGAGGGGAAAAAAAAAGAGGACCTGATGCAAGGGGCTTAAGTGGAGAGCAAATGGTTTGAGAATGATTAGGGCAAAGAATGTATGGATGTGCTTTATACAATTGATGTATGTATATGTATGGACTGTGATAAGAATTGTATGAGCCCCTAATAAATTGTTTAAAAAAAATAAAAAGTGTGCAGGACTCTGAAGGCCACAGACCGAGGGCTGATTCTCAGGCTTGGTTCTCAACCTGGGGTCTCACCTACCTTGGTTCTCAACTATGGACTATTCAATGTCAAACGTCACTGATGAAAGCCTTCAAGTGGTTAAGATTCGGGTTAACAAATATTGGGGGAGGGAGACATTTGCTATGCTCCAAGCCTCCTCCTTGGAAGGGCAGATGGGGAGTCTTGGATACATATTTTGGATACCCTATCAGGAGAGATCAGTGTCCGAAGGAGGACAACATGCCTGATACAGTCAAGGGTCAGAGAGACAGAGGAGGCCCCTCAATGAACTGGGTTGACACAGTGGTTGCAACAATGGGCTCGAACAAAGCAGCAATTGTAGAAGATGTTGTAGGACCCAGGGCAGCACGTCGTCGGAACCAGAGCAAAGCACAAAAGCAACGGGCTATGATCCCTGCGCTCCCGGAACTTAGGACTGCAAGTCGGGTGGGGAGCCCAAGTGAAAAAGTAGACTGACAAAATGGTTACGTGCTGAGAAAGGAAAGGTACAGGCTCCATTAGGAGCTTATCAACCTCAATCAGGGAACCACAAAGGCATCCTTAAGTGAATGAAGGTTCAGTTAAGATCGAAACGATAAGGCGATCCTGTCAGGCAGAGGTGAAGATACTTCAGGGGTGAGACAAGCTCAAAGGCCCTGTGACAGGAAGAAGCATGGCCCTAGATCAAGGTGACCGGAGGACACTGTGGAGCTACAAGAGGTCAAGTGGAGTGCTACAGACCCTCTGTGATTTGATTAATAGCACGTCCTGGCACTCGCAAAAGTCTCCTAATTTGTATGATAAATTGTATCACCACCCTGCTTCTGACCTTTCTTTTGAAAGCAGTAAAGACTAAGCCATGAGATTGATGTAATAAGATTATCGCTTTAGAACAGGTTTGGGAACCTTTTTTTTATTTCCTGCCAAGGGCCATTTAGAGATCTGTAACGTCATACACAGGCCATACCAAATTATGAACTTAAAAATTAGCCTGCTATATTTGGTCAGACATTAAAGTAACTCCTCCCTCAGGTGATAGCTATAGAGCCTGGTGGCGGCGTGGGGGCTCGGTGTTGGGCCGCTAACTACAAGGTCAGCGATCTGAAACCACCAGCCACTCCTCGGGAGAAAGATGGAGTTTTCTACCCCCATAAAGAGTTAAAGACTTAGAAACTCAGGAGAGCAGTCCTACGCGGTCCTGCAGAGTCACCATGAATCAGCATCGACGGCACGGCAGCGAGTCTGGTTTCATGAAATGGCTGGACCGGCTTCTCTTCAGCGAGGCATGGGGTGTTAGCCGGTGTGGCCGATTCCTCGGGCCTTATACTGCTTCAGAAAGTGACTTGGAGGACTAAGAAGCGCCTGAGCCAAGCCACGGTATTTTCAATTGCCTCCCATGCATGTGAAAGCAGGACAATGAATCAAGAAGGCAGAAGAAGGATCCGTGCTTTTGAAGTGTGGTGCTGGCCAAGCATCTTGACGGAACCATGGACTGCCAGAAGGACAGACACTGTTGGAAGAAGTATAGCCAGAGTGCTCCTGAGCGGCAAGGCTGGCCAGACGTGGACTTACGTACTGCTGACCTGAGGTCAGGAGAGACCAGTCCCTGGAGAAGACGTCACGCTTGCTCAAGTGGCGGAGCAGGGAGAAAGAGGAAAGCCGTCGAAGAAGGGCCTGAGCAGGTGGCTGCGGCAATGGGTTCAGGCGCAGGACTAACTGGGAGGACTCAACAGCGTTTCCTCCTGGTGTGCACAGGGTCACTATGGGTCAGAACCAACTCGATCACACCTAACAGTCGCAATGGTTAAAGAGTTTATTGCACCATCCCAAAGTCAATGCTATACCCTCGTACCTTCTCGTGATACCTCTCGGTACCATGACACGGGCTCCAAAGAAACAGATTCGGAATCCGAAAGTAGTTTGCAAAGAGGCATCACAGAGCCTGCTCCACATTCCCCGTGTTCCTCCCTCCAGACTAGAAAATGAGATGTTTGCACGAGAGGTGTGTCTGGGAGACTTCCCTTCTGGAGTCAAGCGACTCCCATCGTGGAAGAAGAGGGTAAGACCTGTTTAGATCATCAAGGAAATTCCCGGAGGAGGAAAACATTACCTCGGAACTTCACCATTTCAACAGGGAAGTAGTACAGGCCAGTATGTAAGAACTGAAACTCGTTGCCCGAACTCTCATTTGAAAGTCAAAGAAAGGAGAGGAGAGCGTGCCTAGCATTAAGTGGCTTCCCTATGACACCACGGTGCTTGCGGACGAAATGGCCGTGGCACATTAGTTTGCCCATCTTGTCTGCAGTTGTCAAAATGTTCTACCACCTTTAGCTTTTGAGTTTCGGGTCACAGCCCCCCTCCCCTTCCAATCATGAAGGAAACCAAAAACACATGATCTGTCTTTGTTTCTATCTATCCCCTTACTTAAGGGGGAGTTCTTTTTTTAAGTTACCATCATGATGACTCCAACTCATGACAAAGCACCAGAGTACAACTATGCTCCACAGGGTTTTGCTGAAAGTGAATTACCAAGTCTTTCTTTGGAAGGCGCTTCTGGGTAGGCTCAAACCCCTAAGCTTCTGGCTCACAGCCCAGTGGGTTAGCTGTTTGCTTCAACCAGGCACTCCCAGTCAGGTAAACAGGAGGTAAAATTCAGAGAATCCAGAGCATATGCAATCTACTACCCATTGTGTTGTTTTGTAATTTGTTTTTATGTACATAGCTCAAAGAGGAACAGTATATTTAATAACAGGAGGATAAAGCTTTCCAAGACAAGAATCTTACAACAAACACTCTGGGTTTTTTGTGTCCCTCTATAGAGAAGAAAAGACCACGGGCTTTGTGTGAGTGATGGGAGTTACTTATCGAGAACTACAGAGGGGTGTGTGGCACAGTGGGTTAAGCACTGGGCTGCTGATTGCTACGGCAGCACTTCACACCCAGCAGTCCTTGCTCTGGAGGAAAATGAAGATGTTTGCTCCCATGATGAGTCACTGTCTTGGAAAGCCTCAAGGGCAGTTCTCGGCCCCACGAAACTGTGAGTCAGAATTAACCAACGGCAGTGGCTTTGCTTTGGGTTTACTGTGACCGTATGAGAATTGCAAAGGTATCTAAGGAATGAGAATTAAAAGGTATCTAAGGAAGCCTGTGACTCTGCTTCTTGAAGAGATCAGAGTAATTACGGGCTAAATTTGTCTACACCGATATCAGCAGGACACCGCTGTGTGTTGAACACCCTATCAGTCTGTGTCCACAAGACAGGCCTTCTGCCTCACCTGTCAGGACCCAGGTCCCCCAAATGTATAACTGCCTATAGCCCCCAAACTCCACTCCATTTTAGGAATACCCTCTCAGAGCCAAACACACTCGGGGCTTTGGGGAAACACAAGTGGTTTGAACAGCTGCCCTGAGGCATGCCCTCATCCCAATAGCCATTACCATGTGGATACCAGTAGATTTCATTTTCACACTGTGCATGGTTGCAAACATTAAAAAAATTAAATTAAAAATGGCAAACAATTCTAATAATGCTCTATTAATATTCTTTTCCATGTGCAAAATGTGCAAAATGCATGAATATTCTTTTACCAAATGAAGTGATAAATTGTTCTTCTGACGAGCATAATATTTCAAGCAGATTAGTTGGGTTTTTTTCTTTATTGTTGTTGTTGTTTCTTTTAATTGTGAATTTATAGAGCAAATGAGTTTTCCATTCAAGAGTTCATACACATTTTGGTTTCAGGTGGATTGCAATCCCTACCAGATAACTTCACTCATTCCACTTCAACCTTGCATTTCCCCACTTCCATCCTTCCTTGTTCCCAAACCCTTTTGGACTTGGTCCAAATGCTACACGTTTCATTTCAACCCGTTGATTGTTTTACAGATTGCATAGCTCCCGAGTGGTAGTGGTCTGTTGTGTGGCTGAAAATTGATTCACAGAAGTGAGTTCCGTTCCGGGCATGAAGAACGACTAAAGGCCAGAGACTCAGAGATTCCACTTGTCTTCATTCAACCAGTACGCCTGGTCTAGTTTATGATCTTGAGTCTTGTTCAACAGTCTCCCGTTCTACTCAGGACTTTCTCATGCAACCCCTTTCTAAGAAGTTGGTAGTGGTAGCTGGGAAATCTTGAGTTCTTCTAGCCTCAGTGTCTTGGAGCTAGTTTCCATAGTCCATTAGTCCTCTTGGACGGTTTCCAAGTGTCTTCGACTTTCTTCACTCTCCTTTGCTCTGAAAGCGGCCTCTCGTCACTCTTCAGGCTCTCACTAGCATCTTGAGTGGCTGTTCACGAGCTTTCAAGACCCCCGTCATTACTCATCAAATTTCCAGTAATTTTCTTCTGGAGTCTCTGGGATTTTCTATATATAGAGAAGCATATCATCTGGAAATAGAGGTAGGTTGGCTTATTCTTTGCCAATGTGAATGACTTTTATTTCCCATTCTTGCCTTATTGCTATGGCTAGGACTTTTTATACCATGTGGGAAAGAAGTGGTAAGTCCAGGCCTCCTTACCTGTTACCCATCCTTAAGGAGACTTCTTTCAGTCTCTACTGAGACTAATGTTGGTCGTCCATTTTGTATATGTGTTAAGGAATTTCCCTCTGTCCTTAATTTCTGGAGCATTTTTATTCGAGATGGGTGTTGAAGTTTATCAAGCACCTTTCCTGCATCAATTGATAGGACTGCACTGTTCTTTTTCCTTGTTCTGCATATGATGTGGACAACATTGAACCATACATGAAAATCTGGTGCAATAGTTAAAGTTTCGGGTCACCTGGATTAGGCCAAGATTCTTAGTGATTTGGCAGGTGAGACCTAATAATCACATATAATGAGATATCCTCAAGGATGTGGCCTGCTTCCAGCATAAGTCAATGCTATGGAAAAGCTAGCTTACGTTTTGGCTGGGTCTGGATTCTACATCGGACCCATTATCTAACCTCTGGACTTGAGCCAGTGGCCTATTGTATTGCCTGCTGATCCTAGCAGCTATCAACCTGGAAGACCTTGAATTCATTCACCTCTGCAGCAGGAAGCCTGCCAACTGACCCGCCAATCTTCACTTCCACAGCCCCTGCAGGTGCATGAGTCAGAAGATACATCCAGTCTGAAACCTGGCCCATGGATTTGAAACTTGCCTGCCTTTACATTGGTGAGAGCCATTCCCTTGACAAATCTCTTACATATTTCTACAAGCTTCCCTGCTTTTGGCTTCTCTAGAGAAGTCAACCCAGGATCTCTCATGTAAATCCCACTTGTTCATAATGTATTCATGCTTTGACATATTATTGGATTCTATTGACTAGAATTTTGTTTTAAAATTTTGCATCTATATTCATGAGGACTATGTGTCTATAACACTTTCTTTCAGAGGTGTCTTTACCTGGCTTTGCTATCAGCATTATGCTCACTTCATAGAATGACTTTGGAAATACCCCTTTCTTTTTCTATGTTGGATCGATGTCAGCTCTTCTCTGAATGTCTTCTAGAATTCACCAGGGAAGCAATCTGGCCCAGGATTTTGTTGTTGTTGGGGATTTTTTAATGACCAGGTCAATTTCTTCTTTTATGATGAGCCTATTCAACTTTTTCTTCTGTCTATACTACTTTAAATAGACATTTTGTTTCTAGAAATGCATTTATTTCTTCTAGGTTTTCAAATTTGTTAGAAGACACTTCTTCCTGGTATTTGGTTATTATTATTTTTTTAATGTCAGCTGGTGCTGTTGTGACATCGCGCGTTTCATTTCTTCATGTTATTTGCATCGGCTCCTTTATTTCCTCTGACTGATTTGCCAGTGGTTTGGTGGTTTTATAAGAATCAACTGCCAACCTTATTGGTTCTTTGTATTGCTTTGGGGTTTCATTTATTTCTTTTCTAATCCTTATTATTTCTTCTGGTGATTGTAGTCTTAGTTTGCTGCTCTTTGGTTTGGGTTCTTCTTTTGTGAAGTGAGAATTTATGGCAATAAATAGCCTACTAGGCATGGCTTTGCTATATAACAAAGGTTTTCATTCCCATTTGATTCAAGCAATTCTTTTATTTCATTTTTATTTATTCTATTATGTAGTAGTTTTACAACATGATGTCATTAGTTTCCATGTGTCTGATTTATCCCCCCATGATCTTCCTATTGTTGATTTCTAACTTCATAGATTATTATCTAAGAAGATGCTTTGTAGTATTTCAATGTTTTTACCTTTGTTGAGGTTTGCTTTGTGCCCTAACATTCTATTCTGAAGAGTATTCTGTGTGAGCTGGAAAATGATGTATCTTGTGTTGCTATTGTATACAATGCTTTGTATATGTCTAGGAGGTCAAAGTTGGTTGACTGGGTTTTTTATTTCTCCTGTGTCTGCTGAATTTCTCTCTAATTGTACTGTCTTTCATTGAAAGTGGTTTGTTAAAGTTTCTTGCTATTACTGGGGGTTATCTATACCTCTCTCTCTTCAATTTTGTTAAAGTTTAATTTCACATATTTGGAGCTCTTTCATTGTTGCATAGATCTTTATTGTAGCTATGTTCTATTGGTCAATTGACCTTTTAAGTATTATAGAATGTCCTTCCATGTCTCTTATGCTAGATTTTGCCTTAAAATCTATTTTACCATAAATTTGGTTTTATCAATTCCCTTAATTTCTGTTTATTTGGAAATGTCCTAATTTTGCCGTCATATTTGAGGAGCAATTTGGCGGTATGTAATTCTTGGTTGGCAATATTTTTCTTTTAGTGTTTTATATGTGTCATCCCATTCCCTTCTTGCCTGGCAAGAAATCAGAGAATAGTCTTATTGCTTATCCTTTATTCCTTTATAACTAATGTTTCATTTTTCCTGAGCTACTCTCAGGAGTCTCTGGGGGGGGGGGGGGAGTTAGGGAGGGGAAGGGATGTCTTTGTTTTGGAAACTTTGACTCTGATATATTTGGTGATCTTCTCTTGGGAATTTTTAAGTGCTTTTTTTCTTTTTCTTTCTTTCACTCTATTTTTTTCTGGTCTATTTCTATTCTGATTGCAAGCTATTCCTTTTGATGATATAGCATAATCCCTAGACTTTGTCCATGTTTTCATTTTTCCCTTCTTGTTCCTCTAACACATTAATGTAGAGAAATTTATCTCCAGTCTCACTGTTAGGCTGAAGTCTCTAAACAAGCAAAGCCAGTGATTTTTATATATATATATATAATTTCTTTGTTTTCTAGAGTTTTGTCTGTATTTTTCTCTCAACCAATTGAAAGCACCTAAATATCATTCTTTTAAATGCTTTATCAGGCTGTTCCAATACCGTTTCTTCCTCAGGAAATTTTCTGACTCTATACTTTAACCACTTGCTTGAGCTCCTCTGTCTTGTTTCTTTGTGTGAATTGAAGTTGTCAGTTGTCTCTTAAGACATTGTAGTGTTGCTTTGATTATATTTAATTCATGATTATATGTTGATGTGTTTTGCCTAGGTTTTCTTGTTTCGTTTTTATTTTGATATATCTGAGCAGGTGGGGCAGGTGTGGTACTCTCCTACTAGCTTGGCAGCATTTAGGCACTCACCACCTACCTGTCTGGTGGCTGTGATAGAGGCTGGAGTGCATGCAGAGTTCTCTACTTGCTATTCGTTGAGAGCAGTTATAGGTAGGCTGGGCTGATATTGGCCCCTGCCTATTGTTGATCTGATATTGCAGACATGGGTGGTAGCCCTCACCTAGGAAGTGGGGCTGCAAGAAATGCATGTGTGGCTAGACAGTAAGTTGTTTTGATCAGTACAGTTGCTCAGGTCACAATCTACCAGTATGTGGGTTGTGCAGTCCTGGGCAAGCAGAGCTGATCCTCTGCCCTGATCAGAATGCTGCTTGCAAGATTTTTAAACAGTGACCCTGTGCCAGGCCCACTGACAATGAGCTGTTTTGTTGATCTCTTTGTTCGTTTTCTAATTGGTATTGGACCCACTTTTGTCCTTTCCTTTGAAGCTCGAGGTTCCAGAATTATCATCCATTTGCTTTCTCGTGTCGTTTGTGGTAGAAGGTCTGGGGAGCTAGTCTTTTGAATCTACTACCATGCCAGAGAGTCCAAGCTCTCCCATCTTAAGTTTTGGTGGGGGTTTTTGTTTGTTTTGTTTTGAACAGTTGAGGCAATCTAAAGCATCTAGAGCTTCTTCATCATTGTCATGATCCAGTCAGTGGTAGAAAGTAAGTCGATCCACAGAGGTAGAGGTAAGACAGAGAAGAAACATAGACACTGATCATATGCAACGGGATGCAAGGTTGTAGAGATAAAAGCAGGGCAGTAAATGGCTTACATGACGGCTTTTTCACATCCTGTGATACAAGTTTTCAAAGGTCACAGTATTTTATGAATATGATGGAACCCATTTCTTCATCAAAGCCACTTTGCTTTCGCTTTTTCCTTTGCTCATTTAAGTGTTCTCAATTAGTTTTTTTTTCCTGACAGCTATCTTCTCCACACCCTTCGCATGTTAGAGAAGTAAAACCCTGCCTTTTCTGAAATGTGTAAATTTAGCATAGACTGATGAAGGATGTCACAGACCATATCTTACTGAGATGCTATAACAGTGTTCTCTGCCTAAAGGTAGATTTCCATTCTGACCCAGGCCAGAGGAGAACCGCCCCCATAAGGTTTTCTAGGCTGAGATCTTTATGGGAGCAGAGCACCAGGACTTCTGTCCCATGGAAACACCTTTAATTGGGACCATTGACTTTTTTATTAGGGAGCCTTGGTGGTGCTGGGGATTAGGCAGTGGTGTGCTAACCACAAGGTTGATGGTTAAAACACATCAGCCACTCCATAGGAGAAAGATGAAGCTGCCGGCTTTTGTACAGAGTGACAGTTTGGGAAACCCTATCCAGGATCACGGTGAGTCAGAATCCACATGATGGCGGCGGATCTGCAGGAGCAGATCACCTGCTCTCTTTGCCCAGGTAGCAGCTGGTAGATTCAAACTGCTGAGTGTTTCCATTAGTAGCCAAGCGAGGAACTATTTACATGGCCAGGTTACTGAAAGTAGGAGTCCACCCCCGACCCAACAACAACAAAAAGAACCAAATTCACATCCATAGACTTGAGACTGACTTGTAATGACCCTTTAGAATGTACTGGGCTGAGCAAACCCCCATGCAATGGGACTTCAAGGTCACATCTTTTTCTTATGCAGTAGCTGGTGAGTTTCCATCACAGACCTCTTTCTATTAGCAGTCAAGCACTTTGATGATTGAGTCATGATGGCTCCTCTGAGTAAGATGGGGTAGAACTGCCCCTGTGGATTTCTTGAGACTGGACGTCTTCATAGGAGTCAAAAGCCTCCGATTTCTCCAATGGAGCCCCTTGTTGTTTCAACCTGGTGACTGCGGCTAGCAGCCCAACACATAATCCACTACATCATGAGGGCTCCCAAAATAAGAATAAGAAACTCGAAACAGAAATATTCAATGTGTTCCCAAGGCTTTCATGTATATATAATTCGAGTTTGATTTAAGTGGTGTTTTAAATTCTGGCATATTATTAAACATGTAAAAACTGATTTGTAAGTTGTTGAGAAGCATTATGACCTTGTTGAACAAACACATCAATCGTAGAAGAAATACAACTAGCCTGCTCATTAGAAGTGAGAATGACAAGTCTTCAACTCATTTGCTTTGGGCCCATACTCAAGAAAAGGACAGCAGGCTCAGTAGAGAGTCAAGGGAAATGAGACAACCCCTCAGTGGAATGGATTGACACAATAACCACAACAGTAGGCTCCAATGTGACAGTGACTTTGAGGATGGTGCCAGTTGGGCAACATTTCCTTCTGTTATCAGCATGCTGTGCGTCAGATCAACTTGACAGCAACTTACAACAAGGGGCGAAGAAGGCACTTTGTTCCCCTAATTACAGAGAACCTGCTTTTTGTTTTCAAAAAGTTCTGATTTGTGCTGAGCTCAGTATTCAGAGACAAGTCCAGGTTCTGAAAGATCCAGATTGCAAGAAGCAGGAGATTGAGTCAGGCTCACGTGCACATCAGCTGTTTGAATGGCTAGCACGTCCCATGATTTAGACAACTCAAGGGTTGAGGGGCTATGTAGGTCAATTGGCAGACCACAGTCCACAAAGACTCTGTTCTACATTCTACTTCAGTGTGGTCTTTTAGGCTCATGAGTGGTTATCTCAGTTATAACTATCGGTCTCTTTCTGTCCAGAACAAAGAAGAGTTGAAAAAACAGACTCAAGGAGAGAATCCAGCTAAAGGTCTATGAACCATATGAACCCCAACGTCCACAAACCTAAGAACAGCCAAACTGGAGTAGCCAGCTCACCACCGTTGGCTGCTCTGACCCAATCACAATAGAAGGTACCTCCACGTGGAGTGGAAGAAAAAGGTAGCACAAAATTCACAAAAAATACCAGAATTGCTTATCTGAAAACGATTGGTAAAACTTCCCAGGCCATGATGCTTAGATTTCCTTCTCACTTAGAATTTGCTTCCGTCTGGATATCACCGTTTAGCCACATAAAAGATAGACCCATTTTTCAAGCTAGGGTCTCTCAAGAAGCAAAATCAGTGAAGTTTATATATGTACATACGGAGAGGCTTATACAAAAGAGATGTCTCGTACAGTTGCAGAGATGGGCAGGTTTCAAGGGTGTGAGTCAGATGTCAGGTTGGATATTTCTCCTGACTTGTGTAAGTACCAGGGGCTGATGAATCCAAGAGCAATAGGTGAGAAAACAGGCATCCGGTCACAGAGAAGAACTAATCCGGCAGGTGAGACGGCAGGCTGCTGCTGACTCCCAGGATCAGCAGGAAGTAGGGTAGGCTGCTGTCTCAAATCCAAAGGACTCAGGGGTTAGGTGGTGAACCAGATACAAGGTTCATACTCAGCAAAAAAGCAAGCACGCTTTCCCCCAACATCGCCTTATATTGGAAGCAGGCCCCAGCCCTGAGGAAACCTTGAGTTGGTTTTTTGGGAAATTTTTTATGGAAGTGGTTATATTATGTTAGGTCTCTTCCTGGGCGATTTATTATGCAGTAACTACCAAATTACTAAGAACTCTGGCCCAGTCAAATCGACACAAATCCTCAATTACCTCACCTATAAAAAGAACAATATTTCCCAGGGAAAACATGATCCTCTAAACCAGTGGTTCTCAACCTTCCTAATGCCACAACCCTTTAATACAGTTCCTCATAAAAGTATTTTCGTTGCTACTGTTAGGTAGCTTAGCCTAGGTAATTGGGAAATCCATTTACGCATGCCCAGGAGAGCCAGCATAGGAAAGCTGGATTTTCCCGCTGGTGGGCTCGGAAGGGTGTTACACCTGGAGCAGCCCACCTGGGCCAGGTGATTGCAATTCAGCCAATGGGATCGACCTGGGGTCGTTCACCACGCCTCCCCCGGGAACCCTTGAAAAGGCAGGGACCGGAAGGAAGAGGGGCTGGGCTTGCTTGGGTGGTCAGTCTGGTCATCTTCATGGGAGGAGAGAGATCCTTGCGTGTCCCGGGGCAGTCTCTGCCAGGCTGCATGGTCAAAGGAATCCTAATGGGTGCCGCATAAAACCTGAAACTTCTTTTAACTCTCATTAAATTCCCTTGGATCACGAGCCCGGCTTCGGCGTGAAATCTTTCTCGCGTGGAGCCAAGGACCGAGGCTGAAATTTAGGCTGGAGAGAGAGACCTTACACTATGTAACTGTAATTTTGCTACGGCTACGAACGGGGCGCCCCGGGTTGCGAACCGCTGCTCTAAACCATCAGCCAGACAAGATCGAAGTGGCAGCACTGGCTCAAAGCGGTATGGAGCGGGTAGAAAGCAGCCGGGACCTGGATGAGTGGAAACGGGGAGCCCCAGGTGGAAAAGAGGACAGTGCTGACACATTTTAAGGACTGCAACCGGTGTGACAAGGCAACCTGTGCATGCGTTGCTGAATGGCAAAGTAATGTGCTCTGTTAACGTTCACCCAAACGACAATATTTTAAACACTCGCAAAGGGAGCACCCGTGTCTGTGGACGTGGCAGCCTCACACGGCACGCAATCATATGCTCTCGGAGCGGAACCAGAAGCTCGCCGAGTGTCCAGTCTCATGGTTTCGAGCAGCGTGTGCTTTGAATCCCTGCTCCTCCCAACAGGGTGACCTCCAGCAGCTTTTTCTGAGCTTCGATGTTCTCATTTGGGAAATAAGGACAAAGATAGTCACGATGGTGAAGATGACACAAAACATATATTGTTTACATCAGCGCGACACCTGGCTCAGAGGAAGTGCTACCTTTGATCGCCCCAAACAAGAAACAAACGTTATCAGCAGAGCGAGGCCAAGGTTATCAGTTGGCAGCTCCCATGGCCACAGGCAGCATAAACACAAAAGGACAAAACAGGATCCTGGAAACAATAGCTCCAAAGGTGGACCAACCAGGACGCCACCACATCATAATGTATCATGTCTGGAAGATGCTAAACAGCCTTGCCCATGAGGCTGGAGGCATCTGCCATCACTTCAGCAGAAAATAGATGTCCTGCTCAAAGGGAGGGAACGAGAGAAAGATGGCTAAGGAAAGCCCAGAGGAATAGGGAGGCATCCCTAGGCCAGCGCGACAGGAGAGCCACCAGCTAGCTGGTGACTGAAGGGCAACGGGAGGGAGTGGTTGCTAGATCCTAGTGAAACTTGCACGGAGGGAAAGCGCCGCTGCCAAGAGCTGTGGCCTTCAGCCACTGCCATCCTGAGGCCTGGCAGGAAGGGAGGTGGAGAATAAATAGATCCACCTCTCTTCCCTCCTGCCCTCGGATTCCTTGCCAGCGTTTCCCATTAGTCAATCCCAAACAAGCCAGAGGGCAAAGGAGCCTAGTTGATTCAGTCACTAGATGTCTGCCCCATAGGACTCAAGAGTGGAGACGGGCGGCGTAAAAAAACTGGTAGGACAAACAGCAAATTTAGCACACACAAAGAAAAGAATGGTAGGAGTCTATTGCCTCCTAGTTACAGTTGAGACTGGGTCCTCTTGGGAGCCCTCCTTACTAGAACTACAAGCTCATCGAGGCAAAAATGAATGACGCAGCCCCTCCATCTCCCCACTGGGCAGAGAAGAGCCCTCACTGACTCCTTTACCCAACCCACATCTCTCCTCTTCGGATCCTGTTTCCTCCTGTGTGTTTCAGAATCTTTAGCGCCATGTTCCTCCCAGCTCTCTTCCCCTTCAGTCCTCTGGGAAGGCTAAGTTACTTTTGAGAGTGACCTTGGGTGACTCTCCTACCGTACCTGGGGGCTTGAAATGTTTGAGAGTTGGATGCATAGCTGAGCACACTGCAGAAACAATCGATCAAATCTTCTGTTTCATCTTTCGCCTGCGTCCTGAATGTTCTACTTTGTTTTTTCTAAGTCTTCCAGAAGAGTAATGGGACTTTGATGGTTTTCATCTTGGAATGTATTGCAAAGATGTTGACTTTGGGATCTAGTCCCCTTGCCTCCAAGTCATAAGTCTTGTTGACATTAATGGATAGTTGTGTGTGCACAGCGCGAGGATGAGAGAGACGACTGAAGGGTCAGAGAGGCAATTTCCTTGCTAGAAGCAAGAGCAATAAAATTTGACCAAGAAAAGAACCAGTAGAGTAGTAATGCAGGCGACTCTAATTTTCCATCCCTTTCTTCTTTAGGGAGACATTAAACGTTCTAATTAATAGAACCCTTTGTGCATCACATTCAGAAGAACTCTTCCCTTTAAGATGGAATCGAATAGCATAGCAAACATGCATTTTGGGCAGCTTTTCAGCTGTATTTATTAACTAAGTGCTAGGGTGGAGATGGTTTTCTTGCCAACGGGATTCATAGGACACAGCACTGGAAAGCACATCAAGGAATGAACCGTTTCCATGACAAGCACAATCACTGCCTGTGACTCCAACTTAGCTGGTGCTGTCAGCGCTGACCACGGCAACCACGGGCTAACTGACGAACTTCAGACGACAATTAAACACAGTCTCCCACTATTAAGAGGTGCTGGGGCCACTCCCCAGAACCTCTTGAGCTCAGAAAAAAACAGCAGCTGGCCAGACAGAGACCATTTCCGACTTCTCCCTACCATTTTGGACCGAGGTATCTTCCTGGAGCTGAATTCTCCCATATCCTGTTGCTGGGGAGGAGTCTTTATTCAACAGAGGGCGGACTTTCCCCCATGCACCCTTCACAAAACAACATTTTGGACGAAATCCAATGAGCTATGAAACCAAAGCAGGGGATTTGCCAGGTAATTAAGACAAGGGCAGGTTTTCTCTGCTGCCTCTCCCCATTCCCCTACCCACCCTCCCTCGCATCCCTCCCTACTTCCAAAATCAGAAACCCTCCTCCTCTCTGAGGCTGCAGCCTGCTGTTCCTTGGTCGCTGGTGAAGATGAGGTAGGAATAAAAGGTAGTCAGAGAGTTCATGTGAGGTGACAACGCTGGCACACACAGAACACTTCGCATTACACAGCCACCCCTGAAACGTGCTCCAAATCCATCAGTCATCATGGAAAAATTAGAAGCTTAACTGGATTCCTGCCTTTCCCAACAGATCTTCTGAACTCATTAATGGACTCTGTAAGTCACCACTTGAGAAGACAGCTTCAGACCAGCAAGGCCCTCTCTGTAACACAGTGTCAGGCAACTTGGAACAGGCAGAGAGGAACAAGTCAAAACAACCAGCTTTTTCATGAAAGGGATACGGCGGTACATCTTGAATGATACCCAAGTCTGACTCAGCTTGTCAAGAATTATATATGCTCTCTCTGAGTAGGCTGGTTTTTGTAAGTCACAGAAACACTGGAACGCTTCAGTGGGCTGAGCCTTACCCTGACCACTGCCCTGTTTTTGTTGTGAATTATGTAATTTTATGAATGATGCAATAAGAAGAATGCATTCTACCTATGCTTTGTACATGATTTTGTCTTATGATTAGTAAAATGGGCTGTATGGCTCAGAATCTTGGATTTCAACACCTTACTTTTGTTGTGACCTTAGACCTGCTATTAGGTCCTTTGCCCCTGGCACCCACTGTGAAAATGGGAGAAGCAGAAATTATTGCCTCTTTCATTCCTGGATCAGAAAACAATACTGTGAATACCACGCAAATAAGCATGTGTCTGGGAGATCAATACCCAGAAAATTAAGATTCAACTTCCTAGAAAGTGGATGGTGGGCATTATTTAAAACAAAAAAAGCAAAAAGAAAAACCCCACTGCCTTTGTTTGTCTTTGCATCTCACTGTGTAGGAAGCTATATCTAAAGAGACTTTGGATACAACTTGAGATTTTCATCCAGTGAAGTAAAGAAGAGAAAGAGAAATTAAAGGAGGCTAGGAGGTGAAATTTTGTTTTGTTGGATATCAATAAACTCATAGGTCACACTAAAATATTTCAACAATTTAAATAGTAAAACAATGATGCCATAAAAGTACTAGAGCACTGAAAGAAAAGGAGGAACATTTTTATAATCTTACATAAGGATGTGATAAAATTCAGAGGCCATAAAAGAAATACTTTATGAATTTTACCAGGGGCAAGTATAAAATTTCATGGCAGAAAAAAACAAAAGGTACACAACATGTCAATGAATAACTGGAAGCAAAATTTGTATTTCATGTATTAGAAAAGGCCAAATTTCCATACTCTCCAATATGCTTTTAAAAGTAACAATATGAAAGTCTTGACTATAAAAAATAGGCAAAGGATAGGAACAAGTCAGAGAAAACTGTACAAAAGATTAATAAATATCTGTAAAGCTGTTCAACCGCTCATAATTGAAGAAATGTAAACTAAAATAATGAAGATATGTCATTTTACTCTATCAGATTGACATTTAAAAACTCGCCCATTTGGTGTGAATGTGGGTAAATGGGGATTCTATAGCAATGATTAATGTACAAACTGACTATAAATGTTCAAATTGGCAATATATAAAGGGGATACCCCCCAAAATCCCAGAATTGCACTGGGCAGAGCAGAACTTTCATAATACTCATTATTCCTGCCAGGCAAGCATCGACCAACCCACTCTGAGTTAATACACCCGGTGGTGTTGCCTGGGAAGGTTCTCACTGGTCACAGTGAATTTTGACATAAAAGCATTTTCACTCAAACCTCATTTTTTGTGATGGTCAATCTAAGTGAATAGTGTGCTCAGGAAAAATGCCACAGAAACTGTTGTGATGTTGAACACAGCTTACAAGAACAGCGCTATAGGAAAAACTTGAGTGTACAAGTGGTTTCCTCTTCTTTCTTTTTGAAAAATTATTTTATTGAGGTCTCGTACAACTCTTATCACAATCCATTCATCAATTGAATCAGGCATGTGTGTACATATGTTGCCCTCATTCTCTTCTAGACATTTACTTTCTATTGAGCCCGTGATATCCGCTCTTCCCCCACCCCCTCCCTCATAACCCTGATGGATTGTACATTGTGATTATTTTCATCTCTCACATCGACCGCTGTCTCCCTTCCCCCGTGTTTTAGGTTATTCTTCCCCCTGGAGAGGGGTGTATGGTTATGTGTTGATCATTGCGATTGGCTCCCCCTTTCTCCCTACCTCTCCCCCTCTTCCCCCTACCCTTCTGGTATCACTATTCCCACTCCTGTTCCTGGATTCTGTGTGTCGTGAGCTCCTCCTATCCCTTTTTATACCTGTGTACATGTTCCGTTCTAGTCTGAATTGAGAAGCAGCCTGGGGTCGTGGTAACGGGGTGGGGGGGTGCGTGGAGGGGCGGTGAGGAACTCTCAAGGAACCAGAGGAATACAGTGTGTTTCATTGATAATGTATTGCACTCGGGTGACTCATCCCTTCCCTGTGGTCCCTCTGTGAGGAGATTGTTCCTCTTTCTACAGATGGGCTTTGGATCTCTGCTCCAGCCCCCTCTTGTTCTCAACAGTATGTTTTGTTTGTTAGGTGTTTGCTGATATCTATTACCCAGTCCCTATGACTTCTCATGATCACACCGGCAGTGTACTTCTTCCATGTGGACTTGTTGCTTCACTGCTGAATGGCAGTTTGTGTAACTTCAAGTCTTTAAGACCCCAGATGTTATTTCTTATAATAGCCGGGCACCAACTGCTTTCTTCAGCACATTTGCTTATGAATGTTTTGTCTTCAGATATTGTGTCGGGAGGGTGAACATCTCAGAGTGCTCACTGGTTAGAACAAAGTGTTCTTGTATTGAGGGAGGGTATGAGCAGAGGCCCAAAGTCCATCCCCTACCTCAGTGTATTGCTGTATAAATATATGTACATGGTCCAATACCTCTGTTTTTTTGGATTAATGTATTTACTATGTTTATACCTCTATCCATTGCTTTGCTTCCTTGGTCCTTCCTCTGTTTCCTTTTACCATCCTCCTGCCCCACTGTCACATTCCCCTTTTTCTACCTCTTGGTACCTCCTCTTAGCTAGTTTGCTGTTGCTCCAACACCACCCCCACCCTCGGATCCCTCTGTCCTCCTTGTTATTGACTCCAACACCCCAGTTCTTCCCGTCCATGGCGCAACCTGCACACTGCCCCCTGCCCCCACCGCCCTCACCGGCCAGGTCTCCCCGGAATGGTTGGTCCGACTGCTCTCTCCTCAGGCATGCCTCCCATGCCTATCCTATAGAGGTAGGTACACCGACTATGACATAGCCTAAACCTATTTTTTTAAATGAAAATAGTAAATAAATAAGAAACAATTAAAAAGAGAGAAATATACAAAACTCCCAGGTCTGTTCACTGGCCTTCAAGACTGTCTAGGATCTGCCCTTCCCAGCCTGGAGTACCCCTTGGGGGCTCCACAGGGACTTCGTAGCTCTGCCTTGCTCCAGCTGCTGGTCTGGTTTGCTCCCTTCTTGGGTCGCTCCATTTTGGGGGGTTCAGACTGCACTGCTTTCCCCCCATGTGACCCCAGCAATGTCCTCTGTCACAGTCTACTCCTGTAAGGGGACAGTGTGACAAGTGCTCTTGTCAGTAGCCCAGTCCCCTCTGTGTCCCATTAGCTCCCCGTAGGGACATCATCCTCCGAGCCTGGTGTGCCAGCGTGGGGTCCAGTCCAGCTCTCTCTTTTTCTTTTTCCCCAACCTGTAGGTTCAGTGCCACTCTCTGCCACATCCACTTCCAGGGAGGAGTCAGTTTGGCTGTGGTTGGGACCAGTCCTGTAGCTCTTTTTATCCGTTCTTCCCCGTGGCCACGCTGTCCTCATGGTTCGGTGCACCGTGGTAGGGTCTGCATGTCCACTCCTGATCTGTGGAGACGAGACCAGCACTCTCCTCCCGGTGGATAAGTGCCTGTTCCCTCCGTCATCATTTCGCTTTTGCACCCCCACCCCCACTTTCTCCCTCCTTTTCCCATTTTTGTGTTGGACCAACATGTACCTCCTTGGGTTTGGTCCAACCTCCTCCCAATTCCCTGTCTCTGAACCCGAATGTTGTGATACAGGTGGCTTCTCTTCTCCACCTACTGTGCTGACTACACTTAACTCTGGGGACTCATGCTCTGCTTCTCCTTTGTGATTGGCTGACTTCGCTCAACATGATTTCTTTTTTAAGGTATTCTAATGAGACAACTGTACTACTGAAAGAACTTGTGTGCAGACTTCCACTCATCTCAGAGACATGTTTAAACATGTTCTGTTTGGACTAAATTATGTTGCATAAAACCCCAGTAGCAATACTTTTAGACTTATCTCATAATAAAATTTGTTTAAATATGTCCTCAAATGGAAGAAAAAAACTCCAGAACAGTAAGCATAGTATGCTTCCATTTGGGGTTAATAAAAGGATCTATCATATTTGTAAATGTGTCTCTGTGTGTTACTTAAATCGAGTTTTGCCTGTTGTCTGAAGAGTCTAGGCTTGATAGCAGTAAGCGATAGGTTTCCCTACATTCTAAACAGAGGTATCATATTATCCATTCATGTACCTATGTATGCATACCCACACACATATGGGGGCTTCAAAGGGTTATGGGAAAATCACATTATCTTGAATACCATTTTTAGTTTCCTTGTGTGTGTATATGTGTGTGTATGCAAATACCTCGGATGTGCGATGGGCAACATTATCGAACATGTAAGTTATTTGCATAAAAAGATGGTAAGAAGTTGATCAGAGGGAGGGAGATAATAGCCTGGATACGCATCGTTGATAGAAGCATTTGAGATCTATGGGCTCTGAGTGGAGTGTCAAGTGAGAAGGAAAGTCAGAGGAAATATTGGAGAGATTGAGGGAGGGGCTCACCAGCGGAATTAAAAGCATCTCACTCCCAGCTTAAGGTTTTGCACTGTGAAAAAACACATAGACTTACTCCACCCTGTTCAGCGTGCGGTGAGAAAATTCTTGGATGAACTTAGTATGTGTCCCCTAGAATTTAAGGGACATAGTAGTAGGTGCTTGCCTCTTGCTTAGAAAATGCTAATGGTCAGAGGTGAGCTATAACAACCTATAACGACACCACAGAAAGGGGCTATAGTGAAAGCAAGCTGTGCTTGTCCAGAGTTGGGTGAGGCAAAGATGTCATGTTTCCCATGGGCCAATTGAGGCTGCAGGAGAATTGACGCATCTGGGTTGTGGTGTTGGTGAAGAGTAGGGGCGGCCAGAAGAACAACAAGCAAATCTGTCTGGATGAAGGACGACCAGAGTGTTTCTTGGAAGTGCGAATGAAAGGCTTTGTCTGGCACGCTGTGGACATGTTATCAGGAAAGGGCTGTCCCCAGGAAAGGACACCAGGCTTGGTGAAGTAGAAGAGCAGCAAAAAGGAGGAAGCTCCTCTGTGACCAGGATTGACACTGGGGCTGCGATAAAGGGCCCAACACACACAGCACCGACTGTGAGCACGGTCCACGAGCAGTGTTCCCTTCGGTCGCTGTGAGTCGGAACCCACTTGATGGCATCTAATAACGAGTGCTCCCCTTCCAAAAGTGCCATCATGAGGCGACCTTGCTACCTACCAGGGCAAGACACGTGCCCCAGAAACCATCTGTGAAAGGAGAGAGACCAGAAGACTGGAACTCTGAGTGAGTAATGCGAGGTTAGTCCGAGAAAGCGTCTCCTGCAACAATTTCAAGAACAGAGAGCTGAAGTTCCTCCTTGGGCAGAGGAAGTCTCAGGAAAACCCACAGAATCATGTCATGTAAGACAAGGCAGCATTAGGTAACACCCCCACCCCCCGGAGGGCAAATATAGATGACTACATAGCACCTATCCAGTAAGGCTCTGCTCCTTGACCTTTCGTCCTACCTCCTCAGGCCAGTGCTGGAGGAACAGGAATGGCCAGGTTCGGTGGGGGGTAGCAGAAGGGGAAAGTGGAGGAGAGGGACAAGTCACCTCATGCACTCTTCTTTCTCATTGCTGTTCTTTGGTCCAAGTTTAGAACTGAATTCAGGAAAGGGGAGAAATTGTAAAGTGCGTCTGAGAAAGATCTTTTGATTTCAATCCTTCTGACTTTTCAAATATATTAAAAAAAACAAAAGCCCGTGAAACATTTGGATGTGTTTGGAAAAAGCCACAGGAGCTGCCCAAGACTCTGTTCAAGGATGGTGCAGGGACATCAGTTCAAAGGGTTTGAAGGGCTTCAATCCGAGAAAGATAGAGCCGCTCTTCTGATTGTACTTCCATTTACTCTAGCCCATTCAACAAACCAGGTACACATACATGAACCTTTCCTAAAAATGATAAACAAGAAATTGTTAGCAGTGATGGCTACTCAAAGGTATGAGACAACTTTTTACTCAGCTATGATTTTACATTAGTTACTATGAATGTAAATTGCTCTTATAGTCGAAGATGTTTTAAATATGGGGTCGATGAACACTTTTAAATATGGGGTCGATGAATTTATAATAATACTTGTGTAAGGCATGTACTAATCTTCCCAGGCTCCTCTCCTTCATTCTTAACACAGTTAACCACTGCCGGCCTGGTCTTATCAGCTAGTCTTGGGTGGAGCTACTTAGTCATCGAGTTGGCCCGTATGACACCAGCACTCTCTGATATCCATCTACTGAAATGGCTGGAGAACAAAGAGCCCAGAGACAGAAGCCACAGTCTGTGGCCAGTCAGTTTGACGGAACTCAGGGCATCCGAAGGCACACACATTAATCTGTTACAGTTGCTCTTAGGTTCCTGGTATACCTAGGAAGTTTCAGAAGGCCTTCTCAGTGTGGAACAAGGTCAGGCCGAGAGGGTTTTACTTCTCTCTCACGGGGACCACTTATCATTCATTCATCCACCCCGTCAATCTTCAACGGATACACAGTGGCTCGTGTCACTGCGATTGCCTCCTGCGCACCAGGCAACGAAGCCGTACCCACATTGAAGGCCATCCTGAGAAAAGAACAAAGGAATTCCCTTTCATGGCCCCTTCTCATGAGAATTCTTTTCCTCACATTCTCGTAGTCTTTCCATGTCAGGCCAATTTGGGACAACTGTATAGACAGTCTACATCCTTATAAACACGCTGATTCTTGAGTTCAGAGTGAAAGCGCTGGAAGTGGGCTTTCGGATGGTTCGGACAAAAGCAGCGCGTAGCCCGAACCCAACGCCTGGTGCTTTTGGGTGATGGAAGGCAAGGAGAGTCGCGCACAGGCCATCCAGCTTGCAAAGCTCGGCGCTCCCTCCTCAGGGTGGGAACATTCGTGGCTCTCACAGTATCAGTTCTTCCACAAGGGTAGAGAGAGATTTCCCAGGCCCAGCGAGGAAAAACCAGGGACTTCTGTCCATTTGTTCCAGGAAATGTTGAGAGACTAGGGGAGGCAGACGCTGTTCGGCCACCTTGACCAGTCGTGGGACTCCCCCTCCACGCTCTACTTCAAAGGCTTCTCTGCACACAGGCACTATTTTGGGGATAGTGATTCCAAGGCAGCGAGCCACATGGTCGGCAGTTCAAAACCACCAGCAGTTCTGCAGGAGAAAGATTGAGCTTTCTGCTCCCTTAAATAGCTAGTCTTGGAAAGCCACAGGGGGGCGCTATGAGTCGGCATTGACAGGTGGCAGTGAGAGTTTTTATAGAACCTGTTCGGTTGGCACTTCTCAGTAGCTTTCATTCAGCCCTCTGGGGCCTCCGACAACAAGGCTGGAAACGAAAAATGAGAGCCAAGGGCAGTAAGGGCAACTTGGGGAAGAACTAGAAGCGAGCGAGGTAGATCAAGAAAGTGGCTACAAAATCCGGAATAAATTTCTGACAGTACTGAGGGTCTGGATCCGTGGTCACAGACCAGGAGGACACAAGTGCCTGAGTCAGTGTGGGGAGCAATGAAGGTGGAAGATGGAAGGAAGAATAGGTCAATAACTAGATTGGCCTTTTTTGAAATGAAAAGGCAGAGGCAAGGAAGAAACTTGAAAGCAAGACAACTTCTATTTAGTACTGAGAGCCAACTTCCTCTTTCAGTGGGGTCTCACCCTACCTAACGATTATGTTCTGCTAGGTTCTGCCACTGAGGCCACTGGGCCAACCTTGCTTGGGAACTGGCCAGAAGTATAATTAACCTGGGTTTTGGAATGTCACAATGAAGATAAAGGGAGATGCGAACATAACCATCTCTGGCTAGTTAAGTATCACTGCTAGACTGCTGGGAAAGGAAGTTGCACGGGGCTAAAATACAACAATCAATTAACAATGCAAAAGCACATACTCTGAAAGGTAAGGACAGGAAGTACTCCATAATCCTATAAATTATTCCTGTTTATTGAGTGCTAAAAGCACAGGTTCCAGACATAGATAAATAATATATTGGTATAAATAATTGAAAACACAAGGAAAATTACATAAGCAGGAACCAAATCTAAATTTAGCAAGGTACCTGGTTTTAAGAATCCCTACATGCTATGCTTCTTACTCAGCCCCATCATCTTATCTAGGAGAAAATCAAGATGAGAGATAATTTACTGTACTGTATGGAACTAGCCACAGGACTTCCCTTCTCTGGGTTTCGGTTTCCAACCTGGAAAAAAAAAAGGAATTTGCATACGTTCATTCAAGTCCCTTCCCCCTCTGATTTCTATATCAGCTCCTTAAAAACTACTAGCCTATTCAGTAGTTTCATAATCCCTGGCCTATAGGGGCAGGATCATGTTTATAATTGTACATTCAGAATAACTTGTTTCATGTTGGATATTTTGGTTATTTTGCTTGCAAAGCCCCCTACGTAGAAACTCTGAAGTCTCATGGTATACCCCGCATCTCTGAGTGTTAATGGCCAAAAGGATGGCTTGATTTACCTTGAAGCAGCGCTTCCTTGGGTCACCTTGATAAGCTTGGTTCGCTGCTTTTTAAACTAACAAATGAAGCTCCTTGGCCCAAAGAATGTACAGTAAGTACAACCTCAGTTCATGAATTAGCTAATTGTTTCTCCTTCCTTGGGACATTAGCTTGTGTGTTGCCTCTGCAGGACTCTGGTGTAAATGAAACAAATGGGCTTCATTTGCTAAGCTGTTCAGAAGAAGCTCCTAACTACAGAAAGAAAGGGCACTCCGTGGTCTCCTGTCCCTGAGCAAGAGCACTGGATTCGATGAACAAGTCACGCCGTCGCTGCCAGGAGCCCTGGCTAATGAGAAAAGGAAAAGTTGGGTGCACTCTTGAGTTTGGCATAGCTCTCTTCCTGTCTGACACAATTTAGGCTCATAGCTAGCAGCTGGATCACAACTACTATCTTTATTGATTAGAGACCCGGTGCCAGGGCGCATACACTATCTCTAATCTTAGGACAATTTGGCAAAGCAGATCGCACTATCAAGAATCGGTCTCAAAGGTTAAGTGAGTTGGCCACAGCTCCATAAAAGACAGAACTGTGATTGAAATCTAGGGCCTATCTGACTCCAAGCCTTCTTCTCTTTCTAGTATCTTCACACTGCATCTGAGCTCCTTCTCAAGCAAAACAATGCAGTGAGTTAGTCCATGAGCCCAGAAGAGCTGGGTTTGAGTCCTAGACCTCGAATGTGCTAACCCTCCACCATCAAGTCAAGTCTGGTTTCACAGTGGCCTTAGGGTTTTCAAGACTGTAAGTCACTATAGGCGCAGCCAGCCTCATCTTTCTCCTGCAGAGTGATTGGTGAGCTTGAACCTCAGATCTTGCTGTTGGCAGTCCAATCATGGAATTTACCAAGGGCTCCACTCATACATAACTCATTGAATATCAAGTCAATGCTAACGCAGAGTGAACCGACAGGACTGGACAGAACTGTGGCTGTGAAGTTTCCAAGATGGCAACCTTTTACAGGAGTAGAAATCCCTGTCTTTCTCCCACTGAGTGGCACCAAGACTCTTAGCACGAAGATCTAATCAGTGTTTTTTCATCTGCTAATAGTAAAAATACAACTGTGCAGAATTAAAGAGTGTAAGAGTGCAAGCACATGCACTCAATTTATCCCCTGACAAGATATCAGTGCTTGGGATATAGTGGTTGTTATTGCTGCTGTTGTTTTTATATTACTTCAAGTTCTACAATGGAGCAAGGGCGCTTGCCAGGGCACTAACCAAGAGTAATTGCTCAGTAAATGTTTGTGAATGATCACTATGGTTTGGCTCAGGACATATTCTCTGTCTGGGCAAGGGGGATGTGGGTTTTGAATTTGGGAGCCTGCCCCACTTTCTGGATTCAAATCACAATCACTTCTTTTTCCTTTACACACGTGTGTATATACATGTGTTTTGATTATTAATGTACACAGACTCACAGTTTATCTTCATCCATTCATACCCACGATGCCACAATACTACAGAAATATTTTGTACGAGAATTTATTATATGCTACAAAGCCAAGTTTCTACATCTGAAATTGCTTAATAAACTTTTAGTATCAGAACAATACGTGTACTTTGAATATTACCACCGCATGGGTTTTTAGGTAGCAATGCCACACAGAGAAAGTGATATGGGTGTATCCCTCACCACTCACATACTACATAGTTATCAGGCTGTCGATTTTACCAGTTAACCTTCTAGAGAGACAAGTTACCTCACCATGCATCCATTTTATAGTTACGAAACCGAAGGGGACTTCAAAAAGTTTGTGGAAATATTTGTCTTTTAATTTCATTTTTCTGTGAACTGTTTGAAGGCCCTTCCTACACATAGATGATGACTGGCAATTGTCCATTCTTAAGTTATCCAGTTTAAGAGAAAAAATACGAATACTCCATTATTAGGTGGATCTTCTGTGCTATCCATGTTCAAGGAGCCATAAAATATGGCCAAGGCTTGTGGCACTCAGTTTGTGAGTCATACGAGGCATGGATATTTGAGACATTAGAGGTTAGGACCCTAGATTGGAAGCTGGGGGGAGGCGTCCCTCTCTCCCAATTCCATAGTGTGAAATATAATAAGCTCCCTAGGAGCATGGCATACATACCCCTTCAATGCACAGGACCGTGAGCTGCACAAAAGCAAGGAGCTGAGCACCGCTTGTTCCCTTTTCCTGGAATTGCTCTTCTCCAGAGAGCCACGTGGCTAACACTCATTCTTTTAAATCTCTGCTCATGGGCTCCCTTCTCAATGAGGTCTACTGCGATCGCTGCGCTTAAGATTGGAACACTTTCCCCTCAGCACTCCTGGTTCCTTTTACCTGGCTCTAGGGCTTGAGTTTTCCATATTATCTAATTTACTTTCTATTGCATTTAGCTTTTTATCCTTGTTATATCATACTATCACATAAACTTCACAAGGTCAGACATTTGTCCATTCCATTCTGCACTGTCTCAAGACCCTAGAAAATACTTGGCACATAAACGATTCCCAATAAGTATTTGTTGAATGGAGATTCTACAGTTCTATCAGTCACTGCCATGAAATCAATTCTGACTCAGTGTAATCCTGTAGGGCTGAGTAGAACTTCCCCTGTGTGTTTCCCAAAATGTAACTCTTTATGAGAGTAGAAAGCCTCCTCTTTATCCTACCAAGCAGCTGATGGTTTCGAACTGCTGACCCTGCGGTTAGCAGCCCAGCATGTAACCCACTGTGTCGCCAGGGATCCAGCAGGTGATCTAGATGGCAGCTATTGCCATACAGAAAGGAACTTGTTCATTGGAGACAATTTGATCTTCAAAATGAAAACGTAGAAAAGCAAAATTCCAAAAAAAAAAAAAAAAAGGAAAGCAAAATTCCTTTGGGAGGAAAAAAAACATGAAAATTACAATTAATTATTGGGTACATTCCTTGGGATTAGAGAATCTGACATAAGCATGGTCATACACGTCGGTTCATTTCAAGTACTTGGCCAACAAAAATCACATACAATGGCTGTTTCCATTATTTCTCCAAATAATACCTCTTCACTTTAGGGTGGTGAAGTCTAATCCTCACGTAATTATATCTGTCTCAAGTTTCATCACAGTCCCTCACTCCTCTTTCAATACTTTTGGTTTGCTTCAAATTTCTTCCTACAGGGGATTCCGTGTAAGGTGCTACGAGAGCATGTACGGAGTGAAATGACTGCTTCCCTCCACGCTGATATTCTACGCTATGTGAGGGGGCGACCTCACAGCGCAGTGCGTTTGTCTTTCAATGGCCCTGCGTTCTACCCACAGTACAACAGATCCACCCAACCACAAGGAAGGATGGTCCCTCTGGGCTACCAGTGTTTCTGGTTTGATTATATGCCTGACTTCACTGAAAGAGAAGAAATGAATGTACCCTTACCACCACAACTTCCACTCTCATTCATCCTGCCTTAATTTGTTACAGCCACCTTCCCCTGAAGCCAACCAGTAGTTATAAGTCAATAGAAATATGTCTTTATCATCAATTGCCAGGTATATTTGGAACTATTGATAGCTACACTGAGAGATATCAGTCGAGTCTAGATTTTTTTTAAATCACTTTTTAAAACAAAATGTGTATATTGGGCCCTTTAAAGCATTCAAAAATTTTGGCTGTGAGGGTTCTTTTGTCTCTAAATTCAGCTGTGGCTACTAGAAGAAAAATAAAAGGAATCTACCTTAAGTTGGATGTCAAAATAAAAAAGGATCGATTTCAAGTGAGAGTAGGTACATATGCCTTAAGCTTATCAAGCATGACTCTAACATTGCTGAAAATGCTCTAGATGGTTATTATAATATTTGGAACTCTTTCTTAGTACATAATCACTTCTAGTGCTGAACAGAGTATTTCTAGGGCAGAAAATAATTTAAATCAAATGCAAAAGTAACGCAAGCAAATGTGTTTCTGATGAACGATTTTTAAAGAAAAAATATCTTTTAAAAAACCCTCAACTCATATGAAACCATCCAATCCCAACTGGCCATAGTCACTGTGATTTCCTGATCTATGACTTCTTTGTCTCCAACTCCCTGCTCTGATTGCAACTGTCACTGGGTCACACAGCCTGCCCTGGGCATGGAGCCAATTTGATTACAACAACTGCTTGTGTGACCGAGAAAGGTAGTTTGAGGTTTGACGGCCAGAGCAAACGGCTCACCCAAGATTCTGAGTCTGGGGCATACATTTTGACTGCCATTCACAAGGTGGAAAATAAATATATCTAACCTAGTATACCAACAGCCTGAAAAATACAGATAAACACAGAGTTCTCTAACCAGCATGCAACAGATATGATCAGCACCATCACAGTCTAGTCTGATAATGAGCAGACACAATTACGACCACCTACCTCAAGAGCATTTCCACACACAGCACATTTGCAATTATATATTTTTTTAATTTTCCAGGATTACGGGTGCGCCTTGCTCATTTATAAAATCTCAGGTGCCTAGCACATGGTATGTGCTTTAAAATGATTTATTTAATGACATGGAATTAAAAATAAGTAAGCCAGCTAGAGTCAGAAAGTTACCTGCTAGGTGGCCTCAATTACCCACCCCCAAAGTTTAAGGGAGGAAAAACCCCTGAGTATTCTTTCCGTCTGAAAACGGAATTGTTCTACTGAACTATTTTAGTTTTATGGAAATCAAGCTCTATTTTTTGTTGCCATTTGCTTAGCTTATGGAATTATAAAATAACAATATGTAATTCTCCAAATGCCATTTAAAGAGTCAAAATTATGTACGCAAGCAAAGTGTTTTAATCATTAAGAAATGGTTCAGAATATTGAAACCCACTGAAACTGTATTACTGCCACCTCGTAGCAGCCTTGTAGGACAGAGTAGAACTATCCCCCAGGTTCTTTATGGAAGCAGACTGACACATCTTCCTCCCACCGACAGAGGGGCTGGTGGGTGTGAACCTCTGACCTTTCTGTTGGCAACTGAACACTAAGCCACTGTGCCTCCAGAGCATGAGCAGCATATTGCCCTGTACTTATTTTTATGTTTCTATATTTTCCTCTTTTGGATCTAAAAACATAATAGAGAGGATTAAAATTATTCACATCTCTAGAAAGGAAGACCTTTTACTCTGTCTTTTCCTCTGAATAATATATTTTTGTTTCATTCACATCACTCACTTAAAAAATCCTTTATAAGTTAAGACCATGGTTGGGCACCAGTGTGAGATAGGAAAATACACTGAATAAATAATAGTAGTAGCTATTATTTAAAACAGAACCCCAGCGGTGACACAATGAATGGGTTAATCATTTGACTGTTAACTGCAAGGTTGGTAGCCCACGGTTACTAAGGACTCCTCGTGGGAAAGATAAGGCATTATATTTCTTAGACTCCTCTCCTGTGCAAGTGTTTCTCATGTCTTATCTCATTCAGTCATCATCCTAATCCTATGCAGCTGTTACTATTCCTCCCAAATGAGGAAAGCGGGGTGAGATAATTTGTCCAGTATTTCCCAGCCAATCAGCGGCAGAGCTGAAGATCCACCCAGGGTTCTTTGACCCCACGGCTCCGTTCTTCTCTCTTCCCACAGAAGTAGAACCCCAAAAGGATGCCTTTTCTTATTCCAACTGGCAATGTGATGGTAAATGAGACATAGATGCCTGAACCAACTTGAGGGGCGCTGCTAAGGGGTACACATGGAAACAGAAGGCGGCCTAGGTCAAAAGCCCTCTTAAGAGATAAATTACACAAGCAAAGAAGAATTTGGGAACGGCAATCCCAGGCTGGAAAGCATCTGCAACAGTCGTTGTCCTCCTATTTCCTCCCTCTAGGATAGCCACCTCCCAGCTCAAAACGGGGAGCGGGTGGTGTGTGTTTGCAGCTGGAGGGTCCCCCAGGGCACTTTGCTTTCCATAGATTTCTTGGCCTCAGTAGAAACTTAACCTTCTTCCCTCCCTGTTAGCTGGGCCCAAACTGGAATTTCTCAAAAAGTATTTTGGAGGCTATGCGAGGGAAGAAAGGCGAATGTAAGAAATTAGGAGCACAAAAGAAAGGATAGTCAAAATTATAGAAACCAATGTTTATAAAAGAAGCGTTTTTTTTAGATTTTGTTATGTTATTTTACTGTTTTTGCTTTGCAGTCCTGAAGAAAGTTTACTCAGAGATCTGTTTGTTCCATTGAGTTAACCAAAGATCTGCAATTTCTTTCTGTCTTTCGTGGGGGAGGGAGTGGAAAGTTGCTTTCTCTGTGCCTCCAGTGTATAGAATGCCTGATTGAACATGATAATGCCCCGCTTTTTAAAGAAGAAACAGGTTCAGAAAAATCAGAGTTCAGTGTAACCACAGCCGTACCCATACAAATTAGCAAAATGTCATGTTCTCCGTGGGTGTTTAGTGGTCCTGGCATGCTACTACCGAGCCGGGCCAATATGAGGTTTGGGGCTTGGGTTTTTCCCTCCGGGAATTTCAGAGCTGGAAGAAATGAAGCGCCGTTAGACCATGAGAGGCATAGATAATCAAGACTTTGACGAGGCTCCCCGGCCCCCAGGTCCTTGCATTTTCTTCGTCCACCAGCAGCCTCTTCCATAGGGGGAGCAAAGGGACGCAGAACACCGCCGTTCAAATCCTCACGAAGCACGTGTACGTCATCGTGTGTCTTTGCGTAGGTGCCCTAAGTTTCCTGCAAAAAAGGTTTCCTCGCCTGTATAATGGGGGTGAGAGATAATAGGACCTCTTTACAGAGGGGCGAGCTAAAAGGTAGATACATAACTTTGCTTATGTAAGTTGGCCCGGATAAGCAGATAATGATAAGCTGCTGTCATCAGGGAGGTGGCTGCCTGGGACAGAATGAGAAACGGGAACTTTAACGCTCTGACGCAAGGCACAGCAGTCTTCATTGAGTCACTTGGCTGCTGGTGGGTTCGTTCCAACAGGAGCCCCTGGTGGCGTGGTGGTTAAGTGTTGGGCCGAAAGGTCCGCAGTTCGAAACCATCAGCAGCTCCACAGGACAAAGATGGGCCTTTTTACTCCCGCAAGTGGTAACTGTCTGGGGCAGTTGTAGCTTGTTCCTAGGGAGTCACTATGAGGGGACCCTGACACAATGGCAGGGAGTTCGGTTTGGCGTTCGGGTTAGTTCCATGGTTTGAGATAAGCACCATAAACCACAAGGGGGGTTAAGGAAGACGATGTCAATATAAACTACTTTATTATCCCTTGAATTAAAGTGTCAAAACGTCATTGCTCTTGAATCAAAGCGTCTGAAAGAAAACAAAGCCTGGGTTGGCTATTTCTATTTCTTAGAGAGAGAAAAAAAAGGATCCATGGATAAACAATTTTTATCTTGGGGCTAGTCCAGAATCGCCCTCGGAGTTGATAGATGTTATGATATTCAACTTCAGCCTTCCAACTACCTTTGCTCCAGAATAGATGTTATGAAAATACTGAGAAAGAAGGCAAATTTAAGCAAACCCCAGGTATCACTGTGACTGGACATGTCCAGTTGCTGGAAAATGCTGTATATCAAGTGACATAATTGGAGGATGAAGGAGGAGACAATTTATAATGACATCATACATTTAAAGAGAACTTTACTAAATGAAATACAGCTTCAAATCAGGAGGATTTTCAAAGACCTGAAGGATTTAAATGAGTCTTTTTGAAACTGACTGACTGATAGGCAGGTTAAGAAAAATCAACAAAAAAGAAAAGTCAACAAGTATTAGAAAGATATAACAATCGTTTTAGAAAAATTAATATTTCTGCTCTAATACATATTAACTTAATGAAGCCCAACTTCTCTCTTATCTATTGAAGCTTACAATGATTCCTAGACATTTTTAGTGGGACCTGAACCATTTAATTTTTTAAAAGTTCCTCAGGAAATTCTGACACACACCCAAATCTGGAAACCACTGGTATACTTTTTAAGGGTGGCCTGACATTCTGTTATATAAACACGATGCCATTGATTGATTCGATCACTCCTCTTTCCTTGAACACTCATGGTTCATGTACATTTTCACCATGATCAATAATGCTGCCAGGATTCTCTTTGTAACAACGGCTATCATTTTATTGCATGTCTCCTCTGTTCCAGATACTACATTATCCATTTATCCCTTGGAAGAAAATCTGAGAAGTAGCAATACTGAGAAACGTTTTTGCAACTTTTCAGGATTTTTTTAATGCCCATTGACAAGTTGTCACTCCAGAAAGTTTGCTCTGTGGCCACGTCTGAGGTCAGCATCACACTGAGATGATGGGAAACACTGGCGGCTATGTTACATGAAGACCAGCATTCAGCTACCCGCTCAGAAAGCACCCTCAAACAGTGGCTCATTCAAGAGACTTAGGGACCATACAGCACGGTGTTCTGACTTGAGCAATCATATCTGAGTTGCTATTGTTGCTGAAAGTAGCACTCCTGAGCAGATGCCTTCAGGGGTGTCTTGGCTGTGCCTGGGAACGAGCACATTTCACACGCTGTCCCGTCTAGGTTCCGTGAAGGCGTTGCCACTTCCAGTAGTCAAAGGGGCACACCACAGTGTGGAAATCCTGGGCCCAAGCTCCATTTGCTATAGAATTCAATATAAAAATAAATGTTCTGATATCAGACTGCACGCACATATACACACACGAGGGTAAATCAGGAAGTATTACTACAAAAACAGAAACCTCTGTTAAGCAAAAACATCAAAATGTGAGGCTGCCGTGTCTTGAGAAAGCCTCCTCCAGGTCGATACACTGGAGCTGATGTTTCCATCTCTTGCCTTCCTGCATCCTTCTCTTGACACCATGTCCAAACAGCCTTTGCGCCAGTCTCCAGGGACTTGCAGCTCATGCTTTTTAAATGTTCTTTGAGTGTAGGGAACAAAAGGAAGTCTGAAGGGGCCAGAACAAAACTGCAAGATTTTCCAACAAAAATCACACAGATGGCCCTTGCTACCACCACAGAATGGACAGATGCATTGCCATGATTGGGGGAAACATTCCAATATAACTTGGTGGATCTTTTCTTCACCAATGCAGCTTTCCGTTTTCTAAAAACTTCCTAATGCATCCCTGTGATTTCCCAGTGGCCTTTGAGAAAACTGATCTGGATTTTATCCCTTTAGACCCCTCAGAGCTGACCCCTCTGCCATGGGGTTCACCGGCCCTGCAGATGTGAGAACCTGTCTGCAGTCATCCACTGATCGCAGAGATATGTTCAAATATCTTTTGTTGGGAATAAACCTGTTCTGAAACCCTAGTGACAATACTTTTTTTATTTTTACATGTGTCCACAAGGACAACTCCATCATGGAATCACAGTACTAACCACCCAAAGTTGTAAAATGTTGCATTCCCCATGGATAATGTTGACTGATCTGGACAGAAAACCACCAAGCTGAGCCAATAAAAAACTTGCCCCAGGAATTCTAGAACTAGAAAGATAAATCAAAACTAATATCGGCCCCTTGCTGCTATAGGTCTAGAAACCTGCACGTGGTAGCTTCACTTTCTCCACTGGGATCTACCATGTGGAAATATTAGATATGAAAGAAAAAAGGAAGTTCATATGGAAATGGAGGAGAAATTCAGATACTGCTTTTAAATCCGGGATCCTTGTTGAACCTGCCTGAGGCTCAATGCATTCCAGTGCTTTCTCTGAGTTGCTTCAAACCTTACTTTCACCACCACAACCACCGACACAGCAAGCCAGCCTCATCTTAGCCTAAGGAGTCTCTAGTGAGATTAAAAATAAATAAATAAATAGATATATAAACTAAATATATTATATATTTACTAAATATATATGAAATATATACATATGTACACTAAAGTCTCTTCCATTTCTCTCATTTCAATAGTTGAAGGGTTATAAATACTACAGCGGTGGTCAACTGGGAATGCTATTCTTTGATAGGAAGCAATCGAAATGGACTAGTCTGGAAAACAGACTTCTCTTCTCCTTCCTTTCCCGCCATACCCTTGTGCACTTCTGACAGTCTCTTTCCACCAGACGCTGGTTACAGGAGCACAGTGCTGTGGTTGTGAGCGGTGCCTCTGTAACCAGATGACCTGAGCTGGAACGAGACCTCGGCTACTTGGGGGCTGTGAGATCTCAACGACGTGATTGACCCTCCATGCGCTTTCACTCCATCATCTCTCGACCGGCAGTGATGTTCACAGGCCCCATCTAAGGAATTTGGGTGGGATTGGCATTAGCATGGTCGAGCACATATAACAAGCTCTCACATAATCACTCAATAAATGTTAGCTATTATAACTACTATATGTCCCCTTCTGGGTACCATATTTCCATATGAAAGGGTCTAGCAACATTTATCCATGAAAAGCAAAACAAAACATTTTATCACGCTGTAGGTAAAAGTGTTTGTAGCAGATCATTTTCCAACTGAGTCATTCATACACAACTTGTTCTGGGACCCCAGGGTGCAATGCCTGCAGGTTGCCAGGGATCTCCCCATTTCTGCCCTGAGTTCCTCATTTTCATCTGCCCTGTTTCCCTGCCTTCTAATCTTTGCTTATGAGCAGAAGGCTGTGTTTGGGGTATAAAGACTGTTCTACGGAGCATTTCTTGATGGATACAACTGTCTCTTTTGATAGGCTACTGGATTGAAGGACTCCCCAAGAGGGGTTTCAGTTCAAGTTAGAAAGGTGACGTAGGGCAACGGTATTCAGAGTTCCTCCCGTCTCTGTCAGTCCGGTAAGTCCAGCTGTTTTAAAAATGAAATTGTGTTCTACATTTTTCTCTACTTGGTCAGAACCACTCATAGTGGCACCATCTAGTCTGGTCTCGGAGTGGAGGGTGTTGCGGGGCTTGGTGGTTAAGCATTGAGCTAACTGCAAGTTCGAAAGCACCAACCGCTCTGTGGGATAAAGACTGGGGTTTCTATTCCCATAAAAAAGTCATAGTGTCTGGAACACACAGGGTCAGTCCTGCGTCGACTCAGTGAGTTTGGGTTTCTTGAGGGGTCACGTGGACCATGAGCCCTTGGAGTGATTCCTTGTTTGGGTCTTTGATTTTCGTCACTCTCCTATGCTCCAGTGAGAAGAGACCAATAGTTGCACTGACTGCTTGCAAGCTTCTAAGCCTCCAGATGTTACTCACCAAACTAGCATGTAGAACAATCTTTATGCACTATATTATGCCAATTACTCTACACGTGCCCGAGAAGTCCTGAAAGGTATCTAAGTTTTCAGAGCTGTATCCACTACATGCTCTGTGATATAGATGAATACACATGAAGCATGTACAAATAGACATAAAGAAATCCACAACCATACCTATCGATGCACACCAGCACAGTCCTGTGTAACCACTCATGCCTATTGCGCCTACCTATCTACGTATGTATACACTCACTACACGTTGGCCTGTGATCCCTGCGGTCAGAGGTTTGAAGCCACCAGTAGCTCCACAGAACACTGGGTTTTCTACTCTCATAAACAGGTACAGGGGTTCACTCTGAGTCAGCCCTGGCACGATGGCAGTGAGCTTGTTTTTATCACTCACTAGCCATCCATAGTACGACTGTAGCAGGTCAGTGTGTGGCACAGTGCACACAGTCCTTCTCCTTTATTCTCGTCCCTCTCAGTGTTTTCCTTTGCCTCGGTCGCATTGTCACGGCTTCCCCACATTGTGTTTTGCCGCATCACTGCTGTCTAGTTAGTGATTTTTTTCCCCCTCTCTCAAAGGATAGTTCGTGACTTAATAAGCGCGGTCACATGAGATATTTGTCCTTTGGTCAGTGACTTATTTCACTCAGCATCACGTCCTCCAGATTCATCCAGGGCATCAACGCAGAGCATTGTGAGGCATTTCGCAGGCTCAGCCGTCCTCTCTATCGTTGCAGTGTGCCCACATGTGCCTACCCGCACGCACTCGCCCACCGTTAGGCACTGCCATGGGTTCCTTCTGTAACTTGGGAATGGCGCTGCGGGAAGTGGGTGTGTTGCGACCCTCGTGTCGCAGCTCTAATTCCTCCTGGAACAGGCTTGCAGAGCTATATGGCTTTTCTAGTTTTACCTTTTAAAGGAAGCGCCGCACCATTTTCTGTAACAGCAAAGGAGATTTGAAAACATGTTAGCGAACTCACTGAAAGAGGCGCACGAGGGAAATTAAGCCCAGTCAAGTCTGACTCATGGCAACCCTGAGGCAGAGGAGAGCCGCCTCCGACGGGGTTCCGAATCCGGCAGTCTTCATGGGAGCAGAAAGCCTCATCTTTCTCCCGCAGCGCAGGGCGACTGGTGGTTTCAAACTGCTGACTGCAGGGAGCAGCCCAGAGTGCAATGCCTACTTGGCCAGGACTCCTCGGCCTAGGGACTCGGAAAATGCCAAATAAAACACCAATAAGAAACCATTTGGGGAGCCATCACATTAGCAAAATTTAAAAGGTCGTCCTTGTCCAATTTTGATGAAGGTAGAAAGAAACTGTCATATACAACTGGTTGGAAAATGTATGGGTTAAAATGATACAGCATTTTTGGAGGAGCCTTTGACATTATCTTGTATTATTTAAAAGGTGCATTTTTCCTTGCCACAAGAATTTCATTTCTATTACTCTTTTGTGGGAGAAATCTCCACTTTTAAGCCCAAAGTTAAGAATATAGGACGATCACTGCAACATTTTTCTTAACAGAAAGACAAAAATAAAACCTGGCAACACGCAATGATTGAAGCTCATTTATAGAGAGACAGAGAGAAATCTTAATGTATTTGCATTACCTGTTAGGAAGCATAAACACTAATATGAAAAATGTTAGTGGCATATTAAAAAGGAGGTAACATAATAATATGTAAAAATATTGTTCATTATGTGCATGTTTGTGTGCACCTGCAAATATATAGGAAAAGATCTGAAATTAAATATCATTCAATGGTCATCTTTGAGATAATGGGGTCAGGCTCATCACTTTCATTCTGTGCTGCTTTTCTATAGAGCTGTATTTTTTTACAATTAATACTTGCTTTACAAATGAATGAATAACAGAGTTGTAAGTGAATGGATACATTGGATGGTGTAAGATATGGATATATATTAACATATTTATATGTATGTTCCCATCACCATTTTCTAAACATTTACTTTCCATTTGAGCCCTTGGTACCAGATCTTTTTTCCTTCCCCTCCCATAGTTTCAATAAATATTTCTTGGCAACATCGTAATTCAAATCTATCAATTCTTCTCCAGGCGTCCTTATTCATTGTTCAGCTTTCACATGCTTAAGAGACTACTGAAGGTAACACGGCTTGCATTAGGGGTACCACCACCCTTAAAGTGACTGCTCTTCTCTTTAATAACTTAAAGAGGTCTTTTAAAGCACATTTGCTCGGTGCAAATCTGTTAATAGAAATAGTGATCTGAAAATACAACAGGGATTTGCTGCCAGGAGCTTAGAGTCTAGTGACCAGGTAAGTCCCAAACAACCGTGAGCAAGGTAAGTGCTATGAGAGTTATGAATAAAGTGGAGCAACTGATTTTACCTCCCATAAAATAGGGGATTAGCATCAGATACACTCCCACAAAGTATCTGGTAAACACAAGTGTGAATGGAAAACTGTCCTTGAAAATAACTGCACCCATGTGTGTTAGGGCAGTGTGAAGGGAAAAAAAAGTGCATTTAAATAACTTTAACTTCTTAAGAGCCAATGAAAGTTGTTAAGGGAGTGGGTGGGCACGTAATTTACAATGAAACAGTTCAAAGAAAATTTGACAAATATTTGCTTATTTTTTTGTACAAGTGTACATAGCAACAGGTTGTGTGATGCTGAAGATGAAACCCTATCAATAAAAGCGCTCACAATGACTCATCAACCTTCAGGTTATTTAAATGTGTTGTCCTTTTAGCAATATCTATCTTCAATTTTCTCTGGGAGTCTATCTGCGTGATACCACCCACTTACCCAATGGATGTTTATATAGTTGCCTTTTTAAAAAATACTTGTTTTCTTGTGAATATTCATTGCAAAGGCCCTATTGGCTTCTTTCAGCAACTTTCTATTGTACCTAAATACGCTAAGAAAATAACCTTCTATACAATGCACTTTGCTTTGATTTCCAACTTAATAGTTGACTGTGGTAGCTTTTTGTATTAATTTGAATTGTCCTTCATCTCATTTTACCAATTCCAGTGAAGCTGTCCCTCCCTGGGCCTTCCAAGCTCAAGTTTCTCTTGTCCTTTTTGAATGCAACCCAAATTTCTATACATGACTAATTGTTTGTTGTATTTATTTTACTCTGTTGTACATAGGGTTGCTTTGAGTCAGAACTGACTTGACAGCACCTACTGACAAGAACAGAACAGCATGTCTAAATTGAGTTTGGAATGCATAATAAATAACTCAAGGAATCAACTAATTAATACTTCCCCATAGAGAGACCTTCTCCCAGCTTATCAGAGATGTCTTCCTTGAGTTGTCCTAAACATTGCTTTCTAGTGAATTCTAGATGATGGACAGTTTTCTGAATGTTCTATCTTTTACCTTTGCCCAAAATACTTTTCAGAAAACAAGCTTAATATCACAAGTAAAAGAAATGAAAATGAGCAAAACCAAGAAATGGCAATTGTTAGAACTGTATAAGTTACATGTCAAGGAAATGTTACATCGGAGATATATGGAAGGCACAAACAAACTAGGATCATATAGAATTCTAGTTTATGAATTTAAATGGAAGTTTCTAGTCCCATTTATTGATTTGGATGGGCAAGTGCTCCAGAGATATAAATTCAAAATATACCTTCAAAGTTTTCCTGTTGGAATAATACACAACCACCATCACCATAAAATATGACCGGCTCCTATTTGACCTCTCACTTTACAAGTTACTATCTGAGAGATAATTTGCTATTTGGGATTTTTGAAAAATTTGGGAAGATCAGTTTACTAAATATAGATTGTGTTAGGCAAGGTTCTCTATCTAGAGAACAAAACCAGGACATGTGATTAGATAGATAGATAGATAGATAGATAGATAGATAGATAGATAGATAGATAGCCAGCCAGCAAGAAGGAATTTTACAGCTAATTAGTCCACACAACAGTACAGAGGGCTCAGTTTAGCTCACTTTCATGGAACAATCAATATACTGGAAGTCCTTCTACCCACGTGGGCTGCTGGGTCCAAAGGTCAAGGAAGCAGACAGAAGAGTCCTCCCTTTGGTATGGCAGGCAGAGTCTGCCTACAGGCCGTGAACTACAGGGTGGATCAGCAACAGTCAGTAACTCATATGTTTAGCAAAGCAAGCCTGGATGTGATATCGAACTCAAGCAAAGCAAGGTACCAGGATCTACCAACCTCAAGCTCAAGCAATGTATGCACCAGCAACATATCAGAGCAGGTCTTGAAGGAGCCTTAAGCTTTAGCCACAAGATCCATGGGTTGGCTTGGCTTGCAGGTAGTGTAGCACACACGTTGAGGCAGAGAACTAGCTAAATCAGCAGCATGCTGGTCCAATCACCAGAGAGCAAGAGAGATGGGGGTGGGCCTTGCAGAGCCATTTCTCTCTTTGCCCTACAGTCAAACTGCAACCTGATTAATCCCACAGGTTCCCATTGGCCTGGTTGGCACAATAAATGTAACTATCACAAAAATACTAAGAAAATACATTTTTAAGAAGAGTATAATGGAACAGACTAAGAATAACTACTTTTTTGGTCATGTTATAGCTAACGTTACCTAATTCAACATCAACTAACAATAATAAAAGATGTAGAATAAATGAAATAATGTAGGCGTGTAGAAAGTAATTTTATTTTCCCAAATTAATCATAAAAAGTACTATGAAAACTATGAGGAGGTGTGTTTCAGGTAGGGAAGGACTCTAAGGAAGGTAAAGAAAGACTGTGTGGAATACACAACACATTTTAGCAGGGGAACCAGAAGACTGGGATAATCCAACAAAGGAATAAAACTAATCAATCAATTAATTAGCAAAGCAAAGATTAGACTGTAAGAGTTAGGTTTTGTGTCAACCTAGTTGGGCCAGGATTCTCAGTAGCTCAGCAGTAGAGGCTTTCCCATGATGTGATCTTACATGATGTAATCAGCCCCATGATTGAGAGCTGCTGTGCACAGCCAAGCAGTGGTGGGAAGGTTAGTGTGAAGTGGAAGCTCAGTGAAGTTTCCTCAGGGGTATGGCCTGCTTGAACATAAGTAGACAGTTTGGAGAGCTTCTTCACCTCTTGCTGGCCTGGATCTTGTACCTGGTTTATCAACCTCCAGTTCTTTGAACTTGATCCATAGCTCACCTGCCTGTCAATCCTGGGAACCATCAGAGTCTGCCATTTGACCTTGGATTCATCTGTCTCTGGATCTTCTAGCCATGGTCTCCCTGCGGTGCCCCCTATCTTTGTCTTCCTGGTTCTTCAGCCCCAGCAGATTTCAGGGGAAGCTTCTAGTTTAGCATTTGACAGAGACTTGAACCAAACTGAACTTACAGGCCGCTACAACTTTGTGAGCCACTTCTTTCCTGATGTGAGTTTCTTTGTGTACACATGCAAATGCCACTGCTTCTTTAGAGGTTTTGCTTTTTAGATCTTGCTTCTTTAGAGAGCCCAGCCTAACATATAAACTTCAGGAGGTAATACGGTGACATATTTTAGGGCTTCAAGATAAACACCTTGAGAACTGAGGATAGCAATCTTAAATGTGTAGGGAAGTCAGCATCTTAGGGTTATAAATCTTATGATGAATGAGCATATATTTTTTCTGATATGGTAAAGGCTGACCAGATGTCACTGGAATTGACATTTTCTTCAACTAATTCATGATTTTTAAATCCAGAATTTTTCATTATGGTGTGTATTTTAGATTGTATTATACAAAGGTGTTGAAGTTACAATCACAGAATTCCTAAATAGGCACGTGGAGGGATGTTAAGATTCGTGTCATTGGAGGGAAAAGGCAGCAGTTACGTTAAATACTTGTTAGAACATTTAGTCACACAGCATTTTGTATTCTTTAAATCCCTTCTGGTTGTCCACGTCTGAAGGCAATGTACATGACTGCTGAGCAGGGCTCCTCCTGGGCACACAGAGCAGTTCAATGGATTCTAACACATGGTTTTTCGTCTGCCTTTGCTCCTCTCCAGTCCCATGGCCAGTGCCCTAGTTTTTCTCATACAGTGAATAAACTATTGGAATGCCTTCTTACTTTCTCTGAAATCTTATAATCTAGTTATGGAAATAAAGAAAAACAAAAGGTAACAAAAATAACATTTTCCTGGAACACTCTGCCTAAAATTCAATATTCTGGCTTTCAATTATAGTTAATCAAACAACACACATACATACATATGAGGGGTACCCCCCCCTAAAAAACCTGGAACTCCCTCACCCACCTTAAGCTATATATTTAAATGTTACAACCTTATCACCTTCAAAGTACTCTTCATTACACTTAATACATTGGTCAGATCTATGATTCCATTCTTGGAAACATTTTTCAAACTCGTCTTTTTGGATAGCTGATAGCATATGCACCATTTTTCTCTGCATCTCTTCTAAGTCCTCAGATCGCTGTCTTTTCGTGTCCCTCTTCATTCGCAGAAACAAAAAGAAGTTGCACGGAGCAAGGTCAGGTGAGTAAGGTATGTGGGGCAAGACAGTCATGCTGTTGTTTGCTTAAAACAGGCACACTGAGATGGCTGCTTCAGCAGGTGCATTGTCGTGGTGGCAAAACCAGTATCTGGTCTGCCAAAAATCAGGTCTTTAAAAAAAATAATTCTTTTACTAAATCATTTTACTGGAGGCTCTTAGAGGTCTTATAACAATCCATTATCCATGGTGTCAAACACATTTGTACATATGTTGCCATCATCCTTTTCAAAGCATTTTCTTTCTACTTGAGTCCTTGGTATGCCCCCCTTTTCCCTCCCTTCCCCACCTTCCTACCCTCATGAACCCTTGATAAATTATGATTATTATTTTCATATCTTATACCATCCACTGTCTGTGTTCTTTACCCATGTTTCTGCTGTTTGTCACTCTGGGGGATGGGAGTTTATATGTTGATCATTGCAATCAGTTCCCCCCTTTTCCTCCTACCTTCCCCCTATCCTCATGGTATTACTACTCCCATTATTGTATTGTTTCTGAGGGGCCTATCTGTCCCAGATTTTGTGTATTAAAAGCTTTTATCTGTACCAGTATACATTCTTTGGTCTAGCTGGACGTGTAAGGTAGAACTGGGGTCATGATCATGTGGGGTTCATTGAAGGGTGGAGCGATAAATGGCTCGATGAGCCTTACTTTTTGAGTTCTCGGGTCTCTTGCTTTATGATGGTCAGACCAGGTTGTAGCTGCCTTAGCCAGTTGTCTGCTTCAGCTGGCAAGGCTCACTTCCTGCAAGACATCCCCAAGGAGAAGCCACATGGATCTACCCCCATGCAGCTCTGGGTGCTGGAGCAGCTGTGTGGAGACCCCTTCCAGTGCTGAGACGCTTACACGTTCACTGATTCAGCTTTCCTCCTACAGTTGACGTCATTGCATGTGTTTTGTGAGATGGAGGAGCACTTTGTGGATTGGTGTCAGACATATGGGTTAGTGTCGGACTTGTGGGCTTGGACAACACTGGGTTGGGATGTTTTCTTGAAGTGCACTAACCCCTTCAAATGAAACTCTCTCTTATACATGAGTTTCAGTGGCTTTTTCCCCCCCTCTAATGTACCCAGACTGACACAACCATATTAATCTATGCACCTATTTAGTCTTCAGCGATTGTGTCTTGAAGGTGAGTATCACAGACTGCCAGGTTATTAGAACAAAGTGTTCTTACATTGAGGGAGGGCTTGAGAGGCCCAACATCCATCTGCTACCTTAATCCTTAATGTAAATATATGCACATAGACCTATACCCCTTTCCTTATATATAAATATATTTACATATGTATGTGCCTGCATTTAGACCTATAGAAATGTCCTTTGCCTCCTACCTCTATTTCCTTTTACTTTCCTTCTGTCCCACTATCATGTTCGACCTTTATTCAGCTCTCAGTAATTCCTCTCAGATACACAGCACTTGATCAAACCACACCAGGCACTCTACACCCTCCTCGCAATTGACTTTAGTTCACTTGTTGTTCCCTTGTCCCTGGGTTTATTTGCTCCCCACTTCCTTGCCCCCATCTCCCCCTTTCCCAGGTCCCGCCAGAACCATTGGTCCAATTGTTTTCTCCTCAGGGTTGTTTTATATCCTGCCTATCTTATAGAGATAGACATGAAAACAAAGAAGCAAACAAAAACCTATAACTAAGTTCCAGGTCTGTTTACCCTTATGAACATTTTCTGATCATGTCTGATGAGGTGCCAAGCCCTGCCCTCGACCTCGAAATCTATTTGGGGGATTCCTTGGGGACTGCATTGCTTTGTTCCCCTTGATGCTCTGATGTGCTCCTTTGTATTTGCCACAGTGTGTGTGAGGGGGGAGGGGTACAAGGGGGGACGGGGGTCTCAGAGTGGGCACAATTCCTGCACTGTATCTCCAGTGTTGTTCCCCACAGTGCAATGGGTCAGTGACGGGACGCCGTGTCTCATGGTGGGGCCAGCCCTACAGTCCTCACTGTGCGGTGGCTGCTCCACGTGGGAACATCATCTTTGGGGCTTGATGGGACAGGATGTGGTTCTCTGTCTCCGTCCCTTTTACTTTGCTTCTGTGTAGTCTGAACAGACTCGCCCCAATCTCCCCAGCCCGTATCTTCACTACTGTCCTCTGTAGTGCATTCTTCAGGGGAGGGGGTCTCTGTAGCTGGGATTGAGGCTCGCCCTGCAAAATCAGGCCTTTTTAGTTGCACACGGTTACACAATCTTTTCACAACCTCTACAAAGAAAGCTTGATTAACCGTCTGACCTGGTGGAACTCCAAATACAATACATGTACATATTTTCTGTCCATTCTGGATGCTAACAGATGTCCAGAATTAGGTTTGTCATCATTAACATTTCACCTTGTTTGAACTGAGAAAAACACTCATACAGGAGTTCTTCCCATAGCGCTGTCCTGGTAGTTTAGTTCAACATCACAACAATTTCTGTGGCATTTTTCCTGAGCAAGAAACAAAATTTCACAGCTACATGCTGTTCTCTTAAATCAGCCAACACAGAAAAAGAGGTTCAAGCGAAACTTTTACAAAAAATTCAGTGTGACCAGAGATAACCTTTCCAGGTGATGCCACTGGGTGCACTAACTCCGCACAAGTTGCCCGATGCTCTCCCAGAGGGCAAAATATGAGTACTATGATAGGTCTACTCTGCCCATCGCAATTTCGGTTTTGGGGAGTTACCCCTTCATATATATCACATACAGCCATCAAGTCAATTCTGACTCATCCCGACCTTGTAAGACAAGGTAGAACTGACCCCATGGCTTTCCAAGTCTCTAGCTCTTTATGGAAGTAGAAGCTCTCCTCTTCCTTCTGTGGAGCAGCTGGTAGCTTCAAACCAGTTAGCAGCCCACCTTGTAACCCACGACACCACCACAGCTCCGGTTAATACAGAGTTTCTTTGTTTTCTTTTTTTAAAATTTAGTTTCTTTGTTTTCTAAAGCAAATGGCAGTTGCCGCGAGATCCAATGGTTTTAAGAACCTCTGGAAGGGCTATGTTTAAGCACCAGGCCCAGCCCATGCCTAAAGTCCAACTACAATATGATGTTGCAGACTGGGAAGCAGAGGGCATCTCCAGATATGCCAGTTAAAGATGGAGAGAAAAAAAACTTTGGTTTTGAGAAAGGCGATTGGAGAGCGAAATGGGGGCAGCTCTCAAGGGCGTAGCCTTCTGACTGAGTCCAGGACTGCAAGGGGATGAGAGCAAGCAGAGAGCTGACCGCTAAGGAGCAGCTGGCTGCTTGCCAAACGGTCAGTGATTCAAATGTACCCAGCAGTACCAACAGAGACAGAGCTTAGTGATCTGCTGCCATAAAACTACATCCTAGAAAGCACTATGAGGAAGTTCACATTAGGTCACTCTGGGTCAACTCTATGGCACCTAAAACAGCAACAGAGGGCTAAATCCAGAGAAGAGCAGACACAGGGGCATTGAGTGGTCTGATACACATCAGTAAGAAGAGATCCAGAAGATAGAAGCCTAGTCAACTAAGTCCACGCAGAAGAAGCACACCAACTTGTAATAATCCAAAGATGACATTACAAAATTTGAAGATGGTGAAGAGAAAAGCATCAGAGCAAAAATTATGAGTACCCAATTTGTGGAGGGCTGTGGGGAACAGTGGGAGTCCCAAACCCTCTGCTGAGAGTCTAGGCAGACTGAGCCACTGGCAGATCTACTCTGGCCACAGACAAGAGCCTCAAACAGCCTTATTACTAGGCAGAGACCACTGTCATCTTGAGTATGCTGAATCGAATTTGCCGGACCTGAATCTGTTCTGGGTGCAAGTATCTCTTACTGGTTGCATGAGAGAAATTTCTTTGCTGACTTTTTTGAATGTTTTGGGGGGGTCCTTTCCTTCTTAGGCATTACTTGTATTTTTGTCTGTATACAACTATGTTTTTAACCTCACCACCTCAGTCTGCTTTTGTTTTTTACTGCTTTCTGTTGGGTCTCCCAGCTGTGAAGTACAGGAGGAGTGAATGCATAATGATTAAAACTAATACAAGGGGATATAAGAAATTCAGGGGTGAGGGGTGAATGACAGGGAGGGGAAGGGGATTTCCAGAGTAAACAATGAAGATGGGAAGGGAGAAGGAGCACTAGAATAGATTGTGATTGCATAATTCTTCTTAAAGGAAATTTAACCATGGTTGGGGGTTGCTTTAAAATCAAAAGGGGGATACAATTCTCCTTGATATGACTGAACTACTGAATGACATGACATGCAAATTAGGTGCCAAAAAAATAGGTGCCAATAAAATTGTTTTTTAAGATGTAAATAAGTCTTTTCACCTTTTGTTTTCCCCTCTAAGAATAGCAAAAAGCCTAGTCATGGTGATGATAAGATCTTAGTTATGTTTACTTGGAGGATGGGCAGGCCTGAAGAGCAATCTACTCAGTCAAGGTTAGGAAGGACCACTATTAGCAAGAATGATATTATTTCCTGCGGGGCTTCCACTTTAGAGCGACAATGAATCACCAGAGATCTTGTTGAAATGTAGGTTCTGATTCAGTACGGCGGGGGTGGGGTGCAGGAGTCCTCATTTCTAAAATGCTCTCAGATGCTTCTTCAAACGGCAAGGGCTGCAGTATTCGACAGGAGCAACGGAAGCGTCGATTGCACATCTCAGATGCCCCAAGTGTCCATCCTGAATTTCCTTCATACTATGGTGTGAACTTGGACTGCTGCTAAAGCGGTTTGCATTGTCTACGTCCAGGACCACATGGGAAAAGGGAGGAGGCTAGATAGCATTCAAGGTCAGGCTTTGTTGAAGAAATTGTCCTCCATTTTATACTTTGTTGATGCCACAAGAAGACAATCTGTGATGAAAAGAGCCAATATGCTCCAGTTCAAATCCATGATAACATATTCAAGACCCTATTCATTGTTACATCAATAACAAATTAAAGACATGTGTTGTTTATAGCAAGAGGTGTGAAATACTATACTCTCACATCAGCTAGCGAACAGTATTTCACCGAGGGGGACTGGTTGACTACACTTGTACTTCTACAAAAAGGAGTACAATACAACTTTTTTTTTTTAAGAAGAAACGTCGTTAAAGAGAAGGGAACTTAAGAAGACAGTGAAAGAATGCAGAGTGATGTGTAGTATTTTACGGTGTATCTTGGAGCCCCGGTGGCGCAGTGGCGTACTGGTTACACATGACATTCAGCACCATCTATTCCTGCCAAACAGCTGGCGTGTTTGAACTGTTTTCGTTGCATTTAGCAATGCAATAACTGACCTGCAGCGCCACCGCGCTGCTTCACCGAAAAAGATACACAAGAAACACTTGTGCGCAAATGCGCATGCGCACGCACCCAGTCTCCTGCACGTTAGAGCGGATCTGTTCACGAGCAAGTAGATTTGCATAAATTAAATACACAGGGGCGTAGTGGGTACATTTGGGGTGTTAATCTTCAAGACTAGGGGTTCAAAACCACCCGCCTGTTTTGTAGGGAAAAGATGAAGCTGTCGACCTCACTCTGCATTCTTTTCACTGTCTTCTTAATTTCCCTTCCCTGTAGCGATGTTTCTTCTTAAAAGAAGTACTCAATAGAAGTGAGTTTATACTAATATACATACTGGTTTGTCCTCTCAGCACCACCATTACTTGTGCGTGACCTCTGGCAAATCAGTCACCTAATCTCTCTGATCCTAAATTCTTACATCTTTTTATCAATAGAACTTAAAAAAAAATAAAATCTGCTTGAAAGTACAGTCAGAATACTCCTCAGAAGCAAGGATGGCAAGACTTTGTCTCATGTACCTTGGACAGGTTATTAGGAGAGTTGAAAGACATCCTACTTGGGGAGGAGAAAAGACGAAGGCAGACTCAATGAGATGGATTGCCACAGTGGCTGCAACAACAGGTTCAAAACATAGTACTTGTGTGGGCAGTGCGGGACCAGGCAGTGTTTCCTCTTGTTGTGCAAAGGGTCACTATGAATTGGACCTGAATTGATGGCACCCAATAACAGTAACACTGAGCAAACGTCCTAAGAGGGTACGTTTCTGAAAGGCTTTGTCAAAAATTTTAAGCCTTATACAATGGCCAAAGGAGCCCTAGTGGCACTGTGGGTTAGCTGTTGGGTTGCTAAGTTACTAACTACAAGGTTGACGGTTCAAACCCAGCAGCTGCTCTACAGGAGAAAGATGAGATCGTATGCTCTTATAAGGATTCACAGCCTCTGAAACCTTACACAGGGTTTCTATGGGTTGGGATTGACTCAATGGCAGTGAGTGTGGTTTCACCCCGTGCTTACAGACTCCTAGGGCCCCGCGGCTAATCACTAGGCTGCTAGCAGAAAAGGCTGAAGTGTAAGCCTCTCCTCAGGAGATATAGGGGCAGTGCATTTCCTTAAAGACTTACAGCCCTGAAAACCCTATGGACAGCTCTACTCTGTCCAATAGAAATGCTGTGCGTTTGATTCAACCAAGTAGGAATAAGCTTAGTTTGGGGTGTGCTATAATAGCTAATTGTTACTGATTGAAAGGGAAGTCAAATGCCATACTTCTAACAAAAGTGTTAGAAGTAAGCACTAAGGAACTTCATGGAATCTTTTGCTGTGCTGATTTTGGGTGGTTATGCGTATACTCTTAGAAAGATGTGTGATGGACATTGAAATCCTGGGTATTCCTTGCCCTGAGCTAGAGCGATTAAAGAATGGGCAGGGCAAAGTCAGCTGGGAGTGTGACGGGCAGGCAGGAGTGCTTTATTTAGTAGTGGGGGGCCTGGTAAGCATCCTCCCTGCTAAGATTATCCTGAAAATAGAGGAAATCGCAGACTACTCATTTCCCTTGTACTCGTTGTAATCTTGTGGAAACTTCCTGTAAAAGGCAGTTGTAGCATTAAAAGTAAACTGGTTTCACACTCACCGGATACGACCAGACCAACAATTGCAGTCCTGTGGGAGAAAAGTACAATAGCACACTTATCCTTTATACTTTGTATTCGTTTGGAAGAACACTGAAACCTGACTGATGGAGAAACAGACTCATGCCAGAGGCAAGGAAACTATTTAGAAACATGGTTACCATTTAGTAATTCCACTGAGAGGCAGAGCTCATTAGCCAAGAGACCAGTTACACTGAAAAAAGAAAAAAAAATCATTCATTAAACAAAGTACAGCATGAAAATAAGAGTCCCCTTTGATCTGGGCACATATTAACTACAGTTTTTAAAGTACAAGATTTTAATAACATCTGCTAAGGGGGAATGCTAAGAGTCATTTTAGAAATGGAAATATGCACATGTATTTTATGTACTATTTGAATCCAGAATGTGGACATGGCCATCTATTCTTTTTGCCTCATCAAATTTACCAAAATCAGCAGAGAGTTCATTTAATTCCAGGAACTCACTCATTGCCATCGAGTCGATGCTGACTGATAGCAAACCCCTTGCAGGTTTCCCAGACTACATCCAGTGTTTACAGGGATAGAAAGCCCAGTCTTTCTCCCGAGGAGCTGGTGGTGATTTCAAACTACCAACCATGCGGATCACAGCCCAACCTGTAAGCACTACATCACAAGGGCTCCTATGTCCAGGCACAGTGTGTGCAAATGCTGACATGCAATAATGCTCAAATTGCGGTACGAAGCTGGAGGAGACTCCCAAGTTGCTACCACAATGTGGATCAAGTAAGCTTCATCCTTTGACATCTACAAAGTGTTGGCAAAATATTTCACTGGAGAATGTTCTATTACTTAAAAGCGCGTGCACGCGCACACACACGCACACGCACACACACACACACACACAAGAAATCAGACCTCTGCCTTCAAGCCCCTTAAAATATGAGCAGGAAAACCAACATCAACTCCTGGGCTAAATGACAAGCCAACAAACAAAGATCATTATCAACACAAGTATTAAAACATGTACAGTCAGAAAAATAAGGAATTGAAAAGGCAAGTCTTTTGAGAAGATTGTGCTCACTTTGGAAAGAGTGGTCTGGGACAAAGGCGTGGGCCTTGAAAGCCAGACTGCTAGGTGCCATCAGCCAGAGCCTCTGTGATGTCAGCTTCTTTCTTGTCCTGTGAACCCTGGTGTGTCACTCCGGATCCATAGTTCCTCAATATTGATGGCATCCTACATAGCAGTGACTTGGCAGTTGGGCAGTTGTTCCTCCATCCTGGTAGCTCGACATCTCTAATGGGCTACGTAAGGAGCCCCGGTGGTGCCATGAGCTAGGTGTGGAGTTGCTAGGTGCAAGATGGAAGGTTCAAATCCATCAGTCTCTCCTCAGAAGAAAGATGAGCCTATCTGCTTCCATAAATATGTACAGTCTCAGAGGATAGGAAAATAGGGGAGCAACCACGGGAGAATGAGGAAGTATTTTTGCTCTTGGGGGCATTGAGTTTATGTAGTGGACTACTTTTGTAAAAGTATATCATAATGGTTTTACACACGAAGAAAATACTCATTGGGAAGGAATTATACATGTAGAAGTTGCTGAATAGGAGAATATTTTGTTGTGTATAGTTTCACAATTAAAAAAATTTATACCAATAACAAGTACACGGAAGAACATGTTCTAAAATTGATTGTGGTAGTGATTGAATAACTCTTCTTGATACGATCCAGTTATTGAATTATATGATGTGTGGATTAAGTGCTAGTAAACTATTTTAAAAGAAAAAGAAGAAGAAATGATAAGCTAATTACAATGAGTAGGAGAAGAAAATTCTGAAATTGACTGTAGTGATGTGTGTTAGTCTGGGTACTTTAGAGAAACAATCCACAGAATGTACAAATGTGCTTTATACAATTGATATACGTATGGATTGTGATAAGAGTTGTATGAGCCCCCAATAAAATGATTAAATAAAAAGGAGAGTTTTATATAAAGGTTACATGCACATCAAGAAAACATCCCAACCCAGTGCTGCCCAAGCCCACAAGTTCAACATTAACTCATATGTCCAACACCAATCCACAAAGTCCTCCACAATCTCACAAAACACACGCATTCCAACTGCAGGGGAAAGCCAAATCGGTGAAGATGTAAGCATTTCAGCACTTGCAGGGGTCTCCATGCAGCTGCTCCAGCACCCAGGGCTGCATCGGGGTAGGTCCATGTGGCTTTTCCTCAAGGATGTCCTGAAAGAAGTGAGCTTTGCCAGCCGAAGCAGGGAACTGGCAAAGGCAGCTGCACCCTGGTCCGACCATCACAAAGCAAGAGACCCCAGAACTAGAAAGGTGAGGCTCACTGAGTCATTTATCCCTCCACCTTTCAATTAACCCCACGTTTATCAGCCAGGCTGGCAAAATAATCTTTAACTATCTTGTGATGATTGTACAAATCTCCTTGAAATGATCGAATGATGACATTGTATATGTGAATTATATGCCAATATAAAACAATTTTTAATGTTTTATATTCTCAGATACCCTATATAGGGTCACCCTGAGGTGGAGACAACTTAATGGCAGTGAGTTTTATTTGGTTTCGGTGTTAGTCTGGGTTGATTAGTGAAACAAATCCAGAAACACTCATATGTGTGTAAAAGAGAACTTTTATAAAGAATAATTGTATATTAAAAAAAAATCTCAGTCTAGTCCAGATCAAGTCCATCAGTTCAATGCTAGCACATAAGTCTAATACCAGTCTATAATTCCTCTTCAGACTCATGCCACACATGCAAAAATGTGGAATGCAGGAATATCACAGACCAGTGGGTGGATAGGCTTGTGGATTCAGTGGCAGTGGAAGAATCTCAGTACTGGCGTGGGTCTCCATGTGGCTCCTCCAGCTCCAGGGCTCTGGCTGCCATCAGTGTAGCTACATGTGGCTTGTCAACAGGAAATGTCTGGCAGGGAGAGAATGTGTCTCACCTCCAGGGATGAAGACAAGGAAGATTTCCCCAGAAACCTCAGGAGAAAGCCATGCCCACAGAGACCTCATTGACTGTAACCTGATTGACAGTCTAGATTCCACCCCTCTGTAAATTGAGAGATTATGTAAATGTCAGTTTTGAATGGGTTGCATGGCTCTTGTGAAGTTCTGAAGCTAAGGGGGATAGCACAGAAAGCCATCCATAAGCACCAGTTAAATGACCAGGCTCCTTAAGAAAATGGCCTACCAGATACTAGGGTTCCCTTTCCTGCTGAGCCCTGACCCTGCCACAGAATCCTTCTGACTAATGCTTCATGTCAACCATTATAAAATGGAGTTGTAACACAAGGTGAATCTATGATCGACCCTTCACATACAACTTTTTAAGTCTTGCTGGATCCATGTGTTCCAGCTGAGCAATTCTCTGGCCTTGATCATTTTCTTTCTAAGCCCATGCTATACCTTGGGCTACCCTCTTTTGGGTTTGGCTAGAAAAGCGATTTTAAATAAGGATGTTAGGTGCAGGGCTTTGAACCAGTTCATTCCTGTTCAACCCCCTGCAGAGAATTTGCCTTTATACTCCAGATACACCAACTGAGAATCTATGTTTTAATTGGCTCCACCTGCTCTGAGAAAGCCAGAGCTTTCTACTACCTTAAAGAGGACACCCTCAGACACCCACAGGTGTAGTTCTAGTCTGTCCTGTAGGGTCACTGTGAGTCAGAACTGACTCTGTGGCAGTGAGGTTTTATTTGTTTTCTAAGTGATTCTTATATATGCATAACATTTGCATTGTATTAGGTTTTATAAATAATCTATAAATGATTTAAAGTATACAGGAGGATCTGCATAGGTTACATGCAAACACCTCACTATTTTATATCAAGAAATTGAGCATCCACAGATGGTGGAATCTACAGCAGTCCTGGCACCCATCCCCTGTGGGCACTGAAGGATGACTATATTCTTTAATATCATCATATATCTAATCTGTGTTCAGTTTTCCCAACTATGTCAACTTTTAATTTTTCTTCCCCCCACCCCAAATCAGGATCTAAATAAAATCTTACATTTTACATTTGATGGTTATGTTTCTTGTCTCACTTTAAGGCCCTTTTGAGGCAGCTTCAATTTTGTGTAGCTGCTGAGAGGAAATGCATCATATCATAGGACAGTCTCCGTTTTAGAGAAGATCTAAGTTCCACCCATTTGATTATAAAACAAAAACAAAACAAAAAGGCAAGTGGGTACGAGAAAAAGAGCACTAGAAAGTATTCCAAAAAAGAAGGGCACAGAAGTGTCCCGAGAACACAGAGGAGACGACCAAGGGAGTGAATGGTTAATGGCAGTATGTTGGCCTTGGGGTTGAGGATCAAGACTTCAACTTGCTCCTTTAGTTAAAGAATTGTGTGTGAAAATGGTCAGCATCTTGCTTGGAAAGTGTGTTAGTCCAGATTGACTACAGAAACAATTCCAGAGGCACTCATATATGTGTAAGAGAGAGTTTTATATCCAAGAACAATTGTATATTGAGAAAAAAAAAAGCCCAGTCCAGATCAAGTCCATAAGTCTGATAGTAGCCCATATGTCTGATCCTAGTCCATAAATTCTTCTTTAGACTCAGGCAGCACAAGCAATGATGCTGAATGAAGGAAGATCACAGGGCAGTGGGTAGAAGGTCTTGTGGATCCAGTGGCAGTGGAAGCATCTCAATGCTGGCCTGGGTCTCTATGTGTCTGCTCCAGCTTTCTGAGTGTCTCAACAGCCTGAAGGAGAAGGCAGAGAGAATGGGTTTGGCCTCCAGTGAGCTATTTATCTCCGTCACACCTCCCAATGAGGTCATCAAGCTGCAACCTGATTGACAGGCTAGACTCCACCTCTTTGCTCAAGTTGACAGATTACATAACTGCCACAGAAAGGTCAGGAGGGTTTTCATATTTCCTCCCAGAGATCCTACTGACATTTTTGTATTAGACAAATGCAAGTTTCTTCCAAAAGAAGTCTTTGCCAATGCCCTAACTCTTCTTGTACTTGTGAGCTGCTACGGAGTTAGCTCCTCCCTCAGGGCCACCAGTGTACCACTGTGATCCAGTGTTTTCCAGGGCTGCTTTCCAAGAGTAGATTATCAGACCTTTCTTCTTAATCTGTCGTAGTCTGGACGCCCTGCTGCAGCCTGGAAGCATCATAGCAACACACAAGCCTCCTCTTTCAGATGAGCTGTGGCTGTGGCTGTGTCTGTGGTGCATCTGCCAGGAAATGGACCCAAGTCCATGGCAGGTGAGGCTTCGATCACTGAGCCACCATTGCCTCTACTTAACAATAGTAAGCTGTTCAATCATGGCCTGGGAAGGGACAGGAGCCTTCATGACATAGTGGTTCCTCGTTGGGCTGCTAACTGCAATGTCAACAGTTGGAAACCACCAGCCACTTGGGAGAAAGACGGGGCTTTTTACTCCCATAAAGTTGCAATCTTGGAAACTCACAGGGGCCGTTCTATCCTGTCGTATGGGGTCACTATGAATTGGCATGACTTGATGGCAGTGAGGTTTTTTGTATCTTTGGTTTATTAGGGCCAAACGATGGGTCTAGCACTGGTTTGGAACACTGGAGACACTGCCAGTTAGTTTGGGAAAGAGCAAAGATACGGAAAGTTTTATATTAAGAGAATGCTGAAACTTCAGAGTAACTGCCACCACCTTACCATGAACATTATATTTCTATCTTAAAAAATAATAATCTGTATTCCATCATTAATTCATACTCTATCATTAGTAATCATTACAGCAACATTGGTGCCATCTCTTTTTGCAGAGGCGCAGAATTTAAGTACTTTGTATTAAGAAAACATACTTCATTCAAACCCAAGTAACTAAAGTGCTTCGGAGTAGTGATTGGAAGAAGTGACCAGCACAGCACATCCAGGTTTTCTGTAGGAGCAAGTTCCAAAAGGCAAGGTCTGAAGTCACTTCAACGCTTCCTGCCAACAATATCCTCTCTTCCTCCATTTGAGCAAGGACAAAGCTGCTGGTGAGACAGGAAGCAATCCAATCATTATATAAAGAAGCCTCAGACATCCAGGGGCACAATGAATTCGTCACTGTCAAACATTCATTCATTCATGAAATATTTACTAAGCTTCTACTAGAAGCAACATCATGAGAAATGGAGAAAAGAGTGAAGTTGTTAACGATTTCATTTTACTCGGATCCACAGGCAACACTCCTGGAAGCAGCCGTCAAAAAATCAAATGATGCATTGCGTTGGGCTAATCTGTTGCAGGAGACCTCTTTTGACAGTGCCGAAGAGGAAAGCTGACACTTTGAGAATTCAGATACCTGACCCAAGCCCTGGGATTTTCAATCCCCTCCTATACACGGATAATGACTAAAGAAGACCAAATCCCTGATGCTTTTAAACTATTGTGTTAGTCTGGGTACTTTAGAGAAACAAATCCACAGAAACTCATGTATAAGAGATAGTTGTATATAAGGGTTAAGAGCGCATCAAGAAAACACCCCAACCCAGTGCTGCCCAAGCCCACAAGTCCAATATTAACCCATATGTCCGACACCAGTCCACAAAGTCCTCCTCCATCTCACAAAATACACCCAATGATGTCGACTGCAGGAGGAAAGACGAAATCAGTGAGCTGGCAGAGGTCTCCACACGGCTGCTCCAGCACCCAGGGCAGCATGGGGGTAGGGCCATGTGTCTTCTCCTCGGGCATGTCTTGCAGGAAGTCAGCCTTGCCAGCTGAAGCAGAGAACTGGCTAAGGCAGCTGCACCCTGGTCCGACCATCAGAAAGCAAGAAACCCGAGAACTGGAAAGGCGAGGCTCACCAAACCATTTATCTCTCCACCCTTCAATTAACCCCACATGTGTTTCTTGGCCAGGTTGGCACAATACACTATAACTATCTCAACTATGATGTTGGCAAAGAATATAAAACATAGCATGGAGTGCCAGAAGGAACAAATCTGTCTCGGAAGAAGTTCAGCCAGAATGTTCCTTAGAATGGGCTATGGAGAGCCTTTGTCTCACATACTTTGGACATATTATCAGGAGGCCCCAATCTTTGAAGAGAAGGTCAGTTAAAAAAAAAAAAGACCTGAGAGAAATGGATTGACACAGTTGTTGTTGGTGCCTTCAAGGTGGTTCCAACTCACAGCGACCGTTTGTACAACAGATCAAAACACTGCCCGGTCCTGCACCCTCCTCAGCACATTTGAGCCCATGGATGGACACAGTGGCTGTAACAAAAGGTTCAAGCATAACAACGGTGAGGATGGCCCAAGACCCGACAGTGTTTCCCTCTGTTGCACATAAGGTCACGCTGAATGGGAACCAGGTACACAGTGCAGAACCAGAGCATATGCAAAACACGGTTAGCAAGCCAGAGGATCTCCTCAGCTAGACAAGAGCATTCCTGAAACTTCCTGGAGATGTAAGGCAGGGATGCTGGCTTGTTTAAAAGGTTCTCCGCTTTCTTCTGCCCCTGGAATTGTTCTGCTCCCCGAAGTGGCAGGGGCAGAAAACTCTGTTCTTTGGTTGCATAAACCTGACCGTGAAAAAGCACACCGTACAGAGCGCGCCTGGTAGCTGGAGAAATGCGTCAGCAACTCCCAAGTGTTTGGGATTCAGTGCCCCGGGGCGAGTGACTTAGTCCGGGCCTTCTGGGGGAAGAGGGATACCAGAATCAGAAGAGCCAGGAGCTCCGGAGTCCTCTGATCTGGCCGACCCTGGGTTCCAGTCAGCAACCCCAGCAGATTTCCGTGCAAAAACCTTTTGAGAAAAATGCATACATTGTCCTCTTGACAATGCACACTTGACAGCTGCCAATTCAACAATCTTTCCAGCTCGGGTTCGGAGCAGTTCACGCCACAGAGGCATCTCCTGCGCTATAGTTATGCAACCGCACTCACAGCGGGAGTTATTTCCTGTGCTCATGCCTGCGCCAGATTCATGTAACCCGCCTCCCCGGTGCTTCAATGGAAGTCGTTCTCCATTAACAACCACTTCAGCGTTCACAGATGAATGCCCTGCACAGCGAATACCCCTTGGCGCAGTAGGAATCGGAGGAACGAAGTATTCAATTAACACACAAGCACACACACACACAAACACACACTCTTTGCTTGCAGCTAGAGAAATGCAGCAATGCAACGAGAGGGACAGCAGGCGGAGCTCTCTTTGCAGTCCCTCCCTCTAACCCCCACCAACTCAATATGAACTCCAGCCAGTTTCATTCTTTGCTCTGCGAGGCGCGCGCGCGCGCGCGCACGGCAGGACCAAGTCGCCCCCCAATTTCCTCTCTGAGCGCACTTTTGTATTGTCTTCGTTCGTGCAACAAGGCCGAGTGACGGGGAGTAACGTGCCGCAACAATGCAGCCTCCCAAGCAGCTCCCCTTGCAGCTCGCACCCCCGCCCCCTTTCGCAGCGTGCCAAGATTTGGAGCCCGCACGCACACGAGCGCCGAGCGCCCGCGTATCCCTCCGCCTCGCGCCTCCCCCTCCTCCCCCCGCTCGAGCGGCTCGCCAACGATTTGGGAGCTGAAGGGAGGAGGGAACTACTTTCCTGAAACTTGCTATGCTGCACACGACTTCGAGTTGCAGTGATTCGCCCGGAGGCCGCCGCTCTTCGCCCTCGTACCCACGCACTCTCGCGACCCGGACGCCCAGCTCGGGGACCCCACCCCGGGCCTGCTCCGAGCAGAGGGGCCGGCCGGCTGCCGCTACCAGTCGCCAGGGACTACTTCGCCGCCGCCTCCCGCGGGCGCCCCCGGCTCGGACAGCGGCGGCGGCGGCGGAAGGAGCGGGCGGCGTGAGCGCTTCCGCCGCCCCCGTCGCGGCTCCCCTCTCGCGGGCGTGAGGCGCTGGTCCGCCCAGCTGCTGGTGGGCACCGGCCGGAGGGGGGGCTCTGCAGCCGGCTCTCGTCGCCGCTTCTCGGGGGCCCACCCGCCCGACCCGTGAGGGGGCAATCGGCTCGCCGTCCGCCCTCCCCGCCCCCCCTTTCCAGGAGGCGTCCCAGCTGGAGCGTGTCTGGAGGAATCCGCTCCCGCCGTCGCCGCGGCTGCCCTCGCCGCCCGGTTCCCGTCGTTCCTGAGCCGAGACCCAGCCGCCGCCGGGGCCTGAGCGGGCAGCCGGCGGCCAGGCAGGAGATGGTGGGCCGGGCTCCGGCGGGACCGCGCTGCCGCCGCCACCCGGAGCCTCGGCTGGGCACCCCCCCGCCGGCCCCCACCGAGCGGAGCTCTGCTTCCTCCTCGCCGCATCCCTGAGGGAAGCGCCGCCTCTGCTCCCGGCTCTCCGCCCGCGCGCCGCTTCCTGGCCGGACCCCGCCGCGCTCCACCCCGGTGGACACAGACGCTCTGCACTTGGCCGCGCCAGCAGCCTGCCTCCTCTGCCCCACACCGCCTCCCGTGCTCGCCGGTCCCGGGGCTGCGGTCGCCACGGCCGGGGTTGTGGCCGCCACCCCCCTGCGGGGGTGGCCGGGGTTCCCGGCTCGGGGGGCCCCGTTCCGGCTGAGGCGTCCACCATGGTGAGGCCCCTGCGCCGCTGCCCCCGCGCCCCCCCGGCCGCCGCCGCCGCCGCCTGCTGCCCCTCGGTGCTGCCGCCGCGCCTCCGCCTGCCGTTGCTCCTCCATCTCCAGACCGGATCGCCGTGAGGGAAAGATGAGCGAGGAGACGGCGCCTTCTGACGAGTAAGCGCCTCGCGGATCCGGGGCCTCCCCTCCCCCCGGGCCTCCCCGCACCCCCTCCCCCGCCCCCGGGGCCCCTCCGAGACTCGGGTGCCGGGGGGAAGCCGGCCGCCCTCGGGGCGCCTTGGCTGCAGCGCGGTGTGCAGAGAACCCTTGGGCGCCGCCGCCCGTGTGGAGTCGCTTCCTTCGGGGGAAGGGTGTTGAGTGTCGGGGTGGGCTGGCAGCGGTCGCCCCGAAGGTGGCCGGACTGCCCTGGAGCGGAGCCTGGTTAGTTGTGCATCGCGCTGCCTTCGGGGCGATTTCCCGGGGCGACCCGCGTGCGGGGGCTCCGTCCGCAGCGAGCCGCGCTCGAGCCCGGATTCGATGAGTCAGTGACTCGGAGATCCCGATTCCGCCCCCCCGCCCCCCGGTCCACTGGTGACCCCTAAGATTCTCGTTCGCTTCGTCCTGAACCAAAGCCGGGGGTGCCTCGGAGCCAGCAGTTTCAGAACTCCCGTCCGACACGGGGTGCCTGGCGGGTGCGGGGGGGGGGGGGCGTTTCACTTGGTCGCGGTCGGCGGCGCCGGCTGCGGGCACCCGGGCGGCTTTCCAGGCTCGTCTTCCACCCTCCGGCTGTGTGCGGGCACGCCCTCGGGGGCGACTTCATTCATTCAGCCGTAGACGGGACCCCGGGCGGACGGTCGCGCGCTGGAGCTGGCGGAGCCGCGGGCCTTGAACGCGGCGCCGCTCCCGGGAGCGCTGCCCGGAGGCTGCGCTTCCCCGCGGGCGCTGGGCGCGTGTGGCGGGCTGCAAACGGCTCCGGCGGGTCGCGCGAGCCCGAGGGTGGCGGCCGACGCGCAGCGCTGTCCCCCGAGCGGCCCGCGGAGCCCAAAGCCCGGGCCTGTGTCGCAGGACCGAGCCGGAGAATACCCGGCAGCGGCCCCCGGCCCCGCGCCCCCCGGCCCAGGCTTCGGCGGAGCGGGCGGAGCCGAAGGAGGCCGGCCGCGGGCAGGCTCGGAGCAGCCCGCTGGAAGGAGCAGTGGCCGCCATGTTCTCGCTCGTTTTGTGAATCGCCCTCATTTGCATAGCACACGCTTCATTCATAAAAAAAAATAATTAAACATCCATCACCTTGGACATCCGGAAAGGATTTCCTACGGGAAGATTAGCCGAAGCTCGACTGGCGGCCTGTAGAGTTTTGAGTTGGGCAGTAAAGAAGATTGGAAGTTGGGGGTTCAATCGAAGAACATACGAACACACTAACCACCACCTCTGTTCTCAGAATGTTGACACAGTTATGTGGGAAATATCAGTTCGGGGAGGTGCTGGGATCACGTGATTGCCTCCATTCATAAAATACCTGGCTGTCCATTCACAGTGCTGTACACTGTCTCACTGCCTTCGGCAGATTAGACCTACTTTGAGGAAGATCAAGAAGTTTATCTCATAACTCCTGGTTAAAGAGAAACTGTTCAAACTACTAAAGGTAATTTTTATCAGTATCAAGTAGCTTGCCTCAGAGTCAAATGTTATTTTAGAAATGGGAAAAGACTTTCCAGTTTTGTTTTTAGTTCAATATCGAACACCTCCTTGTGGTTAATACAAAAGCAAATGAGAGCATGTGAATTAACACGTCAAAAACCACAAATTGAAAGTGCTTTTTTTTTCTTTGCATAGTGATTATCAGGTGACACCTATATTACACTAAGTTTAAAAATATTCCCAGTGGTTTCATTCCGAAGGCATTGGTATTTGAAACTCCTTAATTTTTTAATGGCACAGCTTGGACATTAAATGACTATACTCACTTTTAAAATTATGTTTTCGCAAATTTGCCCTGTGTTAATAATAAATTATTCCCTAGCACCTTTGTTATAAAAATTGTTTTGGTAGGATAAGCACAGCAAAGAGTAAATGTGTCTTAGCCTATATTTCAATATGAGATTTTAGCTCTTTTGGGGGACAGACTTATGGGGACTTTTACTTAAAAAGTGCTTTTTATTAGGTAGTGCTGTGTGTTTTTCTGGTAATTAGTTTTGCTTGAGCCAACTTTATGTGTGTATAAATTACGAGGCCACAAAGCACGGACTTTTTTGAAATGCAGTATTTCAAATTGTATATGTATAAAGTTGTGCTTTAAGAGAGAACATATATAAATGGATTAAGACTATTGAAGTATAGTTGAAAACTGCCCATTCACAGGAATTTTTACGTAGGCCTTATGTGGGTTTTTAATTTTTTTTTAATTTCTCCCTTCACACTTTAATTCTCATTTAATTATACTAGGAACCTGTTTTTTTTTTTAATCATTTTTTTAGGGGCTCATACAACTCTTATCACAATCCACACGTACATCCCTTGTGTAAAGCACATTTCTACATTCATTGCCCGAAACTGTTCTTAATACAATTAAATGTTTCCCTTCTACCTGATTACATCCAACAAAACAAAAACAATTGAAAAGCAACAATCTCTTGAGACCTCATTAATACAGCTGTGATAAAATCCAGTTAAAATGTTTAGAGGCCTAATTCTGAAAGCATCTAGTGCATGCTGTTATTTATTAAAAGCACTGTAGAGAGATATCTCTTAGAAGTTGGTTATAAGTATATAGTTAATCAAAATTTTGTGGAGGAACCTCTTAGGTGTGTAGGCCCTATATTGCATAGTATCAAAACAAATGAAGAAAGCATTCAAATAGAATGAAATGGTTCTATTTTTCTTTACATTTTTTATTAAAATTTTTTAAGATGCTAAATAAAAATAATTGACAGCAAAATGTGTACAGGAACTAGTCATACACTTGGTTATTTTATAGTTTTTTATTTTACATAAAGTATGCTGTAATATATTTACAGTAGGTAACATCATACTGTCGTACATTGTTAAAGGTTTCTTAATAGAGTTTTAGATACTTGGAAGCATATATTTAAAGGTCTTTGTCCATGTGTATAATACTGTATGATAATCTTGCCAATTTGGCCAAAGCACTTAGAGAAGTGAAACAGCTGAAATATTAAGCATTTTGTTTACTAAGCACACTGTAGACAGAAACAGTACGAAGATTCAAATACCCAACTGAGATCGTGTTATATTTTAAAATGAACTGGTAATCTGCAGGAGAAAGAATTAAATCTTGGAAACCCTGTAGAGGTCGTTCTACTCTGTCTCAAAGGGTTGTTATGAGTCAATCAAATTACGCAGTGGTAAAGGGTTTGGCTTGTATATTCCTCCTATATGAGTATTCACCTTTATTTGTGTGTCTAGTACAGTGCTGGCTAATAGATGTTTAATACGTGTGATTGAATTGATGGGTTTAGTGCTTCAGATTGTGTATGGTCTTACTTTCTGTTTGTTTGAGATCATTGGCTGTATTAGAAAAATAAGTTAAAAAAATAGTATGAGCAAAGTAAGTGCTTAAATTGCCCCTCTAAGAAAGCTTGCTTTATTTTAAGACAAGGACAAGCTGAAAAAGCTTGTAGCTGAGTGGAACCTAGAACAGTCCTGGACGCTGATTGGAATCCTTTAATGTGCTTGAAATCTGTAAGTTGTATGGTATATCTCAAGACCCAAACCAGGAGCTCAAAATTTAGGAATTTGTATCTCTGGCATTTTAATAGTTCTGTGTTTTCATGTTTCTTCCCACTCTATCTCCTCCTAGTTCCTCCATAGTGTCAATTTTTAGGAACTGGCTAGGGGAAAAGGAATTGATTGGAAAGAGTGAATGGCAAATGTTCTTTACCTTCATGCTGCAGCTGTTGGTGACTGAGGAAGGCCTAAGAAAAAAGGGAAATAAGCTAGCTTCTGTGTGGTGACTTGACTTGTATTTGTCCTTTCAAGTTTGAGAACAGGATTGGTCTAAGACTTCTCTTCTCCAACCTTCATTAGAAGGTGGAACTGCATTAAAAAATGGAAGGGGGTTAAAAACCCAAGAATAAAACCCTCCCCCTCCTGTGCAGAAATACTGGCTTATTTGATATAATGTACAAAATTATCTCTAAAGTGAGTAATAGTTTTACTATTCAGTCTTATCATTTTAATTTGATCGAATCTTTATTTTTTAGGATGTGGATGATGAATCATGTCAGTTGAATTTTACCATGTGCCAATCATGGAAATAAATGCCTTTGTACAAGTATTATATAATTTATGCACATGCATGTATTCTCAACAGAAAATACATGCTAGATGCTAGCATACTGTAATACATTGCAAATACTTTTATCAGTCCACTCTTGTTGGATATTTGTTGTTCCTTAACAATGCCGTATTTAATCCCAAATTACAGTCTTCAGTGTATTCTAAATATTTTAATAATTCCTTGAGATAATCTAGAAAGTGGTGTTATAAGAGATGAACATATTCTTATTCTTTCTGGTAAATTGCCTTCTTAGAAAAGAAAACAAACCTGTATAGAAATATATGCCTTGAAATATTCAATCCCTAATGAAAACATTTATTAATTTTGCGTAGTGAAACTGGGTACATATTCCTATTTGGGGGAGCAAGGCGAGCCTTTCTACTCCCACAAAGAGTTACATCCTGGGAAACCCACAAGGACAATTCTACCCTGTTCAGTAGGGTGGCTGTGAGGGAGGAGTGACCCCACGGCAGTGAGTTTGCTTGTGAGTCTGATTCCTATCTTTAAAATGTAAAGTCAATTAGAAACAAAAAACCCAAACATCTATGTTTCAGCCAACAAGAATGTTTTATGACTAGGAAAAGGTTATTTGCATATCATTTTATTAACTTCTCACATCTCCTGTGCAGTATAGTATAGTGGAAGGAGTACTGTATTTGGAGTTGGGTACACTCTTGCCCCTAGCTGTTATTGATTAGTCCTGTGATCCTTGGGACCTCAGATTGCTTAGTAAAAAAGAATCTGAACTAAGAATCGTTGTGGGTCTTTCACAGGACCCCGTTGTGTTTGGCCCACTGAAAAGGAATACATTCATAGACATTCAGTGGCACTGTGTGTCACTAGATTTACTAAGTAATCCCCCAATCGTCTAAAGGGTTGGCACACTTAGCTGCTAACCAAAAGATTGGGAGATTGGAGCCCACCCAGAGGAGGTATCACAGAAGAAAGGCCTGGCATTCTGTTGCTGAAAAATCAACCATTGACAATCCTCTGTGGCAGTTCTACTCTGACACACAACGGGCTCACCTAGGAGCAGTTGATACTCAGACTAAATTACACACATACGTGGTATTTGATTAACTTATTTTATCCCCAGCATATCAAAGCAAGAAGCCTCCAGGAAAGATGTGGTAGTGTGATGATGAGACAAAGGCATAACCAAATAGAATATTTGGCAAATAGTTGGTTCATTTGTTGTCTTTGAAATGTCCATTTTGGAAGTATAGCTATTGTTAATGAATGGATAAGTGAGCAGAAAGCTCTTAAGGTAAACACCAATTTGAGTATTTCTCAGGAAGATAGTAACAAAATGCTAGTTCCCGTGCTTTGTTTATTGGCAAAGAAATGCCAAAATGAAAATTTTCATATCAATTAATCTGAGGGGTAATAATACATTTAATTGGTTTAATAAGTTAACCTAAATAAATGCAATTTGTCATCCTTTTATTCTTTAAACTTATTTCACTCTACACAGTATTTTGCATATGATAGCTGGATTAATTTTGAAATAAAAAAATTATTTTTTGAAGTCCAGAACCAAAAGCATTAAAGATCTATAAGGATTTTTTCCTCTTGTTGCACTCAGAATGATTTGATACAAAAATACTTATTGGTGATTTTTGTTAAAATATAGTAAATTCATTAATATTAGACCCTAGGCCAAATGATAAATTGCTGTATGCTAAAGGTTGATCAAAATAAGTATTGTGAATGGGGTGGAGGGAGGAGAATGTTATTTTTTTCTAGTGTCTGACTGGAGCTTTTCTGTATTCATAATGCCAACAAGCCATAAAAATATTAAAGGTACTTGAGGAACAAATTAAAATTGGAGATTCCTTGTAGTACAGTTGCTCTTTAGTTGTTCCCAGTATTTTGAAGCATCTACAGTTATTTAAAATTAATTATGACCTGCATAAATACTGCTCAATATGACTCTTTTTGCCATCGTCTTTGTAAGGTGGACCAAATGACTGGGTATTCATGGCACAGCAATGGGGTTTGGATAGCTTGCTAATGATGTAAATTAAAGGTACACAGCACTTTTGTGGGACCATGCAGATAAAGTATATTGAACCCTACCAGGAGAGGGGATTGGTTTCTTTTGCTATACCACTGCTAAAAGAGAACCAATTCCGAAGCAGGGGTAAAGATGGTAGCATACCGCTACCACCACCGAGAGATGAATGAAAGTAGAGCACAGCCTTTGGACCCAGGATCCCTGTGCTGAGAACATCGTAGACATAGGAGACACAGAGAGGGGAGATGGCAACAGATACCAAGAAGCATTAGCAGAGATGGCAGAACAAATGACTGGTGGGAGATGGGACCATCTATAAGACCAAGAAGGCTGAGCTCCACGGGGCAGGAAGCTGGCTGGTGGAGATGAGCGCCCCCAGGCACTTGTTGATATAGGTAGACTCGCCAGGCTTGTCTAGGAGGGCAAGGTAGAGGCCTACCTGTGCTGACTGCGAAGAGTATCATGAGTAACTATCCTGAGTCTTTTCTGATCCCAAATTGTAACTTCTAACTTCTTTAGTAAACTCCATAATCGTTGCTCATTTCTGAGAGTTGTGTATGACCATTGCAGCGAAGTACTGAATCTAGCAGAGTAAGGAGTATGAGAGGGATGGTTGGTGTCAGAGTTATTTAAAAAGATGAGGCATCTCTGACCTCTACCTCCTAAGGGTCATCAACCATGGGCTTAATTTCAACCCATTGAAATTAAATGCCCCCACCATTGCCTTGGAGGGAGGGGGACACCTTTGCTAGAGATTACATTTTAATGTTAACAGTGAAACATTTATTGCTATAAAATTTTTAAGTACTTATAATTATTTCAATATAGCTGATTTCTTATGTTACCTTAAACATTTTGTTTTAGAGGTTTGAATGATGAGAAGGGTAGCCATGGCTTCACCAATTGCTGTGTGGTCCTTTGCACTAAAGCTTGAACAACAAAAACAAAGCCCCTGCTTGATTCTGAGCTTCAGAAGACTGGTAAACTAGGGAGATTAAGAAGTTTGAAGAATAAAGTACTTTCAAAATAGTGCTAACAGCAGTTCCGAAAGAAGAGAATAGAGATAATGGGGAAGAGGAAATATTCAGAGATAATGGCTGAGAATTCTTAAGAAGTAGCAAATCAAACTCAATTCCGTGAACTAAAAACAAAGCCTCACAGTCAAACCGGCTTTATCTGGAGCATGCAAGAATGAGTCCACATGAGAAAATCGCTGTAGTTTAGTCACATTCAAAGATTAAGGAGAAAAATGATATAATCTTAATATATAAGAAAAACTCATTATTAGTCACAACAAGACAATGAGTGTTCATATTTTTTGCCCGCAAAATTAGATTTATAATTCTTACTTAAAATGAAAGTGTTAGAGTTACTCATCTTTGATTGCTTTCAGTTCAGAAGCTACGTCATCCTAGGTGATATATTTCATATTTCTGAAACACATCATTCCTGCTATTTTAGGGTTGACTGGTGGAAATTGCCTCCTTTTCTCTGAAATGTTTGCATTCTTCTGCAGGTCCTTTTCTTTGTACATTGAGCGTGCAAAGAATTAAGTTTCAGTGCATTCAAGAGTAATTAAAAGTTACATTTAAAATCTAAAAGGTTTAGCAATCTTGTTTATGTATTTTATCTGTATCTAATGTATGATTAGTTATTTAGAAAAAGGCCGTTATGACTTGCTGTATAGTTAATGCTTCTCTAGTGGTATTTAATATTTTTTGTATGATTAAGAACATCCGGTTTGGTCACATGACCAATTCACCAATGCAGCGTATACATACTTCTCACATACTGATTGTATCATGATATGGTATACTGCATTTTGTGGCAATTGTGAAAAATCTATGTCGTACATTAACGACATCCATCTAGCAGTAAGGATGCCGAGGTGCAATGGGAGAGTCGCTAAGTCTGGTAAGGGTGGACATGGCTGGGCCTTAGTTCTCAGTGGCTTGGCAGTTGTTTAATGTGAAATATATAGTGGTGTGATGTTATTATGTCCCAATATAGTATAGGCATCCTCTATTTTTCACTAACATCTATTTTTACAAAATGACTTGCTTTTTAGAGCCTAATCACATCAGTAAGTGAGGGGTTGTATTTATTAATGACCTCTTTGTACTGGTATAGTATATGAAAAAAATACCATCTCGTCAGTGGCCACTCGTAGGGAACCCTCTATGACAGGGTTTCCGAGACTAACTCTTTATAGGAGTAAAAAGCCCGCTCTTGCTCTGGGCACCTGCTGGTTTCCAACTGCTGACCTTATGCATAACCAGAGGCAGTCAGCACATGCTGACTATGCGACTCGGACTTCTCTTGGTGTAGTACAGTAGGACTATTGAAAATTTAGATGAAATCTCACGAATTGTGACTTTTATGATAGATAGCACTTGCTCAAAGTTGTTCTGTCACCTCATCAGAGGTGATATTAGCGTCAGCAAAGTTACCAGACTTTTGCTTCCATCTATTTTATTGTGAAATGCATTGATATTTTGTGAGTTTAGAATTCCAGAGCAAGTCTGAACTCTTTCCCTTCATAATACACAAAAATTACTACTTAACGTTCCAAAATATTAGTTGCTGTGCTAGATATATGCATGCCCTGCATTTTTAAGAACACTTAAGCAGGCACCATTTGTAATTGTTCTTTAAGAATTTCATTTCAGCGACATCTGAGTGCCTACTAGACACTTGACTCCCCGAGCCTCCAAGATACACAGATAAGGAAAACCTGGTAACTGCTCTGACTCCTCAACAAGGGAACCAGGACCCTGGAATGCGACAAGGCCTCTGTTTATGAAGTTCTTTAAGGCTCGGGGAGAAAGTGATTCTGCTTAGGGTGGAAGATAGGATAGGATTTTACGTGACAGGCGGCTTTGAGAAAGGGGTTTGGTGTTTATCGTGGTTTGGGTGAAAACTTTCAGGACAAAGTAGCTTCTCATTTAACAATTTAAACACACTTTTGTGATGTTAGTAAGAAATCCCTTCTGGGTTAATTAGGGTGCGAGGTAGTACCGATGAAGAACACAGCTTTCCCCCAGATCCTGGATGCTTCCTCCCCCCAACTACCATGATCCGAATTCTACCTTGCAGGCCTGGATAGGACAGAGTCTGTACACTGGTACATATGAGGGCTGGAGGTACAGGGAATCCAGGGTGGATGATACCTTCAGGACCAAGGGTGTGAGGGACGATGCTGGGAGAGTGGAGGGTGAGTGGGTTGGAAAGGGGGAACTGATTACAAGGATCCACATGTGACCTCTTCCCTGGGAGAGGGACGGCAGAGAAGGGGGGAAGGGAGACTCCGGATAGGGCAAGATATGACAAAATAACGAGGTATAAATTACCAAGGGCACATGAGAGAGGGGGGAAGGGGAGGGAGGGGAAAAAAAAAGAGGACCTGATGCAAGGGGCTTAAGTGGAGAGCAAATGCCTTGAGAATGATTGGGGCAGGGAATGTATGGATGTGCTTTATACAATTGATGTATGTGTATGTATGGATGGTGATAAGAGTTGTATGGGTCCCTAATAAAATGTAAAAAAAGAAAAGAGAAAAAAATGATTAGGGCAAAGACTGTGCGGATGTGCTTTATACAATTGATGTATGTATATGTATGAACTTTGATAAGAATTGTATGAGCCCCTAATAAATTGTTAAAATTTAAAAAAAAGAAAAGAAAAAAGAAATCCCTTCAATGTAATAGCATCTTCACCATTTCCTCCCTGGGTTCCCCATCTCCATTCACCCATATTTTCTGCCCCTGCCATCCGACCTTTATTTGGGGCAAATGCTATCCTTTTGCTTTGGTGTGCTTAATTATTCTGAGAAGCATTCTCTTCGCAGGTGTTATGTGCAGTTCATAAACCTGTCTGTTGGCTAATTTGGCTGAAAGGTGATCTTCAGGAGTGTGGTCAGTGTCAGGTTTGAAGAATGTTGAAAGGCCATAGTCTCAGAAGTTCCTTTAGGTCAGTAAGTCTGATCTTTTCTTAAAGATTTTGACTTTTGTTCTACATTCATTCCCCTTTTGTCCAGGGCTTCCTATTGAGATCCAACTCAGAGCACTCAGTAAATGGGAGCCAGGCACCATCTAGTGCTTCTTATCTCCAGCTATGGTTCTTGTGGGCCATTAGCCCTTTAGACCAGGGGGGGCGCACACTTTGTCAGCATGCGAGCTACTTATAAAATGATCAAGTCAAAATGATCTACCAACTACAAAAATGCCAAACATGTATGTATTTATTTATCACATTTATTCACAGATGAACTGAGAATTCTTTATATGTGCAGTGTATGTTTATGTACCTAGCATAACCGATGAGTCCATATTACACGACACAATTAACTGTACATTTTTTTGTCACTACCTGCATTTACTCTGGTGACTTGCACTGAATGGAATGAGCCAGGTATGCAGAGTCCAGACAGTAGCTGCCAACCTGAAGCACACCTCCATGATCATCAGTCATGGTGGAATGGTCCTTGGACTTAATGATCTTTATGTGGGAAAAGGCTGACTCACGTAAATAAGTAGAGCCGAATCATGCAGTCAAGGAGGTAGCACATTTTCTCATGTTTGGGTGCTTTCCCTCTGCGAGTAAGTTCCAGAACTGGAATGTCAGCTTGTGTCAAAATCTCCCATTCCGTATGAAAGTGATACGTTTTTGTCTGCTTACTTGGTCCAGCGCCCCCACTCATTTTAATATCCTTTCTTACGTTTTAAGAGAAAAAACACAAGGTCTAAAAATTGGCAATTACTTAGCTTGTCAGTTTTGCTGCACTTAGCGCAGTTGTTTGCACATGCATTTGACACCTAAGACTGCATCTAATTGGCTGCGCTGTATATCAGTTAAGTGACGGGATGGATGATAGGCTTACATCTGTTTTTTTTAATGCCATGCAATCTACCCACACTACATTTGCAGTCGACTAGTAGATGGCTCAACATAGTGAGCACCCCTGCTTTAGACTCATTGTTTCTTGAGTCTTTGATTTTATTTACGTTTCTTGGCCAGGGTTGAGGAAAGACCAGTAGTTGCACTGTAGACAACCTCTGGTATGCTTTTAAAGACCCAGTCCCTAGTCACCACTGGAGGTGTAGAACATTAGCTTTCTGGACTGTTAGGCCTGTTCACCAGGCTATTAACTTAACCCTTAAACCCAGTGATGCAGCTTCCAGATATTGATTATAGATAAGAACTCTTCTAACTTTGTTGCACCCTATAAACTCAAAAGCCAAACTCACTACTACCAAGTTGATGCGGACCCATAGAGGACTCTTAATCCTCTGCAAAATACACAGATATGTTTGTAGCACATACCAAAGCATACGTAGAAATACCCTTTTCCAAACTCATCTATGCTCATGGATGGTCTGTGCTCATTAATATACTCCAAATGCCACCTGTGTTAGCTGGGGTTCTCTAAAGAGAAGCAAAACACTTGTTCAGCTTACAGATCTTCTGGCGTCTCCACTCATCAATTATTTGTTAACTGTTAATTGCAAGATTGTTATGTGATGGTATTTACCATTGTTGCCTTTTACTCCTGCATACCTTGCAGTATCTATCTTTGCTTTGGTCATTTTGTAATGAATTTTCCCCCATACTGTGATTTGCTTTTCCCTTCCTACCCTTGATAATCATTTTTTTAAATGCTGTTTTTTTTGCATAAACTTTTCTTGACTTTTTAAGGGTAGTGGTCTCATACAATCTTTGTTCTTTCGTGACTGACATTTCACTCTGATACTGCCCTCCAGGTTTATATATGCTATGGTTCATGGACCTACTATCGTTGCTTAGTACTCCGTTGTACGATTTATGCACTGTGTCTTGGTTAGCCTTTCATCTGTTGATGGATACTTAGGGTGTCAATAACTTTTTGCTGTCATGAAAAATGTTGCGATGAAGAGACTTATTTGTGTCATTGTTCTTATTTCTCTGGAACAGTAGTTCTAGTTCTCAACCCATGAGTCGAGACCTCTTTGGGGGGGGTCGAATGACTCTTTCACAGGGGTTGCCCCATTCATAACAATAGCAAAATTACAGTTTTAAAGTAGCAACGAAAATACTTTTATGGTTGGGGGGGTTATCACAACATGAGGAACTGTATTAAAGGGTCGTGGCATGAGGAAGGTTGAGAACCACTGCTCTAGAGCATCCACCTAGTAGTGGATCTGCTGAAGAATTCTGGAACTATGGGCTAGGCTTTGAACTACTGGCTGCAAGTTCAGTGGTTCAAACATCAACTGCTTAGGAGTTGGAATTGACTTGAAGGCAGCAGGTTTGGATTGGGGGTTTAATGGGACTGCTGGATTATCTCTCACTGCCATTGAGTAGATGCCATGTATAATGACCCTGTAGGACACTATAGAACTACCCCCTTTGAATTTCCAAGACTAACTCCCTTGGAAGGGCCAGTGGTTTCGAACTGCTGACCTTGTGGATCACAGCCCAATATGTAATCCTTCTGCCACCACCAGGGCTCATCTGCTGGATCATACGGTGTCTCTATTTCAAATCTCTCTTTTTAAGAGATTGTCTTACCGAGAAGTGGAATTATAGAAGTCAGTTTTAGATGGGGACAGTGAAAATAGGAAGGGCATTAAAGAAGAGAGTGAAAAAAAATAAACAGAAGTATTTAAAAGGAAAGATTTGAAGAAAGATAACAGCATTTGGGATGTACTTGTGTGAAGGATATGGAAAGCAGGCAGATAGTGAGTAGTTTCAGTGCATGCTTTGTATCACATACGTTGGCAAGGAGTGGTTGGCTAAGCCCTGGAGCCTGAGACTCATTAGGTGGCAGAAATCTTAATGAGGGTTTATTTAACAGATCAGTGTAGCATTGGTTTTTAAAACAGATTCAAATGGAGCCCCCCTTTTTTTTTTTTACATAAAGCACTAAGATTCCATAGACAATTTGTTCTTTAGACTATATATTTTTATCCTCACTACAGTCCTCTTCAGCCAGTCAGTTTTAATGAGAAGCTTCAGCTTTATCATGTGTGCTGGAGAGCAAGCATCATTTTAAGTAGAGAGGTGATGTAATGATAGTGTTTGTTTAGAAAGCTGTCTGCTGCCGCTTATTTGGACAGTTAATTGGAGGGAGAAGAACATGAACTCAGGGAAGTAAAGCATTTGGAAGAGATAAGATTTAGGAAATAGTTGAGATGGCCAGTGTGCCTTATTATTTTCCTGCACAAGAAGGCGTAGGGAGAGTCTGAGATGACTTCAGCATTTTAAATGTGGACTGCTGTGATCCTCTTAAGTGAACAGCAACTAAAGGTGGAACAAGTTTTTAAGGGGAAAATAACCTGTTTGGATCTTGCTGACTCGAGGTGGAACATGTCTCAAACTTTCCTAAGTGTAAATTCGGGTGCAAAAATGGTTAAGACGTAGCATTGAAATTGATGTGTTCAGCATGCTAATCAACAGTCCTATCAAGTTGATTCCCACTGATAGAACCCTTATAGAAAGAGTAGATATGGTCATTTTTAATTTTTAAATTTTGGGCGAGTGAAAGCTTGTTAGTTTTCCATTCAACAACGTATACATTTTGACACATGGCATAGGTTCCATGGGGTTTTCATGGCTGTAAGTCTATACAGAAGGCTGTGACGACACCTTTCTCCTGAGGAGTAGCTCGTGGGTTCAAACAGCTCCCTTTGCCTTAGCAGCCAAGCACTTACCCACAGCGCCTGCAAGGTGGACAACTGCCCATGTGGCGTGTTGCATAGACACAGAGACAAATGGTGAGACATGGCAACACGTGTAAATGAGAGTAGAAGAGAGCAAAGCATAGGAAACTCATGAGGCAGGAGAATTCAGATAGAAAAATGTTTATGAAGCCAGGAGGAAAAGAATTTGTGAGAAAGGTGTTTGTCAGTGTTAGTTATTTCAGAAAGCTTGTGTTGGTGGTATGTAACAAAGGAATTTAAGATGTCAGTTTTATGTAGGTGAAAAGGACAATAGGAAGTGAAGTGGGGGCATTAAGGGCGTTATAAGCCCTCAGGGGAAATTAGGAGTTGAGATGCTTTGTTGGCTAAAATGAAGTCTGTACTGGAGAGAAGGGGTGGGGGTAGGTGAAATGTCAAGAAAGGGGAATTGGTAAAACTAAGCTCAGAAAGGTTATAAAAAAGGTTACTTTGTGCTAGAGTTAACCCTTCTGATAAACCTAGCTAAGAATTACCCTAGGTTACAGGTGAGGCTATTTAGAGTCCAGATTAGCACAGTAACGTGTGTATAGCCACAAAACGGAGTTTTTAAATTGCACTACATTTGTATCACTACTCTATACCTCGTGCATTTAATGGCCAGATGAGATTTTATGGGGTGGGGGAGCATGAAGTAATAAATAGGTAGGCATGTATCATTGACAGCTATTTTAAGAGACTGAAAGTTAAAGAGCATGTATAGAGGAAGTGGAATAAATAAAAGATAAATATTTTGAGCAGAGAACATGAGCTTCAGAATGTGATGTCTGAGGGGAGATTAGTCAGTGAAGGATGTGGGAGTAGGGCACTCAAGGTCTACTTGAATGTTTAATTTGGGAACATTGTCAACACTATAGGTTGTTGGGACAGTATCTGGTGTTAGAGTAGAGAGAAATCCTGAACCATCACTGCTAACATTTCTTTAAATGAAAACCATTTTTTATTCATTGTCAAAATTAATCATTATGCATTAACTTGAACCAGAAAACTCTTCTTCTTCTCTTTTTTTAAATCATTTTATTGGGGGCTCATACAACTCTCCTCACAATCCGTACATACATCATTGTCCAGCACACTCGTACATATGTTGTCATCATCATTCCCAAAACACCCGCTCTCCACCCGAGCCCCTGGCATCAGCTCCTCATTTTTCTTTCCCCTCTCTCCCTGCACCCCCTCCCCCCACACCCCTAATAATTTATAAATTATTACATTATTTTAACTGCTAACATTTTTCATGTGAATGTGGGATGAGTGATTTACTGGGGGCTATGCATGCTCCCAGCCCAGTTTAAAGAGAAAGAAGTGGTTTGTAGGCGTGAAAAGGATGAGGAAAGGGAGACACTCAGAGCATTGGAATGATAGACTCTTCTGTAAAAATCAGTAAATGAGGGGTGTTGGGAATTACAAAGAGAGAGAGATACATGAATAAATTATCCAGACCTGGCTTGTCTTTAATGTTAGCGTTGCTATGGGTCAGAATCAGCTCCCTGGCAGTGAGTTTTGTTGTTTTCTTTTTTTGACATGGCATAAGATTATTTATATTACAGGATTTTGTCCAAGTAAATTAAATTGTTTTTGAGAGCCCTAGGGTGTAGTTGATTACAAATTAGCTGCCAATTGCAACACCAATGGTTCCAGTCCCGCACCCCCCAGTTGCTCAGGAGGAGAAAGATTTACAGTCTTGGAAATCCAAAGGGCAGTTCTATAGGGTCTGTAGATCACTCTGAGTCAGAGAAGACTTAATACAATGGTTTTTGACTCTGGTTTGAGAGTCAGAAATTGTTGTAATCTTTGGTTACTCCGATCCTATAGAGGCCCTTTGAGAGAAAATTTTACTAATCCAGTGTCTATGGCTAGCCAGGTGCTCTTAATTCACATCGCTCTGGCCTTAACTGCTGGCTGTAGTGTATTAAGACTTTGGCAAATCAAATAACCTATCTTTGTGCTTGATTCTTCATCTGTGAAACCAGGATAATATGTCCTTACTTCAGAGGGATGTTAAGATAAATGTTACCTCCCCTCCTCCGATAACATTTTTTATTAGAGATAAGAGAATATTAAGAAGGACTTTTAGTTCAGAAGAAAAGTACCATATTTATGAAATACGCACTGTACATACTCATTTAGCTTGAAGGTGGGTTGCACTATTTTTTAAAATGGATTATTGACCTGCTTGAAAATAGTGTTTCAGTTTAGTCGTAAGAAGCAGATTCACAGAAAAATATGAAAAATGCCAGCAAACAGGAAAACAATATAAATTTATGGTGTAAACATTCTTTTCCTGGTTCTTGGCAAAGGTTTAAGTGAGAGAGGTAGATATACTAGTGTTCGGAAAGACAGTATGGCAATTTGTTTTAATATTTGTTATTTAGTTCTAAAGCATTTCATTAAGGCCATTTTATCATTTGAGCACATTTTAGAACTATAAGCATATTTATCATCTCTTTATTTTCCCCCTTCCCTTGTTTTTGACGGAGGGCGGGCATCTTTAAGAGTTCACTGTGTAGTAGTATTTGTATATCACTGTCAGAAGAGCAAAAGTTCTAATTTCATAAGGAAATTTAGGTGGTTAAAGAATAGCTATTTAATTTATATATATATCTCAAGCTAGTATGTATGCCTATTAGTGAAATTGACAGTAATCTTTCAGCTAGAAGTTAATTGTTCTTACCTGCTAGCTTCAATTTGGGCAGCTAAGGGTCTGTCTATTGCTAGTAACACAATGGTTAAACAGTAGACTGATAACCCAAAACTTGGCAGTTTGAACCCACCAACCGCTCTAATGGAGAAAAACTGGGCAATATGCTCCAGTAAAGATTTACTCCTTTGGAAATCCTAGGGTGCAGTTCACCTTTGTCCTATAGAGGTCCCTATGAGTTGGAATAAACCACAGCATACAACAACAGGATCCTTAATAAGCTTCTGTCTTGTTGCACTTATGATCAGCAACAGCTAAAACATACATTTATTTATAGTTTGTCTGACAGTCTTGCTACTCTGAAGCTAATTGCACAGTTACTAATTGAAATTTGTATACAAAGGGGCTTCAAATGTTCATGGAAAATGGAATTAAAGGATAATGGAATTTTTCTATGGATTTTTGGAAGCTTTCCTTATATACTCACTGGTATTTGATTTATGAATAAATTTGAAGTAATCTATCAATCAAGATCTTGAAAGAACATAAATCATCAACTTAAAAATATAATTAACAAAATGTATATACTTTCTCTTGTGAGGATTATTCCACCTGAAATTTTAAGGAAACTTTTGTTAAGAACACAACAAATAAGCTTCATAAATACATCAAATTAGAATATGTTTCAATTATATAGTAATTTAAAGGAGAAGGGTAGTGAAACAAGCCTGTCCTTAGCAACCTTGGTTTTCCTTAGCAAGTTTTTCTCATCTTGATTATTCAGAAGAGAGCAGATTTGACCAGCAAACTTAGGGTAGGAAAGAAAAGAGTAAAAAACCATTTCCCTCACGTATATAGTAGACCCTGTTGCTGTTGAGTCTGTACCTGTACAGTGTCTACTAGGTTCCAACATCAAATAAAAAAAAGTTTGATCGAAATATTCACTGGCTAGCTTCCAATCTTCCAATAGTCGTGTTTACTGCCTCTGGTAGATTAAGCTAAATGCCCACCCACTACGTGGGAGTCAGTGCTGACTCTGGGGACAGACAGTAGAATTCCATAGGATTTCCAAATCTTTCTCTTTTAAGGGAGCAGATTCATTGCCTTCTTGGGCAAAGGGCTGGCTGGTGGGCTTGTGCCACTGACCTTGTTATTAGCAGCCAGGTGCTTACCCTACAGTGCCACAAAGGCACCCTGGGCGCGGACCTGGTAGTCTGAAGCTTTGCTTTTCACTAGTGTCTTTGGTGCAAATTGGACTTCTTTCTTCTGTACCAGTGCTTCTTGATCCTGTGCTGCCTCCTAGAGTGGTTGAATGTTGACTGCTGGGTTGGGCGCTTGGTCGGTTTTGTTTTTTTTTGTATGGTGACTGTATATTTCTCCCATCTTCTTTATTTTGCCCATGAATTCTTTCAATATTGTATCATGAAGTTTGTAATTTTTTCTTCAGTTCTTTCAGCTTGAGATATAATAAGTGTATTCTTGTATTTTGGTTTTCTAACTTCAGGTCTTGAATGTAGCTACGTGTTTTAGTGGTGGTGAAATGCTTTGGTGCAGTCGACCTGGAAAAAAGCATCCATCAAATAGTTGTATATGAATAATAACAAATTGACAGAAGCACCGATCAGGACATTAGGATGTAGCAGCATTATTATTAGTCAAATTCAGCTTATCTCTTGGATTTTTACATTGCTCGTGGCTTTGGCACATTCATTAATGTTGACAGTGAAAGAAATATTATATGCCAGGGAAAGGATGGGAAGTAACATTTTTTAGATCTACTGCATTCCAAATGTTAGGATGACAGGCACTGGGGATTTAGTGGCATAACGTCTGAATTCTTGCTTCCATGACTTCAGTCTCATGCATGATTGAGTGTTTATTAATGTAGGACTTATATACTGATTCTGTACTAGGGGTAATTTTCTCAGGAGAGTAGGGAAGACTGTTAAAAGTTTTAAAAAGTTATCTTGAAGTGGCAGTTTTATGTGTTATGTGCAACTTTTATAGTTTAGTAGTCTAGCGATCTAAGTTATGATCTTAATTGTTTTCGTTATGCTTTGAAGTTTGTATGTCAGGATAGATTGTTAAAATGAGTGAAAAGATTGAGTGTCAAATAATTTCATCTTTGTTACTGGTCTTTACTTTGTGTTTATGCATTGTATATAACATTAATGCATGACAAAACTTTATTAGTTGTAGGCTATGTGTGCCTATTTTATAATTGACCTCACTTTGAAATGAATACAATTTATTGATCATTAACCTAGCTGGGTCAGGCTTTAATGTAAGAGCATGCGATGTGCACTTTAAAGATAAGTAGTCCAAACAGCCTGGATTTCTGATTGGGAGACTATGGCACATTTTAGGTCAAGGACACAGTTGTGGTTCCAAACTCTTCAAATAACCCTTCCTTTATGAACCTCCTGACGCTGTATCTTTCGGTTACTTTTCCTGAAAATGGAGCGTTTATAGGGTGAGAGGTCCAGTTAGAACATGCATGCTTTCCTGTCGTTACCTCGTTTGCAAACCCAGGTAGTCTTAAGAGCGCCCTCCCCGCTATTACTGTGTATGAAAGAGCTATCGGTCACAGATCTGTGGCAGTTTCTGGTACAGTTTCTATAAGTTACTGTGGTTAGTTGCCAACAAGCTGACCCCACGTGTGTGTAGGCAGAGCAACACACACACCAAAAAGCTTTCAGGATGGCCATGCTGTGTTCTGAGCCATATCTGGTTGTGTTCAAATAACAGACTTTTGGCTAGTGGTCAAGCACTTAACTATTTGTCCCATTCAGGGACCCAGTTATGTTACCCCTCCTTATATTACTCTCTCCCCTGATAAAATTCTTATGCTTTGAATCCACTTTGAGATTCATAGTGACATGGAGAAGGGATTCGTTTTAAGATGTTTAGACATCGATTTTAGAAGTTTGCTTCCCTTTAGATTTCATGGTTAAGATTTAGATAACCATGGCTTAGGACCGAAATTCTACATGTATTCTGAATTTATAATTCAGGTTCTTCCAGACATCTACTCAAGTCCTCCTGCAACACAAGAACACTTTGTTCTAATAAACTGACATTTTGTGATGCTCACCTTCCTGACAGGATTGCTGAAGTCAAAATAGGTGCATAAGCAAATGTGAAGAAGGCTGATGATGCCCGGCTATTAGAAGATACAGCATCCAGGGTCTTAAAGGCTTGAAGTTAAACAAGCAGCCATTTAGCTGGGAAACAACAAAGCCCACATGGAAGAAGCCCACCAACCTGTATGATCATGAGGTGTTGACAGGATCATGTATCAGGCATCAGAAAACCCAAAACAGACAACCACATTGATGCGACCATGGGTATCAGAGTGGAGACCCAAAGGCCATCTGTAGACAATTGGACATCTCCTCACAGAAGGGTCACAAGGAAGGGATGACTCAGCAGTATAGCACTGACGAAACACACAACATTCCTCTAGTTCTTTAATGCTTCTCCCCCTGCCCCCACTATCATGACCCCAGTTCTACCTTACAAATCTGGCTAGACCGGAGCATGTAACTGGTACAGATAAGAATCCAGGATCCACGGAACCCAGGACAGATAAACCCCTCAGGTTGGTGGCAGAAAGGGGGAACCACCAATCGCAATGATCGATGTATAACCCACCCACCCACCCCAGAGAGACAAACAACAGAAATGTGGGTGAAGGGAGACAGCAGATATTGTAAGATATGAAAATAATAATTAGAATTTATCAAGGGTTTACGAGGGTGGGGTGGGGAAATGGAGTTGATACCAAGGGCTCGAGTAGAAAGAAAATATTTTGAAAAGGATGATGATATCATATGTACAAATGTGCTTCACACGATGAATGTATGGATTGTTATAAGAGCTGTAAGATCCCCCAATAAAATGATTTATATGAAAATTTTTCAGGTTCTTCCCATAGAAATTATACTTGGAGGACTTTAATGGGGTCTAGGATTGATAATTCTGTGAGTTTGAAGCCTGCCCATGGAGAGTTGATTCTCATCATTTGCAGTAGTTGTAGGAAATCACTGAGAACACTGAGTGAAAGAACAGGCTAACACTGAGCCATTGCTCCTAGGGGGCAGTACAGGGTTAAATCCCGAGACCCTCTTGCCACATTTTTGTCAGTCAGTTCAAAGACAATAAGTACCTTACAAATAATTGTATGCATCATTTTCAAAAATAGTAAGACATTGTTTTATGTTTAAATTAAGAGAGTTAACGTGTCGCAGACCCAGAGAAACATGCCCTGGTGATACAATGGGGTAAGCACTGGGCCACTATCCAAAGGCTCTGTTTCTCTGCGGGGGAAAGATGAGACAGGGTGCTGCTGTGACGATTTAAACCCTTGGAAGCTCAGTGGAGCAATTCTGCTCTTACAGGGTCTGTGTGTGGTAATCAACCTGATGGCAGGGGTTTTTGGGTGAGTGATGTGGCAATACATTTCTTTGGCTTTTACCCTTCCGACAACACGGTTCACAGCCACTTTAAAGCAGTTGTCATCCGTGCATGCACAGATGTGGGCACTGTTCATTTGTCTCACAGCTTCATCACACGGTTGCTACAGACCCTTTCCAGAGCTGCCTCATGCAATCAGCAGCTTGCTTCTCTCCTGTTCTGATATACTGTGTTGTAGATTCTTTTGATTCCATTGACTCCATGTCATGGCCAACAGCACTATAATGCACGTCTCAAGGACGCTTACCCACATGTATTTTACCCATCAAGTTACATCACAGCTTTCTTGCAATTAGAAATAGACAGCACTTCAGCATTACACCTCGAGGTAATTTTAATCAGTGAAATCACCAACAAAAAGGAAGGGGGAAAAAGTGACACTAAATAGGTGGTGAAAAGGCCAGTCACTTGCGTACAGTGTGAGAGCAGAAACAAGACGACAGAACATCACCTTGTTTTACCTCAGGTGAGAGTGTAAGGGGCAGGCGACTTAGTGCTGCTTTGCACACGCCTGTGAAAGCACAGGGTATTTATTTTTACGTAATAAATTTCAGCAGGTAACCAAGAAGAGTGGATCTGTAAATGTGGAATTCGTGAATAGTGAAGGATAGGTGCCAAATGTATACACGCTCGCACGTCTGTTCATGTTGTGAGGCTGGTGCGTGCACTGGCATTGTTTTATTCTGTTGTTTGAAGGGTCCAGCCTGAGTCAGAACCAACTCTATGGGACCTAACAGCAACACCTTCATATCCAGTGTCACTTCTCAGACCCACAGAAAAGCAGGGGGGGAATTCTGAAAATATTCATACATCCATAAATAACAAAAATCTGGAAATTAATATTGATCCATTATCTACTGGGTCAAATTTCACCAATGATCCCACAAATGTCCTTGTTTGCTAGATCAGGATTTAATCCAAATTGTCAAATGCCCTTAATCTCCTTTAAACTCTAAAAGCTCCTCAATCCATTTTTCCCCCTCGACACATGAGATGGCAGTATTTTGTAGAATGTTCCTTAGTTTAAGTTTGTCTTTATGCTTAAATAAGCAAACAAAATTCAAATCCATTATCATTGATCCATTCTGATTCCCAGTGACCCTATAGGGCAGAGAATGACTGCTCCATAAGAGTTTGAACCAGCAGCCTTTCAGTTAGCAGCTGCGCACCTTAACTACTGCATCACCGGGGCTCACTGACTGATGCTTGCTCATGGTTACATGCAAATTAGACACTTTTGGCAGCCATACCAAGATAACGTCCTTCATCAAATCAGGAAGCCCACAATCTTGATACATCTCATTACTGGTAATAGGAGCTTTGATCATTTGGTTAAAATGGTGTCTTACATGTTTTCAACTATTTTCAACAAATAGCCAAATAGCCTTATTTATAATAAGTGTTTTCTGGGAAGGTGTTTAAAGCTTTTTAAGTGTCACACACTTTGCCACTAACTTCAGTATCTGTTGATTCTTGTCTGCAACAATTAACTGTTTACCAAATGGTACTTTCCTTTTTTCATCTCCTTTCATTAATTGGAATTCTTTAGGGGGGAAATCTTTACTCTTTTAAGTATGTGACTATGGGTCATCAACCATTGTGATGTTATTTTTGTGTTAATTTAGCCTTGGTATGGCCATTGGGAGTCCCATGAAGTGTTGACATGCCTTCTCATCTCTGAGCACTTCATTTGCTTCATCTCTACTTTCTCTCCTCCGATGGGAATCTTCCCATTTCTGCAAGTAGCCTGCTTCCTATTGGGGAATTCAATGTGAATATTCGTTGTGTCCCTTGGCATTGGGGCATGGTTAGGTATTAGTAACTAATAGGTGGAAAAACTATGCTGAAGGTTGATAGTTTATTCTTAACACCAGATAAAATGGTAAGAGTTGGGGCATAAGTGGGAGTTGTCGCCGTTCAAAGCGTGGGCCCATTTGACACTTGTGTATTACCATTTGTGTCCCTTCCTTTATTGTTGTATTATGAGTATTTCTGGATGAAAGACAACTGGATTTATTCAAAGAGTTTTGCTTACAAACATAATATGACAAATGACAACTGATTTCAAACGACACTTTAAGTCCTGTATATACTCATCTATAAGCTGAGTTTGCGGCACATTGTTATTGCAGATTTTGTGGTAAAATGAGGTACCTCGGCTGATACTCAGGTCGGCTTATACTGAGTACATATGGTACTATTTCTATGGACTCTTTCAGGCCTGAAGAACAAAATCACATGCTCCAAATCAATTCTTTATTTTCAAATATAGACATTTTTGTTATCATTCAAATTTTAATTCCAATTACTCAAATTTATTTTCTGTGATAGAACTGAATTTTGAATGTGTTATATTTTTATGGCCAGGTAAATTGAAATAACTAGGTGATGTACAAAAAAGGAAAATTTGCAGGAGATGTAAAAAGGGAGCGATGTTCAATGCCTAAAAGATAATTCCAAAATGAACTTTTCTCCTTTCAAAAGAATTCAGAAGAGAGTTCTGTTGAAAGCTTGAGTTTAGTGGATACAGATCTTTGTTCTAAGACTGCTGGTGCTGTTTACTAATAACAATGTGGATATAACAGAACTTGTTCCCAGTTTGCATCCATCCCTTCCTGTGGTGAGGTGCTGCTTATAAATCTTATTTAACTGTATGTATAGCAGGCTGAGGAACCCTAGTGTTGTCATTATACATTAGGCTGCTATCTGAAATGTCAGTAGTTTGTGACCACCAGCTGCTCTGTTGGAGGAAGACAGAATATTCCACTCCACTCCCATAAAGAGTTATAATCCAAAAAGCTCACAAGGGCAGTTCTACTTCCCTGTCCGATAGGGTCACTGGGCATCAGCATCGACTCGATGGCAGTGAAATAACAGAATGAACATTGCTTGGTCTTGCACCATCCTCACAATTGTTACTGTATTTGAGCCCATTAGTGTAGCCACCATGCCAATCCATTTCTATGCAAATTTGCCTTCATTTTTGCTGACCCTCTAATTTATCAAATATGATGTTCTTCACCACCATTGATTCCTCTTGATACCTCCAAAATACATAAGACAAAATCTCCCCATCCCCAGTTCTCAGGAGCATTCTGGTTGTACTTGTTCCAAAAAAGGTTTGTTCTTTTTACTATTAGCCCATAGTATCATCAGTATTCATTGTCAACTCCATATTTTAAGTGCATAAATTTTTCTGCTATCTTCCTTAATCATTGTCTCCTTTTCATAAGGATCTGGTGCACTTTAGTCCTCAAAGTCACCTCTTTGGTTTTAAACAGTTTAAAGAAGAATTTATTTGGTTTTTTATGTTGAAGCAGATTTAGCCAATGTTGTATGTTATTTGATTAATATAGTTTCCATGAGCAGTGACTGTGGATCTACGTAAAATGAAGTCTTTTGACACCTTCCATCTTATCTCCATTTATCATACTATGGTTTGTTGGTCCAGTTGTGCACATTTTCATTTTCTTTGTGTTAAGGTGCCGTCCACCTTGATAGCTGGAGTCTCTGCTCATCACTAGTAAGTATTTCAGGCCCTCTAGGTTTTCACAAGCAAGGTTGTGTTATCTGCATATCACAGGTTGCTTTCTCCAATCCTGATGCCACACTATTCATATAATCCAGTGTCTTGGATTATTTGTTCAGCATTACAGATTGAATAAAGATACAACTCTAATGCACATCTTTACTGATTTAAAACCCTGCGCAGTAACCCTGTTGTTGAACAACTGCCTCTATGTATCGGTATTCTGGAATTCTCATTTTTTTCCATTGTTAATCTATCCATAGTTTGTTATGATCCATATCATCAAATGCTTTTGCATGTCAATAAAAACACATACAAACATCTGCTTTTAGCCAAGATCCAATCTGATAGGTTCTTCCATGTCTTCTTCAGAAATGAGCTTCAATTTCTGAAAGTTTCCTGTTGATAGAATGCTGCAGCTGACCACGACTAGCCTGTCATGTTGTAGTACTCTGGTGACTTGCATGTTTCTGTGATGCTGGAGGCTACACCACCGGTATATCATATACCAGTAGTATCATCTAAGGTGAACAGTGTTCAACAGAGCTTCCAGACTAGGAAGTCTAGTGGTCTACTAAAAAGATTGATCCGTGAAAACCTTATGATTAGCAACAAAATGTTCCTTACAGTAGTAAAAAATTAATAATGGTGTAGAAAATGCAACTATTTTAGCATCTGCAAACCCTTAAATAACAAATACAGATACTGCTTTGTTGAGCAAATTTTCTTTTTTTTCTTTTTATTTATTTTAAATTTTATTTGGGGCTCATCCAGCTCTTATCACAATCCATTCATACATCAATTGTGTCAAGCACATTTGAACATTCGTTGCCATCATCATTTTCAAAACAGTTTTTTCTACTTGAGTCCTTGTTATCAGCTCCTCTCTCCCCCCCCCCCCCATGAACCCTTGATAAATTAATATTTTTTTATGTCTTACACTGACCGATGTCTCCCATCACCCACTTTTCTGTTGTCCATCCCCCAGGGAGGGGGTTATATGTAGATCATTGCGATTGGTTCCCCTTTTATTCCCCCACCTTCCCTTTCCCCACACATTTTCTTCTAATGATGTATATTAGTTTGAAAAAGTGATGTCACCATCAGAGTCGACTGTTTGAAAATTTGTGTGAAAAGTTTCTGGAAGCTAAATATACAAGATTTTGTAACCAGACTATAATTCCAGGGTGCAAAGCTAATGGTGAAAATTATAAAGAGGCGTTACTGTGTTCTCCATCACTTGACTCCATGTTATGTTTGCAAAAGTCTCCAACCCTAAGTCATCTAGTTCTCGATTTACTATTGTTGATTTAGTGATTGGTGCAGCTTTTGAAGTATGATTGATAATCATGAACACAGTTCAATTCATAGGATTATATGATGGCATATTTAAACAGAAGACATGGTTTTTGGCTTAATTTATGAATTGGAAACCGAAATTAACAAAGACTCAGTATTGCCATGCTGTTGTAGAATGCATTGTTGCTGTCATACATCACTGAACGTGGACTCTCTTTGAAAAAGAAACAGCATTTTGAGTTCCTACAAAATGGCAAGGGGGGTGGTGGTTACTTGTTCTTGTTGCGCAGTTTGATCCATTTTCCCCTGGCCACGTATCAAAATAATGGGACACAGGAAAAGGCAGTCTTACGTCTAAAGTAATATGTGAAGAATCAGTACACTTAATTGATGATAAAGTTTGATCAACTATTTTCAGTGCTTTAATTTGTTTGTAGATTGCACTTCCAATGTTTTAAATGATAATCAGCAAGTATTGTAGTCTTAAGTTAAGAAGGGGATCCCAAAAAGTTGGACAACCTGTTGAGCAATCATAATTACTTGCTTAAAATGCCATATAGATGAAAAAATTGCAAATCACCATTTATGTGACATTTGAAAAGTTAATTTTTCTGTGTGCTGGGGCCAGTACTGTGACAATTGTGCCAACACGTCAGGACATTAGGAAATCATGCAATAAAATTTTACAGTGTGATAACGCACACACATGCTATTTTCACACCATGTGCTGCATCCTCACTTAATTTTATTAGCTGTAGTATAGTAGGTTGTTTTCTGTAACAGTTTTTTATTCTTCCTGCTACTCAGTTACTCTGTACTTTTTGCTACCTCGCCAATTAGTAGTTCTCAAACACTTAGGCAGTGATCGAGTTTTAAATGTCTATTACACATTGAGAAGCTCGTATTGTAGCAGCGAGTGCATCCCTGGGATTATCCTCAGGTTCTAAATGCCTTAGAAAATATTGCTGAAAACCACACATCAAAGAGACGCCTAGAAGAAGTTGAAAACATCTCCAACACAGTGCAAACACTTAAGCATGCATTTATGTTAGTTGTATGGAATAATATATCGCAGCATTTTCATTGGATGAGTTAAACTCTACAAGATTCAGAGGTGAATTCAGAGACAGGTCTCAGCCAGTCATTAACGTATTTGCATAATTTAAGAGAAAACATTAAAACAGAAAACAAAATGCCACCAAATATTTATTATCAAGCAGTTTACTGTCACAGAGCATTAGAAAGAAGCAGATGACAGAATTTCTCCAGAAGTACCTATCATTGGGGGGGACCTAAGGAACATTCTGGCTATAATTCCTTTAAGACCAATTTGTTTGTTCTTCTGGCCGTCCATATTGGCGTCACTATTCTTTGCCAAACCATAATTCACATGCATCAATTCTACTCCACACGTATTCATTGTCCAATTTTATATGTATTTGGGGGCAATTGTACATACCATGGCTCGTCCAGGCATCCTTTAATCCTCACAGTGACATCTTCGCTCACATATCTGTAAGAGGGGGAAGTAGTCAATATTTTGTTGGTTCTTGTAGTCCTGCACTGACTCTTGATGACAATATGTATAATCCAATAAAATATTGTCCCATCCAGTGTTATCTTTGTGAACTGTTGTTGTGGCCCCTGTGTCAGTCCATTTTATTGAGTTTCTCTCACAGCTACGTCCAAATCTAGAACATTTGGTTAGGTGCCGTATTCTTGAAGTTGAATCTGTTCTGGGCTAGTAAACGACATTTCGTTTCATGACCAGAAACAGCTGGGTTGTAAAGCCAAAGGACTTCAGTTTATCGGTGAAAGTTATTTTCCATCTCCCACAATTGAAATAACTATTGGTTCTGGTTGAATTCAGTAGACCATCATCTAGGAGTACTCCTATAATTGTAGAAAAACTCCTATAATTGTTGTTGAGCTGGGTCCATCACCTGTCCATTAGCATTATAATAAATCTATCAATATGTTGAGAAATTTAGAAACTAGGTAAAGATGAGAACAATTTATAGGAACTTGGTAGATTGAGCATGGAGAAGAGTTGATAAATGAAAATCTTTAAAATATCACATAATAATGGGAGTAAATTTAGTCCCTATTGTCCCTAGAGTAAAATTAGAATCAATGGATGAAAATTAGAGAGGCAGGTTTTGTTTTATACTCTAATGATATGATTTGTCTGATAATGGAATGTCTCATGAAGTTGGGAGTGTCTCATTATTAGTTATTTTCAGACTGAGGTATGGGAGCTTTTCAAAAAGATGTATGTCAGCTTAGTCTAGATTTTTTTTTTTTTTTGAAAAAGAGTTTTGCAGCTTTTGTTTTTCAAAGAGCCACTCAGATTTCTTGACTTCTAGGTAAGCTTTACAGTTCTTTAAAAAAAATTTCCCCATCCAATTTACGCCCTCCCCATCCACAAGTAAAATCTACTGGTATTTTGAACTGCATTTCCAATGGAGATTAGAGAGGTTAGACAGAAATGTCAACAGTTTACCAGTAAGTTTAGCTTCTAGAAAACATAAAATGCCTTTTTATTCATTCAGATTTGTTAGACCTTTCATTAGCAGGCTTGGTCACCTTAGGTCTTGCACATTGTAATTGTGAACTGACTTAACATTTCTAATTTATCTTTTTGGAATTTCTTCAACTACACTGGACTCAAATTTTGTTTTCTGGGGACACACACTGTATTTGCCAATTGAACAATTTTTACATATATATAGCTCAGTGATACTGGTTATGTTGATCATGTACAACCTATTAAACACTTTATTTTTCCAAATGGTTGTATCACCACTAATAGAAAATTGTTGTCCTGTTAAGAAAAAACTCCCCTTTTCCCTCCCTCCAACCTGTGATTTTTTAAAACAAAGCAATAGAAAATGGAACCCATTGCCATTGAGTCAGAAATCACAGTTATATGACAGTAGAACTGCCCTAGAGTTTGCAAGGTTGTAAATCTTTACGGAAGGGGCTGCCACATCTTTAATGAACAGATCAACAGTGAAAAGACTAAGTAGAATCATGCATGTCTTTGTAACTGACTTTCCTCAGTCAGCATAATAAAATGCTTTCAAGATTCTAATAACTCCTTATTTTGATTTTACACCCATTCTCCCAAGAATCAGTTATATTTTTCAATTTTTTATGGCATCTATTTGGGGTAGTAAACTTTTCCTGAAATTGTATCTCTTTATTCTCAATTTTATTTCTTTTTAAATATTTGAATTTTGATGTGAAAATAATATTGTCCCACTTTATGAAATTTATGTTGGACTCATTTTGGAGTCTGTATATTTTTATTCATGTTGCCTACGGTTATATTGCTACTTTTCTGTCAGACTATTTAGATGGTGAACTCCGGGGCAAAAAATGGGGTCTTGTGTATTTGTAGTCACACTAACGCTAGTTGAAAGGTATTACTCCATTAATTCTTTATTTTAAACATATGAGAACTTTATTGGATGGGCTGAAATAATTGAAAAGGCACAGTAGAACAGAGCAGCCTGAATTTTAGAAGCGCCCTGGATAACGCCGTTTGACCTGCAGAATGTCTTCAGTCCATTAGCTTTCTCATCCATTTATCCAGTTATCATTCTAGTCTGTGTATCTGGCCGACTGCTCAAATGGCTTGTGCATCTTTTGTTGATACTATACACCTCTACCCCCCACCTGGTCGCCTGCATGCAAAGTACTTTGGTCTCTATTTGCACATCTTATTGGTTGTCTCAAAATCTGTTTTTCTTAAAATAATGCAAAATCCTTGAATGTATGGCATTTTGGTCTACTCTGTGTATTATGTTACTGCTCTCTTTCCTTCCTCCCCTAAAAATCCATCCGAATCTTTTGGTTTCATGGTTTCTCTGGCTTGCCCTGTGATGGGCTCATTGTCTCTTGGAGGGGCCCTCTCCTTCCTTCCCTTCCGCCCCTTTACTCTTCTTCCAGTTCCACACGTTGACTACAGCCCATGGTGATCCCGTGTCAGGGCTACCAAGTTTTCAATGGCTGATTTTTCTGAAGTAGAGCATTAGGCCTTTCCAACACTAACACTCAGTCAGACACAGATTTAGGATTTTCCAAAGAACAAATTTTCCTTATTTCCTGGTCATTGCTATGTCATTATAAAATGAATGCTGTAATTTTTAAAACTAATTGGTTAATTGTGCTTCACAAACTTGAAAACCCAACAGAAACAAAGTAAAGTGGTTAGGATAAAATAATAATACAAAGATAAAAATAAAAATAATGAGCAAGTAGGAAAATGCCACCATCAGTATGTAAAAGGCCAGGGAAGAAATTTTTGTCATAGAACAAGCAAGAAATACTTTCACCTAGAACAATTTCAGGTTAGGTCAAGAGGAAGGTCAATTGACCAAGTATCAAATTCCAATTACCATAATCACACTTACAGTGAAACCTATCTGACAGTAAAGCTGTTTGAGTCCCTTGCCTGTGGCTAGAGGGGATCTGCCAGCAGCTTAATCTGACTAGACATTGCAGATAGGTTTTGGGCTTCCACTGCCCTCCATAGCCTTCTACAAATTGGGGTTCATAATTTATGGTCGGATACTTTTCCTTTGTCATCTTTGCATTACCCAAGTTGGTGTGCTTTTTGCATGTGAGCGTAGTTGACTCCTCACTTAGATAGCTGCTTATTTAAACACAAGACTTTAGGATTAATATTTCTCATTTGAGTGAATTTTTAAAGTAGATGGCTGTCTTTCTTTAAAAGGTCATGAAATTTTCACAAGAATTTGTTAAATTATATTTCACACATAAAATGGCTTTCAAAGTCTCAACACTTAATTGTGATTTTTCTGATGTCCACACTTTATCTACCGTAGAAAAAAGGCGTTCAGTCGCAGCATTAGTTCCTGGTAAGGTCAGCGCGTATTCCACAATTTTTAGTGCTTTATTGTATGGAACATGGTTTGTTTCAAAATGATGAAATATTTCTAACCTTTTTTTCTCTGTTGTGGTTTTTGCTGATGCCCAAGATTTAACCTTTTCTTTATCAATATATTTTTAACTATAATACCTCATTAGAAAGATCATTTTCAGATATATTACTATATGGGAAATTTTGAGTAATGTGATTGAATGATTTTTGCACATCATTCCAATTAAGTTGTTTTAATGTAACCCAATGAAAATGTTCAGTATCATTGTAATGTATCATCTACTCCTAAATAATCTATGCAGTTGCTATAGAACTTTTTAACGTGATTCATGATATCTGCATGATTTATTGCACCTTGTTCTTCTAGCTGGCTTATACTATTACGGATAGTTAACGGAAGAAAATTATTTTCTAACCGCTCTTGACACTGAAATTTTAAATTATTAACTTCATTTGCTACTTCGATTACTGAAATTTTGTCACCTAAAAAGTTTTATAGCATTTTGAAAAAGAGCTGCTTGATTGTGTACAAACTCTAGCCAAATTTTTTAAGATTCTTTTTCAAAAAACTCTTCTAAAATTCTAGGACATTTATCCTGTGATCGAATGTAGGATTTCAAAGGATCATATATTTTCAAAATTCTTTCGACAGCTGACCAAAGAGCTACCAGTGCGTTTTACTGTATCCAAGTATTTTCTGATATTTGACCTCCGCAGTTTCACAAAATTCTTTAAGCATTTCAACGCGCAGTGTGTGTGTGTGTATATATATATATATATATGAATAAGAATATATTTTAATAACAATATTTTCCACATCTATGGGCAACAAATCAGCAGCTGTTTGAATGGTGGTGTTATGTATTATGTATATTCCCTTTCCGTTCTCCCTCCATTCCCTAGCTTGTTGTGCATTCTTCCCCCAAATCGGGACATTTTTAAAACACTGTGGGACATCTGGTCACCTTACCTTAAGACCAACTACTTCAACAACAGCAACAAATCAACCAGCAGAAAACAAAGAACCAAATAAAATAAAGGCAGGAAAACAAAAGCCCATAGGAACAGAAAAATAAAGCCTTGTCAGTCACACCCCCGGGTATAAGGTGATTACACTGGTAACATCTTTAATTTTTCCAATAATACAGCACTCTGGGCACTGTCAGTATGAGGAGTCTATGCAAATACAGTTCCACAGTGAGTCACAGCCCGTGAGTTGTTGCCCCACACAGTTCCATGCCCCATGCCATTGAGCTCTGTTTACCCTAAGCACAGAGATTGGTGCCATTAAGAATCTTCCTGCATCAAGTCTTTCAAGTTCAGATCCCTGCTCAACAGATCAAAACCTTCATGTCACTGTGAGGGGGCATTGAAGTACTCGATGCTGATTCCTGGTTCTTTTCCATTGGACATACACCAAAGGGTTCTCCCCAAGGTTCAATGACCACCACTTCCACAGGTCTGGGGCACGCACTCTCTGCTTCCTCTCCTATCCAAGTAGCCCAGTCCAAATGGTGCCAGGCACCTTTGAGGCAGGGTTCAGTTCATTCTGCCAGGTCTTTATATTAAGTCCTGTTGTAGCCCCTGAGTTCTGCCATGCTGCCCACAAGGTCAGTGTCCAAGGTTGTCATGGTGTTTAGTCTGTGGTGTGGTTCACTGTGGATTGGGTAGAAGCATATTTGTAGTATTTACCCAGGACCACAAATCGGGTACATTGTCCACCTAGGTTCCCTACAATCATTGTTTAGGATCGCTTCCCGATGTGAGGTTACTTCTTCCCTGATCACCTACCATACTCAGTAACAGAACTATCAGTGTCTCTTCCAAAATGTAGAAGCTCCTCTCCCTTGATCTTGGCTTGATTTTCTGGCAAAGTTCTCCTTCCTTTCCTGTGGGGGACTCATCAGTTTGTTCCAGCCCTGCCTTGGTGTTATGTAGCCTCAAGTTAATTGTCTTCTCCCATTTCCTCCTTCTTGAAGGAGTGACCCCAGGCAATGTGAGGTCTCCTTCAGCTGGCCTCTTGTGAAATGCATAAAAAGGGAGGTGACTGTGCTTCATGGCCAGTTAGGGAGCTTTCTCCCCAGTTGCTCAGGAATTGGTTTCTAAGATTTGGTGTTTCTCCTTATACTAGTAGACTCCTGCAATACTTGTCCTTTTGTGATTGACTTACTTCACTCAGCATAACGGTTTCCAGGTCCTTCCATATCACACTTTCATCACTTCTTAAGGGATGCATAGTATTCCATTGTGTGTATGTACCATTGTTTCTTTATCCATTCTTCCACTGTTGGGCATTTGGGCTGCTTCCAATTTCTTGCAATTGTGAACTGTGCTGCTATGAATATGGAAGAGCATACATACATCCCACTCGAGTTGTGTCTCATTTCTTTAAAGTCAGTGTTGAATAGTGGTATTGCTGGACCATATGGGATTTCAGTTTCCAGTTGCTTTCAGTATCGACACAGGGTACCAAGTGAGAGAGGATAGCCGGGTGAGTCCCCGAAAAGGAGCTAATGATCTCAGGGGTTCACAAGCAGCCCTGGTGGACCAGTGAGTTAAGCAAAGTCATTAACTTAGCCCCTCTGAGGGAGAAATATGAGGCTGTCTGCTACCATAACGATTTATGGTCTCTAGCAACCCTAAGAAGCAGTTCTAGTCTGCTCTGTAAGGTGCTGTGAGTCAGAAACCACTCAAGGCAATGGATTTCTTTTCTGTAATACTTGCTCTGATTGTTTTGTTTAAATAAATAGATCTGGGATGCTACTTTCTAGCTTTATCTATAAGGACACAGCATATTCCTAGTCTTCCTTACTGAAATAGCATCTGGATTCAAATACTTTCTTGTTGGATTACGGTCTCTGCTTCCTAGCTATTCCAAGCTTTTCTGATCCTATTTTTTTAATAGAACTATTCTTAGGTCCCAGTTAAATCATATCCTCCTCTGTACAAAAAGGGGGGGGGCCTAGAATCATTCCCTTCTTAACTGCAAAGGTCTTTACCAGATTGCTGTTTGTTCTGGTGTTTGTTACCAGAAACCCTCTCACTGAAGAATAGTGTATATCATGCACACCCATATATGGTCTTTTGTGAAGTCTGCCAGCTATGTTAAATAATGTTTTAGCAATTCTTAAATAGATGTCCATATTGCTTCTTCAATAATCTGCATTGGTGGTTTTATTCTATGAAGAAGTCTTTGGTCCATCCTCTGATATAAACTCTACTTTGGAGAAGTTTCACATTCAGGACTTGGGATTTAGGTAAGTTGGCTTAAAAATGTGGTTGGTTCTTGGATAAGCATGCAGCTCTAGCCAGACAAATAAGAACAGCGAGTCTCAGTTTCAGAATTTCTGAGCATTGGAAAGAGTCCCTCCCTACTGGGTCTATCAAGTATTTTATGATCCGCGAGTTAGTGAAGCAAGATGATCTTTAGAGCCAATTTTATAGTAAATAGACTTTAAAAAAAAGTTGATATAAAGCTTTCTCAGCCCTTCGATTTAAAAGATCTCCTGCAAACTTTATAATAATGACTATTGTGATTCTATGGAGGTGTGTGCCTGTGTGTGTATAAGCATGTGTGCATACATGTACATGAGGAAAATCTCTTAACTTACTCTTCAGGCATCAGGCACATTCTTGAAACCTTAAAGAATTTTTAAGTCTTCAATCAATGAAGTAACATCTATTGTGCATTTACTTGGACATTGATTTAAATCTGTGCACTACCATTTAGTTTTGGAAAACTATGGGAGTGGAGGTGGCAGGACTAGCCCTGAAATGAAATGTTTTCATATAACTAGAGAAATATGAAGGAATGTCTTTGTTTTTACCCCAAAAAGGATCCATATTCATTTGGTTAATTATTAGCTGCCAGACCTCCTTCTAGAGGAGCATGTATCTTTTCGTTACACCTTTAAAATCTACTTTTGCTGGCACACATTGGCCAGCAGGTCTTGTAAATTTCCTCTGTTTCTACAGTTCCAGATAATATTAGATGGCATTTCAGAATATTTTATCACGGTCCCACTTTAAAAATTTTTAAATTAATGTGCCGCAGGAATTTTATTTCTGCCTTTGTCAGTGACATTTTAGCTATATGTTATTGCAGCATATCTTGTTAAAAACAGCATGCTTTTCAGATTTACAACTCTTAAGATTATGTTAAATTCCTAAAGCCATTTTCTACTGATGTTTATTTTTATTCATATGTAGGCAAAATAATGTTTATAAAAATAAGTTGCCTACAGTGAAATGCTTGTATTTGATAGTTGATATTAATAAAGTGAGATACATCGAACCAGCAGCTTTTAAAATAAGATACTGTTAAACAATATATGTGTGACTTAACACTGAGCAGCATTACTGTAGAGTATTCAAATTTCCTTGAAATTTAGTTTTGGTTTTGTTGCCTTTAGAAGGAAAACTGACAGAAAATGTCAAGGGTCTTTGAGGATTATCTACTTGCCGGTATGCTTTTCACTCTCACATTGGATCTGCTTTCTATAGGACGTAGTTTTATTAATGCTTTATAATTAAGTACCTATGTTACTGATGGCTCTCAGATTTCACTGGGTTCTAATTTGATGAAGACTTTAGATGACCTGATAGTGTCTGTATCCAAAGTTGTTCTTGATTGGTGTCCCTTCACCTTGTTTGCTTTGTTATTTATGGATTTATTGTTAAGAATAATCATGGAATGTTTATTTTCTGGAAGTTTTATGTCCAAGTATTAGCCATTTTTAGAGCATTAAGAAGTTAATGACTTATAGCAATGTATGTGGGGATACTTTCTTTTTCAGGAGGTTGTGGGTTAAAATTGATGGGTTTCACTAGGCTAAAATGAGTTCAGTAAGTTATATTTCTTTCTGGAGCACAAGGGAGAATCAATTTCCTTGCCTTTTTTAGACTCCTAGAGACCACTCTAAAGAGCCCTGGTGGTGTAGTGGTTAGTCCTTGGGCAGCTAACTTAAAGGCCAACAGTTCGAATCCACTATTTGTTTTGCAGGATAAAGATGAGGTGTTACAGTCTCAAAATATTACAGTTACAGAAAGTTCTACCCTGTCTTATATATAATAAGGTTGCTATGAGTAGGCATTGACTTGATGGCAATGAGTTGAAGAGGCCACACCAAAGACTCCCAAGTGATGTAGTGGATTATGTGTTATGCTGCCAACCACAAGGTCAGCAGTTCAAACCCACTAACTGCTCCATGACACAAAGTTGAGACTTTCTGCTCCCATAAAAATTTACAGCTCCAGAAACCCCAAAGAGCACTTATATTGCAACCTGTAGGGCTCCATGAATCAGAACTGCCTTGGCAGCTGTGAGTCTGTTTGGTGTCTGAAAGGTCATCCGTCTTCTTTGGCTCATGCCCTCCTCTCTCTCTTCTTACGTCTTCACAGCCACAGCAAAACTGTACTCCTCTGACATCTCCCTCTGGCCACAGGAAAGAAAGACTCTCCACTTTTAAAGATGCTTAGTTAGGTGGGGCTCATCTGGAAAACCCAGGGTAATAAGCCCATCTCAAAGCAATGATGTCAATCACATCTGCAAAGACATTTATGTCAGTGTCTGTGGAACATGGATGTTTGGGGGAGGGGAGTGGCTCACAATGTAAACCCTCCTGTCCTTACAGAAAAGAGAAGATAATTACTTTAAAATAACTGTAAAAATCAGCAAAGACCAACAGCCCAAAGAAAAAAATCAAGATAGGTCATGAATAAAATTTGTAAACAAACTCATTAACATTGAGTTGATTTCTTGACTCATAGCCACCGTGTATATGGTTTCTGACACTATAATACTTTATGGGAACAGACAGCTTCCTCTTTGGATTTGGATTGTCAGCATGACAGCTTTTTCTTTTTTCTTTTTTGCTGTGCTATTAATTAATACTTACGTGGTATTTGTGCCTGGTACTATTTACATTTGTAGGAGTATATAGTGGTTGTTTCATTTCAGAGGTGAGACTGAGGCACTAGGAAATTGAAGCAGCTTTTTCAAGGTCACGCTAGTAAGTTGCTGAGCTAGGATTCTACTCATGAGACCTTTACTTTAGAGTCCTCCGTCTTAACCCCTAGACAGTGACACTTGTAAAATTCACCTGTTCATTGACAACAGGAGCCCTGGTGGCATAGTGCTGGGCTGCTGACCACAAGAGCAGCAGTTCAAAAACACCAGTTGTTCCTTGGGGAAAAGCAGAGGCTTTCTAACTTCCAGAAAGAGTTTCAGTCTTGGATATTCACAGGAGCAGTTCTAGCCCATTCTTTAGGATCCCTGTAAGCTGAAATCCATCAGTAAGCATCCCTTGATACTGCCCCCCACAAAAAAACCCCACTTATATACAAACTACATCATAAATACTTTTTTAAATTAACAATTCTTCAACTTTTAATTTTTTTAATCTTTTTCCAACTTTCTCATGTATATGAGGCGATTGAAAATTTCTTGACTTGGGTCTGGCATACCTTAGTTTTCAAAGTAATATTTTCTCACAGTGAATTAGCATTATATACTCACTACAATGGGCAATACTTACAATATGGCTAAATGTCACACTGATGTAACAACTAAAATTATATTACTTGAGGTAATATAAAATGGTATAACCACTTTGATAATTCTGTTCCTAGGTAATTGTATAAGAAATATGGAAGTATAAATCTAAATAGAGGATTGTACGAGGATGTGTATGACAGCTTTCTTAATAGTTACCAACTATAATCCAACTGCCCATCAACGTGGAAAAAGAGGAATATTGTGATGTGTTCATTCAGTGTAGGACCACTCAGCAATAAAAAAAGTCAACAGTTAATATGACATAAGAACCAAAATAAATCAGACAAGTACATGTAGTGTGTCTCTTTGATTACAGTTATATGGCATTCAAAAATAAGCAAAGTAATCTATCTTAGAAATCTGCAGTGTTGAGGGGTCTAGGGGGGAGGACATGAGTTAGTTGGGGTACGATGTAGAACCAATGACGAATACAGCTATCCTCTAGTTCCTAAATGCGTCCCCCCTCCCCCCAATAATAATCGAAATTCTACCTTGCAAGTCTGTATAGAGCAGAGGATGTACACTGGTGCAGATAGGAGCTGGAGACACAGGGAATCCAGGGTGGATGATACTTTCAGGACCAGGGGTGTGAAGGGCGATACTGGGAGGGGAGAGGGAGAGTGGGTTGGAAAGAGGGAACTGATTACAAGGATCTACATGTGACCTCCTCCCTGGGGGACGGACAGCAGAAAAGGGGGTGAAGGGAGATGTTGGACAAGGCAAGATATGACAAAATAATAATTTATAAATTATCAAGGGCTCATGAGGGAGGGGGAAGTGGGGAGGGAGGGGGAAAAAAGAGGACCTGATGCCAAGGGTTTAGGTGGAAAGCAAATGCTTTGAAAATGAGGGCGATGAATATACAGATGTGCTTTATACAATTGATGTATATATGGATTGTGATAAGAGTTGTATGAGCCCCTAATAAAGCTTTTAAAAAAAAGAGTTGTACTAGACTCCAATAAAATGTGTTTTTTTTAAAAGGAAATCTGCAGTGTTTACCTATTTGATAGGCAGGAGGCACGTGTAATTTTTCTGGGGTGATGAAAAGTCTCTGTTTAGCATGTTGGTAACACAGGCATCTACATTTGTCACAATTTGTTAAATTTATATTAAGGGTGTTGCATGCTGTTGTATGTAAACTATGCCTTAATAAAGTAAATATGTCAAATGTTTAAAAAGGAATTCCCAATAGGACAGTGGCAAATTACAACCTAACACTTTAAGAGCATGCAGAGGCGCTGTAAAACACAGAACTGTTGCCTAAAATTTCAGTGCGATTTTTTTTCTGAAAAGTCAGCAAGATGTGCTACCTTTTAAAAGGGTCGTTGCTGTTAATATTGAAAAGTGATGCTATTCTTTTTTTAAGCCCAAGAACTTTGATGGTAGCCTATGTAACTTGACAGTGTTGTCTCTGGTATCTTTCATAACTTATTTCATGGCAACCAAACATGCTTGAATTAATCAAACGATGATTTGAAGGTCGAATTCTGTAGTCTTTTATTCTGAGGTTAGTCTTAAAAAATAAAGAGTAACCTTTAAAGTTAGTTAATTTGGCTTTTGAACTCTGTCAAGGTCATTGCTTTCTGTGGGCTGTCATAGAAGTAGTAAACCTTCTAGGCGCTACCTAGTAACTAGTGTGGTCTTTGTTTTCTCAACACTGAAAGCGTGGCTGCTTTTCTGTTGATTGCAAGCTAATTCTTAACCTTTGCATCTATTTTAGTAATAGTTACGCCCGAGTCCGAGCTGTGGTGATGACCCGGGATGACTCAAGTGGAGGATGGCTACCACTTGGAGGGAGTGGACTGAGCTGCGTCACTGTCTTCAAAGCCCCTCACCAGGAAGAGAATGGCTGTGCTAACTTTTTTATCCACGGAGAACGACTCAGGGACAAAATGGTAATGAGTCTGTTGTTAATAACTCTCTGCTTATGAAATTATGATGGGTGCGTGTTTTTTAATGAGAATTGTACTCGCCCATTATTCAGTGATTCTACATTGACTAGGGTAAAGATAATGAAGTATGTTTTCTCATAATTGCAACTGACATCGGGCACATGGGGAGGAGAGACCACCTTGCATGTGTGTTTGATACAGGTAGAGTCCCCTAGATGGTAAACCAGTCCTACGCTGCTTCTCCTTTCCTCCAACTGTCTCTTAGGCTGAGGTCTGAAAATTACACTGCCCAGGCCTAATTCAACCTGACTCTTGTTTTTCTGTGGCCCACTGGCTAAGTGTGGGTCTTACATTTATTCGAATGCTTAACAGAATGGTGGGTGAAGGGAGATGTCGGACAGTGTAAGACATGACAATAAAATAATAATTTATAAATTATCAAGGGTTCATGAGGGAGGGGGGGAAATGAGTAGCTGATACCAAGGGCTCAAGTAGAAAGAAAATGTTTTGGAAATGTTGATGACAGCACATGTACAAGTGCATGTGCTTATTACAATTGAATGATGGATTGTTATAAGATTTGTATGAGCCCCCCCAATATAAAATGATTAATAACATTTAAAAGGTCAAAAGAGTAATAATTTATAGTGATACAAAAGTGACTGTCACCCTCACTGCTATGAGTCAATGGAGACACACAGGAACCCTATAGAACTGTGAGTTTCTGAGACAGTAACTATTTACTGGAATAGAAAGCCTATCTTTCTCCCTTGGGGTGGCTAGTGGTTTCAAACTGCTGACCTTGCAGATCGTACTCTGACTTGTAACCATTACACCAAACATTGACTATATGAAACCAAATGTCAGTGTCCAAAGTAAAATTTTATTGGAACTTGGTCACACTTAATTTATTTTCACATTGTTTAGGCATACATCAATTAAGTATTACGTAATACAACAGAGATCGTAAATATCTGGACTTTTACAGAAAAATGTTTCTGTGTCTCTCCCAGACGCACGTTTTGTCTACGCATTCCCAACTGGTTATTCTGGGCTCAGAGACCTACTTGGTAGCCAGCTTAATTTTTAATACTCTATTACCTTGTTAGGGCACTGGTTCTCAACCTTCCTAATGCTGCGACCCTTTAATACAGTTCCTTTTGTTGTGGTGACCCCCCAACCATAAAATTATTTTCATTGTTACTCCATAACTGTGTAAAATTATTTTCATTGTTACTCCATAACTGTAATTTTGCTATTGTTATGAGTGGGGTGACCCCTATGAAAGGGTTGTTCGACTCATAAAGGGGTCATAACCCACAGGTTGAGAACTGCTGTTAGGAATTTTGATGGAAAGGGGTGATAGGAGTTATCGACCTCATGTCAGTTAACTATTTCCATTCCTCCCGACCGTTACTTGTTTCAGAATGTTTTCTGTTGTTCTAAGTCTGCCCCACTGAATGTTTTCATATGTGTGTATATATGCATGTGTTTAATTTAAATCTATTTTTTATAATGCCATGTGTTCTCTTTTAAATAGTGTGGAAAGATTTTTTCACTCTTTTATTCTATTGGTGAGCTAAAAAATAACACTAAACATATCTGGAAAAATGAATACTCAGTAATGAATGCTTATGTCCTGTCTGTACTAAGCAAAAGAAGAGCAGACACTATTGAAATTAGAATAAAATTTCCAGAGACCCTAGAAATAGCTAGAAATCCCTCTAAATATATGGGGGACTTTTAAAAATGTGGGGAAATGGAATTAAAATAGAGTATAATTTTTCAAGAATCTTTTGAAGCTCCTGGTCTATTTGTGGGCTGATCTGTGAGCACACTGATCATCTATAATATTATATCCAATGCAAATTTATATTACGTTCCAAACAATTCTTTCACATGTTTACATAGTTAATGATACCTGTGTTTAAATTTGAGCCTTTATTAGTATTTTTAATGCTGAATTATTTCTGAAAAGTTGATTAATATATACTTAATGTCACGTAATTTGCTTGTTCCTCATTTTCTTCCTAAAAGTTGAGACAAAGAGTAAAAGAGAAGAACTAAGCTAAATGTGGAAGAGGAGGTAGTGGGGAAAAGATTGTACTAGAGAAAACACAAAACTCAAATTCACTGCCACTGAGTCAATTCTGATTCATAGCGATCCTAAACAACAGAGTAGAACTATCCATTGTGTTTCTGAGACTGTAAATCTAGTCTCAGAAAATAGAAAGCCTCATCTTTCTCCCGTGGAGTGGTTTTGAATTGCTGACCTTGCCATTAGCAGTCCTTTGGGTAAACCAACAGGACCGAATAATTATTCACTAGACGTGAAATTGGGAAATAAAAGTAAAAGTGAAACACAGTATTGTGTACACTGATGGGAATATATTTTCTTCAGAGTGGCTAAATAGGGACCAAATCCTAAGTAGAAGAGAAGTGTGGTGCCGGTCAGAATTGACAGGTTAATGGAGTAGGTGACTGCTAGGTGGCAGTTTCAACATAAAGCTAGGGGATAAACCTGGGGCCGCAGGCAGGACACACGCCTTTTCCCTATGCTAGGATTTTTAAAGGAACCTGTAGCCTAGTCTCTAGGGAGCTATGGTAGATTAACAAGAAAATAACGTTTTCTAACCAGAAGCACTAAGCTAGGAATTAAAGCATCTGTTGTTCCACCTAAGCATTTCTCCGTCAGGTAGTTTCCTTGAAGAAGCATATTATTTGTGAAACAGGCCAAGAAACATATTTAATCTTGGCACAAAGGAGAAATTACTTTCAGTTGGACGGGTGCCATATTCTATAGAGTTTAGTGATAGTGAAGTTTCTAGGTTGTAGGAACTGGTATGACCACAAGCAATAACATGGTTATTAACAGAAGATAGCCCCAAATGCAGTGGAACAGAGATGTCAGATAAGCAAATTAATTGTTCCCCTCATGCTGATAAGTAATACTTTTGACAATGACTACTTCAGAAGAATTTGCTAATTGGATTGACGTATACACTTTTCATTATTACTGTAATTGAGAATCATTAATGTCCATTTCTGTAAATATACATTTATTGGTTGCTTTTATCTTAATTCACTTTTCTGGGTTCTAGTTTCTTGATCGTGGCATAGTGGTTACCAGTTGGACTGTGAGCCACAAGTTCATCAATTCAAAATCAACAAGCTGCTCCTAGGGAGAAAGATGGGGCTTTCCATTCCTGTAGAATTATTCTCAGAAACTCACAAGGGCATTTCTGCTCTGTCCTATCGAGTCTCTGTGGGTCGACATTGACTCTGTGGCAGTGAGTTTGGTTTTGGTTTTGTGGTGGCATAGTGGGTTGCCTGTTGGGCCGCTAACCATAAGGTCAATTCGGAACAAGTCACTCTCAGAGACAGCTGAGGCTTAGTGTTCTTATAAAGATTTACCAGTGGGAAGATCCACAGTTCTACTCTGTCCCATAGGGTCTGCCTGAGTCAGAATTGATTGGTTTGGTGCCTACTTAGTCTAAGTAGTTCCTCCCAACTTGTGCTACCTTTTGTTCAAATGCCTTCTTGGTAGGTATATTCTCCGTTTTAATGGTCTTGTGTAATAGTAACAGTAGCCTTGGCAGTGCTGTGGTTTACATGTTGGAGTCCTCGAAGTAAGGACAGCAGTTCAAGCTGACAGGTTCAGCTGTTTGTTCTCTTACAGATTTGTAGTTTCAAAAGTCTTATACAGACCTGATACCAAGGGTTCAAGTGGAAAGAAAATGTTTTGGAAATGATAGTAACATGGACAAATGTGCTTAGTACAATTGAATTATGGATTGTTATAAGATATATAGAGTCACCCATACAATGATCAATAAAATAATTTAAAAGTCCTATATCAGTTGACTGTGAATCTGAATCCACTTGATGGCAGTTAGTTTGGTTTTTTAATATGTTATGGGTTGATAGCGACTAAGATAACGGTGAATTTGGTTTTGTGTATTATGTAAAATAGATTTGTTTAACACTTGTGTGCCATACCCATTTTGTTGGTGGGAATCCTGTACCTTCATGATTTCTAGAAATGGTGTGAAATGCCTTCCTCTCATACCATGGGGAGTAGGGGTGAGGATCCTTGAAGTAGGATTAGATTAGAGTAACAGGAGGAGCCTGTAGCTGGCCACGTAAGTAGTAATCAAGAAATAGTAACTTATGCAAGAAAGATGGCTTTTCCTAAGTGTGAGAGAAGAATTTTGGCAGGTGTTTCTAGTCTTTGATTTTCAGTTGATTGTGCTAGAAACAAGTCTTGTTACGTACACTTCCTAAAAGGGTTTATCCTTAACTCGTCCTTTATTAGAAAGGGGGGGCAGACTGCCTGGGACTTTTTCAAAGGCTATTCTGTATAATTGGGTCACTGCCATTCAGTCACTCAATTTGACCAGAAGTAATTATTTCCATAAAGCTTAGTTTCAACTTGATTGTCTTTATGATGCTAAACGAAAATTGAGTTTATTCCCTTTTGATACCCAAAAGTAGAGCTTTACAATTTGTATACCACAGAATAGTTCAAGTGGTAGGTGCTCGCAGGCTGGTTGTGTCTGGTCACTGTCAGCTCCCTTCTCTTTGCCGTGTTTAAGAGTGGTTTTTCCACAGTAGTATGCCCTAGGAGAAAAGAGTTGGAAAAGCACTGCTCCAGACAGACCATTCACTTCTGTGCTTCGTTGATGTTTGAGAAAGAATCCGTAAGAAGCACCAGACTTTGGGGTTGACGCTGTAGCATAAGAAAATGAAATGTGCTCCCTTTCTCCCAGAGACTTGTTTGAAACCTGTGCTGTGCTCATGCTCACAAGTCATTGTTCATTGTAGACTCCTCGACCTTAAAGGAAGGCACAGTGGTCTTTGTCAAGGACAGAGTCTCAGACGCTTTTTTTCCCTTGTAGGATCTAAGTTGCCGCCTCCATGTCTTTCTAACTCTAATTCTTTTATACGAGTTAGTATTACCTTGGGCAACATGCTTTCAGAGATGCAATCTGCAACTTAACTGTTCATCTCTGTAGGTAATTCTGTACCATAGAACTCTACATTTTCCCATCACCCTTGTTTTCTTTTACACTCCTGTGTTTGTTAAGGGTAGTTAATGCATAGATATCACACAGCAAATATTTTATCAAAATGTTTACCATATATGTTATGTTGTTTAACCATTTTAGCAGAATTATATATGTGGGATATATTTAAAACATTGGATTAAGACTAAAAACTTAGATTTTAATTACATGAGCATCTAAATAACATCTAAATGTTATTTAAACATGCCAAAAATTACACAAACGACAACAGTTGCCTTCCTGGGGGTCAGTGCGGACAGACATGGTGACCCAGGGTTCTGTGGGGTAAAACTGGCCTGTGAGAGTTTCAAGGCACTGACCTTTTAGAAGCAGATGCCCAGGCCTTTCTTTTGAGGTTCTTCTGAGTGGGTTTGAACCTCCATCTTTCTAGCTAGTAGTTATTTGAACCATGTGTGCCACCCTCAGGCTCCTTAGGTGGAGTAAGCAGTGCAGTACTGTACATTTTCTAACTTAATTAAAGCTAGTCTGTCTTCTAAACACCTATTACGTTCTAAGTGACACAGTTTGCAGTCGGCTAGATGGAAAGATGAAGTAGAACTCATAATCCCCTAGAGATGCTCACTGAAAGCAGGAACATGGTCTGTGTCAAAGCACCAGGCATAAGACAGCTACTATTATAAGCCTAGAGTGGCAATAGTAATATTAAAATGGAGAAAGGAAAGACAAGAAGTATTTAAAATTTAGGAAGTTACAGAAGATATGAAGGAATTATTTTTAAGATTGGTAAGTAATTTCACTATAGCTAAAATGTTGTTTAAAATTAAAATGATATAAAATTGTTTAAAAGGAACTTATTTTGAAAATGGGCTTTTGCTTCATTTATTAGAAAATGGACTTGACCAAAACTATTGTATTTATTTTCTAGCAAAAAAATACAGTAGCTATGTGCAGGGGTCATGACATCTGACCTCTTGGTTTCCCATCACCGCAAGGCAGAGATGAGACAAACCTCCACCCTCCATCTTTCTTTACCTGTTCTGACAGCAGCTGTTCTTCTTATAGCATTCTACTTCTGTTCTGGATTCAATAATTCCTTGCAGTGCCACATAGAACTCACAGACAATACTCAAAACATTAAGGACATCATCATTGGTCCATGGTACCATAATAATACCTCTCTGCAGCCACATGGTATCTTGGCCACACCGACGGCCTCCATGGGCCCAGAAGTCAGTTCCACTGTTCTGTCTCAGAGCATCCATGCCGTGGCCTCTAGTGCTTCTGATTTCAGCCTCTGCCACTTCAGATAGAGATCTTGAACATGCTGCACTTCCTCCTGGTGACCCTGGGTCTCCTCTGCTTTTGCTCATACTGTTTGCTGGGGCAGGAGGTAGTTAAAAATGGCCAGTCCCCGCTATTAGTGTCACGGATGGCTTTGTGTACATAGTCCCACCCAATCATTTGGTGGAAGTTAGGAGACGTGGATTTTTAAAAAAAGATATTAAGAAGTTGCACTATGACCTAATAGTGGCATTACTTAAAATGAGACTTACCTTCATTTCCATCATGGGAAAGCCATGAATTTGATAGATGTATAGGACAAAGATTTCCTGCTAAACATTTTCACTGAGTCTCTGTGACTTATTTCATTGTGAACCTTAATTTTTCCATAGTAGTTTTTCTACCCTAAAAAAAACAATTCCCTTTAGTAGTGTTCTAAGAATTCAGTCTGTCTCTTAGAAGATAACAGATTCTCTTATTAAGCCTAATGTTAAAGTTAGGAAAATATTTATAATATTTATTATTATTGTTCTTTATTCACCTTATAGGCCATTTCTCTATGGTACATATATATATTCCACTATTGAGACTTTGTTCTATTCATGTTACTATTTAGCTCTCACTTTCATAGCTGTACACAGGCAGCCATTCTGTGTGTGAACTGCAACGTTAGTCAGAGCTACTCTTCTCCGCAGTCTTGGCCTGTGGTCTTCATTCAGCAGCCTACTTTCCCATTTGAGAAATTTAGCTACTTCTTGTCATTTCTTTTACTCTCTTCTACTTTTCCGTTTCTTGGGCCTCTCCCCCCCCCCCCCCAATTTTACTAAGCCCCTTCTGGTTTAAGTTACGTATTTTTTATTCCCTTTTAATACAATCTAAAATTTCCTTTTGAACTGCTTAAACCATTCTCATTCATATTGCAATAGACAGTATGTTACTGGATCCTTACCATGCTGTACATTAAATAAATGACAGTCAATGCTTCTTTTAAAGTGCATTTTTCTTTTCTTTTTGTGTGAAGAACTAGAGTTTATTTTAGACTTTTGGTTTGTATTAAATTTGTGTGCCTGTGCGTGTGTACATGTGTGCACACGCGCCTATGTGTGCATGCTGTGCAGTTTGTCACTCTGAACTGCCTCTACTGTGACACAGACATTCGCAGTTGACAGATGGCCTTCTGCTGTCGGGACTCAGGCTGGATGTGACTATGCCACGTGGCCAGAGCTGTCTGGCTGAGCTCACCTGGCAGCCTGTGTCCGTGACATTTTTCATTCATTCAAATATTTATTGAACAGCTACTGTGTGCTAGACCCTTGGTATGTAATTGTACCTACATCCCTGTTTTTAAGGGACTATAATGAAGGGGAAGAGAGACATTCTACTGGAAGGAGACAGACAATAAATAAGTAGCTTGCTCACCCACACACTTGCTGCCGTCTAATCCATGCTGACTCATAGCCAGCCAGCAGGGCAAGGTAGAACTGCTCTTGTGAGTTTCCGTGTCTATTTACAGGAGTGGAAAGCCATACCTCTCCTGCTGAGTGGTGGTTTCAAACTGCTGACCCTGCATTAGCAACCACTAACCCACCAAACCTCCAAGTAGTATTCTAGGTAGTGGTAACTAACAAGGGGAAAGTAAAATCCGACTCGAAGACTAGGCAGTGTTCTGAGCAGTGATTGGTTAAAATTTTATATAGAGTGACCAAGGAAGACCTTGCTGAGAAAGTAGATAATATCTGAATAGAGAAAACATATTGTGGACAAGATCTTGTTTGATTGATGTATTCAGTGTTTCACATTTTTGTGTATTGTTGGAATCAAGTCATTCTGTGTCCTTGGTAAAGCTCTTAGGCTAAAATAACAAAATCCTCGCATCAAAAACAATCATAAACCTAGGAATAATCCGTGTTTCTTTCATTTATTCAAACAAGTCTTCTCTATTCTGTATTATACTTAATCCTTTTCGTCTCTGCACCTCCCCACCTATTATGTCTTGCCTCTTGTTTTCTAAGCCTATCCCTCTTTACTGTCTGTATTGTTTAACATAATAAACTTTCTAAAATTTGGGTCTGTTATTTCTTTGGTATGATTCTTAGTAACATCCCAGAGTCCATTTCATCCCCTGACCTTGGCCCAGAGAATAAGAATTTATGAGAAGCAGAGTATGTGGATAGACAGCGTGCTGGTCTTGAGAAAACAATAATGACAGGAAATTGTTTTCTGTTTATTATCACAGTAAGCCACAGAAGGAAAAATAAGACAATTGGTGTGGAGAGGCTTAGAATATGACCTGTGTCACTTTCCTAGTGGCCTTTATATTCCTTTTTACACTGCTTCAGTTTATAATTCTCCCTCTGTTAAGCACTCTCTTTACTAACTACTAGAGCCATGGTTAGGTGCTGGGCTGCTGACCTCAAGCTCAGCAGTTCCAAATTACTTGCCCGCTCACAGGAGAAAAATGAGGCTCTTTGCTCTCATAAAGAGTTAGTGTTGGAAACCCACCAGGGCATTTCTGCCCTCTGTCGCAGGGTCAATGTGAGTCAGAATAGACTTGATGGCAGTAAATTGTTGAGTTAGTACTAACTCCTACATATCCTCAGTACTATTCAATTGTTTGTTTTAAATTAATATCTTCCTGTACCTTTGTTAATGTATGCTGGTTGATCTGGTGTATCACCTTTATCACTGACTTCATCCGTCTCTTTTACACCTGTTTGCGAAGTGTTTCCCAGTGGACTCCATGTCCTTTCCATTTCATCCCAACTGCCATTAAATGGTTTTAGCCTCTTGAATGACTACATTAAAAAACAAAGAAAAAGAAACCTTACTGCCATTCTTTTAATGCCAGCTTGTCGCTACTCTGGCTACATTAAGTCCACATGATTTGACCTTAAAATATTGACTTTGTATTTTAAGTGTCTAAATGTTTACTTACTCTGTTTGTTCTATTAAAATTAAAAGAATTTGAATATATCTAGCCACTAATTGGTTGGATGGCAGTATTATTTTATGTAGCAGATAGCTGTTTGAGTTTTCGCTTTATATGTGCTACAGTTCCTGTTTAAATCTATTGATCCCAGTTAGAACATACCCAAAGAGCATAAGAAGTCCACCATCCTCGCCTGCAAGAAGCATTCTAGATGTACTCACTCCAAGACAGGCTTGTTTGTTACTCTGGCAGTCCGTGGTCCTTTGAGTCTTCTTCCACTAATACAGAATTCAAGTGTATCAGCATCAGTTCTTTTTTGTTTTAGTAAGTCCAGTTACCTTGGAGCTTAAGGAAAGGATCATGTTTTCATGCAGTACATAGCTGGTTCTTGAACTAAGTAAGGATTGCTGTGCTTAAGATCCATACAAAACCACCCGCCTTTTGGGTTGGACATAAGGAGAGAGATATCTTAAACACTCTTCAGAATAAGAGGTATACCTTGGGTAGGCATAGAAATGCAGCTTATACCCCCAAGACCATACCCCCATCACCATTTCTGCAAGAATATTGTGAACCTTATCCAGTTCACAGACATTTTATCTAATGTTTCCACAGAAACTTGAATTAGATCTAAAATGCCCAATTCACTTTCTGAAAGGACAACATAAAATGTTGTGTACGTCTACATATCAGTTTGTTGTCAGAACCTCCTATTAGCAGTCTCCTAGGAAATCACAAACATTTTCATCTCCCTTAGGTACCAAATAGTATGTCTCTGTTGATTCCTTGAGGTGTCTTTTTGCTGTAGGGATCGTAGAACTTGGACATCTGCAGCTTCCCCTGGGTGTTGAGGATGAGGGTAACCTTGGTAATGGCTGAGCTGGGCTGATCGGGTGGGCAGTAAGGGACCAGGGCTGGGCGAGCATGGGAGCCTAAGCCTGCTCCACGTCAGTTCTTCTGCCTTCTTTATTCCTTGTCCAGCTTTTGTATGCATATGAAGTGACGGAAAGATACCATGGCTTGAGTCAGGAACACCTTGGTCCTCAAAGTGACATCTATTCTCTTCAACACTTTAAAGAGGTCTTGTGTAGCAGATTTGCTAAATGCAGTACATTATTTGATTTCTTTGCTTCCGAGTAAAATGAAAAACTTTAAGCATCAGTCTTTTCTCCACTTATCATGATGTCTGTTCATCCAGTTGTGAGGACTTAAATTCCTTATGCTAAGGTGTGATCTCTACTGAAGACTGTCTCTTCATCAGGGAATCTTCAAGACCTCCTGACTTTCAGCTAACAAGATTATGTCAGCTGTATAATGCAGGTAGTTAATGAAGCTTCCTTCAGTTCTCATGCTGCATTCTTTGTAGACTGTCTGTAGTCACAAATTATTTGCTCAGAGTACAAATATATTAAGTATGGCAAAAAGAGAGCGCCCTATTGCACACCTTTCCTGATTTTAAACCATTAAAACATTCGTTTGTTCTAATAGAATGTTTGCTTCTATTTACGTGCAGGTACATAACACTATATACAAAACACTTTAAAGTGTTTTGGAATTCCCATTCTTCTCAATGTGGTCCATAGTTTGTTATGATACATGTAGTGAAATACCTTTCCCTAATCAATAAAAGAACAGATAAACACCTTTCAGCCAAGATCCATCTAACATCAACAATGATATACCTTGTTTCACATCTTTTCCCAAATTTGGTTTGAAGTTCTATCAATTCTCTGTCACTATATTGTTACAGCTATTTTAAAATGTTCTTCAAAATTTTATTTGTGTGTACTATTAATGTTGTCTGGTATGCTTCAGTTATTAGTATTCCGTGTGTCAAATCTATTCTTGAGATGGTTTCTAAACAGGATCTTATAACTTGTTTCAGTTTTCTTCACCCTCAACTTGAACTTACCTGAGTAATTGACCGTCTGTTCTGCAGTTGGCCCCTGACCTTGTGACTGATAACACAGAGCTTCATTTTCTTTCTCCAAAGATGTAATCAGTTTGATAACTGTGGATTCAGTTTGATTCCTGTGTATTATATCTGATGAGGCCCATATGTATAGTTGCAATTTATATTATTGAAAGGGTATTTGCAACAAATACATTGTTGCTTTTGTAAAATTTTATTGTGCAATCTCTGGCATCATTTCTATCACTAAGGCTATAAATAGATTATTATTACATATATCATGCCATACTTCAATCATGTCATATAACATTGTACAATTGCTACCACAACAGTTTCCAAGCATCCTTTTCTACTAAGGCTATATTTTGGAACTACCAGTCCTTCTTTGTATCCAGCTTAGACTCTAATCACCAATAATTATCGATAAATCTTGGGTGTTTTTTAATTAATTTCAGACTGTAGAAGTTGGTAAAACTTGAATTTCTTCATGTTTGGCATTAGTGGTTGGTATATAAATTCAAATAATAAATCAAGTTAAATGGTCTTCCTACTAGGCTTAAGGACATTAATGTGACATCATGCATCTTCAGTTTGTCATTTCCAGCATAGTACATGTAATCATTTAATTCAAAATAGGTATAATTAAGATGAGAAGAAACTGATGCAAATATCCATCAATAATTGGAACATAGAAGGTACGAAGTGTGAATCAAGGAACATTGGAAGGCGGCCAAAATGAAATGCTCGATCAATATCCTAGGCATTAATGAGCTTGGTATTGACCATTTTGTATCAGACAGTCATATGGTAGCTTCATAAAGAGAGTTTGATATTGGTACTACACGTTCCTCCTCATTAGTGTTTCTTCTGACCGTTTGTGTGTGTGTGTGTGTGTGTGTGTGTGTGTGTGTGTGTGTGTGTAGTTTTTATTGATTGGCTAGAGCTTTCTAAGTACTGTTAGATAAATTTGGCAATCCAGGGTGTCGTTATCTTTCTGAAATTAATGGAATTTCTAATGTTTCACAGAGAAGTGTGATGCTGACTGTTATTACGATAAGCAGGGGTTCTTGTGTTCTTTCTGCCCTTCCCACTCAGAACTTTCCATGAAGTCTGTGCCTGCCACGTGTTCCACAGTTGTTTTATTACTTAACGCTGTATTGAGATTATAGATTATTCAATGAAGATGTCAGAAATACAGAGGAATCCTTTGTACCTTGTATCCAGTTTCCCCCAATGGTAGCATTTTGCAAAATGATAAATCATATCACAATCAGAACATTCACATTGATATAATGCACTTTGTGTAGATATCCCAGTTTTACTAACACTCGTTTGTGCATGCATGTAGGCTATGCAGTTATATCAAATGTGTCAGTATTTACTACCACAGACGAGATAACAAAAGAGCTCTGTCCTCACAGCGATCTCTACACTCATCTTCCTCCTACCCTCCCCGTCACTAACCTGTTCTCAATTTCTAACATTTTATTGTTTAAAAAAAGTTAACATAAAAGGAGCCATATGTGTGTAACTTTTTCAGGTTAGTTAGCTTTTTTTATGTGGCTTACTTATCCAGGTATGTATCAAAGTCTTTGACCATGTCAATAATTTATCACTTTTTAAACAGGGCCCAATTCACTGTCCCTCAGACCCATTGGCGGGTCGGACTATAGTTTTTTTTTTAAAAATGTGAACAAATTCCTATGCACGCTGCACGTATCTTATTTGATGTGAAAAAAACAAATGGGGCAAAAAACGTGGCGGATCCGGTAAATGTCCTCGGCAGACTGCATGAGGCCCGCTGGCTGTAGTTTGAGGACGCCTGTGCTAAAGTAACCATTTACCCAATGAGGGACATCTAGGCTATTTTCAGTTTTTGTCTAAAGTTAATAATGCTGTTTTGAACTTTAAAGTAGCTGCATGTTGCATTTTATAAGAAACTGCCAAACTTTTTCAACAGTAGCTTTACTGTATTTTATTCCTAATGTACAATTGCCAGTGAATAATACAGTTTCTGGACATTTTGTGGAATCGTCGTTGTTCTTCAAGCCATCCTGCTGGCTGTGTAATGCCAGCTTGATGTGGGTGGTTTCCCATTTCCCTAGCGATGAGTGGCAGCCAATCCCTAGAGAGGAGTGCTGGCTGAGAAAAGTGGGACTGTCTGCTCCTGGAGCAGACGCCTTACAGCTTCAGAACCCTTACTACAGGGTCTTTATGAATCACCATTGCCTCCATGGCATTCGATTTGCTGTTTGGTTTGGAATGTGCCTATTGGCCATCTGTGGTTTTCTCAGGTGCTTGCTTGTTTTTTAAACTGTTGGGTTTGAGAGCATGTAAACTCTAATTCTGTGCACTCGTCCTTTTAAAGGGCCCTGGGTGGCTCAATTGGTAAGAACCAGGCCGCTAAACAAAAGGCTTGCAGTTGAAACTCACCAGTTTGGAGAAGAAAGATAGGGTGGTCCGCTGCCATAAAGATTATAGACTTAGAAACCTTTTAGGGCAATCCTACAACAAACATCTTGGCAAACAATACAGTAGGAATTTTGTGATGGAAGTTTTGCTCTGTATTTCCCAAGATATCTTAGGGAGCTTTAGTGATTTATTATAAATACACTTCCCTCTCCCTTTTAAAAAATGTCCATTAATATTTATTCTGAAATTTCATTTAGGAGAAGGAAAAACAGTGGAAAGCTGGGAAGAAAGGCTTTCATTGACTTTAAAATCTATTCATTTAAGTTTTTCAAAATCTATTCACATACCTCCCCACTATCATGATCCCAATACTACCTTGCAAATCTGGCTAGACCAGAGGATGTACATTGGTACAGGTAGCAACTGGAAACACAGGGAATCCAGGACACATGACCCCTTCAGAACCAGTGATGAGAGCGGCGATGCCTGGAGGGTGGAGAGAATGTGGGGTAGAAAGGGGGAATTGATTACAGGAATCTACACATAGCCTCATCCCTGGGGGAGGGACAGCAGAGAAGCGGGCAAGGGGAGACATCAGACAGTGTAACATATGACAAAATAATAATAATATATGAATGATGAAGGGTTCACGAGATAGGAGGGAGTGGGGAGGGAGGTGGAAAATTAGCAGCAGATATTAAGGGTTCAAGTAGAAGGCAAATGTTTTGAGAATGATGATGGCAACAAATGTACATATGTTTTTGACACAATGGATGTATTTATGTATGGATTGTGATAAAAATTGTACGAGCCTCCAATAAAATGATTTTTTAAAGAAAAAATATATAAACTCTTTGCATTCCTGAGCAATTTTTAATTTGTCATTCAAACTCTAATTCACATATTTTGATGGGAGAATCTCCATTTATAAATCTTGATCTCCCAGCCTTTCACAGCAACTGATCTATTATGGAGCAGTGATATTTAATGACTAACATCAGCATGGCTGGTAATGCGTATACTGAAGCTTACAAGGTGTTAGGCACTGTTTTGAGTATTCTGAGTGTATTAAGTCATTTAACTCTGGAACGTCAGCTGGGTGGCAATGGTAGAACTTGAATGGGAAACCGAGCCAGTCTTGGCTGCAAAGCCCACATGCTTAGTTAATTGTTTAAATCCTAGCACTGGCTTGCATCTTGGTTGGAAAATGTATCATTTTCATAGCCCAGTTTATTTTGGTTTTGGTATTGGGGTACTCTTGATCATCTCACAGGAATTAGGGAGTGTTTATAATGTAAAAATCGTTTCTCACTACATTTTACCTCTTTCATAGACTTGGCACAATAGAGAAACCTCATCTCTCCCTTGATTTTTATCAGATTTTAATAATTTTATGTAATGCATTTTTTCTAAGATAAGTTTTATATTTCTTAAGGTCCAAAGTTCTCCTGTTTAGCAATATATTATTAACATTTATTTAACAGACATTAGCATGGGAATTTATTCTTTTGATCATCATCAGATTGATAAACTCACCTTTTTTTCATTGGGGGGAGGGAGTTTGAATCATTTTATTGGGGGCTCTTACAACTCTTGTTACAATCCATGCATCAATTGTATCTGTTTAGTAATTATATTCCATCATTCTTTCCTAGACATTTACTTTCCATTGAGCCCTTGGGATCAGAGCCTCTTTTTTTCCCTCCCTGCTTCCTCCCCCCCACCCAACCCTTGTGGCCCCTTGATAGATTGTTAGTTATTTTCAAATCTCACACCAACTGCTGTCTCCCTTCACCTCTGGTTTCTGTTCTTCCCCTGACTAGGGGTGTGGTGTGTGCCATTCATTGCGATTGGTGCCCCCCCTCCCACCCCACCGTTCTCCCTCTTCCCCCTACACTTTTGGTACCTCTATTCCCATTCCTGTACCTGTGTTCCATGTGTTGTGAGTTTTATGTCTTGCTTATATCTATGCACATGCTCCAGTCTAGTCCAGATTAGGAAGCGGCACTGGGGTCATGATAGTGAGGAGGCCTCAAGGGATCAGAGGTATATCTTATTAAAATATTAGTGGTTCCAAAGTATTTATTTAGCTAGACAAGAATTTAGAGTGGTAACAAACTTTATTATATCTGTCATGGAATGCAAGGCTGTCTTCCTGATAACTTCTACATAATTTTATCTCCCCTCCTTTATTGTAGTCAGCTTATTTAAGCAGGTTCTAACTAGTCTTATTGATAACAATTGTATTCACTTCAAATTTAGTCAGCTCTGCTTGTATGTAAATGTCTAATTTTGAAAGATTCTGGCTGTAACAACATTTAAATGCTTTTGAACTTGTGGTTTATTGCTATTTTGAGAATTTTTTTCAGTTCAGAATAAGTAATATTTCTTTTCTAATCCCAATACATTTATTGTTGGTCGAAAGTTCCAAAGGTTGTAGCTGACTGTAAAGAGTAACTCTTTAATTTATTGTCCTTTACTAGTCAGCCACATTATAAATGGATTAATTAAGCATTTACTGATGTTGTATTTTTGGTTTTTTTTAAAATCATTTTATTGGGGGCTCATACACCTCTTGTCACAATCCATCCATCTATCATCCATTGTGAAAAGTACATTTGTTGCCACCATCATTTTTGGTTACCAAGTTTGTAGATAACTTTGGTGAGTCCGTATCAACGTTTAAAATTCCCTCCCTATATAGTAACCATTTAAACTCTGCCTGTTTAACTTAATAAGAGCTATTTTCTTTTAGCTAGATATTTAAGTGACACTACTGGTAGACCTTCTCGTTTATGAATGTCCCTCGGGGTTACTATGAGGCTCTGATGAGATCTACATACTTCCAGAATTACTTAACTCCAGAAAGAAGTTTATTCAGCTATTAATTAGGATTAGTTAAGTATGTTATTCAAGCTTAACAAGAGTAGACTAAATATTTTTAATATCATATTTTGATAGATGTGATAGATTCTAGAAATTGACTTAGGATAATCTTACCAGAGTTCAGAATTAATCATTTCCTTTTATGCTAGATCTTCTCTTATACAGCAACTCTAAGAATAATTCATACATTCAGGAAAATTGAGATAACCACTTTAAGCATATAAGGAGCCATTCACGCTACTAGATTGTTCAGTGATAGATGTACGTCTCTATTGAACAGAAATAATGTATCCTCTTGTCTAATTTTTTCTGTAAACAATTCACATGGTAATATTGGCTGGTTTGGTTGATTGTAATTTTTTGGCATTACATGTACAACTGCCCTTTTCTATAGATTGCTGATTTCCGCAATCATGGCTATGATACCCTGAGATCCGCTTCCTCTGTTCCTATGATTATTGCAATGAAAATACAGAATCATATAGTGAGACACACAGTAACACAGTGTGCTAACATAAAGACATTTTATGCTGGTAGAATTTAGGAACAGCAGTGGAAAGGCAGCAACAGAAAACACAATTTTTTTCAGAATCCTTTCAGCTCTTAAAACTTTGTGATTTTTAGGGATACCGAGTTACTTATTATTATAAGATGAATAATAATCTTGAAACATTCTTCTGTCTGCTTTTTAAATGCAATTTTCAATCCCATTCATTTTTCAATTTACAGCAGATACTTGTTATCCCTATTAGTTAATCAAGTCCTCTGTATTCTCCCTGTAATCTGATGAGAGTACCTTTTCTTTTTAAGTGCTACTTCAGGGCAAAAGCAAAAGAACTATTCGTATATTATGTGGCTGGTGACAAATTGTTATGCTTTGAGCATAGGGCTGTGAGAATTACATGATTGTTGAGTGGTGCAGAACATTCCAGGAGGCACAATGTAAAAATCAGCTATAAATATGGTGTGTGATTATGTTAGTAGACGATCCTGCCCTTTTCATCACACTAATTCCTAAATGTGTAATAGCTGCTACTACACTAGCCTTTCCCTAAAGTATGGTTTGCTTTGTTTATATCTTTAATTTTTTTACGACCAAAAAAAGATTTCTTTTCCCAGTAGCAAAAATCAAATCTCAATGAACTCTGATTTTAGTTTTTAAATAATACAGATGTTTTATTGGGTTTTAGTTGCAAGCTAACAAACCAAATTAGATTCCCTTTTAATAATTTCTATACAAATTGTTGTATAATTTTAGTTTCTCATTGATCTGATTGTTAAAATTGTACTTCTAGGCATCATAAAAAATAAAAATCAAACTAAGGAAGTAATCCAAATTCAGAAAGACTAGAGAGAGGTTGTGATGCACTGTTGAGTTGACTTCAGCTCAGAGTAATGTCATGTAACCGTAACATTGCCCTTATAGTTTTCTAGACTGCAGTCTTTTGTGGGGACCAGATCTTCCATGTTTTAGTGCTAGATGGTATGGAGTGTAAACTCAAAATATTTGTGTCTTTTAAATGGCTCTGAGTGAGTTTGAACCTCCACCTCCACCCCTTTGGTTAGCAATTTAACCATTGTACCACCAAAACCAAATTAAAATAAACCTGTTGCCGTCAAGTTGATTCTGACTTCTAACATCCCTACAGGACAGAGCAGAACTGCTACAAAAAATATGCAGGGCTGTAAATCTTTATGGAAGCCGACTGTCACATCTTTCTCCTACAGTTTGTAGTCTCAAACCACTGATTATTCTGGTAAAGCTGAGCACATTAACACTGCACCACCTCAGCTCCGTCATGACATACTATAAATAAATAATGCACAATCCTAGATTGCGTCTTAAATTGGAAGTTTTTTATGTTTTAGTATTAAAGGACTGTGTTAGTCTGGGTGGACTAGAGAAACAAATTTAGGCACGCATATGTGTATAAGAAAGAGCTATTAAAAAAGAAAGAAGATAAAGCTGTATATACAAGAGCAATTGAATATTAAGAAAACAGCCCAGTCCAAATCAAGTCCATAAGTCTGATATTAGCCCATATGTCCGATGCTAGTCTCTAATTTCCTTTTCAAACACATGCAATGATGCCAAATGCTGGAATATTACAGGCCAGTGGGTAGAAAGTCTTGTGGATCCCGTAGAGGTGGAAGTTACCTCAGCACTGCCAGCTCCAGGACTCTGGTTCCATCAGTATTGTTCCATGTGTCTTGTCATCAGGAATGTCTCTCAGGGTATGTGTGTCCACCTCCAGGGAGGAAGACAGGAGTTCCCAGAATCCTCAGGAGACGGCCTAGCCCACAGAGAGACCTCACTGGCTATGACCTGATTGACAGACTAGGCTCCACCCCTTTGCAAGTTGATAGGAGATTATGTAACTCCCACAAGAACAGTAGGCATAGTACTTGTAAATTTCTTTCACATGGTTTTTAATAAATAAAATGTTCATACACAGGGAGAATGTTAATAATAAATATGGCAAATCTAATGGGTTACACAGGAATTTTCTATATTACTATTGCAAATTTGGTATAAAGTTAAAATTATTTAAAAATACAAACCAGAGAAAAGGAAACAAAAGTATATTTTACCACATTATATGTGATGTTCTTTATTTCAATGTTCAGTGATTCCACTAAAACTATAAGATATTTAATATCACTATTGCTATTTTAGCTATGTAGAAAACCTAAAGACATTTTTGAAGGCTAAGTAACCACCAGCATTCATATACTGAGAAAATGACAAATCAGGTGTTTGATTTCCTATAATCATTAGATCCTCAAACAAAATGTTAATAGGTCTTTTTAAGAGTTCAGGAAAGTGACGTTTAAAAGTTAACTCTTTTTTAACCATGCTTCCAGATGTAATTCCTGATACATTCTTTTGTAAATGTAGTAGGCAAACAAAGGGCCGGATATGTATATGTTTTTAAATGGGAGTATAAACATTGCTGTAATCCAACATAAATGCATATATATATTAATCTGTATAAATTTTCTTTGTCTTAGTTTCTATATTGAATGACTTTGTGAAATAGACTAAGTAACAAGACTTCTTTATTAAAGATATGGGAAAATATTCCATAGTTTAAAAATAACAGCTCCTAATTCACTTTTGTTTGTATAATATACATTTGATAAATGTATCGTAATTTTGGGATTTGTTTTTTGACAGGTGGTTTTGGAATGTATGCTTAAAAAGGACCTCATTTACAATAAGGTCACTCCAACATTTCACCACTGGAAGATAGATGATAAAAAGTTTGGCCTTACTTTTCAAAGTCCTGCTGATGCTAGAGCTTTTGACAGAGGTATTCGAAGAGCGATAGAGGATATTTCTCAAGGTAAGTTTTCCTGATTGTTTTCCTAACTTACCAGCTATGCAGAGTAGAAGAGGCCCTCTCTAAAAGTGGACTCAAACTCATGAGCTCACTCGGGGTAAAGATAAAATAGTATGCACCTTAGCCTCTTTTATATTTGTTACCCCCCTCCCCTCTAAAATGCATGTGTTACCTTTGAAAATCCCATCAATAGCAGCCTTCAGAATAGGAAAGTATATTAAAAGTCTGAGGAAATGAATCAACCTTTATGATAGGTGAAATCATAGCGGGAAAGGAGGACAGCGCAGGAGAGCTGTTAAAAATCCCAACGGGGTAGGGCTGGTAGGTGTGTGGAATTTTATCAGCCACATCCTCGTTTTAGTAGAGAGAATCTTTAATATCTCATTCTATGGCAAAACCCTTTTTTGGTCTCTACCTGATTCCACTATAAAAGATTGGTAGAGGCCATAATCCACTTGTGTCTGTCCCTGATACCTTGCTATCTTTTAATATTATTAACTCTAAAACATACAAGTCTTAAACATAAAGCATATTCTCACACAAGATTGGAAACAACTGCTTCCCAAAAGGAAGTAATAACTAAGATTTTATTTGTTTTTCTAATTAAGGGTAGGAAATGACTTCTCAGGTCAAGTGTAACTAAGGAAAATATCTCCAATAATGTAAATGACCTATCATAGGCATCTTCAAAAAGTTCGTGGGAATATAATATTAAGATAGTGTATTTTTCCATGAGTTTTTTATAACCCTTTATGTGAAATAATGGAATCACAATGTATTAGACTGCATTATGATTTATGTATTTTGAAGCTGTCATTTCAATTAAAATTTGTTGACATGAAATAATTAGTGCAACCTTGGGTGAGAACATGGAACTGCTTATTACTATAAATGTTTTGTTAGGACATGAAATTCTGGTTAAATTTGTTATTTAGTAACTTTAAAGGGCTGGGATTTTAGTATTGAATGAGGTATTGTTTTACTTTTGTTACAGAAATCTGTAAATTCTCTGTAGATGAATATTTCTCAACCATGGCTACATGTTCATATCACCCAGAGAGCTTTAGAAAAACAGACTAACTGGTTTCCACTCAATTCCAATCAAATCTAACAATCTAGACTCTAGGGCAGTGGTTCTCAACCTGTGGGTCACGAGCCCTTTTGGAGTCGAATGACCCTTTCACAGGGGTCACCCAATTCATAACAGCAAAATTACAGTTATGAAGTAGCAACGCAGATAATTTTATGTTAAAGGATCACAGCATTAGGATGGTTGAGAACCACTGCTCTAGAGAATAGAGTGGTCATCTTTTATATTTTAAAAGCTCCCCAAATAATTAAAATGTGATCATCACTGCCCTAGCTAAGTAATTTTAATTTCCATTAAAAGGGGGGAAAGGATGAATTGTAGATCCTAAGATTCTTTAGATTCTCAAACCTGGCTGCAAGTTAGGATCACTTGGGAAACTTAATATTTTTAAAGTCTAAGCTTTTGCACAGATTTTTAGCACCTTTGTTTGAGTATCATAAGCCATCATTTGTATGTTCTCCATTTGATTCTAATCTTTAGTTAAGGTTGAAAAACCAGAGCTGTAAAGTGAAAATCATTAATTCATGCCTGCTGAATTTTATATTTCACTGAAGTTTCTAATTACTTTTGTGCACATACTCAAGTTCCCATTAATAGTCTACTTTTCCAAATAGATTGGGTACAGGGTTGTAAAAAGTGACTTCTGAGAGGAAGTTTACAAATTCCTAGCCAGGTAGAACAGCTGACAACTCTCAACGACCCTGTCTCCTTATTTTTAAAAAAAAATTATTATCAGCTGCTAAGCAGCCTTTATTAGGCCATTACTTTTTCTTATTAACTGTCCATGCAAATCAGAATAAACCTTTCCACTACAGTGAGACATTGCTTCACATTAATACAGAGATCAGTTATTAATTATTGGTCAGTGACTGTTAATAGTCAACTAAAGTTCATTTGCTTTCTGCACTGATGCAGCTAAACTCTATATACTGTTTCCAGAATCAGAACAATTAGAAAAACTGAATAAGTGACATGAGGGCATCTGCTGGAGGACTTGGGTGGTACTAATTGTTTTGTACACTTTGCTGCTAACTCAAAGATTGGAGATTTTATCCAGTCAGAAGCACTTTGGAAGAAAGGTCCAGCACACTTCTCTGGGAAAATCACCCATTGAAAGCCCTGTGGGGTACAGTTCTGCTGTGACACATGGGGTCGCTGTGAGCCGCTTGACTCAAAGGCTGCTCGTTTTTCAAACTGAAGTATCTCCTTAACACCAGAAGAATGTGGTGTGTAGTCGTTGTCAGAGAAAAATCTTTTTTCTCCCTTTCTACCATAGGGGCAAACGTGAGTGGTCAACAGATACAGATTGTGAGGCAGCCAGTGTTAAAATGGTGTCATCGATAAGGCAAAAAGTCCGTGCTTAATCGTCTTTTCCCTGTTTTGTTAGGATGCCCAATATCAAAAACTGAAGTGGAAGGACCAGAAGATGACTTACAAGTAAGTAGTTGGTCTTGAAAAATAACTTTTCAATATAACACATGAAGAATATAGATGACACTTTTATCCTATAAGTAAATAATGCATATAAATTATTTTTTAATCACTAAGACAATCCTACCTATCCCCACCCTCCAAAAAAAAGATAGGCAGGATATCTGTATAAACTATTTACAGGATGGTAATTACACATTATCAATAAGCTTATGGTTACATACACCATATTTTATCTCGCTATTAACCAGTACAAATTACTGCAGGTTAGTGCCTTCCCATTACCAAAGGTTTTAAAAATGCTATACAGTACTCCTTCATGCTGTGTCTTTAGTTGGCAACTGGATCCCTTGTTAAAGAAAGTATGATGGTGCTGTTTTTCTGGAAGACAATTTGGTAGAATGTATTTAAAACTCTTAAAAATTGAAACGTTCATGTCTGTTGGTCTCATGATTCCATTTCTAATAAGCTGTACTAAGGAAATTGAGATATATCAAATTTATGTGTAGACATATATCTGTGTGTATATATTGTAATCAATTGGTTCCAACTCATTGACAGTCTATCTTCACAGGAGCAAATAGTCTCCCTCAAAGTGGCTGATGGCATTTGTTTACTGGACAGTTTTCACTAGGGCTCTCCTTGTGTATATACACACACACACGTGTATTTGTAACACTGTTAATAAAAAGTTAGCTATCTCCACTAACTAGAATAATAAATTATCTTTTAGACATACAGTCACTAGAATTTTTATAGCTTATGAACCTGCTTACAGCATTTTAAGCAATAAAAACAAAAGATATATTGTACTGTTCTCATGACTCACCTAAAATGTTAACATTTTTATTGCAGTTTTACAATTCTTAGTTGTTCTGAACATCTTTTTTTAAATATTATATGTGTCTTTCAAGGCTTTCTTTTCCTCCCTCAATATTCATAAACATACTTTCTGTTAAACATATTCATATTATCAAAAGTAGTTGTGATCTAAATAGCAATATTTTTGTTCCTATATCTAAATATTTTCATTATCAGAAAATAAATTCATTTCTTAAAATTTGAAAGCAAGCTTACAGAAAAACCATGAACATAATGCCATCCATTATAACCATTATTATTTTTGGTATTTTTCAACTTTTTCAGTTTTTAACATTTCAGTTGTATTCTCATTTTACAAGCATAAATCTAATAACTATCAACCCTATCATGTATTTATAAGTTCTGATATGTGTATATGAATGCATTTCATTCATTGATGTGTAACTATTTGCTTTCCAAGGTTTCATTTTATTTTCGTGTCAATCTAAACATAGGACTGGGATTAGGGCAAACATTTTCTGAATTGTTCTTTGGTGAAGGTAAATGCTTTTAAAAAGTAACATTTTCACATAGTGATATGATTCACCTTACATAATAGTTATATTTAATACACTTTTACCTAATTTCTATATAGAAACTTTTGTTTTCATAAACTTGTATGGTACCCAGTATATCACAAGACTTTGTGCGTGTAGCATTCAGCAAAAGCTATGGTTTGTTTTTGTAATGGTGTTCGCTGCTGATATCACGCATCAGCTTTGGTACAATATATAGAATAGGGGAGATAAGAATGGAAAGTCATAATTTTGTCACAGAGTCAGGCAAAAATAGTAAAGAGGGGAGAGCAGAGGCTTGCAAAAACGGTTCATGTGGAAGAAAGGCTCGAGCAGTTGTTCTGTTGGTGGTAATGCATCTCCTCTGCTCTCAGTCCAGCAGGTTGTGAGGTTATACACACTTAAGTACATACCTAAAGAAACCATATTTTACCTTCCTTGGGCACTAAAGCACTTGCTTGGTTTTTATGTTCACACACATACACACGCACAAAATAGTAAATATGTAATGTCATTACAGGCCTTAGTATTAATTAGGCTTTCCTTTAAGTAAGCAGTTCTCAACCTAGGGGTTGCCTGATTCATAATATAGCAAAATTACAGTTATGAAGTAGCAACGAAAATAATTTTATGGTTGGGTGTCACCAAAACATAAGTAGCTGTATTAAAGGGTCACAGCATAGGAAGATTGAGAACCACTGGTTTTTTCTTTTTTTTTTTTTTTTAACTGGGGGCTCATACAACGCTTACCACAATCCATACATACATCAATTGTGTAAAGCACATTTGTTACCCTCATTATTCTCAAAACATCCGATCTCTATGTAAGTCCCTGACATCAGCTCCTCATTTTTCCCACCCGCTACCCACTCCCTCATGAACCCTTGATAATTTATAAATTATTATTTTGTCACATCTTATATTTTGTGATATCTTACAATGTCCGACATCTCCCTTCACCTACTTTTCTGTTATCTGTCCCCCAGGAAGGAGTTTATATGTAGATCCCTGTAATCCTCCCAGTATCCCTACTCTCACCACTGGTCCTAAAGGGATCTGCCCTGCATTGCCTGTGTTTCCAGTTCCTATCTGTACCAGTGTACATCCTCTGATCTAGCCAAATTTGTAAAGTAGATTTGGGATCATGGTAGTGCAGGAGAGGGAGGGAAAGCATTTAGGAACTAGAGGAAAGTTGTATACTTCATTGCTGCTACACTGCACCTTGACTGGCTCGTCTCCTCCCCGCAATCCTTCCGTAAGGGGATGTCCAGTTGCCTACAGATGGGTTTTGGGTCCCCACTCGCTCTCCCCCTCATTCACAATGATAGATTTTTTTAGAACCACTGCTTCAAATATAATTGAAATTGAAGACAATTTTTATATTAAGCTTAACCCTTGGTTTGGTTTTGTTTTTTTAATCAAGAAAAGGTTTCCATGCCAAAAGAAACAGGTTTTCATAGTTATCAGGGATGGGAGTGGAATGGTGATAAGATGAAACAATAGCTTAAAAAAAAAACCAAAACTCACTGCCATCTAGTCTAGAGCTACATACCATGGTGTTTTAAAACAAGTTCATACCTTTTCATAAATACTGTTGTTGTTTTTTTCAGTGGAGTCTAATTCTCATCCTTTTGGCTGCGCTGTATTGAGGGAGTTATGAGTGTGGTGGGTTCCAAGGGTAGGGCATTGCCCTTTCCGTTGGCCTCTCTTTCATGGGTCACTACTGTAGAGGGTGCCAGCTGCTACGACACCTGGACGCTTTTGGAACCCAGGAGAACGTTTGTGTCATGAGATGAAGTCCTCTCAGATGAAGTCCTCTCACAAAAGTCATCTAGTAAACTGGCCCAGAATCATTTTATCTTATTTTTATCACCTCCTTTACAGCTAAAAGTATGTTCACAGTAAAGAAATCTTCTTACGAGTTTAAAGAAATCTGAATCCAATTATTTAATATAACCTGAGTTATAAGAGAAGGGGGGAAACTACTGAGGTGTTAGCTAATATGTGAGATCGTTTTTTCTGAACATCCTATTTAAAAAATATTTCATAAGGAATCACTTCCCAAAATTTTAATTGCCCAAGAAAACTCTTAAATTTACCTTCCCATATTCCCATGGAGGAGTTCTGTTGGCCTAGTGGTTACGTATTGACTGTTAACATTAAGGTCAGCAGTTCTAAACCACCATCAGCTCCAAAGGAGGAAGATTGGGCTCGCTACTCCTATACACAGTTTAGCCTTTTCTGTCCTATACGGTCACTATGAGTTTGGCACTGATTCTGACAGTTATCCTATGTTGGGTTTCCAGGGCTGTAAATGTAACAGAGTTGATAGTCTCATCATTCTCCCATAGAGCCAGCTGGTGGCTTTGAACCTTTGACTTTCCAGTTAGCAACCCAATGCTTGACTTAGTGCCACCTTTATTATAGCATGTTTTTCTTCACAATATGCCATTGTTTTAGAGGTTAGTCCATTTTTTTTTAATATACTGGATGATATGATAATTTTTAACCACTTGGAATAAAGTACATGTTATATTATGTCATAATTTCCCTTAGGAGTTTCATCCAAGCACATTGAGTTTATTTTTAATATAGGTTGATCGTGAATTAACAAATTAACATAGTGGCTATATACTAGGTATATGTTAATGATCATTATGTGCAATGACAAAACGACTTTTTTAATAACCCATTTATTATTTTTTAACTCAAGAAGTAATGGTTTTACTCTATTTAAATCATAAACATCTTTAAATCCAAACATCTTTAATCCACTCCATAAACATCTTTAATCCAGATTGGAAATCATTTCCATTTTGAATATTCATTCATTCAACAAATATTGGAGCACCTAGTCTGTGCCAATAAAGTGTGGACCATTTGCTTACTTGCTTATGGATCTCTCTGTTTTCAGCGATTTGAGGTTTTCTTGGGTGGAACAGAAGGAGGGCTGCCTTTAAAGTATGTCATACCCACCATAATTTCCATTTAACACCCTGTCTTGCTTATCTTTGTATTTCTCTGCAGTGCTGACCAAATATATAGCGTAGTTGATAAAGAAAGGTTTTATCAAAAGTTGACAAAAATCTGAGTATTTACTTAACCTAATATTTAATGAAATAAGAATATTTAAGATTTTGCTTCCTCTATTTTAATGAGCCAAATAATAGTTGTTTGATTTTTAATGCTAGGCTATGTTTATTCTAAAATAATTTTTACAGTGTTTTCTGGTTACATTTCCATCTCTGGTTGCTGAGATATTCAGCATTGATACAAAACCTACAGAGCTCATCTTACAACAAAGGAGGTTATAAGAAGAAAACATATGGGGTGCTATACTTCTAGACATAGAAAAGATGAGAACTGAGTAATCTGAGAAAAGTTCTCCCTTTTTCAAATATATATAAACATACCTTTGGCCACCAAGAAGTAATTCAATCCTTTTTCTGGATTAGTTTCATTTCTGAACCAAGGTTATTATAGGATTTGTGATTTATATATATATTTTTTTTTATTTAAACATTTTATTAGGGGCTCATACAACTCTTATCTCAATCCATACATATACATACATCAATTGTATACAGCACATCTCTACATTCTTTGCCCTAATCATTTTCTTTTTTTCTTTTTTATACATTTTATTAGGAGCTCATACAACTCTTATCACAATCCATACATATACATACATCAATTGTATAAAGCACATCCACACATTCCCTGCCCCAATCATTATCAAAGCATTTGCTCTCCACTTAAGCCCTTTGCATCAGGTCCTCTTTTTTTTTTCCCCTCCCTCCCCGCTCCCCCCTCCCTCATGAGCCCTTGATAATTTATACATTGTTATTTTGTCATATCTTGCCCTATCCGGAGTCTCCCTTCCCCCCCTTCTCTGCCGTCCATCTCCCAGGGAGGAGGTCACATGCGGATTCTTGTAATCAGTTCCCCCTTTCCAACGCACTCACTCTCCACTCTCCCAGCATTGCCCCTCGCACCCCTGGTCCTGAAGGTATCGTCCACCCTGGATTCCCTGTGCCTCCAGCTCCCATATGCACCAGTGTACAACCTCTGCCCTATCCAGTCCTGCAAGGTAGAATTCAGATCATGGTAGTTGGGGGGAGGAAGCATCCAAGATCTGGGGGAAAGCTGTGTTCTTCATCGGTACTACATTGCACACTAACTGACCCATCTCCTCTCCTAAACCCCTCTGTGAGGGGATCTCCAGTGGTCGACATTTGGGCCTTGGGTCTCCACTCTGCACTTCCCCCTTCATTCACTATTATATATATATATATATATATATATATATATATATATATATATATATATATATATATATTCTTTTTTTTTTTTTTTTGCATGATGCCTTATACCTGGTCTCTTTGGCACCTCGTGATCGTACCGGCTGGTGTGCTTCTTGCATGTGGGCTTTATTGCTTCTGAGCTAGATGGCCGCTTCTTCACCTTCAAGCCTTTAAGACCCCAGACACTACCTCTTTCGATAGCCGGCACCATCAGCTTTCTTCGCCACATTTACTTATTCACCCACTTTGGCTTCAGCAGTTGTGTCGGGAGAGTGAGTATCATAGAGTACAAATTTAATAAAAGAAAGTGTTCATGCATTGAGGGAGTGCTTGAGTAGAGGCCCAAGGTCCTTCCGCCACCTTAATACTAAACCTATAAATATAGACACATAGATCTATTTCCCCATCCTCCTATATATATTTGCATGTACATGTCTTTGTCTAGACCTCCATAAATGCCCCTTGCCTCCTAGCTCTTTCCTCCATCTCCCTTGACTTTCCTCCTGCCCTACTACCATGCTCCATCCCCACCTGGGCTACAGCTATACCTCTTCTCCACACAACCTTACCCTTGATCATTCCCCACTAGGCCTGCCACTCCCCCCTCACTACCATTTTGGGTCCCATGTTGTTCCCTTGTCCCTGTGTTTGTTAACACCACTTCCTTACCCTCCCCCACCCCAAGTCTCCCCCCCACCGCCCCCTCCCCCCAACTGTCAGTCCCATTGTTTTTCCTCCAGATAGTTCATCCAGCCTGTCCTATTCAGACAGACCTGTGGAGACACTAACATGCACGAAAACAAGACAGAGGAAAACAAAGCAACAGTATACAACCAGACAACAAAACCAAACCACTGACAAAGAACAAAACAAAACACTTCACAAATGAAAAGCTTGTAGTTCAAGGATATTTTCTAAGTTGCTTTTCCTTTTCTCTGGTGGGATGTGAATTGTTTATATATTGATTTACACAAGTAGTAACATTTTAGCAAGTCTATGGATATGTGCGAAAAGTTACTGAGTAGCCTTGATTTAGCTAGCCAAAAAGTGATACTGTGGCACTGTGATACTGTAACTTTTCAGTATCTTTCAGTAAGAACTATCCCACAGTGAAGTTCCCAAAACCCTGAGTGTTCATTTTAGGTTGAGTTGTATTTATTACCTAATAAGGAATTAAAGTAAAATTTGTCTAACCTTTATGCACAATGCTTTGATTATTTTTAACTTTTTTTGAGTCTTAAACCAGTGCATCTTCAAGTAGAATATTTGGGTATTTAGAATTTATAAAGAAGAAGTTAATAATCATTCATCCATACTAAGAGATACCTGCTGTTAATGTTTTGGCAGCTTTTGCCCAGGTTTCTCTTTCTTCTCTGCATGTTGTATAAAAACATAACTTCTTAAAGATACTATGAAGATCATGCATTTTAAATGCAGTCTGTTTTTAAAACTTGCCATTTAGATTCTGGTTTTGGCAGGTCTTTTGTGGATGTGGATGGGGCCAGAAATTAAGTAATGTTGTCCATCAAATTGAAATCGACATAGATTGACTTCAGAGCCTTTTTCCATCATTATTGTCTTGGTGTAGCCATAATACAATTTAACTAGTCACATAATGTTAAACATTCGATTCATTCCTCTTTGGACCTTCATGTAAATTTTTGTTTGTACCTTGAAGTGTGTTCTTGGGGAGTTTTTATTTCTTTTTTTCTTATAAATCACTTTATTGGGGGCTCGTACAATTCTTATCACAATCCACACATCCACCCATGGTGTCAAGCACATTTGTACTTAGGGAGTTTTTCTAGAAAAAGATTGACGACTTAGGAATTATGATAAAAATTTAATATAGATATTGCTATGTAACTATTGATTATTAGCTCAAATTTAGATATATATACACAATAAAGTCTTTGAAAATGACTCTTTCTACATCAAGTCCAAATAACTTTTAATTTAAAAAGTAGTTTTTCTACAGTGATCCAGGGCAAAAGTTACTGTTCTTTTTTTGTCAGCCATATCTTTGCACATAACTCACATTTTTTTCATATTTCTCATCCCTGATTCTATATCATTATAATTTTTAGACAAACATCATATAGCAAATGGCAAATTAAAAACTCTAGGGCTATTTTATTCTTCTACTTAAGCCAATCAAAACTAGCCAAAAGAGTTGTACAAAATGAGACATAATTGTGGCCAAGTCCAGGTGAGTTGCAACTTGAAGCACTAAACAACAATGTTAATAGTTACTTTGTTGAACTTATTAGAATTGTGGATAATATTTCTCTTATTCTGGTTTGTAAGTTTGTATATCATTTAATTAGTAAAAGGAACAATTGTTTTGTTAGTATTTTATAAGCAGAGTTATAAAAGTAAAATGGGAGGTATATAAAACAAAAATTTTAATGTTCTTTCACTTAATAAACCAATAGTAGAATTATGTGTAACTTCCCATGTTGGACATGACTCAGCAGCACATTTTAAACCTGTGATTTTTGATACTGCAACTATAGGAATAAAGTTCTTGAGCATTGTGTAGACGTCATTGCTTTTTTCCTTGATTGTAGACAATACAGTATAAAAGGATTTGCAAAACAACACTAAGTTTATCGTGACGTAGAATTAATACTAGGAAAGGGGCAGAGGAAGGTGGGAAGCAGCCTGTGCATTTTCTCCACAGCTGCCCTCTGCTTATGTTCTGGTGGGGAGCTACAGCTGGAATTATCTTATTACTTCCCCAATATCCTTCGTCCTTTGCACTCAGAAATGTTAGAATAGTCTGGAAAAAGGAAAAGTTAAGCAATCTCTTAGCAACCATAGGAGGATAATTATTATACCAGCCACAGAGAGTAAATCAGATTTCCGTTACACAATAAATATTGGAGTGGTTACTTTATAGATAATACAGATGAGCCTATTGCCACACAATACTGAACTCACTGAGTGTGTGTGGTATGAAACTACTTTAGAAAGTTTTTTAAAGCTAGAGATCATAGAAATGTATATGTAGTCTCTATGAATTTCATATATGGAACTTTCTCTTGTGGAGGGTTTTGTGATATTCCATCACATAATTTTAGCCATATTTCCATAGTAATTGTTGCTTTTCAGGGATTATATATTATTCAGTTGTATCCAAATTTAAAGGGTGTTTTGGTTGTTATTTTCTCAAATTACACAAATTCTGCAAATAGACTTTTTGGAAGTGGCAGTGAAATATTTTTTCTCATTAGATGGGCAAATGAGTGAATATATGGCTCGTGTGGGCTGAAACATGAGGAAGGGATCATTCTGTCACCTGTTGTTACAGAATACAGACTTACTAGCGGTAGCTTGGTAACATAATTGAACATATACTTCACTTTTCATGGATTCTCTATATGGGAGCTAATCCAACAAGAATACTGCAAATGCACGAAAATAACCTGCTTAAGGAGTCACATTGCAATGTATGCAACAAAAAGTTGGAAACGATCTAAATGCTCGTTATACCGGATTGACTGAGTAATTTTTAAAGTCAATTGAATTGTGTCCCCTTGAAAGTTACATTCACATTGCAACCTCTGTACCTGTGAATGGGACTAGAACCCTGTTTGAAAAGAGGGTTTTTCTTTTGTCAGAGTCAAACCCAACCCAACTCCAGCCACCGCCTCTGAGCGATTCTGACTCTGGACTCGCATCAACCCTGTAGGACAGTAAAACAGCCCCATGAAATTTCCCCATAAAATATATATATATATACATTTTAAAAGAAGAGTGAATGTGGTCTTGTATATAACTGTGTTTGTTTCCCTGACTAACCCTTTCCCTCTCCCCTCCACCGCCTACTAATTTTTATATTGACAAATATAAACATCGGACTTCTGCAGATATTTCAAAACATAAGATTGATCTTTAATTTTTTTTCAGGGGCAGGATAGGTTTACTTCCAGCCATTTCTGTGCTTGCCATACTGCCTGGCACAGATGTCAATCCCTAGATCTCTGTCCCCAGGTCCCAGCGTTCTTAGAAGTCAATCCATGTATTCTTTGTCAATTACAAGCTATAAGATTCCCCAGTCAAACCAACACCTCAAGAGTGGTTTATCACTCAGGAAAAACCTAAAGTATTTTTCAACTAAAAGAAAATTTAACAGTTAATTCAAAGCAAGAAACCAAACCAAACTCACTGCCATCAAGTTGATTCCAACTCAGCAACCGTGAATATAGGGATTTCAAGGCTGCAAACCTCTGGAAGCATACACTTTCACCTTTGTCTCATGAGGCAGCGATGGGGTTAAACCACTGACCTCGGCAGTTTGCAGCCCAACCAGGACTCCTCCTTAGGGGTCATCAGTTACTTTGGGGGGAAGCAAATCCTGTAAGTAATTCCCTCATCCCCAGCAAAGGGATGGGGAGCTACAAAGAGCCAACTCAGTTGTTCCAAGGACCCTAAAGCTTTTTCCATCCTAACTATGTTTCAGAAGTAGCCAGAATGTGTGAAGATTTTTTTTTAATTTTTGTTATGATTACATTTCAAAAATGGTTGTTCCAGATTTTACTCTTGTGTATACAGAATTAGCAGTAAATGAAAGTTGCATTTTCCGTATCACTGTTTTTTAAAAGTTTCAGAATTGTTACTATATATTCTCACAATTCTTGGATAGTATCTCCCTTATTGTCCACTCAGATTTCAAGTGATGATTTATTTAAAAATAACTTCAAGATGAGTATTTTAACCCATATCAAACAATTGTAAGTTGCTTGAGTTTCTTTATTAGCTAAAACCCATTTTTGGTATGTAATTATAAATTATAGTAAATTAATTCTATCTATTTTGGGAAACATTTTAAAATTGAACGAGGTCATCTGTTACCCAACTGTTACATATATTTTCATTTGCTTACTAGTGAAACTAAACATGTTTTGGGATTGTTTCCCTAAAAAATAGATGTCATTATTTTTTTTTTTTTAACAATTTATTGGGGCTGATACAATTCTTTTCACAGTTCATACATATACATACATCAACTGTATAAAGCACATCTGTACAGTCTTTGCCCTTATCATTTTTTTCTCTTTTCTTCTTTTACATTTTATTAGGGACTCCAACAACTCTTACCACAATCCATACATTCCCTGCCCCAATCATTCTCAAGGCATTTGCTCTCCACTTAAGCCCCTTGCATCAGGTCCTCTTTTTTTTCCCCCCCTCCCTCCCCTTTCCCCCCTCCCTCAAGATGTCATTATTTTTAATCAAAAATGACTGTGGTGCTATTTAATTTATGGAATAAATTAATAAGTTAATAAATTAATAAGTCAGTACCGTAAAATAGTGTTATATTACCATTTTGTTTGTCCAAATAAATTGTAACGTAAGTTTTATGATTTCTCCCCTTATTTAAAAAATTAATATTTTATGAAAATGTATACAGCAAAATATATTAAATAATCTGTATACATTATAGTTCAGTGGTATTGGTTATATTTTTTGTGTGACAATTTTGCTATTACTGCTGAAATTGTTCCCCTTTAATTTAGAATCACACACACATATAAACAAAAACACCCCATCTTCTCTATTCTGTAGATTGTCGATTTGCTCTCATATACTTAATCTTTTAAGAGAACACAAATATAAAGCGCCATTCTACTTGATCTAATTTAGACCAGTTGTTTGGTCAAGATTATACACAGAAAGCAATGTTCTTTGATTCGTTAAATGGATGGGATAGGTAGGAAAAGAGAATCGTCACCTTTTGGATATTAGATCCTTGTTATTTTTGATGATGGTAAAAGCAATATCCAATATGAAATATGTACAACTTCACTAAGGCAAATGAAGTCACTAAGAATTACAGAAATGTAAGGGACAATTTCGGTAAATTGATGGAACATACACAGCTTTATAACAGCAGTGACAACAACCAGAAAATATGTGCGAGCATCCAACAATTGAATGTATCTACATAGACAGATAAAGAACATGTATGTGTATTGGAAGGCATATACGAGAATATGTAAGTGCATGTATGGGTATATCTGTAGGCATTTGTATATCATGTTTGACTGTGGCATATGTATCAGTCACATGGGGGAGTACAGTTACGGAGATTTCCTGAACAAATCTAAGACCTCAAGGGATTGGTTTACTGGGCTGATTAACAGGCTTGGAACCTGGTCTTGGGCAACAACTCAGTCAACGGTCATAACGCATCCTAATGAGAGTGCTCTCCATTCTGGTTTGCCGACTAGCATGTGGGGGCCGAAAAGCTTATGAGCAGCCATCAATAATAAAACACTCTTGGTCTCTTATCTGAAGCCAGAGGATGAAGGAAACAGATTCAAAGAAGAAACTAATCCATGGGACTAATAGCCTTTTCTAGCCCAAGACCAGGAGAAATGGTGGCCAGTTAACATAACAAACGGTTCTGACTCGGGATACGGTAGAGGGTTCTGGATAGGATAAGAGGAAAAAGTTGGACACATTTTGAAGTCCTAAAAATGGCTAAACTTAACTTTTTAAGTCAGAGATTTAGAGGAACACCCGAGACTATTGCCCTCAGACACCCCTTTGAACTTAGAACTGAAGCTATCCTAGGAGGTTCTCTTTCAGCCAGATAGCAAGATTAGCTTGTAAATATCACCCGTGAATTAATGTGTCTCTTAAACCAGTGGGTCTCAACCTTCCTAATACTGTGACTCATTAATACAGTCCCTTATGGTGGTGACCCCCGCCCCCAACTATAAAGTTATTTTTGTTGCTATTTCATCACTATAATTTTACTACTGTTATGAATCAGGCAACCCCTGTGAAAAGGTCATTCAACTCCCCAAGGGGTCACGACCCACAGGGTGAGAACCACTGCCTTAAACAATCAACTATCTGAGATCAGTAAGTCAAACAAGCTCACTCACTTCCATGGAGTCAGTGCTGCCTCAGCGTTCCCCTGTGGGCTTTGGAGCCTGCAGCTCCTGTAGGTCAGCATATACCCCATAACAAGATAAGGCAAGAAGGACAGACAAGCTAGATCAGTTAGAACAAGTCATGGAAATAATGAGGATGCGGACACATTGTGAAAATGATAACCAATGTCATTGAATAACTTGTGTAAAAAGTTAATTCGGGAAAAAAATTATGTGGGAACCTATTTGTGTGCACGTTCATCTACAACATTGTTTTAAAGCAAAGACCACCTAGACAGTAGTTTTGTGGTTTGGGCCAGTCTTGGGGTATCCCGTAAATCTGTAATCTTTATGGATTTGGAATTTCATTCCACATTTTTCTCCTCTTTCATTGGGATCCATCTCTCCTGGCCATGATCAGAATGTTCAGGAATGGTAGTGGGGCACCATGGGGTTCTTCTGGTCCGTGACACAACCAGTAGTGATTCGTGCAATCAATTAGTCTCTTCTCCAATCTCTCAGGATCCCCTCTCTCTGTTGTACTCAGTGGGTAGAGACCAGATGATATATCCTGAATGGCCACTTGAAAGCTTTCAAGACCCCAGACATAGCTCACCAAATATGGAGCTATAACAAGAACTCTAAAAATAGTTATGTGCTAATTGGCTAGATTATTCCTCAAAACTATACCCCTACACTTTTGAACCAAGAAAAATGTTACACTCTTAATTGGATGAAACAATCTAACCTAGATTCTTTATCTCAGTCATTTTTAACAATGCGTGTTTTGTAGTTTACTTATGTTTGAGTTGTTTAGATTTTTAAATCTCTGGGTCAGATATATTTCTTGATTAAAAAAAATAAAATGATCCCAGTTTTGTACATGTGTTTTTGAAAGAATATTTGCTGGCTATAGATGTTTGGTCCACTTCCCAGGAATTTAATATCTATCAATTGTTAGCACATGGGACTACTGTTACAAAAATTACCTGAAAGTAGCAGTTAGCTAGTTTTGACATATTTAATTTTAAAGAACACAATCCCAGATATGTATTTTTAAAGTTTAATTTTTAATCCCCCCCCTTAAAAAATAACAACTATTTGCTTTCAGAGAAATTTCACATCTTTTACCATCTTACTAAATCCTTGCAGACATTACGATTTGTAAATTGAGAAAATTAGTGCCGGAATTACTAAGTGCCACAAACCTATATGGTATCGCAGAGCAAGGATAGAACTTTAATATTTCTATTTATAAATTTAAAATATCTTGGTCATTTAGTGTTATCGGTTAATTTTACCAATTTTATGAGCGAGATCTTTTAATTCCACCTTAATCTCTTGCATATAAATTGAGTCCTAAGTATTTCTCTTCTAAGTAATTAGCAATCCAGACTGATTTATTAATTCTCCAAAGTCATGGACTGTTGTCTTTCTCCTTTGGATCCTCTATATAATACTTGGTACATATTCAGTGATTCGTTAAATACTAATTGAGTACAGAATATTAAATTTGTTGTTCAGTTGCTGATGTGGCTTTATTCTGACGACTGGGTGATATTCCCATTAGGTACCTGAAGAGGATACTTCCAGCTCTCTAGTGAAAGACCACTTTTTCCAGCAAGACACAGTTGTCACCAGTGAGCCTTATAGAAGCTCAAATATAAGACCTTCTCCATTCGAAGATCTGAATGCCAGAAGAGCCTACTTGCAAAGCCAGGTCAATCAGGTGAGAAGATAAACATTTTTCAGGCTGTTAATAAAATGTCTGAAAATGGAATGTGTTATAGGTCATTAAGACAGTAAAGTCTTATATAGATGTAATGGTCGGGCCAGAAATTTGAATTTAAACATTCTGGTGGCAAAGGGGAATATATTATTTCTAATCTCATTTATCTAAGAAGGAAAGCATTCTAGCCTCTTGGTAACAAAAAGTTTACCTAGCATTATTGTATAAAAGTCATACTCAATTAAAGGTGAAAGACATTTTTAGCAAACATACCTATTATATAATAAACACACATTTCACAAGGTTATTGCCTGTAGCATACCTCAGAAACTGAAATTGTACTCCTAAATCAATTCAGTGAAGACATTTTCACTGGGATTAAATGTTCAGACTGAATATATCCAAGTTAATCTAAAATGAAATCTTGATTTCAGTACATAACTCTTATCAGAAGACAGTTCTTGACCCGCATTCTCTTAGTGATGGTAGCCTTACTGTTACTTTGTGAACTGAAATCACACCCATCATTTGACAACAAAAGGCCAATCAAAATGATGGTAAACAATTTTTTAAATATATCATTCTTCATAGGTGGTAAATAAAAGATGCATTACAATTCCATAGCATACTGGCTATGCCTTATAGCCCACCTGGGTCCTACTTAAAATTTGACCTGAAGATCTCAAACATGCAGTTTGCGTGGTAAGAAATTTTCATAAGCGAGAACTGTATGCAAAAGCATTCCATTCGACAAATTAGTCACATGAGTTGTGTCTCACTCTGTGCATAGAATTGCGGATATCTAGGGAAACAACCAGTGGTTTCTGTACAGAGTTCTGCTCTGAAGGTGAGGTAGTGGTGCTGTGGGAACACAAGAAGGCGCGCACCGAATTTACTCTGAAAAGATAGAGGATTGCCTCAACTGTGCAAAATGAGGGAAGTGTTAGCCTATTGAAGAGTACGTGATGAGATTGGAATATCAAAGTTGTTTGTTTTCTTCGTCTGGACAGCCAGTTGATGCAGTGCCATCTATTGAAAAGCCCAGGCTTTCTGAAACCACTGCGTTGCAGTTTCAGTTTTGTCAGGTGACTAGATAGTTGAGGCTGTTTCTGGTCTCTGTTGTGTTCTCTTGGCGTCTGTGTTTATTTTCATACCAGCGCCACACAATTTCAGTTGTTAGAGTTTTGTATTAAATCTAGGCCTGATACTTAAGTCCTCCAAATTTATGCTTCTTGATTTTTGTTCTTAACCTAGTTAAGATTGTTCTCTGTGGTTATGAAAGAGATGAGCACATCATTTCCCTTTCTTGTACTATCATCAAGTACTATTATGAAGGTTATGTTAGTTTCAGAAAATAAGTTAGGCACTGTTTCTTTTATGTTAGTTTGTGGAAGATGTTAAGATTGTTATTTCTTAATGTTTGGTAGAATTCTATGCACCTGGGTCTGCAATTTCTTTTGTGAGACGGTTTTTTTATTAGATTCCATTTCTTTAGAAGGCATAATACTTTTCAGGCTTTCTAATTCTTTTGTGTCTACTATGACAGGTTGTGTTTTGAAGGATTTTGTCTATTTCGGTTAGGTATTTTAATTTATGGAATAATGATGAGCTTTTCCCATTTTTCTATTTTGATATTAGAGTTCTGTGCCTTTTTTATTCTTCTTAGTGATTTATCAGTGTTATTAGCCTTTTCAGTCACTTCACTAGGGACTTTTTGCTCCTCTTGATTTTTAGTTTATTGGATTCTGCTATTTTTCTATGATTCTTCCTTGGAATTTCACTTTTAGCTTCTTGAGGTAGATGCTTAGATCCTTGGGTTTTTGTGTAAGTAACCACTTTCCTGAATTCCAGAACACTTTTACCACCCTAAAGAGAAAACTCATTTCCATTCACCCTGGCCCCAGCCCCTGCTACCTTGTATGTACTTTCTGTGTCTGCTTTCTGGAAATTTCCTATAAATGGATCAGATCATGTGTGACCTGTTGTTTGTGACTTCCTTTATCTTTACTTAGCATAGTATTAATCAATGTTCTTCCATGTGGCATGACATTCCTACTTATGGTTCAATAATATTCTATTATATAGGTATACTGCAGTTTGCATATTCCCTAGTTGATGGACATTGGGGTTACTTTTTAAACTAAATTTTGCATATATAAGACCTTTAAATTTTGGGGGGGAGATTAGTGCCTTTATCCTCATTGTTTTACGGTGTTGCTTTAAAAGGGTAACTCAAATTGTGCTTTTTAATACTAGGCTTGAAGTATGTTCAAAGTACACTGTTGGTGTTTCTTAAAGTAGGTGATACTGCCCCCTGGGGGGCACTGGAACAATCCAGGAGGTGCTGCAAATCCAGATGTGTGCCTACACTTACCCTGCCTGCAGGACGGGCAATATAGTACAAAAGTTTTAACTGCCACAGTGGAATCTGAGTAATATTTTTTTTTCTTTTGTCCTGCAACAAATGTGGTAGGCCAAAAAAAATTGGGTACCTAAAGTCTGTTGTTTGATTAAATATAAAAAAATGCATTATTTTTTTTACTTCAGTAGAAATTGTTCCTATTTTAGATAACATTCAGTCAGCCAGACCTAGACATTCAGAGCAGAGGTATGGAATATACTCAACGGCAAATATCCAAGGAATGTGGAAACGTAAAGCCCCCAAACAAGGTAAGCAATCCCATTTCTTCTGATAATGATTTTAACTGATTGATATTTGGTGAAGTTTCAATCCTTCTAATTCTCCATATGCTGAATTCTAGTAGAAAATCTTCCACTGTAGACACTTGCTAGGCATATACTTACGGAGCCATATAATTTAGACTAACAGTTAAAATGTTTTTATTTAGTGTATATTATTAATAATCCGATGATGGGCTGGGGTTTCAACTTTTGAACATGCTAAATCTTCTGAAATAAAATTGCTTTAAGTATTTCGATGCTCCATTAATTAATAGAATTTTTATATGTGAGAGAAATAAAAATTGTTAGTGTTAGCTCTGTCGTGACTCTGGATTGAATTTAGGTTAATTTCACTGCTTTAGATAGAGCCTGTAGGACTTGAATGTTTTTAATTTACTAGATTACATCCATCACCTCACTTCTTACCCAAACCTGGAATTTATATTAACCGGATCCTGCAGGTCTGAAATAGAAATTCACTCCAGCATGAATCAGTTGCTTACTAATTGCATCAGGGATAGGAGTGGAGGATGTGATCCGGAGCTGTATTTTTTTTTTTGACTGGGGCTATATTCATAAAAGACTTGGTTTGGGGGAGAGGAGGGGTTGGTGGTGGTGGTGGTGGGTGGGTGGGGGTGTGTGTGTGTGGGGGGGTGTTCGTTCATTTTGAGGACCTTCCCACATCCCAGGAAACAAACCCACTGCTGTCCAGTCCCTGCTGACTCATGGTAACCCTAGAAGGGCTTCTGAGACTGTTATACTTAGGAGAGCAGACAGCCTCATCTTTCCCCCGTGGAGCAGCTGATGGGTTTGCCCCGCCGGTCTTGCAGTTAGGCACTATCCAAAGCGCACCCAGGAGGGCCGCCAAGGGCTTTCCGCCTTGACTGTCCATATCGTCAGGTTACACAAGCATGTCTGCCCTTATTGCAGTTTCTCATCTCTCCTTCATAGGTTCCGTTGAAATCCATCAGACATGTCAGCTTTCAAGATGAGGATGAGATCGTCAGGATCAACCCTCGCGATATCTTAATACGTCGCTATGCAGACTACAGGCATCCTGATATGTGGAAAAATGACTTGGAGAGAGATGATAATGACTCCAATATTCAGTTTTCAAAACCAGACAATAAAAAATCTGATTATCTGTACTCATGTGAGGATGAGACTAAGTTAAGTTCACTCAAAAACTCTGTGGTATTTAAGACACAGCCCTCCTCATTAAAATTTAAGAAGTCAAAACGAAGAAAAGAGGATGGTGAACGTTCTCGCTGCGTCTACTGCCAGGAAAGGTTTAATCATGAAGAAAATGGCAGAGGGAAATGTCAGGATGCACCAGACCCTATTAAAAGATGCATATATCAAGTTAGTTGCATGCTCTGTGCAGAGAGCATGCTCTATCATTGTATGTCAGACTCGGAGGGAGATTTTTCTGACCCCTGTTCTTGTGACACTAGCGATGACAAGTTCTGCTTGCGATGGCTGGCCCTGGTAGCTCTGTCTTTCATTGTACCGTGTATGTGCTGCTATGTCCCTCTGAGAACGTGCCATCGCTGTGGGGAGGCATGTGGGTGCTGTGGCGGGAAGCACAAAGCTGCTGGATGAAAACGATCCAGTGCCAAGATGAGCTTACAATCTTTGTTTCCAGGAATTAGCTAGCTCGGATTTGTGGAAGCTTTTGGCAGGCAATGTCGAATCTTGCCTGGTATCTATGGGCCCACACGTGGAAGAAGCAGAACTCGGCGGTTCTTGGCATTTCACAGATGCTCGCCATGCCTAACTTTTCCCTTCGGTGCATGGCATGTTTTGTTACAGGTTGTAACAAGGATTCGCAAAAAGGAAACCATTTCTGGTAACTGACTAGAAAAAGTGAGCGTACACATGATGCAACTAAAAGGATTTAAATTTTGTATATTTATGCATTTGGTGATGGGACTTTCAAAGATCTGAATTCATTAGGACATGACCTAAAAGTGTACTAGGGAACAGTTGATTTCAGTCTAAGAAAAGTTAACACTTGGAAATTTTAAGAAGTAAAACAAGTACAACTAATTCATTAATTAGTTGGGTTTTTGGGGAAGCAATTTTATGTATAAATAACAAATATTTATATTTAACTAAATGTAAGGTACGATTACATATTAAACTTTTCTTCCCCTTCCTAGTTCTAAAGTAGATATATGTATGTATATCTACTGTCACATTCCATTATATTTTGAATATTTAACTCATTTAGTTAATTTTTTTTTCCTTTATGTGAGTGATTTGATCTTTTTTTTCATCCTCATTTCCTAATGGCTACAATTTATAGTTAGTTATATCTGTACATTCTGGTAATCTAAAAACCTTAAAAATTATTCTAATAGCCTTGAGTGACCAACTTTTTTTAAAGCACAGATGTAATTGTCTAATGTTCTGATGGGAATGTAACACTTATTTTTATATAAAAAAAGAGACTGAGTAAACATTATAGAAAAAAGTGGGGTTTTTGGTTGTTTTTGTGGTATTCAACCAGCAAGTTGTTTTCTTTCAGAGTTTCCTCCTTCAAAACATTTTCTTGCATTTACAACTATTTTCCAAGAGAAAAGGTGTAACTGGATAGTTCGTTGCAAACTCTATCCTGGGTCTTCCATCCCTCATTGTGCTGTACCAGGATATGTTCGGCTGTGCTACTAATTTTTTTAGCTTAATCTTCATATAACAATATAACTTTTCTCAGTTGCATTTTATTTAACTGACCAAAAGCAAAATTATTTTATGTTAAAATATGTTTTAAATTCTCCGAAGAGCATATGTAGTCCAACATTGTGAATGAGATATCTTGTACATAAAAATTTATTTCTTCTGCAGAGCATTGTATTACTGGATGTTTAATTTACAAAGTAGTTGGGTAAATTTTCCAACTGTTCAGAGTACTTCAGGGTCAAATTGTCTTGTCGTCGTCGTTGCTGTTACATTAAAACTCTAACAAAGGAAGGGGTTCTTTGAGAACATTCCCTCAGAGGAAGATAGTAGTTAAGAAGTGTGCCTTTTTCTGATGGCCTCCACTTTCAGAAGTGATGAAAATTAAATCACACTACCATTTAAAAGCTCGTTTTCTATGCAAGTTTTTAAATGTCATTTATGTATCTTTCTTTTTACATACATATCACATTTGTGTTAGCCGTCTTTTGTCTCAGACCAAACTGAACAATGTATATAACACTATCTGTCTGTAAAATACTTTTTTTTAAGAAAGCATTTATATTTATATATGACAGCTTGAACTGACAACATTGTGTATATAGATCATCTTGAAGTATTATTTCACATTGAAAAGAAGAAAAATATATTGATAACTATAGATGTTATGAAGAAGAGGTTATTTCTAGTTTTGTATTAAAAATCAATTGGATGAACTAAATCCAAAACATGACACTGTAGCAGCCGTTTTAAGTCTTATTTTTCCTGTTTATATATTTGAACGCTGCTGCACCAGATGATCTTCCTCTCTGAAGTTTTCAGCTAAACTTGGTTTCTAGAATAGACTGTTAAACTTTCAAAAATCCTTTCTATTGGTCAAATGGAAATACTGTTTTTCTTGTGAACGAATTTTCATATTTGTAAGTGCTGAGTCTCTAATTCAGGTTTGAGCAAGGTGTGAATAACTGAAGAAAATAACTTGCTGGCTGTATAGGAAAACGCTGTGGAAATAAACTGTGTGCATATGTCTGGGAAGAACAAATTTAATCATTTCTTCTTTTAAGCACTAATCAGTATAGTGCAACTCCTGGTCCTGTACTGTATTTTATATGCAACATATATGCTTTAATATTTTAATGTTTGTGCATTAATATTTTCAATTTGTTTAACCACTTTGCTGCTAAGATTTTGCCGTCCCATCCCCATTTTCCTTTACGATTTTAAACAAGTTTCTTCATTAAAAAATTAAGCTGATGAAATGATTTCTATTTCATCTTGGATCTTTATAGTTAACAAACCATTTTCCAAATCAATCTAAAACACTAATTGATGTCATCTGACTCCCTGTGTAGAAATTTTTTCTTAAGTAACTTAGAATCCTTAGGTGAAAACAGATGCTCGCATTTTTAAACACGTCAGCAGGTACATTCTGGAACATCTTGTTTTCCATACAGATGTGACACTGCCAATTGGCTTCTCCTTAACCTTTCTCCTCATTTTTTTCAATCTGGTAGTAGTAGCAAATGGCTAAATAAAAATGCTTAAGTAACAGTGAATATTCGAAATGAATTCATCTAGTTGATAAGAAAGACTGGTCTGGTCTGATGAGCTTGTATTCAAAATTGATAGCTCTTCACTGATGGTTCTGACTTGATTTCTGAAGAAATGAGGTCTGATTCATCAGCACCATCTACTGGATGCATGGTTTACAGACCAGAGGCAGAGATGGAAATCGGTATCAAACAGGGCTCATCACTACCAATAAAATATTATGAAAACGGGGGCTCCTCCTGGGGGCCAGGAGTCAGAAGGATCTCAGCAGGATGTGGAGTGACTCTTTTTCCTAAGCTGTGCTGGTTCAGTGATTTTAAAGCACTTTGTTCTTACATATCCTGTTTTAAAAGGATATATAGGTGTTTAGAACTGGCAATCAAATTTAACGGATGTGCTGAAGCAGTTAGAGCCAGTTCTCGCCACGCACTCCCTCCCCCTTTATGTCAAAAGTCATTACGAGAATTCTATTGCTTTTCCTCCCGTTAACAGGGAGAATGTTTTGAATAAGCAATCTGCTGTATGCCATCGTGACAACTTCAAAAGAAGAACGTGAGCGAGCAAATTTGTGTGTGTGTGTGTGTGTTTCTGAGATGATGTCAGGCCAGAGTTAAAATTAAAGGGAAACACTTGAAACTACCTATTTTCATTGGTTATTCAGCAGGTGCCTAAAAAGAGCTTTTGTAATACAGGCAGTCCCCAGGACCTGAAGGAAATCTATTTTTCCATCACATCTTTATGAATGTGTAGATCAATTGAACAGATGCACATGGTTCTTTGTTTAGCCTTCCTTGGGTGCAAGAAAAGGCTTCCGTGGCCTTCTCATTAATTTCAAAGCTGCATGGCAGCAAGTGAAGGTGAGAGAGAGTGACGGAACATTTATTGAGGGAGGGAGGGTTGGTTCAGTCATTGCCAGATGAGGGAAGTTTGTATTACATTAAAGAGCATGTAGGATTGATTCTTCATCCAGGACTGCCTGTCATACAAATAAATGCATTTACAATTCAAGTGGTAGAGCGTGCCTATCTGATATTTTGGGTAAGTCTTGCAGTTTCTTAGTAATGGTGTGAGTCCCCAGAGCACAGGAAACTTCTACTTTCCCTCTAGATGGGACGGTTCAAAGAACTGTCAGATTTGGCGATTACACTTTGAAATGAATGTCTTAAGAATGCTTCTTTAAAAAAAAAAAAAAAAAAAACTTCGCCCCAAACTCCATTGAGCTCAACATCCAGGTTTTCAGTATCTGGTGAAAACCGCAGGTTACTTACTGTTACTCTCACGCTAGGTTTGATCTTGATGGGTCACATTTCTAAATGTAAGAGAAAGCACTAGAAACTTGCATTACTGTTGCACTAAAAAACTAAAAGGTCTATAAACGATAATAGCACTATACGATCCTTTGCAGTGAATCTTACATAAAAATTTAAGAACTGAAAACAACCCATAACCTGAGGTTATTTCAAGTAAACCAAATAAACAAAAGGGCTTTAAGGTATTAAGGTACTGTTTGCCTAGCAGCCAGGTGGTTATAAAAAAACTTTCATATGCTTTGGTACACTGATAAACGTTTGGCCATTGTTCCTGAAAGCTTCTTAAATTGCTAAGTTGTTAGTTTTGAAATTTTTCAAGAGTAATCTAGTTGAAAACCCTTTGTATTAAAGATACTCGGATTTTTGTGAACATTGCCAGTATATAGTGTCATTTGCTTTCTATTCTTGACCTCAGAAGTGCCTCACTTGTATATTATTTCCATTAAAAGCTTGACTGCATTCTTTCTAATAAGCAATGAAAAATTGTTTAACCCATGTCATAATGTATCTCCTCCTCGATAGTTAACTAGCTTGATAGTTTTGAGTATATAATGTAAATATGCATATATAAGTTTGTTCGATGTTTTTGTTACATCATACCCATGTAATTGGACATACCAGATGATATCATAAGAATTTGTTTTAATGTTTTTCCCCCTGCAATTACCTAATTAAACCTATCATGAAATTTAAAAGAACTTTTTCCTTACTCTTTGAGAGCCTGTCAGGTTATCGTGTGAGGTAATTATTATTGAAGGACAAGGTGGTAGTGCCAGAAAGAAGTTGATCATACTTTTAATTTTCATCCTTTAAAGATATTTTTCCCCAGGGTTCAAGTAAAGTTTATTTTGAATGCCTTCTTAGTTCAAGAACATGTTACCACTAAGTTTGGACTAACTACCTTGAATGATGGCTAGAACATTTTTTAACCTAATACTGATTTTTTTTTTTGGTCAGAGTTTCACTGCCTAGTTTTACAAACAAAACTGAAAAGGCCACCTCACTGCCTCCATGCTGTCAGTTCCACCTCATGGTGACCCTTTAGGTCAGGCAGCACTGCCCCCGTGGACTTCCCCCAACTTCTTCAGGAGGTAGAGTGAGTGCCCTGTCTATCCCACAGAGCAACTTGACAGTTTCAAACCTCCAACCTTCCTATTCGCAGCAGAACACCTACCCGCTTAGCCACCAGGGCTCCTATATTATAAACGATAATTTAGATAAGGAAAATATTTAGGACAATACTTATAAAATAGTATATCTTGTGACCAAAATGCACGAACTTTTAAGAATGCTCCTTAAAGGCAAGGATTTCGAGACTTTGCCTCACGTGCGCTGAACGTGTTCCCAGGAGCAGTGCCTGGAGAAGGGCATCGGGCTGGGTCCAGTGGAGGGAGGGGCAGCGACAGAGGAAGGCCCTCCACCAGCTGATGGCACGGGGGCTGCGACCCTGGGCTCAGACACACAGCAGTTGTGAGCACGGGGCAGGGGCGGGCAGTTTATTGGACAGTTGACTTGGTGGCACCTAATAACAAAAGACCACAATGACGGATTAACTCTGCTTATTTGGGAAGGAACAGTGTATGCCTTTACTGTGAGTTATGAAATGGCTAGTGCTTATTTCTAAGTCTTCTCTCACAAGGCCGGTCCCTTACACTAGACCGCCAACCTTAAGGTGGTGCTTAAAACTCAGGACGCAATAGCCTGGTGGTGGGCCGAGTCCATTAAAACAGCCGTTCTCAGCCGGCTGGTCCAACGACCCTTTTACAGGGGTCCCCTAAGACCACCGGAAAACACATTTCCGATCTTCGGAATCAAGACATCACTCCTCTGTCCGTCTCCAGGCGGGTCCACCCACCTACAAGTACCTGGCTACACCATGCTTCAAGACATTTCATTTCTTTGTCATTAGAAATATTTCACAATATTGAGTTATATGTTGTTTTTGTGATGAATCACTATACTTTAATGATGTTCAATTTGTAACAATGAAAAGACATCCTGCCTATCAGATATTTACATGACAATCCATAACAGTAGCGAGATGACAGTGATGAAGTAGCAATGAAAATTTTACAGTTGGGTCACTACCACATGAGGAACTATGAAAGGGTCTCGGCATGAGGCAGGTTGATGACCGTTGGGAGAAAAGCCACGTCAACCGCTCTTACTGTAGCACCCAGGGCTGATAGGAGTCTGGACTTGGCAGCATCGAACACCACCACCGCTCACATTTTTGTTTTTAATTGGAAGCATTGAAACTTGGGCTTCCGTTGGTATAGTAGGATACACACTCAAGTTCATAGCCAGTGAGATTGTACTTGGGGCCACTGTACCCTGCCCTGCATCACCACACTCAAACGGAGTTGCTAAGAATCAGTGGCAGTGCGTGAAGTTTTAACAACCTTTCATTTTTTATTTATATAACTTTCTACATGATCACCTTTTGTCCTCAAATGTGTTGTCCTCATTTTTACTGAGGAGATTTAAACTTTAAAGGATAAAAATATTCCCAAGATCATTTGAAAAGTAACCAGAATTAGGACCAGATTCTTACTCCCAAGCCCATATTTTTTAGTCACAGTGCAGGGGCCTTTTGCCTTTCTGTTAAGAGAATTTCAGATAAACTTCATAAACAATTGTATTAATGTGTTAAAATTGAATTCTGTTATTTAAATGTGGAGTTATCCGAGAGAATATTTTTCATGATTACCACCTTGTTTCATTTCTGGGCGCCCTCTTCATTTATCCTGCTAAACTTTGATGAGCTGCCAAAATTTGGCATCGGCGATCCTTGCCATTGGGGAGACAATTGAAATGCTTCAAATACAGGATGTTTCAATATTTCATTGATAGTGTTTTCCTCAGGAGAGTCGACGTCTCGAGTGAAGAGGTGGTTTTTTCCAAGGAAGAAAGATACTTGGGCTATTGAAATCCAAGGGTTTTCTCTGAAATGAACGAACTAGCACACACTCCACCCCCTCAAATGATAGGTCTCCAATTGCCGTGGTCTGTAAGTAGTCCACAGTGTGAAACACCATCGCTGTTGTAGTCTCAGGCTACTTATACGTGTCAGAAAGATGCGATTTGGATCACCTTTTCACTCCTAAGTATTGGTTGTGCTCACCTGGAAATAAGTTTGACCCCAAACCAACTGCTCACCTCATACAGAAATAATTAGTGTCACACGGTGCTTAATGAGAATACTCAAACACACACTCGAAGCAGCAGAATGTGGAAAAGCCATGTATATTCGAACCTGTGTCGTCTAAGGATCAACAAAATTCCATGTGGATTTTTGACTGTACCGGAGGTAGGCACCTCTGACCTCCACATTGTGCAAGGGTCAACTCTAATTAAAAAGAACCAAGAGGCTGTGTGTTATTAGGAAGGCAGTATTCTGGACAGGAAGAATTCTAGGATTTCTAGACAATAGCATTTAAGAAGTCTTCATTTTGCATCGCCAAATTGTAAGGTACAAATTTGTGCTTTTTTGTTTCTAAAACATCCTAATGCAAATGTTCTTGAGGATTTTGTCAGAAGTAACTTTTTCGTGCCCTCTGTATTTTCCTCTCTCCAGTTGCCTTTATAACCTCTCCCCATCTTTTTAAAATCATGAATTCATAGAGAAGAAAATTTCAACAATACAACTCTTTAATTTTTGCATACTTCCAAAAAATATCCAGCAAGCCAGAATTTCTTTTTTTTTATCCATGAGGAAAGCCAATGTTTTCACAGTTTTTAGAGACAAACAAAGTTGTATAAATTTATGTGCTTCCAGCCAGTTCTTGCTAAGGCACAGATATATGAACCAAATTACTTAAAATTTAATCGAATGACTACAGGCTGTCCCCAGAATACAAATGAGAGCCATCCCTAACAGTGTCTTTAAAACTGTGTAAGTCGGACCTGGCACATCTGGTTCTCGTTTCGCTTTAGTGCAAGGAGGGGATCAGCCTTTTCAGTAATTTTTTTTTTTTAACTACAGCAAATGAAGATTTGTAGTAAAGAATTTGTTTCAAGTAGGCATTGGTTTTATCCACTGAGGGCAAATTTACATAACATTAAACAGCATGTAATTGGCATTAAGCTAGCATTTGCCCTGGGTCTGCCTCTACTAAAGGATTGTGTTCACCAAAGTTTTGGGAATGGGAAACGCCTTAAAGATTGCTTCCTGCAGCACACATGGGAACGGATGCCCAAGAGCTGAAGACGTTCGAGCAAGGTTATGTAGTAATTTGTGTAGACCATAGCTTGCACCCCATGTATCCAGCTGCTTACAGTGAAACTCGTACTGCCAGTTCAACTTCGGGATTTCCAAAATGGACGTCATTTAGCCCCATCTCTCAAATATGTTTTTAAATTTTCCTTCTCTACCTTGCAAGACGACCCCACTATCCAGCCAATTGAAAGCTGGTCAACACTTTTAACTTCCTGTTTCCCATCCCCCCCTACCCCCCACCCCCGTCTGTTCCCACTTCCCTACAGCTCTATTTCCTAAATCTGCCCCAAGTTCCTTTTACTCACTGCCGCTACCCTAATAGAAATCATCCTGCACAATTCACATCAGGCATTGAAGCACTTCTTTGTAACACGAAATTGAATTTTAAATAGGATTGAGATTGTAAATGACAATATGCCCGACATACATGAGACGAGTCTCTCCATCCTTGCCTCAAAAGAGCACTCTGGCTGTACTTTTCCCAAGACAGATTTGTTAGTTTTTTTGGCAGTCCAGGGTATTCATCTTTTCTAGCACTAGTTCAAATGCATCGGTTCTCTGATGGGGGCGGTGGTTATCATGGTTTTCCACTGAGAATCTGGGAAAAGAAATAGCATCTCTGGGTGCTCAGCTTCTTTCTAAAGGGTTGGTTGGAAGTTCAAATCCTCCCAGAGGCAGTCACCTTCAAAGACCTGATATACTTCCAACTGACACCCCCCCCCCATTTAAAAGCCTGTGGACCCCTTGCCAGCATGATCGCTGAAGGCAAAATGGGTGCACAAGCAATTGTGAAGAAAGCTGATGGTGCCCGACTATCAAAAGATCTAGTGTCTGGGGACTTAAAAAGGCTTGAAGTTAAACGAACATCCATCTAGCAGAGAAGCAACAAGCCCACAAGGAAGAAGCACACTAACCTGTGTGATTATGAGGTGTCGATGGGATCAGGCAACAGGCATCAAAAGACTACAAACAAACGAAACATTGCAGAGAACAAGGGGGTCGCTTTCATCTGTAGACAATTGGACATACCTCACGGAAGAGTCAAAAGGGTGTGTTGAGTCAGCCAAGGTCCAGTCTAGCGTAGCATCAATGAAACACAATATTCCTCTGTTTCTTTGAGGCTTCCTCACCTCCCACCATCATGACCCCAGTCCTGTCTCAGTTCTGGCTAGACCTGAGCATGTGCACTGTTACAGATAAGCGATCACGGCACACAGAATCCAGGTCAGATAAACCCCTGACCTGGAACAGACATGGGAGTAGTGACACTAGGAGCATAGGGGGAGGAGGGGGAAGCGATCACAATGATCAATGCATCTCCCCCCTCCATGGGGGTGGATGAACAACAGAAACCATGGGGGAAGGGAGACAGTGGTTGGTGTAAGATATGAAAATTATAATTTATCAAGGGGGGTAGGGAGGGGAAAATGCACTAATACAAGGGCTCAAGTAGAAAGAAAATGTTTGGAAAATGATGCAGGCAACATGTACAAATATGCTCTATACAATTGATATACAGATTGTTATAAGAGCCATAAGCCCCCAATAAAATAATCTTTAAGGAAATATAAAGCCTGTGGAGTGCAGGACTACTCGCACAGGTGGCTGTGAATTGGCACCAGCTGGATGACAACTGGTGTAAACAAGTGATTGTTTTATGTCCTCTTTTGCTGCTTTTAAAACACTTAGTTGTGGTTTCAATGAGAGTGTACAGAGCAAATATGCCTTGTTATGTGACAAAGATTGCAATCCTTCCAATGGAACAGCACTCGTTCCACGTCCTCCCCATGGCTCCTCTCCTTCCCCGGCTTCTGCCCTGGGCAGATGCTGCCCTAGGGGTCTGCTGCGCTTCATCAGTCCGGGAAGCCTGGTCTTTTGTGTTTTTGTTGAGTTTCATTCCACATTTTTCTCCCACTCTATCTAGGGTCTTCTCGTGATTTCCGGGTGGTCAGCAGTGGCAGGCAGGGGCCTCCTACCAGTGGTGCATTGTCAGGGTTGTGAGCCTGACATTTGCACGGCTCAGTCCTTTGGACTCTTAACACAGCTCTGTGTCTCCACTCTTTGCTGCATACAAAGCAAACGATAGCTCCTTAGCTGCCTAGTCAAAGCTTGTATAAGACCCCCCCTCAACAGTCAGCAAAGCAGGGGTGAAGCATTGTCTTTCTAGATAGTTACGCTCACTGACCATGGTGCCTCCTGAGACTGGTCCGGAGCCCCACGTCCAGCAACCCATTCCCTCCAGGTCTTTGATTATGGCTAAGAAGCTTTCACTCTGCTCCCTGTATACTATCTTCATGGATGCTTCCTTATTTTTTAATAGGTATTTTTATTACGGTTAACCTGTTCTGTCACTGTTGTATAAGGGATGTGTTAGAGAACAGATAACTTGACTCGTTTGGCGCATACTTACTCTCATCCATCAAGTTGATGCTGACTCATAGTGACTCCATAGGACGGGGTAGAACTGCCCCTGTGCGTGTCCGAGACTGTACCTGTTTACAGGAGTAGAAAGTCATGTCTTTCTCTCCAAAGCCTGGTGGTTTCGAACTGCTGGCTTTGTGGATCACAGCCCAATACATAACCACTACTCGACCAGGGCTCCTATATTTGGTGCATAGATTATGGAAGAGAACCCTGTTTCAATCATGAGAAATACCCAGATAACCTGGAGATCAAAGGAATTAACTTGGACGCATTAACAAAACGGTACTACCAGTCATGTCCGTTGGGAACAAATTGAGTGTTTTATTTGTGTACAAAGAAAGAGTCAAGGGAATGACTGATGACCAATCTAAGACAGAAATGGTTAGTGCTTATTCCGTATCCGCGGGCTTCTCTATATCTAAAAAAAACCAAGAACCAAAAACAAACCGAATTCACTGCCATCGAGTCAATGCTGACTCAGAAACGCCTTGACTGTGGTTTCCAACTGTCACCCAACACGTGACCCCTACACCACCAAGGCTCCTCCAGGTCTTCAGGCTCCATGAACAGTAGTTGAGGGCACAAGACTACTTTGATTTGATGTAATATGAAGGGCAATGATATGTCTGTCATATTTGGGCCAAGACAGTTAAGAGTCAGTGTGTCTCTTGTCTCTCGGCTGCCTGCAGAGGTCTTGAAGGTGATGAGTAGTGGCTAGTGTAGGTCATAAAATGGAACAGGGTCACCTGAACCTCCTTGTACTTTGTCTACATAAGAAATAGACTCATTGGGGTGGAGTGGAGACCCAAAGCCCATCTGTAGACAATTGGACACACACACACACACACACACACACCACAGAAGAGTTACAAGGAAGGGACAATTCAACCAGGGTGCAATATAGCACCAACGAAAAACACTTCATTCCTCTAGTTCTTGAATCCTTCCTCCCCGCCACTACCATGACCCAGTTCTACCTTACAAATCCAGCTAGACCAGAGAACACACATTGGTACAGATAGGAGCTCTCAACACATGGAATTCAGGACACATAAAACCCTCAGGAACAGTGGTGAGAGTATCAATATCATGAGAGTAAGGGGGTGGGGAGAAAGGGGACGGAAGGGGGAACCCATCACAAGGTTGGATATATAGCCCAGGGGGACGAATAACAGAAATGTGGGTGATGGGAGACAGCAGTCTGTGTAAGACATGAAATAACAATAATATATAATGAAGGATTCACGAGGGTGGGGGAGGGAGAGGTAAGAAGAAGAGCTGATACCAAGGGCTCAAGTAGAAAGAAAATACTTTAGAGATGTTGGTTGCAACCTATGTACAAGTGTGCTTCATACAATTGAAAGATGGGTTGTCATGAGATTTGTAAGAGCCCCCCCCCCCCAATAAAATGATTAATAAAAAAGTAGACTCGTTGATTTTTGTAACTGGCATTTTATTGGTTGTTTTGAGATCAGTACAGAGACATTATGAGCAGTTTGCTCACAACTCTAATGTACATACCCAAATCCCAAAGAGGCATGTAGATAGAATTCTCCTCCAGTTTCCAGTGACTTCCCAACTTTATGCTTGGAGGCAATTCTTTTTTTTTTTTAACATTTTATTAGGGGCTCATACAACTCTTATCAAAATCCATACATATACATACATCAATTGTATAAAGCACATCTGTACATTCTTTGCCCTAATCATTTTCTCTTTTTTTTCCTTTTCTTTTTTTGCATTTTATTAGGGGCTCATACAACTCTTATCACAATCCATACATATACATACATCAATTGTATAAAGCACATCCGCACATTCCCTGCCCCAATCATTCTCAAAGCATTTGCTCTCCACTTAAGCCCTTTGCATCAGGTCCTCCTTTTTTTCTTCTCCCCTCCCTCCCCGGAGGCAATTCTTTAAGAGGTTATCAAGTACCGTTACATTCTAATGTTGATAAACTGTTACAGTGTAAGTCCCACTAATTCACAATTTAGTGTCACATACACCACACACACATATGTTCAGCCCTTCGCAGCAAGTAAAACCGGGCTACCGCGACCATGGGTGATACAGAACGGGCCCAGTTCTGATAAGAAAGCCATGCTCACAGAATGGTTTCAGACACAATTCTATTAAAAACACCTACCGGGAAACAACATGTTAAGTGTTCAAGTCATAAGAATGCATGATGGTGAGCCAAATTGCCATTAAGTATGTTTTGTACCAGGGATACAAAATGCCTCCCTCCCAGCCCCTAGCCCATAGAATGTTAATGTTGGCACCCAAGACGGGCAAAGCCTCCCACTGACAACATCCCTCTATTTCCTGATTGTTCCAGCATACAAACAGCCAGGGAATGCTTTCACGTCTTAAAAAAAAAAAACTTTAAGCATTTACACTTTTAAAAAACGGGGTGAAGTGCATTTCTTCTTTCTTAAAAAGGGAGACGTCGGACAGGGCAAAATATCACAAAATAATAATTTATAAATTATCAAGAGCTCATGAGGGCGGGAGAGCGGGGGGGGGGGGGGGTAAGAGGAGGACCTGATGCCAAAGGTTTAAGTGGAGAGCAAATGCTTTGAAAATGATGAGGGCCAAGAATGTACAGATGTGCTGTACACAACTGATGTATGTATGGATTGTGATAAGAGTTGTATGAGTCCTGAATAAAATGATTTTTTTAAATGAGTTGAGGTTAGTGAGGTGCTTTTGAGTGGAGTGAGACTAAGGCAAGCATATAACTTGTCTGCAGACACCCATCGAGCTCAGAGTCAAGTTCAAATATGTTTTTTTTTAAATAAACACATGCATGTAAAAAATGTTTCTGGACCTACTAAAGAAAGTCGCATTTACAAAATAGTTGATAAAACTAGTCCTCTGGATTGTACAAGAAGGAAGGCAGATGCAGGCATGATAAGACATGGTGGATAAACATTCATCAGACTTGACTTGGCTTCTTCTCCTGCTTCCTCACAGGCTGGACTCTCCTTTTCTCCACTTTCGGCAACTAAATCTTTCGGCTTCACCCTGTTGCCCCTGTGCTTCCTTTTCCTTGCTGCCTGCTCTTTTTTGTCTGAAGATGTATCCCTTGCTTGCGGCCTTGTTTGGCTTTGTCCCCCCACCTTTGTAGGCTCCGGTTTCATGGACACCTCGCTGATCTTCTCTTGGGCGCCTCCTTCGCCGCTCCTGCGGCGGCCAGTTGACCTTCCTTGGGGCATCCTGGCCGTGGGGAGGGCGCTTGCCATGTGCCTGCGGACCGAGGGCCACCAAGAGCTTTCTCTAAGCTGGGTTGCCCTGCTGCTGCTGCTCTGCCTGTCCCCCGAGCTGATGGGACCCGACAGAAGGGGCCTCTTGTTGAGATAAGCCCCTGATACTTGGGGATTTCAGCCATACCATCTACCACTGTCCTGGCAAAGACAGTGACAGCATTTCCCTGAGTGGTTTCTTTAGAACACCGATTCCTCCTTGGCCGGTGAAAGCAAGTTTAAGTAAAAAGGGAATCTCTTCCTTTGTGTTGTATTTCTTTGTATTGTTGCGTGTCACTGGGCCCGTTTTTGACACACGACAACCCTAGCAGACAGTGTCGCCTGCCCCGTGGTGTTTCCTAGTCTGTGAGCTTTACATGCCCAGACTGACACATCTTTCTCCCACAGACTGCAGCTGGAGGGCTCAAAGGACCTACTTTCGGGTTAGCTGTCAAGTGCTTCACCACTGCAAAGCCAGTCTCCCATTTGTTTCGGTAGGACCATTCATAGCTCCCCATTCCCATTAAATACACCGTCAACAATCCGTCTGAAGAAGCAAGCGTTTATTAGTTCTCCGAGTGGTTAGTGTTTGTTTGTCTAACTCTGGGTACAGGGGAGAGAAAGACACGGCAAGAGACTGGAGACACCTGTGCTTACTACCAAACCCCCTGCCCCGCCAATCACTGGGCGTGAAGGACGTTACTTTGCGAAGGCTCACACGTCATGCCAGGGTATTGGCATGGTCTCCCCAAGATTAGACAACTGCACGGAATAGAGAGTGGTTCCGCCATCAGATTTGCATTTTGGAGTGATTATTAATTATTCAATCAATATCTATTGAGGGTCTCTGGGGGTTCCAGCAAGACGCACAAAGTGCCTGCATTCATAGAATTTACATTTGGGGTGTGGGAGGGGGGTTGTCAAGCAAAATTAAACCAGAGACTTGAAGCCTATGCAGATAATTAATATGCAGCTGAGATAAAGATTATGTGGGTGACTAATCTCATAGTGACCCTATAGGACAAGGAAGACTTGCCTTTGTGGGTGTCTGAGACTATATCTTTTGCTCTTTTTAATTAAAAGATCATTTTATTGGGGGCTCTTACAGCTCTTATAACAATCCATACAGCAATGTATCAAGCATATCTATACATATGTTGCCATAATTATTTTCTAAACATTTACTTTCTACTTAAGCTCCAGGTATTCGCGCCTCTTTTTTTCCCTCCCTTTCCAACCTCCCACCCTTGTGACCTCTTAATAAATGATCAATTATTATTATTTCATATCATACCAACCGCTGTCTTCCTCCCCGCCACGGTTTCTGTTGTTCGCCCCTCTGGGTGGGTGTGGGAGTGTGGTTATGTGTCAATCCTTGCAACTAGTTCCCCCTTACTCTCCTCCTTTCCCCTACCCTCCTGGTATGGCTACTCCCATATCTCTTTACAGGAGTAGTAAGCCCCATGTGTCTCCTGAGGAACTCTGCTGGTTTTGAACTCCTAGGAGTCTAAATTGATTCCATGGTAATTGAGTTCTGAGTTCGGGGGTGACTAATCACAATCTCTCTGAGAAAGTGTCTTGGACACGCTCTTCTTTCTTGATGGGAGAGGGCCCGCTCAGACAGCACGCTTCTCTTCCCTTTCCCATCTTGTGAGCTAACACATGATGCCCGTCCCACCCCAGGGAAACTCCTTCCATCAGATCAGGGCTTCACCCTGAGTGAGGGTGTTGCACCTTAACCTTCATCCCATACCACCGATTAGGGGATCATATCAGATCGTGTCCTGCACGGTAACCACATCATGTCATAACTGCCAAACCCCTGAGGATCATTGTCCAGCAAGTTGACCTATAGTTTAGAAGAAGACACACCATGCAGGCCATGACAAGTGACTTTTAAGAAGAGTCCTAAATGCCATTAAGAAGCCAGACAGGTGAACATTAGGGGAAAGTGTATTTCAGGAATTGGAAATGGTGCTCACTCATATTTGACTTGCCCCTCTGTTTTGGCACACAGGAACATCATGCTTCTCCTCCATCCTGCAGGTAGGTGGAGTCATAAATAAGTCTGGAAAGTGGGTTAGGAGAGGAAGTTTGATTTCTCCCAGGTTAATACAAGACCTTCTAGTACCTTTGCCTCTAGCTCACACAACAATAATGGAAGGAAAACCAGGATGGGAGTGAGGATGGGAAAATATGAAGCAATCATGTTGGATTCGTAAGCCACAGTATGGGGGTTTTATTTGGTTCTAAGTGTCAGAAGAAGGAATTGGAGGACTTCAAGTGGGGAATGATAAAATTTACATTTTACAAGGGCTCAAGAAGAAAGCAAATGTTTTGAGAATGATGAAGGCAACACATGTACAAATGTGCTTGATACAATGGATGGATGGATGGATTGTGATAAGAGTTGTACGATACCCCAATAAAATGATTTTTTTATTTTACATTTTAATTTTTTTTTTTAGCACTTTAACTTTTATTATTTTAAACTTAATTTATTCCCGAGCCATGAGTGTTTGCGTCTTCAGTTTCTTCTGGGAAATCTTTTTCTTCTGTGCAACCTCCTCTTCTGGTTTGGGAACGATATGTTCCTTCTCAGTCAGGGTCATCTCAATGTGGCAGGGGGAGCTCATGGATGGGTTGATCCGACCACGAGCTCTGTAAGTCCGGCGGCGCATCTTGGGGGCTTTGTTCACCTGGATGTGCTCAATGACCAGAGAATCCACATCTAAACCCTTAAGTTCAGCATTACTCTCTGCATTTTTAAGCATGTGAAGCAAAAATTCAGCACTCTTTTTGGGTCACCGACCCTGGGTCCAACCCCATTGCTTGGCCTGGGCATACCTGCCAACACCACCATTGTACCGTCGGAAAGGCACACATTGCTTCTGCAGAGTGACGTCTTTCAAGTATTTGGTGGCTTTCTGGATGTGCATGCCTTTGATGGCCTGGGCAGTTTCACGGGTGTTCTTGAAGTGGACCCGGAGGTTCGACCCTCTTGATTTGCAGGATTTTGTAGGGTTTTCTGGGTCGAGTGAGTAGCGAACCATCTTGACAGGTCACCTCAGGCCGCTACAGTTAGAGGACATTTTAATTTTTAAAAGATTACTCTGGCGACTGTATCGAGAATTACTGGGGAGAGAGGAAGCAAAACAGAAAGTTAGGAGGCTGTTCCTATTTTATCATTTATTTGTTATTTTGTATAGTTGATTTCTTATCAGCCTAGAGCCCTGGTAGTGTCGGCATTATGGGTTGGTCTGTTTGCTACCCATAAGGTTGGCAGTTTGAAATCATCAGTCTGTCTGCAGGAGAAAGATGGAGGCTTCTATTCCAGTAAAGATTTCGTCTCAGAAACCGACAGGGGAAGTTCTACTTTGTCCCACAGAGCCTCTATGTGTTGGAATCAACTCTGCGGCAGTGACTTTGATGTTTGTTTGGACGACGGTCATGGTCATGAAGGAGAGAAGTAGACAGAGTCTACCTATACTTTAGAAGAAAAATGGCCAGGACTAAATGGAGCTGGAGGGGAGAACCAGTGAAAGAGGTGTCTTAGACTGAAGCAATTGGAGCGCAGGTAGTTTCCCCCCAGCAATGTGGGCCAGCATGGGGTATGCGCAAGTCTTGGCAGGTAGCAGGAGAAGGAGCATGCAGTGTTGCATTGGCTTGACTATGAGACTGAATACGGAGTTAAATATGTACAGCAGCGCTGAGGGGTCATCTACTTCAAAGATGTAAAATTGGTTTTAACATGGTCTTTAGAGTCAGGTCCTGGATTGGAAATTCTTTAAGAATCAAGTGTGTCTGGGAAAAGATCGATCATAAGGCCAACCCCTATGCGGTCAGTCACCCAGCGGCTTCTTCAGAGAACAAGCCTGCAAAAGAAATAGAGCCAGGAGCGTTGGGAGCATCAGTAAAGGATGCTATGAAGAGAGCAGAGAAGGAATGGCCTCAACGGGTGAGTGATCCACTGTCAAATCCTGCTGAAAGGATGAGCCAAAAATAGAGACGTAATCATCGAATCTGCTAACAAGGAGGACATCAGTGGCTCCTGGATAGCCGTCATTTCGGGCTGCCTGACAGGTTTGTAATGCCCATCCCATATTTTGTCAGTTTCCTGCATTGAAGGCGCTGTGTCCCAGGGAAGAGTAGAAAAATGGGTATTTGCCAGTTTCTCTTGCGTCTCTGTTGCAGGCGTGTGGCGGTCATCTTGACTAGAGACAGCATCAATAGGATAGGAGACAGCATGAGGAAATGGCTCTTCTGTCAAGCATGGGGGTGAATGTTTCCAATTCTTCTGAGGGATTAGACGCAGGCCTCCTCGAACTACGGCCCCACGGGGCCACATGTGGCCCGCTGAGGACATTTATCCGGCCCGCCGGGTGTTTTTGCCCCATTTTTTTTTACTTCAAAATCAGATATGTGCAGTGTGCATAGGAATCTGTTCATAGTGTTTTTTTAAACTGTAATCTGGCCCTCCAACGGGTCCACAGGACAGTGAACTGGCCCCTGTTTAAAAAGTTTGAGGACCCCTGGATTAGAGGATTCAGAAGTCTTCTGAAATCTTGCTCTGAAACAGCTCGGTGCTGACAGGCAGATGGGAGTAGCAGTAGGATTTGATGAGAACAATCTCCTGGTTTGCCTTAATGTTTTCCGGCCGAGTTCCCTAGTCTACTCAGAGATGCGGTGAGCTTCCCAATGTTCTTCGATAAAGTATATTCTATTTAAATAAGTGAGAATGGATTCTGCTGCTTTTTCATTTAAATCTCAATTTAGCGCCATGAATAACACCCTCTCCCCACCCCCAAATTCATGCCTATGACCTCAGCCTGTGACCTCTTTTGAAAGTGGGGGTCTTTGTGATGGAATGTGTGAGAATCGGACCACACTGGATGAGGACATGTCTTCAGTCCATTGACGGAAAGTCTCATAACTAGAGACGGCGTCGTGGCACACGGAGAAGGGTATCAGTGAAGACAGAGACAGATTGGTGTTGCTGCTACAAGCCAACAGATGAATGCCACGGGTTGCCAGAGGGAGTCACCAGAAGCTGGGAAGGGGCAAAGAATCTTCCCGTGAGGCTTCCGAGGAAGCCTGGCCCCGCCGGCATCTTTATCTCACACGTCTGGCCTCCACGGCTGTCAGAGAGCAAACGCTCATTGTTTCAAGCGACCCAGTTTCAGGTACTTTGTGAGGCAGCTCCAAGGAACTCATGTACCTGCCAAGATAGCATTTAGTTTGTTTATGCAAATGAAGCCATGGTCAGTGTGTACAATGTTTGAAACTTTATGGGAGGTCCTTTGTGATGAGAGTGTCAAAGGCAATGGTCGTCAGAGTGGGTCACTGAGGGGCTTCACATGGAAGGGCAGGAGTCTGTAAAGCCATGGTAGTGGCTAGATCATCAGGGAGCCACTCCTTCTGCCTCACATACCTGTACTCCTCCCGTGGTCCAGGGCTAGACAGCCTGCCGTAGGGTCTTTAAAACCAACAGATGGACTAATAAAAAAAAAGAGAACTGCTTTCTGTTGGGAAAAAATAACAGCAAAAGCCTTCTGAGACAACAAAAACCTACTGGATGGATGTTCAGTAGAACATGATCAGAACCGATAGACACCTGCCCATAACCTGTGGAGGTTTTAGGCAGCACATGCAGTAGTTCAGTTCATGTCGGTCCTCATCCAAGTTCAGTTTCTTTTCAGGTCTCCCCACCAATAATGATAGGCCTCTCCATTCTTCCCCTCCTTGGTCTGAAACACCTGCAGAAAACATTTTCCACATAACAACCGACACCTGCATAAGCCCACACAGCCTTCTGGAGACAAACTCGTTCTCAGAGAGTAAGAGAGACACTATCCTGACAGCCACCTGACGTGGAAAGGTTTCCCCTGCCAATAAAGCAGGTGAGATGGCCTACTACATTGTTAAACTGGGAAGCTTGAGTTTTCCAGACTGGGTCCCAGGGTCTAAGTTTTGCAGAACAAAAAATACTCCTTCAGGTGTCATACCTAGGTCTACACATAGCTGAAGGCGGTGCTTACATTGCTCCAATCCTTCCTCGAAAAACATCTGTGCTTTTCTATTTATGTGACTTCAAAATAGCAGGTTTGGCATCAAGGGACTCAAATCATGTGTCTTTGGAATGTTCTTTGCGTCTTGAGAACAAAACCAAAAATTTTGAAGGGGCGAGATCAGGGCTGTAGGGCAGATGGGATAAGGTTTCCAACCAAAGTCTTATGGGACAGCCCTTGCTGCCTTCCATTGAAGGTGTGACAAGCCACGTTGACTAGAGAAACACTCATGTATGTGTTAGAAAGAGCTTTCTATCAAGGAGTAAGCGTGTCCCAGCCCAGTCCAACTCAAGCCCATAGCCTGGTACTAGTCCCTAAGTTCTCTTTAGCCTCAGGAAACCACATGCAATGATATAGAATGCAGGAAGATCCAAGGCCGGTGGATGCAAAGTCTCATAGATCCAAGGTCAGGAGAAACGCCTCAGGCCTCTGGCAGCTGCCTGGGTAGACATCCAGGGGAAAGGGGAAGACAAAGAGGAAGGGAAGTTCCCAGGACCCTCCTTAAGAGAAGGTCACATCCTAAGGAGATATCATCAGGCAGTACCCTAGTTGACAAGTTAGATGCACCCCTACACTCTTACAGAGCTTCAAGGTGACATAAGTTTGTGTCACTATCACAGCTGAGCAAGTCAAAAAAGAAAAAAAAACACTTCTCAGCACAAATCAATGCATTTTTCAATTTTCTTCAAAATAAGCCCCTTTGTCCTTTAAGAAAATCTATCAAGATTCTCACATTGATATCCCCCCAAATTGCTACATACCCTTCTGAGCTAATCTTTCTGTCTTGATTTTAACGGGTCCAGCAGGTCCCCTTGGAAGCCCCTCTTTGGATTTAACATTGCTCTCCAAAGTATCCTGGTAAACTCCACGACTCCTGTCTGGTTACGCTTTAGTCCATAGCAGAGTTCATTTGCTTCCTTAAAAGACTGATGGAAGCAGGAGCTCTTTGAGCTGGCTGATTTTCATGTGATGCTTTTGGTACCCATTAAGCAGAAAGCTTACAGAGGCCAAGATATTTGCTAACAATTGAAAACGCCAAGCCATGTGAACTCTAAAAGTTCATCAATGGTTAAAAGTACACCAATGGTTAAAAGTACATCAATGGTTAAAAGTACATCAATGGTTAAAAGTACATCAATGGTTAAAAGTTCATCAATGGTTAAAAGTACATCAATGGTTAAAAGTACATCAATGGTTAAAAGTACATCAATGGTTAAAAGTACATCAATGGCTAAAAGTACATCAATGGTTAAAAGTACATCAATGGTTAAAAGTTCATCATCAATGGCGAGTCTATGGTCTTCTTCCATCTGTGTTCTCTAGAGAAGCAACACCAGTGACGTTTATGGATGTGTATATGGAGACAAATTTAGACCAGGAAAGTTTGAGAAGCAGGCATGTCCAGGCAGGTTCCAAGTCTATTGATGTCAGGCTGGAGGCTTCTACCGTCTGAAGTGGCTGTGGCACTAATGAACGCAAGCTGGGGCAGGAAGATGACATTGGCTGCAGAGGCCAATGAATCCAAGGGTGGCAGGTCAGATGGCAGGGTGCTGACAGCTCCCAGGATCGGCAGGCAATAAGGCATGCTGTTGACTCCAAAGAACTGGAGCCAGATGCAGGATCCAGACCCAGGAAAAGCAAAGCACCCCTTTCCCACGGTGCCTACTTTCTTTAGAAGCAGGACACATCCCTGAGGAAACTTCCTTTCAGTTGCATCAGTGACCTGAGTAAGGTCATGGTTGCATCCACCCAAATCTTCTTGTAACTGGTTGCTCATAGCACATCCTGTATGGAGTTGATTTTATTGTGTGAGGTCATATCATGAGAGATCACTAGGTCTTAACTGCCAAACTCTGAGAATTCTGGCCCAGCCAAGTTGACAAAAAATTTCTATCTATCACATTGGACTTCAACCAGTGTCTTGCTTTGCTGAGGCCGACAGTCTTTGACAAAAAATTTCTATCTATCACACTGGACTTCAACCAGTGTCTTGCTTTGCTGAGGCCGGCAGTCTTCCCGCTCTTGGCCCATCTTAAAGGTCTTCCTGCCCTTTCTTAAAGTCCCTGATGCATCTAAAAACTGTTGCATTATGTGGGACAACGTTCTGGGAAATTTGTTGTAAAGGTTAGAAGATTTGGGAAGATGTCTACTTGAGTTTTGTTAAAATTTGATATTTACCTTCACCCAAAATCATCTTTTTTTTCCCCCGGGCACAAATAGGACTCCTTTTTTCTAAGACACGAGTATTTCAGAGTGAACTTATCTGCAGCTGAGCGCAGAACACAGAGACCTGTTTAAACAAGTTTCTTTGGATTAAACTCATGCATGTATGAGCTGGAACCCTAGAAGCGAAACGTTTTGACCGACTCTCACAGACCTCATCATTCTTCGGTCTGGTGTGGTCGTGTGGCTCACTTGGAACAACGGAAGTGTGCTGTGATCCGTCATGACTTCCTCGCAGAAGTTTAGACACAGTGTTAGAGCCACATCCTGATGGGTCCTAAGGGATGGTTGTGCCATTGACTGGAAAAAATAGACACAGACAAAAGTTTTGGGCTGCTCACCTCCTCCACATAGTCAGGTGTGAGCAGGGGAGAGAGAGAATGTATTATTTCACCAACTTATATAGTCTTGGGGCATGCAAGGTCCTCAACCACAGCCACCTACCTACTGAGAAGGCAGGCAGTATTTTACCCCTATAGATCCCTGAGTTCATGGAGGGAGTAACCTAACACCTGAGCTGGGGGTCGGTAAGGTGAGGGTGTGCCCCCTGATGGGGAGAACAATAGCACCATGTCTGCTCCTGGAGATCAGAGCTGCCAGCCACTCCTTGTGCTTGTGGTTAAGGTAGCACTATAATGGGTGGATATCATGAGGCTGATTTTCAATTACAAGAATGTGGCTGGGACTCTTCTCTGACTCACCGATGTGAAGGCCTCCCTCCCCCCAGAATCCTGGCCTCCCAGGCTTCTTTAATCACCAGCTTAGAGAATTTGTCCACTATACTCTTCCCGGTCCAGTTTCCCACAACTGGAAGTTTCTTCTAGGCTTCTTGTTCTCTAGAGAGCAAATGTTCCTTCAACCTGAGTTACAAACTAGGAAGACATGTGGGGCTAGCCCATCATCTACCTGCAACCTACGGCAACACCTCAGAGCCCCTGAGCGGGCAAACCAGACTGCTGGGGTTTTGCAGTGACTTGTTCTTCCACATGACTGCAGCCACATGGGCTTCCAAAGACAAGGTCAGGCCATCAAATCAATTCCAATTCACACTGATCCTGTAGGATAAGACTAGATCGGCTCCCTCGGGTTTCCAAGGCTATAATCTTTATGGATCAGACTGCCACCTCTTTCTCCACAGAGCAGCCAGTGCATTCAAACCGCCAACCTTCCAGGTAGAAGTCGAGCACTTGATCACCGCACCCCCAACACCCTCGAGCGGTTCTATGTATCAAAATTATATGTCAGGTGCACTGTAATGGATTGCCTTTATTCGTGAGCATGGCCGAGGTGCCCTTCTCTCTGTTCGTCATCCTGTGGCAGCTGAGGATGGGAGAAGCTATGCCATCAGTCTTTCAAATCCTAGCTGGGTCGCCCACAGAACAGGTGTCAGTGGAGCATACAGACCAAGGCAGGCTAGAAAGAAAGGCTGCACACCCACTTGTGAAAAATCACCTAATAACCTTGTGAATCACAACAGAGCAGGGTCTAGCAAGCTTGCTTTGGACACCCCATCAGGAGGGATCGATTGTTAGAAGTGGGGACATGATGTCTGGTGACGTGAAGGGCCAGCAATGGCAGGAGAGACCCTCAGAGAGAGAGTGGCTCAGTAGCCAAGGCGATGCATTCAAATCCATGAGGATGATGCAGGACTGGTCAACGTGTTCGTCCGCTGTCCATGCGGTCACTGTGAGTCGGTCAATTTGATAGACGGCAGCTATCTCTAGGAGTCCACTAGGATCTAGTCTCTCAAGTCCTGCTGTCACCTGACAATTTCTTCACAACCGATCCATGCTTCTGTGCCCTTTGCACACACGTTTCCCCCTGATTGACGTGCACTTGACCGTCTAACCAGCTGTATGCCCTTCTCAACACTTCACAGAATCACCGCCTCCCTCCTGAAGCCTCCCTCAAGTCTCTCCTGGTCCCTTCCCTAGCATCTGTCCCCATACCAGGGAGCGCCTATCTCTGGGGCTAATATTGGCCTACTGGTCTGAGCCTCCTGCTAAACTAACTCCTGGAGATAGGAACCAAGGACAGGAACTTCTTAGCAGAACCAGATTTTCATGTGAGGACATTCCTTTCTGCTGAACAGTAAAATAAGAATAAAAAAATCAAAGACAACTCCATAAGAAAGAAATCGCCTATCCGATTGTGAGTGCGCATTTGATATCTACTTGTTTCATTTGACGCTGACCCTGGTTCTGTCTCCAGCTAGCTCTTTGGGTCTCAGCTGAGAGCGAATGTTCCCTTAAGCCTCGGAAATTCTAAGATTTCATAATGGAGTTAGCAGCTGCAGGTTTTGATGCTGTGCCCAGAAACACACATCACAACTGAATCAAACTGTGAGTGCTCCAGTCATTCAGGAAGAATAAATGGGGAGGGGTTGGGTGGGAAGACGGCATTTGGGGTAGGATTAAATAAAAGACTGGATAATACGTGCTCTGAGAATATTCCGGCATTTTGTGGGAAGCCCTGTTCATGTTGAAGAGCAGTTCACCACCTTCAGCAACTTGCTATCTCTTTAATGACATAAATGCTTTAATCGATCACGAGGATCAACATATAACCCCCTCCCAGGGGGACGGACAACGGAAAAGTGGGTGAGGTGCGATGGAGGATGATATAAGATATGAAAATAATAATCTGTAACTTATCAAGGATTCGTCAGGGAGGGTGGGCAGGGAAGGGAGCGGGAAGAAATGGAGAGCTGATATCAGGGGCTCAAGTGGGAAGAGAATGCTTTGAAAATGATGATGGTGGCATATGTGCAAATGTGTTTGACACAATGGATGAATGGATGTATTATGATAGATGTAAGAGCCCCCCCAAAAGTATTTAATTAAAAAAAACAACATTCTAGAGAAGAATGAAATAGTTGAAAGTATGCCCTCTTAAGAGATGGTATAAAGAGTAGAAAGCACTTCAGTATTCTCATGATCTCCTTGGACCTTCTATACGACCTCTCTCAGTGACTGTCATCATGCTGTGACCAGGTGCAGGGCAGAAACTAGAAGCCGTGGGGGGCGGGGGCTGTCTTGTCCTGCACCCCTCTTCCCAGGCCGCTACTCAGCATCTTGGTCCAAGCTGCCATCATCTCATGCCTAGACTTTACATTTGTCTGTTTGGCTCATACCTGTCCGTGCCCTAGCCTACTGCCTTCACCTCCAACTTATTCCCCGTACTTTGAAGCCTATCCAATGTCTCCCCTGCTCAAATCCCCCCTGTGGCTTTTCATTGGCCGCACGACAAAACCCCAACTGTTAATATGACGCCGGGCCTTGGCCTGCGGGGCTCTGGCCACTGTCGCTTCCTTCAAGCTTCCAGTCCCCGCTCCTGCCCACCAGAGCTCCTGTGCTCAGGCATCCCCTGTGGCGGAATGCTTCCTTCGCCTGCCTCTTCCTGTCATGAGCTGGACTGTGTTCTCTAGATATGTCGAAGTCTGAGTCCCCAGGACTTGTGAATGGGACTTCATTCAGAGATGGGGTCTTAGATGTGATCAAGTTAAGATGAGGTCATACTGGAGTAGGATGGGCCCCACTCCATTAGAACTGGTGTCTGTATAAGATGAGCGAAATCTAGACACAGATACACCGGGGAGAACAACTTGTGAGGATAAAGAGACAGAGAGTGGAGTGAACCAGCGACAAGCCAGGAAACAGCGAAGATCACAGGCAACCCCCAGAGACTAGAAGGGACAAGGAAGGATCCTCTTGTAGGCCCTTCAGGAGAGCGTAGCTTACTGACACCTTGGTATCAGATTGCCTAGCTTCTGTGAGCACTTCTAGTGGCGTGAGCCCTCCCGTGTGTGGCAGTTAGTGACAACAGCCACTGGAACGAATAGACTACGACTTAATTTGTGGTGCTTTGTTCCGGCAGCCCCAGGAGTGTAACACACCTCCCAACTAACTCCTCCTCCCCTTTCCGCCAGCCTAGGTCTCCCCTGTGCTGGTGGAGTAGAGTCTTCCACAGCACCAGGCGGGCACTATCTGTTCAGCTACGTGATTGCCATAGCATTAACTGGACTTCCCACTTCTTGTTCTATGATTGAAATAAGTCATTTTATTGAGGGGCATCAGGTGCTCAGTGTTAGCAGTTTGTAGACAGGGGGCAGGGAGCACCTTAACTACTGCTAAACACCCCCCCCCACGCAAACCCACAGATTCCTGGGCTCCCCCATTTCTTCAAGTACAAAAGTGGGTCACACTTTGCCGTCACAGGATCCTGGAGCCCAAAGAAAAACAGATGATTAACCAAGAACCTTGCGGTTGTCTCTCAGCCACGGACGGCAACGGGTGAAAATGCAGTTCATCTTGCGGACCCCTCTGGGGAATTCGGAAGTCTTGCTCATCGAGTTGGCACGCTCCCCGCTCCTGCTCCTCGTTCCCCTGTGCTCACTTTGCAGGCATGTTCCCGACTCCTGATCAAGATCACACCAATGACCAAAGTATTTCAGAACGCCGTGCCACCGCAGCCACCCTGCGTGTCCCTCCGAGACTTGCTGCTTGTGGATCCCAGAGCCACGCCAGTTCAGTGAGTGGTGGCAACTTCGGGGTGCCCTCCACGGCTGGCCTCCCTTAATTGCAGCGTGTTTTCTGCATCATTAGAGGCCCCAGCACCTAGCAGTGTAGTAACTCCATAGTTATCTTTAAGTGAATAACTATCAACCCAATACTCCCTGCCATCGAGTGGAATCTGACTCAGCAGCCCTGCAGCACAGGGTCAAGCTGCCCTTGTGAATTTCCAAGACGGTACCTCCTCTCGGGAGGCGAAAGCCCTGTCTTTCTCCCCGGAGAAGCTGGTGGCTTCAAACCGCTGACTTTGTGGTTAGCAGCCCAACTCGTGACCACTGGGCCACCTCTCTCTCACACACTGCCATCCAGTCAATGACAACTTATAGCAACCGTGTAAGGACAGGGTAGAACCACCCCTTCGGGTTTCCAAGTCTGCAACTGTTTCCAGGAGTAGAAATCCCAGTCTTTCCCCTGAGAAATGTCTGGTGGTTTTGAATTCACAACCTTGCGGATTGCAGCCCAATGTGTAACCACGGTGCTGCCAGGACTCCATGTACTATGCCACCAGTGTTCCCTAAATGAATGAATACGTAGGTGTTCATTTTTGCGCTGTCCACCTGGCCCAAGTGCCCCGGGACCCAAACAGCCCAAGCGATCAGGTCGGTTGTCCTGTGCTGGTCACTTCCGAGGGCGGCAATGAGTTCATTGTCGACCTGGTGTTGGAGGTAAGCCGGTGTGGCTGGAGGGGAAATGAAAAGTGCTGAAAATTGGGTCAGACACCCCTACTTCCTTTGATCCAGAGGTTTGGTTCTACAAACCTAGTTTGTCTCATCGGAGATCTTGTTTGGGAAAAGAAAATCCTCCCACTGGTCCCAGACACTAAAGACCCTTCCAGTTTGGGAACCAGAGGAAGAAGGTTCAGTTAGCCCTGGAATACTTGAAGTCACAGGATGCCACCCTCGAGAGCACCCTATGCGTCAGAGCCGCCTCCTGCCCCACGTGGAGCTGCTTTTTATCAAGAGCCCTCAGCTTGGCTCCGAGTGTCAGTGACCCCATGCACAACTGAAGGAAACGCTTGCCTAGCCCTGCACCCCCCTCACAAGTGTGGTTATGTTTGAACCCCTTGTTACAACCACTGTGTCAGCCCATCACACTGATTTCGCTGAACCCCTGCCAAGCACAGCATCCTGTGCCAGGGGTTAGCCTTTGCTGAGAACATGTCCAAAGGACCCAAGATGAAGTTTTGCCCTCCTGGTTCCTAAGGAGGAACCATATTTTGGTTGTATGTTATCCAAGGCAGATTGGCTTGTGCTTCTGGCAGACCATGATACTTTCGATTTTTGTCTGCCAGTACTGTCATCCAAATGAATCCATGATTCGGTGCGCTTCCTTAGGCACTGCACAGCTGTCACGCTGTTCCATGTAAAGGACGTGAGACGGACTTGTAGGGTCACAGTGTATCAGAGACGGACTTGTAGGGTCACAGTGTATCAGAGTCAACTGGATGCCATTGGCTTTGGGGTTGTTGATGGTTCAATCTCATCTCATTTACCTATTTCTACATGCCAAACAATACTCAAACATAAAGTACCTGTACCCTGTTCCCCCGAAAATAAGACAGTGTCATATTAAATTTTGCTTCCAAAGATGCACTAGGTCTTATTTTCAGGGGATGCCTTATTTTTCCATGAAGAAGAACACAGTACACATTTATTATTTATTGTTTTACTAAAAGAGACCTCACACTTCCTGTCTGGTGTGGCTGCGCTGCGGCCAACAGTGAGCTGTGCAGCGGTGCCCGCTGCTCCAGAGTTACCGTAGCTTTGTGGGGAGCTTATTTTCGGGGAGGGCTTATTTTCAGGGGGATGCCTTATATTTCAGCGAGAGGCAAAACTATAAGTATGTCTTATTTTCGGGGGTGTCTTACTTTCAGGGAAACAGGGTATTTGTCCATAGTTTTCCCTCCCTAATAGGGCAGAGATAGCTCATCTCTCAGTCAAGCTGGGCAAGATTGACTCCGGCTGAAAGATATGAGATGGCCGCCTCACTCATGTCCGTTGGGGTGACAGGAATGGCTGGCATTGGTGGGGCCTCTCTTCATTCATAGTTTCTCATTCCTAGGACCTCCCTCCCGAGTGGGCAGTTGGGTTTCATTATATGAGGACTACCTTTAAAGATGGTAAATGTGAACACGGCCGGGCTTCTTAAGGCAGAAGTCTGGACCCATCTTAGCTTTATTCTACACATTTGAGGGCTCAGAACAGTTCAGAAGGCAGCCCTGATTCAGGGAGAGGGAGAATATACTTCACCTTGAAATAGGAGGAATGGCACGCGCCTATGGCCTGGTAGAAATTGCCGACAGTCATTTTGTAGGCAAATCATTGAAGACCCCACACAGAGATGTCAACCACTTCGATGTTTCAGGCTGTTCCTCAGACATGTCAGACCGCCTAACCTTTGGGATCAAGATCAGCTTATTTGCCCTGACTCCTTGCCTTGCTCAAGGACATGAAAGGGTTTGCTGTGTTCAGAGGATGATAAACTATCGCACCCTCCTTCAAAGTGAAGGAGATAACACGCTTGCTTTTTACTTTAAGTCAAGTGAGATTGTAAGGTCTCTCTCTCCGGACTAGATTCAATCCTCGGTCCTTGGCTCCACAAGAGAAAGAATTCACACTGATGCCGGGCTCGTGATCCAAGTGAATTTAATGAGAGTCAAAAGAAGCTTCAGGTTTTATGCGGCACCTATAGGATTCCTTTTGCCCTTGCGGCCTGGCAGAGACTGCTCAGGGTCACGCAAAGATCTCTCTCCCAAGTTTTCCTCCAAAAGACCAGACAAGACAAGCCCCTCTCCCTCTGGGTTCCTGCCTTTTCAAGGATTCCAGGGGGAGGCATGGTGAGCGACCCCAGGTTGATCCCATTAGCTGAATTGCAATCACCTGGCCCAGGTGGGCTGCTCCAGGTGTAACGCCCATCCCCGCCCACCGGCGGGCAATCCAGCTTTGTCCTATGCTGGCTCTCCTGGGCATGCGCCAATGGACATCTCATCCCTGCTGCTAGCTACCTAACAAGATGAGCTGAAGAAAGCCTACACAGAAATCTTGATAAGTATTCCCAAAACGTGTGCGATACAGTGGGCAAGTGCCTGACTCACTGCTGAGAAACATGATGGGAAAGAGTTGCTGAAGAAGCCCTGTTACCCGCAGCAGGGGACTAGGGTTGGGGAGTGACGACGTTCCCGCCGACAGCTGTTCTGAATTACAGTTGTCCCATGAGGCAGCTGTGAGTGGTCTGAGTGAGAGAGGACCAAACTCACTGCCTTTGAGTCAATGCCGGCTCAGAGCAACCCCATAGGGCAGGGTAGAACTGCCCTTGTGGTTTCTGAGAACTTTTAACTGTTTACAGGAGTTGAAAGCTCTGTCTTTCTCCCTCGGAGTGGCTGGTGGTTTCAAACGGCCAACCTTGCCGATCGCAATGCATGGCCACCAGGGTGCTGGTGTTCAGTAAGCTTACAGTCTGCCCAAGAGAAAGAGTGGGCGGCATGAGACAGGCTTCGTAGAAAGATCCTGAAATATACCCCTAGATAGCCAGAGTCCAAGGACAGGGTTGGAGGCAGACAGTTGGAGAATGTGTCAACCATCTCAGGAAACTTCAAGACAAGAAATGCTTCCCAATGGAGGGGTCTCTAAAGCATCCTGAAAGATCAGCATTCAGTATCTGTCTGGCTCCAGGTGGATGAATGCCAGCTCAAGGCAATGCCAATCAGTGGAGCCAGACTTTCCCTGCCTCCTTCTCACAGCTCTCTCCTGCTTCTTACTTAAAAGAACCCAACTAATAGCTAGCCAAGAAATGGTGTGGAGGGGGGGGAGCTGCGGGAGGGAGAGCGGGGGAGGGAACTGGCTAACCTCTCACTTTCTACTAGAGCAGTGGTTTCAACCTTCCGAATGCCGCGACCCTTTCAAACAGTTCCTCAGGTTGTGGTGCCCCCCACACCATCGAATTATGTTCATTGCTGCTTCATCACTGTCATTTTGCTACTGTTATGAATCGTCATGTAAATATCTGATTTGCAGGATGTATTTTCACTGTTACAAATTGAACATAATTCAAGCATAGTGATTCATCACAAAATAATATGTAATTACATATTGTGAAATATTTATTTCTAATGACAATGAAATTTTGTCTGGAAGCACGGTGTAGCATGGGTAACAGCCTTCACACTGGGTACTTGTTGGTGGGTGTATCTGTAGGTGGGCGGACCCGCCTGGAGACGGGTAGAGGAGCAGTGTCTTGGTTCTTAAGACCATCAGAAATACTATGTGTTTTCCAATGTTCTTAGGTGACTCCTATGAAAAGGCCATTCAATCCCCCAAAGGGGTCGCGACCCACAGGTTGAGAACCCATGTACTACAGGCTTTCTGCAGCCACGAGGCTCAAGGCTCGGGAAGTTGCTCACTTTCAATCAGGTTCTGAATCCCGATTCACCCTGGATTGGACATGTTCATGTGGCTCATGACATTTTCATGGGCTGAGAATGACCCGGAAGCAAGCACACATCTGGGACATTTCATCCACGTGGGCGGGAAAAGCATCACAAGGAACGGTGAGCAAAGAATGACAGTTGCGGCTCATCCAGTTTGCTGACTGCCCTGGGGCACACTTGGCCTTCGCCGTGGACTTGAAATGACACTCCTCTAGGGCCCCCCTTGCGGGTTTCCCTTTCACCTCCCTGGTTGCTCCTTCTCAGACCCCTCTGCTCATGCTGCCCCCGCCTCCTCTGTTCAGTTGCTAACCTGCCCTTGATCTCAGGCCTTAATCCTTTTATCTTTGCTGAGTGATCTCATCCAGAGACAAGGTTTTCATTACTATTTATAAACCGAAGAGCTCCCAAATTTCTATCTCCAAATTTGAATTCTCCCTTAACTCCCAGACTTGTGTAACTAAAGAGCCTTCACCCAGCCACTTGGCTGTGGGGCTGCAGAGTTTCCATCTATCTCCCCACGCCCACGCTCCACGCTCCACGCTGCTCTGTTCAGCGCATCTACACTGCATCGCATCACCTAGCTCTGGTCCCCGGGCTTCTGGTTGGGCTTCCTAAAGAGATGGGAAGGCAGGAAGAGAAAAAGCTCAAGAAACATGCTCCCTGCCTTGTGTCTCTCTCTCTAGGCCACCTTCCTCTGTAGAGATCACCAATCTTCCCAACTACAACCACTGTCTCGGGCTTAACGGTTCTCTGCGAACCCTTGCACAGGGTGATGCATGCTTTTGTCCTAATGCCTTCATTCACTGTTTTTCCAGTGTCCAGTGTGAGCGTGCATCTGTTTACTGCCTGGTCCCTGACTGAACCTTAACAAGTATTAACTCAGACTCAGCAACAACTAAAAGAGGACTCCTCTCTGTCTATCCCACTACCCATCTGTCTTGGTTGTACTCTGGTGATTCACTTGCTGTTATGATGCTGGAGCGATGTGTTCAGTATTTCAAATACTTGCAGGGGCATCCACAGTGAGCAGGCTTCAGCAGAACTTCCAGATGAAGATGGGCCTGATCTGCGTCTGAAAATTAGCCAGTAAGAAACCTACTGCCCGATATAGTTCTGGAAGATGATCCCTTCTGCCCCCCAACCCCCAGTTTGCAAAGTACTCAAAACACACAGTGGCTGCAACAAGTCTCATAAATATCCATGATCGTGAAGATGGCACAGGCAGGGCTGTTGTGCATGGGATCGCCATGAGCTGGAATACCTGGATCACCATGAGCAATAATCCCCCCTACAGAGACCCAAAGCCCATCTGGAGACAATGGGGCATCGCCTCACAGAGGGGTCACAGGGAAGGAGTGAGTCAACCAATGAAACACAATATTCCTCTGGTTCCTTGAGGCTTCCTGACCCCCCAATATCATGACCCCAGTGCTGCTTCTCACTGTGGGCTAGACTGGAGCATGTACGCAGGTACAGACAAGAGCTCACAACACATGGAATCCAACAACAGGAATGGGAATTGGATACCAGAAGGGGAAGGGGAAAGGGAAGGTGGGGAGGGAAGGGGAAACTGATCACAAAGATCAACACAAAACCACACACCAACTAACAGGAGGATGAATAACAGAAACCATAGGGAAGGGAGATAGCAGTCAGTGAAAATAATAATTTATAATCTATCAAGGGGTCACCAGGGTGGGGAGGAGAGCAGTTGATACTAAGGAGTTGATACTAAGAAAGGAAATGTCTAAAAAGAATGATGGCAACATATATACAAATATGCTTGATATAATTGGTGCCCCCCTAAAGCTAGTCATCCTACCCTTGTCAGTCCAGGGGCCCAGCATCCACCCCTTTCCTCAGGCCAAGAGCCTGAGGCTCTATTCTGTGATAATGCAGAGCTCTGTGGTTGGCGTCTCCAGGTTTATATAGGAGGTTCTTCTGGAAGTCCCAGTGATGACAATGACAAAACGAAAAGCTGGAGGGTTTGTTCGGAATGCCAGTTCATCCACCTGGGATGCCAACTACGTGTCTCTCTGTGCTGTGAATCCTCAATGGCATAATCTTATTCATCTTTGTATCTAGCCCAGTATTGAAAACGCAGCATCACTACTGGGTGCTGTCAAGTTGGTCCTGACTCCTAGACACCCTGCGTGGCAGAGAACTGTTCCCTGAGTTCTCTGGGCTATAATCTCGATGGGAGCAAATGGCCTGGTCTTCTTCCTGCATGGACTCAATCCACTAACCGTTTGGTTCATAGTCAATCGCTTAACCTAACAAAGGGCACATCTCCCCGCAGGTTGTATTTGTGAGATGCGCGTTAAGGTTTGTCAGGCATTGGTCTAGTTAAAAGGAGTGCTTTTATTCCTGTGCCTAAACGTTTAGTAAAATAAAAATTTTTTTAATCCAGTAAGTGTTGGGCATTCTTTCTCAGTCTTAACCGTGCGCAGTGTTCAGTTCAGTGGGATTTCTTGAAAAGTGCACTGGATGAGGATTCGCCAGGACTGCTCTGGCTTCTGAATTGCCTTTGAGCTGAATGGATGGAGTGGAGGACGTTTGCAGGAACAGCTGTGGGGGCCCCTGCGAGAGGAAATGCGCACAGTTTGAAAAAGCCAAGGTGTCAAGCCCAAAGGTGCTGGGGGAAAGGCTTGAGCAGGGCGAGCGGAAGGCTGGGACCGGAGGGCCTCGTTCACACCCGCGCCGAAAGCGCAGAGCATTTTCCCTGGTGCCTTTAAAAGAAGTTTTAGCCGTTTTTGGAGAAGAGATGATTGTGGCTATTTATGAACATCACGTTGCTAGGTGACACCGGGGGATGAGCACCGCGCTAACCTATCACCCACTGGTTTCCAGAACTAGCAACGAAGGGGATATCCGGGGGCGGAAGCAGGGGGCGGGGGTAGAGGGTGAGGGGGGGCAGGAAGGAATGCAGAAGCTCTGGGGCGGGGAGCGTCTGGGGCGAATGAATCAGCATTAGAAAACCTGTATTTCGTCTCTGTCTCTTCCAGGGAAATGACCCGTTCATTTACCCCCCTCCTCCTCCCCGCTTCTCCCCCCCCCCCGCCCCCTCTCCTCGGGGCTTCCTGGTTGCTAGCTGTCCTGTTCCCTGGGATGGGCTGGGGCCTCCGCTGGGAGCAGCGCCTTTCGGCTTCCTGCCGAAGCCAAGTCGGGAAATCACTAGGGAGGAAGCCGGGGAGCCAGACTCCCCGAGCAGCAAGACGTCGGAGAAGAGTCATTTCCCGCCTTGTCGGTCCACACGCAGCGTGGGAATGTGGGGGCGGCTGTGCGGCTATGCCGCTTGGGAAGGGGGCCTCGGGAGCCCTGGTGGCTGAATGGGGTCATCCGTTGGACTGCTAGACACGAAGTCTGCAGTTCGAAACCACCCGCCTTTGGGCAGGGGAATTGGACTTTCTGCTCCCGGAAGGAGGCAGTGAGTTTGGGTTTTTGGGGGTGCTGCTGCACTAGCCAGCTTAGATTTATGTTTAGCCATTCTGAAACAATGGTGACTTGAAGCAACGTTGGTCACACATTTGAAAACGGAGCTCCTAAAGCCTCTTTAGATTCCTAGGTGGTAAAGGGGAGCACCTCTCCACCCCCTGTGATGCGGACAGTAAAGATGTATAGCCTCAGAATCACCGGGGGACAGTTCTAGGGTCTCTATGAGATGGCATGGACTCTACAGCGGAGGATTTTAATTTGTTTTTAGAGTGGTACAAAGATTTGTCCTGCTGATGTGGTGGGTTAGTGTGCTAGCCACAAGGTCAGTGGTTCAAACCCACAAGCCGCTCTTTTTTTTTCTTTTTAAAATCATTTTATTGGGGCCTCATAACAAGCCGCTCTTGAAGATGAGATGAGACTTTCCATACCCATGTTTCCAGTTCCTATCTGTACCAGTGCACATCCTCTGGTCTAGCCAGATTTGTAAGGTAGAATTGGGATCATGATAGTGGGGTGGGGGGCAAAGAGGAAGCGTTTAGATACTAGAGGAAAGTTGTACATTTCATCGTTGCTACACTGCACCCTGACTGGGTGGTCTGCTCCCGGAGACCCTTCTGTAAAGGGATGTCCAGTTGCCTACAGATGGGCGTTGGCTCTCCACTCCACACTCCCCCTCATTCGCAATGATGTGATTTTTTGTTCTTTGATCTCATCGACACCTCATGATCACGCAGGCTGGTGTGCTTCTTCTATGTAGGCTTTATTGCTTCTGAGCTAGATGGCTGCTTGTTTACCTTCAAGGCTTTAAGACCCCAGACGCTATATCTTTTGATAGCCAGGCACTATCAGCTTTCTTTACCACATTTGCTTGTGCACCCGCTTTGTCTTCAGCGATTGTGTCCGGAAGGTGAGCATCATAGAATGCCAGTTTAATAAAACAAAGTATTCTTGAATTGAGGGAGTACTTGAGTGGAGGCCCAATGTCCATCTGCTACCTTAATACTAAGCCTATAAATGTATACACATAGATCTATTTCCACATCCTCATATATAAATATATTTACATATATACATGCCTTTATTTAGACCTCTATATATGCCCTTTGCCTCCTAGCTCTTTCCTCTATTTCTTTGACTTTCCTCTTGTCCCACTACCATGCTCAGTCTCCATTTGAGTTTCAATAATTTCTCTTGGTTACATTACCCTTCATCACGCCCTACCAGGCCTCCTACAACCTCCTCACCACCGATTTGGATCACTTGTTGTTCCCTTGTCCCTGGGTTTGTTAACACCACTACCTTTCCCCACACCTCCCCCTCTCCCATGTCCCCCCAGAACTGTCAGTCCAGTTGTTTTCTCTGACCCGCAGAGATAATAGCATGCACAAAAACAAGACAGAGCATCCTTATAGAAGCAGGCTACCCAGACTTTCTTCCATAGTGGGGCTGGGTGGGTTCAAACCAGCAACTTATTGGTTAGTCAAAAACCAAACTCCATCAATCAAGTTGATTCTGACTCACCGTGACCCTATCGAACAGTTTTTTTTGTAAAATGTATGTACATTTATGGAACTTACAACTACAGATGATCCCTTCAGAACCAGTGGTGAGAGTACTGATACTGGGAAGGTGGGTTGGAAAGGGGGAACCGATGACAAGGATCTACATATAACCTCCTCCCTGGGGGACGGACAACAGAAAAGTAGGTGAAGGGAGACGTTGGACACTATAAGATATGACAAAATAATAATTTATAAATTATCAAGGGTTCATGAGGGAGGGGGAGCGGGGAGGGAGGTGGGAAAATGAGCTGATGCCAGGGGCTTTAGTGGAGAGCAAATGTTTTGAGAATGACAAGGGCAATGAATGTACAAATGTGCATACAAATGATGTATGTATTCATTGTGATAAAAGTTGTATGAGCCCCTAATAAAATGATTTTTTTTAAAGCAAATGGAAAACCTAGAAGTTTTTTTCCAGGTGAGATAGAGTTAGCCCATGAAATAAGTTTTGAAGAGAATAGGCAATAAAGGGTGGGAAATGCTAAATAAAAGGAGGGAGAAAGAGAGAGAGAGATTATCCTTTTTCTCAACATGAATGGAAATTTTAACTAAACATGTCTTTTTTAAAATTAAAGAGCAGCATGGAGCAAGCATAGATATGTAAAAAAGAAAAGAAACGAAAAGAAAAACCTGAACCATTGGGTTAAGAAAACCCAGTGGCGCTCATGGGGTCACGTGAGTCAGCAGCTACTTGATGGCCTTAGTTTTTTTGTTTTGTTTTTAGTGCTTATTTAGTGGAAAATGGATTTAGAGTTACTCAGCTGGCTAGAATCAGTGAGGAACTGCTGTGGGACATTAGCCAGCCTCACAGGGGCTCCAGGGCTTACATTTGGGAGCAGAACGGTGTATGTGTTTCTTAGAGGCAACAGTTGATATGATTGCAAGGTAGATACTTTGAACTTTCTCCAAAGCATTTAGTCGCTGGAGTCTGAAATGCCTGTTCTTCCGATCTAAGAGGGGGGCTACAGGGAGTCTAATGCACCCCCTAGTGGCCATTAGCTTTTGCTGACTGTTGTTTGCTGCTATGCTTCCTTCCCCATCTCAGTGAGTTTCTGCTGCTGGAGTCTACACGGCTCTGTAACAAAGGCTCCAAGTTGAAGAAGTTCTCAGTGGTCCCTGCCCTCGCATGCCAGCCTATCTGGAACGCCCTGCCAACCACTTGTATGCAAAGATTGAAAGGATACTTCTTCACCACGTGTAATAAAAAGATAGACTTTCTGAGTAGACAAATAGGTACCTCTCCAGTTAGCAAAGTAAATTTCTTCTTCCTGCTAGTTCCACTGTCCACCAAGAAGAATACCTTGGTGAGAGAAGCCAGGACTAGAGTCACCTGGAAGTCTGCCTCCAAAAAGATTTGTCGCCTTGGAAACCTCATAGAGTCTCTATGAGATGACATGGACTCCACAGCCGAGGGTTTTAATTTTTATTTGTTTTCAGGGTGGTACAAAGATTTTCTCTGCTGGTGTAGTGGGTTAGTGTGCTAGCCACAAGGTCAGTAGTTCAACCCCTCCAGTTGCTCTTGAAGATGAGATGAGACTTTCCATACCCATAAAAGTTCTGAGTTCCAACAAGTGATCTAAAGTCGGTGGTGAGGAGGATGTAGGATGCCTGGTGGGGCTTGATCAAGTGCAATGTAGCTGAGAGGAATTACTAAAACCCATATGAAGGCCGAACATGATAGTGGGACAAGAGGAAAGTAAAAGGAAATAGAGGAAAGGAGTAGGAGGCAAAGGACATTTATAGAGGTCCATATACAGGCATGTGCATATATAAATACATTTATATATAATGATAGGGAAACAGATCTTTGTACATATATTTACTGTTAAGTAGTAAGGCAGCAAAAGTCCTCCCTCAATGCAAGAACACTTTGTTCTAATAACCTGGTATTCTGTGATGCTCACCTTCCCTGACAAGACACTGAAGACAAAATGGGTGCATAAGCAATTCTGGTGAAGAAAGCTGATGGTGCCCGGCTATCAAAAGATAAAGCATCTGGTGTCTGAAAGGCTTGAAGATAAACAAGTGGCCATCTAGCTTAGAAGCAACAAAACTCACATGGAAGAAACACACCAGCCTGTGTGATCATGAGATATTGATGGGATCAGGTATCAAGTATCAAAAGCTTAGAGCAAAAAATCATATTGATATGAAAGAGGGAGAGGGTAAAGTAGAAGCCTAAAACCCATCTGTAGACAATTGGACATCCACTCACAGAAGTGTCACGAGGAAGAGATGAGCCAGTCAGGGTGCAGTATATCAACGATGAAACGTATAACTTTCCTCTAGTTCTTTAATGATTCTTCCCCCCCACTATCATGACCCCAGTTCTACCTTACAAATCTGGCAAGACCAGCACATGGACACTGCTACAGATCAGAGCTGGAAACACAGGGAATCCAGGACAGATAAACCCCTCAGGGCCAATAATGAGAGTAGTGATACCAGGAAGGTGATGGGAAGGTGGGGGGAGACAATGATCTACATATAACCCCCTCCCTGGGGAATGGACAACAAAAAAATAGGAGAAGGGAGACAACAGTCAATGTAAGACATGAAAAAGATAATGTGTTAGTCTTGTATAAGAGAGTTTTATATAAAGGTTAAGTGCACATAAAAAAACATCCCAACCCAGTGTTGCCCAAGCCTACAAGCCCAACATTAACCCATTAACCCATATGTCCAACACCAATCCACAAAGTCCTTCTCCATCTCACAAAACACACGCAATGATGCCGACTGCAGGAGGAAAGCCGAGTCAGTGAATGTGTAAACATCGGAGTGCTGGCAGGGGTCTCCACACGGGTGCTCCAGCATCCAGGGCTGTATCGGGGTAGATCCGTGTGGTTTCTCCTCAGGGATGTCCTGCAGGAAGTGGGTCTTGCCAGCTAAAGCAGGAAACTGGCTAAGGCAGCTGCACCCTTGTACAACCATCAGAAAGCAAGAGACCCGAAAACTAGAAAGGAGAGGCTCACTGAGCCATTTATCCTTCCACCTTTTAATTAACCCGTGTTTATCGGCCAGGTTGGCACAATAAATTAACTACCTCAGATAGTAATTTATAAACTATCAAGGGTTCATGAGGGAAGGAGGGTGGGGGCGGGGAATGAGCTGAAAGCAAGGGCTCAAGTAGAAAGAAAATGTTTTGAAAATGGCGATGGCAATAAATGCACAACTGTGCTTGACACAATGGATGGATGTATGGATTGTGATAAGAGCTGAAAGAGCCTCTAATAAAATGATTTTTAAAAATTTTCTCAGTTCCATAAATATGCATACATTTTTAGTCTTTTTTTTTAACTCTGTTCTATAGGGTCACAGTGAATCAGAATCAACCTGATTGACAGTGAGCTTAGTTTCTGACTAACCCAAAAGTTGGTTTCAGCCCACCCAGCCCACTAATTTGAACTCACTGACCCTGGTTCCTTATGGGCACCATATGTAGCAGCTTTGTATGTACCTGAGACTAGATACCAGTTTTGGTTTTTCACTGCTTCTTTTTTTTTTTAAACATTTTATTAGGGGCTCATACAACTTTTATCACAATCCATACATATACATACATCAATTGTATAAAGCACATCTGTACATTCTTTGCCCTAATCATTTTCTTTTTCTAACATTTTATTAGGAGCTCATACAACTCTTATCACAATCCACACATATATATACATCAATTGTATAAAGCACATCCGGACATTCTTTACCCTAATCCCTCTCAAAGCATTTGCTTTCCACTTAAGCCCTCTGCATCAGGTCCTCTTTTTTTTCTCCCCTCCCTCCTTCCTCCACCCTCCCTCATGAGCCCTTGACAATTCATAGATTGCTATTTTGTCATATCTTGCCCTATCCGGAGTCTCCCTTCCCACCCTTCTCTGCCGTCCATCTCCCTGGGAGGAGGTCACATGTGGATCCTTGTAATCAGTTCCCCCTTTCCAACCCACTCACCCTCCACTCTCCCAGCATCGCCCCCCCACACCCCTGGTCCTGAAGGTATCATCTACCCTGGATTCCCTGTGCCTCCAGCTCCCATATGCACCAGTGTACAACCTCTGCTCTATCCAGTCCTGCAAGGTAGAATTCAGATCATGGTAGTTGGGGGGAGGAAGCATCCAGGATCTGGGGGAAAGCTGTGTTCTTCATCGGTACTACATCGCACCCTGACTGACCCAACTCCTCTCCTAAACCCCTCTATGAGGGGATCTCCAGTGGTCGACATTTGGGCCTCCGGTCTCCACTCTGCACTTCCCCCTTCATTCACTATGGTATATATATATATATATATTGTATGATGCCTTATACCTGGTCTCTTTGGCACCTCGTGATCACACCGGCTGGTGTGCTTCTTCCATGTGGGCTTAATTGCTTCTGAGCTAGATGGCCGCTTGTTCACCTTCAAGCCTTTAGGACCCCAGACACTATCTCTTTTGATAGCCGGGCACCAATCCGCTTTCTTCGCCACATTTGCTTATGCACCCGTTTGTCTTCGGCGATCGTATCATGGAGGTGTGCAGCCAATGATATGATGATTTTTTGTTCTTTGATGCCTGATAACTGATCCCTTCGGGACCACGTGATCACACAGTCTGGTGTGCTTCTTCCATGTGGGCTTTGTTGCTTCTCAGCTATATGGCCGCTTGTTTATCTTCAAGCCTTTAAGACTCCAGTCACTATCTCTTTTGATAGCCGGGCACCATCAGCTTTCTTCACCACATTTACTTGTTCACCCACTCTCACTGCTTCTTTATGGAAATTTATATGTAAAATAGATGCAAAGAAGTAAAGTGCTTGATAAGAGATCACATACCTTCAGCTGACATCAACTCATGGCTAAACTTACTTCTTTTCTTTTTTTTAAAATTTATTTTCTTTAAGTGACTTTTCCTCCCCAAAATATTCTAAAGGAAATCCTAAGAGGACTAGATTGAATTTGTGTTATTTCATCTGTAATTATTTTAGCATGTATCTGTTAACCACTAATAATTGTTCTACCCTGGAACAAGTGAACCAGTTCAGGAACCCCAAGGCAGAAAGGAAGGAAGAGAAGTTAATTGGCAGGCTAGCCAAGAGAAGGCCGACAGCATCTCTAATGGCATCCCCCCTGAGATCAGAGTACATAAAGAATAGATACATTTAATTTAGAAATTTACACTCGGAGGAGTCACGTAAAGTTGGTTTATATTTACTCAGTTTATATTTACTCAGGTTTATATTTACCACAGGAAACAATAGCTGACCCAAACAAATAGAACAATAACGTTCTTTTAAGTCTTAGGCTAGTCTCAGGATGTCTCTGTTAATTGACTAGCGAGAAGGTAAATCGTTTTAATCACTCACAGGTAAATAAGAGAAGATTCTCAGAATTTTCTGCCCCCTTTTTAGGTGACATCCGCAGCCAGCCTGCTTGCCTCTTAATTATGGACCATTAGAAACGTTCCGTAGATTGCCTTTAGTAAAGTCCCTTAGGCTAACTGCATTTCTCTCCCTGCCATTGAATCAATGCTGACTCATAGTGACCCCCCTGGGGATTTCCAGGACTGTAACTGCTTATTGGAGTAGAAGCCCAGTCTTTCTCCCGCTGGTGGTTTTGAACTGCCCACCCCATGGATCACAGCCCAACTTGTAACAACTATACCTCCAGGGCTCCATTAATAAGGTGGGCTTTGCAAACTACCTTGAGCAACTTGAGTGACCTATCTCTAAATGATAAGCGTTCCCACAAAGCACACTGCATCAGTAATCCCGTTCTGATGCCTAAAAACAGCAATTCCTTAATGGCCACAAATATTCACCTCCGTCTTAGGGTTTCTTTTCTTTTTTCTAAACAGTTTTCTGTTTGAACCAGGACCCACCAAATTAGGTTAATACATTCTGAGTAGTTGATTGCCCTCTTAAATAAATCTCTTTCAATGTATTCCCTTTTTTCAGCCTCACATAATATATATTTAAATATTATATACACAATATATATATTTTTAAGTACGGACATTTGTTCTCTAGTTTCCCCCAGGCTGACCTGTACGGATGGCATCTCCATAGTGGGTTAACATGTTCTTGTCTCATGGTGACCTTAGGGGTCAGAGTAGAATTGGCCCTGTGGATCACTGAGATCATAACTCTTTACAGGAACAGAAAGTCTCAAAGCCTCGTTTTTCTCCATGGGTGAGCTGGAGGTTTGGAACTGCTGACCCTACAGTTAGCAGCCTGACATATCAACTCGATGACAGTAAGCTTGGTTTTGAGGGGTTTTTTTGCTGTTGTTGTTTGTATCTTGTACTTTCTGTACCTTGGAAATTGGATCTAGAGTCTTGGTCAGATTCAGGTTTGTTTTTCTTGATGAGACAGCTCCCTGGGTGCGCTTCTTCAGGAGAGACGTGCGTTCTGCGCGTCTCCCGTTCTGTGCCGTTACCAGGCAGCAGGCGTCTGGGTGCATGATTCGCGCTGTGGTGGCTGAGTTGCTGTAGAGTCAGTGCCTTCTCTGGCGTTTCGTTCATTAAAGACGAGACGTGGTGCTTGGGATACCTTGAGGTAGAGATCATATTTACCATCGGAAAACCCGGATAAATGCTTGATTCTTGATTTCCTCGTTTTGGGCATTATTGGGATGGTTCCCAGGAACTACCTTTGAAGAAGACCAAAGAAAACTTGGTCTTGTGTTTTAATCCACGAGTTTACACATTTAAGCTTATTTGGTGTTTTTTAATAGATTGAGGGTATTTATTTAGTATTACTTTCTTTATTTTTGCGTAGCACAACTTTTATCATAGCCGCCTACATGCTGGGTACATGAGTGTCCCTGCTACAGACCGAACCAGGAGGGGACCCCTGCCGATGCCGCACCCGGGTCGCCGCTCTCTCTCTGGTGACCCTGCTCCAAGAGCTGATTCTGGTGGTTGAGTCCCCACTGCCCTCGGAGCCTGGCGGCTTCTCCTGGAACGGGTCAGGGAATGTGAAGGTCTGTCCGTGAGCCAGTTGCCTGCAGGCCACCTTGCAGTCTGGTGGTTTCACCCTGGAGTGAAATCCTGCTTTCTGCTGGGATGGCACCGCATCCTGTCCATATGGCCCCACACGCGCACCCTGTACATACTTCGCAGGTAGTTCCTAAGGTCTGCCCTGGTCACCTCCAGTGGGATTTGGAACCGTAGTGGGTGCTCAGGCTGGGTGGGGCCAGGTGGCTGACACCAGCTGTCACGAAGAATTTGGTGTGGAACATGCCCAGCAGGGGCCTGTCTTGCTGGTACCGCGGGTCCAGTACATTCCGGACCCTCCAGGTAGTATCTTTTGTAATGTTCAAATTAAGCTATCTTTGCCCAATGGAGACCCATGCAGTTTGGCTTCCCCAACACTGTTTTTCATGCCTTTATTCATTCATACATCTAATAATGTTTTAAATCCAGATTTAATTAACAAACTATAGTTCTCTACTTTAAGGTGAAATAAAATGCAGTGATTTTAATACATTCCCAGAGTTGTGCCACCATCACCACAATCTAATTCCAGAATATTTTAATCACCCTAAAAAGAAACTCTAATTTTGAGAATGATGAGGGCAATGAATGTATAAGGGTGCTTTATTCAATTGATATATGTATGGATTGTGATAAAATTGTATGATGCCCAATAAAATGATTTATTTAAAAAAAAGAAACTCTATGCCCACTAGCAGTCACTCCCATCCTTCCCCCCACAAGCCTGTGGTAACCACTAATCTGTTTTCTGTCTCTCTAGATGGGCTTGTTCTGCACATTTAAAATGAAGAGAGTCATATAATGTGTAGCCTTTTGTGCCTGCATCTCTCCCTAGCAAAATATTTCCAATATCCATCATATTGTAATGTTTTACCTGGTTTCCAAGTCAACCAGGACCACACCGAACAGGTCGAATGAGAAGCTTTATTAAAAGCGAGGGACCGGGAGTCAGCTGTCGCCCAAAGTCTCTTGCCCAGAGCGCTATTCAAATGCTGGTTTATAAACCAGCAAACCTACAGACAGGAACTGGAAATGTCAGGTAGTCTAGCTTAGGGACTGGGGTTTCGCATGCCCAGAGGTCTGAGCTACCAGCCCACGAAGGAGTGGTACACTGCGCATGCTCAGAGGTTCAGGTTTCCGACCAGGAAGGGGAGGTACACTTGGGTGGATGCTGCATCTGGATTGGCCCACCTAGGCCAGGTAAATTCAATTCAGCCAATGGGGTCCACCAGGATGGTCCACCAGGCCTCCCGCGGGATAATTGAAAAGGCAGGAGCCTGGCACCGACCGTGTGACTGTCCAACCACTGTCCAGGGAGGCTGCATGGGGTGGGGAACCTTGCGGGTGTCTGTGTAAACCTAAAACTTCTAACTCTCCTAAAACTCGGCTTCAGCATGAATCTTTCTCGGCGGAGCCAAGGACTGAGTTATGTCTCTCCCCAGAGAGATCTAACACAAACACATGGAATCCAGGACAGATGATCCCTTCAGGACCAGTGGTGAGAGTAGCGATACCAGGAGGGTGGAGGGAAGGTGGGGTGGAAAGGGGGAACCGATTACAAGGATCTACATATAACCTCCTCCCTGGGGGCGGACAACAGAAAAGTGGGTGAAGGGAGACGTCGGACAGTATATGACAAAATAATAATTTATAAATTATGAAGGGTTCATTGGGGGAAGGGCAAACATGAGGAGCTGATACCAAGCCCTCAAGCAGAAAGCAAATGTTTTGAGAATGATGAGGGCAACAAATGTACAAATGTGCTTGACACAATGGATGGATGTATCGATTGTGATAAGAGTTGTACAGGTCCCCAATACAATTATATATATAAATAAAAGACAACACTATTAAAAATAATAAAATAAAACAACAAACCATGAGTGGGTGGGGTGACTTTTCACGCCCAATCACTCTGGCCCACGCGGACTAGGGGGAAGAACAGCGAGGGAACTTCCCTTGTATTCGTTATGGACGTGGGTAGCGGCCACCAACATTTTGAAGCCGGTGGCTCTGGGCAAGAAAACTACCGCGGAACTAGCAAGCTTAAGCAATGGAAAAATACAGAAGCGAGAGCCAGCAGGTTAGCAAATGAGCGTTAGGGCACTTCAGTAACATGTCAGTACTCCATTCCTTTGATGGATGAATAACATTCGGTTGCACGAATGTACTGCACTTACATTCATCAGTTAGTGAGCAATTACCGTAGGTTGGTTCCGCCTTTTGAGTATTGTAAATAATGCTCCTCTGAAGATCTGTGCACAGTTCTGGGGTAGGCATGCTTGTAATTAGCTTGGGTCTGAATCCAGGAAAGAATTACTGGGTCATATGGCAACTCTCTATTTAGGGTTTTAAGGAAGTGCCAAACTCCTTTCTGAAAGGGTTCCACCATTTAACTTCCCCGCCAGCAATGTAGGAAGGTTCCCAGCCCCTTGTAATCACTTGTTATTGTTAGTATTTTTAATAAAACCCTTCCAGTGGGCATGAAGTGGTATCTCACTGTGGATTTAATTTGCATCTTCCTCATGACTAATGATGCTGAGCATCTTTTCACGTAATTATTGGCCCTTCATAAATCTATCTTCTTTGGAGAAATGATTATTCCAATTTTCACTTGGGATATTTGTCTTTGATTAGTTAGATCGCAAGCGTTTTCTATCTTCTTGAGATGAGATCTTTGTCAGGTGATTTTCAAATCTTCTCCAGTCTAGTCTATGGGCTACATGCTTTCACTTTCCTGATAATATCTTTGAAAAACAAAAAGTTTCCATTTGGATGACGTTCATTTTATTTTTTCCTTTTGTTGCTTGTGATTGTTAATGGCCTATCTAAGAAACGGTAGCCTGCTCCAAGTTCACTATTCTACTAATATATCTAAATGATTAGTAATATTTTCTTAGTATCATCAAATTTATAGTCAATATTTACATGTCCCCGATGGTCTCAGAAGTTATTTTTCTATTACTATTTGTTCCTTTGCTGGATTGATTGATCAATTGATTGATTTAACAATATAAACAAAAATCACAAATTGCATCTAGGTGATTAGTCTCTAAAGGCTCTTTTAAAACAAACTCTTTTTCCTTATCAGAAGCTCTGATGGAAGAATGGGCTACCCATAGTCTGGTATCAGGTTAGCAGTTCAAAGCCATCAGCTACTTCTCAGGAGAAAGATGAAGCTGTCTGTTCCCATAAAGCATTACACATTTGGAAATCCACAGAGCGGGTCGACTCTGTCCTATACGTTTGTTAGGAGTTAGCATCAATGTTATGGCAATGGGTTTTCTTGGTTGTTGTTGTTTTTTCCATTTTAGATCCTGTTAGCCAGACAGAACCGGAAAAGGGGTCAGGGAAAGGTGACACTGGAAGAAATCCCCACAGAAGAGGAAGGTGCAGCAACACATCTCCAAGCCTTCCCAACTCAAAGAAAGACAAGAGCACATAGAACTCATTTCCTCGTCAATGGAAGAGACTGAAATAGTGAAAGGGTGTGGGTGGGACAAGACAGGATACTCACACTCCTCTCCCCTTCCCCCCAGAATGGCTGAATTGACCCTTGGTTTCTTGGGGCCTGGTGACAATGACACAGCACGAACCCTAGGGTGCAGGGGTGCATGTCCCTGGATAGAGGAGGGATGACCCCAAAAGCCAGCAGGACCCGAAGACCCACCAATCAGCAGGATAAAAACCATGCTCCTCACTTTACTGTATGGCCTTGGGTTAGCCGGAAGTCATTTGGTGTTCCCTACCAAAGTACCTCCTCACTAAACTCACTCATTCCGTTCACATCTTTCCCTGACACTGGTCTGAAAGCTGCCGCTCGTCTGAATTCCTTCTTGCAAGTAGGTCAAGAACCAAGAGAGGAAAGGCTCAAAACCTCGTGTTACCTCCCGGTAACAATCCCTCCTACTACAGTCTTATTTCCCTGTCGTTTATTTGTCTCTAGATGGTTCCATATTCTACACTTTGCTGATTGCGTCTCCAAGATATCATTCGGCATGCTTCTCTATCTCCTAGGTTTCTCAGTAGACCAATACTCAGAGCTATAAACTTAGTCCGATTCAGGCTCCTCACTTAGGCAGGCTTCAGAGCCGCGGCTCTGCCATTCCCACTGCGTCACATCAGGAGGCACATACGGTCTGATTCGCTCTCTGTGCGATGTTGAGTTGGATCAGTGAGTTCAGCAGTTGTCCTCCCCTTGATCCATCTACTCTGTAGTCTCCCAGTCAAATTTAGTGAATGGTTTTAGCATCCATTAATAAATGTTATGTAGATCCATTATTTTATTAGGAGCTTCTATATTCAGCACATTAATATGATCAAAATTAAGTTGAATTTGCCAACTGAATATCGAAACTTCCAAAAGGATTATTTGTTTTCACCATTGGCAGATGGTCTGCTGACACCTAAGTTTGCCTTCCTGGTTATAGCTTGGTTTTTAAATTCTTTACATGTTTTGAGCTAATATGCATGTCAGTCATGTTAAAACACACACACACACACACACGTGCACTGCCATTGAGTCACTGCTGATTCCTAGTGACCCTGTGGGTTTCTGAGACTGTGACTAATTGCAGGAGTAGAAAGCCCAGTCTTTCACCTGCAGAGCAGCTGGTGGTTTGGAACTGCCGACCATGGGGATCGCAGACCAACATGTAACCACTACACCACCAGGATTTGTTATTTGATGCCAGTATTGTCATGTGTTTACAATATGGTTTCAGTTGCCTCAAGGAGTGAATGCCCAGAACATTATTTATTTTGACAGTCTTCTAGGCATAATTATGAAATTTCTTGTGGCAATTACATAATCTCCTGTCAATTTGAGCGAAGGGGTGGGGTCTACCCTTTCAATCATGTCATAGTCAATGATGCCTCTGTGTGAGCATGGCCTTCTGAGGATTCTGGGAACTCCTGTCTTCCTCTCTGGAGGTGGGTCACACACTCTCTCTCAGCTTCACATTCAGTTAACAAGCCACATGAAACTATGTTGATGGCAGCCAGAACCTGGGCCTCATGGAGAGCCATGCCAGTGCTGAGGTGTTCCCACAAGGCTTTTTACCCACCGGCCTATGATCTTCCTGCTTTCAGCATCATTGCATGTGCTGTGTGAGTCTGTAGAAGAAGAATTTATGGACTGGTATCAGACTAAGATTAGATTTATGGGCTAATATTGAACTTATAATTGATCTGGACGGGACCAGGATGCTTTGTTAATATATAATTATTCTTGATATAAAACTCTCTCTTTCAGACATATGAGTGTCTCTGGATTTGTTTCTCTAGTCAACCTAGACTGACATATCTCTAAAGATAATCTTTTAAGATCCAGTCTTCTCTTCTTCCTCAGTTTCTTCCTTTCCCATGTCCTAACACATACGAGGGGGCTTCAAAAGGTCATGGGATATTTCCATTCACTTTTTTTTTTGTTTTTTGTTTTTTTTAATTTTTTTTCCATTCACTTTTAAAGTATATCTATATATAGATAGATATAGATATGAAGTTCTTATGATATGTCCTTTGTGCCATTGAATTGATTCTGAGTCTTAACAACCCCGTAAAGCAAAGTAGATTTGTGGGCTTCTGAGACTGTAAATCTTTATGGGAGTAGAAAGTTCATCTTTCTTCTATAGAGCAGCTGATGGTTCTGAACTACTGACTTTGTAGTTAGTAGCCCAACACATTACCCACTACACCAACAGGGCTTTTTACTCCTATAAGATTTCAAGTCTTACAACCCCACAGAGGCAGTTCACCCTGTCTTTTAGAGTCTCTATGAATTGAAATGGACATGATGGGAGGGAGTATAGGGGAAAGGGTTGTACATTGGCTGCTCACCCCAAGACCAGAAGTTCAAATGCACCAGCTACTCCATGGGAGAAAGGTCAGGCTTTCTGCTCTAGTAAAGATACAGTCTTGGAAAAACCAGAGGAGCTGTCCTATTTTATCCGACAGGGTCACTACGAGGCAGAAGTAACCGATGGTGCTGGGGTTTGGGTTGTTTGTGTGTCTTTTATCTTTCAAAGGTCTTTTTAGTGTTAGGAATGAAATAGGATAAGCTCTAAAGTCAAATATGAGGGACTACAGTATTTACATGGTAAGAAAGACTCTTACAACATGAATTCATTTAAAGCTGACGATCACTAATAATTTGATGGCAAGGTCCAAGGCTTGGTATTTTTCTCTAGGCCAGAATTTTCTCTGACAAAGGTCACTATCCACAGGTCCTTTTTAACCTTGAAAGCACTGAAGTTGACCTGCACAAGTGTGTGCTCTTGTGCTGAAGCTCCCAGATCTCTGTTCCTTCTTCTTGGGCTCCCTCATCTCGCACACATGTGAGGCGCCACAGGGCCAAGAGACTAGATACTAACTAGTAGTAGGGGGTTGACTATAGCCATGTCATTTTAGCAACCAGATTAAGAAAAACATGATAGAGAATTTAGATGGCTACTCCATTCCTTCAATAATACAAACACGTTTTCAACTTATTAGATAGGACTAGTTTTGGCCACAAGTAACAGAGAAGTGTACAACAGTAGCTTAAATAGGATGGAATGTTTCTTTGTCTCACATGCAAGAAGTCAGATTTGGACAATTTGGACATGCCATGCTGTTGAGACGTAGGCTCCTGCCATCTTGTTCCTTCACGGCTGGTGACTTCCAGTTTCAAGAATGCCTGTGGATGCAGGCCCAAATGGATCACTGAAACTTCAGCCATGGCATTTGAATTTCAACCAACAGAGAGGGAGGAGAGCGTAAAGAGGAGCATGCGCCTTCTCTGTTAAGGTCACGCTCCGTAGTTATGCACGCCGCTTCCTCTTTGCCTTAGCCGGCTTTAGCCACATGACCACACCTAGCTGCATGGGGGAATGGAGAATGCCTTCACTCCTAGAAGCTATGGCCTCAGTTTGTTAAAAACCATGTATTCTGTTATTAGAGAAGAAGAATCTAATGCATATTAGGCGACAACTAATATTATCGGCCACAAATGTATATTTTAATTGAAAATCAGAGATGATAAGATATTTATCACACACACCCCGCCCCGCCTGCCAAATTAAAAACAAGTTACCCTTAGATAATTTACTCACAGACGTTAAATTATTAACACTTATGTCGAATTGTGTTTCCTGAAATCACCTCAAACCTATGATCCCTTCTCCTCTTAAAAAACAGAAAAGGGGGTGGGGGGGTGGGGGGGTGAGGGGGGCGGGGCAAACCTCTGGAGCCTGTTTAATGTCATTTGAAAGGTCCCAGTTGATAAAAACCAATTTATGTGGCCACTTGTCCCCATTTTGGTGACCTTTAAAATTTTTTTTAAGAAAGAACTTCTAAAATAGTTTCATGTGTATTGCATTTCTAAAAGTTGGAGTCAATGAATGCTCATTGAATCCATTTAGTACTTGGGCGTGTCCGCCGGGGTTTTGGGATTGGTCATGTGGGAGAGGAAGTCCTGGAAACCTTTTATTTATTTTCTGCTTTATATAAAGCACGCTATGTTCCCAGGCTCCAGTGTTGTAAAAGAAACCCTGACTTCCAAAACAACATATTGTCCAAAGTGGTTGCCCCAACTTCTTCCTCCAGCGAAGGGCGGCTGACTCACTGTGTGCTTCCACAACCCCTTTGAATTCTGTGGACATGAGGAGAAACTTCCTGTTGGTCAGGCGGTGGCTAAGATTCCACTGGAAGTTGCGGTTCACATCTCTGGACTTGGGATTCCAAGCGGGCTCCCTGTGGGGGGACTTCGGTGTGTCCCTGGTTGGTTCTGTAGCTCACTGCTGACTCAGGATGTGCTGCTCAGTCTTATCTCGGCCCCTCCCACATTCTTCTATTTCCATGGGCAGCTTTCTCCGGACCAACTTCAATCCCACCGACTGGTGCCTTGACTCTCCAAACATGTAAGCACAAGACGGCTGTAGAAAGTCCTGTGCTGTTCCCGAAGGTTTAATTTGCAATCTCGTATTCCCTGCCAGTGGTTTCAGCACACCGTATGCCTCTGTCTTTTATCTGCTGTCATCATTGTGACAGGCCTGGCTTCGTTCTCTTATCTGCAGTTGCTTAATCTCTCGGGCCCCTCTTGTTTTACTAGCCCAGTTTACTGCAGTTAAACCAACACTGAGCAGAGACTATTGTCTGCACAGACAAGGAGCAGCACGGGGTGTCATGACCAAAATGCTGAGGGTTTCCTGATTTGGGGGCACCCGGATCTTTCCTCGCCTTAGATATATGGGGTTCTGATTTCTTCCTTTCCCTCTCTGACCTCTAACCTATCTCTGTCCATAAACCACAGTCCGGCTATTGAATAGTGTTTCCTCAGACACTCTTTTGGATGCACAACTCCTTGCTTTCCAAAGGGACCTGGGAGGACGCTGGGTCAGATCATGTGCGCCTTCCCGGGGGTTCTTGGTTCTGGGGTTAGTTGGAGGACGTGGATGTATGGCCTGGGCCTGTTCTCCGGCCTAATTCAATGTGGAATTATGCTTTGCAGACATGTCTTGAGACAGAGTCCTGATAACCTGGAGGACAGAGATGGAAGATTTAGTTAATACAGGGCTGAGTAACACAGTTGTGCATCAAGCAGGGAGTCATAAAAAGGAAAGGGAAATTGCCTCAGGTTTTTATAGCTACATTGTATTTCTCCTAGTTTCTAAAAAGGCTTTCCGAATTCTTGTCTCTTCTGAGATTTCAAATTAAGAGGAATCAAGGGATTGTCAAACTTGCCATAACGCTAGAGCATAACCATTTTTTTTAAAGAATAACACACACAAAACACAAATCGGTCTTAAAACACTTTAATTTGGGCTGAACTCCCCATGCATCCTTTTCTCCCCTACAGTTTGGGAGGGAACCCTGGTGGGATAGTGGGTTACAAGTTAGGCTGCTAACCACCAGGTCAGCAGCAGTTCGAATCTACCAACCGGTCCTTGGGAGAAAGTTGAGGCTTTCTATTCCTGTAAAGATTTAGTCTCACAAACCCACAAGGGTACTTTCTACTCTGTTTCACAGCGTCAGCACGAGTCATAATCACTCCATGGCAGTGTGTGTGTGTGTGTGTGTGTGTGTGTGTGTGTGTTGAAGGGTTATTCTGCAGGGGTAACGTAGAAATGTCAAGTCAGTTCCTAAATTTCGGTATACATTCGTCATGTTTTACAGCATAAGCTTGTATGTCTTTATGTGATTTTACTTATTTGGGGAGCCTGGTGGCACTGTGGGTTGTGCGTGTGCTACTAACTATAAGGGCAGCAGTTTGAAACCACCAGCCTCTCTGCGGGAGAAAAGTGAGGCCTTCGACTGCCGTAAAGATTTGCAGTCTCAGGAACCTGCGGAGCAGCTCTACTCTGTGCAGAGAGAGGGTCACTAGGAGTCAGCACTGAGCCAGTGGCAGTGATTTTGAGCTTACTTACTTTTAGACAATTTTTCCTGAGGTTTGAGGAATCACATGTTAATCCTTAATTTCACTCGGCCACACTATCCTGGAAAGCCTATTATCTCTCAGTTTGGGGGTGGAAAAACATACGAACCCGCTGGCTCCTTTTCAACCAACAAATTCTTTATTAACAGTGGGGCAAGACGTAGTGATGACGAAGATGAAAACACAGTAGAAAACTAGAGGACACATTTGGTGTGCCTCTCCCTTAAGCTGGTGGTGTAGTGGTGACACATTGAGCTGTTATCCTCATGGTCAGCAGTTTGAAACCACTCGTGGGCAGCAGCTCTGGGGAGAAAGTCTGGGCTTTCTACTCCCAGAGACAGTGAAGAGTTTCAGAAATCCACAGGGGTCGCTATGAGTTAGCACCGACCCGATGATGACTGCGTTTGCTTTTTTGGTCTCTGTGGTAATTAGTTAAGTTCATGTCAACTTGATAAATAGCTCTAGGGGTGGAGTCTAGCCATCAATCAGGTCACAGCCTGATGATCCTCCTTGTGGGCGTGGCTTTCTCATGAGGATTCTGGGAACTCCCTCTTTTTCTCCCTGGAGGTGGGACACACTCTGCTTCACCGTCCTGTGGAGGAGACATTCAGAGAGCTGGAGGAGCCACGTGGAGACCCACACCAGTGCTGAGATACTGCCACTGGATTCACAAGACTTTTTACCAACCGGCCTGTGATCTTTCTACATGTGTTGTGTGAGACTGAAGAGGAATTTATGGACTAGTGTCGGGTATATGCGCTAATATCGGACTTAGGAACTTGATCCGGACTGGGCTGGGATGTTTTCTCAATATACAACTGCTCTTTGATATAAAGCTCTCTCTTACACACAGACAGGGTCCCTGGAATTATTTCTCTAGTCAACCCAAACTAACACAGTCTTCGATCAAATATGATTTCTAGGTCCCAGGACAAACAAGGGGAAACTTCCCAAGGCAGATACAGCCTCCAAACCAGCTCCTTGACTTGAGCTCAGATGCTTTGAATTTAAACTATAATCTGTTAGGGAACCGTTTTCCTTGGATTTGGGTTTCTTTTGAGGGATGAGAGAAAGAGAGCCGAACTGTCAGCAATCTCATGGTAACTTCAAGTTGGAAAAACAATATAGCTATTCATCATGAGCAACCTAACAAGGCCAAAGGGATGTAGAGCATATGGGGTAAGTAATGGATGCTGGATGTGGATAGAAGTACTCGCTCTAGGAGCTGTGAGGTGGATCATGCCCACTATGTCCCTTCTATTTCAGGTGTCCCTAAAAAAGGTTCTGGGTGGCTAGGACCTTGCAGGGAGTGGGGTCTTTTTCCAGAGAAACATTCCCATGGGCGTGAGATGGAGAGAGGTTGGAATTATTCCTCGTGGTTTAGTATCCCGTGGAGTTCCTGGGCACGGAGTCCAGAATGCTGCCCTGAGAAAAGTGGGCAGAGCTCTCTTTGAATTGAAAACTGAAAAGCCAAATCTGGAATATATTTGTGTTCCCGGGCCAGGCCGAGGGCTGTCTGTGGGGGAGGCCACATCTGCAGCAGGGTGGGCTCTCTTCCCACAGCCGCTAGTGGGATTTTCTGAGAAACCAGAGAACTTATTTGCCTGGATTTCAAGCTTGTCATGTTTCACAGGCTTATAGGTTAGGCCTGAGGGTGCCCGTTTTCAGATTCTGGGCTTATTTTTTATTGATGAAATAGAACTTCCAGCTTGAGAAGTTGGGAATGGTAGTGGGAATGGATGTGCTTCCAGGGACTTATGTTTGTGGGTGGGGGTGGGGGGGAGGGATAAAAGAAAGAAAGAAAAGCACATCAGACTTCGTAGACATCCAATAACTCTTATAAAACTTCATTTTGATGAGTTACGTGTAAATGATCCCAAAACATGTGGATTAAATTTTTCCAAGAAACACATGGATTTACAATTCACGGCAGAGGAGATCTCAGCAATGTTCCTTTTGGGTTTTCCCAGACTCCAAGTGCTTTTCGGTCCTTGGTGCCTAGTGGGTTTTCATAATCAGACTTTTAATTTTTTTTATGATAGTGACTCAGAGGACATTCCAACCGAAGAGTTGTTTGAGGCAAGCGACTTTGGCACTAGCCAACGTGGACAATTCAGAGAGCAGATTCTACTTTAGCTCTGCTTATTCAGGCTGTCTCTCTGTGTCACCTGTCACTCATGACTCGGGTGTTTCTATTTTCTTCCTCACGTGGTACATCCACAAAATGAGCACCAAGCATGCTGTGAAGCTCACCACCTCCCCACTCAGACGGCAGTGCAGGGAGGGGGGTGACGGGCCTCGGGGAGGCGAAAAGGAACGGCGACATGGACATCAGACTCGGGCTCAGATTTGTTATCACCTTTTGTCCTCATAAGATGATGACAAAAATGTCACCACAGGATTTAGGGAAAAATATCTAGCCAGTGGTAGCTCTGAGATTTGAAATAATCTTTCAAAGCTTCACTTTTCAAAGTTTAGTCCCTGAAACAGGAAGATCACTATCACCAGGGACTCTATTTAACATGCAAATTCTTAGGTCACCGAGAGCTATTGAATAAGAAACTCTGGGATGCGGCCCAGCAATCTGTGCCTCAATGGACCTTTTGGGTGACTCAGATATGTGTACAAGCTGGAGAATCGCTAATTTAGAAAAATATATATTATTGCAAGCCAATTTCTAGCTAATAATAACACGTGGATACATGTATTTAGCAAAGTGTCTGCCCCAAAATTGGTGTGAACAATATATACAGTCCACAAACACATTAACACACACACGCACACTAGATAGTACACACACACACACATACACACACACACACACACAATCCCGTAAGTACAAGCAGGAATTATTACAGGAGTTCTGAGAAATGAAATTGGGGGTAGGGTAAATGAAGAGAGAGAATGTCCCTTTTCATATTCCACTTTTCTGAGCCATTTATTGTATTTTCTTGTAAATGTGTACATATAGGTATTTCATTGTGTTTTTGGTGAGATTTACACAGCAAACCAAATTCCCATTTGACAATTTCTACACAAGTTGGCCAGCTACATTTTTCACAATGTGCCAACATTCTCCTTCCTTGCATTCTGGTTGTCTTATCTCCAGTACTCTAGTTTCCCTCTACTTCCCTCTGTGCCTTAGACTAATTATTGACTTTTGGTCTCATATAGGTTGTTTTATTTTTCATGAGGTCCATACTCATGAACAATATCCCTTGTTTTGTATGTCAAGATAAAAATCAGGAATTTTCTTTTAAAATTTAAATTGTATAACAAATAACTCCAAAAGAAGTTAAAAGTAATTCCAAGAAAATACAAGGAGACATGGTGATGTAGTGGGCTACATGTTGAACTGTTAACCACAAGCGGTTCGAACCCACCAGCCATCCCCTAGGAGGAAGTTGAGGCTGCCTACTCTTGTCAAGGTTACAGTCTTGGAAACGCACAGGCAAGTTCTGCTTGGTCCTGCAGGCTCAGGGTGAGTTGCGTTCGACTCCATGGCAAGGGGGATTTTTTTTAAGAAGATATAGATAAACTAAAAGAAGGTACAGATAAATGTAGATAAATGGACTTACACTGTCAGGTATCAAGGCATGTAATCAGGCTACAATAATTAGGTCTATTTGGTTGCTTCACAGGATAGTGATTATGGACAAACAGATCAATGAAATGGAATAGAATGTCCATAACACATAAAATACGATTTTATCTGAGTTTGAAAAGGAAAAATATGCAAAGGAAGTGGCTGTGAAAAAAAGAGAATTCATTTACATAAGCATAATAATATAAAATCAACAGTGCACACAGACGTATGCAAAAACAAGTGACTTCAGAAATGGGCGAGCCTCTGGCAAAGATATAAAAGCAGATGCCCCTAATCACCAATGCCTTGGGAAAAGTCTCATTATAGTTCGAGTCCAAGAAGACAACATAGTCTGTGGTGTTGGCGTGGTGAAATGCCAAAGCTCAGTGAGAATTGTCATCATTTTTTGAGGTAAAGATCAGGCATCAACTGGGGAGAAGAAGAGAGTAGGTTTTGAGGGTACAGGTAATGTTTTATTTTTGACTTAGGATGATTTATTTGTGTGTTCATGTTGTATATTTACATATATATAAATAAATATGACAGTTTAATCTACTAAACTTTTAAAAAACTAAACTGGGAAAAGTCTATCCACTCCTAAGGGATTAAAATGATTATTAAATACAAAGCACTCCTAACAGTCCATGAAAACACTGCTCACTGTTAAAAACAAACAAAAATAACAGAAACAAGCAATTTCCAAAAAAGATTCATTCAAATTACAATTAAACTTATTAGAATGTTTACCATTACAAATAATTAAAGACAAAAGGGATGTGAGCTTTGGGTTCCTGAAGGCAATCCAAGCTGGGCATTGCTGTGGGTGTTGTTGAGGACAGTAGGGAGTGCCTGACTGACCTCTGCATCAGTTGATGCAGCACTTCCGTTTCCATAGAAATTTCTTTAAGAAAATCAACATCAATGTGCAGAAGACATATGTTCATAAAAATGTAGTAGTTACATTTTTCTTGGAATTCTACACATTCAATGATAGATGATTATGAAAAAATAAATACTATAAAAATCCCTGTGCCTATGAGGAAGGCCATGAACAACAACTATAATTGAAATAAACTGATAGAGCCATAATATGGAATATTATGTAACCGTTCAAAGTTATATAGAGGTATAGTACTATGAAAAATACTTATGGTGCATTACCAGTGGAAAAAAAGTAGCTAAAAGACAGTGTTAACTTGTTTTTGTTTATAAACAGATGTGTTAGTCTGGTTAGACTAGATACCAACCCATGGAAACTCATATGTGTATAAGAGAGAGTTTTATATAAAGGGTTTATATATAGAGTTTTATATAAATTGTACATTAAGAAAGCATCCCATCCAGACCAGTCCAAGTCCCTAAATCCAATATTAGCTCATATGTCCAATACCAATTGATAAAGTCCTCTTCAGACTCACAAAACACACAATGACACTGAATGCAGGACAATCAAAGGCCAGTGGGTAAAAAATCTTTGGATCTAGTGGCGTTGTAAGCATCTAAGCACGGGCCGTGGTCTCCATGTGGCTTCTCCAGTTCCCAGGGCACGGGGGTCTATCAGCATAGTGTCATGGGACTTGTCAGTAGAGTGTCCAAGGGAGTGAGCCGAGAGAGTCTCTCCCACATTCCAAGGAGGAAATCCAGGAATTCCTAGACTCTTTAGGGGAAGGCTATGGATACACAGAGGCCTCATTGCCTATATCCTGACTGACAGCCTAGACTCCACCCCTACATTCTTAACCCTCCAATGGACACCAGATTATGTAACTACCACAACAGACATATATATTCATAAGAGAACTGGGAAAAAATGTCCAAGTGGTTTCTTCTGGGTTATAGGATTATAAACTATTATAATTTTTATCTTTGTCTAACAATATTTTCTAAAATTTTTTAATGAACACTTTTTAATCATGTCAGAAAAACAAAAATTAGATCTTTCTGTGGATATACATAATGACAACACCTATGTTGTTTTCAGGTGCTGTCAGTCAAGTCTGTTCCAAGACATAGCTCCCCCCACATCCTCTCCCTGCCCCCCAACCCCCAGTACAATGGAAGGAGACACTGCCTAGTCCGGTGCCATCCTCACAACGGTTGCTGCTTGAGCCCATTCTTAAAGCTACTGTGTCAGTCCATCTTGTGGAGGATCTTCCTCTTTTTCATGGACCTGCTTTACCAAGCATGATGTCCTCCAGGGACTCGTCCATCTGCCAACATGTCCAAAGTCTCGCCATCCTTACTATTAAGGAACATTCTGGTTGTACTTCTTCCAAGACTGATTTGTATGTTCTTTGACATTCCATTGTGCTTTCAATATTCTTCATCAATATTATAATTCAAATGTATCTATTCTTTTGCAGTCTTCCAGATCACACATACGAAGAGACTGAAAATTCCATGGCTTGAATAAGCTCACCTTAGTCTTCCAAGTGATGTCTTTGTTTTTTCACACTTTCAAGAGATCTTGCGTAGCAGATTGGCCAAGTGTAACACATCCTTTCATTTTATGACTGCTGCTTCCACGAACATTGACTGTGGATCCAATCAAAATGAAATACTTCACAATGTCAATCTTTTCTCCATTTATCATTATGTTGTCTATTGGTCCAGTTGGGAGGATTTGGGTTTTCTTTACATTGGGTTCATGTATTCCATCCTTGAGATAGCTAATGTTTATTGTGTCAACCTGGCTGATAAACACGTGGGGTTAATTGAAGGGCCGAGAGATAAACGACTCAGTGAGCCGCACCTTTCTAGTTCTCAGATTTCTTGCTTCGTGATGGTCGGACCAGGGTGCAGCTGCCTTAGCCAGTATCCTGCTTCAGCTGGCAAGGCTCACTTCCTGCAAGACATCCCCAAGGAGAAGCCACATGAACCTACCCCGATGCAGCCCTTGTGCTGGAGCAGCCGTGTGGAGACCCCTGCCAGCACTGAGATGATCACGTTCATGGATTCAGCTTTCCTCCTGCAGTGGGCATCTTTGTGTGTGCTTTGTGAGATGGAGGAGGGCTTTGTGGATTGATGTCAGACATATGGTTTAATGTTGGACTTGTGGGATTGAAAGCACTGGGTGGGATGTTTTCTTGATGAGTACTTAAAGTTTTTATATAAAACTCTCTCTTATACATGAGTTTCTGTGGGTTTGTTTCTCTAAAATACCCAGACTAACACAATACTGAAGTCTGCAGTTTTAAACGGTTTTGTGCAGCAGAGTGGCCTGATGCAGTATGTCCTTTGACTTCTTGACTACTGCTTCCAGGAGCTGATTATGGATCCAAGTAAAATAAAGCATTTGAGAACTTCCATCTAGTCTCCGTTTATCATAGTGTCCAACAGTGAGGACTTTTGTTTCCTTTCTAGTCATTTGTAATTTATAATTCAATCTGTAGTCTTTCACCTTCACAAGCAAATACTGTAAGAATCAAGGTTGTGCTATCTGCATATCATCGGTTGCTAATGAGTTTTCCTCCGGTCCTGACGCTTTGTCTTCATAAAGACCAGATTCTCAGATGATCTGCTCAGGAACAGCCTCAGTAATTATGGTGTGATGATACGACCCTGATGCCCACTTTTCCTGATTTTAAAGCGTGCCGTGTCCCCCAGTTCTATTCGAATGACTTTTTCTTGTTCTGTGTATGGGTTCAGCAGGAACACAATATTTTGAAATTCCCATTTTTCACAATATTAGCTATAATTTTTTATGATGCAGTCAGGCACTTTCCCATAATCAATAACACATAGGTGACCATCTTTCTGGTATTCTCTCCTTCTAGCCAAGATTTACCTATCATCATCAAAGATATTTCTTCTATATCCTCTTCTGGTTCCACCTTGAATTGACTCATTTTAAAGTTGTTCTAGTTTTTAATATTTTATGCTTACTTTTCGATTGAGATTTTTCTCTATTTACTTTGTTATCATTGTTAGCTTCTTTTGTGTCTTGTTTTTGTATGTTTTTCGGCATATGAAATCCAGTATGGATGACTCTGTTGAGACAGTCACTGGATTAATACTTTCTTAGGGGCATGACAGGGGAGGTCGTGGGGACCTGGGGAGCAAATAGCAAGAGCAGAAAGAAGAAAACATTCCAAAATTGGTTGTGGTGATGATGATTGAACCCCCTTTGATATGACTGAAATTGTATGATATGTGGACTATGTCCCAATCAAACTTAAATTTTTAAAAAATAAGACAAATGTAAGAAATAATGAAATTAAAGAGCTAAACAGAGAATTTCAAATGGTGGCTTGATAAGACAAAATATTAAAATGAAGTCTACAGAGACCTAGAGTTAGAAACCAAAATGGAAAAACAAGATCAGCATTTCTCAAGCTGAAATAATTGGGGGGGGGGAATATTCAAACCCTGAATTTCAATATTGAGGAACTCTATAAACAAAATATTGAATGACATATGGACCATCACAGATGGAAAGAATTCATAACATTACCAAAGAGAGTTGGTTGGTTTGATATTCAACCATTTCTCGAGAAACCATATGGTCAAGAGTTCATGGAACTGAAAAAAAAAGCAAGCTGCACTGAAGGTATGAGCGAAGAGCGAGGCTCCGGGAATGGACAGCAGCCAGACTGAAATGTTTCAACAGACTGACGCAGCCCTGGGTGTGCTCACTTGTCGCTGCCGAGAAACCCAGACGCCCTGGCCAATCTAGGGAACAGATACACATTGGTATCCATGCCAAAGAGAGGTCTTCCAGCAGAATGTGGACAATATCTAACAATGTCAAGACTATAACACGCAAGTGAAATTTGGCTGAAGATAATTTTAAAACCGTTTAAGTACTATACAGTTGAAAAACAAAGCATAAAATACTGAAAACTAGAAGAACTTTAAAATTAGTCCAAAGGGAGATCAAATGATAAGGTGTTAAATTTCATCTGCCATGATCCACTTTCCAATCAGTGCCCACCCACTGCATGATAGCAAGACAGTTCACATGCCTGGTCTGTGTTCAGAGGGGATTCACTCCTATGTTTGGAGGTTTAATCACCTGTATTTCTCCTTTCCCCTCCCCTGCTTTTTCAAACTCTTAAATGTGTCAAAAGGGGGACAAATAAGATGTTTGTTACATTTTAACCAAACTTTGTCTATGATAAGCATCTCTACAGTACTCTCCGTTTGATAACAAGGCTACGCACATGCCTCGACTAGGGTCTGAGGGCATTCACTGGACACCTAATCTGTATGTGGACCCTGCAAAAATATTTGGGGTCTCCCACCTGCTGTGGTACTCTATGTTCACAGGACCTGATGATCTACTTCTGATACAATCGGTCAGTTGAAAACGGCTTGAGCAGCAGTGGAAGTTCGTCAGAGACAGTACTAGGAGATAAACGCCTCCGCCGCAAGGCTCTCCAAAGCCAACCGAGCAACCTCTTCGACGTGGAATTGACCCTAATGATGTGGAAGAAAAGCTTTTAGGACCTTGAGTTGGCACAACTTTAAATGAAAAGAAATATCTTCAAATACCCATTAATAATCTGAGTGTGGAATATACCACGAATGAATCAAAGAAAATAAAAAGTCAAAAAATGGCACAGAACATTTGAAGATTGATATCCTAGGAATTAGCGAACTAAAATGGACTGGCCATTTGGAATCTGATAATCACATGGTGTACTAAGCTAGGAATGACACATTGAAGAACAACATCATCAACAAGAGCAACGGTGAAACATTACCACTTTCCTCTAGTTCCTAAATGCTTCCTCCCCCACTAGCATGATCCCAATTCCACCTTACAAATCTGGCTAGACCGGAGGATGGACACTGGTACAGATAGGAACCAGAAACACAGGGAATCCAGGATGGATGATCCCTTCAGGACCAGTGGCGAGAGTGCGATGCCGGGAGGGTAGAGAGAGGGTGGGGTGTAAAGGGGAAACTGATCACAAGGATTCTACATATAACCTCCTCCCTGGGGGATGGACAACAGAAAAGTGGGTGAAGGGAGACATCAGACAGTGCAAGATATGACAAAATAGTAATTTATAAATTATCCAGGGTTCATGAAGGAGGGGGTAGTGGGAGGGAAGGGAAAAATGAGGAGTTGATGCCAGGGGCTTAGGTGGAGAGCAAATGTTTTGAGAATGATGAGGGCAATGAATGTACAAATGTCCTTGACACATGGATGTATGTATGGATTGTGATCAGAGTTGTATGAGCCCCTAATAAAATGATTTTTTTAAAAGAATATTTTGGGGCATATCCTGAAATCTAAAACTGTCAATAATAAGATCATATCTATATGCCTACAAAGAAGAAAAATTAATATGATGATTGTTTATATTTATACTTCAACTACTAGGGCCAATGATGAAGGCCCGGACAATTCTACCAACTGCTGGAGTCTGAAATTGGCCAAACATACAGTTAAGCTGCATTGATAATTACTGGTGCTTGGAATGTGAAAGTTGGAATCAAAGTCGGAATGGCAGTTGGAAAATATTGCCACGGTGATTGACATGACACTGAGGACCTCTTGATAGAATTGTTGCAAGACTAACAACTTGATCCCGGGAAATGCCTTTTTCCAATCACACAAACAGTGGCTGTGCAAATGGACCTCACCAGATGGAGGACAGTGGAATCAAATCAAGCACATCTGTGGAGACAATGGAGAAGCTCACTATAATTAGTTAGAACTAGGCTGGGGACTTCTTGGGAAACAGATCCTCAATTGCCCACATGCCAGTTGAAGTTGAAGCTGAAGAAAATTAAGGAACATGTGCACATGAGGCCAAATGCAATATACAAATAGACCCCACCTGAACTTAGAGAGCTCCTCCCAAGGACATCTGATGCACTGAACACGGATGACCACAAGCTAAGTCTAGTTGTGGAATGACACCACGGGCGTCCTCTATAAAAAAGACAAGGTATCACGTAAAAATACGTGAATGTCAGAAGAGACTCTGAAACTTGCTTTTGAATGTAAAACCGTAATACAATTTAAAAGCATCCTTAACTTTTATTGAATAGCTATACTTACTCTGCTCAAGACTCTTAATTCAGTTATTATTTTTAATATGGGTGACATGAATCCTATTACCACTCCCAATTTACAGATGAGAAAATCAAGCTTGGAGATATGAAGTAACTTTCCCATGGGAAAAAAGTAGACAAGTAGAGAAGCCATGATACCAGTAGAGGCCTTTCTGGCTCCAGAGGCTGCCTTTAAAACCCGTCACCAATGTTGGTGGATCACTAGTTGGTGGATCACTGCACCAAAATCTAAAAGAATTCTAAGTAATTGTAAATCCACCCCCATTCCAATGGGTCGAGAAAACACAGGTGGTGACCTTTTGTGCATTGCACTAATCAGAACAAAGGTGAACACGAGTTCCCTTTGTGATTGTCATTCAGAAATGTACGATCTGCACCACGCAGAGAATCTGAGCGCCTTCTGTCTCCTGTATTGATGTTTCTCTTGAAGCAGCGAGTGTGGCCCTGGTTCCCATCTGTACATCTCTTTTTTCTGTTCAGCAGCAAGAAACACTTTGAAGCAACAACTGGGCCGGAAGGGAAGACTGCATTTCACCCTGGGAGGCTGAATTCCCACAAGCGCTGTGGTGGAAGCAGAGTCGGGAAGCATTGGCGGCGCCGGATGGGGGTTCTGCGCTTTATGAGCCCCATCTGCTCAGCACATCCACAGGCAGGCAGGACTCGAGGCCGCCAGCACATCTCTGTTAGATGAGCCCCCGCTGGAGACTGGGAATTGGGCCCCAAACTGTGTACATCGACGAATTGCTCAGACACGCATCTGAGAGGGAAACTCCACCCCTTCCCTACTTGGAGTGGGGTCAAGTGAAAACCATATGTTCTACATATGAACCAAGAGCTACATAGGGCTCACCTCATTCTAGTGTGAGAAAATAGAATGAAACACGAGTCCCGTGGAAAAGTCTACTGCTGCAAAGAGCATCCTACTGAGGGCTCAGAGAAAGGACAGGCCTTTGGGGGAAACAAAGTTTAAGAATCTGGCAATCACTGTTTGGTGTGTTCCTAGGATTTGGAAAGGCCTGGCCTTGTGACATGGGTACATGGAGCCAGAAAGGTGCAGCTGAAATTGAACACTCCTAGAGTACCCGCTCATTGGTTATTTGTTCAGGGAGCATTTAATGAGCACATACTGAGTGCCAGCCACCGAAATAGAAGCAGTAAGGAACAGAGTTCGAATGGCGAGGCAAAAATAACTCAGAGTGGAAGGGCAACTCGAGGAAGTCTCAGCAGTGCAGGGAGAAGGACAAAGTGATGACTCCAAGCGAGAAGACGATTGGCACAGCACAGCACCTGGAAGCAGCCCCGGATCGGATGGGACGTGCTAAGATGCAAACTGTGGCAGTGCCAACTATAACGAAGGGTAACAACGATTCCTGTTGATCAGGAAAACGCGTCCTTTCTGTTTATCTCGAAAGTGAACGTGAATAACTACAGAAGCAGAAGTAGTGTACCACATTCCAGACAAAATCAATGGAAAGAGATCCACCTCTGACCTTCTGAAACGTTATTGGCAATGATTGTGTTTAATGCTTTTAAAAAAACACTCATGAAAGAAGTGGGAATTATTCAGAAAGAAAAAGCACTCAGGCTGGCTCCTGACTGCTCACCTGTAAAACACAGTGCTGGGAGAAAGTGCAGCCTGATGGCGGATTTGGAAGAGGAATGGTGGTAAGAAAGTAAGTCTGTACACAGTACAAGGGAGTAGAAAAATGCTCACACTGTTTTCATCGGTTCGGAGTCGGGAAAGTATCAGAAAAATTCCTCTGATAAATATTCCAAGGTATTGAGGATTTGGAACGCAGGGAGTGGCACTCAGAGGCCCTGAGTGGTGGCAATGGTTGATGTGCTTGCGTGCTGACCAGAGGTCTCACTGCCATAGGGCCAGTTCTGACTCCTGGTGACCCATAGGACAAGCTGCAACTGCCCCGCTCGGTTTCTGAGACCGGGAGTCTCTGTGAGAGTAAAACGCCTCATCTTTCTGTCGGGGAGGCAGGGACTGGTGGACCCAGAAGTGCCTCAGAGGGAAGGCCTGACGGTCTACTTTTGAAAGGTCAGTCCTCCAAAGCCTCATGGAGCACAGTTAGTTCTACTCTGGTTAAATCTCACCATCGTCACTGGCCAAGCACTGAAGCATCTGAGGACCAGTCTGGAATTGAGCAGATGGGCCAAAGTAGTTAGGCCCCTGACATTACCACTAGGTGGCTCAGTGGTGGCATGTGTACCTCCTATGGGGACATTCCGGGTGTGATTCTCAGGCAATTGCCCTCAAACACACCCCGCATCCATCTGTCAGTGGAGACTTGGGTGTGGCTGTGATACTGAACGGGTTTTGGTCCAGCCTGAAGACTAACACAGACTAGAAAGAAGAAAGGCCTGCTGACTTACTTCCGGGCAGTCAACCTGTGGAAGCTGTATGGATCACAGTGGCCCTTTCCCATTGGGCACGGGCTCCAACTCCATGCCAGCCACAACATATTGCTAACAAAACTCATATTGAAGCTATATCTCCCTTGCTGGGGTCAGTCCTGGTAGACTCCAGGCAAGAGGAGCTGGTTGGAACAGACTTGGTCCTGAAAGACTGGACAATTTTACTCATGTCCTGTTTTTTAGACCAAATTTGCTGGTCAGATCCCCAGACCAAATTCTAGTGACCCTATACAGAGTTTATAAGATGATAAATCTTTACTGATGCAGACAGCTTTCTCTCTCTCTCTCTCTCTCTCTCTCTCTCTCTCTCTCTCTCTCTCTCTCTCTCTCTCTCTCATCTTCTCAAAGTGGGAGCAGCAGATGAGGGGATGGGGAGGGGCCAGGGGTGTGCTGGTGACACCTCCTTCACATGAAAGGAACCTCAAGAGTGAGAAAGAACCAGCCTCCCTCCTTCTATGACATCCACCACATCTGGACCTTTCTCTACCTACCACCTCCCTCCCCGCAAATCATAACATGCAACACAGCTGCCTGAGGAATACGTGAAAACCAGAAACCGAAGATTCGAATGTTGTGATAAAAAGTCTGGTATTTATGCTCCCTGTTGGAAGATATACTGAAGCAAAGACAAAATCTATATATTCATTATTATTATTGAAGATAGCTCTCTACTAACTATACTTGCAAAATATTATAAGAGACTTAAACGACTATCGCTGGGAACTGGAAAAAATCATTATGCCTTAACAGTGGTGTTTTTAAGTCTTCTTTGATAATAACATGGAGAAATGAAGGAATCATGAAAGATAGTATGGAAGTTATATATAGGTTTATCTCTCATGTCAACTAGAGTTGCTTGTGAGTGACCTGTAACCATTGTTATTCAGTTGTTAGGTGCCGTTCAGTTGATTTTTGACTCCATGTGACAGAGGAGAATTTCTCGTATGGATTTTGTAGGCAATCCTCTTCATCAAGGGATCCCTGGTGGTATAGTGTTTATGAATTTGGCTGCCAACTGCAAGGTCAGCAGTTCAAAACCACCAGGCACTCTGCTGGAGCAAGAGGGAGCTTTCTACTCATATAAGGAGTTACAGTCTTGGAAACTCACACGGGCAGTTCTACCCTGTCCTATGGGGTCTAGGGTCACTGTGAGTCAGAATCAACTCAATGGCAGTAAATGAGTGCCTATAAGACCATATTGCCGGGCTTTGATCGGAGAACGCAGCTAAGCTAAGCACCATGAGCCTCCTCAACAAGCCCAAGAGCGAGATGACCCCGGAGGAACTGCAGAAGCGGGAGGAGGAGGAGTTCAACACGGGGCCCCTCTCGGTGCTCCCGCAGTCGGTCAAGAACAACACCCAGGTGCTCATCAACTGCCGCAACAACAAGAAGCTTCTGGGTCGCGTGAAGGCCTTCGACAGGCACTGCAACACGGTGCTGGAGAACGTGAAGGAGATGTGGACCGAGGTCCCCAAGAGCGGCAAGGGCAAGAAGTCCAAGCCCATCAACAAAGACCGCTACATCTCCAAGATGTTCCTGCGAGGCGACTCCGTCATCGTGGTGCTGTGGAACCCACTTATCGCTGGCAAATAGGGCCACACTGCCACGCTGGGAAGCCTTGCCCCGCATCTCCCGAAGAATAAATGCCCAGTGTTTGTTGTAAAAACAAAACAAAACAAAACAAAAACATATTGCCAGGCCTTCTTCCTTGGAGCAGCTTGGTAGGTTCCCAAAATGTCAACCTTTTGATTCAAAGCCTGGCCATTATCTCATCCAGAGTGGCTGCCTGATGTTTGTTTTTGAGATCACATCTGGGCTCAGTGGGGAGCAATGTGGTGAGCAGGCTGCTATATCCTGTGGTTGTGTGACATGGGCTGGAGTAATTAGGACAGGGAGTGGGGTAATACATACTGAATATTCGCTATCCACTTGAGGATATAATTTCAACGGAGTCAAGAAAAGAAGTCAAATCAAAAGAGACTGGGGGAAGCTATGCCAAGGTATAAACAGAAGCAGCCTGAGAGAGTCGAGATCACCGGGGGGGGGGGTCCCACATTTTGTTGTGTTCTATTGTGAACCCAGAGCCAGGCTTCCTAACACTGAGTCGCAGTCCTACCCCTCCCTATCACATGCTGCTTAACCTCTCTGTGTCTCTGGTTCAATTGCACCCACTTTGAAAAGTCAAAACTCAGGCAGTGGGGCTGAAATGAAGGATGTTAAAATGTGTGATAGCTTTAGGACAGTGGCTGGTATACAAGAAGCCCCATACAAGTCTTACCCCTTCTTCCTATCTGTAACAGTAATACAGTGAACAAATATTATTTTTATACTGAATCAGATGAAAAGCCATGAAAGGTTATAATTATGAAGGCAGTGCAGAAGTATGAAAAACATGCTTCATACAATGTGAAGTGACAAAAGTCACTTTGTATGATTATAAGTTTAATTTGAATACAACTGTATGAAACTATGTATACATGTGGGAAAATATTTGAAAGGAATCTCAAAGAATAAAAAAGAGGGAAATGATGCATTTTTCTTCTTGGGTTATTATTGAGCTATTTTAAAATATGAATGTGATTTTTTAAAAAAATCCCCTTCTCCCTCCTTACGTACCAATGTCTTCATCTGTTGTCTGCTTGTTCTGGGAAAATCAGCCCCCTTCGTTGAGCCCTCCTCCTCATTAACTGTGGGATTTTTACAAACATTGTTATAGATAATTGACCCAGGAAAGGGCACTTGACCCAAATTGAGCCAATTACAGCCCTTTCTTAGGCCTAAGGAGAGTATAAACCATTATTTCTCTCTGGTGGTGGGAGTCATGGTTACTGAGAGTGTGGGGAACCACGCTACCCACCAATTGGGATAAGTCTTTTCTAGAAAGACTGGCTAGCACTCTACAGAAAAGGAAGAAGGGGTGGGTACTGTCTACCTACCAATCTACTTATCTCTGGAGAAAGAGTGAGAGGCTGATGAGTCTTAGTAAGATTTACATCCTTGGTCTCAGTTGTTCTAATTCTTTTCTATACTTTAGTTATTTAACCCTTACTTTGTTTATAGAGAAAGCCTCAGAATAATTTACAATAAATTTTCTTAAAAATATATATTATATTTTGCCTAAGGTCATTTGAGTTGGTTACAACCAAGAATCATAGCTAACTTATTTTTACTGCGTTACTAATAACAGCAAAAAATTTGAGAGCAATCTACATGTACAGTATTAGAAAATGGTTTAATGCATCCTAGCGCATTCTTATGATGGAAAATCATGCATTCATTAAAATAACATTTTCACAGAAGTTTTGAGAAATAATTCCATATACTGTTCAATAAAAAGAGCAGAATCCAAGGTACTGGAACGGGGATCAGGTCTGGAAGCAATCCAGGAAGAAGGAAAGATACTTTGGGGTTGGGTGAACTTGACTTTTCAAGGTACTGACAGAAGGCAATATACTTGGAAGAAGGAAACAAGATGCACATGGAATCATGAGAAGATGCACAGATAAGTACTGTCAGTCATTGTGAGGAGTTTGAATTTTATTCTCAGAACGATGAAAAATCATTGAATGGAGGAGATAGTTAAAGTTTATTGTGCCAACCTGGCTAATAAACACGTGGGGTTAATTGAAGGGCGGAGGGATAAATGGCTCAGTGAGACTTGCCTTGCTAGTTCTTGGGTCTCTTGCTTTCTGATAGCTGAACCAGGTTGCAGCTACCTTAGCCAGGTCCCTGCTTCAGCTGGCCAGGCTCACTTCCTGCAAGACATCCCTGAGGAGAAGTCACATGGACCTCCCCCGATGCAGCCCTGGGTGCTGGAGCAGTCGTATGGAGACCCCTGCCAGCACTGAGATGCTTACACGCTCACTGATTCAGCTTTCCTCCTGCAGTCGGTGCCATAGTGTGTGTTTTGTGAGATGGAGGAGGACTTTGTGGATTGGTGTCAGATATATGGGCTAATGTTGGATTTGTGGGCTTGGGCAGCACTGGGTTGGGATGTTTTCTTGATGTGCACTTAACCTTTATATAATACTCTCTCTTACACATATGAAGTTCTGTGGATTTGTTTCTCTAGTGTACCCGGACTAACACAATGGATTTCAAGCAGATCTATAGCATAAATGGTTTATATTCTTATAGCATGGAAGTCTAACTTCTGGGAAGGGAACTTATTTCAAATGGATAAGAGTGGAAGCAGGCACTAATTCAACTCAAAACTCACTGTTATTGAGTTCCATCCAATAGTGGCCCTTCAGGACAGAGTAGAATTTTCCTTGTAGGTTTTCAAGCCTGTAACTACTTACAGGTCTGGAAAGCCTCATCCTTCCCCTACAGAGAGGCTGATGGTTTTGAACTGCTGACCTTGTATTTATCAGCCCATTGAGTAACCCGCCACACCACCAGGGCACCTCGGGTTATTTCTACTGAAGCCATATACTGTCTTTATATTCCAAAGCTGAACAATTTAGAGAGTGAATTATATACCCTAACCCCTATACTAGAACCTCAAACCCTAACCTGGACTTACTTCCCTGGGCAAATTTAAACTCACTGCCTTCAAGTCAATTCCAACCCTTAGCAACTTTATAGGACTTGGTAGAACTGGCCCTGTGGGTTTCCCAGGCTGTAGCTCTTTATGGAAAGCCTAATCTTCTATACATGTGTGGGGAAAGTAAAGGAAAACAGCCAGAGGCATCTGAAAGCTGGCTCTCATCCTGTACTAGCCTCCCTTTGGGCATTCTCCTATCTTGAAGTTTCTGAGTTTCCTGATTTTAAGGCCTCTGGATCAATGATCCCCAAGTTTTACATTGCGTTAGAATCACTTAGATAACCCAAACCCCAAAATAAAAGACTTAAAGTGACCCTATAGGACGGAGTAGGTTTTCTAATCTGCACGCTGTTTATTTTTTAATAGTAACAGTAAAGTTTATTGAGCTGTACTTCAGTAATGATGTTGGGGTTTGCCCAGGGCGCTCTTGATGGACAAAACCAACACATTCTGACAATTCTTCTTCAGTCAGGGAACCAAAATGTGGTAAATGAGTTCATCTTGGGTCATCTTCACGTGGCCAATGGCCACTGTTAGGCACAGTGTCTCTTCATCTGGAAGTTGACGCTGGACTTCACCCCGTCGACTCGGGCTACCATGTCCTCATTGTGGGTAAGCAGGGAAGGGGCTTTGCCAGCCTCAGGCAGGCCTGGTCTCAGAATTCAAGGGATCTGCTTGATCAGGGATTCAGAGGCCAAAAACACATCCGATTTCTTGGTTGGCTTCTCATGCTTGTTGAATTTCTTCAGTGCCTCCATGTCCAGGGGAGGGCTCTCCACACCCTTAGCTTAGTCATCGTGCTGCTGGTGCCCAAGGACATGCGGGGAGGGTTTGCAATGGGAGGGTGAGGTGGACTTAAGCATGAGGGTGTCTGAGAACCGCTGGTTCCTTTTTTCTTTTTAATCACTTTATTGGCAGCTCCTACAACTCTTATCACAATCCATCCATCCATCCATCCATCCATCCATCCATCCATCCATCCATCCATCCATCCATCCATTGTGTCAAGTACATTTGTGCATTTGTTGCCATCATCATTCTCAAAACATTTGCTTTCTACTTGAGCCCTTGGTATCAGCTCCTCTTTTTCCCACTCCCTACCCGCTCCCCCCTCCCTCAAGAACCCTTGATAATTTAAAAATTATAATTTTATCATATTTTACACTGCCCAACGTCTCCCTTCACCCACTTTTCTGTTGTCTGTCCTGTAGGGAAGAGGTTATATGTAGATCCTTATAATCAGTTCTCCCTTTCCACCCCACCCTTCCTTCACCCTCCTGGCATTGCCACCCTCACCACAGGTCCTGAAGGGTTCACCCGCCCTGGATTCCCTGTGTTTCCAGTTCCTATCTCTACCAGTGTACATCCTCTGGTCTAGTCAGATTGGTAAGGTAGAATTGGGATCATGATAGTGGGGGAGGGAAGAGGAGGAGGAGGGAGGGAGGAAGCATTTAGGAACTAGAGGAAAGTTGCATATTTCATCGTTGCTACCCTGCACCCTGACTGGCTCATCTCCTCCTGTGACCAGTCCTAGTTCCTTATGCTGATCTGCAGCTCCACCATCTCCAAAAAATGTTCGGGCTTGCACTGCTTTCTGAGCAAGACTTTCCACACCACCTCCTGGAGGGGGTCTGAGGAGACGACTATCCATGGCTCTAAGCACTATAGGAACAAGAAAAGAGTGAGAGTGCAGTTCTTTAGGAAGCATAAAGCCTTATCGTTCTCCCTTCAGAGCAGCTGGTGGTTTTGAACTGCTCACCTTGTAATTAGCAGCTTAGACCACAGCCTACTCTGCCGCCAAGTCTTCACGAATCGTGGGGAAGCCTTGTTAAAGCACAGATTCCTGGGGCTCATCCGCTAGACCTAGAGCTTGTGATTCAGTAGGCTTGATGTGGAGCCTATGAATGTATCTTTCTGTCAAGCTCATGAATGGTGCTGGGGGTGCTGATCTGGGGACCACACTTTGATCCTGTGCCAAAGGATTGTGGACTGGCTGTGCAGGCTCCCCAGGCTCTCGGAGACATATATTCAGTTGACAAGGTGGGTTTCCAGGTGGCCTTATTAGTTTTTGTCTTTTTAATCTCTTGTTCAGCTGAAGGGGCAACATTTCTTTGTATCTAGTCAGGAAAATTGGTCACTCCTTTTATCTGCCGTAGCCTGTTCTTCCATTGTCCTGGGCTTAGTTTTGTAGTGTTAGAACTTAGCAGTTCTCAATCATTGAGGTTGTTAGTTTATTGTGCCCACCTGGCCGATAAACACATGTGGGGTTAATTGAAGGGCGGAGGGATAAATGGCTCAGTGAGCCTTGCTTTGTGATGATCGGGCCAGGGTGCAGCTGCCTTTGCCAGTTCCCTGTTTCAGCTGGCAAGGCTCACTTCTTGCAAGACATCCCTGAGGAGAAGCCAGATAGACCTACCCCGATGCAGCCCTGGGTGCTGGAGCAGCCGTGTGGAGACCCCTGCCAGCGCTGAGATGCTTATACATTCACTGACTCAGCTTTCCTCCTGCAGTCGGCATGGTTGTGTGTGTTTTGTGAGATGGAGGAGGTCTTTGTAGATTGGTGTGGACATATGGATTAATGGGTTAATGTTGGACTTGTGGACTTGGGCAGCACTGGGTTGGGATGTTTTCTTGATGCACACTTAACCTTTATATGAAACTCTCTCTTATACATGAGTTTCTGCGGATTTGTTTCTCTAAAGTCCCCAGACTCACACATCTGTATTCCACTCCCAGTTCTTCATAGTTCTGCAGATTTCTTGCACCGGCTTGTTGTTGACTAAGCTTACTTTCTGCTCTTTGAAACTGTCCTTTGGGGTTATACTTTTTCTTCAGGCACTGTCCCCGAAGTCTTCAAAACCTTCTGTTCTCTAATGGACCGAGGGAGGGTAGAACCGTGTTCCATAAGGTTTTCAATGGCTGATCTTTTATTATTATTATTAATTTATTTTAAATCATTTTATTGGGGCCTCTTACAGCTCTTATAACATGTACATCAGTTGTATGAAGTATATTTGTACATAGGTTGCCATCATCATTTTCGAAACATTTACTTCTATTTGAGCCCTTGCGATCAGCTCCTTGTTTTTTCCCACCCTCTTCCCCACACCCCTGTGACCCCTTGATAAATTATAAATTATTATTGTTTTCCTATCTTACACCAATTGCTGTCTCCCTTCACCCTCATTTCTGTTGTTCATCCTCTTGGTGGGGTGAGGGGACAGTTATGCATAGATCATTGCAATCAGTCCTCTCTCCCTCCCCTCCTCCCACCACCTTCCCCATACCTTCCTGGTAATCGCTACTTTGATTTCTGTTCCTGAGAGGTTTATCGGATGTATTCCATGTGTCATAAGCTGTTATCTGTACCAGCGTCCAGCCCAAAGTGAAAGGCAGGACTGGGGTCATGATGGTAGGGGGTGAGGAAGTCTCAAAGAACCAGAGGAATATTGTGTCTTTCATTGGTGCTATAGTGCACCCTGGTTGATGCATCCCTTCCTGTGACCCTTCTGCAAGGGCATGCCAGATGGGTTTGGGGTCTCTGTTCCAACCCCCCTCATTCTCAACAATGTGTTTTTGTTTGTTCGTTTTGGGTCTTTTGGTGCCTTTTAGATGGTTCTGTTAACATCTCATGATCACACAGGCTGGTGTGATTCTGCCATGTGGGCGTGACTGATCTCTTGAAGTAGAGCGCTAGGCCTTTTTTCCAAGGAGCCTCTGGGTGGATTCAACCCTCCAACCTTTGGCTTAGGGGCTGAGTGTTAACCATTTGGCCCCTCTGGGGATGCCCCCTGAGGTCATCAGCTTGGAGCATGTGGCCCAAGAAGCAAAGTAACAATGGACTCTCTTGTGTTTACTTAAGAATCTGCCGCGAACAATTCCACACAGATTTCATGATATTTAATTGTTCACTACAAATTGGTAGGTAAGCACAAATAAGACTGTGCTTACCTTGCTTATTGGCTACTCCATCCCTATCAGAGACTGTACATTTGCAGAGGCGTTGTTTCTGTGAGGAAGTTGCTGTGAGGTTAGGAGAGAGACATGCCAGCCAAAAGCAGAGGCAAACCTTTGAGGTGGCAAAGCAATGTGAAATTGTTGATGATAAGGCGATAAGGCCCTGTTTACCTTTGTATTAGAGCTTAAATTCTGAGGACTGGGTTTGGGAAGAAAGGCTACAATTTGCAGGGGATTCTTAAATTCTTTTTGAGGCATAGAGATTCAGCCTCCATTGAGGACTTTCTGAGCACTGATCAGCAATGTGAGAAATTCAGGCAGAGTGTGTGAAAGTGGATTACGACATCCCTGCTCCCCTGCCACCCAGTCAGCCCAGGGAGGGGTATCCTTGCCCTTAGGGACTTGCCTGTATGTGCCCTTGATGGAAATTGGGGTATTAGCATCACATTGCCATGAGCCTTACCCTAACTGCCCTGGTTGGAGAGTCCTGCAACCAGTCTTGTAAGCATTTTCCCCCCTAGTCTACAATAGAGCACGAATTCCAATCAGTGTCCCTTCCTGACTCCTGGAGTCCCACATGCAACTGTGATGGATGGATCTGCTGTCGGCCATGCTTTTTCCACAGTGTCCTTTATTCATGCTCTATTTAAGTAGTCAGGGGGCTGGGACCTGGAGCCCATTACGATCTGTTAGATTCCTCAGGTGGGAAATGCCTCGATTCTTGGCTATGCACGAGAAAGAAATTCATACCAAAGCCTGATTTGTGATCCAAGTGTGTTTTCATAAAGGATAGAAGATGTTTCAGGTTTTACAGTTAACTGAACACGGGGCTGCATCCCCACACGTGGCGACCTGAGGCTTGTGAGAGACTGTGCCATAGCTGAGTGGAAGGCAGAGGAGCAGCGAGCCCAGCTGTGTTCTCCTGGTTCCAGCTTTTGAGGGCTTTCTGCTGGGAGGTGTGGTTGGTGGTACTGGTTGACCCCATTGGCTGATTTAAGCCCACTGGGTCTTGATTGGGCCAATCCAGGTGTACCGCCCACCTAGGTGTACCACCCCCCTCCTGGCTCTGGGCCTGAATTGATAGTGCATGCCCTTTAGCCTTTATTGGTTTCCAACTTCCTGTACGGGGTCCTTAGGGAGGAGCAACCCCCTAGCTTGCTACCTAAAAGACCTTCTCTCTCTCATCCAGATATTTGTGTTTGTCTGCTTTTGCACTATTTAAGACTTAATAATAAAGTATGTGTCTCTGTCACATGATCTTTGAATTTGGGATCTCCTTTCTCCTCTAGAATACCTTGCTCCTTGGGCAGTCCCACGCAGCGCTAGGACCTTTCATATCTCAGGAAGCTCATCTGTGTCTGCAGTGGCGTACATAGTCCTATCTTCTTACAAGTCTCTGTGGGCCACTAGGCTACACTGAGCAGTAGGCAGCCCTGACCTCAGTAAACCGGCCTCTCTCCATCACATCTCTCTGGCCTGCCTCACAGATCTCTGGGTTTCTGCGGACTTTGGTCCCCACTGAATCTTCCATCCATCTCTGTACATCCACACAGGGTGGCACAGTTTCTCAGAAGAGTGTTGCCAGGGAGACGTCAGCCTAGAAATAGCAGCCACTTTTCTCAATAGTCTTTTCCTGTTCCTGCTTTCAAAAGCTTTCTCCTTTTTCACGGCTTCTGGGTAAGAGACAAAACAGCTGTGCTTTATGTTTGAAAACTGCAACTTGCATTCAAAATGCCCAGATCCCAGCAGAATGTCTGTTTTCAGCACATTTTTTGAGAAGTAGGCAAAACATACTCTTTTATTTTAATATAATTTTTTGTGTGTTTTAATTACAACAGTCATACTTGATGAGTGATCTAAAAAGTGAAAACCATCCTAATCAGTAACCTTTTCAGTACTTTTAAAATCCTCTTATATTTTTTTAGTTCCAAAAAATGCATTCAAATAAAATCAGTATGTAAACAGATGAAGGGGCCTGGGTTGGATGGGGCCCCCACTGTTCAGCTTGACCCCTACCCTTCCACCTCCCCATCTTCCCGGGTCCACAAAGATCAGTAGCCCTTCCACAGGCTACGTTCTGAGAACTGGTCTGGGTGGGAGAGCAGGCTGAGCTCTAGGCCATTCCCACCCAAGGGCTCAGCATTCACACGCACTGTCTGTCGTCCCCCAGCCAGCAGGCAGGCTGAGCTTCCCTCTCCTTGCCTGGGGCTTGGAAGAGATGCTGTTTGGGGGGTTCCTCTTTGTCCATCTCTTCTTTGAGCTCCTCCCATCCACAGTTTACAGCAGAGGTCACTAGCCTGGGACTCAAACATTGCCCTGAGAATGTCTCCTCAGTGCTTCGATTGGTGTAGAAGACTTGCTAATCCTTGTTGTGTGGGTTTTGTTTTTATTTATTTGCTGTAAGAATTCCCCCAGCAACCACATCCTTTTTCTTTTTATATAGTGAATAATTCGGTGGAGGTTTTGCATTTCAGATCATTGATTTTTGTATTCAACAATTTAAGCTGCTTACCAACACCCCCTCCTTTGATGTCTCTTCTCCCTCTCCAAGATTACCGGCACCCCCTTCACCCAGGTTGTTTCCTCTACACTCCCTTGCCCAACTCCCCTTGGTAGCCCTTGACATCTGTTCCCTTTGGTATGGAAGTCTTTGTCTGGGCTCTTTTCTTCTCCTCTTTGTAACAGTGGTCTCATGAAATATATGTCTTTTCATGATTGACTAATATCACTCAGCATAATGTTCTCCAGGTGGATCCACTCTGAGGTGCTTTGTGGCTTCACCATTGTTTATTCCCTTGTGTGTATGTATCGTAGTTTCTGTATCCAGTCTTCCACTGATGGGGGGATTTTGATGGTTCCCAACATCTTTCTCTTGTGAAAAAAGCTCTGCACTGAACAAGTTTGCACATGTAGCTGTTCCAGCTATGGCTTCTTAAGAAAAAAAATTCCACAGTGGGATTGCTGGGTTGTATGGAATTTTTATTCTCAGCTCTCTGAGATAGTCCCATATCGGTTTTCACATTTTAGTAGCCCCACCCACAATGGATGAACATTCCAATCTTGTCATATCCTCTCCAGAATTTGTTATTTTCTAGCTTTTTGAACTTGGTTGTCATTGTCAGTCTAAGCTGGTACCCCATCTTTGCTTTGATTGGCATCTCCTGGATTGGGAGCATTTCTTCATATGTTTATCCATCATATGTTTATTGGGAGCATTTGTTTATTGGGAGCATTTCTTCATATGTTTATCCGTCATTTGAATGTCATCTTTAGTGAAGTGTCTGTTTAGGGCCAGGTGGGGTGGGGAGACAGCAGGAGGAGGGCAGATTGTCAGTTTTTTGTTTTGTTTTTTTCAGCATTTCCAGTAGCCTTTATTAGAAGGCAGGTGTGGGGGGGGGGATGAAAGGGCAGCAGAGGAGTGGAAAAGCAAGGGGCTCTGAGAGGTTCACTTTAGCTCGCGTGCTGTGCAAGCTCTAGAAACTTTTACTCTGTAGGGCTCTTCATTCTGGTGGCGTTTCTGAAGTGCAGAGCCCTCTGTTCGGTTGGTCCACCATAGACAACAGTGAGGAAACTGTCTTAACGACAGCACAGGAGCGCACATTCGTCTTAAGGTGGCATGGTTTCTCAACCCAGGATTGAGTTAATTTTTAAAAATTTTACAGCGCCAGATCTTAAACCAGGATAAATGACTCCCTCTGTTTCAGGCTGCAGCTTGGTGGTAGCCACAGCAGCGGCACACCTTTCTCCCAGTGCCCCACTGCATAACTATGGCCTCAAAGCCCAGGAGGGGGGGGGGGAGAGAGAGAGGGAGAGGGAGAGGGAGAGAGAGAGAGAGAGAGAGAGAGAGAGAGAGAGAGAGATATGATTGTCAGTTTTTCATTAAACAATTCATACAAATTTTGTTTCACTTCATCCATGCCCCCCAAAGTACCATCCTTATACCACATCCTGCCTGTGTTTCCTGTTTCCATTCATCCTTTGTTCTTTCTCAAGCTCTGGTGGCGCTGTTGGGTAAGCATTGAACTTCTGTCCTAAAAGTTGGCAGTTCAAACCACCAATGGCTCCTAGGGAGAAAGATGAGGCGCCAAGGTGATGACCCTTTCTCCGGCATTGTGGGTAGTGATAGCAAGGAACCACCTCTTTCTTCTTCTTCTTTACTTTCTGATGGATATTTTTAACAAGTCAGAACTTTCCAGCTGTGCAGTGTTTTTCAGAACCTTGAATTGGAATAGTTAAATGGTTGAAGCCTTAGCCATTTAGAAACAGTGGGGGAAACAAATAATTATTCTGAGTAGAGAGTTTTACGATGTGTTTTTAAGCTGTATCTTGATGTTGCCATAAATTTTACAACCAACTGGCCTTTCATCCCCTCAAACCCCCCAATTAAAATTGTAGCATCATTTTACATTTCATATTTTGACATGACCGTTATAAAATAATCATATAGTATATAAAACAGACCTTGGAATAAAAGTCAATGGCTATGGTACTAATTTTTCTTAAGATGTGCTTTCTGCTTTCCTGCTGTGAGCGTCATTCAGTAGGTCAAAAACATATTGCCGAAAGCTTTGTTTATTAAAAGTTGGCAATTTTACCTGTTTAAAATCACCTGTTTTGTGTGTGTGTGTGTGGGGGGGGGGGCAGATAGACATAACTTTGATCTCAACAAGATTTCTCTTATCGACAAGCCCCAAACTAACAAAGCCTGACCAGAAAAAAAACAAAACAAAACTGTAAAGCTATTGCCTTGGGTTGTTTTCACTTCATTTTTTAAATTCCAGAAACTGCTCAATTATTTTGTAGTTAACCCCCTGGCACCCCAGTGTTCTTAGTAGAGAAAACCGAGGACACTTTAACACAGTGATTAAATCTTTGAAAACCTCTTTGTTAGTCCAAAGACATAAGGTAGCTCAGGATTTACCTAATAAAAGAAGTAACTTTGGGTAGAGGCAATCCCTATGTTACAAATGACATCAGTTCTTAACTGTGTCCTTAACCGGGATTTGTAGGTAAGTTGAAAAAGGTGCATATGATTCTTCTTTAGACTACACCGCAAACTAAACCTGCTGCCAGCCTACCTACATAGGTTCTCTGACACTGTACATCGTTCTAGGAGCACACAGGCTCATCTTTCTCCCTTGGAGATTCTGGTGGGTTTGAACTGCCAACCTGGTGGTTAGCAGCCTATGGTAGTTACAGAATTTTATACCAACTTGATAAATAAGCATAAGGGTGGCGTCTAGTCTGTCAGTTAGGTCACAGCCTGAGGATGCCTCCGTATGGGCATGGCCTTCTCACGAGGATTCTGGGAACTTCCTCTCTTTCTCCCTGGAGGTGGGCCATACACACACTCTCTCTGCCTTCGTGTTCCTGTTGACAAGTCAATTCAGAGACTTACAGAGCCCTGCAAGAGCCGCTCTCTCTGCTTTCACCTTGCTGTTGCAGATCCACACGGGGAGTGCTGGAGGAGCCATGTGGAGATCCATGCCAGCCCAGAGATGCTTCTGGATCCATAAGACTTTGCACCCACCAGCCTGTGATCTTCCTGCATTCTGCTTCATGACATGTGGTTATGTGAGTCTGAAGAGGGAGTTATGGACTAGTATCAGATTTATGGGCTAATATTGGATATATGGACTTGATCTGGACTGGGCTGGTAGGTTTTCTGAATATACAATTGCTCTTTGATAGAAAGCTCTCTTTTACACATACGAGGGGCTAACCCCCCAAACTGGAATTTTTTCAGAATATGTATTTAAATTTGTTTTACAAAACAACCTTAACCTTTAAACCACTTTCCATAACACTTAATACACTTGCCCAAATCTGCAATTCCATTCTTGGAAACAATTTTCAAACTCATCTCTTTGGATGGTTGATAGCACCTCCCTCGTATTTTTTCTTCATCTCCTTACGTCTTCAAATTGCTCTCTTCTCATGTCCCTCTTCAACCTCAGAAACAAAAAGAAGTCATAGGGAGTGAGGTCAGATGGGTAAGGTGTATGGAGCAAGAGAGGCATGCCTTTTTTATTTTTGCCAACAGTGGTGCACTGAAATGGCTGCCTGAGCAGGTGCATTGTTGTGGCAAAACCAGTCCCCCCCTGTCTGCCACAAATCAGGCATTTTTGGGTTGCACACTGTTATGTAATCTTTTCAGAATGTCTGAATAGAAAGCTTGATTAATAGTCTGACCTGGTGGAACAAACTCCAAATGCACTACAAGTCGACATTTTTATCCATTCAGGAAGTTGACGGATGTCCAGAACAACTTTTGTCATCAATCAACAGTTCACCTTTTTTGAAACGAGAAAACCACTTGTACAGTTTCTGCGGCATTTTCCTCAAGCAGGAAACAAAATTTCACAGCTGCACGCTGTTCTCTTAAATCGGCCACTACAAAGAAACGAGGCCTGAGTGAAATTTCTCTCACGAAAAAATTCACTGTGACCATAGAGAACTGTCCCAGGCGACGCCACTGGGTGCAGACACTCAGAGCGAGTTGCTCTATGTTCCCTTAGCAGGAAAAATGCGCACCAAGAAAGCTCCGCACAGCAGAGCTTTCCCCAGTTTTTGGGGGGTATCCCCTCCCATATGAATTTCCTTGGATTTGTGTCTCTAGTTAACCCAGGTTAACATGCAGCCCAACACCTAACCCGCCACATCACCGGGGCCACTTTAGACTCTAGGCTTGCTGTTGGTCAGAACTGACAGCATGGCAGTGGGCTTGTACAAAAACAGTTTTGCAGCCTTTTCAATGATTTCAATGTTCCACGTGCAGTGAATGCCGGGAATTGTGATGAAGAATGGGTTGCGCGTCGGGGCTAGTGTAATCATCTCAAAGTGCAGACGAACATATGCTATGAAAGGACAAGTGGGAGTTGGCTGGAATTGGAGGTTCCTAACTTGGGGTCTTAACTGCCGAAGTTTTCCTTGTTTCTGAGAGATAAAGTACCTTTTATCATTTTATTCACCTCTGGGCCATGCCCAAAGATTTATACAAATCAATGGAGAGGCAAAGGGCTCCCTGGCCAGAGACCACCTAGTCCCTTTGTATGCATCAGCCAGTATTAGCATTGGGGGCGGGGTAGGGCAAGTTCAATAACACAGCCAGTGGCTGATTTTCCATCTCCTCCTCTTAATAAGAAAGCTCATGGTGTGCTTGACACAATGGATGGATGTCTGGATTGTGATAAGAGCTGTATGAGCCCCCAATAAACTGATTTTTTTTTAAACAGTTCATTGTTAAGCCATTTGTTACCGATTTTTGGTCCTGTATGCATGCCGAATAGCTGCTCAAACACTTTGTGTTTTCCTTTCTTTATGCATTGATTTTTTAAAACACTTTCAAAGGGCAACAAGCCCATCCTTTTAAAACGTGATTATACTTTTGTCATCTGAACAGAGCTCTGCCTTTCATTGTCTTGTGTTCTCAGGTCTTCTATTTTTTGAATGTTCTTAACGTCAGGCCCTGGACGCATTGGATGTATTGGGCTGGCTGCTGACTGTACGCAGGGGGAGTCTGCTCTTAGCCTTAGATTCGTAGATTCAAATAATCTGAATGGCCTCTCACTTCTGAAAACGACCCCCACCCCGTTTCCTCTCCACAACGGACAATTTGCTGCAAGAAGGCTTTTGCTGGTGGGGAAGGGGAACTGGCTGTCAGCACTGGCTCCCCGGTCCTCTCTCCTCCTCACCCAGTCCCACAATCCTGCCCGAGCATCTTCCCTTCCAGATTAGCTCCTGGCCCACTCCTGCCTGTTTGTGTCCAGCGGGGGTGGGGTGGGGGGGGATTTGACAAAATGGAAAGCACAGAGGAGATGAAACCCTGAATCCCCGCCCCACCCCCTCGTCCCCCGCCCCCGCCCCCCTCTTTTCGTGGAGACCTCGATGCTCTTGTTTCATGTAATATAATCGTTTCATTTTTAACGGTTGCTCTTAATGTGTAAGTGTAGTACTGGATGTTCTCTTATTAGTGGATTACTCGGATCCTCTCGGCACGGGGTTTCAAAGGACACAATGAACACGACAGAAGGCATCCCCCGGCTTCCTCAAGTGTGATGGGAAAAGCTCCTGGGGGTGCGGTCCTCCAGTCGCCTTATAGCGTTCACATCCCCGCACCTCTTCCTTGCTGAGTGGGGCTGCCCCGCCTGCCAGCTGGTCTCTCCAGCGTGTTTGAATAAGAGATTCGCAGCAAGTTTTGCATCTCTTTGAAATCAGTTGTATTCAGGCCTTTTCTTTCCTGTTGTTATGCTCTAAATGAAAAGGCGGCCCTGAACCATGGAAACAGTTGGGTCATTAAAATTCTAAATTTCTCCTTGTTGCTGGATGCCTGCTCTCTCCAGATGAATTCTTTCAAAGCTGTGGCCCAGAGAACACAAGTGGGGTCAGGTGTAGAGAGACATTTGGAGTGCACTTATTCAGGACACAGCCCCTCCAACGCTCCATTCTTGGGAAGCCCAGTTCCCTCTATGTATCTGGGCTCTTAATCTCCACTTGCAGTAGGATGGTTATGTATTAGCGATATCAGAGTGCTAGAGAAACTTCTGGTGAACAGTAATACTAATGGGGGGCCACACACCTTTGCCTTCACATCTTTGGTTCTGGGGTGCCATGAGTTGGAATTGACTTGAGGGCAGTGAGTTTGGTTTGAGTTTGGAGTGTATGTACGTCACAGATAGTGCTCAGATAAAGTAATGAATAAGTACTCAGTTTATATGACACTCGGTTTCGATGGTGGTTTCATGGAGGAAATGAATGAATCTCTTAGCAAACCCTTCTTTCAGAATTGCAAGAAACTTGAGAATACACCTGGAAGAGAAAAATGTATGCTGAATCATAAAGTATCCCTACCTATTTTTGCCTCCTTTTAAGGGGAAATTTTATAGGCACATACCATGAATACACAGTCACTGTACCAAGAAGAACTAGTCAACATTCCACTATTTCAAGAGGTAGCACATGAGCAAGGAATTGACCCCAGAAATGGATGGCATCTTAGTTGACATGTTTCAACATGCTGATGAAGAACTGGAAGCGCCCACTCATCTGTGCCAGGACATTTGGAAGACAGCTCTTTGGGCAACTGACTGGAAGAGATCCATATTTGCACCCATTCCAAAGAAAGGTGACCCAACAGAATGCTCGATTAATATAAATAATATAAAAATATATTAATATAAAATATAGAAAATAATAATATCTATCAATTATGGAACAATAACAGTGGCATCAATACCTTGACTAGGAGCTGCCAGAGGTACAATCTAGATTCAGAGAATGTGGAATAAGGGATATCATTGTGATGTCGGATTGGTCTTGGCTGAAAGCAGAGAATACCATACCAGTAAGGTATTTACTTCTGTTTTATTGATTATGCCAAGGCATTCAACTCTGTGGATCATAAGATACGATGGATCACCTTGAGAAGAATGGGAATTCCAGAACCCTTCACTGTGCTCGTGCAGAACTTGTATATAGAGCACGAGGAAATGATTTGAACAGAACAAAGGACTGTTGCCTTGTTTAAATCAGGAAAGGTATATTTCAGGGTTGCATCCTCTCACCATACTTATTAAATCTGAACACTGAGCAAATCATCAGAGGAGCTGAAAGATTTACAGCTTCAGAGACTCTATATCGGAATAGACTCCATGGCAGTGGGTATAAAGGCCCTAATGATTAGACCTGTGAAAACAAGGGGTGATTCGATATGCCCAAGTGTTAGGTTGCCAGAACAGGGACTAAAAGGGGTGTCTCCCCAGTGTCTGTATAGGGGGCCACAACAAAGGAGCTGGAAAGAAATCAGTCACCCCTGAGATACCTATGGAAAGATCCAAACTGAGCATGCTCAGACACAAGCCCCCTAGGTCCAGGTAGGAGGTCCACCTGGGAGCACAGACTAGGTCCAGCCACATGATATCACACAGGTGGGTCAAAACTCAGCCAGTAGGATTGGCCAATACTCTCAACCACACCTCCTCACCCAGTGTGGAGGAGAGGGAATAAAAGCCGGTGGCCCAGCTGTGACTTCCTCTCTTGTTCCCGGTGTGCTTGGCAGACAGAGGGTGGGCGTCCCTCCTGTGTGCGGGTGTGCGCAAGCCTGCCCGCCCACCCAGGGCCTGATCAGGGCCTGCAGTTCTCTTGACCCCTATGATTTTCTAGTTCCACAAGCATAGCTTCATGATCCTGTTCCTGTATTCTTTCCACGTGTTTTTTGGTGTTCAGCCATGAACTCCCACGCGCGGCTCCCACATGGCCTTGTATGCTTTTGTGTTAGTCCGGGTTGACTAGAGAAACAAATCCAGAGACACTCCTATGTGTGTAAGAGAGAGCTTTATATCAAAGAGCAATTGTTATCTTAAGAAAACACCCCAGTCCAGATCAAGACCATAAGTGCAATATTAGCCCATTAGTCCGCTATTAGGCCATGAATTCCTCTTTAGACTAACACAGCACATGCCATGATGCTGAATGCAGGAGGATCACAGGCCTGTGTGTGGAAAAGTCCTGTGGGATCTGACTGTGTGGCTCCATGTGGCTTCTCAACAGGAAGGAGAAGCAGAGAGAGAACGAGAGAGTGGCCCACCTCTTCTGATGAAGAAGGCCATGTCCACAAGGAAGCATCAGTCCGGCTGTGAGCAGATTGACAGGCTAGACTCCACCCCTATAACCTATTTATTAAGGTGACATGAAATTATGTAACTCCCACAGTTCTCCAGACACAGCAAGGGCTTTTGGGACCGTAAAACCAGAAACTTCCCTTTTCCTCATGACAATCTGCCTTGTGAATTCCTTCAGTGCCTTGAAGCAAGAACCAAGGTACCCCAATTCAGGAACCTCACACAAAGGAAATTGGGGGATCATTCAGCACAAGGCGTTAGTATCTAGATGAGTTTTAAGAGCTAAGCCAATTCCAATGTAATAGGAATCTGCTATTCTCATTCTAAATTATGAAATATTCTGATCTTATGAGCCATTTCTGTTAGCTTTTGCTTTGAAACACAAATTTTAAAGGAGGACCGTGGGTTGGTGCAAGAAATCAGTGATCTCTGGCTCAGTCTTTAACTGGGAAATTGTTCCTTTCTTAGGATAGACCATACGCTGTGTGTCCCTATGACTCCCGCATCTTCCTTGGTGTCCTCTCCTTTCCCTCTTCTGTTATGTCGATCTCATGTCAATGCCAGGCATGGCTTTTCCTGACAAGAAGTTCCAGCCCTGGCTTAGCAAGGCTTCCCATTGCCAGCCATCGTTGGAGTCCACGTGTGTGTGTCTGGTTTTGTCCTGTTCTTGCCTCTCCTGACTGCTACCTCTGCCAAAGCTGGACAAGGGCAGATGAAAAAAGGAAAGTCGTCTTTCTTTTTGCTGGCTGTATTAGTTGGTGGTTGCTTTTTGCAAACAAGGGAGCTATTTGAACCAGAAAGCAATTTAAGAAATGGAAATATAGTGCTCTTTTCAAAGGACCAACCAAGCTTTTGTGTGTCCTGACAGTTTCTCTTTTTCAGAAGACTCTCCTCTCTGAAAAGAGGGTTAATGGGCAGCCATAGTACCTTGACCAACAGGGAGTGTAAGCTCTGGGGATGTGATAGGTAAGGTCTTTTTGTGCCAACATGGCACCTGTAAGAAGATATGGGTGGAGCCAAGCCTGTCAATCAGGTCCCAGCCTGATGGTATCTCCTTGTGGGTGTGGCCTCATAGTGAGGATTCTCTTCCTTCACCTTTCTGCCGTTGAGTCACACAGAGACCTGCCAGAGCGTTGCGATGCTTGTACCATTGTTGGGTCCACAAGACTCTACATCCATTGGCCGGTGACCTTCCCGCATTCTCCATCATTACATGTGGCTGCGTGAGCCTGAAGAGGGATTTATGGACTAGTATCAGACTTATGGACTTGATTTGGACTGGGCTGGGATGTTTTCTTGATCTATAATTACTCCATGATATAAAGCTCTTTCTTATACATATATGAATGCCTCTGAACTTGTTTCTGTAGTCAACCTGGCCCAACACAGGGAAGAAGACATCAGTGCCGTTGGAACCAAGCGCTATCTCTCCCCTGGGCTCATTCACAAAACCCTGCTGCCATCAAGTCCATTATGACTCATAGAGCAAAACCAAGCTCACTGCCACAGGGAGGATGCCGACTCAGAGAGACCCAGAAGGACAGGCTAGAACTACTCCTGTGAGTGTTTGAGACTGCCACTCTCTATGGGAGTAGAAAGCCCTGTCTTTCTCCCACAGAGTGGCTGGTAGGTTTGAACCGCTGACCTTACAGCTGGCAGCCCACCCTTCACCACTGTGCCTTCAGGGCTCCTTGCTTCTGACTCATGGTGACCCTATGGCAGGGGTCTGATGCGGTTGATTTTTATTGGAGCAGGCAGCTTCATCTTTCTCCCACGGAATGGCTGGTGGGCTTGAACCGCTGAATTACTGTTAGCAGTCCAGCGCTTACCGGACAATGCCACCAGGCTCCTAGGTCCTCAAAATAAATAGAACCTTTATTGGACGGTCTCAGGAGCCAGAAAGTTGTTCCTGAAACTGCAGTGTGCACGTCGGTCTGTGATACAAAGCTTAACGTGGTCATCTGCTAACCGAGAATCTCCGTGAATGAAAAGTCTGGAAAGATTTAGCCATGGAGAATGCTGTAGAGCACAATTCTACTCAGACTCACATGAATTACCATAAGCTGCACTTGACGCTCAGGACACTACTGTCTGGTTGGTTGGTACGTACATTACATAGCCCCTGCACTGGCGTCCCTTCTACATGTGAAACACAGACGTTCTCAGAAGTCATGTGCGTGTGGTGTGGTGTGGTGTGGTGTGGGAGGAGTGAGAGAAGCGAGGAGCTGCTGAAGGAGTTCTACATCTCATGCTAAGGGTGGACACGAGGAAGGCGGTAGTGTCATGATTCCGTAGTGGGGCGAGGCAAAGCCTCAGCTCGCCCACTGGAGAGCTGTGTGCATCTGGGTGAGATACTTTACCGTCTCGCGTCTCAGCAGGCTGTTGGGAGAATTAACTGTAAAGTGCTTAGCAGAGGGACAGGGGCTTATTACGCGTCCGTAGTAGCTGCTCAGTAAGTTAAAGTGACTGTTGCTGGTTGAAGTAATCAGCGACAGACAATGGAGGGTGTGTTTTAAGCAGTTTTTATTCGTGTGGTTTGAAATTTAGGATACCGGGCGGAGAATTAGCATATTAAGGTATCAGAATGCGCTATTGAAAATTTCACTTTTTCAGTGGTGCCAACTGCTACTCAGGGTCAAAAATATCATCATGAAAGAGAGATTTCTGTCATTTGAATGGTCGTGAGGTATTGGTTTCTTTTAAAAATATAAGACCAACAATTCCAACCCAGAATAGTAGGAAGAACCTTTACCGTTTTCCAGTGAATTATCCGTCTATTTCCACCTGGATCTGCCGAGTTAATCCCTGGGTGGGAGGTGGGCCAATTGGCATACTGAGAATATGGCTTTCAAATCCTACATCCTGAGAGAGTCAAGGCTAGGGAGTTCCGGAATGGAGGACTGTGGCCCCTGGTACTTCATTCGGAATTGAAAAGTAGCCTTTCCCTGGGTCAGGGGTGAGGCTCTGGGTCTCTGAGGTGGGCTAGCCTTTATGGGTTGGCATGTTGTGTTCTGGAAGACTGAGTATCAAAGAGGCCTGTGAAAAGCATCTGAAACGATTTCTGATATTTCATCAGCCCAGTGAACTTCTGCACCTGCACGCATTTGCTCGCCTTCGGAGCCTGGCTTTGTGGATTGGGCTGGAGCTTGTAGTGCATTGACTTATCTTTTTTGTTGTCTATTGGAAGTTCGGGGTTAAGGTAACTTTAATTGAAATGATTTAAGTGAAAGTGAATAAAACATATTCATAGTAAATTAGTGAAGGGTGGATTATGAATCATTAAGGTTTATGATTTGAATATCATTTGTAGCAGTTTCCTTAGTATTAACAATTGAAACAATTGATTGATTTATAATTTTTGGTCAGAAGCCCAGATATGTTTGTTAAAGAGTAACAAGACAGAAGTTTTTTCTTTTGAATCCCCAGGGGAAAAGCAGTAGAAATTATTCCATTGTGCTGTCTCTACCCAAAGTATGACAACCAGGGACCACCAGAACGGACAGCAGCTTAAGGAAGAGGAAGGGACCTTTATTGACTGATCTGCTGTCATTGTTACATGATTAACAATGTTCCTTTCCCAGGCCCCTCCTTTGCTAATGCATCACAATCTCTCCCCACTCCCCTCCCTTTGGGGAGACGCTTCTTTATTGGACTGGATTCACTCTGCCTCCTTGAATGTCGCTATTCAGTACAACTCTTGCACTTTCCCTCTATCCGGCCTCAACTGGCTTACTTGAGGGAGGCAGCCTGAACGCATCACTCAAGTTGTACGAACATCTCTACAGAACACAGTGCTAGAAAGATCGCTTTCTTTCAGAGAGCTGTAGAAAGCGATGGGGATGCGGCCCGAACCTCTGCAGGATGTTTCTAGAGCTTAGCACACACCGGAGCTAGGCGAAAATGGATGCTCTTTTTACCCACCCATCAAGAATCCCAAAGCTGCACGGTGTTTGTGTTTTAGAAAAGTGACACAGTAATGAACAAACAAACGGCCCAGGAGGTCCAGTGGGATTCCAGACCCAGCAAGTGGGTGCTTATGAGTTAGGGGCTGGAGGAATAGAGTCTTCTAACTGATTCCAAAGCCTTCCACACAGACAAGCATAAATTTAACATTCTCTGCTTGGAGGAGAACTGACCTTGGGAGGGAGGTCTAGCTAGAGTTGATTTCCACTCAATGCTACCCTCTAGGAGAGAGTAGACGGCCCCTGTGGGTTCCACAGGCCACAAATCTACACGGTAGCAGGACGGTTCATCTTTCTTCCGTGGATCTGCCAGTGGAATAGACTGCTGGCTATTTGGTTAGCAGCCCATTATGTAACCCACTGCATAGAGTTCATATCTAACAGACTCAACAATGTCTCCCAAGAGCTTTGTATTTACGTGTTATCATTGGCGCCTACCAAGGTGCCCTTTCAATGCTTCTCCTTTATTTTTTTCAACTCCTGGTTTGCAACAAACGAACAAACCATGCTAAATGACCTCATCGCTTCAAGTAGTAACGCAAGATCACTTTCGACATCTTAAGAAGTCATAGTCATCAGCCCGCATCACAGGTTGTTCAAAAAGCATGGTCTGAAGAAAGACATGCAACAAACTTATATGCTCCCTTCAATTATTAAGACACTAATTCTGTTTTGAGAAATTACTTCATTTTTCAATAGTGCTCAATCTTATCTAATACAATGCCTTTCTCTTTGCATGTAACTTAGAATGACATGAAAATTACTTGGTTCTTAAAAAATAACTTTAAATGATGATTTATTATAGCAAGGAATAATTTGATACTATTTCTTTTGGAGAAGGAAAAAATATTTTAAAGGCATCAAAAACTGACACCAAATAAGATGAACTTAGTTTCAGAAATTTAATCATGTACCTTTCTAGTTTAATGGTCATTAAATTTGTCTAACAATCAATTTGGAACAAACTATATAGCATTAGTGAATAGAACTGGTAATAATTTAGAAAATCTGGCACGCCAAGATAATAGTAGGATTTATGAGATCAGGATGAAAAATTAGTCTTGTTGTCAACAGTGTAGATTTGCCTAGGACTTGGGCTCCAGGCTGTTTTTGACTGTATAGGGAGCAGCACAAAGGCTGTTGATAGAGACATTCTTTCCTTTAAATGTATCTACATATTATTCTGTAATACTCTCATCACAGAGTTTATTTAAAGCAAAAGCAACAGAGGTTCATTGAGGAATAGAGATGATCTGGACTGGGGACACATTGAAACTCACAGAGTGAAAATGGCCCCACTGCTAGACACTTCACGAAAAAGCATTTTTGACCACTTTCAACAGGAACAAAAATTTTACAAAAATCATAATTGGCCAAAAGACAATCAGAGAAGTCAGAGGTAGGATATCTATAAGCAGGGACTTAATGTGGATAGCAAGGTCTGTCTTGGAAGATGTACAGAATACTCCTTAGAAGTGAGGATGGTAAGACTTCGTCTCACGTACTTTGGGTATGGTATCAGAGGACCAGACGATGAACAATGGCATCATGCTTCGTAAAGTAGAGGGTTACCACATAGAGGAAGATCTTTAGTGGGTTGAATTGACACCTGGATACAACGCTGGGCTCTGGTATAGCAACAATTGTTAAGAGGATGATACAGGACCTGGATGTGTTTTGTTCTGTTGTTCGTAGGGTTGCTAGGATACAGACCTGGCTTCATGGCCACTCACAACAACAGAAACATAGAGGCTAGGTGGATAACATATATGTATGATTACATGATTGGCTACGAGCACATAATTGCAAGCATACAAGCTGTTCATTTTATTGCATTTTATGCAGGGCACTTTTTTGGTAATATGCTGTAAAAAAATTTTTTCTCAGTCAGTCATGTCTATTTCTGGGATCTCATTGTAAAGATTGATCAATAATAGTATTGTGTATCAAGAGCCTTCTTTATAAGCTATCACACCGTGCATTTGTTTGCCCATAATTGAAAGACCTTTTGGGAATAGACTGTGATATCCAGCATCCAGGTCAGAGGAAAGGACAGCTAGAAAGGGCAGTTGTTCAAGTGATTCAAAATCGGTGGCGAGGAGGGTAAGGGGTCTGGTAGGGCTTGATCAAGGGTAATGTAATCGAGAGGAATTACTGAAACCCAAATGAAGGCTGAGCATGATAGTGGGAAAAGAGGAAAGTAAAAGGAAATAGAGGAAAGAACTAGGAGGCAAAGGATATTTAAAGAGGTATAAATAAATATAGGCAGGTACATATGTAAATATATTTATAAATGATGATGGAGAAATAGATCTATGCCCATATATTTATAGGTTTAGTATTAAGGTAGCGGATAGACATTGAGCCTCCACTCAAGTACTCCCTCAATGCAAGAACACTTTGTTCTATTAAATTGACATTCCATGATGCTCACCTTCCTGACACGATTGCTGAAGACAAATGTGTACATAAGGAAACGTGGTGAAGAAAGCTGATGATACCTGGCTATCAAAAGATATAATATCTGGGGTCTTAAAGGCTTGAAGGTAAACAAGTGGCCATCTCGCTCAGAAGCAACAAAGCCCACAGGGAAGAAGCACACCAGCCTGTGTGATCACGCGGTGTTGATGGGATCAGGTATCAGGCATCAAAGAACAAAAATCATATCATTGTGAATGAGGGTGAGTCCAGATTGAAGACCCAAAGTCCATCTGTAGGCAACTGGACATCCCCTTACAGAAGGGTCTCTGGGAGATGAGCCAGGCAGGATGCAGTGTCGCAATGATGAAACATGAAACTTTCCTCTAGTTCTGTAATGCTTCCCCACCCCACCCCCCACTCTCATGATTCCAATTCTACCTTACAAATCTGGCTAGACCAGAGAATGTACACTGGTACAGCTAGGAACTGAATGTACATAGGGAATCCAGGACAGATGATCCCTTCAGGACCAATGGTGAGAGTGGTGATACCCGGAGGGTGGAGCGAAGGTGGGGTAGAAAACGAGAGCTGATTACAAGGATCTATATACAACCTCCTCCCTAGGGAATGGAAAACAGAAAAGTGGGTGAAGGGAGACATCAGGCAGTGTAAGTCATGACAAAATAATAAGAACTTATAGATTATCAAGGGTTCATGAGGGAGGGTTGGGCAGGAAAGGAAGGGAAAAATGAGGAGCTGATCCTGAGTGCTCAAGTAGAAAGCAAATGTTTTGAGAATGATGAGAGCAACAAATGTACAAATGTGCTTGACACAATAGATGTATGTATGGATTGTGATAAGAGTTGTACAACCCCCCAATAAAATGATTTAAAAGAAAAAAAATGGAAAAATTTAAAAATAGATCTGTCTAAATAAGATAGGCTGGATGAACTATCTGGAGGAAAAACAACGGGACCAACAGTTCCAGGGGGACAGGGGATAGGGGGAGGTGGGGAGTAAGGAAGTGGTGTTAACAAACCCAGGGACAAAGGAACAACAAGGGATCCAAATTGGTGGTGAGGTGGGTGTGGCAGGCTGGTAGGGAATGATCAAGGGTAAGGTAAAGAAGAGGTATAGCTGAAACCCAGGTGGGGACCCAGCATGATAGTGGGACAGTAGGAAAGTCAAAGGAAATAGAGGAAAGAGCTAGGAGGTAAAGGGCATTTATAGAGGTCTAGATAAAGATATGTACATATGCAAATATATATGAGGCTGGGGAAATAGATCTATGTGCCTATATTTATAGGTTTAATATTAAGGTGGTAAAAGGACCTTGGGCTCTACTCAAGCACTCCCTCAATGCATGAATATTTTCTTCTATTAGATTGGCATTGTATGATGCTCACCCTCCCGACACAACCGCTGAAGCCAAAGCGGGTGGACAAGCAACTGTGAAGAAAGCTGATGGTGCCCGGTTATCAAAAGAGATAGCGTCTGGGGTCTTAAAGGCTTGAAGATAAACAAGTGGCCATCTAGCTGAGAAGCAACAAAGCCCACATGGAAGAACACATTAGCCTGTGTGATCACGTGATTCCAAAGGGATCAGTTATCAGGCATCAAAGAACAAAAAATCATATAATTGGGTACACACCTCCATGATACGATCGCCGAGGACAAACAGGTGCATAAGCAAATGTGGTGAAGAAAGCTGATGGTGCCTGGCTATCAAAAGAGATAGTGTCTGGGGTCTTAAAGTCTTGAAGGTAAACAAGCGGCCATCTAGCTCAGAAGCAACAAAGCCCACATGGAAGAAGCACACAAACCTGTGCGATCCAAGGTGTCAAAGGGATCAGGTATAAGGCATCATCAGAAAAAAAAATCTTACCAGAGTGAATGAAGGGGGAAGTGCAGAGTGGAGACCCAGAACCCATTTGTCGGCCACTGGAGATCCCCTCACAGAGGGATCTAGGGGAGGAGATGAGTCAGTCAGGGTGCGATGTAGCACGATGAAGAATACACTTTCCTCCAGTTCCTAAATGCTTCCTCCCCCCCAACTATCATGATCCGAATTCTACCTTGCAAATCTGGATAGAGCAGAGGATATACACTGGTGCAGCTAGGAGCTGGAGGCACAGGGAATCCAGGGTGGATGATGCCTTCAGGACCAGGGGTGTGAGGGGCGATACTTGGAGGGTAGAGGGTGAGTGGGTTGGAAAGAGGGAACTGATTACAAGGATCTACATGTGACCTCCTCCCTGGGGGACGGACAACAGAAAAGAGGATGAAGGGAGATGTCGAACAGGGCAAGATATGACAAAATAATAATTTATAAATGATCAAGGACTCATGGGGGAGGGGGGAGCAGGGAGGGAAGGAGGGGGGGAAGGTGGACCTGATGCAAAGGGCTTAAGTGGAGAGCAAATGCTTTGAAAATGATGAGGGCAAAGAATGTACAGATGTGCTTCACACAATTGATGTATGTATGGATTGTGATAAGAGTTGATGAGTCCCTAATAAAATGTTCAAAAAAAGGGAAAAAAAGAAAATTAAAAAAATAATAATAAATTGAAAAACTCTAAAAAAGGGCAGTGTTTTTAAAATTATTAATTATTTTATTGGGGAGCTCTTACAAATCTTATAACAATACATCATTCAGTTGTATTGAGCACATTTGTACATATGTTGCTATCAATATTTCCAAAACATTTTCTTTCTACTTGAAACCTTGACATAAGCTCCTCTTTTTTCATCTTTCTCTCCCACCCTTCCACTCTCCTGAATCCTTGATCAATCATATATTATTATTGTCATTTCATATCTTACACTTTCATTGTCTCCCTTCACCCAAGCGGGAATGATATATTCAACCTTGTGATGGGTTCCCCCTATCAAACTCCCTCCTCCATTCCCCTACCTTTATGATATCGCTACTCCCACTATTGTTCCTGAGGGTTTGATCTGTCCTGAATTCCATGTGTTCAGAGCTCTTATCTGTACCAATGTTTATACTCTGGTCTAGTTGGATTTATAAGGTAGAACTGGGTCATGATAGTGGTGGGCGGTGTGGGGGGAGGAAGCATTCAGGAACTTGAGAAATGATGTGTGTTTCGTCTATATTGCAACCTGTTTGAATCGTCCCTTCCTTGCAACCCTTCTGCGGGGAGATGTCCAATTGTCTACAGACGGGCTTTGGGTATCCACTCCAACCCCCCTCTTTCACATTGATATAATTGTTTGGGATCTTTGGATATCTGATCCCATTGATACGTCATGATCACGCAGGTTGGTGATCTTCTTCCATGTGGGAATATTTGCTTCCTTGCTAGATAGTCACTTGTTTGACTTCAAGTTTTTAAGACCCCAGACACTTTGTCCTTTGATAGCCAGGCACCATCTGCTTTCGTCACCACGTTTGCTTATGCACCCATTTTGTCGAGAGTGATCATGTCGGAAGGTAAGTTCCAAAGAGTTCCAGGTTATTAGAACAAAGTGTTCTTGTGTTTAGTGAGGCCTTGAGTAGAGGCCAAAAGTCCATCTGCTATCTTCATACTTAACATATAAATATCTGTACATTGACCGATATCCATTTAATTATGAATTAATATATTTACATATATACATGTCTATAGCTATACCTCTATAAATACATTTTGCCTCCTACTTCTTTCCCCTATTTCCTTTCACCTTCCTCCTGTCCCACTGTCATGCTCACCCTCCATTTGGCTCTCAGGAATTCCTCTCAGATCACTGCACTTGATCAAACCCCACCAGGCATTATATGCCCTCTTCGCCATCAATTTTACATTTCATGTTGTTCCTTTATCCCTGAGTTTGTTGACTCCCTGCTCCCCCTCCCCACAACCATGTGTCCCTGGGACCGGCGGTCCATTGTTTTCTACTCAGGATTGTTTGTCCTGCCTATCTTATATAGATGGACAGATAGGGAAAGAAAAGGATTAAAAAAAAAAAAAGATAGTTCCAGGTCTGTCTGCTGACCTTTATGAGTGCTTTCCATTCAGGTCTGATGAGGTGCCAAGCCCTGTGCCCCCAGTCAGAAGTCTATTTTCAGGATTCCTCGGGGACTTGGTTTCTTTGCCTCCCTTGCTGCTCTGTTGCACTCCCTTCGGCCGGGCACACTTTCCACACGGTGTCTCCAGTGCTGTCCTCCGAGGTCCCATGGGTCAGTGAGGGAATGTTGTGTCTTGTGGTGGGGCCTGTCTTATGGTCCTTTTTGTGTATTGGCTGCTTCCAGCAGGGATGTCATCCCCAGGGCTTGGTGGGCCATGATGAAGTCCTCTCTCTTTCTCTCTCTTTCCCTCTTAGTTTGCACCAGTGTGGTCTGTACAGACCCACCACTCTCTCCAGGCTACATCATCAGTTCTGTCCTCTGTATTACATTCTTTTGGAGATGGGGTCAACATAGCTTGGCTTGGGCCCAGCCCTGTCATACTCTCTGTGAGGTCACTACTCCATGCTGATATGGTGCCCTCAAGGTGTGGCGCTCCAGGATGGGGTCTGGTCCCTTTCTCCAGAAAGGGCAGTTTTAAAAATTCAACATGGATTCTAGACTCATGTCAAGACTCTACTATTATTTTTTTGAGACATGATTCCTCTACTTAATTTTTTAAACAATTTTTATTGGGAATCTGTATTCAACAGTTAAAGCTACGTATGAACCCCCACAACAACTTACCCTAGCCCCCTTAACTGGTTTCTCTTCTCTCTCTTCTACATGCCTATCTTCCCCTTCACTGTCAGCTATTGGTTCATTTCCCCCTCCCTCCCCTCCTTAGTAACTCCCCTGTTCCCTTTCATTTGAAAGACTTTATCTTGTTTGTTTGGGGTTGTTTTCTTTATAAAAGTCTTCTCAAATATGATTCGTCCTTGTGTGCTTGACTAATTTCCCTCAGCATAATCTTCTCTGGGTCCATCCATGCCACCATGATGACGTGCTTTGGGGTTTCATCATTGTTTTTTAGCAATGCATAGTACTCCATTGTGTGTGTGTACCAAGGTTTCTTTATCCATTCTACCGATGGACATTTAGGTTGTTTCCATCTTCTTGCTATTGTGAATAGTCCTGCAGTGAACACGAGCACACACATATCTGTTTACACTATGGCTCTGACTTCTCTAGAGTATACGCCCGGCAGAGGGCTTGACTGCTGAGTCACATGGAGTATCTATCCCCAGTTGCTTGAGGCAGCACCATATCACTTTCCATAGTACATGTTTGTAGTCTCACAGGCAGTGTAGGAGGGGTCTCATCTCTCCACATCCTCTGCTGCATTGTGGTTTTCTATTTTTGTTTTTCAATTTTGGCTGTCATTGTCATTGTTGTTTTGATGTGCATCTCTTAGATGGCTAGAGAACGTGAGCATGTTTGACCATTTGGTTGTCATCTTTAGTGGACTGTCTGTTCATGTCCTTTGCTCATTTTTGAATTGGTTTATCCATCTTTCTTTTTAATGAGGTGTTGCCGTTTGCTAGAGATTTTAGTCTTAAGATTAGTCTCTTGTCCATTTTCCACCCCCACTTCATGTATTCCTTTTTCAGTCTTTGATGAAATCTTTTGGTACTTCTTTTTAGTGCCTACTGAATGACCCGCCTTAGGAGCCCCAGTTGTAGTGGTTCTGCGTTGTGCTGTGACCGGCAGGGTCGGCAGTTCGAAACCCCCAGCAGCTCTGTAGGAGAAAGACTGGACTTTCTACTCCTATAAACAGTTACAGCCTTGGAAAGGTCGCTGTGAGTCAGCATGGACATGATGGCAGTGAGTTTGGTTTGGGGGTTTAAATAACCTACACAGTCATCTATTTTGTCAATAAAACAATACCATTCACAACAACTACACAAAAGATTAAATATATAAGAATAAACCTAGCCCGAGAAACAAAAGACTTGTACAAGAAAACTAAGCACCATACTACAAGAAACCAAAGAGACCCATAATAAATGAAAGAATAATCCCTGTTAATACATAGGAAGTCCTTAATATTTACTGAATATTGTAAAACTGCCAATACTCTCCAAAGAAATTTGTAAGTGCAACACAATTCTGATCCAGAGTCCAACTTCATTTTTTAAAGAAATGGAAAAATGAATTACTAACTTTACATGGAGAGGGAGGAGGCCCAGCATAAGCAAAGAACTAAAAAATACCAGGCCTCTGACTTCCTAACCTCAACACGTATTACACAGCCACAGTAGTGAAAACAGCCTGCTATTAATATAATGATAGATACCTAGACAAAGGACACAGAGTAGAGGATCTAGAAATAAAATCTATCCACCTATGGATCACAGGTCTTTGTAAAATGGCCAAAAGCATTCAATGGGAAAAAGCTAGTGTCTTCAACAAATGGTGCTGGCGAAATTCAGTCTCCATCTGCAGAAGAATGAAACAGGATCCATTGCTCACCCCACAGACAAAAGCAAACTCAAGACGCCTAAAACACCGAGATGTAAATCCTAGTGCTACAAACACTATCAATGAGAAAATAGGGACAAACTTAAGCACCCTGTTGTAGGGCATATTATCAAATATAATTTGATAATTGTATTTCCCTGTCAAATATAATTAAGGAAACGTACATAGTAAGAGACAAACTAGATGACAGGTCCTCATGTCAAGACTTTCAAATGGAGTTAATGGTCCACTTTCAGACTGCTCTACTTACACATGTGAGGTAGTTAGTTTATTGTGCCAACCTGGCCGATAAACACATGTGGGGTTAATTGAAGGGTGGAGAGATAAATGGCTCAGTGAGCCTCGCCTTTCTAGTTCTCAGGTCTCTTGCTTTCTGATGGTCAGACCAGGGTGCAGCTGCCTTAGCCAGTTCCCTGCTTTAGCTGGCAAGGCTCACTTTCTGCAAGACATCCTCAAGGAGAAGCCAGATAGACCTACCCCGATGCAGCCCTGGGTGCTGGAGCAGCCATGTGGAGAGACCCCTGCCAGTGCTGAGATGTTTACACATTCACTGACTTAGCTTTCCTCCGGCAGTCGGCATCATAGTGTGTGTTTTATGAGATGGAGGAGGACTTTGTGCATTGTTGTCAGACATATGGACCAATGTTGGACTTGTGAGCTTGGGCAGCACTGGGTTGGAATGTTTTCTTGATGCGCACTTAACCTTTATGTAAAACTCTCTCTTATACATGAGTTTCTGTGGAACTGTTTCTGTAAAGTACCCAGATTAGCACAACATGCCAAATGATGCTGCTTTTAAGCTGCCCACAAACACATACCCCTAAGTATAATGCTTATTTTATCAGAAATTTTGTTAAACAGTATTGTTTCCATTTGCTTTGGTTGGCACCAAGCAACAGGGAAAATAACGGAAACTAAGAAGAAATTATTGGAAAATTGGGAGCAGCTCATGGAATTAAAGGAAAAACTGAGAAACCATAGTGGAGTTCTTCCTTTCTAGAGCTTGTGACCAAGTAAGAGGTGTGTAATTTATAAAGATGGAGATTAAAAAATTACCCTAATTACGTATATAAGCTGACTGAACTCAGGGGGACACTTGCACAATGCCTGGATTCCCCTTTGAAAGGTAAGCTCTTTTCTATATGACAGAGAGCAATCAGGAAACACTCCTTCTTAAGCAGTCAAGAAGACCAAGGGACTGACCTAGACAAGTTATACTTCTACTGATGGCAAGGATCAAGTGCCTCCCTCCTGTCGAGGGAGGAGTCAGAGATGCAAAGAGCTCCAGAGTTCATGGAAGGTCCTCTACATGGAAGCCTGAGGCCAAGGAATGAAAGTCCGTCATATTCAATTGTAAGACTTGTGCGATGCCTAGCACGTCCTGCCCTAGGTGTGCACCTGTATGCCTCTAAGGCTAGGCTCACACAGGTCCTCACCCTGAGGAGCCTTTCTGCACCCCTGCCGCCTTAGGAGAGTGCTGACTTTGATGACTCAGGTGCTGCCCCTGCACCCGCCACCAAAGAGGGGTCTCTTAGCATCAGAACTGTGGTTTCAAATGCTCTTAAAAAATATGCAGACTTGAGAGTTAAAAAGAAAAGGTGGAAAGATAAGCAGTCCAGATGCAAGAGCATGAGGAAAAATCCAGAGGAGGTGAACGTATACTGAGAAAGCATTAACGGAGCAGGTAGAAGAATGGGGATATTCTAAAAATGTCGGAACAATGTTTAAAATTAAAGAGAAAACTTCAGTGCTTTGAGATTCTTTTTAACCTTGATTTTTGAACTGTGTTCTTTTGCCCACGACACACTGGCCTGTGTCAGTGTGTTGTATTGTGGTAGCTTGTGTGTTGCTGAAATGCTGATAGCGACGTTACCAGCAGGGGCACCCTAGGTAAACGGATTTCAGGAGAGTTTCTCGTCTAAGAGCGGACTGTGAATAAGGAATAGGTTATCCCCTTCTGAGGGACCAGGCTCAGAAAACTTATGAGTGTCAGCGAAACATTGTCAGGTATAGAGCTGGAAGATGAGCCCCGCCCTTGCCCCGCCCCTGGGTGGAAGGCACTCAAAATGCAACAGAGAAGAGCTGCATCCTCAAAGTGGAGTTGACCATAATGATGTGGATGGAGTGAAGATTTCAAGACTTGAGCTGATGGAGCACTACTTTTAATGTGCTGTAAATATCCACTAATCATACTGTAGAATGTACGAACCTAGGAAAGTTGGAAGTCATAAAAAATGAAATGGAATGCATAAAGATCCATCTCCTAGGCATTTGTGAGCTGAACTGGACTGGATTGGCTATTTTGAATCAGACAATGATACGGTGTCTATGGCAGGAGTAACAAATTCAAGAGAACGACATCATATTCATTCAGGATCTATCTTGAAGTGCTGTGCTGTTTGTGATAGGATAATACCTATATGCTAACAAGGAAGTCTGATTAAAAGAAATTTATTAAAATGTATGCACCAACCTCTCAAGCTAATGATGAAGACATTAAAAAATTCTACCAAGTTCTTCAGGCTGAAATTGATCAAATATACAATCGAGATGCATTGATAATTATTGATGATTGGAAATTGGAAGTTGGAAAGAAAGAAGAAGAGACCAGATTTGGAAATTTTGGCTGAGGTGATAGAAATAAATTTGGAGATCACATGACTTCTTCACTGCAAATAGCTTTTTTCAGCAATATAAACAGTGACTGTGCACATGGACACTGCTAGATGGAATACACAGGAATCAAATTCACTACATCTGCTGGAAGAGACCATAGAGAAGCTTAATATTTGTAGCTAAAAAGAAGCTGACTGTGAAACAGGTCATCAATTGCTCATATGTACATTGAAATTGAAGAAAATTAAAATAAGTCCACCAGAACCAAAGTTCAACTTTGAGCATATCCCACCTTAATTTTGAGAACATCTCAAGATCAGCTTTGACACATTGAACACTAATGACAGAAGGCCTGCTGAAATATAGGATGACATCAAGAACAACATAAATCAAAGTGGGTACCAGAGATTCTGGATGTTGCACTTGAATATAGAGTAGTAAAGCAATTGGAAGAAATGATGAAGTAAAAGCTGAATAAAAAATTTCAAAGGACATATATAGGAAACAAAGTATTATAATGGAAAGGGAAAGGACCTGGAGTTAAGAACATTCCCAGCATATCTCAGGTTGAAGGAACGGAAGGAAAAAACAATCAAGCCTCAAGTTGCTGTATTGAAAGAGTCCATCTTTGGCAAAATATTGAATGAAGCAAGAAACACTAAAAGCAGACAAAAGGTAAACACAGAGTCACTGTGCCCAAAATAACTGATTGCTATTCAAACATTTCAAGATGTAGTATATGATCAAGGACCTGTGATCCTAAAGGACGACATTCAAGCTGCACTGAAAGCACTGGCCAAAAACAAGGCTCCAGGAATTGATGGAATGCCACTTGAAATGTTTCAAAAAAGCTGATGAAGCATTGAAAGCCCTCACTTCTCCATGCCAAGAACTTTGGAAGTCAGTTACCTGGGCAACTAACTGCAAGAGATCCACATTTCTTTCCATTCCAAAGAAAGGTGACCCAACAGAATGCTCAAGTTGTAGAATAAGATCATTAATATCATATGCAAGTAAAATTTCACTGCAGGTCATCGACAGTGATTGCTGTAGTATATCAACAGGGAGCGGCCAGAGATGCAACCTGAATTCAGAAGAGGACGTGGCAAGAGGACTACCATTGCTGATGTCACATGGGTCTGGGCTGAAACAGAAAGATATTTGTTTCATTGGCTGCACAAAGGCATCTGACTGTATGCATCATAGCAAACTATGGATAACACTGAGGAAAATTGGAATTCTAGAACACTTTGTCATATGCACTACATGCACATCTGGTACATGGACCGAGAGGCAGTTGTGCAAACAGAACAAGGGAATACTGAGTGGATTCAATTCGGGAAAGGTGTACATTAGAGTTTTTTCCCCTTTACCCAACTTATTTTACGTACATGCTTAGCAAATAATTTCCAAGAACCTGGGTTGTATAAGAACGATCATGACATCAAGATTGGAAAAAGGCTTATTAATGTGATATGCAGATGACACAACTTTGCTCTCTGAAAGCAAGGAAGATTGAAACACCGGCTGATGAAGATCAAAGATGTCAGCCTTCAGTATGGATCATAGCTCAAGGTAAAAAAAAAACCCACATCCTCACAGCTGGTCCCAAAGGCAACATCATAAGAAATGGAGACAAGATTGACATTGTGAAGTATTCCATTTTGCTTGGATCCACGGTCAATGCTCATGGAAGCGGTAGTCAATGGGGCAATCTCCTGCACAAGACTACATTAAGGTGTTGAAGAGCAAGGAGGCCACTTTGAAGACTAAGGTGTGCCTGACCCAAGCCATGGCATTTTCAATTGCCTCATATGCAGGTGACAATTGGACAATGAATCATCAAGACTGAAGAAGAACCGATGCACTTGAATTGTGGTGTTGTTAAATAATATTAAAAGTAATGTGAACTGCCAGAAGAACAATCAAATCTGTCTTGGAAAAAGTGCAGTCAGAATGTTCGCCAGAAGCAAGGATGGCGAGACTTCATCTGCAGTATGTTGGACCACTTAAAACATGGTCTAAGGGTCATGTACTGGAGGTTCTATCAGATTCTATTAAACCAATAAGTATGTGATCTTTTATGATTGTGAATTTCGTTCAACATTTTTCTCCTACTTTGTCGAAGACATTGTAATATATGACCTTGATCAGAGCACTTTGTCATGGTAACCAGGCACCGGCTGGTTCTTCTCATGTTAGGGGAGGCTGTGGTTAGTGTGGGGTCCACTGGACCTTCCTACTGAGTGTCTAAGTCTTTGATTTGCCTCACTCTGCTCTGCTCCTGATGGGAAGAGACGAATAGTTTTATCTTACAGGACTACTCCCGAGGTTTTAAGGCTCCAGTCTCTGCTCTCCAAAGGAGGATGTAGAACATAGTCTTTGTAGACTATGTTATGCCAAGTGACCTTGATGCTGCTTAGACTCTGGTCCTAAGTTCCCAAGCACAATGACTCATTCCTTCAAGGTGTTTATGGCTAAGAAGTTTTTATATCTTTGCCCATGTATGCTCTTATCCATGTGCAAATGCATACGTAAATGTATTTGTACATCTGTATCTGCCAAACATAGATATGTTTATGTGTGTGTGTGTGTAATGTATGTAAATATATGTATTCCTGGGTATTCTCTCACAGCCTTAGTTTAGGCTAAGAAAAGGTTGGAAGATTTTTTTCAGTGACTTAAAAGTTGTAGCCCATAAAGGTGATTGTGATGAAGAATTTGTTTCGGATTGGGAAAGGTTGTTTCCATTGTTTCAAAAAGAGGGAAAATTCAGAGAAATTAAAAGGCAAGTAGGAATTGTCCCAAAGTGAAAAAGTAACTAAATAAAAGATGCAAAAGATCACATACTATATAATTCCTTTTACATGCAAATGCAAAAAGAACTCAAGCCCTAAGGTGGTTGCCAGGGGCTGTGGGCGGAGGGAATGGGGACAGACTTCAGGAGCACAGGCTCCTGTGTGAAAGTGCTTTGGAAGCAGGCAGAGGGGTGGTTGCAGATTGTTAATGCACAGACTGCAGTCAGATTGGACACTTTTAAATAGTTTATTTTATGTGACTTTTACCTCAATTAGAAAAAGAAATCATTGCTGGCGGGGCACAATTTAAAGTAACACATGTGGTGTTTTTCGTTTTTAAACAATACTTTGAACTCAGCAACTGCCTCCTTGACAGAATTTCCAGTTACAAATCCAATCAGATTAGAACCGTCCAATAAAATTTAAACTGTTTTTAATCCATTTGAATTCAGTTCACATTTTTCCTAACTTAGAATAGGAAACATCAGAATTCAAATCCCCTTTTTACTCACAAACCCACTAAACTTTCTTTATGTGTCTTTATTGATCTGAATACAGACACCTATATGGAAGTAATGTTTCACTGATGCACTTATTCTGTGTTTAGATGTTTGCACGTATTTTATGGATATGGACGTGAAGAAATTAGTTTCAGTTTGTGAAACTCATGTTTTGATTTGTTGAAAGGTCTTCGTATGGAATCGGTAGATCGTATATCCTTTAGCATCCAGGCTGTATATGATTCACCTCGGGGTGGTGGGGGGGTGGAAACATGCAACGGAAGTGCTCAGGTCGCCAGTAAATGCAATTGGAAGAGTATTTAAAGCACAGTTTCCCCACTTTGGGTGACCATCGGAACTACTGACGGGTAGTAAGAGGGAGGTTTCCTAGTGGCTTGCCTGCTGGGATAGTGACTCAAACTGGTGAAACCAGAAGCTCAAGTCATCATGGGAGGAGAGACCAAGTGTTAAAGCCATCATAGAGGAACACCTATATCCTTCCTACATAGTGGCTTTGAGGAACAGCGAGTATGGAAAGTCATAAAAATTGCATGAGGTGATCAAATGTTGTGAAAGGCTATTCACATGCGTCTAGAAGAGAGTTGAAATGACTGAACAAAATGTAAGTTGCTCGCTTGGGTCTCCTCACTCAACCTAGTCCCCCTGTAACACTATTTTGGGTATTTAAGGAACATACAACTCAAAGTGGGGAGAGTTAGCGGATTTCTGTGCTATGGTTCAAATTCAAGGTCCAGTCACATCTATGAGAGCTGGAACTTGATGGATTGATGCTTTTGCTGGTCTTGCCACGTTTCCAGCTTTGAAAGGTCCAGTCTTAGCACTTTTCTATGAAAAAATTAACCTGTTTTCCTTCTTTGACAGGTTTCTGTCTTATGAAGGTTCTAGGTCTTGCAGGCTTTTCTGTATTCGTCTAGCTAGCTCCCTGGGGAATTCTCAATGGCAGGTATTTGTGCTGAAGGATAAAAATCCAAAAACCAAAATAAAGTGGCAGGGGAATGACGGGGGACAGGCAGGGAGTTAATAGCGATGAGTACAAGACTCAAGAAAGTGTTTTCCAAACTAATTGTGGTGATGATTGTACAACTTAAAAAAAATCATTTTGTTGGGGGCTCATACAACTCTTACCACAATCCATCCATCCATCCATTGTGTCAAGCACATTTGTACATATGTTGCCAACATCATTCTCAAAACATTTGCTTTCTACTTGAGCCCTTGGTATCAGCTCCTCATGTTTCCCCTCCCTCCCCACACTCCCCTCCCCATGAATCCTTGATAATTTATAAATTATTATTATTTTGTCATATCTTACACCATCCGACATCTCCCTTTACCCACGTCTCTGATGTCCGTCTCCCAGGGAGGAGGTTATATGTAGATCCTTATAATCTGTTCCCTCTTTCTCCCTCACCTTCCCTCTACCCTCCTGATATCGCCACTCTCACTGCTGGTTCTGAGGGGATCATCTGTCCTGGACTCCTTTTGTTTCCAGTTCCTATCTGTGCCAGTGTACATCCTCTGGTTCAGCCCGATTTGTAAGGTAGAATTGGGATCATGGTAGTGGGGGGAGGAAGTATTCAAGAACTAGAGGAATATTGTATATTTCATCATTACTACACTGCACCCTGACTGGCTCATCTCCTACCCGCAGTCCTTCTGCAAGGGGATGTCCAATATCCAACGGATGGGCCTGGGTTCCCATTCTGCACTTCCCCTCATTCACAATGCTAGGATTTTTTTTTGGGGGGGGTGTCTTTGATGCCTGATGCCTGATACCTGACGCCTTGTGATCTCACAGGCTGGTGTGCTTCTTCCATGTGGGCTTTGTTGTTTCTCAGTTAGATGGCCCCTTGTTTATCTTCCAGCCTATAGGGCCCCAGATTCTATTAACAGCCACGCACCATCAGCTTTCTTCACTGCATTTGCTTATGCACCTGCTTTGTCTTCAGCGATTATGTCGGGGTAGGCTGGTGTGCTTCTGTTTCTTAGCTAGATGGCCGCCTGTTTATCTTCAAGCCTTTAAGACCCCAGGTGCTAGATTTTTTGATAACTGGGCACCATCAGCTTTCTTCACCACTTTTGCTTATGCACCCACTTTGTCCTCAATGATCAAACCAGGACTGGCTGGTGTGCTTCTTCCATGTGGTTTTTTGTTGTTTCTCAGCTAGATGATCACTTGTTCATCTTCAGGCCTTTAAGACTTCAATGCTACATCGTTTGGTAGCTGGGCACCATCAGCTTTCTTCATCACATTTGCTTGTGCACCTATTGTCTTCAGTGATTGTGCCAGGAAGGTGAGCATCTCAGACTGCTGAATTGTTAGAACAAAGTGTTCTTGTGTTGAGGGAGTACTTGAGCAGGGGCCCACTGTCCATCTGTTTCCTTAGTACTAAACCTATAAATATATGTACATAGATCTATTTCCCCCTTGTCATTTATAAATATATTTATATCTGCTTATGCCTGTATTTAAATCTCTATGACTACCCTTTGCCTCCTAGTTCTTTCCTCTATTTCTTTGTGATTGTACAACTTTTCTTAATGTGACTAAAGTATTGAATTGCGTGATATGTGAACTATATGCCAATAAAACTGTTGGAAAAACCAAACCAAACCCAAACAGCCAAACTCATTGTCAATGAGTGGATGCCAATCCATCCTGATCCTATAGGACAGAGTAGAACTGCCCCTGTGGATTGCCAAGGCTGTAAATCTTTATGGAAGAAGACATCTTCATCTGTCTCCAAGTGGCTGGTGGGTTCCAACTGCTGACTTTCCAGTTGGCAGCCCCACCTGTGACCCTCGACATAAAGTCTTCATATAACAGAGCAGGGCTCAAGTGCAGGGTGAAGTAAGTAAAATCCTTAGGGTTTCGTTCTTATTAAAATAACACCAAAAAAAGCAAAGAGCCAAATTCCAGCAGGAATGATGCCACACAGCAGTGATTCTCAACAAAATGTTTTAAAGTTAGAAATCTTTGTTCAAAGTTAGACTGTAACTGTAAACGGTGAGAACAACAAATTAAATGACTCCGGATGGGTTGGTGTAGGAGGCATGAGTGGGTGAGATTAGCGGCGGCATCTTCCCCCTTGGCTCAAAGGAGGCAAGGAGGCACTCCCAGAAGTCTGCTTTCCTGATTCTGTTAACAACACCATGATCCTTCCTCCTCTCGGGGCTCAAAGCCTGTGAGGGAACCCCAACTGGCCCCACCGTGTCTCTTTGGTTGTGTTCTGGAAATAAAGCCCGTGACACTCTAAACTAAGTTCTTATTCCAAGACATCAAGCCCTGCCTTGAATTTTTGACTCCCAACCCTCCTAGCCCCTGGTTAACGGTGCAAATAGTTAATGAACTCTGCTCACTGGAAGGCTGGAGGTTCAAGTCCACCTGGGGTCTTGGAGAGAAAAAGACCTAGCAATCTACTTCTGGAAAAAAAAAAACAACCATTGATGTCCTTGGGTGGTACCGTTCACTTTTATTACGTGGGGTTGCCGTGGACCTGCGTCTCCGGGATCACAGCTGGTTTTGCTTGGTGAGTAGAGATGGCCAAACAGTAGCCCCCTACTCTCACTCTCTCCAAATTAGCTTCTAAATGTCTTCTCTTCAAGTAATCTCTTAGAAGGTCCAATCCTACAAATCGGCAGATATTTTTAGTTCTTCGATACTCTTTCTGAAGCCTCTGTCCAAGCCCTACTCTCTAGTCTCTTGGCTTTTTCCTTGTATTGGCTCCCTGTGCCCCAGTGCTTGGAGGAGTCCAATGAGAGCGATGGAACTTTGTCCCCCACAGGAGACAGGCACACCAGAAATGAAGTAAACTTGATAAATGATACCCCCACCTCCTCTTTTTTTATTCTAAAGGGGAAGGGTAGTTATCTTTTTGGTGAAAAGACAATTCCTTGGAAACATAATGGGCTTCAGTCCCAACTCCATGTCTTTGGTATGTAAATAAAATCTCTCCAGGAGCCAGAGAGGCCCTAATCTCTTAGTTTTGACAGCCTAAAAATGTCTCCAAGTTCCTGGGCCACATTCTTTCTTGAGCTAGAAACACCTAGGGAGATGAACACTTTTGCCAGCACCTTTGGAGTTAACCTCAGCCTCCTTGGTGCTGTCAGGGAGATGAGAGAAGTTTTATGATCCCTGGGGGTTCATAAATGCCTGCAGACTATAGACAAATGCCTGCAGACTATAGACAAATGACTGCAGATTCCATGATCATGGTATGCACAGAATCTCAAAAAAGCGAGGGTCTTTACAGGAAAACGGAGACATCCAGAGACATTTGCTCTCTCCACACTGCCACTTTGGGAGAAAGAGGAAGTGTCAGGTGCCATTGTAGAACTGCTTTCTATATGGATCTCTCCAATCAGTCTTATGCCTTGATGGAGCTCTCTGTGTTGTGACTACGCCACCCCCCCCCCCCACACACCAGAAAAGCCTTAACTCATAAAAGCCCACCATTAAGTGTTTCAGAAAACAAAGGAGCAGCTCCCATTTCAAATGCTCACAAAACTCAGATGCCTGCCACCCACCCACCCACTGCCTTCTAGTCTATTTGGACTCCTCATAACTGCCCTGCAGGACTGAGTAGACAGACGCTTTAAGGTTTCTGAGACTATAAATCTTTATGGAGCACACAACCTGATCCTGCTACGGTAGAGCACCTGGTGGGTTGAACCCACCACCCTGTGGTTAGCACTCAGTGCTTTATTCACTGTGCCTGGGTAAGCTGAGCTAAAAAGAACACTTGTAATTGGTTCCTTAGTAAATTGGCAGTGCATTCAACGTGCCCTGACTCGAGTTCAGAGTGTGTTGCTTACAGGGTCTGCAAGAACAACATTCATCCCGACAGGGTGGTAGAGGTTGGGACGGCTATCTACATCCTTCTTTCCTTTAACCATCTGAGAGAAGGACACAGGAGGAAGATAAGTTTCACTGATACAGAATCAGTTTTATCAACGGACCAGACACGTTCCAATGTTCCTCGTGATGATAGGACTTCAGGCACCATGTGTTGGGTTAAGCCCAAGTGAAGCTTTAAACAAAAGAAACCAAGAAAACACCCAACAACCCCACTGCTATCGAGTCAGTTCCAAGGCCGCACAGAGGGTTTCGGAGGCTGTGCGTCTTTCCAGGAGCAAACAGCCTCTCCCTGCTCCCATGAGCAGTGATGGGTATAAACCTGGTATTAGCAGCCGAATGCCCGCTTACCAGCATCTTATAGACTTAGGCTCATCTGAGGAGCCACTTTGGTTTCAGAACAAATCCTAAGTATACTTAGCCAGTCGTCTTAGGGGGGGTCCAGGTCTACCTCTTACAAGGCCCAGAGAGACAGGTGAACTGCACTCCTTTTTCCTTTCAGAAGACTCCAGTTAGCCATCAGCCTTGCCCCACTGCATCCATCAAATTAGACACTTCTTTACTGGGGGAAAGTAGCCCCGATGAAGTAGTGGTTACATGTTGTCGGCTACCTGCAAAGTCAGCAGTTCCAAACCACCAGTTGCTCTGCGGGAGAAAGGTGGGGCTTTCTGTTTCCATAAAGTGTTACAGTGTCACAAACCTACAGAGGTAGTTCTCCTCTGTCCTACAGATTTGGTCACTATGCATCAGCATTGACACAACGCAGAGAGACTCCGGGGGTGGGGGCAGGGGTGTGTGTGTGTGGGGAAGGTATGGCTTGTGGAGAGAGAGAAGCTACAGAAATGATTTCAATGTTCAAGAATGTGGAGCAGAAACGAAGTTCACTTATTTCTGTGCAACTTGGTTTGGGATGAGGAGCAGGCAGGCATCGAAGAAGAACTGAATCCCCTCTCTAATCATCTGCAGCCTTTGGCTGTCTTAATTTGAGCCTAGGGGTGAGGCTGTAAGCCATGGTGGGGTACCAGTAGCATGTCAGAGGAGGCCTGCTGCCATCTCCTGGAAGCTTCTTTCCTAATTGTCTCTAGCATGCGTCTCTTGTGCCTCAGTACTATGTAGCAGTTATGCCCCAAACTGCACTGTAGCAGAACCTCTCTTCTATTTCTTATCTCAAAAATTGCCCAGTCATGTCCAATATAATTTGGACAGGATTTACAAAGACCCCCATTTTTATTCTTCGGCATCTTGCTTTTCAAGCCCATTCTTGGGGTCATTGGGGCACTGATTCACAAATTGCATCGGCTAGACCGCATCAGCTCTACTTTCTTAGACATGGTGTCCCACTGTATTTTCAATTATTAAATGATGCTAATTTATTGATTTATCACAGTAGTGTTAGATTCGAGCCGCCGATCAGTGGTCAGTAGTTTGACCTCCCCAATCATACGGTACCCTTGAAAAGATGTAAAGATTTGGAGACCCAAAGGGATGTTCTTCTCTGTCCTGTAGGGTGGCTATGAGTTAGAATCGACGAGATGGCAGCGGGGGTTTCTCAATGGCATGGGAGGCTGGGCAGCAGACACGGAGACTCCGAAGCCAGAACCCAGCTCGAGATGAGAGGGGAAGAAAGAGAAAATGGGAAGGCACACCTATGGGAGGGGCAAGGGCAATTCAGAGTGTCAAAACTGTCAGGCGGTATAGCAGTTGTCCTCAATATTTTTCAGACCGAACTTTTCCTTCTTCAAATTGTGCATTCAGCACTTCGGAACACACAGTGGAGAATTCCTGTTAAATATTTCTGAGGTGAGGCTGACACCGAGCTGCTTTCTAAGAAAAATGCTAACTTTTCAAGAGTTTCTTTGGAGAAGCGGTGCCATTTTATATCAAGAAGGGAACATTTTGCCTTATGCTTTTCAATAGTTGTATTGACATTGAGTTCACATAGCATGCAGTTCACGTGCATTAAGATTTGCAGTGACCACCACAGCTCCCCGTTGCCTTACCACCTTCCCTTACCATGTCCCTCATGATTCCATTAACCCACTGACTGTCTCTACACAAATAACAACAATAACAGAGCAAAACAGAGGGAAACCTCACTTGAAAAGAAAGCAGAAAATATTGAAAAAACTAGAACAAATTTCAAATGAGTCAAAGGGCGATCCGATGCTAACGCCTTACATTTGAACCTGACTGCATCTGCGATCATCCGCTTTCCAGTGCGCTGCCTGAGAGCAGGCCTCTTCTCCCCCGTGCTCTGTACTCACAGGGGGTTCACTGCAGGCTGAATGCAAATGCTTTCCCTTCACTTTTTTTTTTTTTTTGGAAACTGAAACAACTTTAAAATGAGTTACAGGGAATATTTTAATTTTAATGAAAGAGTTTGAATCTGACAGACCTATTTTGGGCTTTGGAACATTGGCATCTCTATTTGTCGTCAGTTAGTCACGATTCATAGTCACCCTATGGGACAGAGCAGACCTTCTGTGGGTTTCAGAAACTGTGAATTTTTATGGGAGCCAACCATCTTATCTTTCTTTTGGAGAGTGGTGTGTGGGCTCGAAGAGCTGACCTTGTGGTTAGCAACCAAATTCATAACCTACTACACCCTCAGGGCTCCTTATTTAGAGTATAAGAACTCTGATTTCTGGCACTTTCTAAGAGAGCAAATTGGAATGACCTGCTATTCAGTTCTTAATAAGAGTGAAACGATCACTGGGGGAAATTCCAATTCTTGTAATTCACACTGTTCAAATATATCTTTGTATCAAAGGTCATCAAGTGCAGTATAACTTGCCCTACATATTTAGGACAACACAACTACTTTAAATAAAATTAGTGTGCAGTCCCTCTATCTCAGGCTAGCTAAGGTTACATTAAAATACTCTGATTTTTTGATGGGCGGGCAGAGTGAAGCGTGGTATATGGCTTGTGCTCTATCTCAAAAGTGAGAGCGGATTGGGGGAAACTGGTGCCATTTTGGAATCAGCAAGTCACATATACCCAGGAACAAGGTCACCATTTGAGGCACCAAACTGTGCGTTGGCCTGTGTTGTCGATTAATCCTAATGTTATAGGCCAACCACATAAAGATATACAGTCAACCTCATAAAGATTACAGTCAACCACATAAAAATGCCTCAATTTTAATATGAACTTCCCTCCAGGACTAAATTTCCAGAAAGGAATTTCGACAAGCAAATAAGAAAAAGCAAAATGTAATTTCAAATAAAAGTTCAAAACTATTCCCTTCCTATTTTTTTACATAACAGGAACGTCTTTTTCCTTAAGGACATTGTGAGTGCTTGTCCGATCTCTGTTCTGCCCTTCTCCTGATGTCTAGCAGTCAGAGGGGCGGGTGGAACCAATCATTTCCAGCGAAGAGATCTGACTGGTTTAACGGGGCTCAAGAAGCCCCCTTCCTTGCTACCAGGACAGAGATGAGAGATCAACTTTGGGATAACAAAGAGACTCCTTTGATTGTGATTAAAAATAATTAATTAATTCCATTTAAACTCACTTCAGCAAGAAAGAAATGAAGTGGGTCAAAGATAATATGTTTAAACTACCAACTAGCACCTGCACTAGTACTACAGCACTTGACCACATTCTGGGGATCACAACTCTATCCTGATCCATGGAGGTAGAGAAATCAACTCCACTTCCTCATGGGGAGGTGGCAAAAATCACATTCCAGAAGAACGTAAAGTATTGATGATATGTCCATGGTCAACTCTGGAAATACTAAGTGGCATAACCACCACCCAACACCTATCTGGAATATGACATGATGACAGCTAAATCTGAGTTGTCTTCATCCACTGGAAATGAAGGTTCTGTCTAGCACACATCAGGTTGCATCGACTGAGGCTGTCTGCAGGATTCCTGGTAAAGTCTTTTCTCTTCTCACCCCTAGTAAGGAAGCTGCACCTCATCTTTCAAACGAGGATACCAGAATTTCAAATCATCGTAGGTGCAGGGAGGAAGGCATCTACAGTGTCCACTCGCAGGGCCATTAGACGCACCACATTCTAGCTGCCAGCTTGTAGGTCTGGCTTGAGTTTCATTAGGAAATAATTCCAGGACAGGCAGTGGCGTCAAACAAACAGAACAGCTCACCTCCAGAAATGGGGTCATGTCAGGTTAAGCACTTAATTCAAATGCTAAATTCTATCTGCACACTCTAGAATATTACTTCACATTCCAAGGTGTCTTCTCCCCGTTTCAAGGAAAGCAAACACTCAGACGCATTTCACCTGTTGCCTTAGTGATAGAGCGTTTTCAAGAGATGCTTGTAGCCCTTTCAGGGCTTAATGGAACCACCAAGGTATGCTTTGATGTGGGACCCAGTCCAGTCATTTGCGAAGTAATTACCCAAAGAGCCTTCAAAACAGTTGTCATCCAAATGGAATAAAAGATAATGGATTTTTTTCCCACAGACTTTTTGTAATCCCCTTGGATATTGACTCAGGGTGGTGGTGGTAGTTGGTACGTGGTTTGTTTCCAACTTATTGTGATCCAGGAGACTAGAATTGTGCTCCGTGGGGCTTTAGGGATCTTTTGGAAGCACATTGGCAGGCTTTTCCTCTGCTGTGCCTCCGTGTGGGTTGGAACTGTGAACCTTGTGGCAAGTGGTGGAATGCTTAAGTATTGATGCCACCCGAGGACTTCCATGGTTAAAGTGCAGTTTTGCTATTCTACCTGCCCAGAGTCTTGCTGCTGTTTAAGTGCCTAAAAGCATGGCACACCGATTGATCGTGTTCTCTAGTTGGTGTGATCTTCAATACAAATCATTCTTGAATGTCCCACACATCACACAGTCATGAGGACCCAACCATTCTCAGCAACTTGTACAACTCTTTCTGGGTCTTGATGATAAGTTTGACTATAGACACTATTTTTTTTCTGAATGTATCTAGCCTATTTTTTTAATCAACCAGCTATGTTCTCTGGGTTGATATAACATTTTATAATTTTTGAATTAGAGCCTCTTGGCGTTTATCACTACTTCTTGGCCTTTTGCAGGGTCCAAGAAGCCTAGGTTGATAGGCATGTGACTTGCTCAGTCACACAGGAATCTGTCTTAGAAGGAATCTGGGCTTGGTTTAATGCTCTGCTTTTGCCATCTGATATCATCCATACTATTTGACCCATGTTACTATTGATAAGGGTATGATTCATCTGAATGAAATCTAAGAATAGCCATAGTTGATATCCACTGATAGTTGGAGATATTGATTGCAGCCAAACTCCACAACAATATATATTCACAAACTCCAAAACAATATATCTCTGGAGGCTATTATATTCTGTTGATTCATTCCACAAACAATTACGGAGTACTCTCTGACAACTAGAGACACATACCTTCACAGAGAAACTTGCTGGAGACCAGAGTTGTGAATGGTGGGGAGGGTGTTGGTAGGTGAGTTTCCAGAGAGGTAGGCAAAAGCCTGGCCAGGGATGGGAATTCAGATAGCTTTCTCTGTATCTATTTTGGTGTTTGAGTTTGTTGAGAGTGGGGTACAGTTGGACTTCCAACTGCAAGGTTGGAAGTTCAAAACCACTAGCTGCTCTGTGGGAGCAAGATGAGGCATTCTGTTATTGGAAAGGTTTACAGTATAAGTGGAAAGGGCAGTTGTTGGACCTTGGGTGGGACCCCTGGCTTAGTGGGTGTCCAATGACAGGTGACCCTGAATCACCATGTATTTGGTGCCTCAATGCTCCCCTTGCATTAATATGACAGGTTTGAGTCTGAGAGGCAAGGGTCTGCTCTTGTACGAGATGATGCAGGAAATTTCCCCCTAGCATCTATCAACATTCTCAATGTAAGCAAAGCTCAGTCTATTAAGAAATCGATCAGTACAAAGCAACATCTCATGGATATTAGCTCTCAGTTGGACTATACTAGCATTCCTCATATCAATAGTACCTTAAATTCTGTCATTGGAAAAATTATTGATGCTATCAATGCAATCACCTTATCCCCTAAGAGGATGATTGGCAATGTTTTTCTTTAATTGGGAGGGTGGCATTTATTTTTTTTTAAATGTTGATCTTTTGGGTTCTGGTTTTGTTTATTCTTTTTGTCATAATATGACTGCCAATGTGTTAGTCTGGGTAGACTAGAGAAACAAATTCATGGACATTAATGTGTAACAGAAGGAGCTTTATATAAAAGAGCAAGTCTATTGAGAAACATCCCAGCCCAGTCCAGATCAAGTCCATAGTCCAATGTGAGCCCATATGTCCAATACTAGTCCGTAAATTCCTCTTTAGACTCACGCAGCCATGCAATGATGCTGAATGCAGGAAGATCATCTAAGGTGACCAGACAGTCCTGATTTTTAAGAATTTGTCCCGTGTCCCGCGGTGTTTTAAAAAAAGTCCCAATTTTTGGAAAGAATGCACGACAAGCTCGGGAATGGCGGGAGAATGGGAAGAGAATAGACGGTTTTCGGCTATCATGTAGCTATTTCGCCAGGTTATGAGTTTTATATTATTTTTGTGAATTTTATAATGTTAAACTTTAATAATAACAAATAATTGTTGAGAACTGATTATCGAGAACTACTTATCAAAGTTCTCATTGTTGTTCAGTTGTTAGAATTCGACCACCATTGTTTGGACTTAATGAACAATGGCATTTTTTGGCATTGGCAACGACGAAAACATCTTGTAACTGTCTCTCAGACGATGCACATCCTACTGTGTGCTAGTGCTAGTTAAACAAGCGATGTCACCAAATCAGCTATTCAGATAATGTAGGTAAGTAATTTATTTATTGCATAAATACATACGTTTTCTTGAATTTAGCAGACAGTACTTGTATTATTTATATTTTATAATGGCGGCAAAAAGTCTAGCACCAGCCTTGAAAGTAACACGACTTACGTTACGGCAAATTCAGAGAAAAAATAATACAAGTTAGTATTGTTATTATTTAGAAAGAAATATAGGATTCAAATAAAATAATTTAAAATATATATAGTTGCTTTATATAAATCAAATTAATTTAATTTATAAACTAACAATAAAATATGTTCATGTAATTATGTACCTACTTGCTGTGTTTTTAAGCAATATGTATATAATAATTTATAATATAATTTTAAATTATTTTTTTAGATTTTTAACATAATGAGTAAGAAAAGAGGATGCAAAGTCAACGATGATCTAAGAAGTGAATTTCCTTTTATTAAAAACCAAAAGCATTACATGGTAAAATGTGAGAAATGTAATGGTGAATTTTCTATTTCGCACGGTGGGAAGAATGATATTTCAAAGCACTTGGAGACACAGAAACATAAAAGATCGTTAAATACTGCTGCGTCTTCCTCCAAAATACAGGAATTTTTCAGAAAACAACTTATGGAGATGAAGAAAAGAAAAATTAGCATTAGCAAAAGGACTTATGTCTTTTCATGCTATTAATCACAATTATTCCTTCAGGTCTATGGACTGTACACCACAAGTCATCAGAAAGTCAATCAACCAAAAATTTGCCTGTGCTAGAACAAAATCCGAGGCAATTGTGTGTAGGTGCTTTCCTCATATGCATTTTCAGAATTAAACAAAAATGTAGAAAAAAATTAATTTTATACCCACATATTCTGATGCATCTAATCATAAGGATATAAAGTTATTTCCAACCATTCTTAGATTTTTTGATTTGGAAACTAATAAAAAGTAGAATTTTAGATTTCATTTCTGTGCCCGGTGAAATTTCTGAAATAGTTTTCAGTTCCATTATTAATATTTTAGAAAAAAAACCAATTTAAAACATAAAATGATTGCATATTGTGCAGACAACATGAACGCAAATTTTGGAGGAAAAATGAGAAGAGGTACAAATAATATTTTGTATAAATTAAACAAAAACCTTAATCAAAACATTATTGGTGTTGGTTGTGCAGCACACATAATCCATAACGCCATTCAAACAGCTGCTGATTTGTTGCCTGTAGATGTGAAAAATGTTTTTATTAAAATATATTCTTATTCCTATATATACACTGTGCATGTTGAAATGCTTAAAGAATTTTGTGAAACTGCGGAAGTCAAATATCAGAAAATACTTGTATACAGTAAAACGCGCTGGTTAGTTCTTTTGCGGGCTGTCGACAGAATTTTGAAAATATATGATCCTTTGAAGTCCTACTTTCGATCACAGGATAAATGTCCTAGAATTTTAGAAGAGTTTCTTTGAAAAAAAATCTTCAAAAATTTGCCTAGAGTTTGTACACAATCAGGCAGCTCTTTTTCAAAATGCTATAAAACTTATTGAAGGTGACAAAATTTAGGTAATCGAAGTAGCAAATGAAGTTAATAATTTAAAATTTCAGTGTCAAGAGCGGTTAGAAAATAATTTTCTTCCGTTAACTATCCGTAATAGTATAAGCCAGCTAGAAGAACAAAGTGCAATAAATCGTGCAAATATCAGGAATCACGTTAAAAAGCTCTATAGTAACTGCATAGATTATTTAGAAGAGTGGACCGTACATTACAATGATATTAAACATTTTCATTGGGTTACATTAAAACAAGAACTTAATTGGAATGATGTGCAAAAATCATTCAATCATATTACTCAAAATTTCCCATATAGTAATATTTCTGAAAATGATCTTTTTAATGAGGTATCATTATTAAAAATATATATATTGATAAGGAAAAAGTTAACTCTTGGGCATCAGCAAGAATCACAATAGAGAACAAATGGTTAGAAATATTTCATCATTTTGAAACAAACCATGTTCCATACAATAATGCACTAAAAATTGTGGAATAAGCAGTACCTTTACCAGGAATTAATGCTGCGACTGAACGTGTTTTTTCTATGGTAAATAAAGTGTGGACATCAGAAAAATCGCAATTAAGTGTTGAGACTTTGAAAGTCATTTTATGTGTGAAATATAATTTAACAAATTCTTGTGAAAATCTCATGACCTTTTAAACAATGACAGCAATCTACTAAAAAAATTTCACTCAAATGAGAAATATGCCAAAGAATAAAATAATACAATACATATTTTAATGTATTATATTTGTAAATTGTACTTATGTTGAAATTTAAAAAATATTACAATACTATTTTTGCGTTCTATGAAACTTTTTGTTGCTCCACATAGACCAAAATTTTAATCAAGAACCAACCCCTCCCCGCCCCGTCAATGGTGTCCTGCTTTACCAATGTTAAAATCTGGCCACCTTATCATAGGCCAGTGGGTGGAAAGTCTTGTAGATCCACTGGTGGTGGTGGAAGCATCTCAGTGCTGGCAGGGGTTTCCACCTGGCTCCTTCAGCTCCAGGGCTCTGGCTGTCATCAGTGTGGCTGTATGTGGCTTGTCAGCAGGAATATCAAGCAGAGAGGGTGTGTTATCTGGCCTCCAGGGAGCTATTTATCTCTGTGGCGCCCCCAAATGAGGTCATCAAGTTGTGACCGGATTGAAACGCTAGACTCCACCCCTTCATTCTTAGTAGTCTCAAGTTGGCACCAGACTACGTAACTACCCAGTCATTCATAACCCAGGAACAACCAGATGGATTCTGAGCTCCCCTGTAATTCTAGCCTGCCCTGAATTCAAGAGCAGTTAGTTCCTAAAACGTACCCCTGTTCTCACCTTTACTAAGAGATCCCTGGAGATAAGGGTGCTCCCACAAGTGTGGTGAGAAAGCAAATCATGCCAGGCTAACAACTGGAATAGTGCCTGGGGTCTCAAAGGCTTGTATTCAAACAAACAGCCATCTAAGTGAGGTGTGAACTAAGTACACACTGAACAAGCACACTACCAGCCTGTGTGATCCAAAGATGACAATAACAAAATCCAAATATGATGAAGATGAAGCATCAGAGCTTCAACTGTGAACGCCCACTCTGCAGAAGGCTATGGAGGATGGGGGGATCCCAAAGCCATCTGCAGGGGGTCTGGTTGGTTTAGTCACAGACGAGAGACTCGACAGCTTTTCTATCAGATGGAGGTTATGGTAAACTTGATCATGGTGGATCTAACCATGGTATAATAGGATACTCGGTCGGTTGACCTCTCTCCTGATCCAGCCTGGATTTGCTCTATGCTGAAATCTTTCTCCATTATTTCACGACAGACATTTCTTCTTTGCCTCGTTAAATGTTGATTTTTCTTTCTCTTTATTTTTCTTTATATTTTTATTATTTTCTTCTTTCTGTTCCATTTTGTTTTTGTTTGTTATTGTTTCAGTCAGATGTTGCAGCTTAGGAAGTACTGGAGTGGACGCACAGAGAGAATAACTGACACACTGGCTTATTGGGAAAGGGAGAAGGGGAATCAGGGAGCAATAGTGGATACAGGAGCAGGGAGCGGGCATTAGAACGGATTGTGAAAATAACTGTGTATATATATATATATATATATATATATATATATATATATATATATATATATATATATATATATACAGTTAATTTTTAGTAGTGGTTTAACTATGGAGTGTATGATTTGTGAATATTATATCAAGGACAGTAAGACATAAAAAAGATTTATAGTCTCAGAAACTCACAGGGTCAGTTGGGCTATAGATTTGCTGTGAGTCAGAATCAACTGGATGTGGTAGTGAGTTTGGTTTGTTGAGGATAAAAGGATAGAGCAGAAGTTATTTTCCTTCCCTCCCCCAGAGAAAGTTTCTAATTTATGGAAAAAATGTTTACCGTTTAGGGATGATAAAGGACATGGGGAACAGCACTATCACTGCGTTACCCAAAACCAAATGCACTGCCTTCACACAATTGCAACTCATAATGACCAGGTTTTTAAAATCTTTCCTGCACTGCAGCAGATAGCCTTATTCCTCCCCCCCATGGTGGTTGTTGGGTTTGAACCACTGACCTTAGCAGTCCAACAGCTCCAGCAGGGCTCCTTTTTACTGCATTTCTGACGTGCATTAGTCACCTTCTTAGACTCAGTGCACAGTTTTTGGCTGTCCTACTGGATACTCATGAAGGTGATGAACCTGCTGTAATCAAATTCTGACTTTCTTTTCTCTATATAAAACAGACAGTTTTTACAAGGATTAATAAATACAGAAGCTCTTGGACTGTAACACAGAAGGAGTATGTTTTGTTCAAAACTTTACAGAGTGTTAGACACAATTTGGAAAATCTCAACTACCTTGTCTCAACTACTATGATCCTTTCTTACCTATACAATTCATCTACTTGTCAGTAATAAAACAAACGGAAGCACATGCCCTACACCTGTATGTACAGGGATCCCACGATAGATGCTAGTATCTGATCTCTTCACCTGTATTTTGTAATTAAGCATTGTATTGGTTATAAACGACCTGATTTCCTCTTTATATTAAATTTGTCACGTGGTCACGTATATGGATTTTAAAAAACTATGTTTAAGGAGATGCCGTTACTATTTCAGCTCAGGCTAGTTACAATTAGATCTCAGGATATTTTTTTCCTAAAGCAGGTCTGATACAATTGAGAACACAGAATTATGGTTCATTGCTAAGATTGGCATCAACCCATGGATAAAGTCCAAAGCTTGAAAAGGCCTTTTAATTTCTCTATAATTCTATTATATATAATACATTATATATATTATATATATAATACATTATATTATATATATATATAATACACACACATAAATTTATATTTGGGGGGGGGCACAAAAAGCGCTGGCTAAGCGTTCCTAGTCATTCTCCGGACTCCGTGCTATCGACTGGGCCCCTGCAGGCGCCCGGGACGGTCACGGTCGGGGTGCAGACCGGAACCTGGGCGCGGGGACACCCGTTTCCGGCGGGCCCGTTTGAGCGCCGGACAGTCTTCCGGCCGGAGGACCATGAGAGGGCCGGAGCCAGGGCTCGCGCCTGCGATGGAGTGGGACGTGCTGGACACTCTGGAGGCGCTGGGGTGAGTGTCCCGGGCGCGTCTCCCCCTCCCACCAACGGAGGTCCGCTCTCCGCGTGGTCGCGGCCGCCTGCTCCCTGCGGCGCTCGCCGGGGCCCGGTCGGCGCAGGACGGGCCTGCTTCCGGCGCCGACGGGGTTAAGCGGGAGGCGGGCGAGCAAACGGCCTGGGGGGTGGAGCGGGACCGGAGAGTTGGGGCGCGTGCCCCCCTCTGCTCCACTCCCTGCCGGGAGCTGCAGCCGGGTTCCCGGATCGGCGCCGAGCGGCGGGGCTCCGGCCCGGCTAGTTCCCCGAGACGGGGCTGCGGGCCTGGCCGCGGCGGTTACCCCCCGACGGGGACTACCTGTGGCTGTTTGGGGGCCTGGGAACGATGATTTCCTGCTTCCTAGACCCGCCGAAGGGTCTCAGTTCAGTCCTGAGCCATGCCTTCCAGCCTTCCACCCGTTCGTTAAGGGCAGCGGTACTCGGAGTTACTCAATTCATCGATGCATGTTTATGCATCGGAAAAATTTATGCATATTTATGCAGGGAACAAAGCCACTTTCAGATGACCATAGTTTACGTAATGGTGGGGGCTACCGAGAGCCCAATGGAAGTGATAATGCCGAGTGCTAAGTGCGGAGGGGCTGAGGAGAACCAGTGCAGGCAAAGGGACCAATGGATGCCTCGCAGGCTCCCGCTCAGCCTCATCCTGTTTTTCTTTACAGCCCTTGCTCTATCCCCAAATTATCTTGCCTTTTTTAATTTCTCGAACCCTCGTTCCCCTCCCGTCCCCGGCCTCCTGCACCCATCTCCTCTAAAGTAAGCCCTAGGCCAACGGGTCCCCTGCTAGTGCCGCTATTTCCAGCACCACCTAGAGCGGAGTCTGGCTGAATAGTGGTTGAATAAATGAAAAGTCCAGAGGAGAGCGTGCGCGGAGGGAAACGCAGGGCCAAAGCTGACCAAGTTTAAACATTCACGGAAATGGAGAGCTTGGGGGAATGTCGACAGGATGGTGTTGCTTGACTGGGGGATGCTGTACTGTCTCCGCGTTATAGTGAAGCTTGAAAAGATCCCATCTCTTTATATTTACCCCCCTGAGACTGCACTTGCTCCGCTATCAACTGCCCTGTTAGTCCATACTACTTTGAATGATCCAGTGTTAGAGTCTTGCGTCCAGTAAGCACACACGAAGTTCATCGCCTTTGTGTCAATTTTGACTCACTTATCAAGTGAAAGAACTGTGCTTTCATTTCTTTAGGGGATAGTTTGTACTTCCGAGATGGCTGGGGATTTTCATCTTACTTTGTTAAGGACGTAACCAAAAGGGAAGGTTAAAATACTTAGTACAAGAGGGGCTTACAAAGTTCATGGAAAAATGGGATTAAGAGAGAAGGTAATTTTCCCGTGAACAATTTGAAGCTCTCATTGAGTTTTGGACTCAGTTTGAGCTCTCAAGGACAGTAGAACCCCAGACCTTGACACGAATCCATTCCAGAAGGAGATGTGATGCACTCGCGTTCTGGATCAGTTTTTCCCATAAGAAATAACTGAAAACTGATTAATTTGTTCTCAAAAACCAAGTTTTTACCCTAACATTGCCTTTTTTTACAAAACATTACACAGAGGTTTCAAAGTAAATAAGTTCAGAGTTCAATAATATAATATAAATAAAAAACAACATTTAAAAAGTTTTTTTTTTAACAATTACAGTGTGGATCTGTGGACACGGATGTAGAGAGGAGGTATGGAGAGTCACTGTTTGGAAGGAGAATCCCCTTCCATCAAATTAACTGGTATCTGCCTTTCAGTTTTTTCACTAGGACCTGGCTGGCTTTCTCTTAAAAAAAAAAAAAAAAATCTGTCTAATGTGGTCTGCTGTTGGCAGTTTCCTTACCTGTTTTCTAAAAGGATTTACTAAATTATCATCAACAATACTGATCAGTTCCTGATTTATTATGATTCTTTTAAAAAAACTCTTAGGACCCATGTTTTTTATTTAAAAACAGTATTAGAAGCCACAAAAGCTAAGAAAATTACTATATAGCGAACACAGCCGCAGAAGATATATAAACAATGCGTACTAACCTAATGCCGAGCAACTGAAACACAAACTGCTTTTGTTTACAAAAATCAGACGTGCGGGTCAGATTCTGATGTTTTGCTCAAGCTCCGATGCAAATTTCTTGACCTTTCACGTGGAAATCCGATGATGTACTGATGCGGTTGAGCGCTGGGGTTCTGCTGTCCTCCAGATAAGAATGGTGGGAGTTGGCAATACTTTATGGAATAAGGAATGAGAGAACCTTTTCCTTCCTTTTTTTTCTTTGAGTATGGAAAGTGAAAAACTTTTGACAATTTAGACACAAGTTTGAATTCTCTTGTAATGATAATGATTTCGTAATGATAAAAGGAGTAGTTGTTATTTACAATACAAGCATATTGAATGCAGTTTTTAAGTACCGATAGTTGTTAAGTAATACTTTTTTTTGTTGTGATTACAACATTTAGGATATCAGCGAAGGTGTCTTAGTTTGTGAAGAAAAGAATAGGAAACCAAAGGGAGGAATTAAAAGAAGAAAGATAAAAAAAATTTAAAAAAAGAAGAAATATACAGGAAAGAACAATGTAGGAATATAGCATAAATGTAAAGCAGTACAAGAATAACCTCAGTTTTCTTATCTGTGGAAGGAGCAGGCCATATCAAAGTCAGAAGTTTCTTTTATTTTGACAGTCCCTTACCCTTGGTTGTGCATCGGAATCAAGTAGAGTGCTGGTGGAAATGTGGGAGGCTAGCAAACAGCCAGACAGACTGAGTCCTAATGTCTAGGAGCAGAGTATACCTAAGCGCAGTGCTTAAAAACGTCACAGCTTAGGTTGAGAAATACTTATGAAAGGAAGTTGATTTTGAATATTTTTGAGCATCCATATTTGTTGGACAAGCAGGTTTGGTGGTGCAGTGCTTAAGCTTCTGTTGGTAACGGAAAGGTAAGCATTTCACACTCACAAACCCACCTGTGGTGGAGTAAAATTTCTCAGAATGGCTCTTCTCTCCACGTCTCTCTAACTTCCATCAAAATGTTAACACAGAGGCGATTGGTCCATGTTAGTTGCCACTCCCCTGGCTAGAAGGACACGCTGTTTGGGCAGGAAGAGACCAATCCTCAGACCATCGGAAACGGGGCACTTTTGAGGTCTCTGTCAGCAGTGGCAGAGTCTGTAAGTAAGGATGACAACGCACTGGAGAATGAGTTATAGTAGTATAGGAAAGAAGTGTTGGTTACTTAATGGCAAAATAAGGGCAAATAATTCTTTAAAACATACTTAAAAAAAAACAATTTATTAGGGGCTCATACAACTCTTATCACAGTCCATACATATACATACATCAATTGTATAAAGCACATCCATACATTCCCTGCCCCAATCATTCTCAAACCATTTGCTCTCCACTTAAGCCCCTTGCATCAGGTCCTCTTTTTTTCCCCCTCCCTCCCCGCTCCCCCCTCCCTCATGTGCCCTTGGTAATTTATACATCGTTATTTTGTCATGTCTTGCCCTATCCGGAGTCTGCCTTCACCCCCCTTCTCTGCCTTCCCTCTCCCAGGGAGGAGGTCACATGTGGATCCTTGTAATCAGTTTCCCCTTTCCAACCCACTTACCCTCCACTCTCCCAGCATCGCCCCTCACACCCTTGGTCCTGAAGGTATCATCCACCCTGGATTCCCTGTGCCTCCAGCCCTCATATGTACCAGTGTACAGCCTCTGTCCTATCCAGCCCTGCAAGGTAGAATTCGGATCATGGTAGTTGGGGGGAGGAAGCATCCAGGATCTGGGGGAAAGCTGTGTTCTTCATCGATACTACCTCGCACCCTAATTAACCCATCTCCTCTCCTAAACCCCTCTATGAGGGGATCTCCATTGGCTGACACTTGGGCCTTGGGTCTCCACTCTGCACTTCCCCCTTCATTCAATATGGCATATATATACATATATATATACACATACACACACATATATATACATACACACATATATCTTTTTTTTTTTTTGCATGATGCCTTATACCTGGTCCCTTTGGCACCTCGTGATCGCACTGGCCGGTGTGCTTCTTCCATGAGGGCTTTTTTTGCTTTTGAGCTACATGGCCGCGTGTTCACCTTCAAGCCTTTATACCCCAGACACTATCTCTTTTGATAGCTGGGCACCATCAACTTTCTTCACCACATTTGCTTATGCACCCATAAGGAAAACAAAAGGGTGAATATAAGGAAGAAAAGGGGAGTGGGGTCATGGGGCACTAATCCACCCAAGGGGAGGGTATTGTTTATATCTCCACAGGGAAAGTGGGACCAGACTTCAACCCAGTGCCGCAAGGTGTGAATGCAATATCCCGGCGTGGAGTAGGGAACCAGTGGAGAGGTCTGGGAGGCTGGCCCCAGCACCATAAATTAAGTGGATTCCTGCCCCTCCCCCGAAAAGAATTTGTTCCAAAGGACGACATTGACTCTGCAGCTCCGGGAGATGGACGTATCTGATCAGAGCACACGGGAGCAGATGAAGGGGCAGGAGGAGACAGTGGAACACAGCCTGGCCCATCAGGCCGTGAGGATGATGTTCCTGAGTAGAGCAGCCAGTCCACAGAGAGAACAACATGGCTGGCCCCACTATGAGAAATGATGCCCCTCAGTGACTAAGGGCGATACAGGGGACAGCACCGGAGACACAGTGTGGGAATTGCACCTGACCTGATCCCACCACACCGAGGCAAAGCACTGGGGGAGTGCAGCGGGACATCAAGAGAATGCTGAAAGTGGACTTTGGGGCCACGGCGTGGTGCCTCAACAGACTGGACTGGAAAACGCTCCTAAGAGCCAGCAAACGATCCCTGAACTAACTACAAGCTTTTATCTTGTGAAGTGTTTTGTTTTGTTCTTTGTCAGTGGTTTGTTTTTGTTGTCTGGTTGTATACTGTTGCTTTGTTTTCCTCTGTCTTGTTTTCGTGCATGTTAGTGTCTCCACAAGTCTGTCTGAATAGGACAGGCTGGATGAACTATCTGCAGGAAAAACAACAGGACCGACAGTTCCGGGGGGACTTGGGATAGGGGGAGGTGGGGGGGGTAAGGAAGTGGTGTTAACAAACACAGGGACAAGGGAACAACATGGGACCCAAAATGGTAGAGAGGCAGGAGTGGCCTAGTGGGGAATGATCAAGGGTAAGGTTGCGTAGAGAACCCAGGTGGTGACGAAGCATGGTAGTAGGGCAGGAGGAAAGTCAAGGGAGATGGAGGAAAGAGCTAGGAGTCAAAGGGCATTTATGGAGGTCTAGACAAAGACATGTACATGCAAATATATATAGGAGGATGGGGAAATAGATCTATGTGTCTATATTTATAGGTTAAGTATTAAGGTGGCGGAAGTACCTTGGGCCTCTACTCAAACACTCCCTCAATGCATGAATACTTTCTTTTATTAAATTGGAACTCTATGATGCTCACTCTCCCTACACAACTGCTGAAGCCAAAGTGGGTGAACAAGTAAATGTGAAGAAAGCTGATGGTGCCAGGCTATCAAAAGAGATAGTGACTGGGGTCTTAAAGGCTTGAAGATAAACAAGCGGCCATCTAGCTCAGAAGCAACAAAGTCCACATGGAAGAACACACCAGCCTGTGTGATAGAGTGGTCCTGAAGGGATGTTATCAGGCATCAAAGAACAAAAAATCATATCATGGGCTGCACACCTCCATGATAGGATCGCTGAAGACAAAAAATACTTTTATTGGGGACTTTTACATCTCATCATAATCCATACATTCATCCAACATGTCAGGCACATTTGCACATACGCCACCATCATCATTTCGAAGCATTCTCTTCCCACTTGAGCCCCTGATGTCAGCTCCCCATTTCTTCCCGTCTGCTCTCCCTCACGAACTCTTGATAAGTTATAGATTATCATTTCCATATCTTATATCATCCTCTGTCTCCCCTCACCCACTTTTCCATTACTCATTCCCCTGGGAGGGGCTTCTAGATTTATCCTTGTGATTGATTCCCCCTTTATCCCCCACCATCCCCTAATCCTCCTGGTATCTCTACTCTCCTTGTTGGCCTTGAGGGGTTTATCTATTCTGGATTCTCTGTGTTGGGGGCTCTTATCTGTAGCAGTGCGCATGTTCTGGTCAAATCCAATTTGTATTTTTGAGGTAGAATTGAGGTTATGATAGTGGTGGAAGGAAGCACCAAAGAACTAGAGGAAAGTTGTGTGTATCATCGGTGCTATACTGCACCGTGACTGGCTCATCTCTTCCCTGTGCCCCTCTGTGAGGCGATGTCCTCAATTGTCTACAAGTGGACATTGGGTCGCCAATCCATACCCCCTCCCCACCCATTTACCTCAGGTATGATTTTGTTCTGGATCTTAGATGCCTGATACCTGATCCCATCGACACATCGTGATCACACAGGCTGTTGTGCTTCTGCCATGTGGATTTTGTTGCTTCTGAGCTTGATGGCCGCTTGTTTATCTTCAAGCTTTTAATACTCCAGATGCTATATCTTTTGATAGACAGGTACCATCAGCTTTCTTCACCACATTTGCTTATGCACCCATTTTGTCTTCAGCGATAGTGTCGGGAAGGTGAGCATCACAGAATGCTAGATGGTTAGAACAAAGTTTTCTTGTGTTAAGGGAGTACTTGAGTCAGGCCCAGTGTCCATCCGCAACCTTAATTTTTAACCTATAGATGTGAGTACATAGTTCTATTCCCCTTTTGTTATATATGATTTTACATATGTCCACGTCTGTATTTAGGCCTCCATAAATGTCCTTTGCCACCTGCTTCTTTCCTCTCTTTCCTTTTACTTTTGTCTCACTATCATGTTCAGCCTCCATTTTGATTTAGTAATTCCTTGCTGCTACATTGAAGGGCAAATAATTCTTAAAAGGCTTTGAAACTGATGGGAAATTAGGGTTGAAGTAGACAAAGGGTAGACATCAAGGCTTAGTTTTGGAAATAGCTACTCGGTGAACAAAATGCAATGCTAGCCGAGCCCGGGTGGAGGAGTGAGCTGCGCCCTACTCTGCTTACCCCAAGACCTGCGGTTATGCCATCAGAGAGAAGCTGCTTTCTGCCTTTGCAAGGATGTAGAGCCTGCGAAGCCCACAGGGCCGGTAGTGTACTGTCTGAATACACGCGATGGAAGGGAGTGAGTTAGGAACAGCCATTGCATATGGAAGAAATTGAAGACAGCATAGATTGAATAACTATATGCAGGGCAGAGGAAACAATGGCCTAGAAATATTGATGAATTCAGAGGTGAGTGCTCGGGAAGTCAGGTGGAAGAGCGGTTGAGAGTGACGTGTGTGAATTAGCAGCATTGAAGGAGGAGGAGTTGCAGGTGCAGAGCACGGTTGACTGAGGCATCGTGAGAGACTTTGGAAAAGAAGAATTAGGGAAATGAACACCAGGACACGGAACTCCCTGTCTCTGAGCTTATGCCGACTCTTAGTGGCCCTATAAGCCCGGGTACAACTGCTCCTGTGGGTTTCTGAACTGGGACTTGGGAGCCCTGACTTTGTCCTGAGGGGCAGCTGGTGGCTTTGTGTGGGATCCAGCCCCGTAGTGGAATGGGTCCTTAGGAGTGGCATGTGCAGTTAAGGAAGAAAAAGATAATAGACTGCAGAGCACAGGGTTTATTCAACAACAGGGTTTCTTCATAATGTGGTGTGCAAGCCTCTTGTTAGTACATACAATAAATGGGCCATGTGCTAAAGCTGAATATTGTGAGCCTTCAAGGGGAACACTTCAAAGGAAGTGCCTGGCAGTAAACAGTGGTGTTAAATGCGCCTTAAGAGTGGTAAACATTGCAAGTCTAAAGGTGTAACAGGGTAGGGAGTGGGGGTGGACTCTGGACCACTCCATCCCTGCCTGTACGAAGAGCAATGGGGACTTGTAGGAGGCACGCCTCTTGGTCGCGCATGCTGAGGACCAGAAGGGTTCTGGGATACGGAACCCTGAGAAATCAGGACTGGACTGATGCTTTACAACATGTCCTCCTTGCAACTTAGCAGATACTCGTCTACACTGGGTCAGGATAACACTGGGGCTTGGAGCTCTATGCTTGGTCTTTTCTTTTTTTCCCTTTAAGATAGGCAGGATAAGAACCCCAAGAAGACAGGTCAGCAATGCACCGAAGTTTTGGGGGTGGAGGTGGGCAAAGGAGGGGAGGAGGCAGGGGGAGGGGAGCAGTGAGTCCTTAATGACAGGGACAGAAGAATAGCAAGGGTTCTAAAAATGAGCTGGTTGTGTTTGATCAATTGAAATGTGTCCAAGAGGAATTCCCGAGAGGTGAATGATGGGTAAATATGATAGTGGGGCAGAAGGAAAGAAAAACGAAAAAGGGGAAAGAAGAAGAAAGTAAAAAAAAAAACAGGGATAAGTATGGATATGTATATATAAATGTTTAAAGATATATATGTGTTTATGTAAATATATAAAGATAGGTATACACATATACAACTAGGAAGCAGATGGACTTTGGGCCTCTACTTAAATATTACCTCAGTACAAGAACAGTTTGTTCTAATATTGTGGCACTGTATGATACTTTCCCTACGTGATTATTCAAGACAAAATGGGTGTATAAGCAAATGTGAAGAAAGCTGATGGTGCCCAACTATTGAAAGTTATAGTCTGGGGTCTTAAAGATAAACAAGCGGCCACTTAGCTGGGAAGCAACAAAGCCCACATGGAAGAAGCACACCAGCCTGTGTGATCATGAGGTGTTGATGGGAATCGGTATCAGAAGCTTAGAAACTAGCAAATTGACATGAAAGAGCATGGACAAAGTGGAGACCCAAAGACCACCTGTAGGATAATTGACTGTATAACTACACTTGAGGGGGATGAATAACAGAATTTTAGGTGAACGGATACATTGGATGGTATAAGATAAGGCAAAAAAAAAAAAAAAAGGAGTTCCTAGGGGTGGGGTCTGAGGGAGTGGATAAAGGGGAGCTGATATCAAACTGTTCAAGAAGAAAATGTGTTGAAACTGATGGTGGCAGCAATTGTATAATTATACTTGATCTAATTGAATTATGAATTGTTATAATATCTGTAAGAACTCCCAATAAAATGATTTTTAACTAAGTGGTAAACAAATGCAGTGACTGTGAATGCACCTATTAATCGTGTGTGTGAGAAACCAGGCTTCTGCAGGAGGCAACTTGACATTTTATAGACAGTATTTGTGAAGAACCTGTTTTCGGCAGAAATCTGTGTGTCTGGCGCTGATCAGTCATCTCATGGAGGTCTTCGTCCTCACTCTAGCGCTGAGGTGGTTTTCCCAGCTCTAGTGATGAGAGAGGAGAGAATAGACCATTTACACCTTCCCCGTCCTCAGTTCCCACAGTTTGAACTGAAGACCTTTAGATCCGCAGCCCAGCACGTAACTACTACGCTGCCAGGGCTCCCAGGCAGTGATGGCTCGAGTGTCAGTCCGACTGTCCGTGTGGTCAGGGAGCCCTGGTGGTGCAATGCTGACTCGTTAGGCTGCCAATGAAGGGTTGGTCATTCGTGCCCACTCCACAGCTCTGTGGGCACAAAGACCTGGCAATCTGATTTCGTAGAGATGACAGCTCTGAAAGCCTGTGGGCCAGTTTTACTCTGCTCTATGGGTTCACTGTGCGTCGCAGTGGCTGTGATTCAGACTCAGCTCACCGTCACTCCGGTAAAAACAATAATGCAGATGGACTCTCGAGACTCAGCCTAATGGCAAGAAAAGCAGAGGACTGAGGAAAAGGCACAGCACAGAGGAACCCTCAACTGGCCTGAGCCTCAAGAGAGCAGGAGGTATTTCTGAGATACTGGACGAGCTTATCACCCCTGAGTATGCCTTAGTAAATGTAGGACTTGATTTTTGCAGAAAGGAAAGCAAAGAGAAGGCAGTAAGAAGTTTATTACTGAAGCTCAGTGAGAGGCCGTTTAAGACATGGAGACAAGTCATGTCCGCAGGGAGCTGACCTCTTCTACCTCTGCCATTTCTTGGTTCATCTCCTGGGCCGTGCTGTTCACTTTCCTTATGGTTGAGGGCAGAGTTTTGAGAATTCATGTCGAGCATTTGAAGTCAAATTTGAATTTGAATCTTGGTGCTATGGCTTTGTTACGTAGCCCCAGCTGACAGTACTGAGGTCAGACTAACTTCCTAGAGTGCTGTGTGGATTAAACGGAGTGTAAGGATACATACGCCTAGTACTATGCCTGGCCTGCTACTTAAGGTCAGTATCCCAACTGAGACTTAGCCTTCAATAAGTCTTCATTTGGTTACCTGCAAAATGAACATTTGAAAATAACAGTTCTTTACGAGAGCATTCAGAAAACACATGGAAAGATAGGCATCAAAGTTTGATGACTGGTGAGGAAATATATATTCTCACATGGAGGTCGTACCAGCCCCTCTGAACCCAAACCAAACTCATTGCCTGTGGGTTTCTGAGACTGTAAATGTTTACAGGAGTAGAAAACTTCATCTGTATCCTATGGATAGTTTGCGATTTGAAACTGCCGGCCTGTAGTTTAACAATGGCAAACGAAATTTTGTACATATCTCCTCTTTGACTCCGTGGTACTGCTGTAAAAATGGTGGAGTGGTGTCTGCAAATACGGATTCCTCAGATGTTTTGCTAACACCCCTCGCCCCGTCTGTTGCAGGTACAAGGGACCGCTGTCAGAAGAGCAAGCCCTTGTCAAAGCAGCTGAGAGTGGGCTGTCTTCGCCTGAGTTTTCAGAGCTTTGTATCTGGCTCGGCACTCAGATAAAATCACTATGCAACTTGGAAGAAAGTATCACTTCAGCTGGTATTGTCACTGATTTCATTTACTTTTTTGTGTGATTGTGAAATGAAATGATAGCTTATGATTCATAGCTAAATAGCAATGTCAAGATAGATTATTAATATTATAAAGAGCTTCAGTGTGTGGTATTAAAAGTCTTTGGATTAAATTTTAGTAAGTCCAAAGTTGGTGCTTAAATTTGCTGTGTAATTATAAGTTAATGTTTATCAATTATATTAACCTTAGTATTCTGTTGGAATGGGTCTGAATTTGTTACTTAATAGTTAATAATTTTTGAACATTGCTTCTTTAGAATGAGTTAATTAAAAAATGAGTATTTCCCTAATTTAAGTTGTAGTCCAAAGCCTGCAACTCCGCGTGCCTGGGTTCCCTTAGAGACACTTGAAAGAGTCCTGCAACAGCCCAGGCACGCTTGTTTAAGTTACTGCTAGTGTGGGACTGGAGGCTTTGGAGCACCTTTGGCTGGTACAGTGTCAGCTAACATAATAAAGTAAAAATTGCCAGTGGGCATTGGGATATAGGTCAGAGTAACCCTTCTAAAGTTTCCCTTACATTTAAAAATTTTTTTCCTTGTCAAATCCAGCAGAATTCAATTGATGAAAAGTAAAATAAACCCAATGCTTACAGCCAACATATGTCATTAGTTGCTATGTAATTTATTATGAAATAAAGATAATGTGGCATAGAATTTAAATTTATTATTTGAATACCAAGAAACATAATAGAAATGGAGCCTTCACTCTAAACTCGGTAATTGTAGCCATAATAGTACTTTTAATATTTCAGTTGCATGTTTGTAGAAAGTCTACCAAATGGCACACATCAGGAATTTAAATACAAAGTATTTTTCAAACTTAGATTCTTAAAATTGAAATCTTCCACTCTTAAGTGGAAAGTTGTGGTCTTCAGTTGAAATTCCTCTTTCTATAGGTAGGAGCTGTTCACTTACCTTTACCCAGGCTTTGGGGTCAGTGTGAAGCGGAAAAGAAAAATAATACTTTTACTTAGGATTTTATGTAAAATTGATGTCAACTCGTGGTAGAGCTTACACTGTGAGATAGTGTGGTACATGTTCAGTGCATGGTTGTTGATTTCTTTCTTTCTCTTTAAGGGAGAGATGATCTTGAAAGCTTCCAGCTCGAGATAAGCGGGTTTTTAAAAGAAATGGCATGTCCATATTCTGCACTCGTATCAGGGGATGTTAATGACCGTTTAAAAAAGAAGGATGACTGTTTGAAACTTCTGTGTAAGTTGTCTTTCTTTGAGCATTTAAAAGTAGAGACTTGATCTGGTTTATGTTATTTCTCAGTCAAGATTTATGATATTTTATTAGTAAGACACTAAGTGTTTTGAATATTAAAAATGTTTAATATTTGATTTAAAAAGTGAAACTATCTCGGATATTTAAATAAATGTAATGTGAATTCTATATTATATCCCTTAAAATTTCTAATACTTGTTAACATATTTGGCCATCATTAAATGTTCTATTATTGTGATTATTACATAGTACTGTAATCATTTTTCCCTTTAATTGATTTCTTGACATTGATCACTAGATTGCTGAAAACGATGATTTCTGCATTCAATTTAATTTTTTTAGTCCTGTTTTATTTTAAAATCAAAACTAGGCTGCTTAGTAGTACAAGAAAGAACTTTATGTATAAGATCAGTTGAATATTGAGAAAATATCCCAGCCCGGTGCAGATCAAGCCCATAAGTTTGATATTAGCCCATGTGTCCGATCCGAATCTGTAAACTCCTCTTCAGACTCACACAGCACATGCAAGGACGCCGAATGCATGAAGATCACAGGCCAGGGGGTGGGAAGTCTTATGGATCCAGTGGCGGTGTAAGCCTCTCAGCGCTGCCCAGGGTGTCCACGTGGCTCTGTCAGCTCAGGACACTAGTGCAGTTCTTTGTGTCCTTGAGCAGTGATGTCTCCCAGGGAGTGAGCCTGCGTCCTCTCTGCAGCGAGCTGTTTATCTCCTTAGTGCTTCCAAATGAGGTCATGAAGCTGCGACCTGATTGACAGGCTACACACCCCTTCACTCTTAATCCTCTCAAATTGAGAACAGATTATGTAGCTCTCACAACCCTATACTCATTAAACTACCTTAAATAATAGATCCATTTCTGTGTATTGAGTCCCTTCAAAATTTTCTGCTTGAAATTAGCTTAATTTTATATGATTTTAATGCTATTCTTTTTAAAATGGCTATTTGAAAGCATTTTTCTAATATCGAAGAGTTCTGTTAGATAATACTTTTAGTAGAAAGATCTATTTGGCATTTTTCTACTTTTAGCAATGTTCGTTTAAATATATCGCAACAATCAGGAAGCTAGAAGCTCAGGGCTAGAGGAATTAGCATGCTCTAGTTAGAACTATGTAATCTATCATTTTTTACTTTTTGCCTTAGCTTTCAATAATGATGATACTATAGATCTCTGGGATAAGTAAAAATATAGAGGTTTAATAAAAAAAGTTTTCTGACTGTAAAATTATGGTTACAGAAACCTTAGAAGCAGATAAAATATAGAGAAGAAAATCATTCATAATCTCATTACCTAGAGAGAACCATGAATAATCTTTTGGCATATTTCCTTTTTCTCTTTTCTCATATATAAGCTCTGGTGGCATAGTGGGTAATGCATTGGGCTGCTAACCACAAGATCAGCAGTTCAAACTCACCAGCTGTTCCTAGGGAGAAAGACCAGGCAATCTGTTTCTATAAAGATTTATAGTCTCAGAAACCCAAAGGGGCAGTTCTTTTCTGTTCTGTAGGGTTGTGATGGGTTGGGATCTACTCAATGGTAGTGGGTTTGGTTTTTGGTTTGGTGGCACTATAGGCTAGGCATTCGGCTGCTAACTGCAAGGTCTAAATGTATCTGCAACTGTGATGGAAAGAGATTAGCCTTCTGCCGCTGTAAAGATTACAGTCTTCTCAGAAACCTTACATAAACTTGTTACGGTTTGTGTTGGCTCGGGGGGGGGGGGCGTGTTGGAGTTTTTTTGGTACAAGCACACCCACTTAAGAAAGACTACAATCTTGTAACAGAAGCAGCTTCTTCTGTCATACCCTTCTTCATATACTTGTATTTTCTAATTGCATGGCAGCTAACGATAGCAACAACATTGTGTTGTGGGAAGTGCAGGTCTGACTAGATGGTCTCTCCTTAATTGAGCACTCTGCATATGTGAGAATGTTTGATCACAGATTTGCACAATCTTTTACAGTTTCAACTTGACTGACTTGTAGGTTCCTTCTTTTGGGCTGTGTGTAGGTCCTGTGCTGTGTTTTGTCCTCATTGTCCACCTAGTGCCTGACTCAGAATAATTAAAGCTACTCACTGCCATCGAGTTGATTTTTGCTTGTACCAACTGAATAGGGCAGAGGAGAAGTACCCCTGTGAGTGTCCAAAACTGCAGATCTTATGGGAGCAGACAGCCTCCTCTTCCTCGCATGGAGCAGCTGGTGGATTTGAACTGCCAATGTAGTAGTCCAATGCTTGAAATCATTGTGCTACTTGGGCCCTTTTGGCTCAGAATAGGCCTTTGGTAAATGTATGCTTATTGAAATAGTAATGTAGATCATTTAATATATTGATTAAAGCAGGCTAGTTTGTGTGAAATCAGGAAGATTAAAATTGAGACTAAAGTAAGTTATTTCATGTTTCCCTGATGATATTAAGTAAATCAAATCTTGGATTTAAAAAAAATTATAGGACCCTTTTGGTGTCCATTCATATGTTTCAAAGTCTTAGGCCAAACCTCTGTTATTGGTAAAGTAGATGCAGTGTAGCTCTTGAGACTGGGCTTGGCTCTTTGTCTTCTCTGCTCCAGTGGGGGTTGCTTTAGCTCTTCCAATGTGAAAGACAACTAACCGGTATGAATATTGACCGAGGAGCCCTGGTGGCTCAGTGCATTGTGAGTGGGGCTGCTTACCATAGGTCGGCAGTTTGAAACCACCAGCCACACCTTGGGAGAAAGATGAGTGTATCTGCTGCCTGCAAGGCTTACAGCCTTGGAAACCCACAGGGGCGATTCTGCTCTGTCCCAGGAGTTGGAATCAACTCATGTGTTTTGGCGTATCAACATTGACTGGAGTGTCTACTGCATACTGCTTTGGCTTCTTTTCTCATTGCACGTTTCCAGCGCTCTACTACTCAGTATTGCTCCTGGGTTTTCTGTAAGTTGCGAATGGTTATTGGTCTTGTTGACATCTGTTTTAAGTAGATATTTTTAGTAAAATATTTTAAGAAATTTCTGCACTTTTGTTAACACTCTTAAAATTTGTTTTATTACAGTATTTTTAAGTACAGAGCTTCAAGCTTTACAGATATTACAGAACAAGACACTTAAAAGTTCTCAACTAGATAAAAAAAGTGAAATTTATCAAGAAGTTCAAGCAATCTGTGATACCCTTGCTGTACCCAAGTCAACAACTTCTGACGTTCCACTTATGCTAAGCCAAGTGGAAGCAAAGGTAGTCCATTTGTTGTATTTGTTCATTTTCACAGGAATTCACCTGAATGCTAACATTTAAATACTATATTAAAAATGAGGTTATTTCCTGTATGCATAAGGTATATACAGTCCATGTCAATAGAAGTTTTATCTTAAATTAATTTGGGGTTTTGACTTCATGTGCATGTGACCTGATTTGCTTTTAACTAAAATCCAAGAATCAGATCTTAATAATCAGGTACCCTTTCCTTCTGCTGGAGTTTGCCAGGTTAGATGTCATTTTGCAAATTTAAAGTTCACTTTCCTAAACAAAGTTGTGATACAGTAGTGTAAAGAGTCGAATTAGTCGATAAGTGAACAAAAGGCAAGCTAAACATTTTCTAGTGTAGTGGTCATTAATAGATTTGCAATGTAGTCTTGGGCAGTTCATCGTGAGGTACAGCCCCACATCTGGACGGGTCCTAAGGGACAGTGGTGCAGTTGAGGGGCAAATTAAAGAGCCAGGAAACAAGGACTCACCTCTTCCATGGCGACACGAACCAGAATGAGGCGGTAATGTATTCTCTCACTAGTTTATATAATCTTGCATATAAGCCATGGTAAGCACATATATGAAACAGGAAGGGGTTGTATTAGAAGCATACACGTAACGTGAGGGGGACAAGCTAGGGGTATACATGCAATAGGAAGGGAGGTACTAGAGGTATATATGTGACAGGAAGGTATATATGTAACAAGCTGGACAGGTTCTAGAGTTAGGATGGTGGCTTAAACTTGTCTCTGAGCTGACTTGACCTTAGGTTTCCCTGAGCTCTTCTCCAGGAGAACAGTCGATGATCTTTTTCAGAAGGGATTGGGCTGTACTTAGGGTTAGATGATATGACTGCTTTGGGCGGCAGATCACCTTTAGGCAGATAGGCTTTAAGCAGATGACCTTCAGGCGTATATAGTAGCAACCGTGTGGTTGGAAGCAGCACCTTAAAAGTGACATTATTATGGGGACATCACGGGGAATAACTTTTACTTCAGAGAATGTGACTGGAACGCGTCTCCAACCTACGAATGTGAAGGGCTCCTCCCACCCCACCCCATGGGAACCCCAGACCAGATGACTTAATGTATGAACGTAGAGAATTTGTCCTCTCTTCTCCCCACATGTGAACAAGCACATTTTATGGTGGATAAGTATTGTTTGGTTGGTACATGAGTACCTCCTGGAATAGCTAAAAATAACAACAAATTATGTGCCTCTTTGATTTGGGATGGAAATAAACCCTTCCCCCATTATTACAAGCCTTGCTCACAAGTCAGCCATGTTTTAGAATTCCACTCAAGTTGTGACCTGGTTTTTAGATTTTTGTCAGTTCGATAGCATGTCATCTTAAGGAATAGTACAGCATTCCTTTTATTTTAAAAATTGTTAATTTTATTTTTTAGCTTTCCTTTTAAAATAAAAATTAGTAATACTTATGAAAAGATAGATATTAAAATCCATTTTTAAGTCACATGACCTTAATCTAAAGTCCTGTTCAATAAAGATATCTTTTTCAGTGTTATTAAATTAAGATTTGCTTTAACGATAACAAGAGAATTTTAGTATCATTAAGATGAAAACAGTATCAATTTTTTTTAAAGAAAGATGAAAACAGCATTAAAGAGAAAAATTCATATGACTTCAGACCAGCAAATAAAGCTGTGACGCTTGCTCAGAACTTTTCCTCTCAAAGCTTGCTTGTAAGTTCTGGGATGAATTGAAATTTACAGAGTTCTGGACTATTCCTAATCTTCCAGTTCTTCTATGTTTTTATCTCTCAAAGGCTTTTTCACTTAATGGTTTTTGATTAGTAGTAACAGCTCCGGACCCCTTTTTTTTCCTTCTTGAAGTAGGATACAATGTCTATATTCAAATGCTGGCAGATTCATTAATAAGGTAGTTGTTAAATACCCTTCCCTTTATTGCTAAATTTGTACTTCGAAGGATTTTTATTTACTCCATTTAGTTCCTATCAAAAGTTTAAAAATTCACATTTTCTTTCTACTCTTTTTTAAAGGCAATTTAATCATAGGGGGAAAAAAGAAAATATTCTCGGATCGATTATGGTAATGATTGTACAATTCTTGATTCGATTGAACTATTGAATTGTGGGATGTGTGGATTAAGTGCCAATAAAATTGTTTAAAAACAACTAGTATATAATGTTGAAATCCTAAGAGTTTAGCTGAACATGTATGAAATTATAAGTCTGCATTCAGAATCTCACTGAGTAAGTGACTGAGGAGTTATATAATGACAACTTTATTAACAAAATGACATGATCAAAAATGGGATTTTTTCTAGTTTTTGGTGAATCTATAGAATGGCATATTTTAAGTAACTAAACCCCTTATGATTGATAAGAATTATGTCTAGTTTTATCATTGTTATGAAGCATAATTTTGCCAGATAGATTTTTACCTTGATAGTGGAGCTATTGTATACTGTGATGAAGTTGACATATAACAAGTGTGTAGTTCAATGAACTTTAGTATATTTACAGTGTGTAATCATCACAGACATCTAATTTTCATTGATTTCGTTTACTCTTCCTGCCCTCCCCTCCCCCAAACACCTTGCTTATGTTTACATTCATTTTCCATTTCACTCCAAGACTGCCATGTTTTTCTGCAACAAATGTGGCAGACGGTTTGTAACCTCTGACTTTTGGTTAACAACCATGTGCTTTACCACTGCACCAGCTGGCGCTCCCCTGTGGGCTGTTCTTGTCTGTCTTGTGTGGTCCCTGTGAGACAGGAACAACTTGACAGCAGTGAGTTTGATGTGGAGTTTGGTAGTTGTCTATGTACTTTATTCCTTCTTGAAAAGATGGTGTTCTACAATTTGAATGAATATAATTAGTGTTTCCTTGAAAAATGTATGTGTTTTAGTGATTTTTAGTATGTAAAATGTATTTTAATTTACTTAGAGATTTTATTTATTTTCTAGCTTTCCGAGCAATACTTCAACCCAGAATATGATCGGTTCAAATTGTTGCTGTCCTAGTTAGTTGTTCAGTGCCGGCAAGTTGGTTCCGACTCGGAGCATCCCTTTGTACAGTGATCAGGGTGGCTCCTGACCAGGTCCGGTGCCACCCATACGTCATTGGTTTGCCGAGCCCGTTGCTCTGCCCACTTGACGTCAGTCAGTCTCATCGAGGGTCTTCCTCTACTTGTCTTAAACGACAGGCAGTTTCATCAAAGGTGCTTTCTTTTATATGTACTTTCAGGTGAAGGATATTCTTGCAAAAGTCCAGAAAAATCATGTGGGGAAACCACTGTTGAAAATTGATTTAAGTCAGGAAAAGGCGGTAAGTCTTTTTTTCATTAGTTTGGTGTAATTGAATTTAGTGAGTATCACATAAATGGACATCTTCATTTTACAATATGTGTGTACGTATATAATTTTGGAGAGTTAAAAATGAAACTCTTGAGAGTAATAGATCAACTTTTCTTCAAGCTATTAATATTAAAAATACCTGGCCAAAAATATTACAGTGCTCAGTAACTTAGCACAGTTCAGGTGATTTGAGAAGCAGTGGCCCAAAGCCAGCAAGAAGAGAAGTTACTGAGACTTCCTGTTATTGGCTGACTTCGCAAGATGTTTTACCTAAATTTATATATTTATTTGAAAATAAGATAGACTCCAATTTAATTATTATATTTAATGTACTTAGAATATTCTGAATGTTCTATCAAATAGTCTTTATTATTTAAATTTATCATAAACTCAGGGAATCAGAAAACATTCATGAGGTAAAGCCTCTTAAATCGAATGCACGTTTTGTGCATAGTGAAAGTCAACACTTACGATTTGTTTCTACTTTCTTTAGGAACAGCTGGAAAAAATCAACGATGCGCTTTGTTGTGAATATGAATGCCGAAGGCGCATGCTCGTGAAGCGTTTAGACGTGACAGTGCAGTCCTTTGGGTGGTCTGATAGAGCAAAGGTAAGCATGGTTTCCTGTTTGTGTCCTGTAGGTGGTAGCCTGTGACACGCTTCAGGCTCTCGTCACATTGCCATTGAACCCTTCTGTCCCGGCCAGCTGCCCATTGTATGGAATAGTCCTGGTCTAGTACAGATCGTTGCTCGCAAGTACTTCAGTCTTAGTTTCTCTGCAGATCTTTCCCATGTACTTGTGGTTAGGTAAGGACATACAGCATGTGAGACACTGAGGTCGCGTGAGATCAAGACAGTAGAGCATAAGATTATAGTACAGGTAGCATTGCTACCCGAACTACCGATGCCACAGGAACAGGTATGGGCATATTGCCACTTGAGTAGGTCTTCCTAAAAGTGCCTTGAAGCTGCATAAGTATGGCGCATATTCCAGTTGAAGGAAGGACAAAGAGCATTTCCAAATAGGAACTTGTTCAGATAGCTTTCTGGAGGGCTGCTTCCTATTACTCATTTCATGCTATTGGCCTGTGTTCAGCCTTCCCCTGTGTTAGCCCGAGTTCTCTAGACAAGCAAAAGCAGTGGCACTTCAAGAAATGGCTCACACGTACCAAAAGAAAAGAAATGGCTCACAGTTGTAGAACTACCGTTCATTTCGGTTCAACTCCTGGGTCACATGTAAGCTGGGGCTTCTGGCTTGTGTAGCTGAGAGACTGATGAACGGAAAGCAGGAGGGGAAGTAGGAAGATCACAGGCTGAATGAACTCAGGGTTGGCCATCCGCTGATGGTGCTGAGATTGGCAAGCGATATCACGGGGCCGACGAGCCAGATATGTGGTCCAACTCTAGCAGTGGAGATGAACTAGCGTCCTCAGTGTCAGTCTGTATCGAGAGTAGGCCACTCCTTGAATGAAACCCCTCAAATGTATCAAAGTTGTGACCAGATTAAGGAGGTAGTACCCTACCCTGTTCTCTTGTTTTTTTAACCCTATTCTTTCCACAACTGCTTAGCTGCTTCACGGAAGATCCCAAGATGGAGTTGACCACGCTATGTTAGAATATCTCAGAGCAAATTCTGGCCCACTCAAGTTGACATAAGACCTAGCTATCACATCCTGGATAGCCCCCTTCCCTGCAGGACAGCCTAGAGACTCCAGACAATAAACTGGGACAGTAACTGAGTTCACCCCATTTGCTTCCCTCGCATGGGTCGTTATCCTGTGATTCCTGATGTCCGTTCTCTACAAGTCAGTTGTGCACCTACTTTGTCCATTGTTTTAGTGGTTTCTAGGGTGCACGTAAAAGGCCGGGCATCATTATGATTGGTTGGCTGGGCAGCTGGGGTCACTCATTCACCTGGTTGCTAGGCTGGAACATGGCTAGGGTGTGATGTCCCTGAGGTCTCCTTGGTTCTTGGAGCCTGCTGGCATGCTGTGGTTTCTGTCTGGGCTCTCATGTGGTTTCTGACTCCACATGTTGTCTTAATATTTATGTCCTGTCACTCTTGTAGCCCATTACCAAAGACTAAATAGTTTAAATAAATAGATTTATTCTGTAGTCCTAGAAGTCAGAAGTCCTAACAGGAAGATGTTGGAGGTCTGGGTCCTTGTGAATATTCTAAAGAGATGCCTTTTCTAGCTTTTAGAGGCATCTGCATTCCTGGTTCACGGTCAGTGGTGTAGCATGGGCTACATTTTCTCTTAGTTGGCACCTGCTTCTATCCTTATTTCTTCTCTGATCGCTTACAAGGAACTGTGTTTATGTTGGGCCTGCCCACATAATGCACAATAATTGCCTCCTCTCCAGATTCTTAACGTGATTTCATCTGTAAAGTCTCTAATCATGTGAGGCAACATAGTCACAGCTGCTGGAATTAGGATGTGGCCATCAATCCATTTACAACGTGCCTCTTCTTCTTTCTAAGTGAATTTCATTTATTCAGGCACTTCTCCATCAGAAGTGCTCTCTTTTTTTCATTTTCAATATCCTTTAAAACTCCTATTCTGATGAGTTCTTTGTTTTCTCTGTATGCTTCTCTCAGAAGCCCCTATTGAAATCTGGGCTGTTCATGTGGCTGTTCTTTGCAGCCCTGCTCTTTCCTGGAACCCGTGACCTCTTCCTTTACTGCTTGTCCTCACTTTCTGTTACAGTAAATCCTCAGGTAACTTCCTAACAAAGGGTACTGAAGAGGCGATTATTTTTTTCTGAGAACTTGAGTTCTGAAAACTACCAAGGTTGGGCATTTATAAAATTATATATTGGTGTAGAATTCTGCATTGGTGAAGCTGAGGGTCAGTAAGAATGAGGAGGACCTTCAGTGAGATGGGTTGACAACAGCTGCAACAGTGGGCTCAACCAGCAGTGATTGTGAGGATGAGGCCGGAACTGGCAGTTTGGTTCTCAATAGCGTATATACAGCCTTGCTACGAATCGCAGCTGGCTTGGTGACAGCTCACAGTGAGAGGTTGAAGTGTTCTTTCTCTACAAGTATTGCGCACGTTGCTTCTTTGTTTCTAATATTTGGTACTTGCTGTAGCGATTAGATCTTGGTGCACTTTTATTTTTCTCAGGAACCCCTCAGGCTTTTTCTGTGTCCTTGGAATTCTGAAATTTCACAGTGATCTGCACTGGTGAGGGCATTCTTTCATTTTCACCATCGATAGGCCTTTCAGCCTGCAATTCCTCTATTCTAGTTTCTATGTTTTTCTTTTTGCTTATTTTCTTGGTTCTCTCTTTCTAAAACTCGTTACCTCGTTACTGGGCATTCTGGATTGAACTTCTTGGGTGTTTTTTTCCTCTCTCTCACTTTCTATCTCTTGCCCTTTTTTATTTACCTTTTTGAAAATGTCCTCAATTTTCTTTTCTTTTTTGTTTTATTTTTATCTAGCTATCTTATCTATACAGTTTTATTGGTACTTCATACATAAATCATTTAATTCAATCATATTAATTTTATTTTCTACTTGGTAAAATTTTGGGTCTGCCATCATTTTTTTATTCCCATGAATTCTTCGTAACTGATGATATTTTTTCCTGTTTTCCATAATTTTTTTCTTGTTTTACCTTCAGTGAGTATGCAAACATTTTTTGTTGTTGTTCACATTGTCCTCTTTCTGTCATCCCTTTTCTTTTTTTTCTTTAAACTAAAAAATCCTTTTATTGGGGACTCAATTCTTTTTTTTTTTTTAATCATTTTATTAGGGGCTCATACAACTCTTATCACAACCCATACATATACATACATCAATTGTATAAAGCACAGCCGTACATTCTTTGCCCTAATCATTTTCTATTTGTTTTTTAAATTTTATTAGGGGCTCATACAACTCTTATCACAATCCATATAGACATCAGTTGTGTGAAGCACATTTTTACATTCATTGCCCTCATCATTCTCAAAACATCAGCTATTCAACCAAGCCCCTGGCATCAGCTCCTCATTTTTCCACTCCCCACTCCCTCATGAACCCTTGATAACTTACAAGTTATTATTTTGTCATATCTTGCACTGTCTTGACGTCTCCCATCACCCACTTTTCTGTTGTCCACCCCCCACGGAGGAGGTCACATATAGATCCTTATAATAGGTTCTCCCTTTCCAACCCACCCTCCCTTCACCCTCCCAGTATCTATTGCCACTCACATCACTGGCCCTGAAGGTATCATCCGCTCTGGATTCCCTGTGTTTCCAGTTCCTATCGGTAACAGTGAACATCCTCTGGCCTAGCCAGATTTGTAAGGTGGAATTGAGATCATGATAGTTGGGGAGGGGTGTGGCGAAGGGGGAGGAAGCAATTAGGACCTAGTGAAAAATTGTATGTTTCTTTATTGCTACATCGCACCCTGACTGGCCCATCTTCTCCCCGAGACCCTTCTGTAAGGGGATGTCCAGTGGCCTACAGATGGGCTTTGGGTCTCCACTCCGCACTCCCCTGCCCATTCATAGTGATATGATTTTTTGTTCTGATGATGCCTGATACCTGATCCCTTTGACACCTCGTGATCGCACAGGCTGGTGCGCTGTTTCCACGTGGGCTTTGTTGCTTCTGAGCTAGATAACAGCTTGTTTACCTTGAAGCCTTTAAGACCCCAGATGCTATATTTTTTGATAGTCGGGCACCATCAGCTTCCTTCACCACATTTGCTTATACACCTGCTTTGTCTTCAGTGATTGTGTCGGGAAGGTGAGTATTATGGAATGCCAGTTTAGTAGAACAAAATATTCTTGCATTGAGGAAATACTTGAGTGGAAGCCCAATGTCCATCTGCTACCTTAATGCTAAACCTATACATATATGCACACAGATCTATTTCCCCATCCTCATATATAAGTATATTTACATATGTACATGCCTTTTTTTAGACCTCTATAAATGCCCGGGGCTCTTAACTCTTATAACAATCCATATATCAATTGTAGCACACGTATTTGTACATATGTTGCCATCATTCTTTTCTAGGCACTTACTTTTTATTGAGCCCCTGGTATCAGCTCCTCATTTTTCCATCCCTCTACCCACCCTACCCTTGTGACCCCTTGATAGAGTATAAATTATTATTATTTTCATATTTCACACTGACCTCTGTCTCCCTTCCCCATGGTTTCTGTTGTTCTTCCCCCTGGAGGGGGTGTGTGGTTATCTGTCCATCATTGTGATGTGCCCCTCCCCTTCTCCCTACCCTTCTGGTATCGCTATTCCCATTTCTGTTACTAGATTACATGAGTTATCCCTGTTCTTTTAGGACCACTTGTTGTTTACGTGTTTGTTTTCCTGGATTCTCTCATGATGGCTTTCCTCAAATATGTGGCCTTCCTTGGTGATTTTTACTTAAGGATGCGACAGTGGGATCTGTAGTCATTGATCGAGATTCTTGACTTCAGACCTGGGAGTTCACTGGTATTCTCCTCTAATTTCCATCAACAAATAGAAGGCTTTTCTCTGAAGTTGCTCAGTTTTTCAAGAAGCGAACTTGGTTTTACCTCTCTCCCCCTTTGGCCATGAGAGGAAGAGTGGTAGGATGACACCAGGGATTCAAATAGTCTTTAAATTAGCCCCACTTTCAGCTTCATGTTTCACTTTCTGAGATTTCTGTAGACCAGTTTATTCCTTTCTCATCTGTATTCTTGTTTCCTCTTTTGGGTATTGTTATACGGGGGCAAGTTAAAAAGTATTGCTTAGAAATCATAGAGACCTGTATTATGCAAAAAAAAATTTAAGATACAAAGTGACTGTTTCTGTATGTATTCTTTATCTAGGTCTGTACATTTTTAAAGGTAGTGTTTCATTTCTTTGGTCCTTCCCAGAATCCTCTACTCTTCAGTTTATACCATGCCAAAACAGCAGTTTGGGCACCTTTTAAGGACTCAAGTTGCGTTTCTTTGAAAGGTTTTTGAGAGTGGGAACACGAAGAAGTGTGTGGGTTTGTGAAGTAAATGGGGTAATGTTTCCCAGTGACATGCCTATAGAAGGCAGTCCCTGCTGCCCGGGAAGAATGAACAGGTGCATTGTTGTGATGGAAAAGTTTCTTGTCTTTTCCTCACCTGTGCAGTTTTCATTTTTCTGAAAATTTCTTTATAATAAACTGTGATTATTCTCTGCCCTTTGAGAGAATCTCTCAAAATTATCCCTTTGAGATTCCTCCAAGTCAGTTGCCATAGTCTGAGATAATTGAAATGTTTCAGCAAGCCCACGAAGCATTAGAAGCACTTAACTTCCTATGCTAGGAAATTTGGAAGATTGCTACTTGGCCAACTGACTGGAATAAGTCCATATTTGTGCCCATTCCAAAGAAAAGCGACCCAACTGAATGCTCAACTTGTACAACAATATCATTAATATCACATGCAAGTAAAATTTTGCTGAAGATCCTGGGAGCGGTTCAGAAGAGGACTTGACATCTTTACTGATGCCAGGTGGAACTTGGCTGAAAGAGAACACTTGAAGGATGTTGACTTGTGCTTATTGACTGTGCCAAGGCATTCTACTCTGTGGATCCTAACCCACTGTGGGTAGCCTTGAGGAGAATGGGAGCAGCAGAACCGTTCTTAGAACCTATACACAGCTTAAGAGGCAGTTGTGCAAGCAGAAGGAAGGCGCACTGCATGGTTTAAAATCAGGAAAGGCATGCCTCAGGGTTGTGCCCTCTCACCTTATTCATCTGTGTGCTGAGTGCATAATCAGACGCTGGATTTTATGATGAAGAATGTGGCATCAGAATTTGAGGAAGGCTTATTAACACCATGCAATGTGACACACAACTTTGCTTGTTGAAGTGAAACCTTGCTTGCAGATGAAGATCAGGGATCGCAGCCTTCAGTGTGGATTAGAACCCATGCTAAAGAAAACAAAGGCCCACCGCTACACCAGCAGGTAGCAGGATAACTGAAGACAAGATGGACGTGGTCAAGGAGCTCATCTTGCGTGGATCCACAATCCCTGCTCACGGGAGCAGCAGCCAGGAGACCAAGCTCTATGTAAATCTTCGGCTTTAAGGTGCTGAAAAGCAAGGATGTTGTTATTTTGAGGAATAATAAGCTCCTGAGACTCAAGCCATGGCAGTTTTTCATCCTTCGCATGCATGTGAACGTTGGACATTGTCACAGTTACAGGTGGGACATGTACTCTCCCTGCGAGACATCGCTGTGACATAATTAAGGGAGAAGGACTCTGGCTTTTTAAATTTTGAACTAGTGGTTTGTGATTGAGGCTGGATTGAGGTTTGTGATGGAGCCGTGGAAGGAACTCTGTGCTCTAGGACTGAACGTTACAGGGAGCCTGTGGGCAGGTTGAAATGCTTGCTAGGGGACCACCTGGATCTGCTTGTTGAGTGGAAGTGAGAGAAACACAGTAGTAAAGAGACAGATTGAGCCTGGCCACTGAAGCCCATGGACCTGATTCACAGGTCTAGAGGAGAAAGCGAGAGTGCGTTGACTGGTCTGAAGGTCATGACCTTGCACAAGGGGGCTGGGGTTGTTGAGAATCTGTGATGGGGCCCATGGTCGAAGCGCAAGGCAGCCAATGGGCACCCTGGTGAGGCTAAGTGAGGCAGCCCACACTGAGTTGACAAGAAGCCAAGCGGATGAAGAGAAGATTGTTGAGCCTGTGAACTGGTGCATATTGTTGCTGACTTCACTGACAGCCTGTCCTGATTTGACTTTGCTTATGGATGCAGACCCACAATGTTCCAACGGGAATGAAGATTCTTCACATCAGAAAACATGTTCATCTCCTCAGAGAACTGGCTTTGATGAAGTGGGCAGTGTAGAAATTGGATACCCAAAATGGGAGGAGAAAGGCATGAAGTGGTTGGCTTACAGACTTTCCTAGGTGGGGGGACGTATATTCATGGGATTATAGGATTAGGGTATAGGTGTTCACTTAACTGCAGTTGTTAAGCATAGAATATTGTTTTGTTCACTTATAGAATATGTTTTAATGAGGTTGACACATATGCTCTTTAGTTTTATCCTGTTAGGTACAGATAGGATTTTGTTGTTGTTTTGTTAAAAATTATGTGTGGCTAGAAGAGCTGCGTTAAGAGTGTCCAGTGGACAAGGAGTGGTCTGTGGCAGGTACAAAATCTGTCAACGTGTGAGGGGATGGAGTAGCCTGTGAGTCAAGTCAGCCATTGGTGCCTCAGTGTGGGCATGACCTTTTTCTGAGGATTCTGGGAACTTCTGTTTTCCTCCCTGGAGGCGGGACACACTCTGTCCTTGTGAGACATTCCTGTTGACAAGACACATGGAGCTACACTGATGGAGCCAGTGCCCTGGAGCTGGAGGAGCCATGTGGAGCCTCATGCCAGCACAGAGATGCTTCTACCACCACTGGATCCACAAGACTGTCTACCCACTGGTCTGTGATCTTCCTATATTCAGCATTCATTATTGCATGGCTATATAAGTCTGAAGAGGAATTTATGGACTGGTATCAGACATATGAGCTAATAATGGACTTATGGATGTGATCTGGGCTGGGATGTTATTTCAATATACAATTGCTCTCTTATATAAAGATCTCTCGTGTACACATATGCGTGTCTGAATTTGTTTCTTGTGTCAACCCAGACTAATAGACATTGAATAAGGAAGCCGGAAGAAATATCGATACATTGTAATTATGGTGCAGAATAGTGAAAGTACCACAGACTGCCAAAAGAACAAACACATCTGTCTTGGATGAAGTATAACCAGAAAGCTTCTTGGAGGCAAGTGTGGTGACATTTCGTCATAAGCACTTTGGGCACATCAGGAGAGACTAGTCTCTCTGAGAAGGACACTGGGGTTGGTAGAGCAAAAGGACAGGTCGCTAGGAGTTGCAGCGGCCTTGACAGCACCTAGCCGCGCAGCGGCAACATGTCGTGTATACTCCGCTGTTGTTCTATACACTCACTCCTTACGAAACGCCATGGGGACCACACGTGACCTCGGAATGCTACACCAGCCCACAGGTTCTTATGAGATGGGGGTCAGGCGTCCTTCCACCTTTGCCAGTTCTGACACCTGCTGTCCCTCCCACGACCCTGTGCTTCTCATCTGGGCTTAATAGTTCATTTCAGTGGCCACACAGAACTCACACACATGCTCATGCTTGTGGCATTCATGACGGTGGATTCTCCAAAGGAAAGTGGCTATGTCAAAAACTAACTCCTGGTGTTTGTCATGACCAGATTGTTTTCTAGAATGTTTGCATAAATTTAAACTGCTGTTGGTAGAGGAAAAGAAAATGTATGATACTTTATCTTCTTTAATGTTTAGAATACTACCTGTTCTATTGCTAATTGATGACTTGAGAAGTCTAGCTTGTTGAAATGTGTATAGTTTTATTTCTGGTAGAGCGAAACATTGATGATAAGCTTATTAGTCATTGAATGTCTTCCTTTTGGAAATTCCTATTTGCACTTACCATTTTTCCTCACTTGGAGTCTTCCTATTTTTCTTTTCATTGAATCTTTTATGTGCTAAGAAAGTTAACCTGTTGTCTTATTTATTTGAGACCGTTGTTATCTTTTGATTTCATGGCAATTTTAATGTTTGTTGTAAAGAAGCGCTCATCGTTGTTTGGCAGTTAATTTTTTTTAATGTGGAACCTTAAACAATTCTTTATTCGGGTTGGCATTTCCTTTGTTACATGGTGCCTTATTAGTAGTATTATGTTTTTACAGACCATTTAAAAATAAAAACCAACCATTCAAAAGGATGTTTTGAAGAATAAAGAAATACCAGTTCGTCAGGGGCTGCATGTGCCCCATCTGATAAGTGATCAGCTAATGTTGGCTGTGAAGATGATGATGGGTTTTTATTATGTATTACTCTGTGGCAGGGCTCTGTTTTCCTCAGATTAAAAAAATCATTCTTACATATTTAGTTTTTACATCAACTTTTAATTGTAGACTTACTGTATTATCATTGTTAATCATTTTTTATCTATACAAAAACCATTCCCACAGGATTGCATAATGTGTGTAAGTGAATTTTTTGGGGAAAACGAGACAATAATATTCACTATTTCCATCCAGAAATTTGGTACTTTTCCCTGCTTACACAGTTTTCATTTTGAAAGTGTTTTTTTTCCTTACAGGTCTAAACACTTTTGTTGGTAAAGCTATTTTTAGGTATTCTTGATTTTGTTGCTAAGAATAGACTGTCAATATTGTTTAGTAAACCATTGCTGTGAAAGTCTTATTTTTCAGCATCTATTGGCCTGTATATCTATTGAATGTCCATAGAAGTGCTCGCATAGTGCAGTGCTTCTGTTCTTTTTCATGTTGCTTCTTGTATATTCTCTCCCTTTCTACTTTCTGAAAGTTACAATTAGTTGCTCTTCAGCTGAAATTCACTTAGGTTTCTTTCTCCCGCACTTTTGTCTCTTAGGTTAAAACAGACGACATCGCAAGAATTTACCAGCCTAAGCGGTATGCGTTGTCCCCCAGGACAACTGTCACATTGGCCCATTTGCTCGCTGCTCGTGAAGATCTCTCCAAGATCATCAGGACAAGTAGTGGCGCCAGTCGGGAGAAAACGGCGTGTGCCATCAATAAGGTGGGTTTTCTCTGCGCTCCGTGGAGGCTGAGTTTATAATATTCTCATTTGATGTGTTCATAGGTTTGATTTTCGTCTTGTTTTCCTTCTAAGTCCATTTGCGCTCCTCGAAAAGGCTGGGAAGGACTTTCGATTCACCCAAATGTACTGATGTTTCGTGTTTAGTTTGAATTTCTGTGTTCATTCATCAAGCTGGAGTTTTAATGAAAAGAATTAAGGAATCGCTTTAGAAGAATGATTTGCCTTCTTCCTGAGAGCCTCGTCTTTCATTTTGGTGAAGGTGAATGTGTTTGTAGGAATTGTGGGTACTGGCAGTCTTCTGATGGAAGGGGGGAGAGCCCATGCTTTTAAGTCGTGCAGATCTAGGTGTGCAACCCAGCTCTCCCGTTCACTGAGGGGCTTGACCTTGGCAAAGTACTGAGCTTGTTTGAACTTGTTTCCTCAGTAAGAGCCCACATCCAAATCTTTGAGAGTGGTCTTAAGTTAAACAAGTCAAGAGTTCTGTTGATGTGCAATCGCAGCAACCACAGAAGGCTTGGTCCAGTTGATGATAGTGGGCGCTCTCCATTTACTTTACTCCATTTACAGGAAGCAAGGTACTTCCTGGCAAACCTAATTATACTCGGTAGATAAGTGAACCCATTTTCAGAAGTAAGGAATTTGTTAAAGGCCTTGTTTTAAAACCTTGTTTTTCACGTTGTATGGTTTCTGATAAGAGAGATATCCCTTGCCAGGAAATTGATAGATTTTAAAGTGAATTTGATAATTATTTTTAAGTTAGGTCTCAACAGGGTTTACCTCTGTGATGTTCCTTTTTCTGTTCTTTCATTTTGGATCAGTATCCTCTATCTTTTGAAAGATAATGCTCTTTAAAAATATATTATTTAATACCTTATATCAGGTTATAGTCTAGCTCTACTGACTCAAAGTTGTTTTCTATTTTAAGAGACACTGCCCATTCTCTGTTCTGAGTTTACGATTTATAGTGTGATCGTTTGAAGATAATCTTATTATCACTTCTTGGCACGATATCCGAGTATACCTACCAAAAATATACCATGGAAAGGAGCCGAGGTGACATAGTTGGGCTGGTAATCGCAAGGTTAGCATTTCGAACCCACCAGCTACACTGCAGGAGAGAGATGAGAGTTGGCTCCTATAAAGAGTGAGTTATAGTTTCTGAAAGCCACAGGGCCATTGTACTCTGCCCTAGAGGGTCCTTTTGAGCCGGATGGCAGTGAGTGTGATGAATAGGTTATGTCGAGTGGAACAGGTCAGGGAGAGTAGCAACCAAGGGAAAAGCTAGTTATTTTTTGGATTTGGTGATTCAGGCATCACTGGTGTTTGCACACTTGGAAGCATGCCTCCCAGTGATGCTGAACTTTTGTCTTTCATTGGAGACAGAAATTGCTAAATCGTGGGCTTGATTAGATAGCTGGGAGACCACCCCCTGCCTCCCCTGATGACTCGCAGGTCATGTAGGTTGAGGCAGTACTGCGTGGCCGTCTTTCCTAAGAGAGGCAGTAGCAGGGAGCTGTTCTTCCCTGCGTTGTGGGGGGTGGGTAGCACTTTGTTCACCGATTCTGTCATTCCCTCCGCTGCCAGGCCTGTAAAGCAGCCTTTCTTAATAAGTTCTGACATCTTTAAATCAAACTCGTCCTTGGCTTGCCCTTCAAAGTATGAAAAGCATGATTAAGGAAATAACATCAACACCGTATTTTCTTTGTAATAATACAGTAACAAATAGCATTGTTTGAAAGTTAATGAGCTTAAGTTTGAGGAGTAATTGAGAATTCGTGTTTGAACATTCTTTGCGATTCCTTGGATTACAGTGGTTCTGTTTACTTTTTGACTTCGTTACGTCTTCATGTACAGTTTTTTATTAGGTAGCTCAGTAAAACCAATGGCAGTGGGAAGTCCAGAGTTGTTAGATAAATGGATATGAAATTAATGTGTATGTTTCATGTCAATTGAAAATGTAGTGGTGAAAATTTTCTGTATGTTCTGACTACTACATTTGTGGTAGGAATTTTCTAAAGAAATTGAAATGAGAAAAAATTAACAAGTCCATGTTTCAGAACACCCCCTCTCCCCCCGGGTTGTTTAAAAATATTTTGTCTTGAAGACTGTCATTCATTATCCTTAGGTTTTTCAATACTAATGTGTGCTGCCATGTTCAATGGTCTTGTTTTCTAAAGTATTTCATTTGGTAGCCATTTATTTATTAGAAACAGTAGCTTTAATTTCATGTGACTCTTTTATGGAAATTCAACATGTAAAGTATTTTATTACAAACTGAAAGAAAACATTTCTTTACACAGGTGCTGATGGGAAGAGTACCTGACCGTGGAGGAAGGCCGAATGAAATTGAACCCCCTCCCCCTGAAATGCCCCCTTGGCAAAAGAGACAAGACGGCGGTGGAAGGGGTGGTTGGGGTGGTGGAGGAGGTGGTGGAAGAGGAGGTGGAAGGGGTGGCCGGGGAGGTGGTGGAGGAGGAGGAGGAGGTTGGGGAGGTGGTGGGGGAGGAGGAGGAGGAGGAGGAGGAGGGTGGGGAGGAGGTGGAGGCCGAGGAGGGGGTTTCCAAGGTAGGGGAGATTTTGGTGGGAGAGGGGGCTATGGTGGGAGAGGTTATGGAGGTCATCCTTATGGGGGAGGTGGCGGTGGTGGATATAGAAGATACTGAAAATGATAGGCATTAGGCAGCAGTGCTTACTTCTGATAGATACGTTAGCGTAGTGTTTTAAATGACATACGAATATCATCGGTGAAGTAAACCTAGTGGACACGGATACCGTTCTTGAAGCGGGTCGATGGGTCAGCATTGTTTTATACTACCATTTGATCTCTTGCACCAAGTGATGTTCCCCTCATGTTCTATGTACCCTGCGCATGCGGTATCTTTCTAGAAAACAAAAAATGAACAAAAATAATTTTTAAAAATGTAAATATTTAATACCATCAAACTTGGAAAAATGGAAAGTATTTTATTGTCTTGATTGAATTTAGATTGTTAACCTGTATTTTATTTAGGTTTGAGACCAAAATGACCCCATCTGTAATGGAAAGAAATATAGATGATTGTCTTACTCGCATTGCTGTGGGTGTGTTTTTGTGTGTTAATTCTGCTTCACAAGGTAGGGGAGGGCCCGATGCTTGTGATCAGCAGGCGGTTGGTTTGATTTGGTGTCTTCTTTTATGGGAGGATACTCCTCTGGCAAGGCTTTTGTTAAAGTTCCACTCATTGTTCTCCTTTGTGCCGTGTACGTATATTTTCCAATTGGACTTAGACGCCTGTGTGAGTTTTGTTTGACAAAGCAGAGCTCAAGATTGTGGTCCGGATTGCGCTACTGAAGCACTCACAGGGACCGCTTACACCCGACGGTGTGAACAACCCCCCTGTGTGTATGCCTTTCTTCTCGAGTTGTGCCCTCACGGTAGGCCTCCGAGCAGAAGGAAGGCCGGGGTTGCACTGGACCAAGGCGGCAGTCCCCATTGTCATCACCGCTAGATTGGGAGGCACGGGGGTCCAGGGACCAGCAGGGGTTGTGACCTCAGATCCTGGAGTGGCCGTAAGATGTGAGGGTAAAGTGACCTCCAGCTCAGAAGGTTCTGTTTGTCGTGATTTGTCAAAGAGCAGTAAGACACTTGCCTGCCCCTCTCCGATGGTTTCATGAACACCCAAGCGTGTGTGCGAGGTTTGAAAACCAGAAGAGGCCCTGGCATGAATGCTTTAGGGCTGGGCCAAAGAATGCCCTCTGACTTGTGGAGAGCCCGAGGGGAAAGAGCTCATCACACCGTTTTCCCCTCCACTCTGTATGCGTTCTGGTCAGCCCCTGTGAGTTGACAACTTACTGTGATCTAGTCTATTTGGTAGATAAAAATTGTTATCAGTGGTCAAATGGTATTTAATATTCTTGGAATTTTTTTTTGTTTTGTTTTACAGTAAACCCTGTGGTGAAATAGAAAATAATGTTACCATTTTAAAAGCAACTATTTGTATGTACTGCCATCTTGGGTGTGTGTTTCTAAAACCTAACCCTTCAAAGAAATGTGTTTAGGATAGGAAAACATAGACATAGTTGATTATTTATAATGTGCTTTTAGGTATGTGGAGACTTAATTTCGTGTTGAAGAAAAAGGTTTTTCATAGTTGAAAAAACACTGTCATTATTAATGATGAGCATTGAAAAATATTTTTAAGGGTTATTAGTTGAAAGGAAAAAAAATCCACTTAAAAGTTTTACATTTCTGCTGTATGTCTTTCCGGGAGTTTTAGTGATGGTATACAATGAGGGTTTATAATTTCTTACAACTTATTTATCCCTAAAAAGTTTTATGGTACATGTGGTGGGCACACTATTGGATCCATGGCTGTGAAGATTCCCCTGCACTCCCTGAGTGCTGTTCCTGAAGGTCAGCACTGGCCCTGACATCGTGTTGAAGCCAGAACCACTCCTGTCTACACATTCCTAGTGTTGTATTATTTTCTTGAAGGAGGGCTTTTTATTTCTATCCAGTGAAAGTTTCGTTTTCAGGAGGGTCTGTTGAGTGGCGTGTAGGGAGCAGTAAAAGAGAGGCAGATTTGGAGCCTCACTGTTAAAGCCATAATGCAAAACGGTTTGATAAATTGACGCAGTGCAAATGCAGACCGAAGGAGGCACACTCCACTGCTTCCCAAAACACATCACTCTTTTGATAGCTCTCTTTCATTCTTCTTTGCTTGATGCTCAGTTTCATTTTTTTCCTATTACTTCATTTTTCCTCCCCTTGCCCCTAGCTTTTGTCTCCCCTGAGGAGCCTTGGTGACCTCCTGGTCATAAGAATTGGGCGGCTAAGCTCAGTGTCAGCCGTTTGAAACAGCAGCTCTCCAGAGACGAGAGATGAGGCTGTCTGCTCTAGTAGTCAGTCCATCTCCGAAACCGGCTGGGCAGTTCTCCGGTGTCCCAGAGGGTCTCTCTGAGTCAGAATGGACTTGATGGCGATAGGTTTTTTTGTTCTGTTGTGCTCTGACCGGGGCATTTGATAGAACCCATAGACAATCCTGCCTGATAAAGAAATAACTGACCTTTCTTCAAGACCATACATTGGCAAACGTAATTAGTACACCTTACACATATACGGAAACAGGGATGCTTCCTCTGCACTTTTCCATGTGTTTCGCAGATGAGGGAAATCTGGTTTCACTAAACAAGCAAAACCCAAGAGAAAAACGTACAGTTAGCTTTCATTTGGACCAAAGATTGACCACCTTAGGAGGAAGATTTGTGGCCAGTGAGCGTTCAGAGCCCTGATGCTCTCGGGAGCACGGCAGACAGCTGGGATGGCCACTGAGGGCGGAGCAGGGAAACCGCACACCCTTTCCTGTGTCGTCAACTATCTGCGCATTCATCATATCGTATGGAGTATTAAGAATCGCCCAAATAAGAAATCCACCCACATCCAGATGTACCAGAGTGCACGTTACATTGGCATTTGATTGGTTCCCTCTCTCACTCGGCGGTTGAGACACACCTGGGCTGCAGACTAAGGGCACATCCTGCCTTTCTCCAGTCACTTTAAGTGATCATGGCCACAAATGAATAGTCCTGGGTCTGAGCCTGCCTTTCAGTTTCATTCACACTTCACAGTGGTTTTTTACCTGCTAGTTTGGGCCAGTGAAACTGAAATTAAGTTGAAAGCCACAGAGAAATGACAAAACTTCAAGTTTGTCTCCCGTTATGTTGTTTTTATGACAACTTGACTATTTGGAGATGACGGTAAGTCTTGAAATAAGGCGGAGAGGATGAATAATTCTCTGCCGTTCGTCTCTGCTTTATAAAGGTTTAGAAGGACTCAAATGGAATGATGCCGGAGCTTTGCTTATTTTTCCAGGAGAACTTGGTTTGGTACTAGAACAGGGGAGTGGCATCAGCTCTGGATTATAGAAATTCAGGGGAAGCTTCTAAATACTCATGATCTGAGGCGGAAAACAAATCAAGATAAAACGACATCTACTTATGTTCTAGGGATCCTAATGTTTTTTATCATATAAATATTACACAGAAAACTTACAGTAGGTATCAAAATAACCTTTACAATCTGTACATTTTTTTCCTTGCGATTCTTTTACATTATACATCTTCAGACACAAATTCACAGGTGGTCAGTAAAAAGAAAATCAACAAGTACAAGAGAAAACGAGAAGTGCCATTGCTGTAATAAGCCAAGATTAGACCTTGCTTTGGCAGAGACTCAACCGACTTCAAGCCAGTATGAGATGAGCCTGTGGGGTCATTCTACTGTGACGCATGGAGTCTCTGCGTCAGGATCTACTCAACAGTACCCAGGAACAGCTCGGCAGGCAAACACCGGCACCCTCGGCTTGATGAGCCGTTTCTGTAGAGCCCGTTAGCCTTGTGCAGCTCTGTGCAAACAGCCTGAATTTACACAATTTCTAGCCCCTTCTGGGTTGTAAAAACTTAGGATGAAATTGCTGCCTTCTGTCCATTTGAAGGATCAATTCTGGAATGCCAAAAGTCCCCCGCCCCACAACAACTCTAAATTGATTAAATAGAAGTGTGTGCTTTTGAATACAGCTTACACATTCAAAACAACCTGGGGTTTGCCTTTTGAATGGAGGAAAAGAAAAAGACTTTCTTTTGAACGGCTTGTGCGACCATGTTTAAAGAAATGGAGCTCTACCCTCTTGGGTCTGTATCCCAAGAAAAGAATAGCAAGACAATGATTTTGTAAGTCATTAAACTCGTGTTTGTCCTCTTTCAGGCCCTATAGTGATACCAAGTAACTACAAAATAGTAAAGGCGCATTTAAGCGATTCTATAGAATTTAATGAAACACTTGAAAGAGTTAACACTAAATGCTAGTTTTATGCCACTCGAACCAACTACCAGTCTCGAAGAAAGTGCGCCCAAGGAGACCAGCTTCCCATCGAAGACCCTTCCGTGGTCTGTCTCCCCGAGTCAGCAACACGAGGTATACTCTGTCTTCTCATTAAGATTTGGACCCACTGGCTCTACCCTTGAAACTTGGTTGTTAAGACCATATTCATGGTAATTAGTCAATTTGGGTCAGAATCTCAAGAAGTCCTCCAGAGCATGGAAGGCACCCTGACACCTCCCCCTCAAAGATGAACTTTTGTCGGGAAATAAAAAGAGGTTGACAGGAGAGTTTGTGGACAGTTGCTAAATGAGCCTGTTTAGCATCTAATCTTGCCGATAGAAAATGCATAGGACTATTACTTGGGGTTTTGCCAAGCTTGGTACAATTTACACTGTGAGAGATTTTTTATCTTGTAACAAACTCAAGTTTCTTCTCGTGAGCTTGTGTAAGTGACCGAGTTATTAAATTCACTTCCACATTTTATCAAGGAGGAAACCGAACTAGGCAACATGCCTGAGACTGCGGTCATGCCTGATATTGTCTAGACACACTGTGTACATGTACGTACATGCCATCAACTGTTATTGATGCCGCTGATTCAGTTAGCTTGTTTCTAAGCATCAATCATGAAAACAATTTTAAGCACAAATTCAGTTCAAAAGAAAAATTGATAGCACACTTAGAAAAAGATAAGGATGGAACACGAGTTTGACTCTTCACAGATTTTTTTTCAAAGCCCCCAGTTGTATGTGCTGTATGCGTGGTGGCAGACATGTCTGCACTGTGTTCAGTTTAGCCCGTCAGCCAGGCGTGTGTGATGGTGCTAGCTACGTTTTCTAGGTACTCACTTTGGTCCCTTGTATGATTGTGAGACCACAGCTAGAGCCTCCAGCTCCATGACGCCACATTGTTTAACAGGCCCCTCAAACGGCGTCGTTACATCTCCAGCAATTCAGGTAGTTGTCCTGTATGGATGAGTGTAGTGGAGGAAGGAGGGGTGAGAGGCTAAGTGATTAGGCCTGAGGTAGTGAAAAACAGGGACCAGATTCATAAAGAATGCTGGGATAGAGAGGAAGTAGATCTCCTTTGGAATATGGGTGATTTTCTAAATCAAGCTTTGACTGGATGGAACAAAGGAAATCTCTTAGTTCTTAGAAAAACTGAAAAGGAAGTAAATTCCTTCCCCAGGGATTTTAGTTGTAAGCAGAACCGGGCTGGCCACTTGGGAGTCAGGAAACTATAGTCGGGTTTCCAGCACTGTTGGTGTTAGTCTGGGGCCGGGGAAGGTGGTTTGATCGGCAAACACTGCTTGCTTCCCTTTTGATTCAGTTGACTGAAAGATAACCATCACACCTTACGAATCTCTTAGGCCAAAAAGTAGCCTTTTAAAGGCAGGCCAGTCTCTTGTTTAAGATTCCCTGGGTCTCTGGTTGGTGCTAATCAGCACAGGAGACGAGATCCTCGGACGCGCTTCTACCAGTGGGTTTGTGCTCCTGGGCCATCTGGGTCAGGGACAGTCGCCCTGCTCCATCTGAGCTGAGACGGGAGGGCTTCTTTGCAGCTGGAGGGACTCGATTTTCTTCTGTGCGCATTTCAGTTGGGCCTTGAGGGCGTCATTGTCCGCTCTCAGAGTGTTTATTTCCTAGAGGGAAGGAAGGATGAGCTATGTTAATCCAGCAGCATCGATACCACATCAGGTACAGTGTTGGAGATACTACACTTGATTGGCATTTCCTCTTCACTGTGGTTGAGAAATAAAAACTATTTTCGAGACAATGATTTTGCCCTGAATAGAAAATAGAAATAAAATCTATTTTCAAGACATGATATTGTCCTGAATAAAAAATAGTTTCCAATGAGCATGTGCAAACAACAATTCGTTGATTATCTCAAGGATGTGAGGAGCTAGCAGGCAGAACAATTTCCAGGCCGTAAACGGGGGATGTCGCATAGCAGGAGATGGACTTAGTTGGCGGAAACCAGGGTCTTCCTACAGTCTCGGCTGCAGAAGCAGTGACTCAGAACACTGTCATTGTGTAACATCTTGCAGCTTATGTAATTTAGGGCCCCTTCCCCTTAAATCACTGAACACTAATGTCCCCTTTGATAAAGATACAAGTTTCCCCACCTCCCTAAACTGGGATTTACTTTTTGATTCACAGCTACAGTATCTAACTGTGTAAGTTTCCAGTCTTTGACTATGATTCCAGTGATATCATTTTACCACATCGATGATCCTAAAAGGACATAGAGATGCTATTGAGCTACCTTGGGGGTGTCAGGCGCTTTCCCAGTGGCCCTGGTGGCATAATGGCTGCTAACCACACGTTCACAGGAGGCAGGTGAGGCCTCACACTCCCGTAGATTTATAGTTGAGAGACCCACAGGGGCAGGTCTCTCTGTGCACAGGGTCGCAGTAAGTTGGGATCGACTTGATGGCAGCGAGTCTCCTTTGTAAACAGAATCACGACTCAACTACTTCATATAGTGAAGCTGGTGAAAGCCTAAACCTGTGTAAAGCAGAGCCTGTTGGAGAAGGTAAACTAACTCCATCCAAAGAGGGCAACAGAAAAATGGTAAGACTGTACCCTTGTCAGAGGTGGAAAACGTATGAGACCCAGGCAACCAAGGCATTCCCATCTAGTTTGGGGTCTCAGGTTTCACTGGGATATTAAGCCCCTTCTTTGTGCTGGTTTCTGTGCTGTCATAACAGAGCATCTTAAGCCTCACACCATCCAGTCTCTGTATAGAGAAAGGAAGCGAGACAGACAATTTGGATCCAGGTATATCCAACTCTAGGAGCTTTGGCTAGGTTTTTCTCTGTGACGGTTCAGAGGTATACACATGCAAAGGTATTAAAAGAGTCACCTATATCATAAATTATTTGAAATCTGGTTTTAATTTAGCTTGTTAGTAAGAGATGAGAGTGTTGGATTACAGGCAGACACGTCACTACGTAAGGGTTCCACCTCCTGGGGAAGTGGACATTGTTGCGCCTCTAAAATATACACAGTGAATTCGCAGGGACCCTGGGTCCCTTTCACAGGTGACTGAGAAAGATGGTGAGAGGACTGAGTCACTGGTGTTACCGGGTAAAGATTATCCTGGGCTAATTTACCTGAACTCTACCACCTGTTTCTTGCCTTAAGAAGTCACCATTATAGACTAACTGCACCTTTCAAAAACCATGCAACATGCCAAGGAGCTATAGAAAGCAGGGAGCCCAAGCCCTGCATGTTACAGGTGACCAAGCAGGGCACAGTCTCCCACACATCTGGGACTGAAAACGCAAACTTCTGTCCCCAAGGCCAAAGTTCTTTCAACTCTTACTGCGCTCACTTTGCAAGGCTCTTTAATTTTCCTGTTTCCCATGGCGGTTTCTACTCCTAACGGGGGTTGGGGGTGTGTGGGGTGTGTGTGTGTTTCTACTAACAAGACTTGTGTGTGCGTGTCCCACATTTTGCCACCAGATCGCCTTGATTCATAAAAGCAATTCTTAAAAAATACTCTCCGCAAGAGATTACCTTTCATTCAGAAAGTCTGTTTTTCACTTGTTCCTCATCTTGATCTAGTTGGGCCTGGCACGCATCATCTAGTGTCATTCAGATGGTCCTCTGTTCCAGCCTCTAGGAGTCTGGTCGGGAGACCTGGGGCTGTGGACTAGGGATCCTCCAGAGCTTTCTGTGCTGTATCTTGGGTTATTTAAGGAACTCTAACTAGGTGGATGCTGCTTTTGTATTTGTACTGGTAGGCTTCTAAACGCAGGGCAAACCTTGATACATTGGGGAAAAGGCAGGCTAAAGAATTTTCCTCTGATGAAATGATTATTTATCATTGCATTCCTGTCATAAATTACCTAGAACAGATAAGAAACTACTGAGAGGCAACAAGGGATTTATTGAAACAAGCCCTGACTTTGAACTAAACATTAATAATGGGCCCCAGAGAACTGGACAACATTATCTTGTGAGATTAAACAACATACTGCATTGGGTACATCTTCTGTACAAGACCTCTTTAAAGTGTGAGAAGCAAGCCTCTTACTTTGAGGACTCAGGCGTGCCAGACCCAAGTGGTGGTAGTCAGTCTCTTCACGTCATGAGTATAAGGAGACTGGTGAAGAACATTGGAATGACCATGGACTGCCAAAAGAACACAGTCCTGGGAAGAAATGCAGCCAGAATGCTCCGTAAAGGCAAGGATGACAAGACTTTGTCTCACATACTTTGCACATGTTATTGGGAGAGCTCAGTCCCTGAAGGACAGCATGCTTGGTAAAGTGGAGGGGCAGTAAAGAAAGAGGCAGACCCTCGGTGAGATGGATTCACACGGTGGCTGCAACAATGGGCTCAAACACCAATTGTGAGGATGGTGGTGTTTCAGTCTGTCGGACACAGGGTCACCATGCGTTGGAACCAACTCGATGACAGCTCACGCCGACGACTATCTGGTCTGGTTGAAGACCCTTTTCCTACTCTTGTCTCCCCTGCCCCTTCCTCCCCTTCACACAAATGTTTGCAGCACATTCCTGACTGCTGGTCTGCTTTCCTTAATGAATTGGATGATTCCTTTTCAAATGCCTCTATGATGTATCTTATAATTAGGACATGGTGTGCCTAGTTTCTAAAAAATAAAACAAAAGATACCTTGTGCTACAGCTGTCATTGTTTTGTAGATCACATTGTTATTTGCTAGCTTCTGTTGATCTGTCTGTGGCAATATGTGTAGGGGAAGGCACAGTCCTGATGTGTGGGGAAACACCCCTCATTTAGTAAGAGGGGGGCGTTTTCTGTGGGGGCTTACAACATGCTCTCTTTCTGCATTGTTTGATTGTGACGCTTAGATCACCTGTCCTCTTGGAGGGAGATGGCCAAGCAAAGATCCCAGACCCAAACCTGACGGGTAGTGTTACAGTAACCTTTAGTGAAAAGCTGTAAGCAAGTTTGTTTTAGTTGCGGTGTGGTGGGGGGAGGGGGAGAAGTGAGCATTGGCATAGCACAATAAAGCTGATCAAGAGACTGCTTTTTCTCAACGGGCCTCCTGTGAACAGACTCTGGGCTACTGGCTCTGACACAGGAGGCAGGCACTGCAAAGGCATTCGGGAACCTTGTACATCCTGTTTTGCTCCTGTAATCAGAACCGGGGCCCCCACTGGTCTCTGTGGAAAAGACAAGACTGGGTTCTTTTTATTTTGCTTGCTGCTTTTGTCTGGTTTGATCCAGCTAGTCTTCGCTCTGGTCCCAGTCGGCTCATGTGCGCTTCCCTGGCTTCACCTCATCTCTGAGCTCTGGGCTGCGGGTTCAATGTGAGTGAGAGGCTGAAAAGGGAAAGGGACAGACCTGTTCCAGTTCTTGGTAGCTTGGGAATCTGAGATGACGGAGCTCCTCCTTGGATTTTATGAAGGATTCTTTGTTCTCCCACTTGACAAAGGCCCGCTTTCGGACCAAGCCTGGGCTGGGGCACGGAGACGTGGGGCTGGGGAGCAGGTAAAGTGTATCCTGGGTTGTCTTCCTCGGGGAGGACAGTACAAGAGGACCCGAAGGACCGTCCCTGCCACTCCAGGGCACTGGCTCAGTCTGGGTGGCCTTGTGGGCGACAGTCCTCTTCAAGCGAACAGAAATCTTCTGTGGGGACACCCCCATCAGCATGATGGTCCGGTCTTTACTTTCCTCACCGTGTTCCACAGCCTCCCCATTGGGAAACATAAAAGGTCCCCCGTCAGGCCCTGCAGAAAATGCACACCAAGTTAGTACTCTAGCCTGAAAGGGCTGGCTTAACCCCATTAATCTCAAGTGAAACCTTACAGCTATAGGAGTTGAGCAGAAGCAAACGGGACCATTTGCAGCCACCAATTTAGGGAGTGAACGAGGGCTGAACTCCCACGCGCTTTGCTGGCCAGGCCATGGCCATTGGCATCACGGTCAGTGCAGCCACCCTGAGGAAAGAGCATCTTTATTTTGTACAAAGGTCGCCTTGCGGGTTTCTGTAGGTAACCTGAACCCCTGGCCTCAGCTTGGGAGTTCCCTGAATGAAGGGATAAAGGTCAATGTAGACAGAAATGCCCCATAAATACTTGTGTGGGTATTACTAGCTGGGAGCTCTCAGTACTTCGGTGTCCATATTGCTAGGGGTGCCTTTAGCAGCTGGTCGGAACTTTGGAGGGCTCATCTACCTGCTGGTCTCGGGAGGCTCGGCTTCACCAACCGAGAGAAATGTGCTGGCCTGTGAAAGTGCTTCGAAGTTGCTGCCCTTGTTTGATGCTAATGGGAAAGGGCTGAGGAGTCATTCTCTGTTTAGTGTTTTTGTTTTTAACCCACACTTCCCATCCCCTGCCCCCCCTCCCCCCCCTCCGCTCCCCCAGGACCCAGTCTGGTAATGTTAAACATTAAGAAGTAATTTCTTGGGAAAGCAGGAGAAGACGTCTTTGAGGTGGATGGCAGGCTTTAAGGTAGGCTGCGGATCATCTCAGTGCACTGCTTTGCAGCCTCAGCAGTAATTCTGAGCTCTTTGAAAAAATCATTAGGCTCCATTCAACAGTGACTAATAAACATGAATTTTGAATTCTGTTTAGTCTTCAGAGAAGCAGGGTGAAAATCTATGCCAGGGCTTGGAAAATGAAGTTATTATATAAGTGAAAGTCCTTTTACAAAAGTATGTATTTCGATTGGAATGTTTTATGTATATTTTTCTATTGTTCAGTTTTTAGCTAAGACCAGCCAAGATCTGTATGGCTGAAAAGACTCTGGCCTGATAACAGGAGTTCTCGAACTCATCGCGGGGAGCTTCAGAGGGATGGAGGCAGGGTGGCTGATGTCCTCAGGGACCTTCAGAAACTGGGTCTTCTCTTCTGGAGGTGATCATGCCACTCTCTGGGGACTCGCCCTTCTAACGGTTCCAATGCTAGAGGCCGTCACTATCTGGGTGAGTCGCCGTCACGTGGACTGTAGGCATTGTGGTCTCTGTTCTGTACAATTCAAATTGCCAACCACCTTGGCCTGCTTCTAGGCCTGGAGCCCCGTGGGGCAGTGACCTTCAGCTTCCACTCAAATGTGCTTTTGGTGCATTTCTGGCCTATGGGGACGCTTCTTTTCAAATGCACCTGAGTTTTCAACATTAAATATACTATGTTCATACCGTACTCTGTTAAATATGATACGTGTAATGTGCGCACACATGCATGCGTGCATGTGCGTCTTCTGTCTCCTAGTTTCGGGTTTGGGATGGGAAGAGAGGGGCCTGGGTAAATGTTCGCTTTGGGCTCTGTCTCGGCCAGAAGTCAGGATTTGTATTTGGTGGAAACCGGAACACCCTGCCCGTTGCTGCTGAGCTGACCAGCTGTACTGCCGAGAACTGACCTCTGGGGGGTTTGACGCAGCGACCTGTTGGGAACCAGTCAGTCACGGAGCCTTTCTTCTGACCTGAGGCTGGGTGGATTCAAACAGCCAACCTTTGAGCTAGTCGTTAGGAGTCGAGTGCCTTCACTGTTGGCGCCTCTCAGGGACTCCGGCCCTTGTATGTACTCAAGCAACAGCTACTGACTGGTTCTCATTTGCTTCTCCTGTTCCAGGACTTCTAGAGCTGAGAATCCAGAACTGTGGAAGGGGTCAGCCCTGGCCTAGCCATGGGAAATGAAGCTCCAATAATGAATGAATCTTTCTTCCCCCATAGTGTCCCCCTTCCCTCTTCACATAGCAGGATGCCTCTTCTCAGTTCAGTGTCTGCTTGCTTACCTTGGAGCAGCTCTTTGGCTCCCAGTGGGCAAAGCCTGGCTGTCGGCCCCCCCGCGGCGCTGCTGTCTGTGGGAGCTGCTGGGTGCTTCGCCCGCTTCTTGCACTCGAACACCACCAGGTCTTTGCATTGCTTGTGGCAGTTCATCCCACAGTCTGTGGACAAGACAGGAAGTGTCTGCCTTTCTCTCTCCCCCGATCGCAAAGCCAAGTTCATGCAGTGTTCTTTTGTCACGCACGCCTATCCTATCTTCTTGACCCAGGGTGCCCAACATTCCCAACCCACCTGGTTATGTTCTCACTTTGGACCTCACAGACCCGGGATAACCTTCCCAGTGAGACCCAGAATCAGAAGCAGTGGCTTGTTATTTCAGAAGGAAAAGAAAGTGCCTTGGTCATTGGCACCTAGTGCCCCGGCGAAGGAGACCAGGTGAAAGGTCACCTCCTTGTCTTCACTCCTGAAGTGTCACAGTTACAAGGAAGGCTGAATAATGTCCTCCTGTGTCCACTTATAAGAAGGAAGCCAACAAGGGTCTTTAAAAACTCCCTTCTGTCATGCAGGTGATCATGTCGCTTTCTTTGGGCACTCGCCCTCCCGTGACTTAGGAAGGCAAACTCTCCTACCAGCCAACCCACGGCCAGGACCAGAGGATCCTGTAAGAGGAGGCCGCAATCCTTTCCTGTGCACTGTCAGTCGCTCTCAGGGATGAGCTTATGTGTTCTGCTGAGAATTTGTGGACTGAGTGGACAACGAGGAGCAAATGCTTTTGAGGTGACCCAATAGATGAGGGGCCTGGAAGTCACAGGCAAAGGTGAGTCTTACCTCTGCATCGATAGCCTTGCTTGATCACGCCCCAGAGCTGTGAGACGAAGAAGACTCATTAGAGCGCGCCTGCCACCACTCATCTGCGTGCGGTCAAACTGCACGCTCACATTCATCCGTTATTTTCCGATTCCACCCCTCGTCCACGCGGGAGGGAACCCTTTTCTTTCTCCTATGCTTGACCCTTCTGACCTTCAAGTGAAAATGGGAAACGTCTGGGCTGATGAGAGTCAAATGTTCTGCAGAATTCACTGCAGTGGACATAGGATCTGGGATTCCTCCAGGTGGGGAACAAATGGGCTAGGTCTCGGGACTGAGGAACAAGGCTATAAAGAGAATCCTGAGGTCAGGAACTCAGGTTTGGGAGGACACTATTGGACAGGAGTGGGGCAGCACTAACGTGATTTCTTGAAGGCGGATATTTTTGATAGACCTACGTGTCCTACAGGCATACCTCGGTTCACCGAGATTCACTGATGGTCTGTTTTCTACAAGTGAAAGACCTGCGGCAACCCTGCATTCAGCAAGTCTCTATCAACACCATTGTTCCAACAGCATGCGCTTATTTTTGTGTCTCTGTCACATTTCGGTAATTCTCACAACTTTTTCAAAATTTTCATAAAACTATAGTTGAGCATAAGTAAAACTTTTGTGTACAGTGGAAAGCAAAATTCACGTGGCTCCCTTTAGGGACACTCAGTTTTTAGGACAGTCTTGAACAAAATGTGCATCGTCTCTGAGACATGCCTGTGTCCCTCTTCTGTAAAGATGAACAGCATATGAATATTTAGAAGTAAACTGCTGCCAATCAGACATTTCCATACCATCCCTCCCAGGCCTCGCACTCGGGCGGGAAACACACACGAGGGAAGCGGCAGAGACAGGAGTGTCCCTGGTCTCCTCCTGGGTGTTTGCTCACACTCCCTGCTGGGCTGAGTTGATAGGGTCCCAGGATCTGTACCCGTCTTTATGCTATGAACTGCCCTGTCTCCCTGTCCAACTTCATCCTGGAAGCACGCTGAGAACACTTACAAATCCGGCACAGTTGTCACAGAAGGTGGGCTTCAGGTAGGTGGTCTCTTGGAAGTTGTGAGGAAAGCCCAAGCCCAGCTTGGAGTAGATGGAGCTGGCCCGCATGAAGTAGGCAGTGATCTCGTCCCTGCTGATGAGACCCTCCCTGCCAGGAAACGGCAGAGGCAAGTGTGAGCCTGGGTGGCCTGGGGGGCGCTGGCCTTTCTCCTTATCCTCTGGCGGTGATACAGTGGGAATGACAACCTAAGGATCACTTCCTTGAGCCCCTGTCTTCAGGATACATGAATGGCATGTGACAAGTGAGATGACAGTACTCATGTTCGGAGTTGTTCTTTGGCGAAACCAGTGTTGCCTAACTATTTTGATGACTGCATAAGACTTGAAGAAGAAATGGAAAATGTACCCGGGAGGAGTTCTGGATTCATACTTTATACTAGAGTCCAACTCTGGGCAGGTCATATTTGGAACCCACCAACCATCCATGTGGTTTCTTAAGAGAACTGAGATAGGCTTTAGGGAGCCTTGTTAGTAAACAAAACATGAATAGGCAGTGTTTGCCATAATCTGGAAGGACACAGTGAGCAGGAAGACAGAAATTCTTCTTGTTCACGGTGGACTGTTCCTAAGTGGGCAGATGACTGGAATCTTCAGTTCGGAGGTGCTTAAAAGCGTGTACATTACTGAAGTGCTCCCTGTGGTCCAAGCTAAAGGAAGAGGGATTCATTTAAGGATAGCTCTCAGCTCGAGGATTCAGTGAGGAACTGTGGCAGTAACACACCCGGGTTTACAAATTAGTCCAGTGACCCACCCCTAAAACTGATTTGAAAGTTCTTCTGGTGACACATCCATACACCTCCTCTCACTGATAAGGGCTCAGAACCACACACCTGTGTACAACAGACGCCCCTCACCTGTCTTTGTCCATCACACAGAAGGAAAACGGGAAACTCGCAGCAATCTTTTCAAACTCTTCCTGAGAGATGTAGCCATCCTGGTCGAGATCATAGTTCTTGAAGACAGACTGCAAAAAGGAGTTTCTTTGGTGACTCCCATAGAGAAACCCATCGCCTGCCGTTAGCCAGCTGACCAACGGGGCTGGGGCGGCCAGACCAAAGCCTCGCAGCTTGAATGAGGGGACAAGGAAGCATGCCCCTGAAGCTGCAGCAAATCCCAGGCCTTTGCTGGTACCACCAGCTGGGGGGTGGTCGTGAGTTTGCAGTTCCTTTAGCGTGACGTTCTGTCATCACCTCTGGCCACTGCATAGAGGGGTGCACCCCTTCCACCCAGCCTGTCTCATTGCTCAGCTCAGTTGCTCTGCCATGAAGTTGGGGAAAGCACTGCCCAACCTCCAACCCCAACCCCTATTAGCTGGTCACTCGTTGGCTCAGTGCTCTGCTGTCACCCCGGAGGGCAGCCATGGCCCACAGGGGTAAGTGGTGATGTGGGAGGGCACACACTTGTTCATTAGGATTTTGCAGTGTTTGGGATCAAGCACCTCTACACCTGCCGTTCCCGCCCCCAAACCAGACAAATGACTTTAAACCTATACTCTCTTGCTGGGTCTTCAGTAGGGTACTACCCTCCTCAATATGACCCAAAGTGTATGTGCAAAACATAACTTCTGAACCATTGTGCAGCCACAATATGAGAAGTGGCTACGCCTACAGTCTCTGCCCCTCTGTCTCCACCCCCGTGCCTGCTGCCCTGGCTGCTCTTCCCACAGGCGGGCAGAACCCCTTCTGTCTGAAACACATTTGTACTTACGTCCACCATCCTCTGGACATGCTTGCTTATGGTCTTAGGATCAGGCTTCGGAGAGACTCCTGAGGCCCAGTCGACAACTACCGGTGGCTTTGAAGGTGTTAGTGGCTAAAATGAAATATCCAGAGAAATCCTCATGACTATTAAGCTACAGTATAACCCGCAGTGCTTCCTTTCCCAAATCTGGCAGTTCCGCCTAGGGAGAAGCAGGAGTAGAGCCCATATAGGACAGCAGTAATCTTGGCTAGCACATCTCTTGTACTTGACAGTTTACATGGACATGATCTTCATCTACAGAGAAGGTAACACTCCTACTGTGCCGAGCGTCAGTCTACCCTGTGTCTCGTCAGGACCATCCACAAGCAAGCCACACAGGAGATCACTGAAGTGTTATCTACTCACGATTCACTTTTGCTTAGCGATATGGATGACAAGGACAAGAACTAAGCAGCAGGGGAAACCCAGGTCAGGACAGACTTAGATGGGTTCCACAAGATTGAGCCCAAATTAAAATCGCTTCCTTAAATGGGAGAAGGCATGCTTTCTCACTAAAATGCTCTCATAACACCTTGGCAAGGGGACCTACCAACTTCTTCTTTGGTAAACATTTCCTTTATAATAGGAAGCTGAAACTTGACCTTCATGTATAGCGACAAAGGAATTTAGCCCTCTGGACATGGATGCTGTTTTTTTTTTTTTTGTTTTTTTTTAAATGAGAGTGGGCTCTGCCTTTGAGTACCACCTGCTTTGGGGTTGGAAACTTCCTGAGAGCCTGTAGGGACTATCCTTCAAAAGGCAGTTGGTGATTGTTGTCTGCCAGGAGCTGGGCAGAGAAACTGTGACACACCAGGGCTGTGCACTGTTTGGATGGCACCTCAACAAAGGCAACACTGGCACGATCGCTGAAGACAATGGGTGCACAAGCAAATGTGAAGAAAGCTGATAGTGCCCGGCTACCAAAAGATATAGCACCTGAAGTCTTAAAGACCTGAAGATAAGCAAGCACCCATCTAGCTGAGAGAACAAAACCCACATGGAAGAAGCACACCAGCCTGTCCCAACTTGATCGCTGAGGACAAAGCGGGTACATAAGCAAAAGTGGTGAAGCAAGCTGATGGTGCTCAGCTATCAAATGATATAGCATCTGGGGTCTTAAAAGCTTGAAGACAATCAGGCGGCCATCTAGCTAAGAAACAAGAAAGCCCACCTGGAAGAAGCACACCAGTCTACCCCGAAATGAATGCAAAAGACAAAGCGGGTGCCTAGACAAATGCGGTGAAGAAAGCTGATGGTGCCCAGTTGTCAAAATATATAGAATCTGGGGTCCCATAGGCTGGAAGATAAACAAGGGGCCATCTAACTGAGAAACAACAAAGCCCACATGGAAGAAGCACACCAGCCTGTGAGATGACAAGGCGTTGAAGGGATCAGGTATCAGGCATCAAAGACCAAAAAATAAAATAAAAAATCAGCATTGTGAATGAGAGGGAGTGCAGAGTGGTGATCCAGGGCCCATCTTGGGGAAATTGGACATCCTCCTGCAGAAGGGCTGTGGGGAGGTGACGAGCCAGCCAGAGTGCAGTAGTGTAGCAATGATGAAATATACAATTTTCCTCTAGTTCTTAAATGCTCCCCCCCCCCACACACACACTATCATGACCCCAATTCTAGCCTACATATCCAGCTGGACCATTCACAAAATGGCCCGATCTCTTCAAGCAGACTAAGCTCTTGGTAGATGGAACCTCTCCTCACACATAGGTTGAAGCTGTCTCAGTTCTCAAAACAAGGTTGGGCACCTTGCTTAGTGAACTCAATGAAAAGGCCGTTCCTTTCGATGAAGCACCCAACCCACCTGCTAAACATTTTTATAGCGCAGACTCACTGGGGCTTTGTGATTCCTCGGCTCCCGGGCATAGGACAGCTCATAGATTTCATCTTCCGTGTAGTAGAGATCCAGGGATAACTGCAGATCAAAGCAGAATTGGTCAATGACTAAGATGCTCTTGGCCCTTCCCATGGCTGATGTGCTTTCCCCCTTGATTGCTCCTCTCCAGGGGTTCACTTTTAAGCTTCTGGCGATTTATCAAAATCACAGAAGTTTGGGGGCATGTAACACCTACTATTTTAGTAGGGCCAATGTCAGTTCTTCTCATAGTGTTTATGAAGTGTGAAACTATCCCAAGATGCCTCCCCTTTCACTCGGATTTCATATCGGAACCTCTGTAGTGCTAGGCGGTCCACACTTGAGTTGTTCGTTCCTAACACAGAGAGAAATCCCTCCAGGAGAGTTAGCATGTCTTCATACTATTAACAATTTACGCGCAGCGTCAGGGCCCAGTTTAGATGATCACCGGAAATTATTAAAGGCTATGAAGGGCTAATGGACTCCAAGTGCCTCAGAAGGGTGACATTTGAGAGAGGGAGGGGCTGTAGACACAATCTAGTTCTTAGCCTGGAGTCGAGAGGCATCAGGAAATTGTGTGCCCACTCTGGTGTGTATAATTTATGCGTCTTTTTTCAGAAGGTGCACAGTTGTCATCACAGGATTTATGACTCAAAAAAGGTTAGGATGCCGAGCATCTGTCTACAAATGATAGAAACAGAGCCAAGGTCACTGGTTAATTAGTGAAAGGGCTGGGATTAGACAACATAATCAGACAGCAGCTGGGGGCTCTATCCTGTGAAGTAGGAACTTACTCCGTTTTTCAAAAAGTGCAGGTTAAAGTTGTATAACTTTTGAAGTGATAGATGTGATATGGAGAGGGAGTTACATTCCCACCCATTCATACAACCAGCGAACCCCAGACCTGCAGGTCTAGGAGGAAGCTCATCTGACATTATGCTGCCCCGAGTTCAAATCCTATTCTGCACCCCAACCAAGTGGTCACTGGCCCTGGGCTTGAGGCCCCCCAGGCATGGGATCTAAGCCAGTGGTTGTGGGATCCAAATAGTAAACCTGATTTTTAAACTCACTGCTCTCTTTTCATGAGAACACACCACCTCCCTCTCTTATCAAGTCTTGTATCCCAGTTTGTCGTGAGCTCTTCCCAAAGAACCTAGCCTGTTTTTGTAGGCCTCAAGTCCAAATGGCATAGTGTTTTAAGAGCTCAGCCGCTGGAGTCCCACAGCCTGAATCTGCATCAAGCCTCTGCTACATGGCCCTCGGGCAAATTAGGTCTTTGTGCCTCCACATCCCTATCCATAAGATGGACAGTAATAATAATCATACCCACTTTGTAGAAAGGTTTTGTGAGGATTAAATAAGCTAATATGTGTTAGGTACACAGAGTCGCGTGCAAACTGTCCTCCAGGGCGAACCTTACCGTCAACAGGTGTACCAAGTCCTTGTTGGCCTCCAGTGGTGGGGCCACCTCTTGCAGCTGGACCAGCTCATTGATATGATTGTACAGGGCCAGCAGCTTGTGAACATTCACCTTCCCACCCTCCAGGTAGTCGGGCATGGCTTCATAGAGGGAGATGAGGTCCTTGAGGTGCACCCCCAGGATGGGGATCTTGAAGTGGGTGCACTCCCCATAGGCTCGCCGGTAGTTGTCATAGTTCCTGCAGGAGGAGAGCAGCTCCGTCATCTCACCTAGGACCTACGGAGGCAGAAGGACAGGGCCAATCACAGGTGCTGCTGGCAGGGGAGTCTGTAATGACCACTCGCCTGGTCCCAGCCCGCCTAACATGTTGGGCAGGAGGTGATTCATGTCTCCGGTGCCAGACATGACTCCTAGATGGCCAGCCCAGAGTGTACTGTAAGAGGGTATGCGTCACTCGGTTCTCGACAATAGCAGGTTGTAGTGATCGTTTTTAGATGAAATTTTACTTCAAGAAAACACACAGCATAAACACTTGCAACAAAAAAACATTAAGAGAGTATGGTGAACAAGACAGTGCCCACTGACTTCTGTTCCCAGGCCACAAATTCCTTTCCCAGTTGTCTTGTGCAGGCATCCTGAGACATTGCCTTGCAATCCATTTGCAGGGTGGCTTGAGGAAATGCGGTATGTGTTGCTAGCTTGGAGAAACCGCATGCGGAGCTTCATTGGCGTACTGCTTGTTCTCCTCTAGGAGGCGCTCTGTGGGTCTTATCACTGGATGCCCCCAAAGGGGCTTGTGTCTAGGAAGTGAGTGACATCCGCACGCTTAACGCCCGAACTAAAGAGTCTGAGTAGACTAGACCAGTTGTCAGCAAAGGGCAAAAGAGCTGCAAGCTCTGGGGAGCACTGCTGTTCCTCAGTCCCGAAAGGGAGTAGGCTCATCAGGCGTTCTTTTCAAACCTGGCTCAGGTGAGCATGGAGTCCACAGATCCCTCTTCCCCACCTGGTGGGCAGCCATCTCAGAAGCAAAGATACCAAATGCAAGCCGTTCCATCACATCACACACATTAAATGTTTGCATCTGAAAGTCTTAAAGAAATCATGGTCCGAAGAAGTACCATTTCCCCACAATACAGCACTTAGGCCCGTGGGACAGCAGGGTGAAAGAGTATCATGTTCTCATGCATCTCTAGCAAACTGGGTTGTGTGTGCGGTACAGGTGTATGTTGATGTCAGCAAGTCCATGGTTAACTGTGACTATTTCCCTTCTGCCACCTCTAAGACATGGGCTATTTTTTATGGTTCCAGCCAAACTGCAGGTGATTCAAAGGAAAGTCCACGTCCCCTCTGAGCAGACTATGGGGAGGAGGTGGGTGGGCAGCAGCCCGAGCATGAACACCTGGGACTAAGGGTTGGGCTACGAGCTTCAGACATCCCTCCTTAAGAAAAGGGTCTGCATCCTCAAAGGCAGTTCGGGGATCAGGGTTCCAGCATATTGAGGGAAGGCATGCTCTTTCCTCTTCGGTGCGGTGAAAATGCCCCGGGGCAGGCATTAGCTAAGCCACACGTGTACAGCTGCACCTGTGTGCTTAACTGTGAGCGCTTTCTGCTCCGAGTAGCTGCATGCCATAAAGGAAAGGTGACGTTATCTGATAACGTAAGAAAGCACTTTGGACATTTAAGAAGAACAGTTTGCAATAAAACCACTATCTGTTACAAAAATGGCACCCAAGGAACTCGTCTCCAGCTCCCTGGGCAAAGTCAGCTCTCCAGAATATGCCTCTTTAAGGGCTGTGGACAGCGGCTTTTCGCACGGAATTCTACACTCACCGCGCAAACGGAGCTGTTGTCAACGGACCCCTTCGTCCTTCTGGGCAAACGTTTTGGTGCCAGGCGTTGGAGCAAGGCAGCTAGTGTTAAAGATGGTGACCGATTACTCCGTAGCAATGGGCACCTGGAATAGGTATGGCGACATGTCCTTGGCCAGATGGTCTCAGTTACTCTCAAATCTGCCTTCTCACCGCAGGTTTTCTTGGGGTTTGCCTCCCTGGCACTTTGGCTGACGAGGGACGGTGCAGTTTGGAAATGCTCTCTGGGTTGCTTTTCAGGGAGCAAACCTCCAGTGGCCCTCGGATTCTGGCCAGGGCCACCGAGAATGCAGTCGCACTGACCTTATTGATTTCCTGTGGGACGTGCGAACTGGTTTCCTTGAGCCGGGAGATCGAGCTGTGACACAGCCCACCGATCACAGCCATCAACGTGTTGAAGTTCTGTAGCTGGTGCAGCTTCTGTGGCACAGAAGACACAGTCATTGTCAATGTCAGGCATCCGAGAGGGTTAGCTCCTTCCTGGACTGCAGAACACTCTCTAGCTCACTTGTCCTGCAGACCCATCCAGAGTAGTTGATGAATGCAGATTTTCTGATTCCCTGGGTGGGTGTGTTTGGCATGCCTCTAGCTAATACCACGCGGGTGGTCCATGCTCTGAGAAGCCTGGAGAAACACTGGCGGAGCGGCACCATTCCGTGTTGGAAAAGACACCGTCACATGCAGTCTTTCCTTTCCTTTCCCCCAAGCTAACCCATCGGCTGTACTTTGTCTTACTCACTTTGTTCGAGGCAGTAGCTGGGATAGGGAAGCTAGGATCTCTGGGGGGGTCAAACGCGTATTCCTCGTTCCTGTTTCCCTCTCACCATTGCTTAACCTCTGCCCTCTTAGAGTAGCGTGCAGGCACAGCACAGGAACCTAGCACAGCCTCACCATCTCTGAGGCCAAGTCTCGGCTTGTGCAGTCATTGTAAGGCTTGTCATGCTGCCTTCCTCTCTCAAAGGTAGGAGTCACACTAGGGGAAGCCAGTGTGTGGACTGGTTCCAATTTGGGGGAACATGTGAAAGATGTAGCTACCAGAATACAAATCTCATCCTGAGCCTGGGGGGCGTGTTTGGCCACGGCTCCTTGTTGCCTTTTTGAGGGGGATAGAAAGGTCATCAGATGTTTCCATGGGGACAACTGAAGGCGGAGTGTCACAGGATTCAGGAGGGAAAGCACCCCTGAGGGGCAGACAGGCTGGGGGAAGAGAAGGGGGAAGCATTTCCTTGCTAGCCCAGACCACCAGCCTCACTCCATTCACTCACCTGGGCCACCTGGATGAACTTGATAAAGACTTCTGCCCGGAGCTGCGGGGTGGGGCGGCTGAGAACCATCAGCTGCACCCACTGGGAGATGCCGTTGCACAAGGCAATGGAGCGCTCCATGGTGGGGTTCTCCTTCACGCAGCTGTTCACCAGGTAATTCTGATAATCCGAGAACTGGGGGGCGGGGGGGGGCGGGGAGAGAAACTCATCAGAGGGCTCTACTGTTCTGGGAAGCCTTGGGGCTGTCCTGCTCTCCTCTCCTGCTTCTCCACGGGGCTCCCAGAATTGGTAGAAGGGGAATTGTTAGCATGCTCCCACAGCATGGCGTCAATGGATGTGTATTACACTCATTAATCAAAATGATGCAATTGTGTAGAGACCCACCCCTCCAGAATCCGAAAGAAAACAGAACAAAGGCAAGAAGGTCTCAGTACTGGCTCCAGGTCTGATGAGGAAGGTCAGAGGAATAAGATCATTTTCTTCACACAACATGTAATCTCTCATTTTCTCAAAAACGCCCTCCCTCCTCCTCTCCTGGTTCTTTTTGTATTTTCACATCTGGGTGCCCCGCCTAGGACACAGAATTACCATGCAGACGGTCCAATGAGCTCCCATGTGAAAGCCCCTAGCGCTTTCCAAGTCCTGCAGCCACGTGAAGCGGTGGCGACGGGAAAAGCGCTAACTCTCTGCTGGGACTGACTCTGGATTCCCTTCCACTGCCTTCCTGACCAGAGGCAGGGGAAGAGGGAATGTGAACTGCGGTTTGCTCCATTTTGGGTGATTGCCCTGGAGACACGGTGTTTAAGTGTTGGGTTGCTGACCTCCAGGTAGGTGATTCGAGCCTACCAGCCGCCCCATGGGAAAAAAGATGAGGCTCTCTGCCCATGTAAAGAGTTACAGTCCCCAAACCGTACGGGGCAGCTCTGCTCTGTCCTGTCAGGTTGCTAGAAGTTGCAATCGACTCGACGGCAGTGGGATTTGGTTTTATCGTCCCCAAACTTGACACTGGCATTGACTATGGTTGGTAATGAAAAAGCCTAGGCAGTTGGACATGTCCTGGAGGCTTCAGTGTAAGTGATGAAGGTAAGGTTGGGTCTCTGTCCCAAAGACCCGCGCTGCTCAGTCAGCATCACCAGGAGGGAGGGGCTGTCTGCTCTTCTCCAGCACTGCGCTGGGAGTCCATGTCTGCTCCACACTCCCCAGTCTCTGCTTCTGAGCCCTCTCCTCCGAAGCAGAAACAGCCACGGGGCACCGGAAGTGACGTCACCCTCGACCCGACCAATTAAGAGGCACCGAGTGATCTGCCCTGTCGCCTTCCCATTGCTGCCGGGGAGCTTGTGGGAACGCTTGTCAACAAGAGTAGCGACAGCAGCAACGCCTTCTGGGTCCCTAAGTGATGATGGCGAGCAGAGGGTCCCTAGGAGCCCTCTGCGGAGCCGTGTGAGAGACACAGGTGGAGCAAAACACAAACCTTGGCTTTTGGTAAGCTGCCAAGATTAGCTAGCGTAGGGTTGCTGGTGCTGCCCGAGTGGTGACTGGCCTGCCGAGCACCCCTCACCCAAGGCCAGCAGCTGCAAGTTACCTGATGTCAGTGTCATGTGCTGTGGGTGCTGAGGCGGGTGGGAGGGGAGTGGGGGGGAGGAACGTGAGTAGGACCCAAACCACTCCTTAAGAGAGGCAGACAGCTAAAGCCAAAAGCGTACTGAGAATAAACGCGAGGTCCCATGAGTCATTCCGGTGAATACATTTTATAGATACCTCCCACCCTCAATATTAATACCGAATCCATTTGCGCTTTAAAAGAATCATCCTTATCATTCACCCTGCCCTCCGTACAGAAAAGACTTATTGATACACCAGGCCTAAGACGGCTAGCCTTGGAAGGGCCCGCGAGAAGGGTAACGCCCTCATGGACCTCCGAGGGACTTGGATTTGGGGACCGCTCCCAGGTAAGGGTGTATAAAGTGTTTGCGCACACAGTCAGGGTCGGGCCGCACGCCTGCTTTCCTCTTAGGAGCGGGCCTTTGGTACAGGCTGGGCAGAGGACATCGACAGGAGCAGCCCCGTGCACACTGCATGCCCGGCAGACAGCCGTGTCCTGTCACAAGCTGGGCTCTGTGTGGCCACCGAGAAAGGGCTCTCGGAAGCCTGCATCTGGTTTCCCACAGATGTCACCCCTATGCCGTTCCCCTTGGTTACTGTGGTTTATAGCTCTTTGCTGGACTAAGACCAGCGATCCCTCCGAGTGAGTCACCAAATCTGGGGCACCTTGGGGGACCCCCCCCAGCTCTTCTTCGAACCTGAAGTGCTACACTAAACTTCAAATATGAAATAGCATTCAGCTTGCGGGAGAGATGAATTTCTCTGTAACCCCATGTTGAAGGGAGGGTTACCATTGGGTAAAACTGGTTACAACTGTAACCCTCCGTTTTCTTTGGTGATGGGACTTGGGCTGCTCACTGAAGGGAAGGGTGTCCCCCTTGCAGAGGACCCAGCCTGGCTCCCGGCCGCTCTGGGTTCCAGTGTGATCGAGAACTCTCTTGAGTGCCTCTTGGTTCAGACTGGTGTCCTGCCCTATGATGAAGGAGCTGCTGCCAAATGACAGCTTCCCAAGAGGCGCCTTTGGGTTTCTGAGGGGTGCCAGTGATGGCCTGGGGGGTTAGAGCAGATTAACACTTGAAGATTTATTTCTGAATGGGAACTGGGGGTGGTTCCTTGCTGACCAGCAAACAATTGTGTGAAGACAGGAGGGATGGCAACACGGGGGGAAAGATGGACTCACCTCTGTCACCTAGTCTGTGGACTCTCTTCCAGACATAGCTGGGCTCCAGGAAGGGGCTCGTTGAGACCCCCAGGCCTAATGGTGGTGTAACAAGAACACCGGCTTACCTTGTTCCCTCCGTCTCTGACCTGAGTAAGCCATGCACCTGGGCTCAAGTCCATTAAAGCTGAAGAGCCTATCTGTTGGCAGTGGTTGGACTGAGAGGAACAAGGACGTCATTTGGGGGACACCACAGAGGTGAATGAGGGGCCTAGTTTATTGACAAGTTCTCCACAAGAACCATCACACGCGGCATTTCCAGGCTTCCAGTGAGGAAGAGGTGCACTGGTATGCGCTTCTGTTTCTGATAAGGTGGAATCCCCTTCCCTTCCTATTGCTCTCGGCCACCAGGAACACTGGCCCTGCTTAGTGATCCGATCAGGGAGGTCGGAGTCACAGCGGTTGATCTCAGTGATCTCCGGTGACTGCTGTGCTGGCCGCACGACTGAGAGTTGCAGTATACTCCGGGTTAAACCAGGTGCACCTGCTCACCTGGGGACTTCCTGGAACCTTTCAGAGCCTATCCAAGGATCCATTCATATTCTTACAGGACGTAACCTCTCTCTCTTTTTTTATAAAAAAAGTTCCCAGAGGGAGTTTAGTGATCATCAGAGAGGAGTGTGTGCGCGCACAAGCATGCTTGCGTGCAGGGCAGTACGTGTGCTGGGAGCGCTGTAACTGGGGTGAAGGCTTAGGTAGAGTGGGGTGGCCTTGGAGGCTGGGAGATGGGGGCGACACCACCGACGCGACCAAAGCCACTCGGAGAGTACGGATTCTCTAGCTTACAAGCAGTCTGCCGGATAAGCCCCTCGGCGCTGAGCAGTTTGAAACCACCAGCTGAGAGCAGGAGGAGGCTTACTGCTCCCATACGTGCTCCAGGAGCCCAAACCAACCCAGGCACGTCCAGCCTATCCTTCAGGGCTACTAGGAGCCAGCAGTGACTTGATGGACGTTTCCCCTGCCCCTTAGGTACGTACAACTATCCTTCGGAAGGACTTGAACTCAAGGTAGGTGAGGTGCTCAGACAACTCTTCTGGTTCCAGATGGTCAAAGAGTAGAGAGACTTTGCGTTTCTTGCTGGTATTCGATTTTATCCTTTGAGTAAGTTTCCTGGACCAGTCCCGGGCATTGCTTTTGTAGACAAACATAAAAGAGAGAAAGAAAATGAAAGGGAAATAAAGACCAAACTTGCTTTTAATAAATAAGTCCATTGTCTTTCACAAGAATATATAAAGCAACATTAGTTAATTTAATCATTAGTTAAAATACGGCATCGACGGTTTCCCCAAATCAATGTTTTATATGACAGCAGCTAGGAAATCTAATTCCTGTTCAATATTCCTTTCAAGTGTGCCGTGGGGAGCCAGGTAGTGGGAGAGTTTACTTTAAGACATGGAAAAACAATCACAGGCTGTGGCCACCATTTCCTTGTCTCACACCAAGCACACCTGCTCTCGCAGGGGCTCCTGCATTCCGGTGTCCTGATGGCGACTCTATCTAGTTGGAAATGCCAGGGCCCTAGAGCAGTTTTTAGGAGATGGACATGGAGGACCAGCCTCCTAGTACTGGTTGGGAGAAAGTTCAAGTAGGTGCAGTTGCACACCCATCAGATGGCTGCATGCACTAACAGGCTTTTGCAGGTTCACACTACACCCTGGAGATGGAAAGCATTCGTGGGCATGAAGTGTCTCAAGGGTCACAAAAGAGCCTGCAGAACTGATTCAGTGGCAGTGAATTTGGTTTTGTATTTAGATGTGGCTTGGAGCCTTTTCAATGATTTAAAAACTATGTTCAGAAGTGAGAAAACGATGAGGCATGTATTGGGAGTATGGGGTTCGCTCAGTGATTTCCAAGTGAGGACAGGTTTCCATAACATTACAGGATAAGCAGGAGTCGTTCATAAAGGGGCGTTCATATTCTGACGACTTCCTGATCTGAGGAAGGAGAGGAAGCCCTGTTTGGAGAGGCAGCAGGGGGCAGATCAGTGTTTCCCATATTGGAATTCCTAAGAACCTACCACCGGACGAAAGTCTGTGGACAAAAGAGTCTGGAGAAGATTACAAGTCCTGTAGCCCCATAAACCCATGAGCACATTAGAGACTCAGAGATGCACGGCAAAAGGAACATTTAACTCGCCACTTCTCAAATTCTCAGTCCTGGCAATAGCCTACAGAGGAATTCCTAAAGAACAGACTCTGGAAAATACTGGCAGAGGAAAAGCTCGTTTGGGACATAGTGAGTCAAGGAGGAGTCCTAAATTCTTCTATCTTTAAAAGAAGAAATTGCTACTTTGAAGCATTTCTTTAACTTTTGTATACTTCGGTAAGCAGAGAAGTACAGAGAGGCCAATAAATAGATCTGTCCGGGGTCCCGGAAAGTGGTTTTGAAGGCATTTCTACATGGATATGGCAGAGGGGGCCAGAGAAAACGGGGGGCTCTGTATCATGCAGCCTGCGTGAGTTCTGATGTCTGTCTCTAAGCCCCAGTTTTCCAATCAGGATGTCAAAGCAGACTCTAGAATATATTCCAACTCAGAATTTCTTTAAAAACAAAGATTTTTTAAATAAACAATTTCATATAACAATTTAATCATTCAATCATATTAAGAAAAGTTGTGTGATCATCACAATGAATTTCAAAACATTTTCTTATACTCGTTTTTAGCTCCCCTTCTCCCCCATTTTCCCCTGTCATGACCCAAGGTAATTATTTATCCAGTTATTGTCTCTATAGTTTTACCTATCCTGGATTTCATACAGAAAATCAGACAAAACACAAACAGGAAACAAACAAGAACACAAGTGAAGCCAACAACGACTACACCAAACGTAGCCTCAGTCAAAAAGAAAGCAGAAAGTATTAAAAATGGAAATAACATTAAAACAGGCCAAAAGGAGGATCAAATCATCGTTTCAGCATAACGACAGCTGCCAACATCAAGTTCATAATTCTCTCTGTGTGACAGCAAGGCGAGTCGCAGTCCTTGACCGTGGTCAGAGGGGACTCACTGGAGGCTGAAACCATGTGTGAGCCGGCAAGTAGACTTTCTGCGTTCACTGTCCTCGAGAGACCTCTGCAAACCAGGCATTCACAATGTCAGCTCTGGCACCAGTCCCTCCTTCAGATTTGGACTTTATTATTTGCAATCCTTGGATCACACAGGTTGGTGTGCTTCTTTCATTTGGACTGAGTTGGCGTATCACCTAGATGGCTGCTTGTTTTAAAACCAACCTTTAAGACTCCAAATGCTATTCTTTCTAATACCTGGGCACCATCTGGTTTCTTCACCACACTTTGCTATAGGCCCCATGTCTTCAATGATCTCTTCATGAAGGCAAGTATCAAGTAGGGCCATGTCATAGAACTCATTGTTCTTAGACTGGGGCTAGAATTAAGTGGGAGCCCCAGACCCATGCAGCTATCTATGGTTTACGCATGCCACTGGTTTCACTTTCGAGACGTGGTTATAATTTTATGATAGAGAACATTATCAGTTATCCCCTTGAGACATAGGTAATTCTGTTGAGAGTGTCATTAATTTAGCCAACAGTATGGAATTTAAAACACTGTTGAGAAAAGGAAATTATGTAAGACTTCTGACCATGATACATGCACTGTTGACTTGTGCAGATTAATTTACACAAACAATGGGTTGGTGATAGGGCAAAACTTTTAATAACACCCATTCACAAAGGTAGAACCATGCCTTCCAGACTAACACATGTCATGAAAAAACAACAACAGACAAACAAAAGGAGGGCATGAAGATAGTACACATATGACAGTCTGGGGTTACATTCATTGAGCACCCTCCAGGGGCAAGAGATCGGAACAAAAGTTCAGCGATCACCGAGTCCATAACCTTGGGATGACAGTAATCTGACTTCTCACACTAGGGTGTTTAAGCTGCCAGTCTGTCTAAGGGAGTAGGCAGGTTCCTTAAATTTGCTATGGGCGAGTTTCAGGTCAAGCTCCGTTCACATCCTGGGTTTCCACACGGAAGGAATCCTTCTGGTATGGCCTATGGAGGATTATGGCCTATTTGGAGGATGTGTGCTTGGGAAGGGCAGGGTAGGGAGTGCTGGTAGTCTATAGCACACGGCCTGTGTCACCACGGGCTAGATGGGAACTAGTTCAAAGTTGTCTAATGAGGAACACAGTACTGACAATATTCTCCCCGTGGGATTATATGAGTACTGGTGAGCATGTTTTCCCTGATGGGAGGTGGTTCCACCTGGTTTAACCACCAGCCTAAATGTAATCACCTTCTTTGAGACATATAAGCCCTCCTTCCCCCTATTGACCTGGATTTCCAATTAGATTCGCTTAGCACTCTTGGAGAAGTATGTTGATGTAGGGATGATCTTAGCACCATGTTGTATAGTAGCAATTGAATCGTCTTCTCCCTTTCCTCCCATCTTGAGAAACTGACCCCAGCTGAGGTGAGGCAGCCTCTTGAAATGGTTTTAAAGAGATCCATAGAAAGGCGGTGCTATATGGTTAATGTGTGACAGACAGGCTCTCTACCCCATTGCTTAGGAGCCTGGATAGGACGATTACATGACCTGAGAGCAGCCGCCACCTTCATCTTGGTGTTTATCCATGTAGTCATGGATTCCTAGAGTATTTATCCTTTTGTAAGCGACGGATGCACTCAGCACAATGGTTTGCAGGTCTGTCCATGTCATGAGGTGTTCTCTGGTTTCATCACTGTTTTTAGGGGCGCATCACCTTCCATTGTGTAGATGTCCCCGAGTTTCTTTACCCATTCTCCTACTGATGGGCACTTGGGCTGTTGCCACTTCTTGCTACTGTGAACCCCACTGCACCAAACATGGCATAGCACGCACCTGTTCTTGTCCTGCCTCTTTTGTTGGGGTACATGCCCAACAGAAGCATTGCTGGGTCAAATTGGTATTTCTGTCCCCAGTTTTAGAGACTGCCATATTGTTTTCCAGTCTCTGGGATTCTTTATCCTAAAGCTCTTTCATACTCCAAAGCAAAGCACCCACAATGTGAAAACCTTGGCCTTCAACTCCTTCCCCCCCCCTGCCACACACACACACACACACACACACACACACACAGAGAGAGAGAGAGAGAGAGAGAGAGAGAGAGAGAGAGAGAGAGAGAGAGACTTCCCCCAGAGTGGCTACATCAATCCTGTAAATAAGAAATCCAAGGAATAATCTGCACTAGTCCCGAGACCTCTCCCCACTGGGCATCCCATGTCGCCCTGCACTCAGCCCCTCCTGTTGACAACTGGGGGTGGGGAGTGAGATGGGGGCAGAGGCTGTTGGCACCTGCTGCGGAAGAAGCATGAGTTTCTACGGATCTGGCTAACTTTTAGTCAGTCTCTTGCTCCCCAATTTCACTTTGACTGGGACTTTCCCCCTGCTCTTGGATATGAGTCATCCACTGTTACACCGCGTGGGGGGCTCCTCGGCTCTCCTCTGACATGCCCAGCTTTCCCCATTGCTTTGGCCCGCGCAGGTGAGGGAAGGTGAGCAGCCAGCCCCGTGAGCGCGGGAAGCCCAGCTGAAGCAGCCTGGACGGCATTCTAGAAGGGAGGCGTTTTCGAAAGATGAGTCCAAACCTTGACACTCACATTTGAGTCGTGTCAATTAGGCGGCAGTGTAACTCCTCACCATTAGCTTTCACCAGCTCCTGGAACTCCTCCACCGTGCTGGCCAAGCTGGCATCCATTTTAAACATGACCCAGAATTCCGTGATCCAGTACCTACAGGAGGCAGTGAAACACAACACACAATCCACAGGGAGGTCAGAGAGTCCTACGCTGGTGGGCACCTGCTACCCCGAGGAAATTCTGACAGCGAGGTCGGCTTGCTCTTTTATTTCCTTGAATCAGCTCGGGAAGTAAACTGCCCACCGACCGTCTTCTCCACATGCAAAGTGCTTTGCGAAGATAATACGGATGTACTGAAAGGCGCGGTGACAAAGATGGGGCAAAGCCATATGCATGAGGGATACAGAGGAGACAGCTACAGACCAAGCAAATATCGAAAAATGAAGCTGTACTTTAGCCTATGTTGGAACCTTGTAGGGCCATGCAAATCACTTACAGAGTCATTATTGACGAGCGGCCGTTGCTAATTACGGGAACATTATAGGACGCAAACGCATGCCTCTGGATTTCAACTACGTTCAAGAAGACGAAAGGAAATTCACTAGCATTTCACCAACGGCTTCTTCTAGGCCGCCAGTCGAGGACTAGTCATTATGTTCAAGTCCTTTATATATTTTCAAAATGTCCTACAATGAACTCGATTGCTTTTTTAAATGTTATAAAACTGTCAGAACACAACCACCGCCTGTGTTGATGTAAAACTGCCATGAGACTAAAGAAAACATTCAGCATAAATAATAAGCTAGGGCCCGCCAGGAACAACAACACGTGTTCCCTCTGCGGAGGCTTATCTGGTCGTAGAGATTGCCCTCTCCAGTCTGTGGACCCTGTCGGTGGGCAGGGAGGGGCAGGAAGGAGCCAGCGCCCCTTGCCCCCGCTTCTCAAGTCACCCAGTCTGCAAGTCCTCAGACGCACACGCAGAGACGTTACCTTACAAAGTAGCAGATCTTCAGGCAAAGCCCCGGCGAATCCTTTGCCAAGGCGTCCTTATAGGTAGAGCTGTGGTTAAGGAAAAGGGCAGCCTCAGAAACCCGGGACGTGTCTGCTAAACCCCCCCCCGTGAAGGAAGGTACTGCCATGGCACCGGGATGCCCCCGGCCGTGAGGTGTGGCGCAGGGAGTGAGTTCTGACTGTGGGTGAACGAGCAAGCGCAGAGTGACTGTCGCCCAGGAGGGTGACCACACGGCTGCGTCTAGCCCAAGCTGAAATGGGCTACGGAAGGAGATTTTTTTTCTTCCTCTTTAAGGAGACCATTTATGAAGTCTTAAAAAGGCAAAGACCATACAAAGACACAGACCCTTCATCCGGATGAGGGAGGCCAAGAGCACATGGTTTCAATGGTGCCCGAGAGTTCTTGGTGGGAGCAGACGGCCTCATCTTTGTCCTGCTGAGAGCTAGTGGGCTTGAACCTTGCAGTTGGCAGCCCAGTGCACCCCCTCCCTGCAAACCCCCCCGCCCCCAGCTCCTCCAAGGGTCTTCGTCATGCTTCCAGTAAGTGAGGAATAATGTGTGCGGTAAAGTAGAAGTGGACGGAGAGTATGGTAGGAAGACACAGTGTCATGGTAACCAGGAACAAGAACGTGCAAACGAACACACAGCCACAGGGGAGCTCTGTAGCTGGGACGGCAAGTCAGACAAACCCACAGGAAACCCACTGCCACTGAGGTGCGTCCGATCCTAGTGAAGCTGTAGCAGCCCCATAGGGCAGAGTAGAACTGCCCCAGCCCGGGCTGTGTGCTCTGTGGAGCAGACTGCCACCGCTTTCTCCTAGGGCCTTGGCGGCTGGGAGCCCAGACCCCAACCTTGTGGTCAGCAGTCACATGCTGTGACCACTGCCTCCCTCGGGTTAGTCCTCTGAGTAATCCCGCCTACCGTCGGCGATCCCAGTCAGGGTCTGTCGGATTCTGAACGCTGCAGGAGAATGGTGCCCTTCCTCAGGAGGAGAAGATCCCGTCACGGTCATGTCTCTCGAGACACTGAGGCACTCGATGGGGCTGCCTTGTTTATCCAGGGCTCCCACGCTTGCTGCCTTTGACGGGGTGCAGTCTCACCACTTTCCTATTGCTGGACATATTTGGGGTTTCCTTCTCTGACAGGTTGCCACCTTACACTACGCTACTGTCCACGGAAAGAGACAAAGACATGCGAACTCCAACCCAGTGGTGAAGCTGGCGGGTCCTGCCATCTGCCGCAGCCAGTCGGGCTGAGGGGGATGGGGGGTGTTGGGGGGGGGGCGGTGTACTCCGCAAGCCTACGCCCACCAGGCGGCCTGATACTGTAAAAGGGGTCTTAGGCTGAGCCCTTAAGCATCTGGCCAGTTAACGGAAAGCTTAGCCATCTGAAGCCACCAGACATTCCCCAGAAGGAAGGCCTGGCGATCTGCCCAAGTAAGGATTCCAGTCCCAAACAGTGTGGGGCCACTGTCCTCGGTCACATGGGGTGGCTCTGCGTCAGCATCTCCCCCACGGCTCATAACAGCAAGACCTCAGTAACTGTAAGACAGGTCTCCGTCTCTCCCGCCAGGGTCACCACCAGGGATGCCAGGGGCATCCTTTAGAGGGGCTCTGCACACATTTATATTTTGGGAAAATTTAGAATTCATCTGGGAAAGTAACGAAAATCAGGCCCATAGTCCTGATTTTTTTTTTTAACTCGGAAGGAATTTGTGTATTTTGAAATGTGACATGCCTGTGATATCTGAAAGCACATTGGGACGATCACTTGGATGACTGCATGTAACTGGGCGGTTTTGAATGGAAGCCTTATTAAGCTGGATGTACAGCTTTGGGACATCGAAGATCATGTCCATAGTGCTGTGTATGACTTTAACCTATTAGCATTATAAACATTATTTAGAATTCAGCAAGGCATCGAAGCACTTAAAAATAATCTGTGATGCTAATTTCATAATTGTGCTTTAAAACCGAGGAAGACAGTTAACTAATTAGCATTATTCAAATTAACCAAGCATATTACAAGGCCCCTTAAAAATCTTCTCAAACACGCGAGGCTTACAGAAAGAGTAACGAGCGGTTTGCAGACTAAACGTAAAAGCCCCAGAGAAAAACTAGGGTTGTACAATTTGACATCTTAATGATTTCTAATTTAATAATTAAGATTTGAATAATTTTACTGTCTAATCTGTCCTTAAGAGCTCCAAAACGGAACAAAAGAGACATCATCTTATGTCAGTGGAGGGCACCCTCTTGAAGCTGTGTTATGAGCCTATAGGGACAGCAATTAGACTAAGGGGTGTCAGGGGAGGTGGGTACAGTGTGGTGGTGGCGTGGGGGTGGGGGTGGGATAAAAGGGAGGTGGATGTCAAGGAATCCCTGTCGAAAAGATTGGAAATGGGTTGTGGTAGCAATTGTACCATTCTACTTGACGTGATTGAAATATGGAATGATATCCGTATGAAGCCCCAACTAATAAAACCAAAGTGAAGCCCCAACAACTGGCAAATTTCATAAATTTAAATGTCCCGATGCCTGCCTTTCTTGGGTGTAGAAAGTAAATAATAAGAATGAGCTGATTTTATATCTCTTGATACCAGACCACTGAGGCAACCCATCACTTAAACCCTAAAAGATTGCAGTATCAGGTACATTCTATACAAGTGCCCCTCAGCGCCTAAATCCCCACAATCTGATCTACGGTATGTGTGGGACTTTCATTGCTGTGTAAGGGGGGAGACATAATGAACACACGTGTCTTGAGCAGTCTCACCTGGGTAAGCCCAGCGCCATCCTACAGCTGAGTGCTGAGCGTGTGGGTCACTCAAGCTATAGGGCAGAAGCCTCCTGAGGACATGAGAGCCTCTCAGCCATTACACAGGCAGCCATGTTCCAGAGTGAGTTAGAAATGGGGGAGTCACCAGAGGTGCCGCAATCTGATCTGGGGGAAACGTCACTGCTTCCTGAAAGCCTCCCACCCCACACCTCAGACTCTGAGAGTGCCTAATGGGCATCTGAACTATTCAAAACAGGCTTTTACATTCATTTCTCTCTTTCAAGAATGGAAAAATAGGAAACTTTCTGAGCGCCCTTAACTATCTGTTCTATTCCTACCAGGCCAGAGAGCAAGAACATGAATGGCAGAAAAAATGGTTTTGCTTTCAATATTTAACCTGGGTTTTTATGACAGGAAGTCTCAGTTCATACTACCGTCTTAGAATCCCTTCTCACAGCACAAGCTGCTGCTGAATCTGGGCAAAGCGGAGGGGCAGGGGCCATAGGTCCCTTCCTCGCATGACAGTTCTGGGAGAGAGAAAGTAGCATCCCGATCGTAATCCAACATTCATTGACCCCTACCAACGAGAAAACCCTAAGGTCAAGTATACTGATTAAACCCTGTGGTGGAGCACACGGAATGTGCCACAGAACGGCAGAAGGATGAAAGGTAGGTCTGCGCGGGAAGAAGTAGAGCCAGGTGATGGCGAGACTCCGTCTCATGGACTTTGGATCTGTCATAAGGAACGCCCAGTCCCTACAGGAGGACATCGCGCTTGGGGGGGGTCAGCAGAAGCGAAGGGCCTCCATGAGACTGGCACAGTGGCTCTACAAAGGGCGCAGAGACAAGGCTCATGAGGATGGCCTCCCACAGCCGGGTGGCGTTTCCGTTCCACTGTACACAGTGCTGTAAGCCGGGAGCAGCCCCAGAGGGCATCTCACCACCACACTGCGCTATACTGTCAACAAAAGAAGTTATACTCACGTTATCTATATATCTAGATCTAGATCCAGATACAAATGAAATCACCATTATCTGAGTGATAACGTGACTCAGAATCAATGCGGTAGTGACGTTCGCCATGAGATGAGACGGTGAGCAAGATCGGGCACGGCTTGTCCACAAGGTTGTTAGGAGCTGGAGGAGCCGTGGTGTCTGAAAGGGAAGGTGAAAATACAGGCAGAACTCTCGGTCGCGGAAAGAAGATGAAACCAGGCAGCATTAATGAGGCAGTCGCTGGGACGTGGGGAGGTGGTGAGCTAATGAGTTATGCTCTGAACATACTAAGTGTCTGCGGGATAAGTGCAGTGAAGAGGATTATTTCACGTGGCTCTCCTAGGCAGTTTCTGTAACTTCCACTCTGCCATCCTTTCCTGCTGGACTGGGTAAGAGAAAGCAGGGGTGTGGGCAGACACACGGAGAGGATTCAGTTGTGACCGACTGCTAACAGGGTTCATGGCGATTGCCATCCAGCTGGGGAGAAAATGAACCATCTTAGAAGCAGGGAGGGGCGACTCACTCCCAGGAAGCGAGAAGAGCCAGGAGTGGAGCACATGCTTTGGACCCTGATCCAGGAGACAGCTTTGCCATCAGAGGAGCAGCAGAGGTGAAGCAGCAGCACAGCCAGAGGCCAGAGTACGAGACAGGGTGGTGGACTTCCTAGCCTAAGGAGCAAGGAAAAGCTGAGTGCTTTGTGGAAGGAGGCTGGCTCATGGAGTGGGACACCTCCGGGTACTTAATAGGGGGAGCTGGGTTTGCTGAGTGCCTCCATAGAGCTGAGTACCTTTGCGTTGAAGCTCATAGCAGAGTAGCACGCCCTGTGGACATTTATTGGCGGCCCTAAAAGAGTTTTGTGGCATTGCCTGAGCAGGGCAGAGGACAAGCTAGTCAGCAGACCAGAGAGAGGGTTGCCTGTGGGCATGGCAGAGAAGAACCGGTCCCAACTGAACACCTGTAGTTGGAGCATTTCGCACGCACATGAATTGTATAGCCCGTTCACTCGACTAGTAAGAACGAGTCAGGAAACTGTGGCTCTTTTGGTATGTACTTGTGGCTCTGAAGTAAAATGAAAAAATGTTAAAGGCTATCACTCACTCAGATAATGGTGATTTCATTTGTTTATATATATAATTTTTTAATTCTTGGGAGGGACAGGATTGGCTCTTCCATTTCAACGATGTGCTGACCCCTAATCATGAGCATTGTCTCCAAGCCACTGCAAGTCATGACTGAACCCGGCGGCAAGCGGAGCGTGCTGCACAAGACAGAGCTTGTGGAAGTAGACTTCTGTGGAAGAGCAGCAAGTTAGTTCGACCTTGACAACGCAGCTTGAGTCACAGAAATAGAGACTTGAAAGCACAGGAAACTGGGGAATCTTAACGGAAGCAAGAGAGGGAAAGCAATGAGGACATTATCCCCAAGTTGAAGAGGTGCTCAAAGAAGACCCGAGTTGGAAAGCTGGAGACAGCCTGGCCAGCGGAGAACTGAGGGTGCAGTGCTAGTTTGGCACCCTGGAAGGGAGCATGGACAGGCAGGGGGTTGTCTTAAACAAGGACGGACACAAACTGCTGGCCTGGCACTTAGGACATCGCTGGTGATATCAGAGGATGTGAGGGCCACGGAGGAGGGCAGGAATGAGTGGGCAGTGAGGGCCTGGAGCCAGCAAGCACAGACTCTTTTAAGAAGTTTGCCTGTCGAATTTCTGCCTGTCACAACGAAGGAAGGGGAGGGACACCCGAGCATTGGAGGGAGGGACATGGATATGTTTTGGGCTTGGAGGGGGCGTTCACTATTGCAGAGGCAAAATGTAAAACTGTAGGAGCAAAGAGAAAGCTGGCGGAGTGAGACTCCATGATTGGAGAGTGTGTGGGGACTGCTGAGGGGTGGGGGGAGTGAGACTAGGGTGACCATCTCAGGCATCATTTACTATGTAGGCCAACAAATCATCCCCACCCCCCAGGGAGGGCTATTTAACCACTGACGCTGTTTAGAAACGTCAGTACGTGGAGTCCCTCAATAACAGGCAGCCTCGGAGCTGGTTTGATCAAAGCTTGAAGGCCTTCCCATCATGACCTGCCTCTGATTCCACGGACTTTCCTACTGCAATGTCCTTGGAGATGAGAAGTAAGGATGTGTAAGCAGATGGAGAGAAGAGGTTCAGAGAAGAGATGATGGTTTTACGGGGTTTGGGAGTTCCAGATGGTGACAAGGAGGCCTTGGGAGAGTGGCAGAGGATTAGAACAGCCACCAGTCATGACTCAGTACCAGGGACCCTGAGCCTCAGGTGCTAAACCGTCTCCTCTTCAGGACCTGGGCTGACAGTCATCAGGGAGAGGGAGAAGACAGGTGGCACGTTCTTCCCCGCTATGCCATTCACACCCCACAAGAAGGTGGGCAGCCGGCAGGGCTTGCTTGGCACATTGTCACCGTCTCCACCAGCAGCACCCCGGGACACAGGTTCCCCAGACCCCGGGAAGCTTGAGCAGCCGCGCAGGAGAGCCAGGGCCAAAGCTGCCCCTGGAGTCATGCCTGGGTCCTCACCAGTGTGCGCAGGATGGACACACAGCTGGATGCCCAGCCAGGAAAGACAGCTTTGCCAGCAGCAGGTGCTGCAGGAGCTGGCATTGCCATGTTGATTTCTTTGGAACAATTAGCACCAGCAACAGTCCGACCGCCAATAGAAGACGTGTGCATGAGCCCCGGGTCCCTCCTCCCCTCCTCCTCTCCCCTCCTCCTCTTATTTCTGGAAAGGACCCAGGCACCCATTTGCCACTCAGGGTTCCTGGCAACTAATGAAACGAGAAGCGAACTGCCAAGGAAGTTTGCCAGCGACGCAGATGGCAAGCTAACCTTTGAATGACTTCGCCCACAAGGTGCCACTTGGGGATGCCCCGCCCCCCCCACGCGAAAGGATATAGGGCGATAACTTTCTGCAGCAGCTCCGCCGAGGAGATGAGAATCCGGTGCATGGTCAGCATGACTTGCAGCAGCTGGCTACTTCGACACAGGTTTCCATCTGCATCTGAAGACACAAAGAGCAGCCTCTGGGTTAGGCGGGACACCTGACAGCCAGCCGTCCAGGACTTGCCGCCTCTGCGCCAGCCAGCGCTCCCTGCTGTGTTTGTCTCCTCTGCTGCTCTGCCCTCCCCTCCCCTCCCCTGCCCCGAATATCCAGTGTGGTGCTCACTGACCGCCACCACCACCACCTCCCGCCCAGAGGGGCTCACGTCTCGGAAAAGGAAGGAAACTGGCAGCAGGGCCCCGGGTCTTTGTGGACAGCAGCTGCAGGCCCAGGTGTTGTGGGGCTAAACGTTCATGTAACTGAGAGTGGCGGGTGACCTCCTGATGTCAGAGTGAAAAAGATAATTTGGGGAACCGCAGCCCCCAGTGTTAATTACATGTGTACGTTTTAACACATGAGCGCATGAATACATTTCGAGGCCTTCCCATGCCCTCGGAAGGGGCTCGTGTTAATGAGTGGCCCTGCTTTGTAAGCTTCTGTCGTTTCATGCACAATACCAGGGACTTCTACACGTTCATAGGTAAGTTCCGTTTTCTTCAATTGCATTTTTTCTCCACCAACATGTTGAAGCTTCCTCGTATTACTCTGCTTGGAAATGAAGGAAGACTGGGGGGCAAACGTGACATTTGAAACTTGTTGGTGGGTTCCAGTAATCAGGCAGACTCACGTCAGAGCGCGTGGTGAGCTAGGTTTCGTAAATCCCAGCAGGCATCCAATAGGATGCATTTCATATACTGACCTTGGGCATCAAGAGCGCCCCTGGAGAAGTTCTTAAATTCTTTTCAACCTTAATGGCAAGAAAGGCCACTGGCTGAACTGGCTCCATCATGCTTTTTCTTCCCGGACTCATTGATATCGTCTCCTGTTTACAGCCACCTCCCCCCAGCTGTCCCCTCCCCCAACCCTTATTCTATTTGCTGCCCCTATAGGTTCATCAATCCTGGATTTCATATACCGAAAAACAGAAAAACATATACCACAACTTCAAGAGGATGACCGCCAATGACATGAAAACTCTGAGATAAACCCTAATACGACCAAACAAAAACAAAACAAAACTAAATACAGAAAATGTTGAAAACCAGACCAGGTCAGCGTGCACCAGATTGGGAGTGGGGTGTGGATCAAAGGGCAAAGTTTTAATGGTTCAAGTCAGACTTATCCCCTTGATTTACTCTACTCATCTGTAGTAAGATATATATTATTTGGGCAAACCTGTGACGGATATTCTCAGTGATTAGTTTTGTAAGTTTTCCTACCCCTCAACTTTACCAAGCATGGAGTCCTTTTCCAGGGACTGGTCTCTCCTGATGACATGTTGAAAGTATGGGGAAGAAGGGGGAAAAAAAAAGAGGACCTGATGCAAAGGGCTTAAGTGGAGAGTAAATGCTTTGAAAATGATTAAGGCAAAGAATGTACGGATGTGCTTTATACAATTGATGTATGTATATGTATGGATTGTGATTAGAGTTGTATGAGCCCCTAATAAAATGTAAAAAAAGAAAGTATGTCAGAACTAAGTCTTGCCATCTTGCTTCTAAGAAGCACTCCGGCCTTACTTCTTTCAAGACCGTGTGGTTTGTCCTTTTAGCAGTCCGTGGTGCTTTCAATGTTCTTCGCCAGCACCACAGTTCAAGTGCATCGGTTCTTCTTCGGACTCCTTACTCAATGCCCAACTCTCACATGCATGTGAAGGAATGGAAAATACCATGGCGCAGGTAAGCCCCATGCATCCTCATCCTCAAAGTAACATCCTTGCTTTTCAATCCTCTAACGAGGCCTTGTGCAACAAACTTACCTCATGCAATGAGTTGTTTAGCTCTTGACTGCTACTTCCTTGAGCATTGATTATGGATCCAAGTAAGACAAAATTCTTGACAACTTCTATCTTTTCTCCATTATCCTGAAGTTACCTATTGGGTCAGCTGTGAGAATTTTGGTCCTCTTGACACTGAATCAAGAAGTCATGGATCCACACTGAAGGCTGTAATCCTTGATCTTCACCCGGAAGTGCTTCAAGTCTTCCTCACTTTCAGCAAACAAGGCTGTGTCACCTATATACCACAGGTTGCTAATAAGCCTTTGCGATACTACTTTCTTCTTCATATAAGCCAACTTCTCTGGCTTATATTTTTGTTGTACATACAGGTTGAACAAGTCTGGTGAGCTACAACCTTGACATACACCTTTCATGATTTTAAACCATGCAGTATTTCCTTGTTCTTGATCCATGTACAAGTTCCTCATGAGCCCACGTGGTCTGGAATTCCCATTCTTCTCAAGGTTATCTCTAGTTTACTACAGTGCACACAGTTTTTGCACAGTCGATAAAACACAAGTCATCTGTATTGCACTTTAAACTAAATGTTAATATGAAAATAATACTTTATAATCTATCAAGGGGTCACGAGGGTGGAGGCAGGGAGGGAAGGGGATAAAGGAGGAGCTGATACTAAGGACTCAACAGAAAGTAATTATCTAGAAAGAATGATGGCAACATTTGTACAAATATGCCTGATTTAATTGATGTATGGACTGTACCAAGAGTTGTAAGAGCCCCCAATAAAATGACCTTTCAATAAAAAATAAATAAAACAAATGTTTAAAAGGCTATTCATTTTATTATGTTCCACATATGTGCATGAAAGGCTAAATGATGAGCCTAGTGTAGTTGGGCTTGGATTAGATATCTTGGTTCAGGCGTAGCCGATGACCAAAAGTCCTTCTTCATGGTACGGTATCACTTAGCCTCCCACCCATCACCAAATCTACCAACTCAATTTCATTCTACCAACCCTCTCTCTGCTGGCCTGCCTACCATGGAAGGCTCTTCAGAGCCCATACTTCCCTGTGTTCTAGGTCTGCTGCTTTCCCAGGGACCAAAACACCCCCAAACTACTTCCATGGAGCCAGTTGTAACTCATGGTGACATACAGGACTGAGTAGAATTGACCCACAGAGTAGACTTGTGGGTTTCTGAGACTCTTGACTCTTCATGGGAGTAGACATCCTCTCCAGATCCCAGGGGCCAGGATTCTGAATTCATCCACTCTCTGCCTTCCAATCTCATATTCTCTCTCTGCACATTTGCTTCCATTGGCATTTAAGTATGCCCCAGAATCTCCAAAGTAAAACACCAAAAATTAAAATAATTCTCTCTAGTTCTCTATTTGTTCCCCTTTCCAGCAAAATCTCATTGTCAATGATTTAATTCTCATCGACTTTTCAGTCATTGACTTCTGTCCCCAACATTTTATTCCATCTTTAATTTTCAAGGTCTTCAAATAGCTCTAAACTGCCAAAGTCAAGACCCCCCACCCCATGTTCGCATCTTCATGAAAATGGCATCAGCCCAACATCCTCCTCTCTCTCCCCCTTCCCCTCCGTTCCTCCCTCCCCTCCCCTCCACCAGCCCCCTCCCTTTCCCTTCTGGAACAATTTCTTCCCTTGGCTCCCAGGACACTGCCTGCCCCCGGTCCCTCCTGCTTTCCTTCTGTCTCCGCTCGCTCTGCTAAGATGTTACTTGTCAGAGTTCTCCATGGCTTAGCCCTCGTTGCACCTCTTTCGTTCAACATCCTCCGTGAGCTCATCCAGGCCACTGGTTAAAATACTATGGAGATGCTGACCGCTGTTAAGCTTCTATTTTCAGCCCCGCGTACCAGCTTGATTAACATGTCCAGCGGTGTCCTTACTATATCCAGTTAGATGTCTAAGTGGCATTCCAAACAGGCATGTTTACATTTCACGTATACAAACAAAACTCTTGGCTTCTCCTTTCCCCCAGCTCTCTGGCCCATCCCACTGCCAGGCTTCCCCACTTTAGGAAATGGCAGCAAGAGCCGTCCTCTCAGTTCCCCACATGAAACCACGAGAGCCACCCTTGTTGACTTACTTTCTTCCACACCCAGCCCGTCAGCAAGTTTTGATTCTACTTCTACGGTTTCTCTCACGCCTGCCCATCTTTCTGTCTTTGCCATCACCTTACTTGTCATTGTAGCTGGTACAGGACGCCATGGCCTAATCTCCCAACTTCCACTCTGGGTCACCTAATCTGCTCTCCACGGCCAGGAGGGAGCTCCTATGACCAGGTCATAAGCTTCACAGACGTGTTTTTAAGGAACACTTGTGTGAAACTATGTGATAAGCGAGAGACTGTCGAAAATGTGTTGAGTCTGCATCCCAGTGTTCCGATGAATCATGGACATGGTCTTAGGCTTATTTGGCATGTCCGTCTTGGACCTAAGACTTATGACCCCCTCTTTCCTCTGTGGCTAGCATCTTCTCGTGGACAGTCATACGTAAGGCCAAGGGGCTTGGGATGATTGTGGCTGAAATAAAGATCAAGTCATGAACGAATTCAAGGGACTAAAAGGTTTACAATGGAAAAGAAAAGGCTCAGGGGACACTTACAATATCTCAGATAATTGAAGCGTAATTTGTGGGAAAAGGTTTGGACTTGCTCTGTGGGGGGTCCCTCCTGGCAGAACTCGAGTTGATGGCCCCAAAGGGAAGCACTCTCGCCACAGGCGCATTGAAGAGGCAGCTGGAGAGCGGCATTTAGGGATCATTATTAAAACTGGTAGAGCACGGTCGTTTATTAAAGCCAGTTAAACAGCAAGGGCTGCGCAAACCACATGAACAGTATGATTTCTACGTCTCGCCACCCTGCCAGGTCCGTACTGCTCACGCTCTCTAGCTGAGGCAATGAGAGTTGAGCAGGATGGGCTGAGGAGCTAGGATGTGGTCTCTCATCTGCTGGAGTCCAGCATCCCTGCCCCTTCCCTCCTACCCAGCTGCCAGGATGGGAGGTTCGAGGATCGAGTGATGGGGTAGGGGTTGGCTAAAGCTGAAGAGCTTCCAGGTCTCCACCAGGCCCCTGGGGTGCTGGGTTGGAGCCAGTGCCCATTTGGCAGAGTAGCTTCTGTTCTTTGGTGATTGCTGAAAACTTGCGTAAGCCTTGGTCGATCGAGCTTGCTCCAGCTAAGAACCAAGGGTGCTGCATCAAGGGTCACATCAGATTCACACTTTGCTGGCGCCTGGCACCTTGCTTCAGGGGCCCTTCCCATGGTGGGGCTGCTCAGTGCTCGCAGGCACTCTGTGGACGTGAGAGCTGGCCAATGGTCAGACGGGGGGAGGACTCACTCAGTGGTGGGAGGCCGAGCAATGGGTGAGGGAAAGAGCAGAGAGAACCCCCCCCCCGCCTCTGTCTGAGAGGGACAGCACGCCATTTCCCGCCCCTTTATAGTTCTTCTTCAGCTGCACAATGCCTGGCGGGTGCTCACATAGTACCCTCTCCCACAGGGTTCCCCTGACCCCCCACCCCAGATCCTCTGGCCTGCAGACGACCTGCTTGCTCCTCCTCAGGGGCCAGCCTCTCCTGTAAAGCCAGGTTCTCAAAGTGGGTGATCCAAGGGCCTCTCTCCACTTCCAGGGCGCTGCTGTGTTTTATTTAGATACAATCACTGTGAGCAGATTTAATTACTCTAGTGAATAATTTCATTTTGTTCGCCTCTTCAGGCACAGAGAAATGTAGGGTGTCTTGCTACAAATTTGAGTAAATCAAATGTGCAGTGGAAAACAATATGTCATTCCCCTCCCCCCCCCTCCATTCCTGCCTGGCTTTCCTTACACTTCCGGGAGAGTCTTTAAAAATAAAAAACAGGTTGGAACCTTCGAGCAGTACAATCTGTCCATTTTTGCATTGGAGAGCAACAAAGGCAGCTAGAGAAGTTACACCAGGCGAAGATCCATCCAACCTGTGGACCGTCTGTCCCACGGAACAAACAGAAATGTCCCAGGGTCTCCGGACAGCCCCTCCTCTGGGAGCCAACAACCTGTCTCCCATGGTTAGACTCCGTGCTGGAAATAGCTACATGTTATGAACCTTGAGATCTCCCAGGGGAATGACTTCAGCCTGCTCCTACCCCAATCTTCTATTCAGCGCCTCTATGTACCCTCCCCCTTCCCAGCGCCCCCATGAGAGGATATAGCTCCTTCACGATTCTGTGTAGCAATTTTTCATTCTATTTCTGTTAAAATTGTTCATGACACCATTGAAAAGGATGGGTGGCAGAAGGGACTGTTGCTGCCGACAAGTCAATTTTTCAACAGAGTTGAGGGGACCGAGGTAAAAGCTGCCCCTGGCCTGCAACACAAGGGATCCAGGATAGATAATCCCTCCAGGGGCAACAAGGAGAGCAGAGATGCCGGAGGATTAGGGCAGGGTGGGGGTGGGGAAGGGGGAATCATCACAAGGATCAATCTAGAACCCTCTCCCAGGGAGAGGAACAACAGAAAAGTGGGGGAGGCGTGATGGGGGATGATGTATGATATGAAAATAATAATCTATAACTTATCAAGGGTTTGTGAGGGAGGATAGGTGGGGGAAAGAGGGGGCAGAAATGAGGAGCTGATATTGGGGCTCAAGTGGGAAGAGAATGCTTTGGAAGTGATGATGGCGGCATATGTGCAAATGTGCTTGACACGTTGGGTGAATGTGTGGATTGTCATAAGAGATGCAAGAGCCCCAGTAAAAGTATTTAATACAAATGAATAAAAATAAAAACGGTTCCTGGGGGCGACTAGCTGTCATCTTTGCAGGGGTACCCCGACAGGTCTTTTCTCCTGCCGAGCGCTGGGTGGGTTTGAACCACCAACTTTTCCATTAACAGTCAAGTGCTAACTGCGGAGCTGCCAGGGCTCCTTGTATGGTGCAGTCCCAGGCACTGAGGGAAAATTGAAGAGCTATTAGGAAACCCTTGTCACCAGTGAGCTCAGATCTCCCTGGGGAATAAGGCACATATTCAAGATGCCTAATGCTATCACGTGCCAATGTTTCTGGGAGCGGCACCTGGCAGCCACGCTGAGTGACGACTGGGCTTGGAGGAGGAGGAGCAGGGAGCTGGGTTGGTTGAAGAAGGATCTCTGGTATCTGTGGCAAGGTGATTTACAATGACAGACACAGCAGGCCATCCGGTCCAGCCTTGGCCTCTAAAGTGGCCCCCACACTCTTCACCTCCTTCCCTTGGCCGAGTCTTTGGAGAGGTGCTAATCTTTCTGACACTCAAAATCCTGCGAGAGCAAGCTGGAAAACGTGCTCCCCAGGCCCTGCTTCTTGCTTCTGGGAGTTGGGGGCCACTCTCCTGTGGGGTTTGCCTTGGAGAGGACTCCTTACAGAAGAGACATGGAACATGAACACAGGCACCCCGCAGCAGAGAGAGCAGCTCCAGGACAGGGTCCTTTCTTCCCCTTGGCTTCGGGGTCCATGGCAATCTGGTGGCTTGTGAGGGATCCTGGAGTGTTTCTGTTGTGGTGGTTTCTGCGTTTGATAAGGTGTCCGCAGGTGCAAGAGGGGTGGGTGTGTCTGTGAAGGAAAACTGGGGTAGTCCAGGCTTCGAACTCCCAGAGCTGCTTCTACCACAGCAATGTACACCAGGTAACCAGCACCACTGTGCCTTTTGTGTGCATGCAGTCCCTCACAACTGGGGGGGGGGCCAAGAACCCCCATAAAGGGGGTGGTTTGCACGGGGTTAGATTGCAGATCACAGGCAAGTTTGAGAACCAGGTGGCTACAGTGGAGGGCTGGTAAGAGTTAATACCCAGGTCTCTAGGCCGAGTGTGGGGAGGACGCTAAAACACAGTATTTGTATATGGTTGTGGTCTAAACACTCCCACGGTGGCCAATTTCACGCCACCACTGAGTGTAGGGCTGGGGCGATGCTCACAGCCAGCAGGCCTGAGGTTGAAAGAGTTGTCGCTCTCTTGGTTCTCTGCTGCCGTCCCTCCTACCTGGCTGGTCTGTTCCCTGGTGCTCCTAAACCCGCCTGACTCCTCACCTTACTCTCATCCCATGGCCCCTGGGCCTCGCCTGGCGACTGGGCAGATCATTCAGACCGACAGAATCCTCCGGAGGGGAGATGGACCCCAAGGGAGAATCCTCTCCGGGATAACTTCATTGCAACCGTGACTTCTTGGAAGCTCCCAGGTCCTTGTAAATCTAGCCCTGTTCTTGTTCCCTCTGGGATAAGCTGGTATATCAAACCTAGGCTGCAGGTGCCTGCAATGCGAATGAGAAAGTACCTAAGAAGAATGTATATATGAGTGTATATGTGTGTGTGTGTACACACACACACACACACACACACACACATAAAAACCATAACCAAATTCGCTATCATCAAGTTGATTCTCATAGCAGCCTGTGAGTTTGCAAGATGGCAATTCTTTATGGGAGCACAAAGCTGGTGGTTTCAACTTGACCTTGAGGTTAGCAGCCCAGTGAGTAACCGCTATACCACAGCATGTGTGTGTGTGTATGTATATGTTAGAATATACGTATGGGCACATGTGTGTATATGAATTTTTAAAGTTCTGAGTTACTCAATGATAATTTTTTCAATATTTGCAATGGCTAGGGAACACTATGCCATGGTCAAGTCCATGAGCCTCAATGGAATGGAGACCTGTAGCAGACCTTTAAGCAGAGTTCTGCCCAAGTGGGGAACAGGGCCGATGTGTGTCTTCCCTTGGCCAGCTTCCACCCAGCCTTCAAGGGGCGAGACAGTGGTTCAACAGCTGAGGCCGGGGACACGAAGAAGGGAACCCCCCTGGGGAACCTAGATAAAGTGCTTTAATCCATGCAGGCCTCCCTCCACTCCTAGCCCAGAGAGGACAAGAAGAACCTGTACTTCCTCCTCCCATTCTATTGGTGCTTGTTCACTGCCGTGCCAGGGGCTCGCCAGGCTCGGCGGGGAAAGTTCCCAGAGTGGCCCAGCAAGAAGGAGGGACGGACTCCTCAGCAATGGAGGCCATCTAGATAGACACGTGCACACACCCTGACCCGGCGGCGTGAAACAGGTTAGTGGAGGGAGAGCCATGCTTTTCTACTGAGGACCTGCTACCACTGTATTTCCAGCCTCTGCCAGATCAATGGCTGCTTCACCTGCGTTGAGCCAAACAGCTCTGGAGGAGTAGGGGGCAGGGGCTCCGTTCTAAGGATGTAAAACCCACAGCCTTGAGCCTTGGCCATGGCCACAGGGATGGTAAGTGGTGGCAAGGCATTGGGGTCGGGCCCCCTGGCCTCCAGCTCAGGCTTCTTCCTTTTCGCCTGCTGCCGCCGTCTTGGCATTTTTTCGAGGATTAGGAGGCTAGTGGGATAAAGACTGTGGTTACGCTGGGAAGGGCTCGAACTTTTGGCCCAGCGTGCTGCAAGACTGCACCCGTTACCCATGTCCCCCTCGTCTCTTTTTCTCCCTAGGAAACCCTACAGCCCTCAGGGCCAACCTAGCTCTTCTCATTCGAATGATGCCACTAGATGGCACTAGCTCCTGGGAGCGGCCTCTGGCTCGTGGCAACCTCGCCTGCGCAGAGTTGAACCGCGCACCAGTTCTCAAAGGTTGCTTTTTTGGGGAAGTGATCCGTGGGTCTTCCTCTCAAGGCAGCTCTGGGTGAACTCCAGCCTTTTGGGGAACAACCTCGCGCGTTCAACAGTTGTACCTCACAGGAAAGCAATTGCTCCCTGAACTCTAACCCCCCCCCCCCCCCCCGGGAGAGCCCAAGTCCACTGCGCTCCGTGGCATCAGCACGAGGCCAACAGGATGAGGACCATCTAACCAGGGCACCACTGGAAGCCAGAGAGCTCCACAGTCAGTGGCCACATGGATAAAACCCGAGAACTCGCAGGCCCTGCGCTTCCCCGATTTTTCTCTTCCTGCGGCAGAAGTGGTCCCCACTCTCGAAGCCAAATGAGGTACCAAGAGCAACACAGCTCCGGGGGCATGGCTCTACTTCTGAAGCATGAAGCTCTATGCAAAGAGGGACCTAGATTCCTCTGGATGGGCAACTGTAATCTGCAAATGCCTAACCAAGCACATGAATTGCCTGCAGTGAAAGATGGTTTCGGCTTTCTTGTCCTTGCCGAGCAAGGTAGACTGCCTTCCTTCAGGAGGGCTGTCCTAAGCCAGGCCTGTCACTTCTAGAGAACCAGGGCCTTAAGATGTCCAGAGGGGGAAGTCGTCTTCTTTGTAAACCGGACACCGCTCTGTGGGTCGAGTAGGGGTTGGGGCTATGAACTAAAAAGGCGAGCGGAGGGAAGTCCTGGGACACCCATTGATTAGACTCCATTCAAGAGTTTCCTCTGGAAGGCGATGCCAGCTGAGCACCTCCAATGGCTGGTTCTCCTAGTGCTCCCACAACTCCCTGGGACAACCGAATGAGCTGGCTGGGTCGTTCTGCTGAAACCTAATTCCTGGATGAGTTGTGCTTTGTTCGACCCAAGCCTCCTTGGTTCATAAATGTTGACCACTCATCCTTGTAGCACCCCAGGAATGTGCCAGGCCGGGGAAACCAGTGATGGGCCTGACCAGCTTCCTGGGGGAACTCAGAGAGCTGCGGAGAGGTAGCCTGGATGGGGCTGGTAAGGTGGAGTTGGCCCCCCCAAACGAGCCACACACACACACACACACACACACACACACACACACGGTTAGGGAATCTGGGGCAATGTTCTGACCTTGTTCTCTAGAGCACATTCCGATTGCTTCAATCTTGTCTGTTTTGCATATTTTTGAACAGGCAAAATCAGTCCTAAGAAGCGACTCGGGGAATTCCCCAGTAATCAAATAGGGCCTGTCAGAAGTATTGGTCACCATGAACTCTGTCTTCTTCAGAAGTTTTTAATTTTCCTTCTCTCCATTTGTGACTTGATCTTATCGGACCTCCAAGCTCGATGAACCTCATTCCATGGCTTGACAGGGTTGTAGCTGACCGAAAATGTCAACCTGCCACATCCAGTCTCAGCACAAAGGGGGCCCTGCACCGTGCACGCCGTCCTCTGCTTGTAACTCTCCTCCACGCACGGTCGTGCACAGACACAGCACATCGCCATGTATGGTAACAGTAAGGGAGGTCTTTTTACAACCAGAAGCTATTCTGAAAGTCTCCCTTCCCCTGCCCTTCGGTTGTCACGAGGAGTAGATTAAACACATGAGAATCCACTCACACGTGATGAGCTAGGCTTCTTTCTCTTGCCGGGTTCTCTGTAAATTTACTACCCGCAGACTCGAGCTTCACCCTCAATATAGTCTTAGGCTATTTCAGATTGGGAAGGTGACGTTTTTCATCAGCTGCTTCACGATACGTGTGACCCACAGAGTGGTGGCCATCGTGCGCTGTCACAAGAGCTGTGCCAATGAGATTGACCTTGGGGGTGTCTGTCAGCTTGCCTCATTTCATGGCCGAGTTGGTTCGTGGCCTTCCAAGGTTCCTTCTGAGGCTGGACTTCTAGTGACCCCTTTCCTCAGGTAGTCAAGACAGAAGGCTCTCTGAGCATGGACTGAAGAACTAGGGAGCGAGTCTGCCTGTAGACCTGGGACCAACACTGAAGGAGCGAGCGGCAGACGCAGGTCCGGGGAGTCTATTACTATCTGAAGGGGAGGAGAAGCATCTGCTCACTACTTACTAGCAGCCGAGAGCCAAATAAGAGAAGGATTGCAAAACACCCCAAGGAATGAGCTGGTGCTGGGGCACGTACGATGCTTTACAAAAATATCCAACATGCAATATTGAAACGCACAGTGTCGTTACCCATGGGGAGATGAAAGGGACAGGGAGATGCAGTGGATAGTGGTGTAAATGAAGTGTCTGGCCAGAAGAATGACACCTGCTGTCATTTATCGATTAGCTCCTGTCCGCCACTTCACAGTTATGAAGATAGTAAAACATCTGTGCAACTGTTTTGTACACGAATGATGCTTGTCAGGCAGTAATAAATGCCAAGAGGCGAGGCACCAGTAAAATGGGCTGTCGTGGTTAAGATGTATCAACTTGGTAGGGCTGTAATTCTAAATTTGTAAGGATATAGTCACCCTCCATCTGGTGATCTCAGCTGGTCATCCTCCATTTTTACAGTAACACCGACTTTCACGTAGCGACCTGATCTTTGGAACCTAACCATGTTGCTAAGTGAGAAGTGGGCGACCTGCTACTCAGTTTGATCTCTCTCTCTCCTTCCTGTGCACTGGGCCCTTTTTCAAGCCAAACCAAACCCCTTTGACATACCGTTGCTGTTTGACAAATAACACATGCAAAGAGGGGTGGTGGTAAAATAGCTTGCCCAAGTTCATTCAGCCTAATAGGACAGAAGTGGAATTTGAACCAAGGTCATCCAGCTCTGGGATGACCCTCAGCATTTCTAAACCTTGATTTGGTCACTTGCAACATGAGAGTTTCAGACCGCCCTACCACCTCCCTTCTAGCAGAGAGAGAATCCAGCTATCAGGTAAGATGAGGAAAACACTTGGAGATCTTTGGGAGTGACAAGCTCCTGACTCCAATCCAAACCACCGTGATGCTCCTGGGTCCCAATGTCTGGGCTGCCCGCCAATCATGAGTTAGGCACAGAACACGTTCCCTCTGTTCCTGACGCATGACTTGCACTAGTGCTTTGCTGGCATAGCCTGTCATTGCCATGTTCATTCTTTTAGGAGTGAGGGGAGCAGCTAAGGGGATGTGACCTGAGAAAAGCAATAAAACTGATTACTGGTGCCTGGGCTTGAGTTTTTGGGTTTTGACTCCAACCTTATTGGGTCCATCCCCATGTCTCTGGCCCTGATCATTGTGCAGACAAAGGCGTTGCTTCCGTATTGGAGGGCTTCTGAGGCTGACCTTTCACGCTCCTAAGTGAGAAAACTGGGAATGAGAATCCCCACCGTAGTTGGAGCACCTACTACAGATCTGATACTGCCCTGACAGTGTTAGGTTCATTCTGTCATTTTCACTACAATCTGCATGTTTTCTAACAGATAAAGAAAAGAGATTTAAGCAAAGGGAAGTCCTTTGTCAGTGGTTCCACAGCTAAGGGACAACACATGATCATCCTGGTTATCCCATCCTCTGGAATCTCCACTTGCTTTATGACTCATGCACATGGATTCTTCCCCTGAGTCTCCTTCCCACCCCCACCCCCCATCTCTCTGCAGTCTCCAGTAACCTGTTGTGTCATTTTAAATTAGGATTTATGTGGAAGCTTCAAAAGGCTCATGGGAACATGGAATCAGAACAGAACAGAGCTTCCCCACCAACTTTTGGAAACCCACTTGTGTAAGAGCAGAGACATTGATACAAAATAAACCCCAAACACTAACTTGGGGCGCACACTATGAGGGAAGAGTTAAATGTCTTTGGAAGGGAGCAGCAGAGAAAGATCGGTAGCCTCAGAATTTGGAGGGACATGTGGGGGAATGGGGAGAATGAACATGTCTTAGGAAATGAAGCATAAAAAAGTCAGACTGCTCAAAGGCCAAGGAAAGAACTAAGATTTTGATGTTTCCTCTGAGGCATGTTAGTGTGCCTGGCACTTAGGGCCATTTACACATCAGGGCCGAGCAGCCCCTTGGCGTTCCATGATAAGTAAATTCGAGGTGTCCGGATATCTTGAGGGATTCTGGATGCTCAGGTCACTGCGCAATAAACGTTAAGGGTATGTAAGTGACACTAAAGCGCTAAAAGCCTTCCTGGAAATACTTGGATCCTCTTTTCTAAAACTACTGAAAATTTTATATTTTCCAGGACAGAAAAGCTAAGAGACAATGCTTACAGCATCTAATTGCCTGAGTTTCCGTGGGATCTAACAGACTGAATTCAAGATTTCTCAAATTTGTTGTGTTCTTCTCACCTCAAGGTCACAGTACCTCGGTTTTCGTGGGGAGCCTTCAATGGGCAGAACTGCACTGGAGAGGGCCGGGGGCAGGACAACCAACTCCCGCATGTTTGTAGGCTGGAACCACCGCCAACAGCCCTGCCTCTCACATGCTGACACTGGACACGTACTTTCACACGCATTACCTCACCTGACCACCACAGGGACTTCGTGAGGTGGACAGGGACGACAGTAGATTTTTGAACAACATACGGGTAGTGGCATGGACTCCTTTGCATGGTTGATAGTCTGTGTATAACATTTCACTTCTCCAGAACTTAGCCTCTTGTTGGCCAGATGCCTTACTTACTGATAACTCTTGTGTGTGTATGTGTAAATGAACCTACACAGTCCAAACTCATGTTGCTCTAGGGTTAACTGTCTGTTCATACTGGTAGACATGTCAGGGGAGGAAACTGAGGGTTAAGATGTGGATGCTGGTCAAGCGAGAGAAGAAAAATCACAGCCAGTTACTCTCTAGCTCAACAGCAAGCCCATTAGGGGAGTTCGGACACAGCTTCCACCGCTGTCGGCTTGACTTTTATGCTTAGCTGCAAAGTGGAAGGTGAATCACAGGTCAGCGTTGGTCATGGTGAACCGGAGCTCACAGAGTACATGGCTACAGGGAGGAGCAGCTGCGGGACTTCCCTCCCACGTCGGTCACTCACCTGTGGAACAAACTCAGACGCCCAAATGTATACAACATCAGCAAGGAGGGCGGCTTAAGACTGGGAAGCACTCGCCTTCACCTGCTTAGCTATCGCAGCAGGGGGGTGTGTGTTTGTAAATACTGCTATTTCATTTTTTATTCCTCCTAAGAACTAGCCAACCCACCTGCCCTTGAGCCTACTGTAAGAGATTTAAGTAAACTTACAGACCTGTAGCCAGTCTAGAGAGGTCTGGGGGTTTCAAGGCTTCCCTCAAGTCATATGTTTTTATCTCTTTAACCCTCACCGTTCAGTACACTGAGCCTCCCAGATTTGTGCAGGGAACATAGGAAAGAGCTATTAAGGTTCTAGAGACTTAATTCAATATTTTTCTATCTATATTGCCCACTAGTCATTTGAAGGAATGAAAAATCACAAGTAGAGTTTATAGCTTTACAGGAGTTTTTTGGTTTTTGTTTTTAACTGATAAGACTTAGTGACAACAGCCCACAGACTCTATGGAGTGTTTTAGGGGATGAATTAATGGTGTGGTCTCTTAGAATGATCCTGTCCAGGCATCTCCAGAAGCAGATAATTACGTTAAACCTAACTGACTTTTCAAGACCTCTTTGGGGCCACAGAGAGAGGACAAACCCTGAGTCAAACGCTCATCATTGGCAATAATTGAAGGGCGAGTCCAGAGCCGGCAGCTTGGTACTCATCGTATCTTCTGGAAAACAGACAGCACATTAGAGGCTGGCCCCAACAGAGCTCACTGTCTGGCCTGAAGTGCCTGGGACTGGAGGTAAGCACTGAATTCACCAGTACAAGTTTGGATGCAACAAATTTGGGACCTGTGGCACTCATGGGGCCGGTGGGGGGGGGGGGGAGAGGAGGGGGCGGGTGTGAAGAAGCCCTTATGCATGTGGCATTAAATAAACGAATGCAAAATTAACTAAAATCATGAATTGCCCATCGCTACAAAGACAGACTCACAAACGATAATGCCGGGGCATTTCTTGTTTTCCCAAGTGCCCTGATTTACTCACTGAGTCAATTCCAACTCATAGCAACCCTATAGGGCAGGGTCGAACTGCCCCTGTGAGTTCCGAGACTGTAACTCATTACAGGAGTAGAAAGTCTCATCTTTCTCCCTCAGAGAGGCTGGTGGTTTTGAACTACTAACCACCATATAACCACCGTACCACAAGCGCCCTGGGTTTCCCTTGAGAAGGAGGGTGCAGCCCGCGAGAGCACAGAAAGAGAGACCTTGGCTGGGGTTCAGCTCTAAGAGTGAGAAGACAGCAGCTGTAGTCCTCTTTCCGCCTGCCCACTGACATGCCCACGTGCCAGGTGGAGACTGGAGCTTTCCCACTCTCCCTGCCTGCTGGACCACGCGGGTTATTCCATTACCAAGACGCTGACACTCTGCTTCAAGACCGTCTCCTGTAGGCCTTACTTTTTTTGTCCGATTAACTGAGCCACTGTTGTCCACCGATTCAAGCTACAGCCTGGTTCTATCTTCGGCTTGAAAATATTAGCAAAGACCCTGGCATTCTTCCCAGACCTTTGGCCACCCTCTGCTCCAAGCAGACGACATGGCCTCTCCAACGTCAGTGCCCACATCCCATGAAGTCTGCAGAAGAAACTCCAAGATACCAGATGCCGCATCCTCTGGTTTCTGCTGGGTCTCTCGTCTGTTACAGAGATTTCCACAGAAAGTTAACTAATAAATGTTTCCCTTTGTTTCTGAAAGTAAGGCTTCTTTTCAACAAAAACCATCTCATTTTCCTCACAATTTAAAAAGAAAAAAAGAGAATTGCTCACACCTCAAATGCTAAATTAGTGAAAACCTTCTGTGTTGTCTTCAATCATTACAGTTGCAACCAATCCTGGTTATTATAATGAACATTTAGCATTAGAAAGAACTGGGTAATTGCTCTTCTCCTCCTCTCGCGATGTCTTTAATTTCTCATTAGTATCATTCTGGTTGCCAAGCAACCTTCACTTTTACGTCCTATATTTGAAGAGAGCATGACAGAAATGTTCTTGTAACTAAATTTCCCTTAGGACAGAAAAACAGTGTGGTACCCGAACACACCTCCTTATCAAAACTCACGTCAAGATCCTAATTGTTTAAAATGTGAATTATGGGAAACAAAGAGATCATTATCGTGAACCTGCCATAAAAAATGTGATGATAATACACGCAAACACTCATCGAAGAGGATCTAGAAAGACGCAGCCAAGGTTGCTGATAGCACTTATCTTGCCCTTGGTGATGAAATGCGTGGCTGTAATTTTCTTTCTTTTTGGGATAATCTTTATTTTCTAAGTTTTCTACAAACTCATTGCTATTGAGTTTATTTCAACTCGTGTGGAGGGTGGTGGGGCAGTTCTCTGCCCTGACTGGGTTTGCCAGGCCATAGCTCCTTAGGGAAGCTGTCGTGCCCCGCATGCCCCTTCCCACGTGAGTGCCGGTGGCTGCCAACTGCTGGTCTTCTGTGAGCAGTCAAGCGCTTTCCCCAGGACGCGTACGTGAACAAGAGTAACTTTGAATTGCAACGCATAAATGTGAGTGGAGTTACAGTTACAGCGTTGCAAATAGAATGATGTACAAACTAATGAGAATTAAATGAAAAAATGTCTCAATAATACAGTCATGCAAACACTGTGTTGTTCATAGTAAATGCTCGAGTTATTGCTAAAATATTTTCTCATGTGATGAAAGAAAGACATGAGGCGAAAAACCCACATCAGCCTGGCGGTGGCTTTCGGGTTCAGCGACGCTTGCCTTCAGGACTGATGCCAGTCTGCAGGGAGCGGGCAGGGTGGGATGGGGGAGGCTTGTTGGGTCAGTAACAGTTGCAAGGCGACAGCAGCAGAGCGTTAAACCGAGGCGGGAGCTGCGTGTCTGCACACGTAGCACCCCCATGACGCTGGCCCTGCGCACACTGGTCCTTCCTGATCCCCCCCCCCCACAACCTACTCCTCGTTGCTAAGGCAGCCCCAGCAGGATGTCACTCAAGCCCCCTAGCCCCAGAGAATTGGCAGCAAGTCTAGCAGTTGTCACTGTTTCGCACAGAAGCAGGACAGGGCCTACCATGGGGACGGGCTGGACAAGTGTCAGTTGGGTGGTAAATGCAGAGGGAGCGCCTCTTCACGTCCCTGTCCAGCTAAGCCCCTACTTACAGGCTTCTGACTCAGGGGAAAGGCATACGGTAGGGAGCAAGCCTGGCCAGCGCCATCGGAAACTGGAGTTTGTGCTGTTTGAAGATGGAGGCGTTGGCTAGGAACAGGGCCTCTAAGAGACAAAGCATCGTTATAACAGACACCCACACTCTGCTTATTTTCACGGTCAAAAGATAGGCATGCTATCCATTCCCAAGGGTGTCTTCTGCAGTTGAGGAAGACCAGCAATGCTGGGAAACCAGACGGCACTGGTCCCACGCAAACACGCTTAATCTCTCTGATTAGATCTGGCTGCATTGCTCCAGAGATCCCCACGAGGCTGGTTTCCCCGGGAGCTTTGCTCCTCCATGAGGCTGCAAACCTATTTGTTCTCTGGCTTCGCCAGGTGAATTATACCCTGCAGGTTTCCCAGGTTCTTCTAGAAGACTCGAGGAGATGAGAAGCAAGTATGCTAACGGACTGCATTTCTCACCATCAGCTCACAGACCACCTCCACCCAAGCCGTCAGTGAGTGACTGGCTGCAGGAACGTCTCTGGGCTGGCTTCTCAGGAACCTCCCTGGCTAAGGCATGCACTGCCCTGGCGCTCATTCCTCACGGCAGCGTGAGTCTCGGAGAGCACCTGAGCAGAGTTTAGAACTCTGAATCTCTCGACAACCTCCCCGAGCTCCAATCCAATTCCCTATTATTAAAAAAAAGGAAAGAAAAGCTAAGTGTTCAACCAGTGTCAGTTATTGTGATGTGTGTGTGCGTGTGTGTCTTCTGCCGATCTCGGCAGGTCTGTAGACAGACTTAAATGATGCCCAGAACCCCCGAGGCACTAATTTACTTATAAGCATGTTGACAACCGCCTCTGCCCTCTATTCTAGAGAGAAGTCTACTAGAGATACGACCTCATCAGAGAGGAGCGTGAAGGGGATTTCCCCGTCTCCCCTCTCTCAGGCTTGGCAGTCACCGTCATGCATGCTCATGAGAGGCCAGATGCTGAGTGAGGCGGAGGCCAGCCTGTCAAAGATACACAAAGACACTCTATGGGCGACATAGTTGCTGGGGGCTGAGAATAGTAATGCCTTTGACATGCTCTGGTGTCCATGGGAAGCCTTCAGATGTGGGTTTCCCAAGGGCTGTCCTTAATATTCAAAACCTTGCCGTGACTCCCAGGGGGTGTAGATCCATTGGGGAGGCTTCTGGGACAGCTCTGGTCACCTTCATGAAGGGGGTGCTACCAGCAGTGGCCGAGGCAGTGGAGCCCCTCCCTGATCCTGGGAGTTGCCGGTACTGGGGTCTGAGCGCCCACGGATGCTCATGGCCATTGGCTTTGGGCCTTGTGGCCCTGTTGCTTTACTGCTCAGCCTGAAAAGTCGGGGAATGGGGTAAAAGATCCCACCTTTCCTTGGACATCGAGGAACCATTCCCAACAAGTGTGTATTTGCTTTCTTGGTCTCCAACTTCAAAGGGAACTCTTTGGGAGTTCAAGTCTACAAAATGCTTTTACTATTCAACTGCTCCACCGTGAGGGAAACAAAGCTACGAGGCTTGGGGTGTTTTTGGTTAGGAAACCTGTCCCCCAGGGGTGATGCCGTGGTGTTTGAAATTCTGGTGGCGTGGCGTCTAGCATCGTAGCAACAAGCAAACCACTGTGGTAGAACACACTGACTAGGATGAAAGCCTGGGAGTCAACTTCCAAAAAGGAGCCAATGACAATGTAAGGATCCCAGTGTCGCGCTAGCAGATGAAGCCTCGATCCGACGGCATGACACAATAGGTGCAACAAGGGACCGAGGCAAGCCACCCATCGCACAGCCGGAGTGGGACTGGCCATGCATGTCATTCTGCCGTACATGGTAAAGGCAAACCAAGCTCGCCACCATCGAGTCCCTTCTGAATCACAGTGACCCTGCAGGGTCGGGATGCACTGCGGGTTTCTGAGACTGTAACTATTGACGGGCGTGGAGAGCCTCATGGGGTAGTTTTGAGCTGCTGACCTTGCACTTAGCAGGCAGCATAACACATTGCCCACTACTCGGCTAGGGCCTCCTTCTGTGACATACAAAGTCATCCTAAATTGCAATGGATTTGATGGCCATTGCCAGTAACAGCCACCCCCCAGTTTGGGTGACACTTACACTTAGATAAGATTGTACAGTGAACACAGTAACTAGAATTTTGTTTAAGAGGGAATTTTTAAGAGGAGATCTAGTAGATAGGTGGGATCCTATCAATGTTTCTATAACCGAATGAAGTTTAATTTCTGACCGGGGGGAGACCAGGCCTACAGAATGGTGGGAATAGGGTGCAGGTCTCTCTGGAGTGTGGGCGGCCTATTCTAGAAGAACCCTGGGCTTGTTGAGCTCAAGGGGCAAGCAGCTGCTGAGGGTGCTGGACGGGGGGCAGGGGGCGGGGAATGTGAGTGATGCTTTTGGGGTCAGACTAAGAGCATGAGGTAGTGATTTCAATTCTCTGAGGGTGATGTACTGTCTCATTTGCCCAACAGACTTGGGCTGCCTATGGCACGGAATCCCTGGGTGATGCCCATGGTGGACATGCTCAGGTGTTAGCTGAAAGAGTGGAATTTCAAGTCCACTCAGGGGCACCTTAAGAAGAAATGCCTTGCAACCAATGTAGTTCTGACAAATCCACCAATGAAAACCTTATAGAGCATAGTTCTACTCTGAGACACACACACACTCTCTCTCTCTCCAAGGAAGAATAAACAACACTGTAAGTATGAGCCACTAGGATGGGTTCATGACAAAGACCTTGAGTTTCCTCCCTCCTCTCACTCAGGAGCAGCGGCTACTGTCGAGAGCTCCCTTTCTGGGATGTGCGAATAGTCGCTTTTCCAGTGCTGTCAGAGTGTGTCTGGCATTCGGAGGGGATGAGAAAGAGCCTGTGAATTTGGACAGCTGAAGACTTCTTCCCATATGGCCTCACACGCTGGCAGCCTTCGTGCAGAGTGAAAAAATGGAGGAAGCCCAGATGATTGCATAGGGCTCCGGAACAGATGGCGCGGTTCACATAAATACACTTGACATCAATGTACCAGGTTGTGATGATTTTCCCTCATGGTGCTCAGCTGAAGAGCGGACTAACTGGCAATCCTGTGCTGAGAATGGCAAGCAAGCGTGACCTCAGATTAAGAGAAGGTGGGAGTGGATCGCTTCGTGGAGAAAGCTGTGACCTATGACTCAAGGGTCCATGTTCTACTCAGAGATTTGCAGCCTTGTAGGTGACGCTGGAAACCTTGCGCGAGCCCTTCAAAACCACAACCCAAAGCAAAACAACCACAATGGAACTCATGTCTACTGCCCTAGAGTCCACTGACTCAGAGTGACCCTAGGGGACAGAGCAGCTCTGGACCTTGGGGCCTTTGAAGCTGCACATCTTTATGGGAGGAGCTAGCCTCATCTTACTCCCATGGACCAACTAGTGGATATAAACCGCTGACCTTGTGGTTAGCACCCCAATGCTTCCCCACTAAGCCACCAGAGACCTTCAAAAGTGCTGGTCACCCATCTTTTAAAACATGATAATAAGTCCTTCCTTGGAGTAGTTGTGGGTGGTCATTAATGGTTAATAACAGTAAAGAAATTGCCATCAGTAAACATGTCCCATTGTCCAGGATGCCTACACAGAGATGCTACCAAATGGAAATCCTAGTTTCTAGGAATGTCTGCCAGTTGCTATCCCCCTTGGTTCCCCATTAACTCTCCACAACTGCCCAACAAACCCTCCGAGATGATGAGACGTTCTGCTTGTGCTTGTCCACTGGCAACTGCATGTGTGAACTAATGAGCACAGAACTGAGGACCCGAATTTTAACATTTCATTTCATTTTAGTTGCACGTACACGAACTGTAAGTAGCTAAGTGACTGCCAATTGGACAGAGCAGCTCTATTCACTTCAAAGCTCCTAAAGTAACTTCATGGAGACGAGGTAGAGAGGGAAACAGAAAGTCAATTAATTCACCAGTCTTTGTGATTAAAGCAGTTTTCTCCTTTGGGGAGTTATTGTTGTTGTTGTTGTGTTTTAATTGTTGGGAACTAGAACCAGGGTATGAAGCAAGAGGTTATCAAAAGGGAGAGGGAGGGCAAACATTTCTATATTATTTCCATTTCTTTATACGGGCATTGAAGGGAGAAGACATCTAAACTCCTTAACAAATGTAAAGCTCTTCTTTACCAACTTGAGAAAACAACTAGCCTGGGAAGATTCAAGAGAAAATTAGGCTCAGGTCTGTCAATTCCCAGATCGCCTCTTCACAGAAGCACAGGCGCAGAATCTGTCATGGAACTGCCAGCAGACCTGCCTCTGGTGGTCTGCCTTCGGCTCTCTGGGCCGTCCCCGCAAAATGCATCACCGGATAACCGAAGAGCAAGCAGAGTCACAGGGCAGAAACTAAGGTGCTGCCTGTCTTCCAGGGCGAGAACATTCTCTTTTTACCCTTTAATGTGCATCCGCAACAAGGAACACATCATGCACCAGCCCCCGAGCCCTCACCTTGCTGCCTCCCCTCAGCATTGCCATGGCTGAAGACGGATTTCACAAAAACTTGGCTTTTCTCTCCCTGGTCTGGGTTCTTGTCCTGGAAGTGGACTTAAAACTCGCACGTGCTATTGAGAGCTTATTCTTCCTGTTTGCCTTCACTTACTCTTACCCTGTCTGCAGGGCATCCGCTCTGGAGTGTACACTTCTTGGGGGTCCTAGGCTCTACGGCAGTGGTTCTCAACCTTCCTCCTGCCGCAACCCTTTCATACAGTTCCTCATGTGGTGCTGACCCCCAACCATAACATTATTTTCGTTGCTACTTCATCACTGTCATTTTGCTACTGTGATGAATGGTCATGTAAATATGTGATATGTAGGAGGTCTTTTCATTGTTACAAATTGAACATAACTAAAACATAGTGATTTATCACAAAAACAATATGTAATTTATTGCTACTTATTTCTAATTACAAATAAATGAAAATTTGCTTGAAGCATGGGTAACAGTCTTAATATAATATGTATTAATATGTGTTTTCCCATGGTCTCGGGTGATCTGTGAAAGGGTTGTTCACCCCCCCCAAAGGGGTCATGACCCACAGGTTGAGAACCACTGCTCTAGTGGGACAGGGGCTTGTAATTCTACCACCTAATGGTGTCAGATGCAGGTCAGTGCTTGAGTAATGCACCTTGATAGCAGACAAGAGGCTATTAGACTCGATGGGATTTTTAATCACTTTTGGATTTTAAGGTACCTTTTATAATACAAGCTATTCCAGAAAACCATGTCCTTTGTCCTCGGAGGATCCATTGAAGGCTATGAATTAGGCTCTGCTGTTTGTGGGAAGTCTTCACAGTGGAGCATGGACTTCTGAGTCCTTTGAAAATGGGAAAACAGCCCTGAATGCAGCTTGCGCTTGATTGGCATGGGAGGAAGAAAGCCAGCATCAGCAATAGGCTTTGGATCCCAGGTTTCTGACAGGAAGAGCCTAAAAATGGTTGTTCTTGAAATATTCACACTGCCCTGCTAATGACCGGGGAGTGCAGATGACCACCCAAGCTGGGGGAGGAAGCCTGCAGCTCAGGGGAAAGCAAAGTATCTGGTGACAGCGGCTCATCCTCAGCCCTGTTTCCACTTGGCTCCACTCTAGGCTAGTTTATCTCCTGGCGTAGGAATTTCCAAAGGAGATTATTTTGGAACAGAAAGCCTTTCATTCTGTTCCCAAGTTCACCCCAGCATTAAGCTGTCGACTACATGAATAGCAATTTAATGATATTGGAATGCTAAACTAGTCATAATAAAAATGCCTGCCACCAAGTTAGAGTCTACGATAAACAGCACTTCACAGCAGTGATTCTCCAAGCGTGGTCCTCAGCTCAGTCGCATCAGCCTGACCTGAAACTGGTAGAGACGCACATTCTTGGGTCTTCCTCTAACCCACTACCACCCAGTCAATTCCAACTCTTCTGAGAACACGCAATCTGCATGGGAGCAGACACCTCATCTTTCTCTGGCAGAGCCCCTGGTGGGTTTGAGGGTTGCCGCCCAACACCTAAACCTCAGCACCACCAGGACCCCTTCAGGCCTTCCTCTAAATCACAAAATTTGCACCTCTGGGAGAGGAACCCAGCAGTCTGCGTTATAAAGCAGACCCCACGTACTTCTGAGGCACCGAAGTTTGAAAGCCATGACTTTGAACCAACAAACACGCAGGTGAAACTATTCTCTGCAAAGAGAACTGAATGAGTCCAGTCTGACTCGGTTCTAGATATAAGATCTGACCGAGCACTGAGGACGTCCTGTCACACATCCCTGGTTCTGAGTTCTGAGCAATCTTCCTCTTGTTCCACCTGAGATGGGATCAAGCCACCCCCTGCACCTTGGGCGGTTCCTGGGGCTGAGGTGGGCTGGCGGTCCTGAGCTAGACACGCGCATCTGCTCCTCAGTGGGAGCTGGAGGGTGCAGAGGGCAAAGGGGATGGCTGGAATGCTGGGCATTCCCCTCGAGTTTGTCGATCCCTTCCTTGGTGTGGAGCAGAGAGTCCGTACTCTTCGATCACCATCTCGCAACCAAGCATCTCAACAAAGGCAGCACATATGAAATGAAATGAAATAGAAAATGGCATCCTGAATGGTGAGTCCCAGGGATGACGAAACACAGTGTGTGACGCCCCACCAATAATGCCTACGTCCCGACGCCAAATTCTGAAATCCTTCCTCTGGATTACAGTGCTGAGGAACCAGCATCTTCTCATCACCAACGCTCCGGCTGACCCAAAGCCGTTCCTAGTCTCCCTCAGCTACCTTCCAGACCAGATTGTAAGGAGAATTATAAAGATGTTATTTGTCCAAACGATTTGGAGGTTCTCGGGTTTCTGGCTGACAGCAATGTTTGCTCACGTGAGATTGTCTTCATGCACCCTAAGGACACAAGGGCAGAACCGTGTCAAAGCTTCAGACGCACCACATCCTCTTAGGGAGTGTGTCGTCAAGAGAATCCTCCAGCCGAAGAGAGATGGAAACGCAAACTCTCCCTGCAGGAACTTCTCTCGCTTTAAATGGTACCTCTCATCACGACCTATTCCACCCACGTAGTCACATGCCATAGGCACTGCAGACTGTCGCTAATGTTTCAAAGACTCTTTCAGAAGCTATTTTTAAAGCCCCCAAACATTCTAGGTTGCTATTTGGTAAAGCACTTTTTAAGGAAGAACAGCATACTCTATAGCCTCCCCACCCTCCCCCCACCCTTAATAAAATGCATGTAAGCAGTAGTTAGCCAACTCACCGAAAGACTGAATGCAGCTGTCAATGAGATCGTCCAGGCTGGCTCCTTTGGTTAAATGACCCAGGGACACCATCATTCGGAGCTGGGTGACCTGAGCCAGGCTGGGATGGGAGGGAATGGGACTGCTGGGTGGCTTTGCCTCTAGTCTTGCTTTGGGAGCAGGTCTGCTGCCATGGGCAGGCTTCCTGGGGAAAGAGAGAAGGCAGCAAGTAAGCAGAGAACAGCAGCCAGCCCCGGGGAGCTCTTTCTGCAGACTGGAGAGGAAAGGAGGAGAGATAAAACAATTAATCCCGGGAGTCGGGTTGATAGAAGACACAACCCTCCCACTTGGCAAATGCACCAAATGGACCGGTTGGCTGTGAATGACACATCTCCCCAGTAAATAATGAGGTGCGATTTCAGGGTTTCAATTGGGGCTCTTCTTCCTGGGGTTAGGCTGTCCTGCTGTGTCCTAGTTCCTGAAAGGGCGAAGAGGCAAGACTGGCTCTTGGCAAACCCTTAGCTCCTAGCAATATTAAAAAAAAAAAATCCAGCTCATGGGCCACATTGACTAGGGCTTTAAAGAATTGTGTAAGTTGATTTTGTCTGGAGCGAACACAGTTCATCTGGGGCAGTAGCTGGATGCTGAATAAGGTCAAGAAGCCTTAAAAACACCTTTAAAGCACAAAGGAGGAGAAGTTAAAGCCAGGGGAGCTGCGTGCAAGAGCTGGCAGATTACTGGGGTGGGAGTGAGATTTCGAGTCAGGCCTGCCTCTCACACAGACCTCACTTGGTTTCAAGAGCTCAATTTCCACCTTTGATAACAAAGCGCTCCGTGGGGGCCATTCTATCAAGCCCTCATTTGGGTCCTCCCCAAATGAAAAAGAAAGCAGAATGTAGGAGAACTCTGTCCCAGAACTAAGGGTGAAAAGGCAAGACTGGATCTGGAAATGCCTTCGATGCCCCACGGGTCACCTTTGTCCATGCACAGCTCTGTCTTTGGCTGTGACCTCCCCAGTGCACGGCAAATTGTTTGGAAAGCGACAGGCTGAAGATTAGGCATTTTATTTCCCCTCCATAAAGATAGCAGACCCACGCACACATATACACTCATATCTATATAGCTCGAAGGTTACCTAGCCTTGCTTCTCCGAGCATATTGCTAGTTTTCCACTGAGGCTTTGGAAAGTCCATTATTTGCTATCGAAAGGGAGACATGCAAACAAAAGCATAGTGCGGAGCCGGCACTTTAGCTACTGAAGACAGCTCAAGATAGCTAACGTGGTAGCGAGGCTGAAGATTAGGAGAAACACTCAATGGCATCAATTCATCAATCAGTAAGCGCAGTTCTCCGAGAAAGACATGTTGGTAGGCCAGGCTCGAGTCGACCACAAGGAGATGTACTCTGGAAACCACACCATGCATTCTTTGTGTGCTCGGTTTGGGCATTGCTGATATAGAAAGGAACCATAGAGGTTCCTCAACAAAGAAACTAAATCGACTGGAGAGTCAGACCGAAGCCAGCACTGCTCTCTCTGGATGCCAGGCAGATCAAGATGTGTGACAGGCCTCAATCAAGTTGTTGGCTATTATTGATTTCTAACCAGGTCCGGTGCTAGCCCAAGCCCAGGTGAGTATGTAAAACCAAGAAAAAATAATAAGAGGCCGAGGATTGAGTAAGTACAATATGGCAGCCACTTTGCTGGGAATTTGCATGATCTATAAAGCTCACAGGCCAGAGCGTTGGTATCTCCCTTTTATGATGACGAAATGGAACCCAAAGAGATGAAGTGAGATAACAGAGGCTGCCAACACATCTACAGCCTCAGGGGTATTTGTTCTTGGTGCCTTTCTGGTTTGAATATTTGTCTTTACTGGGCCCGAACTGGGCACCATTCACTACATCTCACCTAGCAAGCAGATCCAAACAATCAGGCTGAGGGTGGGGGTGGGGATCAACTGTATTTTTTAAATAAGCAAAGTTCCCACAAAGTACAACTGATAACGTCCGAGCTGAATCTCAAACCCAGTCCTCTGCAGGTTGCCGGTACCATTCAGAGGAAGAGCCGGACTGTTCCTTCCTAGTCCTTTTCCAAACCCTCCTCTACAGGCGTGGAGGTGCAGGTTCACAGGGGCAAAGACACGCGAAAAGCCAGGCCTTCTGTGCTCTGGGCCACTCTCCCATCCCTTCCCGGAAGCACTGATAGTTCTGTAAATGTGGGGCTGGTGGTCTGGAGTCAGGATTAATCAGTTTGCTACCTTATCCACTGCCTTTCCACCGTTAAGACTTCTGCCAAAGGCAGAGTACAGGGAGAGAGGACAAAAAGGTGGGGCTCTGTAGAAGCCTCTTTCTCTCAGGCTTCCACACCACCTCTCCCTGGTCCCTACAGAAAAGGCAGCCGCAACCAGAGGCTGAGTCCCGGGACAGGGCTATTCCTCCTGAGGCCCGGGAGGGGGCTGCCTCACTCTCTCGACCGGAAAGAGTGAAGGAAAATTCCATTTTCTCTCGTGGTTGGTGGCATCCATCACTCAGGCGTCCTGAGCAGTCCCTGGCCTCTCTTTCTGGCCATGTTCCCTAGTGTCGCCAGTAGGGGAAACCACTTCAGTTTCTAGGGGTGGTTCTTAGAGGCAGACATTTTCACCAGAAGTAGGAGGCGTTGGGGTAGGTTCAGGTGGAAATAAAGAAACAGAAGAGTGTATTTGGGGTGAGGGGGACGAGAGGGAAAGGAGAGGGGCAGGCTGGATCTACAGACCCAGGGAGGCTCAGACGGCGTGGGCAGGAGAAATTAGGGAAAAGAGGAATGATGGCAGTGCCAACTGTAGCCTAACAAGTCTTGGAAGATGGGGAGTTATTTGCACCACAAATTGGGGAACCGCTCTATTTTAGGCAGGATCTTGACTGGGTGCCTTTTGAAAAAAACCTCCAAAGCACTCAGTGTCTTCTGGTGAAATGGATTAGACAAAGGTTGAGACGACGCTTTATGACAGGCAGGCATAAGGTGTTTTAAGGAGCAATCCATAAAGGAATGGCCTCTAAGTTGGTGAAGGTGTATTTTTAAAGATAGCAGCCAAATATTTTCCGGCTAGCTCCTTGGTACGCTTTTGAAAGAAAAAGAGTTAGAGAAGTGAAAGTGGGTTTTGATCGTAAAAGTGGCCAAGGCCCTATGAGGTTTGCTGAACAAACGAACAAATGAGCTCATTGCCCTGGAAGCCGTCCTGACTCATAGCAACCCTGCCCTTATGGGTTCCTGAGACTGTAACCTCCAACTGGAGTCAAAAGCCTCATCTTTCTCCTGCAGAACTGCTGGTGGTCTCAAACTGCTGACCTATGGTTAACAGCCCAATGCATAACTCACTATGCTACTAGGGCTCCTGGTTTGCTAAAGGTTGCCAACTCTCTAAACTGGTTAAGGCGAAATTCCTCTCCAGGCACAGGTACATACGAAGAGCCACAATTTCAGGCTCAATAAAAATTTTTTTTTCTTTTATAAAAATGAAAGCCAGCCGGAAAGAGTCAGGGATGAAAGGGAAGAAGAGAACTATTCATTTCTACTACATTCTTTACAGTCCAAGGTGCCCTTTGTTGACTCCTGGTGAGGACTTCTCCCAGTCCTGCCCTCTCTTTTCAAAGTAGAAACTCAATTTAATTTACTGAACTGAGCTCTCCCGGCCCTCCAAGGAGTGAAAAGTACAGTGATAGGCAGGTCCTGGGGTGGGGGGGTGGGGGTGGGGGGGGAGGATAAGTGAAGATGGTGGCAGTTGGGGGACAGGGAGGAGACGTGCACAAAAGGTTAAGAGCCCTTAAGACCAAAGAATGCAGGTAAATCCAGCGGAGAATTGCTTCCTGCCTTTACTGGGTATGGGTGTGCAGGTTGGGCACTACACATTCAGGTATCTGTGAAATGCACTACTTGTCCCACCCTGTGCAGAAGGCAGGCAGCTGTCCAGGCAATTTCCCTGTTCTGGAGCCTTGGGTGTGTGTGTTGTGTGTGTGGGGGGGTGGGGGGGTGGGGGGGGTGCAATCTCAAGTTGCTGGTCCCTTCATGCCTTTCTCCTCCCAAGAGCCCTTTCAGTCACGGCCACCTTCCTTCATCTTCTGTCGCTCCAAGAGCCTCCTACAGTTTCTTGCTAGAAATGTTAAGGGGTGGGGGGTAAGGTTTGGAGATTGCCACCCGGAAGGTTCTAGGGGGATCTGGAAACTTCACAGGAGAAGGTGCAGCCAAGCGGCAGCCCCGTGGCTGGCTCCTGGGGCTCGAAGCCCAAAGCAACACACGCTCGTGGCCTGTGCGGCCGCCAGATGGCACTGCCGACGGCCCGTGCTCGCAGCAGGTGCGGGTGGCGCGGACAGTCCGCGCGTGGGAGCCCCGGTGCCCAGCAGTGAGGCCCCGGGGGAGGACGTGGGCAGACACGAGGGCAGTGAAAGGCTTTCGGGCCTCGCGATTAGGAATTGACCCTGGCAAATGCTGGCTCCGCAGCGGCATCACCGCAAACCTCAGCTCCCTCGCCCACCAGGCGGGCACGGCTCGCACGCGCCTCTAGCTCGCCCCCCTACCCCCCCACCCCCCGCACTCCAACCGGAGACCTTGACCTCCCGCCGCCCCCCACGTCGGGCCAGCAACTTCCTGTCGGAAGAGGCTACCTGGCCGCCCAGCACGTCCCGCCACCCATCAGCAACAAGACCTCAGGGCGCCACCCGCCCAGAGGCCCCCTCCCCAAGATAGCCAGCAGGTGCAACCGGGCACCGGCTCGGCCGCCGTCGCCCCTACTCACCGCGGAGCCTCTCTGACCTTGCCCAGGGTGCCCATGACCGTGGCCTGGCTCCGGAGCCGGCTCACCTAGCGCGACGGCACGGGCTCGGCGGGGCGCGGCGCATCGCCTGGCCGCCGCCCGCCCGGGCCTCTCCGCCCCCAGGCCGCCAGCCCGCCGGTCCGCCCTCCGGCTTGCCCCCCGCTCTCCGCGCCCCGCGAGCCCCGTGGAGGAGCTTGCACCGGCGGCGCAAACTTTGTGTGAGCGCGCGCTCGGGTCCCGGCCCTCGCCCTCCCACACACGCGCGCGCGCGCACACAGGCTGCACACTCGCTCGCCACCGCCACCGCCGCCGCCGATCTTATCGCCGCTGGGCGGGGGGGATGTGTGCTGCTTTTCAGCTCTTCTCCGAAACCCGTCCTCTTTACGCGGCAGTGCCCGGGCCTCCCGCCCCCCAGCCAAGACCTGCTGGTGTTGGGTGGGGGCGGCTCTATCTGAATCCCATCCCCACCCCCCTCGCCCTATAAGCACCCTCCATCGGACCCGGAGGAAGTGGGCTGGATGAAGCGACCCTCGTGGGACGCCCCCTCCCTTCTCCTCCCTCGCTTTGTTCGCACCGGTTCAGCCTTCGCCTGGGAGCGCTGCTGGCAGCGGCGTCTCTGTTGGGGCTCCCCAGAACCCCTTGTCCTCTGGCAGGCCTGTGTGGATCTCAGAGCGGCCACGGGGGTTCGGGCTCAGGGTGACTACATCACATCTGCACATTTGGGTGCTTTCTTGGTGGCAGTTTGCAAGGCTGGGCGGTAGATCCACGTCCAATGTGCCGTGTGTGTGTGTGTGTGTGTGTGTGTGTGTGTGTCTCGGGGGCCAGGCGGGGCTGGAATGGAGGTGCGCTTCTGCAGCGTGATCCATATCGGGTGGGCCATGAGGCAGCTGCCTGGCGCCCGTGGGCGTGGGCGCCTGGGGAGAGGAGGAGGGCGGTGGGAGAGGTGAGAAGGGGTGCTTGGAGCTTCAGAACAGCACCAGGGCAGCAGCGCAGGCGGCCTTACCTCCTGCTCCCCAGCGAGAGTGGAGAGGACCGCAGTGGTTCACGTTGACTTGGGGCCCCCTCTCCACCTGGCACTGTGCTAAGTACTTTCTCTCCCTAACCTCATTGAGGTCACCCCCCACCCCCGCCCAAAGACCCCGCTGTTACAGAGATGAAAACTTACAGGGAGAAGATCATTGGGCTCAGATCACACGTGGAGACGACAGCTACGACCTGGCCGGAGGTCTAGCTGCCTCAGCCCTGGCCATGACCGCTGGGTTTTCTTCAGAACGTTCAGACCATGGTAGCGCTTTTTCTCACGCTCCTTTCCCATCGTGCTCTGGGCCTGCCTTCTGCTGTTGCACATACATGCATTCCGTCAAGACATTTTTTCAAGATAGCTCACAAGCTAGAGCCTCAAAAGAAGTGTGCTACGTGAAAACAGAAACAAAAAAACCACAGCACGTGAAATGGAGCCAGAAACAAGACCGTTTTAAAAATTATGCACCCGGCGTTGAGTCATGGGTACGAACCCCCAGCCATGAAGTCCCTGAGAACTGATGGCGACCCACGTGCTAAAGAGGAGAGTGGTCCTGCAGAGCTCCGGGGCTCATGGAGCTTCTCCATAGCGTGTTCTTGGCAATAATCTTCACGGAAGCTGATCAGGAGGCGCTGCTTCCATGCGTAGTGGTCGAGGGCACCGGCTGGACCATCCAGTGACTTCAGTTGCTACAAGAAGGACCAACATTTGGTGGGTTTCTAGCAACCAGATGAAAAAGGGAGGCTTTGTCTAATATCACCCGCAAGGCTCCCCTCCCCCCAAATGACTGATGAGAATAACTCTTCATACTGAGACCAGAAAGATATTTATTCAGAGGGTTTTCCTGAAGAAGACATCAGGAGATATTAAAAAAAATGAGTTGTTCAATTGCAGTCATCAATGGGCGGTATAATGCAGGGGTTAGAAAATATTAAAAAATGACGCTCTTCTTCACTTACGAGCTCTAATATTCAAACCCTTTTAGACCATCTCTGACACCCATTGACGCATGCAAGCTCTGGAAGGCAAGGAGCTGAGCCCCGTGAATGTTTGAGGAAGATGAAGATTCCATATGTTCCAACTGTCTTCCACTGTTGCCAAACCAGCCTCTGTCTTTGTTCATAGAGGCTTTGGGTTCCCAAGTGAACTCTGGCCTTTCCCTGGCCTCTCCACCCCAGAAGGAACTCCGCACATTTCCCTTGCCCTTGACTGTGTAACATCTTTTACTTATAAATTGCCACATAATAGTCTGCACCCTTGTCTTATGTGCACAACAAAAACGATGAGCTACTTGAGGCCAAGAATCTTGTCAGATGCTTGGTTAGCTTTTATAGGAACTACAGCACTGGCTGGTATGTGTGGGACGTTCTCTGAAAGTTGCTTTTAGTTTCATTTTGAAATACGGACCTCATGTGAAGTAATGGCCTCAAGGAACGTGGGATCCTTCTAAATTATACCCGGAGAGAGATCTCTTTGAAGTCTCCTACCCACAGCAGGGTTGTGTGCTTGTTGGCAGGGGACCCTAGCTGTTCCCCGGATCCATTCACTGGATTCTCCGAGGCCTGCAGCCCTTTCCTCTGGCTTCCCCACTGAGAGTAGAGCAGTCTCCTCTTTGCACTGTCTCTGCTTTTAGCTGTGGCCTTTTCTGCATGTCAGTGCGAGAGCTGGACAGTGAAGAAGGGAGACTGGTGGAGAATGGATGCATTTGAATTGTGGTATTGGCAAAGAATATTGAAAGTAACTGAAAATAAAAGAAGAAAACATTTTAATTAAAAATGATAAAAATAACTAACTCTGAACCGTCAGAAGAACAGACGAATCAGCCCTGGAGGAAGCGCAGGTGAGGAAACCTTTCACATCCTTTGGACATGTTACCTGAATGTGCTGGGAAGGACAGCATGCGTGGTAAAGCAGAGGGCCAGTGTAAAAGAGCAGGGCTCCCCCCCCCCCCCCACACACACACCCCGAGCTCAGGCACAGCAGCGAGTGGGAGAGTGATGCAGGACTGCTTGGGGCTTTAGTCCCTTGCCCGTGGGTCACTATGAGGCTGAGCTGACTCAGTGCTCCTGAAAACAGCAAGGGGGTAATCCAGATGTCTACTCCAGATGGATCCTTCTTTATTTAAATTATTATTTGGAACATCATTTATTTCCCAGAAGAACAGCAGACTGGAAGCCTCACTTTACACCGGAGCATTTTAAACGTGTCGGCATGTTCTTATCTTCTAAGCTGCTGTACAAAGCATTGAATGTCCAGTGGACCAATAGGTACCTTTATGCATGCATATGCGTATGTCTATATGCACCTGTGTTTACACACACACCCGGGCAATGGTAGAATTCCAGGCTTCCATGCAGGAAACCTGTGCTGGATGCCCAGTCAGTGCACCTCCTGCCCCACCACCATCCGTTATTGTTGCCATGATGCGACACTGACTTCAGCTGAAATTCCAATCTCAGCTACATTAGGAATACAAGGCTGGTCACATACTTCGGAAAATCAACCGGTGAAAGTTCAATCCATCAGTGAAAGCCCGCCGCAACCTATTCTCGGGATGGTGCAGGAGCAGGCAGGCGTTGCTTGTCCATACACGAGGTTGCTATAGCAGATGACCACAACATTGTATGCATGTGTATAAATACAAGTAAATGCACACATACACACACACGCCATTCGGTGTATGCACACAATACTATCATACATGTAGGCAGTTACACACATCTATGTATGAGGAGATACTATGTATTTAAGGTTTGTTTTCTTTTACAAAACAATCTTGTGGTCAATATATAATCATTTGCCAATTTGATGATTGAGAGGGTAGGGGAGGAGTCTAGTTTGTCAATCAGATCATAGCAAATGAGGCTTCTGCGTGGGCCTGGCCTTCTCCTGAGAATTCTGGGAAATCTGGTACTTCCTCCTTGGAGGCAGGAGACACCTCTCTCTCTTTGCTCACACCCTGGGAGACATAGCAGCTGACAAGACACATGGTCCCACCCTGATGCAACCCTGGGTGCTGGAGAATCCTTGCCACTGGATTCAAAGACTTCTACCTACTGGCCTGTGATCTTAAACATTCGGCATCATTGCATGCATTGCGTGAGTATGAAGAGAAATTTATAGATTGGTATAGGACATATGGGCTAATATAGGACTTGATCTGAACTGGGATGGGATGTTTTTTCAATGTTCAATTGCTCTTGTATATAAACCTCTTCCTTATACACATATGTGTGTTCATGGATTTGTTTCTCTAGTTTACCCAGACTAACACAAACCTGATCACCCGCGAAAATGAGTACATATATTTATATGGGAAGTCTGTAGCGGATGGACTTTAGGCCTCTCTCTACTCAAACCCTCCCTCAACTCAAGAACACTGTGTTCTAACAGCCTGGTTTTCTGTGATGCTCGCCCTCGTGGCACGATCGCTGAAGACAAAATGGGTGCACAAGCAAATGTGGTGAAGAAAGCAGATGGTGCCCAGCAATCAAAAGATAATAGTGTCTGGTGTCTTAAAGGCTTGAAATAAGCAGCCATCTAGCAGAGAAGCAACAAGCCCACATGGAAGAGGCATACGAGCCTGTGCGATCATGAGGTGTCGACAGAATCAGGTAACAGGCATCAGAAGACCCAAAACAAACAAACAAACAAATAAAAACACACATATTGCTGAGAACTGAGCAGAGACTCAAAACACATCTGTAGACAATGGGACATCCCCTCACAGAAGGGTGACAAGGATGGAATAAGTCAACCAGGATGCAGGATAGCCCCAATGAAACACACAATATTCCTCTGGTTTCTTGAGGTTTCCTCACCCCCCACCATCATGACCTCAGTCCTGCCTTTAAGTTCTGGCTGGACTGGAGCATGGACACTGGTACAGTTAAGAGCTCAGGCCACGCGGAATCCAGGTCAGATAAACTCCTCAGGAACAGAAATGGGAGTAGTGATACTAGGAGGGGAGGGGGGAGGGGAGGAAGGGGAACCCATCACAGTGATCGACGCATAATTCCAACCCCCCTCTCACCCCATTCCTGAGGGGGACAAACAGCAGAAACTGAGGAGTAAGAGAGACAGCAGATGGTATAAGATATGAAAATAATAATAATTTATAATTTATCAAGGGTCATGAGGGTGTAAGGATGGGAGGGAGGGAAAAAAGAGGGGCTCAAATAGAAAGTAAATGTTTAGAAAATCATGATGGCGACATATGTACAAATATGCTTGATACAATTAGTATATGGATTGTTATCTGAACTGTAAGAGTCCCCAATACAATTTTTTTTTAATTCATACTACAAAAGCTCCGCTCCCTGCAGCACAATTCCACTTCTTCTTGGGTACCTCTGCACATCTACAGTCCATTAAGTATGGAAGCTATCAATTCATTCCAGAGAGGAGGCTGGGCAACTTTTCTACTTAGGAGGGTTCTGTACTCCACTTGCACATGACTCTGTTTCTAGGCCAACCTGAGCTCTCTGATGAGGTTTTTCACTGTTCCAACCTGAACAATGTGCCTTTTCAAAAAACCCCAGAAACTAGATGTCAGCTCGATCACCCACTGTCCCTGGTGTCATCTGAGACTTCTCTGACCACAAGGACAAAGTTCTTGTTGTCTCTGGTATTTGCTCTTCGACTTCTCCTGTCTCTCCCGTGGGCAATGATCAATGTTTCTATGGCAGCCAACCAGGGTTGGGATCCACAGTCTCCCCCCCCTTCCTCTCAATCAGCGATCCTTCACTGAAACACAGAGACATTTTACTAAACTTTTGGAGGATGTCTGTGAAACTCTGAAATTAAACCCAGACTTTTGTGTAAGTTTTTCCTGGGGAAACCGCTTCCTTACACTAAAGATGATCCATGACTCAATTCGGATCCTTTTCTTTCCTGTCAAGGCTTCAACTATAAGGTTCAAATCTGAATATCCATCGCTTCTCCTAATATTCACACCCATATATTCTGTGCTTGTCTTCTTAGCGCCTTCTTGGGTTAGGCCCATTCACTTCTTACTTGGACCTGTATATTAGCCTCATGACCGCTACCTTCATTTTTAAGACCTCTCCCTTCCACCTCCACCCCCACCACACTGTTTTTATTCTGATTCACCTCTGCTTGAAGTGTAATGTGCTCCTAAACCGTAAGTTTTCGCTTTGTCAGTTCTTGTGGGTGCCTTTGCCTTCTGTGTAACCCCCTCTTCTGATTTAGGAACAATTTGCTCCTTTTCAGTAAGGACCACTTCAATGTGGCAGGGGGAACGCATGCATAGGGTGACCCAATCACCAGCTCTGTAAGTCCAGCGGCGCATCGTGGAGGCTTTGTTCACCTGGATGTGCTCAATGACCAGCGAATCCACATCGAATCCCTTAAGTCCAGCGTTACTCTCTGCATTTTAAAGCATGTGTAGCAACAATTCAGGACTCTTTTTGGGCCCCCCACCCTGTGTCCAACCCCACTGTTTGGCCTGGGCACACGTACTCCCTCCACCACGGTAACGCTGGATGGGCACGCACTGTTTCTGCAAAGTGACATCTTTTAATTACTTAGTGCTTTCCGGATATGCAAGCCCTTGATGGCCTGAGAAAGTTCACCGGTATTCTTAAAATGCACTCAAAGGTCTGACCCTCTTGATTTGCGTGATTTTGTGAGGTTTTCTGGGACAGGTGAGTATCGAACCGTTTAGGCAGAAATGGGTAGAAGAACAGGAGCCTTTTAAATCCGATCCTTCTGTTGTGGTCTTCCAGAGTGACCTGGTCCTGCCATTTCCCTCTGCTAAACTGACAAGGAACAAAATAAAATCAGTCTTCCTAACATTGTGCGCCTTCAGAGTTGGGTCTTACCCTTGAGCTTGACTTTCAGACATACCTTCCCAAGGATCTGATGGCTTGGGTTTGACCTTGCCTGGGCTGCATCATTGCTGTTCTCTGTGTCCTTTCAAGTCTCCCTGCCTTTGCTCAGATACTTCCTGCTGCCCGCCCCGCCTTGTCCCTGGGCAAACACTCAAAGGCTCAGTTATCCTCAGTGAACCTCAACTGGCGGTCATCCTGAAGGACACACACAGGTGCAGCGGGCACAAACCTCCTCTGCCCCTCCTTTCTGAATCTAACTGATGGCTAGGGAGACCGCTGGTGACCACCGTCTCCATTCCATGGCACGTTTATTTACTCATTCATCTACTTAAGATATCTGGAATATAGATGCTGCCCACGGCACTGAAAATCTGGAAGAGAAAAATTCACACAGCACGCTTTTTGTTAGGAGCTCACATATTAGCCGAGGAGACAGACGGTAACCCAATCAACAGCTGCCATTTCAGCATAGGATACATCCTCTCGGTCCCATCTGAGGTCTCTGCATAGACCCACGAGGGCGCACCCTCCCTACTGAGCAGCAGAACTCCGTGAGACAGGGAGGGGCATGCGTGGGACAAGGATGGAGAGGCTCAGGCTCCATTGATTACACTCGTGTCGAGTGCTGCCGTTGCTGTTTTTGACCCAGGGAAAACGGGCCTCTGTAGTTGTACTGATATAACCGCCCGTCTCGCCCATTACAATTACACTCATTGTGGTAGTTAGATAATTTTTAATGTCAATTGTAGAGGCATGAAAGCAGAGGGGCGGAATCCAACCTGTCAGTCACCTCACAGCCTGGTAGTGCCTCCTTGGGGAGGACCCCAGGAACCTCCTTCTTTCTCTGCCCCTTCTCCTTCCTGGGACTCTGTCACTGACCTTGGGAGCTGTCAGTGCCCTGCCAGGGGGCTACCCACTTTTGAGGCACACGACCTGTCACTCATTGGCCTGTGACCTTCCTGCATTCTGCATCATTGTGTGAGTCTGAAGAGGGACGTATGCGCTAGTCTCGGACTTAAGGACTTGAGTTGGGCTGGGATTAATATAAAGCTCTTTCTTATACGCAGACGCACGCCGCTGGATGGGTTTCTCTAGTCCATCCAGCTGACACACATGTAGTTCCCTGTTCCTCACCTGGAACCAAAGCTTTGGGGAGCAGCCTACAGGAGAAGTGGCTCCTTTTGCCCCTGGGGCTTTAGATTTGGGGCTTATCGTTGTACCCCTGCTTGTTTTTTGTCTTTACAGCATGCCGCCCTGGGAGTCTTTCCCAATTAAGAACCAACTGTTCTGGAGAATACCATGTTTTTGAGGTGCCCCAGAATTCTCCAAAGGGAATTTATATATGTCATATAAATTGTATGTTCAGCTAGATCATTCCAAATATAGAAGCCAGATGGAAAATTTCACCCTTGTTTTCAGCTGTTTAAAAGGATGCTGCCTGTCTCTAGAACATCCCTCCGCAAGCTACCCAAAGTACTTTTATTTATACCACACAGGCCCTATTTCCACTCAGATTGACCTCAATTGACCTAAATTAGGGCTTGGATTTTTTTTTAGGAAGCTGATACAAACAAATGGAATTACACACTGTCATGGGGCTTTTATTCCTATTGAGGTAGGCGTCTCTGGGAGGCTTTGAGCAGGGAGTGATTGGGTCTGACACATCTCTCTGGGTATTGAGTTCAGGAGCAACTGGTGAGAGCTAAGGGCAAACACTTCTCAATTAGAAGTGGTCCTCACATTTCCAATTATGTGGGCCCACCAGGCTAGTGACTGTCAAGCTGTTTTAGACAATACTCCACATTAAGGAAAGCGTTTACATTTACATTCGTCAGATAGATGAGTAAAGCTCAAGCACAAATTTAATGAAATAATTTCCCTTACTACATGTGAAACACTGTAATACTTTCAAATCCTTCCCCACCCCCCTCTATGACACTTAAAAATAAAATGCAGATCAGGACCCATAGAATCAAGCCATACTCTTGGGCATGATAGTGTACAAACTATAGTTCTATGTCTATGTCTCACGATATCAATAACCAGTTGTCAATTTGATCCCAACTTACAGTGAGTCCAGACTTGTCAGAGTAGAACTGTTCTCCACAGATTTTCAATGGCTGTTTTTTTTAGAATTAGATGTCCAGACTTCTCTTCTGAGAAATGATCAGCCTTCATTCAGTTAGCTGGCTAGCACATTAACCTTTATATCACTCAGTCTTAACACTAACCCATGCATTGCCATTTCATTGATTCCAACTCATAGAGAACTTACATAGGGTTTCTGATACGATAAAGTTCTACAGGTACACATAGCCTTAATTTTTTCCATTAGCAGCTGATGAATTTGAACCCTGTGATAGGTAGGCTTATTGTACCAGCCTCCTCAATAATAATATGTGGGATTAATAAGGTTTGATTGGAGGGCAAAGAGATAAATGGCTTGGCAAGGCTGGCCCCTCTTTCTCTTGCTCTCTGCTGATTGGACCAGTGTGCAGCTGCTTTAGCTAGTTCTCTGCCTCAACTTGTGAGCTATACTACCTGTGGGACAGCCAACCTGTAGATTGTGTCACCAGAGCCTGAGGTTCCATTGAGATGCACTTTGCCATGCTGCTGATGTGTACATGGCTTGAGCTTGAGGCTGGTGGATCCTGTAGTCTTGCATTCCTTGAGTTCTATATCCCATCGGTCTGCTTTGCTTAGCTCCTGAGCTGCTCACTGTCAGTGACCCGCCCTGCGGTTTGCTGCCTATGGGAGGACTGCCTGCATTGCCTGAGGGAAGACTCAGCTGTTCGCTTTCTTGACTGTAGACCTGGCAACCCTCTTGAGTTGAGTATATTAACTGTTCCACAGAAGTGAGTTGAACTGAACCCTCTGTACTATGGTGTGGACTAATTGTTATATTCCTTCATGCTGTATAAATCCATATATCTATAGATCTATCTGTATTAAAGGGTCACGGAATTAGCAAGGTTGAGAACCACTGCTCTAGAGAACCCTGCCTAACACAATTGACTAAACTACATCCTTCTCTCTTAAGTCTCAAATTGACAACAGATTATGTAACTACCACCAATTCCTAACCTTGCAGTTAGCAGCACTAAAGGCATTGATCTAAAAACTAGGCTCAGGTAATTTACAGAAAGCCAGTTAGTTAATATAGTTCAGCCAACAGATAAATGCTAGAAAGCACTCACTAATCCAGGCCAAGAAATTTGGAAGACAGCTATCTGGCTAACTGATGGGAATAAATCCATATCTGTGCCCATTTCAAAAGCAGAAGGTAGAAATTAACAAACCATACCATGAATATCACAGACAATAACATTTTGCTGAAAACAGTTAAAAGGTGACTGCAGCAGCCCCGCCTCAGAGAACTGTGAGAAATGTGAACTGGTCCAGAATGGGATTTGGAATGAAGGCTATCATTGCCGATGTGAAATGGATCTTGGATGAAAGGAGAGCGTACCCCCAAACGATGTTTACCTGTGTTTTATTACCTCCGCAAAGGCATTTAACTGTGGGGATGATAACAAATTATAGATAAAGTTGTGAAGAATGAGAATTTCAAAACACGTATCTCTGCTCATGTGGAACTTGGACACAGACCAAGAGATAGTTGTTGAAATAGAACCAAGGGGTACTGTGTGTTTTAAAATCAGGAGTGGTGTAAGTCAGGTTGTAGCCTTTCTTATCAATCTGCATGTTGAGCAAATAATTGGAGAAGCTGGACTCCAGAAAGAAGAGAGCGTCAGCATTGGAGGAAGACGTAGTGACCTTCTGGAAAATGCAGAGGACATCGTCTTGCTTGCTGAACGTGAAGACTTGACGCCCTCACTGGGGAACAGCCGAGATGACAGTCTTCAGGATGGCTAGGACTCACACGAACCGATCAGCAACAGCATGACCCATGGTAAAACGATGAATACTGTCCAGGATTTCATTTTACCAACCTACAATTAATACTCACCAAGCAGCAGTCAACGAATCAAACAATACACCATATTGAGCATATCTGCTGCAAAAGGCCTCTCTAAAGTGTTGCAAAGCAAATAGGTTGCTTTGCTGACTAAGCTGGGTCTAAGCAAAGCAGTAATATTTTTCTTTTTTTTAATTAATCATTTTATTGGGAGCTTCCACAGATATATAGCAATCCATAACTTAGTTAGATCAAACATGATTTTTCAATTGCTACCACCATTAGTTTCAAAACATTTTCTTTCTCCTTGACCTCTTTGAATTCAGCTCCTCTTTATCTCTTCCCTCCCCCACCACATCCCGCAGGAACCCTTATTATTATACTATATATTATTATTTACCATATCTTACGCCACCCAATGTATCTGTTCACCTGAAATTCTATTTGTTCCCCTCAAATGAGGTTATACAGTCATCATTGCTATCAGCTACCCCTCTTCCCATGCCCCCAGGGAATCATGACTCCTGTGACTATTTCTGAAGGGTTATCTATCTTGACTTCCATGCATCAAATGCTCTTAATTATACAAATGAACATATGCAGGTGTAATGATATTAATGAGGTAAAATGAAGACCATAATAGAGGAAGATATATGAAAGAACTAGAGGATAGTTATGTATTTCAGCAGTTCTATATGAAAGTGGTAAGATTCTGAATCACCCACAGTATTCTCAATCACCTCATAGGCATGTTAAAACCAGAGCAATGAATGAAGAAGACTTGATGTGTTGAAATGATGGTGTTAGTGGAGAATATTGCATGTACTGAGTGCTAGGGGGGTTGACTAGAGAAACAAATCCAGTGACACTCATATATGTGTAAGAAAGAGCTTTATATCAAGGAATATCTGTATATCAAGGAAACATCCCAGTCTAGTCCAACTCAAGCCCATAAGTCCAATACTACTCCATCAGTCCCTCTTCAGACTCACGCAGCCACATGCCATGATGCAGAATGCAGGAAGATCACAGGCCAGTGGGTGCAAAGTTCTGTGAATCCAATGGCAATGGTTGCATCTACAGGACCCTGGCAGGTCTCAGAGTGGTTCACCGGCATGAAATGTGAAGACAGAGAGAGGGGGAGGTTCCCAGAACCCTCCTTGTGAGAATGCCACGGCCACAGGGAGTCACCATCAGGTTGTGACCTGATTGACAGGCCAAACTCCACCCCTACACTTTTATACCTCTTCAAGTTGACATGACATTATGTAACCACCACATATCTCTACACAGTGGTATTTCGGTTGTTACACAGCTCCAAGCTCCAACTCCCCCCTACTTGAACAGTAAAGTTAAAACAAATCCGCTCAGTGTTCATAACTCTGCTTGATAGTTGAACTGAAAATCCAACTCAAAGAAACCTGTAGGGGCAGAGAGTGAGTCACGAGTGGCATCTTTCTGGGGAAACAAAGGCGTGCCCCTTCAGGTTAAGCGCCACTCTCATTCAGACGACATCCAGCGCTTGCGCCAGTGTGTTAAGACATTCATCACCACGCTCCTTTATTTGTGTAAAATACCGTCACCAGGGCTCCTAATAAACTGTGATACCAGCCGTCAAACTAAGCGGAAAACTGTGAGGGCCACGATTGAGTTAGAGAAAGACATCATTGTGAAGTTTGGATCAGGTCACCGCCTGCTTGATTTTGCAGCTGTATACCACATGGCTAGGTCAATATTATCAATATATATATTTTTGGGGAAATATATGATTATAGTGGCTAAGGTAGCAAAAGGTGTGGAATTGTTAACCATGAAACAAAGACTACCGTCCATTGAAGAGGTTGAAAAGTTACTGTTGATTTGAATAAATCAGAAACAACTTGAGGCAAGTATCCAAGGCAGTGATTTGGGAGAAGGTTAAACCCTCCACTGTGATTTAACGTCTTGGGAAATGAACTTGCCAGTGTGATTTTGGGGTCCCAGAACCAATTATTTGGTTACCCATGACTTCGTATGGGGAAAAATGTTTAATTCCAGAACTTCTTGGTCTTTGAACACAAATTTGGAATGAATTTAATTTGACAATGGAGTTACACTGTATACCTGTCTTGGAAAAAATACAGCAAGAATGCTTCTTAGAAGGAAGAATGGTAAAACTTCCATGTACTTTGGATATGTTTTCAGGAAGGACTAGTCTGTGGAGCAGGATACTGGGCTTGGCAAAGGGTATCCATGAACAAAGAAGAAGACCGCTACTGACACGGACTGACACAGTGGCTGGAACAATGGACTTGGGCAGAAATCGCTGTGAGGGGGTGCAAGTCTAGGCAGTGTTTCGTTCTGTTGTACAGAGGGTCACCACAAGTTGAAAGCAAGTCAGTGTTACCTTATAGCAGCACTTTTATTCAATTCCATACTTTCTAATTCTGTCATCAATGAGCTTAGAAAACCCAGGATCAGGGTCAGTAACTCTAAGTCGCTGCTATCAAACAATAATTTTTGGGTGATGTGGGGGAGGTGGAATGGTGGGGTAGCTAAAATTGTGAGCTCTGGTGTTTCACTGAAGTTGAACTTCAGTTCCATTGCTGCCGAATCATATAATACTGAGCCAGGTCACAACTTTTTTAAGTCTTGGTTTTATTGTTTTGTCAAAATGGGTGATGGTTCATCTTCTGTGTCAAACTCGTGAGGCTAGATATTGTTGTGAAGGTATTTTGGTGGATAAGATTGATGTTCCCATCAGCTGGCTTTACGTAAAGGAGATGATCTTGTAGAAAGAACAACCTTAAGAGCGAACAACCCGGATTTCCCAGGACAGAAGGAATTCCGCCTCAAGAGGTGGCAGGAGTGATACCTGCATTTCCAGCATGCGCTGCTGATTTTGGATGCCGGCCCCCGTCATTGTGTGAGCCAGCTCCTAAAATGAGCACATCGATCTAGCTTTGTAGACATCCTACTGGTTCTTTTTATGCGGAGAACTTAGACTTACATGGAACTTTCCGGACAATTATATGACATGCTCCATGTAGCATGTAGTGTTGAGAGTATGTTAATATGTTTGGGGTGTGTGGGAGTTACATAATCTGGTGTCAACTTGAGACTAGTAAGAGTGAAGGGGTGGAGTTTAGCCTGTCACAGTTTGATGACCTCATTTGGAGGCTCTATGGAGATAAATAGCTTGCTGGAGGCCAGATCCACTCTCTCACAGCTTCATCTTCCTGCTGACAAGCCACATGGAGCTATGCTGGTGGAGCCAGAACCCTGGAGCTAGAGGAGCCACTTGCAGACCCATGTCAGCACTGAGATCCACCGCCACTGGATCCACAAAACTTTCCATCCACTGGCCTGTAATCTTCCTGCATTTGGCATCATTCCATGTGTTACATGAGTCTGAAGAGGAATTTATAGACTGGTATCAAGCCTATGGGCTAATATTGGACTTATGGACTTTGTCTGGACTGGGTTGAGGTATTTGCTAATATACAATTACTCTTTGAGATAAAGTTCTTTCTTATACACATGTGAGTGTTCATGAAATTGTTTCCCTAGTCAACATAGGGTGCTAGTTCTGTGTCAGGTTGTGGGACACAGTGATGAGTAATTTTCATAGCCTAGCAACTTCTATCCACCTCTTGTCTGTCAGTTTGGTGTACTATGGTGGCTTATGTGTTGCCGCCAAAGTCAACAGGTTTCAGTGGAGTTTCCACACTAAGAACTGACTATGAAGAAGGAAGAGTCTGCTCACTTCTGAGGGAGTAGCCACTGAAAACATTATGACGAGCTGCAGAACATTGCCAGAGACGGCAAACCTTATGAAGAGGTGCAGAGCATTGTTGGAGAGAGTGCCAGAAGGTGCCTGCTCAGTTTGGAAGGCCCTCCAAACCCGGAGGAAGAGCTGCTTCCCACCATCGTGACATGGGTGGTGTAAAGCCATGGGGACTTTCCTTTGCGGATGGGGCATGACTCACAATGAGAAGAAACAGCTGCATATATCAATTAATAATCAGAACTTGAAGTGTACAATGTATGAATCTGGGAAAACTGGTAGTCATCCAAGATGAACTGGAACTCATAAAGGCCTATGTTCTAGGTGTCAGTGAGCTGAAATGGACTGATATCAGCCATTCTGAATCAGAAAAACAAATGACTTATTATGCTGGGAATGATGATTCAAAAGGAGTGGTGTCACACCCTTCATCCAAAAGGACATTTTAAGATCTATCTTGAAGTACAATGTTATCTGTGATAGGATCATATCCATCTGCATACAAGGAAATCCAATTGATATAATTATTATTTGAATAAAAATATTATTCAAATTTTCAGATCAACCACTAAAGCTAGTCATGAAGAAACCGAAGAATTCTATCAACATCTTCAGTCTGAAATTGATCAACATGTAATCAAGATGCATCAATAATTATTGGCAATTGGCATGCAAAAGTTGGAAACAAAGAGGAAGGAATACTGTATATACTCGTGCATAGCTGAGCTTTCCAGCATATCTTTTAATGCAGTTTTTGTGGTAAGATTACATGCCTCAGCTGATATTCAGGTCAGCTTATACTCGAGTATTTACAGTAATAGTTGGAAAAATAAGGTCTTGGTGATAGATATGAAGCTGGAGATTATATGATAGAATGTTTCAAAACCAACCACTTCATAGCATAGCAAATGCCTTTTAAAAAACAACAGAAACGATGACTATAGAGGTGAATATCTCCAGACGGAATACACAGATGTCAGATTGACTATCTCTGTTGGAAGCGATGAAGGAGATGCGCAATCTCAGCAGCTAAGACAAGACCAGGAACAGACCATCAGTTGCTCAGATGTAAGTTCAGGTTGAAGCTAAAGAATATTAGAACAAGTCCCTGAGATCCAAACTATGATGTTGTGTGAATCCCACCTGAGTTTTGAAAACATCTCAAGAACATATTTGATTCATTGAACACTAATAACAGAAGACCTGATGAGTTGTGGGAGGACATAAAGAACATAAAGAAAACAAATGGTCCTTAAAAAGACAGGAAAGAAAGAAAAATAAAACTGCATGCCAGAAGAGACTCTGAAACAAGTTCGTAATCATAGAGGAGCTAAAGCAAATGGAAGAAATTATGAAGTCAAAGAGCTGAATAGAAAAGTTGAAAGGGCAGCTTGAGTAGACAGAATAAAATATTCTAATGAAATGTGCAAACACCTAAAGTTAGAAGACCAAAACAGAAGAACACACTCAGCATATCTTAAACGGAAATAATCCAAGAAAAAAAATTGAAGCCTCCAGTTGAAATCTTGAAAGATTCCCTGGGCAGACTAGTGCATGATGCAGGAAGCAACCAAAGAAGAAGGAGAGAATACACAGTCACTGTACCAAAAAGCAGTTGTCGGCATCCAATCATCTCAAGAGGTAGCATATAAGCCAGAACCAATTTTACAGAAAGACCAAGTTCAAGCTACACTTTAAGCACTAGCCAAAAGACCAAGGTCCTAGGAATTGATGGAATCCCAATGGAAATGCTTCAACAAACTAATGAAACATTGGAAGCACTTACTCATCTGTGCCAGGAAATTTGGAAGACAGCTACTTGGTTGACTGACTGGAAGAGATTCATACTTGTGCCCATTCCAAAGAAAGATGACTCAACGGAATGCTAAAATTATAGAACATTATCATTAACATCACATGCAAATAAAACTTTGCTTACGATCATTGCAACAGTGTATTGTCAGGGAGCTTCCAGAGTTTCAGGCCAGATTCAGAAGAGGAAAAAGGGATATCATTGCTGTCAGATGGTTCTTGACTGAAAACAGAGACTACCGGTGAGGTTTATTGTGCCAACCTGGCCAATAAACATATGTGGGATTAATTAATTGAAGGGCAGAGACATAAATGCCTCGGCAAGCCTCGCCTTTCTTGTCTCTTGCTCTTTGATCACCGGACCAGTGCGCAGCTGCCTTGCTTGTTCTTTGCCTCAATTTTCAAGCTACACTACCTGTGGGACACCTAAACCATGGACTGTGCCACTATAATTTGAGATTCCTTCAAGACCTGCTTTGCCACATCATTGGAATTTACATCTCCTGAACTGGGGACTGTTGGACCCTGTCATCTGGCTGACTGTTGGTGACCTGCCTTGCTGTTTGCTGCCTGTGCCTGGATAGCCTGAATTGCTCTACAAAGGACTGCCTGGCAGCCCTAAAGAATTGAAGGACTGCCAGTGTCTCACAACTGTCTCATGGGAGTTAGTTGCACTGAGCCATTTGTACTGCTTTATAATTTAATTACTGTAACTATTTATTTCTTATGTGTTATATATATATTTGTATAAATATATATAAAATTATTAGCATTCTGGTTTTGTCTCTCTAGAGAACCCTGTCTAACACATTTGGTATCAGGAGTGCTTCTAGAGAAATAAAATCATAAATATGGGCTTCTTAAATTGGCTCTCCAGCCTGATTAGTCTTAACAGCACTAATAATGCTACTTCAATGCCCCAAAGCATGGCTAAGGCTGCTACTCTTACTAATCCATGGTGTAATACAGCAAAGCTAACACCTACAGTAGCACCACCAATAGACGAGGTGCTAGTAAAGGAGAGACTCTGAGTGACCATACCTTTGATATTTTCCAGGAGTTTTGTCAGGATGACAAGTATAGGGAAGCTGGTTGGCTGGTCCTTCTTACAATAGAAAGTGTGATTAAGGAGAGGGATGGTCTCAGAGCATCAGAAGCGCACCTCAGGTGCAGACTCACCGATTGGAAAGCTTCCGTCTGTGCTACAAAGGAGAGCCCTCTCTCCTCTAGTAATAGAGCTGACATTGCTGAGAACCAGGTCCAGAGTCTCATCATGCAAGTGGCTGCATTACAACATCAGTTGAATTGCAGATCTAGAGCAGTGTCTGATTCCAAAGTGAGCGCATTGATTGGAAAAGTTGCGACCCTGAAACATGGAATGGGAACATATGGGTTAATGATCCAGAAGAGGAAGATATTGATCTCCTAGAAACAATTGATCCACCCCAGTTAATAGATCCACCCCTCCCAGTTGAAGGTATTAATTCGCTATCAATAAAACAATCCACACCTGAGCAGATTAGCCAAACTGTTCAAGCTGAAATGTCAGGTGGGGCTGCATCAGTAGCATTGCCTGAGAGAGATGCCTTACAAGATATTGCTGAGAGCACTCGGGAAACACCACCCATATTTCCTCTAGCCCTGTAACTAAAATTAAGCTCAGAAAGCTCCTAAAGGTGAGGTTGAAATGATTACCCAAGAAGAAGTGCGCTATACTCAAAGATGTGCTCGAGTTTTCAAATACGTACACGCAGAAGCCTGGGGGATATCCCTGGGAATGGTTACTAAGGGTGTGGGATATTGGTGCACAATGTAATATTAAACCAGTCTGTGTTTCTGGATATGGGATGCCTAAGCACAGACTCTTCTTTCATTGTCTCTGAGAGAGAGGCTAAGAGAGGATCTAATTCTTAATTTGGTTGGTTCACTGAAACACGGACAGCCAGATGGCCTAGATTAGACCAACTTAAAGTCCGTGACCTACCTTGACACACTGTAGAGGAAGGCATCCAAAAGCACAGTGTCCCTAGGAATGAAATAGATGTAAAACCTACATATTTACTTGATCTATACAGACAGAAGAATGGTAGATCAGGACTCATGATTGCTCAATAAATTCCCAGACCTGAGCCAGTTTACAGCCCCACAGCCCCTTGAATGAAGGGGAGGCCGGATTCCTTTGAAGTAGGACCCTGCTACATCACTGAAGGTCTATACTGTTAGTCTTTCTTCTAGCCTTCCCCACAGGGACCTGCGGCCTTTCACAAGAGTGACTGTTCATTGGGGAAAGGAAATAATCAAACTTTTCGGGAATTATTGGACACTGGCTCAGAACTGACCCTAATTCCAGGCGATCCAAAGTGTTTCGAAGGTCGACCAAAGTGGATGCTTATGGAGGCCAAGTTATCAATGGAGTTTTAGCTCAGGTATGCCTCACTGTGGGTCCAGTGGGCACCCGGACCCATTTTGTGGTTATTTCCCCAGTTCCAGAATTGCATCATTGGAATAGACATATTAAGTAACTGGCAGAACCGCTATATTGGATCCCTGAAATGTGGAATAAGGGCTATCATGGTAGGAAAGGGCAAGTGGACACCATTAGAACTGCCATTGCCTAGGAAAATAGTAAACCAAAAGCAGTACCGCATTCCTGGAGGGATTGCAGAGATCAGTGCCACTATCAAAGACTTGAAAGATGCAGGGGTGGTGATTCCTACCACATCCCCGTTTAACTCACCTATTTGGCCTGTAAGGAAGACAGATGGATCCTGGAGAATGACAGTGGATCATCGTAAACTTATCCAGGTGGTGACTCCATAAAGAAGTGGCCCAAATGCCCACAGTCTCCACTCCTGTCACATTGCCTCCTTTCTCCCAGTCTGCACCTATGGCCTCCTGGGGAGTTCCTTACCATACTTTAACTGAAGACCAAAAAAGCCATGCTTGGTTTACGGATGGCTCTGCACGATATGCAGGTTCCACTCGTAAGTGGGCAGCAGCAGCACTACAGCCCCTTTCTGGGATCTCCCTAAAGGACAGTGGTGAAGGGAAATCTTCCCAATGGCAGAACTTCGAGCAGTGCACCTGGCCGTTCAGTTTGCCTGTAAGGAAAAATGGCCAGATGTGAGGCTATATAGTGATTCATGGGCTATAGCTAATGGCGTGGCTGGATGGTCAGGGAATTGGAAGGACCATGATTGGAAAGTTGGTGACAAGGAGGCATGGGGAAGAGGTATGTGGATAGACCTCTCTGAATGGGCCAAGACAGTAAAGTTAATTGGATCTCACGTGAATGCTCACCAAAAAGGTTACCTCTGAAGAGGAGGATTTTAATAATCAAGTGGATAAGATGACACGCACTGTGGAGACTGGTCCTCCTCTTTCCTCTGCCACTCCTTTTATCGCCCAATGGGCACATGAACAAATTGGACATGGCGGCAGGGATGGAGGTTATGCATGGGCACAGCAACATGGACTTCCACTCACCAAGGCTGACTTGGCCATTGCCATTGCTGAGTGCCCCATTTGCCAGCAACAGAAACCAATATTTAAGTCCAAGATATGGGCCCATTCCTCAGGGAGATCAACCAGCAACTTGGTGGCAGGTTGATTCCATAGGAGCACTTCCATCATGGAGGGGACAGCGTTTTGTTCTTACTGGAATAGTGGAATAGACACCTACTCTGGATATGGATTTGCCTTCCATGCATGTAATGCTCCTGCCCAAACTACTACTCGTGGACTTACAGAATGCCTCCTCCACCGGCATGGTATCCCACACAGCATTGCTTCAGGTCAAGGAACAGACTTTACAGCAAATGCAGTGCGGCAATGGGCCCATTCCCATGGAATCCACTGGTCGTATCATGTTCCTCATCATCCTGAAGCTGCCGGCTTGATGGAACGATGGAATGGACTCCTAAAAACACAATTATGCTGTCAACTAGGTGGTAACAACTTGCGGGGCTGGGGCAATGGTCTCCAGGAAGCTGTATACGCTCTAAACCAGTGGCCAATATATGGTGCTGTGTTTCCAATAGCCAGAATTCATGGGTCCAGGAACCAAGGGGTGGAAGCTAGAGTGGCACCACTCACTATTACTCCTAGTGATCCACTTGCAGCATTTTTGCTTCCTGTTCCAGCAACCCTGTGTTCCTCAAGCCTGGAGGTCCTGGCCCCGAAGAAAGGAACTCTCCCACCTGGAAACACAGCACGGATTCCACTGAACTGGCAGCTGAGAATGCCCCCTGGCCACTTTGGGCTTCTCATGCCCTTGGATCAACAGGTCAGAAAGGGTGTTACTGTACTGAGTGGTGTCATTGATCCTGACTACCAAGGAGAAATTGGAGATCCCATAGGCTGACTCTTAGCGCTACCATGCCCTGTGATTGAAGTAAATGGTAAGTTGCAGCAACCCAATCCTGACCAGACTATAATGACCCAGACCCCTCAGGAATGAAGGTGTGGGTCACCCCACCAGGCCCCAAACCACAGCCAGCTGAGGTGCTTGCTGAGGACAAAGGTAATGTAGAATGGGTTGTAGAAGAATATAGTTCTACCTATCAGTCACGACCACGTGATCAATTGCAAAAGTGAGGTTTGTAATTGCCAGTGTATTTTCTTTGTATGTGCTTATTGCATATATTTCCTTTGTTCATGGATGATATATCAGATACAATTGGACTTAGTGTGTTTTCATTTATTTGTATGATAGATGTTTAATGATAAGTATACGTGTGATTTCATTAATGTCCAGAAATTATATATGGCTAAAGAATTGTGTACGCACCTCGCCTTTCTTGTCTCTTGCTCTTTGATCATTGGACCAGTGTGCGGCTGCCTGATTGTTCTTCGCCTCAATTTACAAGCTACACTACCTGTGGGACACCAAAACCATGGACTGTGTCGCTGTAATTTGAGGTTCCTTCAAGACCTGCTTTGCCACATCATTGGAATTTACATCTCTTGAGCTGGGGACTGTCGGACCCTGTCATGTGGCTGACTGTTAGTGACCTGCTTGCTGTTTGCTGCCTATGCCCAGATAGCCTGAATTTCTCTACAGAGGACTATCCGACGGCCCTGAAGACTTGAAGGACTGCCAGTGTCTTACAATTGTCTCACGGGAGTGAGTTGCACTGAGTCATTTGTACTGCTTTATAATTTAATTAACTGTTTATTTCTTATGTTATATATCTATCTGTATATATATAAAAATATATATATAAAATTATTAGCATTCTGGTTTTGTCTCTCTAGAGAACCTGTCTAACACAACTGGAAAGTTGTTGACTTGTGCTTTATTGACTAGGCAAGGCATTCAACTGTGTGGATCACAACAAACTATGGGTAGCCTTGAGAAGAATGGGGATTCTAGAACAATTCCTTGTGCTCAAGCAGAACTTGGACATGGATCAAAAGGCTGTTGTTCAAACAGAACAAGTGAATAATGCATGGTTTTAAAAAGGTGTGTGTCATGGTTGTGTCCCCTTGCCATGCTTATTCAATCTGGATGCTGAGCACATCATCAGAGAAGGTGGATTATGTGAAGAAGAGTGTGGCATTGGGATTAGAGAAAGGCTTATTAACAACCTGCAATAAGAAAATGCAGATGACACAACCTTTCTTGCTGAAAGTGAGGATTTAAAATAAAACATTTGCTGATGAAGATTAAAATTCAATGTAAAGAAGACCCAAACCTTCACAACTGCACCAATAGGCAACATCATGATAAATGGAGAAATGATTGAAGTTGTCAAGGATCTCATTTTGCCTTGATCCACAATTAATACTCAGGCAAGCAGCTGTCAGGGATCCAACAATGCACTGCACTGGGTGAATCTGCTGCTCAAGAACTCCTTAAAGTGTTGAAAAGCAAGGATGTTACTTTGAGGACTAAGATGTGCCTGACCCAAGTTATGGTATTGACAAGCACCTCATACGCACATATTGGGCATTATTAGGGAAGATGGAAGAAGAATGAATGTACTTGTGCTGGAGAAGAATATTGACAGTACCATGGACTTTGAAAAGAATAAACCAATCTGTCTCGAATGAAGTACATGCTTGACAAAGTAGAGTGGCAGTGAAAAACAGGAAAGCCCTGGACAAGAACTGAAACAGTGGCAGCAACAATGGGCTTGAACAAAAGAACAATTATGAGGATGACATAAGACTGGGCAGTATTTTTCTGTTCTACATTGGGTCACTGTGAGTTGCAACGGACTGAACAGCACTGTGGCAGTTACACATTTCACGTTAACTTGATGAAAGAATGAAGGGGTGGAGGCTAGCCTGTCAATCAGGTCATAGCCTGATGAGCCTTCCTTGTGGGTATGGCCTTCTCACGAAGATGCTGGGAACTCTTTTTCGCTGCTACACATTCCTGTTGACAAGCCACATGGAGCCATGCTGATGGCAGCCAGAGCCCTGGAGATGCGTCCACTGCCATTGGACCCGCAAGAGTTTTCACCCACTGGCCCGTGATCATCCTGCCTTCAGCATCGTTGCATGTGCTGCATGAGTCTGAAGAGGAATTTAAGGACTAGTATTGGATTTCTGGGCTAATATCGGACTTATGGACTGTATCTGGAATGGGCTGGGTTATGTTCTCAATATCCAATTGCTCTTTGATATAAACCTCTTTCATACACACGCGTCTCTGGATTTGTTTCTCTAGTCTACCCAGACTAACACAAGCACCTAAAAACAACAACTACTACAGTGAAATCCCATCCTAGGGGTACCCACCACATTTCTAAATGGAATTGAGGTCTAGGCTAGGCCATTAAATGTGAGTTGAACAGCGAGATAAACAGAAGTGAAGGGAGCCGAGTGGGCAGTGTTTGCTGGAAAGGAGTATGCGAAGGGAAGGGTGAGTGCTCTCCTGACCTGCAACACTCACGAACTTCTCCTGTCCTTCTCTTGAAAGATACACGCGGTTCTGCTGGGCGACTCAATCATCTTGCCTTTGCAAAGAGACGCTTCACACCCAGAAGAACCCCCAGTGCGAGATTAAATCCCCAGCTCCAATACAGACATTATTCAATTAACACCTCTCCTGGAGTTTGCCTGTGGGTGCTGGGATGAGGGCTGAAGGAGAGAGGTAATTAAAATCCAGCACAGGTGCTCTTCTCAAAAGGCTACCATTGCGACCAGGGCAGGAATATTCTCAATATTTTCCAGTTTAGTACTGCTACCACTTTATGTGGAAAGTTTACGGAGCACCTGGCACCATACTAGCATTCAAAGAATTTAATAATTCAATTAATAAAAGCTGGAGCGGGGCGGGGGGCAGTTCATAGAAAGAGTCAAGTGGCCAGAACTAGCCAAAGGTTCCAGTTTGGTATATACGATAAACAAAAACTATTAAATTTCATATACATTTTAAAAAAAGTACTGTGTAAAGTATAGTATGGGAATAAACACCCTGGTGTATTAATGGATAAACTCATGCGAGCAGGGGAGAAAAGGATGGAAAATTCATATGGGTGAGTGTTTGTGACGTTAGGACCATCTCTAGGAACATTCTGAAGGGTCTCTAAGAAATTTTGCTCCCTTTAAGAGGGGACATACTTTACTCAGATAAGAAATACTAAGGTGGTCTACTTCACACATCCACGACAAGTCGAATGCCCATCCTCGTCACTCTAAAGAGCCTCGGTGCACAATAGGTTAAACTTTGGGCCGCTAACCAAAAGCTCATCCAATTTTTCCCTCCCTCAAGCATAGAGGATAAGCAATTTTTGATTCATTCTGACTCTTGGGCAAAGGAATATGGGTGAAACGCTCACCGGCAGAGAGAAGCTGTCTCAGGGGATAAGTTGGGATGGAATGATCTGTCCTATGTTCTTTTTTGTGCAATCTTGCTTTGGGAGTGGGCACGTGCTCTCCATGGGGGACTGAGACCAGATGTAGCTGAGCCTGGTGGTAGTGCTGGCGTCTGTGAATATAGAGTTTGTGTTCCACAATGATAACGTCACACCATAGGCAGTCCAGGGTAGGAGGTGGGAGGTGGGAGGTGGGAGGCGGGAGGTGGAGTGAGCTCACCTTAGGCCCCGCCCATTATTTTTGACTGCATGACCGCGTCCTCCATAAAAGGAGTCCCCTGGGTGGCACAAACGCGTAGGTGCTGTGCTACTCACCCAAAGATTGATGGTTCAAGCCCACCCAGAGCCGTCTTGGATACATGGCCTGTCCTTCTGAAAGATCCCAGCCTTGAAGACCCTACTGAGCACCGCGCTCCTCTGCGACACTTGAGCTTGCCGTGAGTCCACAGTGACTCTCCAGCAACGGATTTTTCCTCTCTCTCCATAAAAAATACTTCCAACTGTTGTTATAAGGATGAATGTAATGCAGACTGGCTTCCTTGAACTCACTTGGATTTGAAACTATGGTGGCTCGTGGGCATCAGGCCTCTTGAATCCACTGGCCCTGGGAGATGGACTTGTCCTTTGTGAAGACAACGCTCTGTTCCGGCTCTAGGGGAGCCAGTGGCTTCTGGCTGTTCAAAACTGCGGGTGTGAAACGGGGTCAAGGGGAAGTTCGGAAGAGGAACCCCCTTTCTGTGGTTTTGGACATCAAGTAAGACGTGGATACAAAAGACTAAAACTAGAGGTCCATAGGGCGGGAAATGGATGGAAAACGAAGGCTTCTTTGGGAAGAGCAAAAGACTCAGTGTTCTCCTTAAAGGTAGGGTCTATGAAGCCTCCTTCAAGGGTAGAGAGCACCGTTTATGTTGGAGCCAAGAGCACTGCCATCAGTTTTGACTCATAGCAGTGGCCTCTTAGGACAGAGGAGACACAGGACAGTTCCGTAAGGTTGCTGACTATACACCTTGCAGGCATAGACTACCTTTTCTCGCGCACAGTTCGTTCAAATGTAGCCCGCTCCACCGTCCTTTCTACTACCCTGTTTATCGTCAGGTTCGTGAAGAAGAATTTGTTGGGCACGGAGCTGCCTCGAAGGCAGTTGGCAGCAATAATAAGAACATGTCCTGAATCGGGGCGTCCGAAGCTCTGCTTTCCTGTGACACTCACACTTGGGGTTGCTTTCCCAGCAGGCGCGGCAGGCAGGATCTGGTAGCCATGAGTTGCTGCAGAGAGTTGGTTAGACTATTGGACAAAATGATTGTAGACAAAACAAACAAACAACAAAGGACAGACTTTATGTTAAGTCATGCTGAGCTGGATTCTATAATTAAACAATGTTTTTGTTCGTTTTATTTGCATTTTCTTAATTTGCCACGATACTGGTAGATACACACACGCATACAAATTTTAAAGAAAATAGAATGAAAAAATAACAGAATTTTCCATCAACGTTTTATAGCCTCCATATATGCAATAAGTCATATATATAGGAATTATATATATTGTTCATATCCATGGGAATGATATATAATTCATGTATATATGAGAATTATATATATGGGAATTGACTCAATGGAAGTGCTTTTGATAAGTGAGTATTCACATCAATGTACAACCTCAAATTCTCTTTTCTACAGATGTGCATATTTTTCTTAGGTGCAGATACAAGTTAAAACATTTGGTCTACTCTGGTAAGACTAGTTTAGACTGATTTTGAATTTTCTCTGTCTTTGGATCGTTTCAGCCAATCCCTCAAGTTTCCAGCCTAGAACACCCTTTGCTGGAATATTCTAGAAACCTAGTGTTCGCCGGAGTTTCCTATCTTGTTGCTGTCCCCAGCCTGCGTACAGCTTCTTGTACAGAGCTGAGCGCTGGAGAAAAGAGGCCTCTTGGCTGACTCATCATCCACTGAGGGCAGATACGTCACTGAGGAGTGCCGTGACTCAGCACTGCTGCTTTCCTTCTGCTCCCCAGCCCCTCGGGAAGACGTACAGGTGACACATACATGTCTGCTTCATTGGTGTCTTGTCTCACTTTCCCCACTGTTAGCCCGCCCAGACAACTGAATGCCACTTTTAATTTTAGCTTTTATTCAACCTGGGTTCCTGGTACTGCTGCCAGCCTCAAGACGCATAGCAATTTCTATGCACTAAAACCCGAAGGATAAAAACAAAGGAGTCACTTGGAACTACTCAAGGATGCCTTTCACAGAGACAGGAGGCAGAGGCTCCAGATCAGGAAAGACAAAGACGGGGACTGGGATGGCCTCCTTGTGTCTGAGCTTCTGCTCAAAAGAAACCCCAGGGGGCCAAGTCCTGAAAGAGGTGTGTATTTAACTGTGCTCCACTCTACTCCGTCCTCTGAGAATATCTGATGTTTTCCCCCTACAAAGACAGGATACAGGAGGTTGAATTGCTTGACAACAGTCTCAACATTTCTTAGGCCATCACTTCAGTAAGGTATGTAGCTATCCCTAAGCTTCAAAGCAGGCTCTGAGAGTCAGGGGTAGCTTTGAATCTGGCCAGTAGTTTTTAGCAGATGCAGCTCCTTGAGAACTGCAAGTCTTTGTTAAGTGACATGAAGACCAGAGCTAAAGAAAATGAAGGTTTCCATAAACAGAAGACTTTTCAGCCCTGGTACTCAAAGAGTTCCACCCTTCACTCAACCAACTTTGCTCATTTCGGTGGGAGAAAGCAATGAGATTCTGCTATCTGGAACATGAGCAGTATTGCCCTTGAATTCTTAACGGTGAATGATCCACTCACCATTAACACTGACTTCATGTTTAATTCTGTATCTGTACCTCAGTTCCCCATGAGTTGGAGCTGATGCCACAGTGACTAACTAATAACAAGTGGTCACTGCTTGGCATCAAGTTCATCTGGAATCGAAAAACAGCAGAAACGCTTTCCTGGGTTGTCTGCATATCCTTCATCTTGAAGCTCACGAGGGCATGGCTCTAGCCTGCCTATACTTCAAACACAAACAGGGCCATTTCAGCAAGGGACAGGCCCCAGGGAAATGATGGCCAGTTATCCAGGTTCAACTTGTGTCTGTCTCCGCTCCCACCCACTTTTTCCTTTTGATGGCTGTTGAGGTCTTGATATTCCTCCTTGTTGCGGCCTGCTCTGTGCCATCCTCATGATGGGTTGCAGATAAGACTGTCTTATCCCATCAGGTTTTTATTGGCTTATTAGGGGAGTAAATCTTCCGGTCGTTTTTCCTAGTTCATCTTAGTCGGAAGCTCTGAAACTGGTTGGGGAGCGTGACAGTCTTCATTGACAGATGAAGGGTGGTTGTGCACTGACTGAGAATGGGGCCCAGGTCTTCTGTGTGGAAGGCAAGGACGTCACCACGGAACCACTATTACCCACTCATACCTCACCACTTTTCTTAAGGAGGCTGAACGCAGATCTCAGTCAGAACTTCTCTGGGACCTTCTTGTTGATAGGTGCCGCTGGCTCGGTTCCGACTGTACGAGACCCGATGGGAACCAGAACAAAGCACCGCCCTACACCGTGTCACCTTCATCAGCACTCTTATGCCTTAGACCATTGTTTCAGGTCTTACCAAACTCGGCGTCCACTTAAGAAATGAGCTCCTTGCTGGCTACAGCCAAGGAAGCTCAGGGCTCTGACCTCACAAAAGAACCCATGAATACTGAAGGATTGACTGGTTCCTGAAGGACGGCTAGGGTTTGGGGGCTCCCACAAATGCGTTCAGCGAAGTGCCATCTGGAGTAGCTGTGGCAGACTTCTGGACCCGAGGTTAAATGTTTCTGTGGATCTTTATAGGCAGGTTGGTCCTTTCTTTTTCCTTTTCCTTTTGCAAGTTTTTAAAAATCGTTTCATTAGGGGCTCATACACCTCTTATCACAATCCATACATACATCAATTGTGGAAAGCACGCTTGTACATTCTTTGCCCTTATCATTCTCAAAACATTTGCTCTCCACTTAAGCCCTTGGCATCAGGTCCTCTTTTTTCCCCCACCCTCCCCGCTCCCCCCTCCTTCATGAGCCCTTGATAATTTATAAATTATTATTTTGTCATATCTTGTCCTGTTCGATGTCTCCCTCCACCCACTTTTCTGTTGTCCCTCCCCCAGGGAAGAAGTCACATGTAGATCCTTGTAATCGGTTCCCTCTTTCCAACCCACTCTCCCTCTACCCTCCCAGTATTGCCCCTCACACCCCTGGTCCTAAAGGGATCATCCACCCTGGATTCCCTGTGCCTCCAGCTCCTATCTGTACCAGTGTACATCCTCTGGTCGAGCCAGACTTGCAAGGTAGAAGTGGGATCATGATACTCGGTGGGCAGAGGGGCGGGGCGGAGGAAGCATTTAGGAGCTAGAGGAAAGTTGTATTTCTCCTCATTGCTACATCACACCTTGACTGGCTCGTCTCCTCCCCGAGACCCCTCTGCAAGGGGGTGTCCAGTGGTTGACAAATGGGCAGGTTGTTCCTTTTACTGCACAGAAGACGTTCCTTACATCTCTGCTCCTTGCTAATTTCTCCCACGAGTCCTTCCTGAGGCACAGAGACAAGGGTCTTGTTTGGGGGCACATGGCAAGTCATTAACCAATTGAGGATTGTATTGTATGCTCAAAATCCAGCTTCGACCAGAGAGTATTTAGCCTTTCTTGTAAAGATGATGCCACAGGTGGTAAAACAGCACCAGTCTTAGTTTTTCTTCATTTCGGTTGTTTCCTGGTTTGGGTCGTTCTTGTTGTTAAGAGCAATGGAGTCAGTTCAGACTCATAACAACCGGAAGCAGGACAGAACAAAACACAGCCGAGTCCTGCAACCTCCTCTCAGTTGTTCTTATGTTTGAGCCCACTGCTGCACCCCTCTGTCAATCCATCTCCCCGAGGGGCTCCCTCTTTCTCCCTGCCCTTCTAGTCCTTCTTCTTTTCCAGGGGTGAGTCTCTCCTGGTGACAGGTGCAGTCTGTGAGGCGAAGTCTCACCATCTTTTCTCCCAAGGGGCAGTCTGGCTGTACTTTGTTCAACACAAATTGGTTCGTTCTTTTGGAAGTCCACAGGACTTTCACCAGCACCGCAGTTCAAATGCATCAACTCTTCTTTGGAGTTCTCGCAGGTGTGATCTGAAGAGTCCGTGCATTAATTTCCTAGGGCTGACATCACCAAGGACCACCACGTAGGTGACTTCAGACAAGGAACATTTATTGTCGCTGTTCTGGAAGCCGCAGTGGATGGCTGCAGACAAGTGCACTCCATAATATACTAGTCTTGTTGGGGAACCTTCAGAAAATAAAAGGTCCAATCAAAACAGCAGCTTCAGAGGCGTTCTGCTGAGTCAGTTCAGTTCAAGGTGGAGAGGTCAGCTCAGAAGGTTATGGTGATTGAATTTTGGGATTCCAAAAGGGTCATCTTGATAGCGTTCTTTTCTGAGGACACTGGGTGGTAAAGAGAGCTTATTAAGAACTTTTAGGAAAATTTTAAACATGAATTAGTGAGAAAAAGGCCAGAAAAATTGTATCCGGGAACTTCTTTTCCTCACTACAGTACTCCTGCTCATACTTAGTAGGCAGCAAGGACTGTCCTCGGAGAAGTTCATTGGGAAACCGTGCCCCATGCCCCTTGAAGCCCTGAGCTTGCCCATACAGACTTCTTTTTGTTACACAAACTCAAAGAACAACTAACAATACAACAGGAGCATGTTTGAGTCCTTCATGGATCCCAAAATGACTGTATTGATATGGTGTAAATTTAAGAGCACAGAGTTCTCTGGGGAAGGGTTAGAGAGATGGAAGGTCTATGCTTTATAGATCTGGATGGAGGATATGTCAAAACACAATAGTTCCAATTCTACCTTACAAATCCAGCTGGACTAGAGTACACTGGTACAGATCGGAACTGGAAATAGGGAATTCAGCACAGATGATCCCTTCAGGACCAGTGGTGAGAGTGGTGATACAGGGAGGGTAGAGGAAAGGTGGGGTAGAAAGGGTGAACCCATTACAAGGATCTACGTATAACCACCTCTCTGGGAGATGGACAACAGAAAAGTGGGTGAAGGGAGATGTCGGGCAGTGTAAGGTATGACAAAATAATAATTTATAAATTATCAAGGGTTCCAGAGGGAGGGGGTAGGGAGGGAGGGGAAAATGAGGAGCTGATACCAAAAGCGCAAGCAGAAGGCAAATGTTTTGAGAATGATGAGGGCAATAAATGTACAAATGTGCTGGACAAAAAAAACAAAACCCCCAATAGTTTCACATTTTGAGATTCTTTTTGTAAAACAGTTTAATTGACCCATAATTCACATATCATGCAATCAATGGTTTTAACATGTTAAAGATTGTTCAATCAACACCCCAATCAATTTTAGAATATTTTCTTCTTCCTTGTAATCATTATAATTAGCTTCCGACTTCCCCTTAACTCTCCCTGCCATAACCTTAAGAAACTATTATTCCAGTGACTGTCTCTATAGGTTTACCTATTGTGGATTTCATATAGAGAAAATATAAAAAACAAAGACCAAAATCCTGACCAATAACACAGTAAAACAGGAAAATCTCAATAGAAAAAATCAGAAAATAATAAAGCAAAAACTAGAACAAATTTAAAATGAGTCAAGAGAGAGAAAATGATAAGGTGTTGTGTTAGTCTGGGTAGACTAGAGAAACATATTCATAGACATTCATATGTATATAAGAAAGATTTACCTATAATAGCAATTGAATATTGAGAAAATTTTCCAGCCCAGTTCAGATCAAGTCCGTAAGTCCGATATTACCCGTTTGTCCAATACCAACGTATAAATTCCTCTTCATACTCATAAAACACAAAGTGAGTCTGAATGCAGGAAGATCACAGGCCAGTGGGTGGGAAGTCTTGTGGCTCCATTGGCAGTGGAAGGATCTCATCACTGGCGTGCGTCTCCACATGGCTCCACCAGTTCCAGGGCTCTAGCGTAGTTCCATGTGTCTTGCCAGCAGAAATGTCTCCCAGGGAGTGAGCGTGTACCCTGCCTCCAGCAAGGTTTTTATCTCCTTAGAGCCTGCAAATGAGGTCATCAAGCTGTGACCTGATTGACAGGCTAAACTCTACCCTTTCACTCTTAATAGTCTCAAATTGGCAACAGATTATATAACTACCACAGGTGTTAAATTTTAACCTAACTACATCTGGCCTAGTCCACGTTCTGCACTGTCTGCTAGCAAGGCTTTGCACAGCCCTGGTTCATGGTCCATGTAGGGACCCTGCAAATGGATTTTGGGATTTCCCTGTCATCCATAGCCTTCTGCAAAGTTGGTGCTCAGAATTTAAGTGCTAAAACAAGTCCCTCCTCTGCTCTTGGATTTTATTATTTATAATCCTTGGATCACAAAGACTGGCGTGCTTCTTCTGTATAGGTTTGCCTGATCCTTCACTTACATAGCTGCCTGTTTTAAGAGAAGCATTTAAGACTCTAGATGCTCTTCTTTCTGATAACCAGGCACCATCTGATTTCTTTGTCACACTTTGCTGTAGCACCCATGTCTTCGGTGAGCTTTCATGAGGGCAAGTCTGAAGTAGGGCCATGTCATAAGGACTATCTGTTCTTGGATGAGGGCTACGATTAGGGGAGAGCTCAAAACCAATATATATGGTTTATATATGTCCCTGGTCTATTTTAGAGGCATACTTATTTTTTATTGTGTTTATACTCTTTATGCTCTGTGAATTTTATGTCTAAATATCTTTTTAAAATTGTCTTATTAGAGGCTCATATAGCTCTTATCACAATCCATACATACATCAATTGTGTAAAGCATATTTGTTCATTCATTACCCTCATCATTCTCAAAACTTGTGCTCTCCGCCTTAGCCCCTGGCATCAACTCCTTATTTTTCCCCTCCGTCCCTGCTCCCCCTCCTCATGAAGCCTTGATAATTTATAAATTATTATTTTGTCATATATTGCCCTGTACAATGTCTCCCCCCACTCACCCCTCTGCTGTCTGTCCCCCAGGGAAGAGGTCACATGTAGATCCTTGTAATTGGTTCCCTTCCCCCTTTCCAATCCATCCTCCCCTCACCCTCTCAGTATCTCCACTCACACCACTGGTCCTGAAGGGATCATCCGTCCTGGACACCCCCATATAGTCTCATTAATGTACCCAATGGTATAAAATTTAAAATACTGTTGATAAAATAAAAGCACACATGTATAGGGCAGATTTTTAGACTAAAGCACATGAATTGTTGTACAGATTAAAAACTTATGGGACTGGACACTATTTTTGCAAACCACATTTTGAAAGGTTCCTATCATTTTGTAGTAAGACTTTTCCACTGTGAATATAAATGCCAAGAATAATTTAAATCCCATAGTTTGTTTTCCTGGGGGAACAATTCACAGGGCCATTGAGCAAGGATTTGATAAATTTCTGGAGCGTCCAGGTGGTTTTTGGAACGTACTTCCTTCTCTTTCTTCTTTGGGCTTCTCTAGCCAGGACATCCTGGGACGGAGGTCTGAGACTGTTAGCCTTTGAAGAGTTTCCCTCAAGTTTTTAAATAAAATCTGTAGTGTTTAGGATGAGAATTTAATCTTTTTTTTTGCTTGATGCATGTGGATATATCAGTCATGTCTGAAAACTCCATCTTCCCAGCGTGTTCTAGTAAGTAGCAACTGTGATAATTTTCATCTCCTCTGGTTGTACTAAGTTCCAGGTTCTTCAATTGGATACACGATAGAGTGAATGTCATTAACCTGGACTCCATACTTTTAGTAGCATTTTAAAAATATTTGTATGAAGGAAATATTAGTCTAGACACATGGTTTTAAGAGCAATCAGATAACCTGATAAGAGAGAAAGGTTGTTCTGGTAATTTTGCCTAAGAGCAACCCATGTGACGGAGAAGGACTGCCTCATGGGATTCTCTAGGCTACATGTTTTATGGGAACAGATCACCTGGATTCTCCTCCAGTGCCACTAGGAAGGCTTGAAACATGAACTATTCAGCCAACAGCCTTTGAAGATTCAATTCCCCCCTCTCAATACTGCTGCTACCAATTACAGCTGAGTTTCGCAAATGAGATTGAGTAGCATTCGAGAAGAATTTTCAGTTAACGAGGTCTCTGCGAGGTGAAAGCAAACGTAACAGCCACAGAACGCTCCACACATCCTTCCTGCTGTTTGCTTATTTTTTGGAACTTGAATATTGTCTTCCACCTCCCCACAGAAGTTGAGACAAGGTTTTAGTGGATATCATGGGACTCTGAGGCTTGGGTGACTGGACCATGACTTTGTGAGGATAATCTTAGAGTTCTATCTGTAGGATTCATGTGTGTGTATAAGTATGCTCATGTGTGTAGATGCATGTGTTAGTATGTGTCTGTAAGATATGATGAGCTATAATGAGCAATGTTTAATGCCAAAGGAGTTTAAGGAAGCAGAGTTATAGAAATTACCCTGGGTGAATAAAAATATTTATTTGGGTAAAAAGAAATCATCTCAGAATTGTTAACTAATAGAAGTCATTTTTCCCCTCACTCTGATCCAGTCGATTTTTATTCACAGCAATCCCGAAAGACAGAGTAGAACTGCCCCATGCAGGTTTCAGAACCTGTAACTCTTTATACACGTAGGCTCGTTCTTCTGAAGATAGGGTCAGGGAAGGTCTATAAAAGCGGCTCTTGGTAAAAGCCTCATTGAGTGTCCCGTTCCTTTAAACAGAATGAATTCTTCAGTAGGGTACGATGTGCAGAGTAAAATGGTCTGCTGGTCTGTTTGAACCATCATTCAAATTCAGAATGGCCTTCAGGCATCAATTTTTTTTAAGACACGAAGTTTATGTTTTGTTTTTATAGAGCACCTAGGTGGGAATGGTTCCCATGTGGGTTATCCTACCTTCCAAGGAAGCCAGAGGCAGAGTAGATATATCAACATTAGGCCAAATGTTTGAAAATAACATAAAACTAACAAAAGTAAGTATCACAAGGCATTTTTCTATCTCTGAACAACATCAGTAGCAGCTATCTTCTGTAAAAAATGCAGGTGTGTATGAATATGGGCAAGAATGTGTATGAATATGGGCACCGAAACATCCATCTATTAAAACACAAAACTATGGAACTTTGCAGGGAAATGAATTGTTATTTTATTTTGTAACCCATAGCTCAAATTTCACTAGCTTTTCTAATCATGATATTCATGAATTTTTTTACATCTATGAAATGAGAAAAAGAGTTACTTATCTATAGAGGCTTCTCTTCAAATGCCCACAATACTCCCACACACTTATAGAAACATTTCATCTAATAAGTGGCTAATTTCTACTCTAGACAAATTTTGGATCAATTCTAATTCATGAACCCTGTCACCTTCCAGAGTTCTAGAACTCTTGATTTATACTATTGGGCTCCAACTCAGGATATTAGTCCTTTTTAATAAGCCCAGTATAGTCCAATTTTTGTTGTTGGAACTTTTGGTCAAATGTCTTAGCAGGTCAGTAAATTAAAAACTTATCTGCATAGGACAAAATGATATGGCCATGGTATGTATGTATACACACACTATATATATATGATATATATATATTTTCTTTTGAAAATGTGATTGGAAAATTCTCAAATCAAGGCAAAATCAAAGACGTTCACTTAAAAGTTAGGAGGAATGTTAGATAAAAGAGGAACTATTTTAAAATACAATGCTTAAAATTTTGAAATATAGCATCCAACTTCAGCTACTAAAACCGTCGTTGTGTTTCTCAGTTGTAAGCTGAGCTGTTGTCGGTAATATCTACTATGCTGTTGCTGTCATGGTTGCTAGGCGCCACGGGCTTAGTCCCAACCCATAACAACCCTGTGCAGAACAGAACGAAACACGGCCCTGTTCTGAGCCATTCTCACAATTGCTCCTGTGCTGGAGCTATTGCCGCAGCCGCCATGCCAATCCCGCCAGTTGAAGGCCTTCCTCTATTTTGCCGCCCCCTCCACTTTCTCAAGCAGGATGTCCTTCTCTGGGGGCTGGTCTCTCCTGACAATGCATCCAAAGTAGGTTCGAAAATATTTGCCATCCTTGCTCTCAGGAGCACCCTGGCCATACTTCTTCCAAGACAGAGCAGGTTGTCCTTTTCTCAGTCCATGGTGCTCTCAATGTTCTTTGCCAGCATCACAATTCAAACACATCTACTCATCTTGGGGCTTCTTAACTCCAAGTCCAACTTTCATAGGCACGTGATGCAACTGAAAACACCACGGCATGGGTCAGGTGCAACTCCTCAAAGTCACATCCTTGCTTTTCAAAACTCTAAAGAAGGCTGGAGCAGCAGATTTATCTGACGCAGTTCATCTCTGACCTCTTGACTGCTGCTTCCATGAGCACTGATTGTGTCCGAGCACAGGCTTTTCCCACGATCACGTAGTTTGATAAATTCCATCTCTCCTTTACCTGGAAGCTAGACTTTTCAAAGAATAAATTTCACTTTCAAATTAGCAATCAAAAAGAACACCCCCCCCCCACCAATGGCAAGAAACTGAATTCTTTGTTAATATTATCAATTACACTTTCAATCAGATGGGAAAAGTTTTGCTTATATCAAATGAGTTCTTCAGCCACTGTTCTTGTAGATCTCTTTAAAATTAGGAAAATGAACACACTATTTAGCAGATGCATTTCAAAAAGTGTGAATTTCTGATTATAACAAACATCTACTAATTCAAATTTTACATCAGCAAATCTCTTTAAAAATCTTAAAATTATTTATGTAGGCCAAGACACTACTGGAATAAAATTTAATTATTTTTACATTTTTCTTAACTTATTTCATCTAAATTAGATTCTTAGATTATTTTAAATGTCTACATTTTTACTTCAAAATCCCAAAACTGTAGTTATTGAGTTGACTGACTCATAGGACCTCATACAATTAAGCAGAAACTGTTTTTGCAGGGTTTCTGAGATTAAAAAAAAAAAGCAAACAAGGCTGATCATTTTGGGGAACTGCCTTGCTCTGCTTAGTAACCCAGTGCCTGACTCATTGTGCCCCTTGGCGATTTCTACTTAGAATGAACGAAATTTAACTCTATTCACTTGCATATCTGAATTATCTCAGACTGAGCAAAGTAGGAAAACTGGTTTTCCCTTCAAACTCACTCCTTCCTTTTTTTGAATCACATGTAATATCTAACTCAAGTCACTTGAAGAAGTACAGATTCTAAGGTTGATTCACATACAAAAACCTGTCACGATGAACCATCTCATGAATTCTTCATAAAATTAAAACAATGAAATTTATAAGCACACACATATTATAAAATAAAAACTGAGTTCTAGAAACTAATAATAAAAGAGAACACAATAAACAACTCATTTACCTTCTGCCCTGAATCCTGCTTGTGTAAAGTTATCAAAGTTTGTACACAGGGAATTTCATGTCACTTACCCTACCTTCTGCAAAAACAATTCTAACTGTAAAATAACATGATAATTTAGAGAACCCAGAGTGACCTTTGCCCTCCTGAATCCAGATTATACAAAGGGCAAGTATTGTTAAGAAAGGCAGAAAGATTAAGGGTGAAGGGGGTTGTCTCCACCGATTGCCTGTGCTAAAGGAAAATTAGTTGTCTGTCACAATAAAGGGGTTGCGAAGAAATCAGGTACACACTGGACACCTATGGGGAAATCCGAAACTGGGCATGCCGAGACCAAAGTCAGAGGTCACCTAGGCCCAGGTAAAGAGCCACCTGGGCCTGCATCGAAGGCACCAGCTGCATCACATCACAGGCGCTCCTGAACTCAGCCAGAGACCGGCCAATATGCTCACCTGCGCTCACCTGCGCCCTGGCCACCAGTGGGGATTGGAGGGGATAGGCGGCAGATGGAGGGCAGGCTGCCCCTCTTTCAGGCGTTCTCTCTCGCGCAGGGCTCCCACTGTCTTTCCGGTTTTTAGTTTTAGGGCGCCATGTTGGTTCTGTGGACCCCCCCTTTCTGGCCATTTCCCAGAGCGAACACGCACTGCCTGCCGCTGCCCTACCTGAAGCTTCCCTTTCGCTCAGGAAAGTTCCTGATTGCTTCTGCCGCGATTCTCTCCGCGAAGGACCGTCCCAGAAACCTAATGGTTACACCAAAACGCCATCTTTTTCCTAGAGGTTTGTCAACACAGGAAGACCAGCCAGAACCCACCCCAGGACTTTCCTCCAGGCAGACAGTTTGGAGACCATGCGGAGCAACCAAATTTACATCGCAAAGGAGAGCTCTCTGTCGCGGTCACAGATGACGTTATCCCTAGGCTTGCACCTTTTCAGGGACTTAGATCAAGTGCACCTACCAGATGGAAGCGGGAAGGAGACTTTTCAAATCTGGAACTGAAGGCGATGGGAGACTGAGTGGCCGGCCAGGCGCTCTCAAAGGAAAGGGCCCTTCAGAAATTGCTCAGGTCTTCCATCCTTCCCCGCAGGTGCCCCAGTTCAGACCATCTCCAGGGCCCCTGGCAGGGAAGGCTCTCGGAGCGGAAGTTCTGGCTGTGATCCACAAGGTCGGCAGGTGGAAACCAGCAGCAGCTCTGGGCTAGGGAGACTGGCCTTTCAAGTCCCTTAAACACTTACCGACTTGGAAAGCTACAAGGGGTCGCTATGAGTCAGCACGGACTCTGTGGCAGCTAATTTGGTTTGGGAGCGCACCCAAAAGGCCTTGTAGATTCCTATTGTGGTCGCCAAGTATGTTGCCATAAATAAGGATCCGGGATTGCCTGGCACTATTTCAGCCGAAGACACGGTCAAGTTGATTGGAAAACCTCGTAAGTCTTTTTCTGCAAGAGCGAGACAGGAAAAACAAGCAAGCAAACAAAAGCAGTTGGATTTGCTCCGGTTAGGTTTCTGAGGTGGTTTATCTCGGTTCTTGCTTCTCAACGCTGAAAGAATTCATGCGGCAGAAGCAATTTTGTAATCCAAATAGCTTTTAGGAGGGAAAGGGAAGTTTCAGGTTATTGGAGACTCAGGAAGTACACACTATCTCTGGAAAGCACGTTCAAGGCCGCATCCTGGGGACGTGGGAGAGTTCGAGACTGAACATGGCCGCTTCAGGGGATGGCGAAAGAGTCCACAGAGTCCAAGGAATGTCCGAACCTAGAGCACAAAAAAAAACAACAAGACAGTTTGGGGCCCCAGAGGGTGCCCAGGTCCCTGCGTGCCACGGACATGGGAGAATTCAACCCCCTTCCACCTGCAAGAGACCACCGTGCAAGAGGAAGTGGCGGGAGTGCCCTGCCCTCAGTCTCGTATGTATCCGTCCCCATCCCCACAGCTGGGGAGGTGTGGTTCAGACTAATTGGCCGATCTTATTGGCTGAGTTTAAGCCCGTGTGATGTAATATTGCCGGTGCCTAAGGTGGGTGTGCTCAGGGTGGCGTCCACCTGGGCCTAGGTGGCCTGGGTCTGCGCATGCCCAGCTTTGGCTTTTCCCATAGTGTCTAATTAGTGTGCCTGATTTCTTTCCAACCCCTTTATTGTGGCCCTGTCAGCCGGTGTTTCCATGGGAAACCACCCCTTTGGTCCCCTATCACTACCGCCACACTGCTTCAGGAATCCATGGAAAAGGCGAGTTATATACCACAAACTATGTAACAAATCAAACAAACTTGTTTTACAATGATCGCAAGAGTCAACTGAAATGAAAAACCAATGCGATGAAGAGCAGGTTTCTGTAATGATTCCAGGAAACCATTGAAACCTCCAGCTCTGATAGCAGGCCACCATCCCCCAAAGCCTCCGACTCCACTGTTTATTGTATGGCCTTGCTCAGCGTCTGCCCTTGTCCGAACATCCCTACCAGTGAAGCTTGAAAGGAATTTTTACTGCAAGGGAGGGGGCTGTTACATTTTAGATTTCTAATAAATCCAAATTTTGTTATATTTTTGTATTCTGATTTACAGCATGCTAGCAAGCATAGCAGCCTTCGGTTCGGATTACAACTCAACGTAAAGAATACCAAGACCTCACACCTGGACCAATAGGTAACATCGTGATAAACAGACAAAAGATTGAAGGTGTCAAGGATTTCGTCTTGCTTGGATCCATGATCAATGTTCATGGGAGCAGCAGTCAAGAGGTCAAAAGACATATTGAATTAAGTCAATTGGCTCCTTCCTCGAGACCTCTTGAAGGTGTTAAGAAGCAAGGAGCTTACTTTGAAGACCATCAAGCCATTCTTTCACCTCCGTTGTCAGAGTGCCATTGTTCCTTTGACTTGCTTCTCCTAGATGGCTAGTGATCACGAATTTCTTCATATGTGTGTTGGCCATCTGGATGTTTTCTTTGGTAAACGATCTGTTCATGTCCTTGGCCTATTTTTTCCCACCAGTTTTATTAATGGGCATAAGTGCCTTATTTATGAGAGGTCCCAGTCTTTTATACTGCCTTCTGTGTGTGTCTGCATGTGAACATGCATGCATGTGAACCTTCAAGCCCAATAGAGGGAAGGACTCATATTTTGAGGACGAGAGATCAAAAATCTGACCAGAAACTGATCTGAGAGTCATTATTTCTATTATATTCAGAAACTTGTGAATCAGGATGGCTAGCTGCTTCTGCCAACTGATGGCCAGGCTGGATAGGTGAGCAGGGTCGTTCTGAAAGCTCCTCTTATAGGGAGAGAGTGAAGTGGGCTATCCAAACTGCTGAAAGGCCATTAACACTAGTGTGCTAACACACCCAAAACTCATATAAGGGGAGAAGAGCAGGAAGCATTCTTGTTGTTTCTGGGTTTGCCGTGGCGCCCTGGCTATTTGTGGGGGGAGGGTATAACTCAGGTGGACCTAAGGACACACTGAGAATGCCTGCTTAGCTGCAGAGGCCAGTTTGGTAGCTTAATCTTGTATCCCCACAGTGTGTTTTTCATTGTTTGATAAAATATTTAGGTCCTGTGCTAAGGCCTCTAAGCTTGTCCCTGTTTTTTTCTTGATGATATTTTATAGTTCTAGGGTGTACATTTAGACCTTTAACCCATCATAAGTTTATTTTTATATGTGGAGTGAGGTGTGGGTCCTGGTTCATTCTTCTGGAATGAAAATACAATTTTTCCAGTACAATAGCCTATCTCTTCCCCATTTAATGTATCTTGGCCTTTTAATAAAATATCAGTTGTCTGCAGGTGGATGGGTTAATTCCTAAGTTTTCTGCTCCATCCCCTTTGTCTCTGTGTTAGTCTGGGTAGACTACAGAAACAAATTCATGGACACTCAGATATGTACCAGAAAGAGATTTATGTAAAAGAGCAATTGTATGTTGAGCAACATCCCTGCCCAGTCAAGATCAAATCCATAGTCCAATATTAGCCCATATGTCTGATACCAATCTATAAATTCCTCTTTAGACTCACACAGTAACGCAATAATGCTGAGTGTAGAAAGATCACAGGCCAGAGCTAGTGACGGTAAAAGGATGTCAGTGCCGACATGGGTCTCCATATGATTCCAGGGTTCTGCCTGCCATCAGCCTGTATCCATGTAGCTTGTCAACAGGAAAGTCTTCCAGGGAGTAAGTAGAGAATGTGTGTGTATCTGGTCACCAGGGAACTATTTATCTCCCTGGTGCCTCCAAATGAAGTCCAAATGAAGTCCTCAAGTTGCGACCTGATTGAGAGACTAGACTCCACTCCAGGAGATGATGTAAGTACCACAGTCAGTGATCCCGGTGGGCGAGGCCTTTTACTTTAGTGGTTCTTTTGCTTCTCCTGGGTCTCTGTCCTCTTCACATGAAGTTGGTGATCTTAGGATAATGTACCTGCAAGTATGATGTCAGGTACAGGAAACATTCAAATGCTTTTACAGTGTGACCTGCAGTTTCCTTAGTTATAAAATGAAAATTTCAGATGGAATGGATGTCCTTGAAGCTTTTCTCCGTTCTTCTCAGCCCATGTGTACTTCCTTTTGGCAGACACGTCTATAGACACCTGGACTCTGAATAAGTCAGAGGTGAACTTGCTCCGGTTGAGTGAAGCCTTCTTCCCCTCGCAGGGCCGGAGGCTCTGAGGCAACCCCAGAGCACTGAGGCGCAGAGACGAGGAGCTGACTTCAAGTTCTTTCCCACTAATATCTTTCTAGTCGGTTGCTTTGATTGAACAGCGAACTGCTTGACTCTTGCCGCTGGGTCCCCCTCTTCCCCCCACTCTAAGAGGGCAGGCGGTGGTTACTCATTGCAGAGAGCAGCCACTTTCCAACAGGTCATGCAGGGGGGACTCTGCCGGTAGAGTGAAGAGGGAGGAATCGGACCACAGGAGGTTGAGGGAGGTCTAAGGGGACCTGGATGTGAAGCTGAATGCCGATGACATCGAACTTGTGAAATGTGAACGGCTTATATTGGAAAAGGTGTACTTGTTTAATATACAGGAGATTTTGGAAATCAAAAATCCAGCCGCTCTGTTTGTGCATGGGCCTTCCTCCTAGGGCGCTAACTGTGTGCGATCATTCTCTCAAAGTGCTTGGCTCTTTCAGGCCCTTGACCACGTTAGCTGCAACTCGTAGCCTCACGTGTTAGAGACCGCGATGGACTTTCTCTAGAGCACATAGCAATAGAACGGCACATGAGGCATTCTGGGAATGGTTAGGACTTCTTCCTCTTTTCTCCAGGGCAGTGGTTCTCTACCTTCCTCATGCCGTGACCCTTGAATACAGTTCCTCATGTCGTGGTGACCCCCCCAACCATAAAATCATTTTTGTTGCTACTGCATCACTGTCATTTTGCTACAGTTATGAATCGGGTGACCCCTGTGAAATGGCCGTTCGACCCCCCAAAGGGGTCGCGACCCACAGGTTGAGAACCGCTGCTCTATGGGGTGGGGGTCGGTGGGGTGGAAGGAATCCTTCATGCCCATGTGGCTCTGGACAGTGATCTGGATGCCTTCCTCATCCCCTCAGTCCTCCTCTCAGGATGGGAGCGTTGTGCCACCTTGCACAGAAGGACTGTCTCTGAAGTTCAGCGCTGGGCCCAGTAGCACCCAGCTGGTGGGTGACGATACCATGCCTTGAACTTCCAACTCTCTGACACTAAAGAACATCTTTTCTCAACTGGGTTCTGGTTTGTTCATCTAGAAAGGCACCTGGAGCTTAGGGAGAGATGAGCAAGAACCCCCTTTTTACCACTTGCTGTTCTGTTGGCTCTGACTCACCTTAACTCCATGTGTGTCAGAGGCACTGAGCCTCATAGGCTTTTCAGTGGCTGGCTCCTTGGAAGGAGATGGCCAAGCCTACTCCATGTAGGAGTGCCTCTCCATGGACGTCAGCCTCCTGCCTCTAAGTTTGCACTTATCATTTGTCCCACCCAGGCCTCCAAGTGGCTTTGACGTCCTGGGAACTGTGAGTGGTACACCAGCCTAGCTTGGTCTCATTGCCTTCCCTACTCACATGTCCAGGAAGTCCCAGCGCCTGTCGCCTTCCAGACACCATCACCCACTGCTGTCTTTCCTTTCACACAGCCCACTGAGAATGTCACTAGCTGCAATCTTGTTTGCTGGCTAATGGTTCTAGTGTGTTAATCCCAGTCAACTCCAATGTAACACATTTCTTGAGATTAGGGAAAGGATATGGAGATGAATTTGGCTAACCTTTCAATACAGCAGATCTTAGAGAACGAATGCCTGCGGAAAGGTCTTTGAATTCAGACCACCTGAGTTTGAACATGGACTCTTCCTTGATCAGTTGACATAGTCTACATGCCACCCAGTCTCCTCATCTGTAAAATGGACACAGTAATGATGCTCACCTCACCGAGCACTAATTCTTAGTGCCGAGATCATTCTTAGAACACGCCTGGCATATGGTTAATCCTAAAAACACCCAATCAGCTGGCATTGTCCTCGAATGCTATTGTGCCCCTGGGCTGGGTGTGCCAGTGTCATTTACTGCTGTGCATGCGATTCCTACTTTATGGACAATCTCATTTGCTGTTGAGCTGAACGTGGCTATCACCAAATTTCAAAGATGTGGTTTGGTGCCTATTGACCAGCCATCTCCGACTTTCTTCTAATCGGCCAAATCCCACTTTTGTTTAGCTGTGTGCCTTCCCCCCAGTCACACTGTCCTCAGGGAAGATGACTCTGCCCTCAGCTTGGGGATAATTTCAGCTCAGGGATACTCAATAGTCTAACCAGTCAAGTAGTCCATTACCAGTGACTGGCTAAGGGGTGGGCCTGTGACCTAGTTCTAGCTTAGGGAAGCAGGGTAGGGGCTTTTAGGGAAAGTTTCCTTATTGATGAAAAAGTGGCATGTAGGAAGACATATATTTCCCCCTTGCTCTGGATCTTGTAAGATCTAAATGTTCATCTGGAATCGCTTTCATTAGATGTCATCGAGTTGGTTCCAACTGACATGGACCTTACATGGAACCGAACTCCAGCCTCCGAGTCCTTGTTTTCAAGCCCATGTTGTCGTCACAAGGTCGGTCCATCTCACTGAAGATCTTCCTCCATTCCTCTGACCCTCTATTTCCCCAAGCATGGCGTCCCTCTCCCTGGTCCCTCTTGAAAACACGCCCAATGTGTGGGAGACAAAGTCTCCCCACCTCGGACTCTGTGGACCATTCTGACTGTACTTTTTCTGAGACGGATTTGTTCAGCTGAAAGGCAGCCACCACAGATGGTGGAGCCAGAGCTAATTTAAGCGGAGCTCGAGTCCTGACATCCACACCTGCTGCCAGGTACCTGTGCACTTTCTATTACGTGAGGTGGCACTTCCCATGATCGTGAAAGCTCTGAGTCATGCTTTCCTGTAACTTGCAGCCAAAGAGACATCCTACCTGGTAGCGTGAGGCATTTACTTCCTACTCCTCGCCCCTCCCGCCTTGAGGAAAATGAGCTCGAAGGGGTTGGCCGTTCTTACTTGAATCCAGACAGATAGTGCACAGTCACACAAGCAATGGCTTCTACATGCCCTATGGCCTCCTCAGACACCTCCGTGTTGTTGAACAAGCAGGCAGCGTCTCAGAGCCTTGCTGTTCACCAGTCGCGCTCTCTTGGGGTCGTGTCAGAGGTCTGCTACCAGGGGCTCTTGAAACAGGACCTGCTTCGGCAGCTTTAATGGCGGTCCACCCCTGTTTGCCTGGTAAGCCTTGCCAGCGAGTTCTCTTAACAGCAAGGAGAGAAACTACCAAAGGCGATTCTCCCTTCTCGGGCTTACTTCAGCCTACTTAGCTCCGTGCTGAGTAACACTTGCTCTGTATTTAAATAGCAGACTTTGGTTTGGAAGTTACCACTTAACAGGTCATCTACTTTTAAAGAGGCAAGATCCGTGCTATAAATGGTTAAGGAGTCTGGTCCTCCTTTCCTATAGCAAGTTGCGCTCCCTTGAGTCCAGCATGGATGTCAACTCTAAGGGGTTCACTTGACTGGCATCTGGGCGGAAAGCTTGCAGGAAGGTGTCAGGAAATAATGTCAGATCTAAGAGTGATGGTGGGCTCCCGGGTGGGCTCAGCCTTTTCCTCCCTATAGCATCTGCGCCATATTCTAATAGGTACCTCTCTGATTTTGACAGGGATGGAAAACCCATTGCAATCCCGTTGATCCTGATCCATGCACTAAGTTCAGTGTTCAGTGAATCTGCTGCACTTGGGTAGAACTTCAAGGTCATCAACCTTGACTGATATGGCCAAGTGAGTGAGTAATGGGGGCCAGATTATCACTGGTTAATTGTCCCTCTGCAGTATACCCAAACTCAAACCAAATCCATCGCCACCTAGTCAACTCAGAGTCACCTATATCCATGACAGCCCCAGTAATTGTTAAAATCCCCATTCTATCCTAAGGAACAATCACAGGAGAAAAGCCAATAATAACAATAATAAGAATGAGAGTTAACACTTAACATATATCAGGCTCTGTATTTAATACCTTACATGCAATACTAGTTGAATTCTCACAACCTGTGTTAAATTGTCTCAACTCGCATGAATTCTTCGGCAATACAGTAATGGGGCTTTCTACCCCCCGGAAGGAGTTACAGTCTTAGAAACTCACAGGAGTGGCTCTCCCCTGTCCTCTAGGGTCGCAATGAGTCATCCACTTGATGGCAGTGAGTGGTGGTTGTTTTAATAGTAGACACTGTGACTAGTGGTGGAAAGATGAAGCACAGGAGGACTAGGCAACTAGTAAGTGGCGAAGTGGAACTGTGGGTAACCAAGCAGTCCTGGGGACACGATAATGCTATGCACTCAGCTGCTGCTAGTGGAATCGGTGGTGGCTTGAATCTACCGAACAACTTCCCCAGAGAGAAATCTATAAGTCCCAAACTCTTTGCCATAATTCCGGCTCTGTGGGTCCCGAGACTCGAACTCTTCACTGGAGTAGAAAGCATCTTTCTCCAGTGGGGTGACTAGTAGTTTTGAACTGCTAACCCTGAGGTTAGCAGTCTAGGTAGTTCTATTGTCCCACGGGGTCAGTATGATTTGATATTTTTTCCGTGACACCAAACAAAAACCACAATCTGGGCTCAGTGTTTAACTAGCCTCTACAGGGCTCTTGAAGCCCACAAGGGAAGTCTAACCTGTTCTAAAAGGTTGCTATGAGTCAGCACTGACTGGATGGTGGTGCGCATTGTTTATCCTGACTTAAGGAGGTCTGGTGGTTTAGTGGGCTAAGGAGCTAAGTTGCCCTGTGGGAGAGTGGTAAGGATGTGTGCTCCCATAAAGATATGCAGTCTTAGAAGTCCCATAGACAGTCATATTCTGTCCAAGGAGTCACTGTGAGTCAGAATGGACTCAAGGACCGTTGGTGTAGGCGGCTTTTCAGTAGTCTTCTGTGGCACCTTTGTCAAAATAGTTAACGAGAAGAAAATGGTTTGAAAGTATAAACAGAAGGTGAGAAGCCAAGCGCTTCTGTCAAGCTGGCCTGGTTTGTCCATCTGCACTGTATCTGAGAAGGGGCAGGGTTTGGAGGGGAGAGCCTGGCTATGGGGATATCTGAAGGTCTCACTCCAGTGCTGTGTTTTATCTTGTTATTGAGGCCCACACAGGTCAAGGCACATGCTCCCCTGAACCTGAATGTGTGGACTAAAACTTTGTTGTCGTTAAGCACTGTTGAGCTGGTTCCAGTGAATGGTGACCCTGTGTGCCACCGAATGCAACCCGACCTGACTCTGTGCCATGTCCGCATTGTCACGCCTCAGCCCGTGGCTGCAGCCCAACTTATGGAGCTCCTTCTTCTTGTTCTTCCTGAATTTCTACTTTCCCAAGCATGATGTTCCTCTCCAAGAACCGATGTCTCCTTATAACATGTCCAAAAGATGAGAGGATCATGGTATATTCAAGATTTTTCACCAACATCATAATTCTATGCATTCAAATACATTGATTCTTCTCTGATCTTCCTTATTCATTGTCCAGTCAAAATAGAAACTAGAGAGTTTAAGAACCACAGACTGAATCAGAATTTGTGAGGTCAGGAATTTGCATGGCTAACAAGTACGTGGGATGTTTGGGGACCACGTGTGGAAGTCTATTTTTTTTTGCGGGGCGGTATCTGTTTTTCCAGCGTAAGAATCCAACTACTTCCCTTTGTGGTGCTGTTTCTAGTCTGATTTGCCTGTAGAGCAGAGAGAAAAGGAAGGCAGGTAGAGGCTCAGTCAGGTAGTTGTGTAACAACAGGCTTTTGTCACTGTCTGCCTCCACCCTTTCTCTCTCTCACACAGGGGCAGGATGAAGATAGAGTGGCCATCCAGTGGGTGCCCACTCATGGGCATCTTGGGTAAAAGACAACAAAGTGTTGCCCAGCCCTGCATGCTCTTTATAATCTTGGACACATGTGAGGGTCAAGTATGTCATCATGGCTACTGTGTCCACCCATTTCCCCAAGGGTTTCCCTCACCTTCAGAGGCCTTCTGCTTTTCCAAACATGATGTCCTAGTAGAGCGATCGATCCTGCCTAATGACATTCTCAGAGAAACTGAGGCAGACATTGTTCTGTTGTGATACATAGATTTTTAATTGGCAAAATTTAAAAAGTAGATCACCAGTCTTTCCCCCCCAGTACAAGACCAGAAGCCCTAGTGAACAAATTCCCACATATATACTATTCAGAACTGCTGCCGTTCAGTGGGTTCCCACTCAGGGCAAGCCTAGAGGAGAGAGCAGAACTGTGCACAGGTGTCCAAGGTTGTCAAGCTGTATGGAAGCAGACTGCCACCCTTTTCTCAGATGAGGTGGTTGGTTAGGTTTCAGCAGTTGACTTTTCAGTTAGCCACAAAGTGTTTAACCACTGTGCCATCAGGACTCCCATACATCTATGTTCAACTAATTTTTGGCAAGGCTGCTAAGTTCATTCTGTGGAGAAAGCAGAGTCTCTTACAAATGGGCCTGAGAAAATGGGGTTTCCACGTGCAGAAAATAAAGCAGGATCCTTGTCTCACAGCATACACGACGACAGATAAAAATGGATTCGCATCCTAAGTGTACAAATGAAAACTAAAATAATTTCAGAAGAAAATCTAGGGGCAATACTGTCAGGCCTACCTTTTAATAATGGATTATATTTATTTATTTATTCTTGGGTATTATAATCTTTTTATTCAATCTTTTGTTTTCTTTTTATTTTGTCTCCATTATTGTTGGTTTTGCCTACCTATATAAGATAGGCATGGGAAACAAGCGTGAGGAGAAAGCCACAGGACCGATGGTTCCAGAGGGACTTGTGGGGAGGTGAGACAAGGGAAAGGGGTGGTGAGCAAGCAATGTCATAGACAGGGGAACAACTAGGGAATTAAAAGCAACAACAAGTAGGATGGAGGAATTACTAAGAGGCAGAAGAAAGGTGAGCATGATGGTGGGGCAGGAGGAAGGTAAAAGGAAACACAGGCAAGATCTTGGACATATGGGCTCATATCAGACTTATGGACTTGATCTAGACTGGGCTGGGATGTTTTCTCAATATTCAATTGCTCCTGTATATCAGCCTCTTTCTTAGTCACATATGAGTCTCTATGGATTTGTTTCTCTAGTCTACTCAGACTAACACAGCCACCAAACCTATGAAATGATGCCCCTTAGTCACCAGAGAGCTACAAGTAAAACCACAGTGAATTTTCCACTCCCACTGGGATGGCCAGGAAGTCCTCGTGATGCAGTGTGCTATCTGCTGGGCTACTATCCCCAAAGTCAGCCCTTTCAAACCAGCAGCTGCTCCTTGGGAGATAGAAGAAGCTCTCTACTCCTGTAAGATTTACCATGGCTCAGGAATCCACAGAAGCAGTTTAACTCTCTCTTATAGGGTCACCATGGCTGAAATCAACTTGATGGCGGGGTCTCCCCTCTCCCCCCCACAAAAAGGATGGTGAAGATAAGCAAAGAAAGAAACAAACCAGCTCAGGAAATAGCAAATGTTGGCGAGGGTGTGGAGAAATTGGAACCTTTATCCACGATAATGCAGAGTGGTAACAAAACCCAAGGAGTCAATTCTGGTTCATAGCATCTGTGTAAGACGGGGTAGAACTGCCCCTGTGGGTTTCTGAGACAGTAATTCTTTATGGGAATAGAAACTTTCTCTCTCTCTCCTGGAAAAATGGTACCATTGCTATGAAGAACAGTGTGTCATTTTTTTTAAACCTAAAAATGTAAATACCATATAACCTAGCAATTTCACCCCTAAAAGACGTAAGAGCAGATGGTAAAAAAGAGCCCTATAAACTAATGTTCATTGTAGCACTATCTACAGTAGCCAAAAGATAGAAGCAACCTACATCTCCATCAAGAGATGAATGGGTAAACAAGATATGGTATATACCGATGATGGGACATTGCTCAACCAGTAGAAGAAATGGAGTCTTGATATATGCTACAATATGGAAGGAGCTTGAAATCATTATGCTGAGCAAAAATAACTCCATCACAAATAAACCAAATATCGTATGACCTCCATTAAATAAAAAGGCAAGAAAAGGAAAGTGTATAGGGACCAAAGCTTATTAGTAGCTACCAGAGGCGGGAGGAGTGAACAGGATGGAAATGTTACACTGATTAAGGATCAGGTCCCACCTGATGATTATAACCGCTGTCAATAAGTTGTACATCTACACAAAGTAGACTTGGCAAAGATAGTGTAATAGACAGATGAATGGGACTTAGAAAGTTTGTGGAACAATTGCATTATTTTAATTTCCATTTTCCATGAATATTTTGCCCCCACCCGTATTTACAACAATAACAAAAATAAACAAAAAATGAATACCTGCTGAGATTACTTATTTACAGCCAATCATCTCTTGGGATCTGATTTCTTGGTTTTGAGGTTGAGAGTCATGGTTTCATGGGAAATCCCAGTAAATTGGTGTGGATAGTAATGTGCTTAGTGCTTCTGTTAGTAATGTGTTTAGTGCTTCCTCGTTGGTTGTCTTAAAAGCTGGGGTGCTGGGGCATGGTCATCCAAGGAACAACAAATGATCTCTAGTCATCTGGAACATGACAAGAGGGGATGAAAGTCAAGAATAGGAGAAGGATATGGAATGTTTGACTAGCTGTCTCCAAGAACAATTGCCTCATTTCCATGAGACCAGAAGAATTGAATGGTTTCTGGCTAGGATCACTGAACATCCCATTGAAGAATCCTGATCAAAAATGGGGAACATGTAGAAGAGAATTTCAGATCATGGACTTGTGCCCTCTGGAGCCATGGGAGTTGGATGAACCCCTGAGACGATTGCCTTTAAACCTAAAACCAAAAATAGCCCTGGAAGCCCAATAAAAGCAAACAACAGTTTAGTTTAGCTAGTGAAAAAGGTCTACCTTGAATGTAATGCTTTTAAAAGAAGAATCGATAGAGAGTCAAATTGGCAACAGCAAGTTCAAAGATTAGAAATTAACTTTAGGGATCAGTGCATTTATGTTAACGAGGGAGGTACAATTCAGCAAAAGAGTGAAAATGGTTGCACAACTCCCGGATGTGACCAGCGTCATTACATGATACACGTGGGAGCTGTTGAATTGCAGTTTGCTGTGTAGGGTTCCAAGAACCTGTGTAGGGTTCCAAGGTCATGGAAAGTGTGTATTATGAGAAAACGATGTCTGACTTTTAAAATGTTTGCATCAAAATAAACTCATACTAACCTATTATAATATGTCAGAATAGAATCTAGTTTGAGGAACTATGACGGATAATACATCCGTTTGAAAAGACGTCTATTTGAGCAACATGAATTTTGATAATAAGCAACAAGTGTACAGTGAATGAGGACAATGCCCCCACAGAAAGCAGCAGTTTGCAAATGGAGAACTCAGGTTAAAAAAGGCAAGAGAGTGTTGAAGGTGATGTCTGCAGGGACAGATCATCTACATGAATATTTCAGGAAAATATTAATATTTTTCAATGAAAAGAGCACCAGTGAATAACAGCGGAAACAATAGCCAACACCATAGACATCTCAATGGGCTCTGCTTATGCAATCGTGACTGAAAAACTAAAGTCAGGCAAACTGTCTGCTAGATGGATAGCAAAGTGGACGTGCCTAGGTCAGCTGCAGATAAGAGCAGAGCGTTCAATGATAATTTCAAACAAATGGAGAATCTGCATCATTTCTTTGAAGAACTGTAACAGAGATGAAACATGATTTTAGCAGTCTGATCCTAAAGACAAAGCAATGACTACCAAGAGGTAGAAGAGGTCAGCAAAGCAAATGTGGATAGACCAAAAGCAAAGGTCATGACCAAAGAATTGGGGGATGGTTTAGGCATTTTGCTTGGTGACTTTCTGGTGGGTAAAGGTTGATAACGTGTGTTTACTAAGAGAGAATTTTGAAAATGCCAGAGCTTTGGCAGAAAAACACCTAGCAAAGTTTCAACAGAGAGACTTGCTCCATCACAATACAGTTCCTGCTCGTCCCTCTCATCAAATACGGGCAAGTCTTCAAGAGTTTCAGTGGGAAATCATTAGTCACTCACCTTGAACTTTTGATTTGGTTCCTTATGACTTCTTGTTTCATAATCTTAAAAACATTTTTTAAAGGGCACTCATTTCTCTTCAGTTAATAATGTTAAAAAAAGACTGCAATTACACGATTAAGTTCCCAAGACCCTCGGTATTTTGGGGATGAACTGAATGGCTGGTATTATGACTTACAAAAGTGTCCTCAACAACAGAATAAAGAAAATTGGAAGAAATAAACCAAAACAAATGCCTTAATTCAGCATTGTTACACGGAGGGTTTTAAGGACCAGAGGTGGAAGCAGAGTAGAAATTTAACTATTGGTTAGTATCAACGTGATTAATTGACATTGTGACCTAGACAACTGTGCCAAGTATGAAGTAACTGACAATGTACTTGTGCAAAGGGGAGGGGGGTGCGGAACTTCAGCCAAATTCAAATGCACAGGGGCTGCAAAAACCACATCCAAAAACTGTCCCCCCTAATAAAAAGCAAACTCACTGTCATCTAGTCAATTCTGACTCATAGCAACCCCGATAGGGCAGTCTGCCTCTGTGGGTTTCTGAGACCGTAAATCTTTTTGGGAGTAGAAAGTCTCATTTTTCTCCTGAGAAGCAGTTGGTGGTTTTGAACAGCTGTCCTTGCGGTTAGCAGCTCCATCTTCAAGACTTAGTGGTGTGGTGGCTTTGCATTGCGCTGCTAACCACAGGTCAGCACTTTGAAGCCATCAGATGCTCCATGGGAGAAAGATGAGACTTCCTACTCCCCTAAAGTGCTACAGACTCAGAGACACAGGGGCAGTTCTACCCTGTCCTACAGGGTCAACATGAGTCAGTATCAACTGGACGGCAGTGAGTTTGAGGGCTCCCCAAACCCCCAACAGTTTTTGGGCATATAATTTACAATCATATGATTGGTTCAATCATATCAAGAAGAGTTGTATAATTATCCTCATAATCAGTTGTAGAACTTTTTCTACATTCTTGTCCTCAGTTACTTGCTCCCCATTTCCCCTTCAACTTTCTCTGCCACAGCTTCAAGGATCTAAGGTCTATTCTCTATAGATTTACTTAATCCTGGATTTCACATACAGAAAAGCACTAAAAAACAAACAAGCAAGAATAACTAAGTAAAACAGATAAAAATCTCAATAGAAAGGAAAGCAGAAGATATTAAAGACTAGAGCAAATTTAAGTGGGACATAAGGGAGATCAAAGTACAGGGTGCTAATTTTTAACCTAATTGCATCTACAACAATCCACTTGAGTTTGAGCTTTTGAGTCTTATCCTAGAAAGCGTTTGAGATTTTATGGCTACTGGTCTCCACATGATTTCTTTTTCCGTGTTCTTAGATGTGTCTCGTCTTGATGGCTTTCCTGCACACTTGTCTATACTCAAAGGAATCCGGCAAGTCCTCTGTCGGTTTTGCTCTTTTAACATGAGTGTCAGTGGGGCCCAAACCATGAAGTAGGATGGTGTCTGTTCCGCCGAGGAACGGCTAAGGAGTTCCCTATCTTTTCAGGGGATCTGAATATAGTGGAGGTGGAGCAGGGGTAGATGGTGACTAGATTCCCTCTCAGAGCCCCACTTGGCTCTCAGCAAAGGTACCAGTGCATCTCCACTCTGGCAAACTCTCCTATAGCAAGAATAGTCCCTGTGTGAGGAAAAGGAAGCCCAACCGGAGCCCTGGTGGCCTAGTGGCTACCAGGCGGGCTGCTAGCCTCAAGGTCAGCAGTTTGAAATGACCAGCAGCTCCAGGGAAGAAAGATGAGGCTTTCTATTCCTGTCAATATTTTCATTCTCTGAAACACACAGGGTTCTACCCTGACCGATCAGGTGGCTATGAGTTGGAATCAATTCCATAGCAGTGAGTTCTTTTGGATGGAAATCTGAGTCTTTGGCCTCTGGTCCAGGGGAGGAGCTGACCTGTGCCCTGTAGGGCCCTGGAAGAACTGTTTTGATAGTAAACCTTAGACCCTTAGAACTGAGAACCCAAGTGGGAGAAAAGCCCTGGGAGGCCCAAGGCCCTTTTGGATCACCTGCGAAGGAAGACACAACTTGGTAGAGAGTAATCAAGGAAGCAGCCTGACTCCTGAGGCCTCAATCCCTGCAGGCTGAGTCCCAGCAGTAGAGAAGATAACTTAAAACACTGCTCTTTCTGGGGATGGCAAGAAAGCAAGTGTAGCTCCCCCAAGAGGAGGTAGACCATAAGTCATTGGACAACTTGGTCCAAGGATTTTAACTTGGGTATAAAGGTGTGGGGTCAAAAGAGCCAACGCTGATTCTTTGCAGAGAAGGTGCTTTAGGAGTTAGCTGAGGACCTGCAGCCGCTGCTGGGAAGGTGGGAGAAGAAGTGGTGTGATAGGAAAGGACTCTTTCTGGGCAGCGGATTGCAGTTGATTGGCGGCAGATGTTTGCTAAAGGTTTTTGTAAGGCACATATGCTAAGTACCCCCTTTCCTTAGCACCACACTTAAAGGTTTCTTCCAGAGGTTTAGAGAGATGTTTCTTTGTGAGGAAGGGCACCCCAGAAAAAATATCTTAATTCTTATTATGGATTCAATTGTGTCCCTACCCCAACCACACATGAATTATGTTGACGTCTTAACCCCTGTGGGCTTGACCTTGTTTAGAAAAAGGATCTTTCAAGATGTTATCGGTTAAAATGAGGTCACACCAGAGTAGGATGTGTCCTACGCCCATCTGTACGGCATCCTACAAAAGAGAAGAGTAACTGAAGACAGGCTGCTGGGAGTCTGCTCCACAAAGACGCGTTGGCGATGGAGTTGTGCTGGGGAGTAGCTGCGAGCCAAGGAACCCCTGTGGTCACAGGAAGGAGGAAAAAGGATCTTCCCCTAGCGCTGTGAGGAAGAGCAGGACTGTGTCCACCCCCTGAATGCAGACTGCCAGCCTCCTAGAATGGAGGCAAATTTCTGTCATTATAAACTGCCCAAATTTGTTCCTTTGTTATTCCTAGGCAACTCTAGGGAAGTAATACACTACAAGAAGACCTGGTAGCACAGTGGGTTATGTGTTGGGCTACATACCACAAGGTCAGTAGTTTGAAACCACTACTCCCTCTATGGGAGAAAAATGAGGCTTTTCACTCCTGTGAAGAGTTGCAGTCTCAGAAACTCACTGGGCAGTTCTACCTTGGCCTATAGGGTCACTGTGAGTTAACGGACTCGGAGGTAGTGAGTTTGAAGTGCTGAGATCCAAATTCCTTGCCGTCCAGTTGATATCAGTGAGTAGAAAGCAGTGTAGGTGAAAGAAGAAAACCAAGGGTGAAGGCCACCTAGGTCTTTATTAATCTGCTTTCCTGAAACCCAATTTAGTTCATTAAATTTTCATCTCTCATTACTTCTTTAAAGTTATGCTTCCTAATAACACATTGTATATCTGGAAACCTTATGTAGACTCAATATTACTTCTTGCCATTAATTTGGGCCTAAGAAAATGGCTCCGGCGAGGCAGAATGAGGCATCATTTTTCTAACTCATTTACTCATGTGAGTAAATAATGAACACATTCAGAATATTTTGCAAAGATTTATCTACTGTGCAGCATAGGTAGCACACACCAAAGTTGTGTGAGCAAGTAAGGGCAGAGAATACAGGATTCGTATAGGCAGCGATAGTTCTTTGTGGCAAGCGTTGTTTAGAAACTTTAATAAATCTCCAAGACAGGTGAGTAGTTTTTCCCAAGTGTGTTCTTAGAGCATTGTGATGAAATAGTACTCCAAGGAGCACACGCTAAGGAATGCTGGTTCTTTCTAAGTCAGTAGAGTTCTGTTTGGAAGTTTCCTTTCTTGACTTGTTCCAGGAAACATCTGGGGCAGTGAAATGATGCATGATCAGGAGGTCTACGTCGACATTCTTCTTACTAGGGGTGGCCTGAAGGATATCATCTGTAAATCGAATGATTTTTTGCAGGGTAATGTTGAGGAGATCAAATGAGACTATGAAATAAGACAAATATAGGTGTGGGTTATGATATAAAACCAATCTTGGTGAGGTCAGTCAATTCATGGCAAAGCATGTGTGTCAGAGTCGACTGGTGCTTCACAGGGTTTCTAATGACTGTTTTGGGGGAAGAAGTTCACCTTCCTTTTGAAGTAGACTCTGGGTGGACTCGAACCTCTGACCCTTGTCACTGTCCAGGTGTATGGTCTGAGGAATCGCTTACCTTGCTTATTTGAATGATGTTTCAAGACATCGCTCTCTTTTTTGTATTTTATTTACTCAATTAAAAAAAACAAGCGTTTGGATGTTTATTTTGCATAAGGCACTGCTTATGTTGAGTCTAGAAAAAAAATCTATGGAGACTTAAACCAAATTCCCAATTGCCACTTATATAAATTCACTTTGGTTGCCTGGACAAGTTCAGTCTGATAGTCCTTTTACCTGTTATTCACAAACAAAATTGAATCAATTTCTTGTTCTATGGAACGTTGGAGCAAAACTCTGGAACAGAGTTTACTGCAGGGCATTTTTATCTATCATTTCTGTGAATTCAACTCTCCTCCTGTAAGGGTTGGGTTCAAACTATGTTCTAAAAGACAAATACTTAATTTACATCATTTACACTAACTTTCACTTTTTCAGGCTGGAGATAATTGGACCTTACTTGTTCAAGGGTGTCAGCAAACCTGACCTAGAAGAGGCCAGAGGTACAAACCTTTGGCAATATTGTTGAGGCTCATATTCTTGAAAGAAGTGAATCAAGGCAAACAAACTCAGTTGGAAGTCAAGGGCATAGCACACAGATGAACTCTTTTAAATCTCACACTAACTGCATGGAGGTATTAGGCTCATTCTATTTTGAGGAAAGCAGAGAGTATATATGTCTTTTCCTGGGATACGGATTCAGGGATTGTATTTATATCCTGGCATGGTGCACAAACATATCAGGTACTTTATCTACACGCCCATAGCTCTTGGGTGATCTTCCTGGTCTTTGTTGATTGCATACTGAATGAACACCTGACCCAATGGCAGCCGAATTCACCGGCTGGTCAGATCCTCTCAAGAGTTTGAAAACAGAGTGATAAAGACAATTTGTTATTAAGATTTAGGAGCCGAGGCAAACATTTCGGGTTTTGTGAAAGTAGATAAAGTAAAGGGAAATCTACTAAGACAGGGGCAAAGAAAACCAAGGGCCTCACGATCCTAAGAAATATAGAGATGTTCTCCCTTGTTTCAGGTTTTGGGGTATGAGAGGCTTGGGTTTTCATGGGAACTTTGTTGGTTGTGAACTTCAATAATTACCTGCCTTGCTTAGGACTTGGTTTCCACATGTTTAAAATGCCAATGATAATCGAGCACAGTGCTTCCCATTGTGGTGATCCTGCCTCCTGGAGGTGGTGGAGAGTGAGGGTGGGACACCTGGAATAATCCAGTGGGCTTGCAATAGCAGATGCCTACACTTGATCCTGGATTATGGTTTACAGTACAAATGCTTTTAATGGTCACAGGGGTGCTGAGTAATTTTTTTTCCTGAAAAGGGCATAGCAGGTCAATAAATTTGGGAATCTGTGGATCTATCACGCTACTGGCTTACCACAGGGCCTGGCACATAGTAAGCTCTCAGTAATTAAAAACTAAAAACGCTATTATTATTAATATTTTGATGACTATTCAGTTCTTTTAAGGCCGACCTTATACCACAGGCTACCAGACGCGTGAACTGGAAGTAGCTAGAGTAATGCTCAGAAGCCAGGGCTGGGAGACTGTGGCTCAGCACTTAGGCCATGGTATCAGGAGGACCAGTCCCTGGAGCAGGGCATCATGTTTAGTAAAGGAAAGCATCAGGGAAAAGAGGAAGACCCTCAGTGACATGGATGGACATCGTGCCTACAACAAGTTCAAGCACAGTAACAGTTATAAGGATGGCGCAGAGACATCATGGCTACTGTGAATACAAATCAATGCAGCCGTGCCAAACCATAAGAGCAACAGGATCCAGTATTCCTCAATCATGTGCCCTAAGTCCATCAGATCCTCATAACAACCCTGCTTCTTTTCAGTAAGTGTTAATGGAAATGTATAATAGAAATGCATGCATTATCATCCCATTTCCTTATTTTCTCCTCAAGTACGGTAATTTAGCATCAATGATTGATTGTTTCTTTTGTTTCTTCACAGTATATTCAGCTCCGAACTGTAATGTATGTGTGTGTGTGTGTGTGAGAGAGAGAGAGAGAGAGAGAGAGAGAGAGAGAGAAAGATTAAAATTAGTGGGAAACCCCATTCCTGACCAGAACTAACGGATTGGTAGAAAAAAATAAAAATAGTAAACCCAAGAAAATTTTAAAAAACAATAGAGTAGTATACATCAAGTACAATATGGTTTCTTAGAGGCTAGTGGGTTTTAAAAAAATTTATTGGCACTTCATCCACATAACATACAATAGTTCAATCATATCAAGAAGAGTTATATAATCTTTACCACAATCAATTTTAGAACATTATCTTCTTTCTTGTACTCATTGCTATTGTGTAAATTTTCAATTTTGGAAATAATAAACACAATAAAACATTCTCCAATTCAACAACTTCGACATATATAATTCAGTCCCATTGATTATACTCTTCATGTTGTACAGCCATTATTAATGTTTGTGACAGTCAACTGAAGTGAAGGGGTGGAGTCTAGCCTGTCAATCAGGTCATAGTCAATGATGCCTCTGTGTGGGCATGGCCTTCTCCTAAGGATTCTGGGAACTCCTGTCTTCCTCCCTGGAGGGGGGGCACACACTCTCTCTGCTTGACATTCTGTTGACAAGCCCCATGGAGCCATGCTGATGGCAGCCAGAGCCCTGAGATGCTTCCACTTCACTGGGTCTACAAGACTTTCCACCCACAGGCCTGTGATCTTCCTGCATTCGGCATCATTGCATGTGCTGCGTGAGTCTAAAGAAGAATTTATGGACAAATATCATACATATTAGACGTATGGACTTGATCAGGGCTGGGCTGGGATGTCTTCTTAATAAACAATTACTCAATATAAAGTTCTTTCCTATACATATCTGAGTCTTCCTGCATTTGTTTCTTCAGTTGTCCCTCTCCAAATTGTTCCACCACCATTAAAATAAGCTCAATGCCCTCTATGTAAAAATTCTCCCTCCTTTACCCATGGTAACCATCAGTCAAATTAGCTTGGTTTCTTGTTTACAAGTAGTTTTTTTGATATAATATTCACATATCATACACTTCCATAGTTAAATCACCTTTAAAAACAGTTGTACACACAGCATCACAATCAGTTCTGATGCTTCCTCTACCCTCCGGCATTCATTGATTGTCCCCAATTCCTCTTCGCCCCCCCCCCGCCACTCCTGATAAATCATTGCATCAGTTATTGTCTCTAAGGATCCACTCCTGTGCTTCTTAAACAGGGAGACCTAATACAAAGAGTACAAAACAGAATGAAACAGAAAGAAGAAAATTATAATAATACTATAAAGGTAAAAATAAAAATAAAGACCAAAAAAAGAAAAGACCATAAAAAATATTAAAAAAGCCAGAGAAGAAATTTCTGTCATGTTTCAATAGAAAATTATTTGAACATAGAGCAAATCTAGGTTGGGTCAAGAGAGAGTTCAACTGACCAAGTATCGCATTATACAATGGTTCAACCCTCCATAATCAAGTTCACCTTGATCTCTGTCAGATAGGAGAGCTGTCGACTTCCTCACCTGTGACTGGAGGGGCTCTGCCAGACACTTTATCTGATTAGATACTCTGGAGATGAATTGTGGGTCCCCCATTCTTTGTATCTTGCTACCAATTGGGCGTTCACAATTTAAGATATTTTTCCTTTCATCCTATTTGGATTTTGTTATTGTCCTCTTTGTACCACAAAAGCTGGTGTGCTTCTTCTGCATGGACTTAGTTGATGCCTCACTTAGATGCCTGCCTGTCTGAATGCAAGCCCGTAAGACTCCAGACACCATCCAATTGATAGCCGGCACCATCTGCTTTCTTCACCACGCTTTGCAATTGCATCGAGGCTAGTGGTTCTTAAATGCAGGTCGATGGGAGCATTAAAAAACAAAAACAAAAGGGTGGTTTCTCAGTCATACTCCCAAAAGTAAAAATTCGGGCAGTCTGAGGGAGAGGATGATTCATTATTTAAAATAACTCTTAGAGAGTTTTGTTTTGAAGGCAGATTTAGATGAGAAGTTCCATTAGAATTTCTGGGGACCGGAGTTGTCAAGTGGGGCATGACAGATGGTTGAAAATTAGGACGGAATCTTAGAGGCTGGGGGGTGAGAGGTGGGCATGAAAGGAACAGACAGGAGTCGGGGAGCAGTAGGAGCACGCAGAGGGAACTTGGGTTCTGTATGTCATCTGTTGGGGTAGACAGAGAACTGAAGTTGCAATTGGACATGTATGAAACAAGAGCAGCAGGCCCTTCCTTGCATTTTGCATTATTTGCAGCATCGGCATCATCTTGACCTACTTCTGCATCTGTGTCTCTGTTAGGTTGGAGGGGCAGTGCCCCTAGTGGCCCTGAGGGTAAAGCTAGGCAGCCTCGGGGAATGCCTCAGTCAATCTCCCGTCTCCACTCTGCGTGCCATAAGGCAAAACCAAGTCCAAGAGGACAATGGTGCTTGCTGAAGTAAAACCTGCCCTTGCAAGATAGTTCTGAATCAGCTGGTTAAGGCAAGACACCTGGAAGAGCCAGTCCAGGCCAGCTACGGCCCAGCTTCAGGCTCAGCAATGGTGTCCAGGAAGTTGGCAGGTCAGCTGGTTCACAGCTTGGTTTTGTGGTATTGACACCCCACTTTACAGGAAAGGTGTACAGAGGACAGAAGCGTCTTAGATCAGGAAGGTACTGAGAACCTTTGAACACACGAACAGAAAAAAGGAGCCATCTGCTTTTGTTATTTATAACTCCATGTTGAACACGGGGCCGCTGCCTGCCTTCCTCCCAGCCACGTTCATCTGGAGCTGATGTGTCTTTTCTGAGGCCCGTCCACTTCCCGGATCCCAGCCTCTCCCAGCTTCGTTTCCCTTTTCTTTTTGTATCGACCCCAAATCTGGGCCTGGTCTATCAACTTCTTCCTTGGTCAGGTCTCACCTGTCCTCTGTCCTTTGGAATCCTGCACTAGCAATGGACAAATTGAACCTGTGAGAAGTGAAGCCTGTAGCCGCGATCAGACCCCTCCCTGGCTGTACCCTGACAATTCAGCTCCAAAGACCTACGCCTTTGACTAGTGTTACCGGAATTTTTATGTACATGTCCTTTTCAGGGCAGTCTAACCTGGAACTTCTCAAACCCAACTCTCTGGACTTAGGGACAGGATCCCAAACCATCGTGACCCTATAGGACTCAGTAGCCCTGCCCTGGGAGTTTCTGAAGCGGTAAGTCTTTGCAGAGTAAAAGTCTCATCTTCTGCCACTGCTGATGACAGAAAGCTGATGGTTTCAAACTGCCGACCTTGTGGTGAGCAGCCCAATGTGCAACCACTACGCCATCAGGATCCTCTCCCTGGACTTCTCGAGACATCTTATTTTAGCCAGAGTTCTCTAAAGAGCATGATTTACTTTCTGGTGTAGAGGGAGTAGAGAAAGATCTTTTAGTAAAAGGGTTTTTTCACACCCCAGGGCCCTTAGGTCACCAGTGGGGAGGGGACTGTTTCTGGCAGCCATTTCAAGGCAACAGATTGAGACTCACATAGTCTCCACCTCTGATGCTCAGGCATGAGACCTAGTCTTCTCCTTCACCTTTTCCACATAAAGATGTGAGAAGAAATAGCCCCATAACCCAGGCGCCTGGTGTAATTCGAAGCGGGGGCAAGAGGGTTTGCTGCGTGAGTGTATTCGTCCCTCCCTCTCTGTCTGGACACACCTGGTGTCGTTGCTGGGCTGGGCATGCACTCGGTGACTCATGGGGAAGCACACACCCCTCGTGGTGAAGCATCATCTTTCTCACGAAGCACGACATCATCTCCAACATTAGACTTTCAGGACACCCACCAGGTCTTTTTTGGAATAAACTTCATCACTGAATGGGTGAGCCTGCGTGAGTAAAACAAGTCCGAATTTTGAAAGCATCTGTGGCAACTGTTTAAAGCGTGCTAACTCCTGTAGAACGGGAGGGAGGTAGAGGCCTCAGTGTTAGGGAGCTGAGAACTTTGCTGTGCTTGTTCATTGATGCATACCCATGGGGGCGCCCAGCACAGACGAGGACCTCAATCGGTGAGATTCCATGTTGTGCTCCCAGCGTACTGCTTCCTTCACGTTCCGTGAAGGCAAAGGTTCTTGTCAGCCTTGTGCCCCATGTATCCTCAGGGCCTATAAAGAATCGCTGGTCAATAAGCACTTGTTGGCAGAATGAATCAATTACCTTTTTGGCACCCATTTTTTCTCCTGGGAGGAGTCGTGCTGCCAAGGACTGGCAGCAGTAGAGGATTCCCCATCATGATAGCTTCCTGATGGCTTGACCCCCCAATAGGACTCTGATGATGCTGGAACGTGTGGCTTCCTGGTTGTAGCACAGGCAATTTCCGTGATGGCCTGCTTCCATAGTGCCATTTGGGAGTCTTTCCTGAAGGCTTGGTTTACATTGGTTTCTTTAGCCCTCCATATTAGTATATAAGCCCTCTAATATGCTGAGATAAATGCTTTTTAATTACCTAACTCTTTAGAGAGGATTTTGTTCTCTGGCAGTGAACCTCAATGGATGCAGCATGGTATGTAAGAGAAACGAGAAGCACCGTAAAATGGAATCTGCGTGAGAATCTAAGCACAAGGATGAATAGTGTTCGAGAGAACTATTTCATCGATGCACCCCATATTTATCGAGCCCCTCCATGTGCCAGACGTTGGGAACAACTAATGGCGCACCGGGGATGAGACTGATGGGGTTCTTTTATTCATAGCGCTCACAGTCCAGTGGCATATTTCTCCTTCATGCGTTTGGTCGCTCTGAATATAGCTGGCTCGGGATCGGACTGAGGATTCGTTTCATGTAGTGACCCGGCAGCTGAGTGGCTTGCTGAAAGAGAGCTGTTTGATTCATAGAACACCCCAAGCTCAAGGAGAAAAGGTTCCCCTCAACCCAGGCCAGTCATAACCCCGGTGATTACATGTGTCCTGGCAGGTAACCCAACAATTAACCAACAACTGGAGCCTACAATTAATCTGTTGTCTCCAGATCGGGGTTTACGCCCCACACACCTGGCAAAAGTTTCCATGATCGGCACGGTAAATTCCTCTCTAAAGTTTTTCACTGAAGGTTTAGGCGTGTGCCCTCCTCCTCCCTGTAAGAGCCCACTCAGATCCGCCTTTGAGGAGACTCAGTGCTGGGCAGCGCTGTTAGCTTCATGTGCCTTTGGCATCTGCTTCACCCTTTGCTCCACGATCACGCCCCTCTGAGACAGTCCCAGCGAAGTGACTGAGCTCAGCAGGATACAAAGGCTAATCATGTCCAGCCAATATGTGACTTCTCGGTGGGGACTCTGCACTGTACTCCTATGGAACTGGCTCTCCAGTCCCTTTCTTTTTCCCTTTCACAGATACCACACGTCTGGTGTGGTCTGAAGATTGTCACTGCTGATTCCCACTTGCTCTCCTCTTTATCTCTCACAGATCTTACCCCGAAGCAATTCCTAATTCTATGACGCTGTCTGCTGCCTGTGTAGGTCCGTATGTCTGATCCCATCTATAAATTCCTCTTCAGAGTCACACAACACATACAATGACACCAACTGCAGAAGGATCACAGGTCAGAGGGTGGAAAGTCTTGCCGATCAAGTGGCGGTGGAAGCATCTCAGCACCGGCATGGGTCTCTGTGGCTCCTCCAGCTCCAGGGCTCTGGTTCCATCAGCATGGCTCCATGTGGCTTGCCAACAGAAATGTCTCCCAGGGAGATGAAGCAGAGTGTGTCTGGCCTCCAGTGAGCTATTTATCTACGTTGTGCCTCCAAATGAGGTCACCATACTGTGACCTGATTGACAGGCTAGACTCCACCCCTTCCTCATTTTGTAAGAAGACCTTTTCTTCCATAATGTTACCCACCTTTTCCTAGCTTGTTTTCCTACTTGTGCTTTTTTTTCTTTCTCTATGTCTGAGATACTAGTTCCTCTTATCTAGGTCGGCGTTAATCCCAGTAAGAAAGGATGCCATGGCTATAATTAATATGAAACAAATTAACTAGTAAAGATATTGAGTAACTGACATTTGGCTCAAAAATATCCGTGAACCTGGTGCAGTGTACGGCAGTCCTGGACTCCCTTTCCAGATGGTGGGTCTGGTTGTACTGGGAAGGCAACCATCAGTGGACTCCGTTGTGCTGCATCCAGCGTCTCCTGGGTGAAGACTTTGCTGTTTGCTCAGGGAGCCCCTCCCAGTCTTACTTCAGTGTTGTGATGGCAACAGGGGCGTGGCTTGCACATTCCATGGCAATTATTTGAGGAGAGAACTCCTCCCTAAGTAGGCTGTGAGCCTGAAGGGTGGGGCACTGTCTGTCTCAGGCATTGTTACATCTTCCTCATAGGTTTGGGCCCAACACCTGGTAGGAGCCAAGTACCTGCGTTGAGTAAGTGAAAGGTGAATTCCTGTCTGGAAACAAGGCAATAGACTAGGTCCTTCTGAGGGAGTTTATTGGCCTGCTATGTCACTCCTAGCCTCAGTCCAAGACATCCGTGCCTTTGGCTGATGTTCAGGGAACACTGCGCCTTGTGAGTGGTTTGGTGAAGAGTGAAGAACAAAAACAGAGACTCGGTCTTAGCTCCAGTCTGGGCTTTGCTGTTGGGTCTCTTAAACCAGGGGCTTGCTAGGATTCTTCATAAGATTTTACAAGCCACAGTTCTCCAGGTTTCTGTGTCGGTAGACAGGTGGCTGTGTCCTCCGCTAGCTCAACTGTTTCCGAGGGAGACTTCGCAGACCTGGAGACCCGGCCCTCCTTTACTGTTGCTTGACCATCTCTCTAGTGGTGACTTCCGTTTAGGGAGAGGGGGCAGCGCTTCCACGTATATGAAGCAGGAGGAATCATTTGTGTTAGAACATGACGGAGAAAAAAAGAGAGAGGACCAATATTCACTGAGTACTTCTGTGCTGGATGCAGCACAAATGTCATCTGGGTTTCTCCAACAATTCTAGAGGTAGCCACTGGGATGGCTGATTTTAAGGATGTGAAAACAAAGACTTAGAAGTTGAAAACGTGACCTGCTTCCACGTTACTAGAGAACTACCAAAGGTGGCATTTAAACCTAAGTGTCCCCATGTATAGTCCAATGTGTCTATTGCCGTGATTGCCAGCAGAGAGAGGAGTGGGCATAGGTATCTATCGAGAATTGGAGAAGGATGATGGTTGGGTTCCTTGCTTATTTGCTCAGATGTCTGAATGTTTGCCTCTCAGTATAAAAACAAGGTCTGACTGAGCACGCTTTCTCTTTCTCATTTAAATGTTACTTCTCCTATTTTTTTAAGTGAGGGGCCAGGTGTCAGAAACGGTCCCAGGGTTTATATCTGCTCATGTCAGATAGTGGACTACAAAGAAGAGTGACTGAATTGCTCTTATCACAATATGGAATCTTTTCTTCCTGCTCCCACCCCCACCCCATTTTCTAGTAAGGCCAGAACATGTAGAAACTATAGACACAATTAGGGCTCCCCTGACCACAAATCTCATTTTTTCCTGGATATGCAGAGGGGTTCTTAGTTTAACTGACCCAGTGTCTGTGCTTTAACAATAGTGTTATTTTCCATGTGTACTGCCGCACACTGCACGTTATAAACTAACCCTGCCTCCCCATTTGGTCACGCACTAGCCTTTAAGTGCCAGTTCTTGGATTTTTGTGTAGCAGCGTCAGAAGGGACCTATTTTGAAATAGATCTTTAAGCGGGACTTACCATCAACCAAAGGATGCTGTGGGGGGTAAGCATTGGGCTACTAGCCCGTAATGTTGGCAGTTCAAAACCACTAGTTGCTCTGAGGACGATATTTGCTCCCATAAAGATTTATGTCCTCAAAAACAGATATAAGGTGGCTATGAGTTGGAATAAGGACCCCCGATGGTGTAGCGGTTACAAGTTGGGCTATGATCAGAAAGGTCCCTGTTCAAAACCACAGTCTGCTCCTCAGGAGAGTGATGGGGCTTTCTACTCCTGTAAACAGTTAACAGCTCAGAAGCCCACAGGGGGTTTGCTGAGTTGGCATCGACCTGATGGCAGTGAGAAGAAAGGGAAAAACATGAGTTGGAATATATTCAGTCAATGGCTGTGGGTTGGGCTTGGGTTGATCAGTGCAAACAGCTAGCACTAAAAGGTTGGCAGTCTGAACTCATCCATGAAACAAGCCCTAAGGAAACCCCATGGAGTGAAGTTCGACTCTGCAGTACGTGGGGTTCCCAGGAGTCAGAACAGACTTGACAGCAATAGGGGTTGGTGTTGTTGTTTCTTTGTGTTTTTAAATAGCCAATAGAGGAACTGATGTGTGTGTGTATGTGTGTACATATCTATTTTTCATTTGTGATCCTATGAGGCAAGTGAAAATACCAGGTCTTGGGTCAGATTTGCCCAATGTTGTTTGATTCCTTGCGTACTGCTTCCATTTGCATTGACTATGGATCCAAGCAAGATGAAATCCGTGACAACTTCCATCTTGCTCCATTTATATGCTATTTGTCCAGTTGTGAGGATTTTGGACTTCTTTACAATGAATTGTGATCCATATTGAAGGCTGTCGTCCTTGACGGTCATCAGCACATGCTGGCTTTGCAGCCTTGGCAGTACTCCATGAAGTTCCGACTTTACTCCTTGATCAGCCCCAGCAAGTAGGGCAGGAGACAGTGATTTTGGATTTTTAAAATCCATGAAAATTTTGTAAAGTGCTGACATGCCAGGCACATGGAGCGGTGGTGGAGCAGTGGTTAAGTCCTTCACAAATACTAGGAAAATCCACTATTTTAAACTGCAAGCCCCTCTTGCAGAAGGAAGTTGGGGGCAGTGTGCTCCTGTAAAGAATACCACTTACTGCCATTGATTTTATTCTTAACATCCTCTGTAGACTAGTTCTAGAGAACTATTCCATGGTGTTTTCAAAATTCAACAAAGCAAATTCACTGCCTTTGAGTTGATGCTGAGTCACAGCAACCTTAGAGGACAGGTAGAACAGCCCCGTGGGCTTCTGAGATGATCGCTTGTGGTATTTACATAAGCTCCTGTCAACTTGAAGGCCTAAGAGCGAAGGGGTGGAGCTTACCCTGTTCATCAGGTTACAGCCTGATGATGCTTCCTTGTGGGTGTGGCCTTCTCATAAGGAGGGCTCTCCCTCTCTCTCTGCCTTTGCCTTCCTGTTGAAAAGCCACACGGAGACATGCAGGCCCTGTGCTGTAGCCACCGCCATTGGATCCACAAGAGTTTGCACCCACCGGCCTGTGGTCTTCTTGCCTTCTGCATCATTGCATGTAGCTATTAAGCTTATGGTGTAGTATCAGACTTGGGGACTAGTATCGGACTTATGGACTTGATTTGGACTGAGCTGGGATGTTTGCTTTATATATATTACCAACTTTGATATAAAGCTCTCTCTTATAATAGATGAGTGTCACTGGAATTGTTTCTCTAGGCACCCTCACCTAACATCTCTCTCTTTATGGGAGTAGAAGGCTTCACCTTGCGCCCAGAATTTTCAAGGTTGTGCATTTTTATGGAAGTAGTTCGACACATCTTTTCCCCACAGAACAAATGGTGGCTTCAAACTGCTGACCTTTGGGTTAAGTAAACCCCGCAGCTTAACCACTGTCCCACTAGAGCTCCTTTCCAGAAATATTAAAGTCAGGTCGTTGTCCTCTGCCCTATCAGGATGCTATGAATCGGAAGTGGACTAGGTGGCAATTAAAACAAAATTCCATGTGTTGAGTATGTTCCAGGGACCTTCCTCTTTGGGGTTCTTCTGGGAAATTCTGTAATGCGTGCCTTTTCTCACTTCTTTCTACCTGTTCACTCCCCTACCCTCAGAAAAGAGATGCCTAAAGCCATCTCCCCCTGTTACCCTGCATTCCACATACCAGAAACAAGAGAGAAAAGATGGAGATCAAGAAACCTTGTACCCAGAGAGAGATTGCAAACTCAAATTCAGCAATGGATGAATGACTACCAGGCCCTACGCTCTGGCTGTTGCCTTTTCTATGGACTTTTTCTTATTGAAGACTACTCAGAGAATGAAGAACTGATGTTATTGTTCTTATCAACACTATTATAAGTACAGGTTGTTAGTTACATACAGAGGCAGAGTTTCTTAAGGAAAAAAGATATCACAGTGTAATAAAGTGCTCAGAAGCCTGGTGGCAAAGGACCCCTGGTGTCTTGGTGGGTTATGCACTGACCTGCTAACCGAGGTCAGCAGTTCAAACCCACCAGACTTCTTTGGGAGAAAGATGAGACTTTCTGCTCCCATGTAGATTTACAGCCTTTTAAACCCAAAGAGGCAACTGTGAGCTGTCCTTTAGGGTCATGATGAGCAGGAATCAACTAGATGACAGTAGGTTTGATCTGAGTTTTGTGAGTCACACCTCTGACACGAACTCATTCGGAGACCTTGGGCCAGTTACGCTGCTGCCATTCCTTCATGCTATATAATAAGGCTTGGAAAATGAGCTTGTCCTTCCAGTTTGGGATTCAATGATTCCAACATCATTTCCTTTCTAGAATTTTCTTTTTCTCCCCCCCCCCCCAGTTATCCATCTGCCTTCTCTTTTTCTTACCTACTTCTCCCCTATCCTGCTTTTCATCAGGACTCCATCAACCTAGTTTACCATTATCCCTATTGTCTTAGTTTGCAAGTGACAGCTTACAGAAAACAGTTGACACAAAACATGACTATCTTCCCAAGTACTCAGAGGCAGATGTAGGGGAAACAAAACAATCCTCTTCCTTTATTGAAAAACTCCTTGGGAAATGAGTATCTTTTCTTTTACCAATCAGTGAACAAATTGGCATTGAGTGTGGGGCGTCCAACTGTCTGTTTTCCTCTTAGCTGCCTACTTTAACAAAGGTTTGGGGGACATAAAATGAGGTGGAAATATGCTATGATAGTAGTCTCTTTATCTCTTTCCTTGACATGTAGTTAATATAGGTGTAGGATTATTTCTAAAAGTTACAACTTCTGCCAAGACAGAGTAGATATAAATTAGTTTATAATGAGCAAAGGATGTTTATTAAATTCTTCCAAACATTATGCTCAAAACTGCATTGACTACATGGCTTTCTTGAAGGTATGTGGCGTAGGCCTGACATATAATCGACACAGTCTTTTGCTGTTTTCATTCAGAAGTTACTGATGTAAAAGACTAATCTTGTAACTTCCTTAGAAGCCGTTTATTTGTGGTAACTGTGTTTTGGAATTAGAAATAGAAACCAGAGTTTGACAATTAATTTTTTCTAGTTGGAACTCAACTGGAATGAGGAAAGTATTAAAATGAACACACAGACAAAGTGTCAGGAGAGAAAGCACACATGAGCGTATAGGCACATAAAAATCAGCTGGTTTCAGAGAATCCATCCTGAAGAGAGGGTGGCAAAACTTCAGCTCATGTGCTTTGGACATGTGGTCTAGAGGGACGAGCCCTTGGAGAAGTCCTTCGTGCTTGGTAAAGTGGAAGGACAGGGAAGAGGAGGGAGCTCTTTGATGCCATGGATTGGTATCATGGCTGCAATAAGGGGCTCAAACATAACAAGGGAGAGGGGTGACTCAGGACTGGGCAGTGACAGGGTCACCATGAGTTGGAACTGACTTGGTGGACCTAGCAACAAAAGACTGTTGTCTATCTGGGCCTTGAAAATCCAGAAATGATTATTAATCCATGTGCCACCCAGTGAAGTTAGGGTTCAAGGGTTGCTGTGGGACTGGGTGAAGATTCACTAAGGTGTCTGGATGCTCTGGGCTCTAGTAGGAGAGGAATCGTAGAGCAGCTTCAATTTGTTTAATCCAGATAGGCTTCAGGGGCTGGCCTTGCCCCAATCTTTGAGCGATGAGCGAAGATAGTTAATCAACTGGTTTCATCCAGTGCTGTCAGAGTTCGCTGCCTCTTTTCACTCGTTTGCCACAGTCGCAGCCTCCTAGTGAACCGAATTCCGACCAAACTGGGTTTAGGGTCAGGAAGTTGAAGGAAGGAAATGAAGACTCTCACAGTCACAGCTTTCTAACTATAAAGGAGAAAGCTAGCGCAAAATTCCTATTATAATTCTCATCACCTAAACCCAGTGGAACATAAATGAGCCCCCAGGGAAGGCCCTACTGAAGTCACCCATTTCTTTAAGCGGAACCACAAACGTGTGGGATAGCCTGACTACATTTCCATAGGAATGGACTTTCAGTGCCCTATCGGTGTCCTAGTCTGAGTTGACTAGAGAAACAAATTCATAAACACTCATATGTGTGTAAGAGAGAACTTTATATCAAAGATCAATTGTACGCTAAGAAAACATCCTGGCCCAGTCCAGACCGAGTCCATAGTCCAGTTTTAGCCCATCTGTTGACACTAGTCCATAAATTTCTCTTTAGCCTCACGCAGTCATGCAATGATGCTGAATGCAGGAGGATCACAGGCCAGTGGGCGCAAAATCTTGGGGATCCAGAGGCAGTAGAAGCATCTCAGCGCAGGCAGGAGTCCCCACGTGGCTCCCCCATCTCCAGGGCTCTAGTGTAGCTCCGTGTGTCTGGTCAGCAGGAAGGCGAAGGAGAGCCTGTGTGTACTGGCCTCCTGGGAGGTATTTATCTCCCTGGTGCCTCCAAATGAGGTTATCAAGCTGCAACCTGATTGACAGACTAGACTCCACCCCTTTGCAAGTTGACACCAGCACATGTAACTACCAGACTACGGGTGCTACGAGTTGGAATTGACTGAATGGCAGTGGGTCAGTTCTGACTCATAGTGCGCCGAAGCAAGGAAGCTCTGCTCGTCTTTCGGCATCTCACAATCATCGGCGCGCTTGAGCCCGTTGCTGCAGCCAGTCTGCCGCCCCGTGTCCCTGGCGCCTTCATTTTCATGAATCTCATAAGCCCCTTGACATTTCTCAGCTGGGTTATTGCATTGGTCTTGAATGCAACCTACCTATTTCCATTCTTGTTGTCGAATCTGTTTCTTAGTCAAGTAGGCAAATACAATGGGGTCACCTCCAGCATAAATCTGTCCAGTGGTTTCCCACCAATGTTAGGATGGCATGTGATTTTCTAATGGTGGTTCTCAGTCTCGGGCCACCTTTCCCTCGTGGAAGGTGCTCCAGGCACATCGAGCTTCCCTCTGTCCCTCAATCGTCCCAAACACCTCTGGGCCTTTGCACCTGCTCCCTCATCTACTGCGCTCTCACCCTTTTGGCTTCCTTCTTTCCCTCAGGGTCAGCTAACTGGCACATTTCCCACAAGGCCTTCTCAGACTCTCCAATAGAAATTGGATTGGCTACTTCAGAATCCGTGCACTCAGAATCTCACCAGCCTTTAAAAGTTTTCTTCGTAGCCCTTATCACTTTCCAAAATTGTGTTCATTTAATAGTTCTGTTTTGTAGATTGATGTAGAACGTATGGCTCAATGTGCTGTAAACATTTCTAGATGTGCCAAGACAAGTTTCTGTCCTACACTAGGTCAAGAATGATGTTTACGTTGGTGTGGATGAGTGATTAGATCTATTCCCTCCCTCCCACACATCCCTGTCTCGGTTCTACTCCATGAATGTAAAGTGAGTTGAGACAGCTGTGCCCTCGTAGAAAGGCCAGTCCGCAACACATATTAGAGTACTTTTCTGATACTTACAGCTTTAAGAGGGCACATTCAGAGTTCCAATAAAATCCAAGAGGGCAGAGAGAGATATAATCTACCAAGGTGGTCACCCCTATGCCTTTCCTATGTGTGTGCTGACACTTTAACCATAAAAAGATTGAGTCACACAAAGGTCGACACTCAGATGGCTAATTAACACATGAGGCGATGCTCCAGGTCATGAGCTATCCAGGAAATGCAAGTCAAAACAACAACGAGATACCACATAACACCCATTACTGTAGCCCAGTTTAAAAATAAAAAACAACTGAGAACAACCAATGTTGGAGCGGGAGTTGTGCTATAGAGACACTTATCCACGGCTGGTGGGCTTGTAAATATGTACAACCACTGCAGAAGGTGATGGGCGATGCCTGAAACAGATGACAAGTGACTGTCCCTTTGACCCGCAAGACCATTACTGGGCACATACACAAAAGAAATAAGAAACATGTTTGCTCCAGCACATTTCACAAGAACAAGAAGCTGAAAACAGCCTAAATTCCCATCGGTAGAAGAGTGGATAACAAAACCCTGGTACATACACACAGTGGAATACTACACAACCCTGAAAAATAGCGGTGGAACCATGAAACACCTCAATTCGTGGAGGGCTCTGGAAGACATTATGCTGAGCGAAGTGAGTCAAGCACAAAAGGACAAATACTGTCTGAGTCCACCGCAGAATGGGCACAAGCTCAAGCTTGCAGGCCCTCCAGCCTTCTGGCGGGGGACCAGACAGCTTGGGAAAGAGCTGAACTAATGTCAATGGACCACACATCATCTGCTCCAGATATGTGTAGGGTGAGTTACTTGGCTGGTACCTCGTGACAGCTGGGATCAAATGGTTGGGAAAGGGGGGGTCGGGGGTATTTGCTGCTGAGTGGTAGCCATGTGGATCTGGGGTGAGGTCCCCTGAGAGGTAGGTGACCTATCAGAGGGATGAGGCTTGATGATGGGAGGGGCAGTGCAGGAGAGGGGAGAGGGAGTGGTCAAACTTGGATAAACGTAGGTGCATGTAGTTGAGGGGAGTGGATGGAGGGCTGACCATTAGGTGGGGGGAGGAGAGATTGAGGATGTTCATTGGATCACTAGGTGGGGAGGTTCTTTGGTGGTATGCTGAGGGAGGCAGAATGGACCTAGGACCTCTAGGGGTATCCAGGAAACCAAGCCAGTGCCATCGAACTCTGGGACACTGAATCCTGGATCTTCAGGGCACACACTCATGCTCCAGAGACTGTATCAGGGAGGCCCTGTATAGGAACCCATTTGCAACCTGAGGACATAAGCTGAAAAACACATGGTGTCTGCGGAAGCAGAAGAGAGCTGCACTAAGAGTGGTGTACTGTTTGTTGGTGGACAAACATGGTCCTGCCACCTCAATGCTCTGTGTGCTGTATTAAGCTGCGGACGTACTGTTCTGAGATGGCCTTTCTGGTATAGTCTGTTTATGCTTGTTTCTATCAGGCGTGTCTCCGAGATGCTTCGCCCCTGGTTCTCACCATCTTGAAGCTGTGTTCCTGGTTTCTCTGCTTTTCAATAAATGAAACCCACGGATGTTGAGTCTATAGGGAAAGAAAATAGTGCAAGGGTTTGGGGGGAAGGGGGATATTGAGGGGTGGGGGAGATAAGAGGGAGATGATGTCAAGAAGTCCAGGAAGGAAACGTATGTTTGGAGACTGATTATGGAAGTAACTGTACAGTTGTGTTAGACAGGATTGAACCATGGGATGATATGACATATGCATTAACTCCCAAGTTACAGCAAATTAACAAAAAAAAAAAAGCATGGATCCAGAAATGGGTTTGAGGCTTGCACTAAATGCTAGCTCCAGCCTAAGAAAAATTAGTTCTTACATCATGGCCCCGCTCCATACTCACCTTCCTGAAATACTCACTGAAGATGGGTGCTACAGCAAAGTGTGGTGAAGAAAGCAGATGGTGCTTGACTATCCATCACAAGAGTGTCTGGGGCCTTAAAGACTTGTACTCAAAACAAGCAGCCATCTAAGCGAGGAGTCAACTAAGTTAACATGGAAGAAGCACACCAGCTTGTGTGATTGAAAGATGACAATCACAAAATACAAATATGGTGAGGAAAAAGGCATCAGAGCTAAAAATATGAACACTCAATTTATGGAGGGCTATGGGGGGTGGTGAGAGCCCCAAACCCACCTACAGAGTATCTAGTCAGACTGAGCCACTGGCAGATCCGCTCTAGCCACAGGTAAGAGTTGCAAACAGCCTTACTACCAGACAGATATCATTGTAATCTTGATAATGCTGGATTGAACTGGACACCAGGCCAGTTGACCACCCTATAGACCTGAACTGATTTGTTCTGGGTACAAGTATCTCTTACTGGTTCCACAGCAGAAATTTCTTCCCTGGCGTTTTGAATGTTGATGGGGTTTTTCCTTTCTTAAGCATTATTTATGTTTTTGCTTTTGTGCCATTATGACTTTACTCTTACTACCTTAGTCTGATTTTGTTTTTATTGTTTTCTGTTGGGTCTCCCAGCTGTGAAGCACAGGTGGAGTGGATGCATAATGATAATAACTGATACAAGGTGTTATAGGGAATACAGGGGGAGGAAAAGGGGGTTTCGTGGGGCAATAATGAAGGCAGGAGGAGGGCGGGAACATCAGAACGGGTTGCGATTGCATAACTCATAGACGATGTAACCGCATGGGGTGGGGTGGGGAGGGTGGGAGGGTAGACTGCTCTAAAATTGATGTGGTAATGATCATACAATTCTCCTTGATATGACTGAATGATTGAATTGAACTATTGAATTGTATGATATGTAAACTACATGTCAACAAAACTGTTGGGAAAAAAAAAGGTTGACTCCCTTCCTGTCACTTTGAATCTAATTGACTTTGTGACTTAGTTATACCAATAAATAGAATGCAGCCGGTGATGTTATGGGATGTCTAGTCTCACGTTTTGAAAGAATAGGCCTGTATGAATATGTTTTATTTCTCTGGGAAGCCAGCTTTAATGTAAGGAGTGAAATGTTCTGGGAATGATATGCTTTGTAAAGGCCAATCTACCCATGTGGAGAAGCCCAATGGAGAAGCACAGGGAACTTGATGTATTGTTGAAACCTTGAACCTTCCTGTCAAGTCATGACTGTAGCCTAGTGAGTGACTTCAGGTCATGACACCTGAAGCAAAAGAATCTATCAACTAAGCCAAGTGAACTTACATATCATGAGAAAAAAATATTTGGTGTTTCAAGACACACTAACCTTTGCAGTAGTCTATTATGAAACAATCAACTAATGTTTATGTCACTATATCTTGAAGAAATTTTGAGCTTCTCAAGCTTTAATCTGCAAACAAATCATCAAGTATATTGTTTAAAAACTGGTTTTGATTCCATAGATCTGTGTGGAGTCAATAGTCTTCAAGTCCCAAGCTCCCACGTGATGGCTCTGCTGATGATCCACAGGCTGTAGTTGGGGCAGCAAGGATCTAGGTCAATCCCTGGCCTCCGGGAAATTCTCTACAGAAATCTCTTTAGAAAACCCCACGCTTCCCCCAGGTGTATTTGAGAAAAGGCTAGTTTGAATAAAGGCTATGCTTGCATAGCTTTTGTGGACACCACTCATCACCCATTCTACTCTTGGAGATCCATAAATACATTAGCCAATCAAGAGCTCTTAAAAGTTCCTCCAATCAAGAAGCCAGCTTATTTAGCACAGCCATTCCCGGGTCTATTTGAATATTACCCATGAACTCCTCCGAGAATGAGTATTCTGTGAAACGAATCGGGAGTTGCGCAAGATTGTCTTTTTTTCTTTTAATCATTTTAGTACGTTTCTTCTTGGCCCTCAACCATTAATTCTGATGTCACACCATTTCCCATTTTTGAAGGCCTTTTCCCTTAGAACTAACCTAATTTTTACTCCTTTCTGCAACTTAAGAAATCTACATTCATGCCTTATAGAGATAGAAAAGTCCTATGCTGCTCATTATTTACCCACTTTTTTTTTATGTTGAAAGGAGATTTATATAACAAGAAAGCATTTTGGCCATAATGGGTTAATCCTGCAGGCACAGGAGAAGAATGGAACAGTCTCTCGAGTTCTTTAATAAACCTGGGCTGACCTGGACAAGCTGAGACTGGAGAACTGCCCGTGTATTGCCCTGAGATACTCTTTAAGCCTTGAACCCGAACTAACCTCTGAGGGATCCTTTGAACTAAATAACAGATGGATTTACTAAACAGGAATTATCACCTATGCGTGCTCTGCTTCTTTTAAAAAATCATCTCTATGAGTCCAAACTGTTACTCTATTATCTATACAGGTAGAAAGTCACGTAAGACGATCCTGTAAGGGCATAGGAAAGGAGATGGATTTAAACAGAAAAACCAGAAGTGAAATGCGAGCATTCACACATTGCAAAGCATGCAAGCAATGCCACGGAACAAGGAGTGTGGAAATTGTTGCATGGGAACCCAAGCTGCCGTATGAAACCTCGCTGAACACACAGAACAGTGCTGAAAAGAAAAGAAGGACTTCTCCATCTACCGACTTGATGGTGTTTTTGCCATCTGTGTCGTTTTCGAATAGGTTAAAATTAGCTTTCCTTCTCACGGTGGCACATGTTTTCCTGCTCCTTTGTATGCTTGGGAACTGTGGTCGTTACATAATCTGCTGTCAATTTGAGACTGCTAAGAGGGAAGGGGTGGAGTGTAGCCTATCAGGTTGCAGCTTGATGACTTCATTTGAAGGCACTAAGGAGATAAATAGCTCGCTGGAGGTAGAACACATGCTCATTCCCTCCTAGGGATTCCCATTGAAAAGACACATGGAGCTACACTCGAGCCCTGGGACTGGAGGAGCCATGTGGACAATGACCAATGCTGAGATGCTTCCACTGCCACTGGATCCACAAGACTTTCCACCCACTGGCCTGTGATCTTCCTGCACTCAGTGTCATTGCATGTGTTGTGTGAGTCTGAAGAGGAATTTACAGACTGGAACTGGATATATGGGCTAGTATCGGACTTTTAGGCTTGGACTGGACTGGGCTGGGATGTTTTCTTTTCTTTTTTTTAAAATCATGTTATTAGGGGCTCATACAACTCCTATCACAATCCATACCTACATCAATTGTGTTAAGCATATTTGTACATTCATTGCCGTCATAATGCTCAAAACATTTGCTCTCTACTTAAGCCCCTGGCATCAGCTCCTCATTTTCCCCCTCCTTCCCCGCTCCCCCTCCCTCCTGAACCCTTGATAATTTATAAAGTATTATTTTGTCATATCTTGCACTGTCCAAAGGATGTTTTCTTAATGTATAATTATTCTTTATATAAATCTATTTCCTTTACACATATGAGTGTCTATGAATTTGTTTCTTTATTCAAACCACACTAACACAGTAACCTTTGATTGGCTGCCAGACACTGGATTTTACCCAACTGGATGGTGGATAATTTCCCATCCCTGCAAATCTCCTCGGGCTTCAGTTACCTGGAACAGTCTGATCCTTTCAGGTTGTGCTGTTTAAGCTTTAGTAGGTGGGGCCAGAGCAGCTGTTGGTAAGGCCAATTTTACTCCGCTATGAAGACTAGCCCCCTCTGAGTCCTCTACCTGATTCTCAATGAATCATGATGTTTCCTACTCTGACCGAAACAAGTAATGTTCCTAGCCCAGCCCTGTATAAACGATAGGGATTGTTGCTTTTAATCGTACTGAGTGCTCTTTCTCTGGCCTTGGCACAGCCATGCACCAACCAGTATTTAGCTGAAGATTCAAAGGGGGTCCCTCTCCAGAGTTCTTCCTCCATGTGAGTCTCCCTTTCCCTGCCAGCTGCTTTGGTCTTCTCAGGATCTTCACTCCAGTTCCTCCTATTTACCCCTTTTCATATTTAAAGAAATGCTCTCCTCGTTAAGCTCCTTGGTCTTCCAGTTCTTTAGCTTTTCTTACAACTTCCTGGCGCTTCATTGTTCTTTTTCAAGCTCTACGACTGGTGGTTCAAATGGTTAAGGACTTGGCTATTAGCCGAAAGGTTGGTGATTCAAAACCACTCTGTGGCACCTTGGAAGACAGGCCCGGTGACCAGCTTCTGGTCACAGCTTTGAAAACCTCATAGAGCAGTGCTACTCCAAACCTATGGCGTTGGCATGTGTCAGAATCTACCTGTTAGCAACCAACAACAATAGCCATTCCACCATCTACCAAGAAACCCATTGCCATGGAGTCAATTCCAATTCTGAGTGACCTCAGAGGAGAGAGTCGAATTGCCCCTGATCCCAAGTGATTTCCAAGACTATAGATCTTTATGAAAACAGACTGCGACACCTAACTCTTGTGGAGCAGCTAGTGGAATCAAACCACCAACCTTTCAGTTAGCAGACAAGTTCTTAACCATTGCTTCCCCGGGGATCCTTACTTATCTCACTAGGTGACCTCTTATTAATTTCTTGACCTCGCTAAGAATCAACATCCCCAATTTTAAAGTGAAAGTACTTCTAGTACTGGGGAAAGTATCAGGGGAATAAATCTATGTAAAGTTCTAGCATGTCATCATCTGTTGCTGCTTGGTTTGTGTCTACTCATGGCAACCTTATGTATAACACAACGAAACACAGAAGGCCTACAAACCCTGCTCTTTTGATCAATGTCGGTTCTGATTGCCACTGCTTGGGGTCTAAGCCTGGTTTCTCATAGTTTCACCTTTTCAACATTGTGGTGTTCATGTCCCACTGAGACTGGGGAGGAGGGGAAAGAGATTGAGGGACACCTGTCTGATGGAAACGTGTCTAATTCAAGAGTCTGATTTGAGCTGCTAGTTTTAGCCTCTTTCACACCATTCTCCTCTTCCTCCTCCTCCTCTTCCTCCTCTTCTTCTTCTTTTTCTCCTCCTCCTTCTCCTCCTCCTCCTCCTCCTCCTCCTCCTTTTTCTTCTTCTCCCCCCACCCCCACCCCCCAAGCGCTGCTTAGATGCTTCAGAAAGTTCAGGCTAAAATGGAAAATCTGAATTGGTGTCTCTGGAAGTCCACCCGCTCCCCAACTCTGGGAGCTATTCTCTGAGGCTAACACTGGCACTTCAAGGGTTAGCTGTTAACTTTACCTTCTCGTCATCTCTTGCTCAAAGCACGTCAGAAATGGTTTCCCAGCAGTCAGACTTGATATTGGGGGGTTTTCTACGAAACCATGGCTCTGAACAACTTCACCTCTACCGCTGACGTCTTTATTCCAAAGACGACCTGCACGTACATGTGAATTTCCTTGTATCTCGTGGCCATCATCTGCACAGGGGAGAGCAGGCAGCTTCTCATTTGTATTAAGAACAACTATGCCATTTTTCACGGACTCCTCTCCCCTGCCACTTGCAGACCTCTCCTACAGTATCACCTGCACAGTCTCCACTCCTGGAGCAGATTTAAAGAGTCACTCCAACTGTCCTCAGTTTTCCTCTCTCCGGTCTCAAAAGGAAGCAACTCTGGTCACAAGATAAACTTCCCTTTCCATGAATTGTGAGAAAACCTGCTGGACTTTTATTTCAAGCCTAATATGGTCTCTCAACGTGTCAGCTATGAGGCAATCATTATTGTACTGCTTTGTGGCCATCGACTGCCACGCTTAACACAGGCTACAGGGTAGAGCCAAAAGCCAAGCCAGAGAAGGACAGGGTTTGTGATGTCTGTGCTATGCTTCCGGGAAGCTGCTCAGCTCAGTTTCTCTTTATGACTGATGCCAAGGCTAGTGTGTCCACCCAACCTAGAGATGGAGGAGAACTGATCAGAATGACTGCTAACGTTGGTGTAACTAGTGTGCCAGGCACTGTGCACAATGAACACCTTGTATGTAATATTATCTAAACGAGACTCCAGGGAGCTAAGACAGAAGAGCAGCGTGCTGGCCTGCCCTTGGGTAGTGCCATTTGCTGTTGGCTACTAATTAAAAAGATAGCTTGAACCTACACTATAGAAGAAAGGCCCAATGACCAACGACCATAAAGTGACAGGCAAGAAAACTGTGTGCGACTCAGTTGGCCTCTGTAATAATGCACGGGGTTACCAGGAGCTGGATTCAACCAGGTGGCAACGTTTTATTTATTTTTATCTTAAAATAAAATATCTTTTGGATCACAGAGCTGGCTAGTGAGAGAGAAGAGATTCCAGAATCTGGAATCCGGGATCCTCCTGAGCAGTGCTTGTGTCCACTACAGATGTAAGCTCTGCTTAGCGGGCCATCCTGTCAGTGCTGAGCGGCACTCCTGGGTTCTGGAAATGGTGGCAGCTTCAGAACTCCCCTGCAAGCCCACAGCCCATTTCTTGGTCCCCAGCAGAATATCACACAGCTACTGTCCTCAGACAGTATCCCCTCTATTTTTAAACCACTGCAAATAAGTCACCTTACAGCCAATCCAGACAAATGTGGTCTAGGGGTTCGTGACCCTTAGACAGGAAGTGTTAGTTTGAAGTCTCTGACTATTTGTGTCTGGAAGATACACACACACACACGCACACACACGCACACACCCCTTTCTGCTGAGACACGAGCCAATGTTATTTTCTGTTTTGCTTCCCACGGGCAGGAAATGAATCCAGAGAAGTTGCGACTTGAGGCTGGGGTGCACATATGGTACTAGTCTTAGGATTACTGGGGAGCCAAAGAAAGGTTTTATTACCAGCCTCATTACAATATTTATGTTGCCGATTCTGTGAATTGCAAAGTAAAAAAGGGACAGTGACTTTGATGTTTTCCGAGGTGTTTTAGCCCTGGTATTTTTATAAGCTGGCCGCTCAAAGGGAGTCTCAAGGACCAGCGGGAAGAGCATCACCTGGGAGCTTGTGAGAAATGCAGCATCTCGGGCCTCATCTCAGACCTCTGGACTCAGCATCTTCATGGTAACAACCTCCAAGGCTATCCGCGGGCACAGCAACATGTGAGAGGAGCTATTTTAAAGGACCTCAATGTTGGAGGTGGGATATCGGGTGGCTTAGGTGTTCAGGTAGTTGTCCTCAGTTCTGGCTAACACCTTAGCATCATTAAGAGACTTCTGAACACAGGAAGGCCAGAACACTGTTGAAGTCCTGGTGTTGGATCAAGCATGGATATGTTTCAAAAAGTGCTGGAGTGATTCTAACGCAGAGGGAAGCTCAGAATCGCTGCCCAGAGGACAAGCCAAGTCCTTGTTGTGGATCATGGCCTCTGTCATCATCAAGATGAGCACCTAGGTGCGGACGAGGGCCCATTGGTCTCTCTCTGCTGGGCTCTCTAACTAAGGGGACACAGATGTAGATGAGGCTGGAGGAGAGATGATAGAATGACTGTTAGGGAATACAACATCGCCTGTCAGGTGCAGATACTCTGTCAGGTATAGATACTCCGTCAGGTACAGATACTCTGACAGGTATAGATACTCTGTCAGGTATAGATACTCTGTCAGGTATAGAAATTCTGTCAGGTACAGATACTCTGTCAGATATAGATACTCTGTCAGGTATAGATACTCCATCAGGTATAGATACTCTGCCAGGTATAGGTACGCTGTCAGGTATAGATACTCTGTCAGGTATAGATACTCTGTCAGGTATAGATACTCTGTCAGGTATAGATACACTGTCAGGTATAGATACTCTGCCAGGCACAGGTACTCTGTCAGGTATAGATACTCTGTCAGGTATAGGTACGCTGTCAGGTGTGGATACTCTGTCAGGTATAGATACTCTGTCAGGTATAGATACTCTGTCAGGTATAGATACTCTGTCAGGTATAGATACACTGTCAGGTATAGATACTCTGCCAGGCACAGGTACTCTGTCAGGTATAGATACTCTGTCAGGTATAGGTACGCTGTCAGGTGTGGATACTCTGTCAGGTATAGATACTCTGTTAGGTATAGATACTCTGTCAGGTATAGATACTCTGTCAGGTATAGATACTCTATTGTGAAGGCTACAGAAAGGGAGCCCTGTTTAGATCGAATCACAGTCGGGAAAAATTCACCCTTGTTCTTCCAGGTCCCCGGAGAGGTGTGCATGGACAAGCAGTGACGTCCTTCATCTCAGTTTATAGCAGCTTTCATTCCCAGGTTGTGGCTATTTCAGGATTGTCAGATTTAGCAAATAAAAATATTGGCTCTTTATCTAAATTTGAATTTCAAGGCAAACAAACAATACTTTTTAAGTACAGGTGTCTCTCGTGCAATATTTGGAACCTATTTCTGTTAAAATCATCATTCGTTATTGATCTGAAATTTAACTGAGGGTCCTAGATTTATCTCTGGCCCCTCTAGGTGGTGTAGAACAGTCAATCCCAACCAATGCCGGGCACCCCACAGTGGAGTCGCAGCAAGTTGCCTCCAGTGAATTGCGGCGGTGTGTTTGAAGGGCGTAGAAGGGCGGGGATGGAAGCGAGTGGGGAGGGAAGGAGCGTGTAGAAAGAGAGAGACGCAGATTCCTTCAGTCTGTCTGAGGAAATGCACTAGACATTTCAGAATGGAAAAAAGCCCCAAAAAACAGAAACAAGAAAATAATCCCAAATAAATCTTCATAGACCAAAATGTTCTTTCCAAAAGAAACTGGTATATGTCCATGTGTGTGTAATTTGTGGAAGGTAGACATTGATACTGTAAGAATTTGAAACTGTACATATCACCGACCGAACAACTCGTTGCCATGGAGGTCCTCAGGATTCTCTGTGATCACGTGTTCTCTATGACAGAACCGTGTGCATCCTCTATGGTTTCCCAACAGCTGGTTTCTTAGAAGTTGGGGATTCCGGGAGCCCAAGCGGAAAGCCAGAGTTTTGAGAATGATGAGGGCAATGAATATACATATGCTTCACACAATTGATGTATGTGTGGATTGTGATAAGAGTTCCATGAGCCCCAATAAAATGATTAAAACAACAACAAAGAAATTGGTGGCCAGTCCTTTTTTCCCAGGTGCCTACCTTGGAGTGCTATTGGACCTCCACCCTTTTGGTCGGCAGGTGAATGCACTAGCCAATTGTACCAATTGTGTATAATGGTGTCAAATTCAAAAAACCAAAAGAGTCCCAGTCCCTCAGTATCACCCCTAGGATGAATCACTTCTGATTTTCACTTGTGTATCCTTCCAGAAGTTACTTGACCACAGGCAAGCATATGTGTGCATATACATTTTTTTAATTTCAAAAATCAGGGCATATTTTACACATTGTCCTACAATTTCTTTTTTAATTTCACGTCTTTGATATATGTAACTATTTCACACATTTATGTGTAGACATACCTACTCCTCGTGGTTAATGCTTATGTGAGGGAGTCAACAAGTTTGTAGAATGTTTTCATTACCTTTTACTTCCATTTTTTACCATGAACTTTTGGAAGCAGGGTCCCCCAAAGTGAACGGGTTTCAGTAAAGCTTCCAGAATAACAACAGACTATGACAAAGGAATAGGCGATTTCTGAGGAATTAGCCATGGAAAGCCTTATGTATAGCAGGAGAACATTGCCAGATACCCGAAACCTTACAAGCAGCAGCAGCAGCAGCAGCAGAATATTGTGAGATACCGTGCCAAAAGGTGGCATTCAGATCAGAAGACACTCAAATGATGACTTGAAGCACTTGCTTTGGAAGATCAAGGACTGCAGGCTTCAGTATGGACCATAATCCATAATAAACATAGATTATAACTCAATGTAAAGAAAACAAAAATTCTTACAAGTAGACCAATAGGTAACCTCATGATAAATGGAGAAGAGATTGAAGCTGTTAAGGATTTTCATCTTGCTTGGATCCACAGTCCATGTTCGTGGAAGCAGTGTCAAGAGATCAGATGACACATTGCATTGGTTGCATCTGCTGCACAAGATATCTTTAAAGTGCTGACGATGAAGGGTGTCATTTTGAGGACTAAGGTGCACTTGACCAAGGCATGGTATTTCTTCAATTGCCTCATAGGCAGGTGAATGTTGGACATTGGATAAGGAAGACCACGGAAGGATAGATACATTTGAATTATGGTGAGGTGAAGAATATTGAGAAACAACAACAAGAACAACAGCCAAATGGAATATTGAAAGTGCCACGAACTGCCAGAAGAAGAAACAGATCTGTCTTGGAAGAAGTACAACGAGAGGCGAGGATAGCAAGAACTAGTCACATGTACTTTGGGTACATTTTCCCTGGAAATGGACAGCATGCTTGGTCAGGTGGAGGGGCAGTGAAAAAGAGGAAAGGCCCTTGACAAGATGGATTGACACAGTGGCTGCAAAGATGGCCTGAAACTCCCCGTCACTGTGACGATGGTGCAGGACTGGACAGTGTTTTGTTCTGTTCTTCACAGGGTTACTGAGTCAGCATCGACTCAATGGTACCTAACAACAGCAACAACATCATCACTCCACTATAGCATGCAAGCACTGATGGAGCAGAGACATTGAGTAGCTTAATTCTATTTTCTTAGTACTGAAAACGTTGTCCAATATATAGTGGACTTTCAAAACATGTGTGCCCATGATGTGAATGAATGCATCAAACAATATGTGGGATATGTAAAGATAAACAATATATGATCAAGAAACATACGCTTTTTTGCAAGCTGAGAATATGTCAATCAAGAGAAAGTGTGGAGACAGGTAACTGCTTGGAATATTTGGGAAGGAACACATTGAAAAAGGAATAGAAGATGAGGAGCTGAGGTAGTTAGGTTACTGTGCCAACCTGGCCGATAAACACATGTGGGGTTAATGGAAGGGTGGAGAGATGAATGGCTCAGTGAGCCTCGCCTTTTGAGTTCTCAGGTCTCTTGATTTGTGATGCCTTACCCAGTTCCCTGCTTCAGCTGGCCAGGCTGACTTCCTGAAAGACATCCCTGAGGAGAAGCTGCATGGACCTACTCCGATGCAGCCCTGGGTGCTGGAGCAGCCGTGTGGAGACCCCTGCCAGCACTGAGATGCTTACACACTCACTGACTCGGCTTTCCTCCTGCAGTCGGTGTCATAGTGTGTGTTTTGTGAGATGGAGGAGGATTTTGTGGATTGGTGTCTGACATATGGGCTGATGTTGGACTTGTGGACTTGGGCAGCACTACCTTGGGATGTTTTCTGGATGTGCACTTAATGTTTATATACAATTCTCTCTTATACATGAGTTTCTGTGGATTTGTTTCTCTAAAGTACCCAGACTAACACAGGAGCTGAATGAGGGCAGAGGTCAGGCAGATTTGAATGATAAGTCTTTTCAGATGAGAGAAATGAGATGTGTTTGATGTCACTCATTAAGATCAAGGGTGGGCAAAAATAGCCCAGAAGCTGTGTGTGTGTGTGTGTGTGTGTGTGTGTGTGTGTGTGTAAAGCCACACCTTCAAAACAGGTTTTAGCATAATATCTGGGACTAATTTTGCATTGCAATGTTGAGGCAGAGTGGTTGCATCGAGATTGTAACACTTACCACCTGATGAGTTTGCTGATCCCTGATCAAGATCAGCCTGTAAAAGGACCCGATCAAGCTGTTAAAATACCATTGAAGAACAAGGATATGGGTAGAAGCTACATAGGGCATCTCTGCTGGCACAAAGGTTAAATATTCAGCTGCTAACCAGAGGGTTGGTGGTTTGAACCCACCAGCTGCTTCGTAGGAGAAAGGTATGGCATTTTCCATGAAAATTTACGGCCATGGAGACCCTATGGGGCAGTTCAACTCTGGCCTGAATGCATCAGTATGAGTTGGAATTATAGTGGTGATGTTCATGATAGGTCTTAAATCCTCAGGTCATTGCTATCTTAGGAGAATAGTTTTATCTCTGGGATCCAGGGACTGCAATATTCCCATCAGGCAGCTGCTGCTCTTTGCTTAGAGTTTTTCCCTAAGTTCCAGAAAAACTAGAATCAACAAAATGCAGTCCTGAAAGAAGAACAAAACTATGTGGCCCTGCTCTAAGACCTTACATCCAACTTCCTAAATGACCGGTTGTCTAGAGCCCACTAGATTGCCCCTTTTAGGATACATACTGTGTTCTTGTCTTCAGAGCTGTATGTGCAACCCAATCCCCTATCCTAAGTTGTAGTCCCTCCAACAATGATTTCAAGTTTTCATAGTGTGGTAGTCCCAGTTGACTAGAGAAGCAAATTCCTAGATACTCATACAAATGTAAGAGAGAGCTTATATCACCCCGGCCCAGTCCAGATCAAGTCCAAAAGTCCGATATTACCCCATATGTCCAATACCAGTCTATAAATTCCTCTTCAGAGTCAAACAACACATACAATGATGCCAAATGCAGGAAGATCACAGGTCAGTGGGTTGAAAGCCTTGTGGATACAGTGGCCATGGAAACAGCTCAGCACTGGTGTGGGTCTCCATGTGTCTCCAGGGCTCTGGGTTCCATCAATATAGCTCCATGTGGCCTATCAACAGGAATGTCTCTCAGGGAGTGTGTGTCCCACCTCCTGGGAGGAAGATGAAGCAGAGAGTGACTGGGTCTTGCCTCTAGTGAGCTATTTATCTCCTTTACACCTCCAAATGTGGTCATCAAGCTGTGGCCTGATTGACAGGCTAAACTCCACCCCTTCGTTCAAGTTGACAGCAGATTATGTAACTGCCACACTTCATTTCCTTAACAAAACATGCCATGGTCCCCTTTCAGAATGCGGAGGGTGTCTTTATATTCATATGCACAGGGAACTTATTTCAAACCATCTCAGAATGGAAGTCTCATGCTCTCTAAAGACACATCCCTACTGCAAAGAGACATGTCATCTGATTGATGTGGCAGTGCTCCTGGTTTAAATCCTTTTGCTTTCTTTAGTCTTAAGGATATGTCTTCATGTGTTATATTTTGATTGAGTCTATGTTGTGTCATACAAAACACAGTGTGGATTTTTTCAGCAAGCTGCATATTCACAGAAATATTATTTCTACATAAGTAATAATGATGGAGATTTTCCATTTTGGTGACTGGCGCTATAGTTCCTCTCTTCAAAGTGGAATGGGAGTTTCCTTGCTGAGTTTTCTTACCTCGTTTTTCCCCAGTCTTACCCACTTGAAAACCATTGCTTGTCTATAAATAACTTCTATTTCTAGAGTCAAGAATATGTTGTAGGTTGTTTACTGGGATGTCATCGACCAGACTGCAGTGTCAGGCTGCTCAGGGGAAAGCTAATTTCCTTTTGAAAATTGCATTTTGAAAACTGTACATATTTTATCTCCATCATCAGTAGAAACCGATATGCATGTAGCTTCATGCTGAGTGATATAACAGCAAGCTAACTAAAAATGATCCTCCTCTCGCAGCTAAAAATAAGAAGCACTGGTGTGAACTGACCCCAAAGTGGCACACACAAATGTAACTTTCTGCATCTCTGAGCCATGCTTTTCCAATAAGAGGTTGAGTGGCTGCCAATCATGAGAGGCACACCATATGCACGAAGACTCTTTGGACAGAAATGAGAAGCTTGTGCTTCAAAGACATTCCAAACTGAAAGTGACAAGGGCAGATGCTTCCATTTAGAGGCCATGGTTGGCAGATGAGCTGTCCCATATGTGGGTTGCAGACAAGCTCGCTCAGTAGCGCATTTGTCTTGTTCTAGTTCAGGTGCCTTCCAAAACAAAAGACAAAAACGCCGGTCTAGTCAAAACAGTAGCTTTTGAGAGGATCTACTGAGCCAGAGAGATAAAAATCAGAAGGTTATCTAAGGTCTGGTTTGGGGTTATTTCAAAGCGGGAAATCTTGGTTGTTTTTCCCAAAGGCACATGGTGCTTGATTAAGAAGTTTTAAGAAAAGAGAACACTGCGTGCAAGGAGAGTAGAGCCATGTGATCTTTTTCCCCTGCTGGGCACAACAGTGTACCTACTTATTCTTTAAGGGCAACAAGGAATTTTCCTGGGAAAATTCCGTTGGAACTCTTATCCCATCCACCCCACAGACGTGATCTTACCCTTCAGATTTCTTTTATGCCCCAAACTCAAAGAGCAATGTAAAGGAACACAATTTGAGTCCCTATAAGGATGCTGAAACTGCAGGTTTGATGTAGTGTAGATAGAAGAATGTAGAATTCTTTGGGGGAAACATTACCTTCAGAAGAATCTAGACCCAGAGGGAGGGCATGTCAATCACACGAGAAACAAAAACATCATTTCTTGATATTTTTTTAGTAAAAGTTTCGATTATTTTAGAATAATACTTTGGATTTACCCTCATTAAAAAATAGTGGTAAAGTCAGATGAGAGCATAACTAAGGTAAAGAAATGAAGGAACCATATAAAAATATATAGTTTGAATGTAGATGGCAGATCAAGATTTTGACTACAATATTTGAAGAATGCCCACAAGTTAATAAGAAACAAAGCATCTAACAAAAACAAGCAAATGATAGGGAAATCATGCTCACTCTCATTGGCAGTATGAGATCGCACCTTAGATAGTGAAAATGAGCTCTCTCTTTTTGGTCCCATCAGACTGGAAAATGTTTCTAAGAGTTAAAGTATATACACTTTTGAGCATTTATCCCTTTGTGGGTCATGTATCCCATAGCAGAGAAAAATTGTGGAAATCTGTCTGTAGATCTAATTGCACTTTTCTTTGCAGTATTTGAAAACATGAAGACAAGTAAGTGCCCAGTAAAAGGGGAATGGATGAATATAGACTTATCCTAAAATAGTTGACTTCAGACATGGAGCTTCTATGAAATATTGGTGAGTGAGAAACACAGAGTGCTCAAAAATTTGTATGCTCTTATTGTGGATAAACAATGGCTCACCTTAGCATTTATATGGCTATGTATGTGACGATAGAGGAAATGGTAGAAGGTTGCCTATTAGCTTTTGAGCATGATGGGGGTGGGATATGTGGAGGAGCAAGGAAGAAAAATGAAAGACTGCAACCTCCTCACATCTAGGACATTACACAATTTATATTTTGTCTAAAATGAATTTACTTGTTTATGTGTTTTGGGGGGTTTGTTTTTGTACCTATACATGGGAAGTCAAACAATGTATTGAATTTAGCATATGTTGCACTGAGCACCAGACCCCTTTTAAAGTGTTAAAGAGCAAAGATGTTATTTTGAGAACTGTGGACACCTGGATCAAGGAATAGTATTTTCAGTCATCTCATATGCATGTGAAAGCTGAACAATTGTCAGTGCTTTGAAATACACCATTCATTTCCTCCACTAAACTTCCCATGAGACGTGACCTTCAAACAGCTCCAGGAAGGACATCTAGAGTGAGGTTCCCGGAGCAGCCTTGTGTTTGTGTTTTGCAGGTTCTCTAGAGAAACAAAACCAGGACAGTTATTTTATATATATATCATAAGCCCGAAGGAATATAACAGCTAATTAGTCCACACAACAGTACAGAGGGCTCAGTTCAACTCCCTTCCATGGAACAGTTAATACACTGGAAATCCTGCAACTCATGAGGGCTGTTGGATCCAAGGTCAAGGAAGCAGGCAGCTGAGTCTTCCCTCTGGCAATGCAGGCAGGGTCCACCTACAGGCAGCAAACAGCAGGACGGATCACCAACAGTCAGCAGCTCAGGTACTTAGCGAAGCAGGCCCAGATGTGATATTGAACTCAAGCAATGCAAGACGACAGGATCCACCAGCCTTAAGCTCAAACAATGTACACAACAGCAGTGTAGTGAAGCAGGTCTTGAAGGAACCTCAAGCTCTAGTAAACACGATCCATGGTTTGGCTTGTCCCACAGGTAGTGTAGCTCACAAGTTGAGGCAGAGAGCTAGCTAAAATAGCCACAAGCTGGTCTAATCATAAGAGAGAGGGGTGGGCTTTGCTGAGCCATTTAACTCTTTGCCCTCCAATCAAACTGTGGCCTTGTTAAGCCCACATGTTCCTATTGGTTAGGTTGGCACAATAAACCTACCTATCACAGGCCTCTTTTCAGTTTCTTTCACACAAGATTCAGGGGGCTGCATATTGTTCCTGCACTCTTCCTTCCAGCAGGGCCCTGGATCTGCAAGTGCCTTTGTGATATACCTACCTCTCCAGCCACACCTTAATCTCTTAGATGAAAGTCTGTTTAAGACTTTACCCAGTTATAGGTTCTGGAGCCCCAAGCAAGGCACAAGTGAAAAGCAAACCACCATTCAAGGATATCTTAATAATGACATTCAGAAACCAACATAACAGGTCGCTGATTGAACTGATCTGGTCTGTAGCAGGTATGCTACTTGGTTCAGCAAACGTGATGGCGCCCTTTGATACAGAGGCTGTATGGAGCAGTGGGATCACCATGGGTTTGGGGTGCAATAGTCAAGGGTGGGATTCTAGGTTTCCATTTGCTGGCTATGCAGTGTTAATCCAAACCAAACTCTCTGTTGTTGAGTTGATTCCCCTTCACAGAGACCCTAGACCAAGACTAGGACTGTTCCACAGGGCTTCAAGGCTGTGCATCCTTATGGAAGAAGACAGCCTCATCTTTCTCCTGTCGAGCGAAAGGCGGTTTCCAATTGCTGACCTATTATTGGTTAGCAGTGTAAGTCACCGTGCCTAATGAATATTCAAATTCACTGCCATCTAGTTGATGCTGACTCATAATGAATTTCTGGGACTGCAACTGTTTATGGGAGTTGAAGGGCCCATCTTTCTCCTGTATGTAATATTAGGAGGGAAAATTATTTAACCTTGCTGGGTTTGAAAATTTCATTTCATTCTGAAAATGAAAGATATAAATCTTATTAACTTGCTTATGGCCTGGCACACAGGAATTGATTAATCTGTAGGTGGTTAAAACAACCCAACAATATATTGGTAGCTTGTTAAGATTTGACTGTTACTATCAGCTCTCCATCCTCCCCACCCCCTTCTCCACCCCTCTCTTCCTGTACCCTCAGGGACCCATTACTCCTGCTACGTTTTCTGATGGATTATTTATCGTGACTTTCGTGTACTGAATGATCTAAAATATAAAAATATAAATATAAAAATGAACATACACAAATCTAACATGATTAATGAAGTGAAACAAATAAAAGCGATATAGCAAAAACAAACAAAACACCTCCCCAAACTATTATAGGAGAGGAAAGAACAGGAATTAGGGTTCCTGGGGTTGTGGTCGGGAGAGGGGATAAAGGGAGCTGATGTCAAGGAGCGCAAGAAAATGTTTTGAAGGAAAAAAATGTTTTGAAACTGATTGTGGTAGCAATTGCTCCATGCTGCTTGATGTGATTGAATTATGGAATGATATGATATCTGTAAGCGCTCCCAAGAAAATGATTTTTCTAAAAAATTTGAGCTTTGGTTCTCTGTCTCTCCTGCTGTCCTATCCCCTTCTTCTTTCTCCAAACATTTATTAATATGCAGTGAATTGAAATTTCTTAATATGGCTTTTCTCTTCAAGTTTCTGTAACTCTCACCAACATATGGGGTAACTAAAAAACAAAGAAACAAAAAATACCCTCACAGTCCAAGCTGATTTATAGCAACTCTGTAAGAAAAAGTAGAACTTCCCCTGTGGGATTTTAAAACTGTAACTCTTTACGGGAGTAGAAAGTCTTGTCTTTCTCCCACGGAGTGGCTGGTGGATCTGAACTGCTGACTTTTCAGTTCTCAGACAGAGGGAGGGCAGTGGACAAACTTATGGCCCATTAAGGCAGAGGCCACGGGACCATGTGCCCAAATGATTAGGGACCAGAGGGACTTGACTGCTAGGTGAAGAGAGGTATTGCTGTGGGCCAATGGCTGTATAGATAATGCTTCCTGATCTTGGCTTGTGGTGACCTGTTCATTTCCTTAATAAACCCTCATAATTGAACTGTCTGTGAGTTCTGTGTGGCACATCGGTGAGTTATCAAACCCAGCATAGAAGCAGAGTGCCATGGGAGGCACCATTGGTGTCAGACTAGGTAAAGAAGAGATGGAGGGTGGGGCATGTCTGTTCCCTGTCTTATGGCAATAGGAAAGTCAGAGGAAGTCAGATAAAGCCCTTCTTGTCGTTTACACATTTGGGCAGTGACAATGATTCTGAAGGATGAAGGATGTTTAGCCTTGGGACTATCCCCTATTTACTAAAGGGATTATGAACAGAGAGAACGTCTTCCATTGAAGACTTCATGCCTCCACGAAGCCAGGAAGCCCAGTGGTTTGGAGTGCTGGACAAAGTTTATAAAAATTATATTAACTTCTAGTATCCATTGCTCTGGGGTTTACAGAAGTACAAGTTACTCAATAGATGTTGGGCAAATCCAACATCCCAAAGCTTTCCAGGGTACCTCTGAGCCTAAAAGTGGGCATTCAAGGGCCTTTCCTTCTTTGAAGAGAACACTCCCTTTGCATATATTCAGAAATGTCCCTCTCCTTGACTTCACTCTAGCCGTTTCCTTCCAAAGATAGGATAATATAGGGCAGCTCTCTTTGAGTGAGTTCCTTTGACAGACAAATTCTCAGATGAAGTATATAGAGTTGACCGTAGACAAAGTCTTCCTGAGAAATGCTTGTAGGATTTACCACTAGATAAGAATTAAGATCAAGATTCTAAGAGAGACAGATTTGGGAAGCTTTGCTACTCCCTGTGACTTCACAAGTTTGGCTAGTCAAATTTGGATCCATCTGGTAGTTTGCGTACATTAACATATTAGCTCTGAAGAACTGTGTGTTATTGGCTGAAATTGTGAACTTTAATAGATTGCTATTATTAATTTTATATATTGGTGCAAACACGTATGTTTCTGGTAAGTGGGGATATGAAAATCAAAAGCAAATGCATACTTGCTGATCATAGAATGAGATTGGCTAGACCACATTCATTTTTCAGAATTATAAAAGATACATTCTTGACCCTGAAGATAGAGTTAGGAAAATTTATAAGTGCATCAGGAATTCCAAATGTTAGAGGCTGAGAGCCATAGGAGAGACTATCATTTCACTCTGATGTCTTGGGCCAATCTGTGATGTGGTAAAGGGCACTTCATTGGGTTCTGTGTCTGCATTTTGCCTTGTGGATCAAGTTTCTCTTAGAAATTTCCTTACTCATCTGCTGAAATAGTTTATAAGCTTTTGCAAAAACTTTACAATCCTCTGAAAACTGGACGGCAGCTAAAAAAATAAGATAGTGTGAAGTTGGCCATTTCGTCTAAGTTAGCAGAGCATGGGCTATTTGAAAATGATGAGTGCTCCATTGGTTAAAACAACAACAACAACAACAACAGCAACAACAACAGCAACAACAAACTCAACTCTGGACTCTGGGAATGAAGAGATTGGGGAGTATATTTTTGATGTGGTGTAAAGGAGGGGTTCTTACAACTGGTAGTAGGATTTAGGCCTCTGGGAGTAAGGTTTCTTCATGTGGCTTGGCCAGGTCTCTGTGACTCCCACAGAATGACTGGGTGGGGTTATGCAAAAGAGGGTATGGGTAACACTAATATAGGACCTTGGTTAGTTTCAGTAACCAACTCCTGGCTCTGAAGCAGGAAGAGGGAAAATCCCAGGACCATTTGGCTGTACAGTTACGAGAGTAGTAGGTTGGAGATCTCTGTCTGCCATTTGAAGTGGCAGAAGCTGAGACCAGAGACACTAATATCAAGACAAAGAGGCCAAGAGACAGCACCAAGGAGCAGCTCTGAGATGATGGGGGGAGAGGCAGAGCAGTGGGCTGGCTTCCTGGCCCACGGGGGTGGAGGCCAGCTGACCGTGTGGTGGACAGGCTGAGAACTGGAGAACTATTTGGTTGCTGGCTGAGGAGCTACTGCTGGGAATCAAGGGTTGTGTCCTTAATGTGTTCTGATGGGTCGCGTGGGCTTCTCTATTAGTGTCCCTACCTATTCAGGGTGAGCCTCATCTGTGAGCTCTCTGTGGCTATCGCAAGACATTATTGACCCCAGCAGAAAAGTAGGGTGCCATGTGAGGAACAGTTGGTGAGAGGGGGACAAAGATGGGGAGAGGGGGCAATAGGAAGCCAGAGGAGATCAGATATGGCCACTCTGTGCTATTTAAAAAAATTTTTCTTACAGGGCTTCTGTCATTCCGGAGATGAATATGACTTGGAGAGAAGTTTGGTAAGAAGATACTGAGTACAAAGATCTATCGTGAAACCACAGACACCTGCTACCTCAACACCAGCCAAGATGGCTTTGCAGTCATCTTCTTTGGAAACAGTGCCGTTACATCAACAAGTGCTCCCAACAGCCGTGAGCGCAAAGCCCCGCGGAGACGTGTGCACACTCTCCTCAGTGATAAGGAATCTGGTTCTGCTACTTGCTAGATGTGGTTATTTTGAGAGCTAAAAACAACGTTTCTACTCAAAAACCACAGTGAGATATAAGGACTTATTGGGATTTAGAAATACATATTTTTTTCATTTCATTTCTTATCTAGCTCTAGGGATTCTTATGAGAGGATATTTCACAGCATGTTAAAGCCAGAAAGATTTTTCTGGAGAATTCTCCCTGGGAGGATAAGGGATGGGGTCAGGAAGGTGAAGGGACCACCTAAAATCTTACAGGAAATTTCAAGTTGGAGCTTATTATTAGGTCTTTTAACTTCCAATCTGTTAGTTACTGTCATATGACATGTCTCCTTGACACCTTAACATTGCCACATCTCCCTCTGACTCGTAGAAAACAGCAACTCTATCCCCTTGTTTATTTACTTATTTAAAAACATATCTGTGGGCATATACGGCACGGATCATGCCATCCAGTAGTTTAGCACATTAAAGAGTCACAGTCATCATTACAATCAGTTTTAGGACATTACTTTCTTTAAAAAAATCATTTTATTAGGGGTTCATACAACTCATCACAATCCATACATACATCAATTATATAAAACACATCCGTACATTCTTTGCCCTAATCATTTTCAAAGCATTTGCTCTCCACTTAAGCCCTCCGCACCAGGTCCTCTTTTTTTCCCCTCCCTCCCCGTTCCCCCTCCCTCATGAACCCTTGATAATTTATAAATTATTATTTTGTCATATCTTGCCCTGTCCGACGTCTCCCTTCACCCGCTTTTCTGTTGTTCGTCCTCCAGGGAGGAAGTCACATGTAGGTCCTTATAATCGGTTCCCTCTTTCCAACCCACTCACCCTCTACCCTCCCAGTATCGCCCCTCACACCCCTGGTCCTGAAGGTATCATCTGCCCTGAATTCCCGGTGCCTCCAGCTCCTATCTGCACCAGTGTACAACCTCTGCTCTATCCAGACTTGCAAGGTAGAATTCGGATCATGGTAGTGGGGGGGGGAGGGGTAGGGGAGGAAGCATTTCATTTTTTTCTTTCCTGTGCTCATTGTTTTAGCGCCTCATTTCCCCCACCCTCCTCCAGCATACCTGCGAGAACCCTCCTCCAGCATACCTGCGAGAAACCATTAAACCACTTTCTGTCTCTATAGATTTTCCGATCCTAGATTTGTAAAGCAGGTGGTAATATGCTGATAATTATAATTATGCTTTTTTCTTTACATTTTGTTCTGGACTAAAAAAGCGTAATTATCAATACAGTACCACCTGCTTCACACATTTCTACCAGTTAAATGAGTCATAATAACCTCGCTACAACATTGTTACATTTTAGGTCTCCATGTCATTGGAACAAAGACAAACAATCAGACAGTTTCTAATCTTATACTTCATGACCTTTAACAAGCAGTCTATCCTTTCCCTATCCACAGTCTCCTTATTTGATAAGACTAATGTCAGCCGCCAGATCTAAACATCAATACCTTTGAAGCTAATCTCCCTGAAATGTTCTTAATTTTATTTGTATTGGTTATCTATTGCCAAAATAATGATACCCAGTAAACAACCACAAAATATCAATGGCATCCAAGATGATTTGGCCAAGAGTTAGGGGACAACTGAGGCCTTGGTGAGTCAGACTTGACCCCAAATTCCAAGAATCAGTTCATCTCAACAAAAGCTGACTCTTCCTGATGGGCCACAGAGGCACTTAGGATCTCTAGGAATACAAGGGCCTTCTAAAGGTTCCTGGAAAAATTGGAATTTTTCCAGGAACCTTCCGAAGCCCCTTCTGTTTCCCAGAGACTCTTCAAAACCAGTGTCCAGTCATCACTGGAAAGTGGAATAATTTTTAATGACTCTAATTTGATTTCCTATAGAGTGTTCTTCAAAAGAGCATAATGCTCAAGGCTGTGGTGAGATACGTTCCTTCAAGTAGGCTTTGCTGCCATTATTTTGAAGTACAATGTTGTCTGTGTTAGGATACGGTCAATATTCCTAAAGGAAGACTAGTTACTGAGATTTATTCAAATCAATGCTCCAAACACTGAAAGACAATGATGAGGAAACTGAAGAATTCTACCAGCTTCTTCAGTTAAAAATTGATCAAATGCACAAGATTACGAGTGATTGGAATAAGAAAGTTGGGAACAAGAAAAGTTTTTAAGTGCCACCGAGTCAGTTCTGACTGACAGTGACCCTGTTTATCGGAGAATGAAACTATTCTTACAATTGCTCTTATTTTGAACGGGTGTTGCAGCCACCATGTCAATCCATCTCATCGAGGATCTTCTGCGTTTTCGCTGCCCCTCCACTTTACCAAGCATGATGTCCTTCTCCAGGGACTGGTCTCTCCTGACCACATGTACAAAGAATGTGAGACAACATCGCCCCATTCTTTAAGGAGTACTCTGGCCATGCTTCTTCCAGGATGGATCAGTTTATCTTCTGGCACTTTCAATCTTCTTAGTCAACATCATCGCTCAGATGCATATGAGGCAATGGAAGCTACCCTGGTTAGGATCAAGGTCACTTCAGTTCTCAAAGTAACATCCTTATTTTTCAATATTCTCAAGAGGTCCTCGTGTAGCCGATTTATCAAATGCAATGCTTCCTGGGATCTCTCAAGCAAGGTTGTGTCATCTGCATATCACAGTTTGTAAATAAGCTTTCTTCCCATCTTAAAGCACCATTCTTTTTCATATAATTCAGCTTCTCTGATTATTTGCTCATTATTCAGATTGAATAACTATAAAAGAGGATACAATCCTGACTCAGACCTCTCCTGATTCTAAAACACTAAATATTCCCTTGTCCAGTTTGTACAACTGCCTCAATCCATTTCAAGTTCTGTTTGAGCACAATTAGGTGCTCTAGAATTCCTATTCTAGTTTGTTATGATCCACACAGTTAATTGCCTTTGCATAGCCAACTAAACACAAATAAACATCTTTCTGGTGTTTTCAGTCAAGATTCATCTGGCATCAGTAATGATACCCTTTGTTCCATATCCCCATCTGAATCTGTCCTGAACCTCCGGCAGCATTGATGATGAGCACAACACCATCTCTTCCATCTATCCCTTTAGGCAGAGTAAACGATATTATTTTCTCATTCAATATGGCTAATACCTGTCCATTTCTGATCATTATTGCCTAAAATATTGATCTTTGTTTGCTCCATTTCATTTATAAAAACGTCAAGTTTTTCTAGATTGATATACTTTATATATTCTAAATTCCAATATTAATTGATGTTCGCAGTCATTTCTTCTCATTGTGAGTCGTGCGCATCAGTACAGGAAGACCTGGAAGGCGTCACTACGTCGGTATGGCTGACTCCACGTTGGGAAGGCAGCTCTTTCTCAGACACATTGAGAGTGCTTTTCGACTCGAGGGCTCAGCTCCAGCACCAGCTGTGACCATGTTCTTCTTCTATTAAGGAGGTGTTCAGGAACTGACAGTGCTTTGATGCTCTCCATATGGTTTTCAGGGCTTACTCCTCTGAAGTGGACAGCCTCTTCCTTCTTAGTAGTCTCTTCTTGGTCTGGATGCTCTGTTGAAACTTGTTCATTTGGGTGACCCTGCTGGTATCGGAAGTACCAATAACATAGCCTTCAGCACCAGAGTCACACACAAGCCACTTTTATGACCAGCTGACATAAAAGTGGTGTTTTTTGGGGGGGTGGGGTGGGGAACCTGGCCTTGGTAATAAAAATGTAGCTGGTGTTTTCATGATAGAATTTTGTAAGACCAAAGACTCATTCTTTGCAAATACCTTTTTCAAGAACACTAACGGCAACTATAAACATGGCCCTCACCAGATGGGTCACCAAGAATCAAATTGACTACATCTGTGGAAAGTGATGCTGGAGAAACTTCATATCCTTACCCAAGACAAGGCCAAGGGCTGAACTTACTATGCACAAGAACTTATGTACGTATGTACTTGTGTACTACAGAACTTGCTTCTGTACAAGTTCAGGTGGAAGATGAAGAAAGTTAAAACACATTCATGAGAGCCAAAATATGACCTTGATGATATCCCGCCTGACTTTCGAGATTATCCCAAGGACAGAGTTGACATATTGTGCACTAATGACTGGAGATCAGAGGAGTTGTAGAAAGACATTAAGAATGTCATCTATGAAGAATGCCAAAGATGACTGAGAAGGCAGGAACGAACGACAAAAGCAGTGGATGCCACAGGAGAGTCTAAAACTTGCTTTGGAATATAGAGAAGGTAAGGCAGCAGGAAGAAATGGTGATGTAAAACAGTTTAACAGAAAATTCCCAGGATCTTGAGAAGACACAATAAAAGATTATAATGAAGTGTGCAAAGACTTGGAGTTAGAAAAAAAAAAAAGACAACCCACAAAAGGAACACATAGCCCGACTACTCTTGAGAACTGAGGATGGTGACATTTGTGTCACAAATTTGGACACATTCTTAGGAGGGACCGGTCCCTGAAGAAGCACATTTGTGCTTTGTAGAATGAAGGGTCAGTGGAAATAGCAAGGACGTCACAAGGTGAACTCTCACAGAGGCTGCAGCAACGAGTTCCAAAGTAACAATTGTGGAGATGGCCTAGGATCAGGAAGGGCCTCGCACGAGATTGCTATACTCTTGAGCTGATTCGGTGGCACCTAACAACAACATTATCACTTTTTCTCTGCGGGGACTTGGATCTAGTTAAAGAGGTGAACTAGTCAGCACTTTATTAGAAGGACAGCCAAAATGTTTCTTGAAAGCGAGGATGGTAAGATGGCACCTCCCTGCTTTGAAATGTAATCAGGAGAAAGCATCGTCCAGCTATGCTAAGTAGAGGATCCGCGGGAAAAAGCAAGGCCTGCCATGAGCTGGAATGGCGTCCTCTCTGGGACAGGGTGCTCACATACAACCATTGTGAGGATGGCCCCGGGCTGGAGAGCACTTCATTCTGTGTTCACAGGGGACTGTGATTCGGAACCGAGTGGAGGGCACCAAGCAACAACAAAAATGAGCATACAAGTTGGTGGTTCGAACAACACCAGAGACGCCTCAACAAGCAGGCCAAGCTGTTTCTGAAGGGGCCATCTTGAAAAGTCTTTGGGGCCGTTCTAATTTGCACACATCAGATCATCATGATTAGAAACGACTCATATTCCACGAGGGATATTACAACTTGCACTGTAAATCAACCACATGCAAGATCTGACATAAAGTGAGACTTCTAGAATCTTGGTCCTCAGGGTACAGAGGGTTAAAGTTTCTTTGAAAGAAGTCACAGATTTGTGACCCCCTTCAGCACACCGGCATGAAGTGGAACCAATCGAGAGGTCTGAGGGGCCCGCCCCAATTCCTTCTCCCCCGCAGAAAAATTCACTTCAGAGGACAGCACTGAAGCTATAGCTCAGGGAGAGGGACATGTCTGATCAGAGGAAACAGGAGCAAATGAAGGGCGAGGAATAGAGAGTAGAGCACATCCTGGTCCACCCAGCCCTGAGGACGATATTCCTGCTCAGAGCAGCCAATGCACAGAGAGACACGACATCACTCACTGACCCATAGTGCTACAGGGGACAACACTGGAGACACAGTGTGGGAATTGTGCCTGATCTGACCCCACCCCACTGAGGCAAAACACCAAGGGCATGCAACAGAGCAGCAAGGGGAGCAGAGAAACAAAATCCCCAGGGAATATCAAAAATAGACTTTGGGGCCAGGGCTTGGCACTCCATCAGTCTCAACTGGAAAACACTCCTAAAGGTCAACAAACAGACCTTGAACTATTTACAGGCTTTTCTTTTGTGTGTGTGTGTCGTTTTTTCTTTTGTTGCTTTGTTTTTCTCTGTCTTGTTTTTTATGCATATTATTATCTCCGAAGGTCTATCTATATAAGATAGGCAGGCTAAACAATCTGGAAGAGAAAACAACAGGACCGACGGTTCTGGGGGGACATGGTAGATGGGGAGGCGGGGGAAAGGAAGTGAGTGTTAACAAACCCAGGGACAAGGGAACAACAAGTGATCTAAAATCGATGGTGAGGAGGGTGTAGGAGGCCTGGTAGGGACTGATCAAGAGCTATGTAATGGAGAGGAATTATTGAAACCCAAATGAAGGCTGAGCATGATAGTGGGACAAGAGGAAAGTCAAAGGAAATAACTAGGAGGCAAAGGGCATTTACAGAGTTCTAATTACAGGCATGTACAGATGTAAATACATTTATATATGACAATGGGGAAATAGATCTAGGTACATATAGTTATAGGTTTAGTATGAAGGTAGCAGATGGACATTGGGCCCCCAGTCAAGTACTCCCTCAATGCAAGAACACTTTGTTCTATTAAACTGGCATTCTATGATGCTCACCTTCCCAACACGATCTAAAGACAAAGTGTGTGCATAAATAAATGTGGTGAAGAAAGCTGATGGTGCCCGGCTATCAAAAGATAGAGTATCTGGGGTCCTAAAGACTTGAAGATAAACAAGCAGCCATCTAGCTGGGAAGCAACAATGCCCACATGGAAGAAATACACCAGCCTGTGTGATCACAAGGTGTCAATAGGATCAGGTATCAGACATCAAAGAACAAAAAAAATTCATATCATTGTGAATGGGGAGGAATGTGGAGTGGAGACCCAAAGCCCATCTGTAGGAAACTGGACATCCCCTTACAGAAGGGTCATAAGGAAGAGATGAGCCAGTCAGGATGCACTATAGCACTGATGAAACATAGCATACAACTTTCCTTTTGTTCTTTAATGTTTCATTCCCCCCACCCCCTATCGTGATCCCAATTCTACCTTACAAATCAGAGACTAGACAGATGACGTACACTGGTACAGATAAAAGCTGGAAACACAGGGAATCCAGGACCCCTCAGGACCAATAATGAGAGTAGTGATGCCAGGAGGGTAAGGGAAAGGTGGAGGGGAGAAAGGGGGAACTGATCACAATGATCTACATATAACCCCTCCCTGGGGGACAGAAAGCAGAAAAGTGGGTGAAGGGAGGCATTGGTCAGTGTAAGATAATGAAAAATCATACTAATTTTATAAATTATCAAGGGTTCGTGAGGTAGGGGAAAAAAGGAGGAGCTGATACCAAGATCTCAAGTCAAGAGAAAATGTTCTCAGAATGATGATGGCAACAAATGTACAAATGTGCTTGACACAATGGATGGATGGATGGATTGCGATAAGAGTTGTATGAGCCCCCGCCCCAATAAAAATGATTTAAAGAAAGAAAAAAGTCACAGATTTGTGACCCCTTTCAGGAGATCTTGGCTGCCCCTAAGTGGCACATATGATTAAGTACTGGATGAATGGTCCAAAGGTTTGCATCTGGAACCCACCCAGATGCACCTCAGAAGACAGTCCCAGTCACCTGCTTCAGAAAGATCACCACCTTGAACTGTGGCACACTGTTCTGCTCTGATTCCCCTGGGGCCCCCATGAGATGGAATCTACTGGTGTTAGTCCAGGTAGGCTAGAGAAACCAATCCAAAGACACTTATGTGTATAAGAAAAATGTTTATATATAAGAGCAACTGTACATTAAAAAACCACCCTAGCCCATCCCAAATCAAGTACATAAGTCTGATAGTAGCCAATATGTCTGATATCAATATATACAGTCCTCTTCAGACTCACAAAACACATGAAATGTAGGAAGATCACAGGCCAGTGGGTACAAAGTCTTGTGGATCCAGTGGTGGTAGAAGCATCACAGCACTGGCAGGGGTCTCCATGTGGCTCCTGTAATTCCCAAGGTATGGGGTCTATCAGTGTAATGCCTTGTGTCTTGTCTGTAGAACGTCTCTTGGAGAGAGACAGAGAGAGAGAGAGAGTCTTCACTTCTAAGGAGAAAATAAAGGAGTCCCCAGAATTCTCAGGAGAAGACCATGCCCACACAGAGGCCTCATTGATTATATTTTGATTGACAGTCTAGACTCCACCCCTTCACTCTTAATCCTCAAATTGAAAAACAATTACTTAACTACCACACTACTCAATGGCAACGAACAACAACAACAACAACATGTCAATTTTGATGAAGGCAGCGGTCCCAGTGACAGAATCCTTGCCTTTCGTGCAGGAGATCCAGGTCCCATTTTCTCTCCTGGTTAGTGACCTCGTGAGCAGCACCCACCCACCGGGTGGCAGAGACTTGTATGCTGTCATGGATTAGTAGTAGCCAAGTGCTTAACCATGTGTGCCACTGAGAGGCTCACAAATTTGTGACTTCTTTCAAAGAAACTGTGATCTCTTTTACCTTAAGACCAAGATTACTAAACCTTACACCCAATATCTGACGCTGTGTGTGATTGAATTACAGTGCAAATTTAACTTCCTACCTCATAGTGTCTCCTATGTTAAAGTTTATTGATTGCCCAAGAACAGGTTTTCAGTGCTGTTTCTAGACTAACACAGACTAAGAAAGGCCTGAGCATCTACTTACCAAAGTCAACCCATGAAGACCTTGTGGATGACAACGATCTGATCTCAACCAATCACAGGCAGGGCAGAGGCAACCAATCACAGGACAGGGATTTGTTTCTGTGACCATGGGGTTGTCGTGAACAGGGAACTGATTGTATGACCGCTCACCATTGAGATTTTAAAGCACCGATCATTGTTTTCCTCGAGCCACTTAGAAGCAAGCAAGCAAGCAAGTCCTGTCTGATTCTGATTGTTGGAATTTAATCAGAAATCAGGGAAGCAGAAATTATTATGAGCAATTCTACAGCATTACAGTATATCACAATAAGAAATTGCTTGTAGAAACTTGACTTGATACAATTCTGGATATTGTTCATTGATTGGAGGGAGAGAGAGAGAGCTGGCATGGGAGTGAGCCAGCAGGCCCTGGTTGTGCAATGGTGAATTGTGCAATGGCGAAGAGCTTGGCTGATCATGGAAAGGTTGGCCATTTAAATCAACCCACCAATTATGTGCCAGTGTGCTTTCACGGAGATTACAGCCAAGAAAACTCTTTGGGCAGGTCTACTCTGTCACACGGAGTCACCATGACTCAGAAGAATCAGCACCACTGAAAATCAATCATAGATGAGGATGAATTAAAATGTGTTGCTACTAGCCTTCCATGCATGAGTTTATTCCAAAGAAAACATAGTTGCAACGGTCTCTGTGGTCAGTCAATGGCTGTCAACACATTCCCTCAGTCTGGTGAGGGAACCTTACAAAATGTCCAATCAAAAGAGCCGCTTCCCAAGGGATCTGCTGGGCCAGTGACATTCAAGGCAGAGAGGTCCAGCTCTGAAGGTTGGTGAAAATTCCAAAGGGATCATTTTGATAGATTTTTCTCCAAGGACACAGAACCATCACAGGGGATGACCGTGAAGAAGTCTGGAGAGAATAAAAAAATGGTATTGTGAGCAAGAGGCCGGGACTGTCGCGCCAAGAGATTTTCCCCATCACAACACTGCATTTGCTCATTTTCCAAAGATAGCGAGGACTACCCTCGGAGAATTGCTTCAGGAAAACTCAGCCTATCCACTCCATGTCCCTGATCTTTGCCTCTTTATTCCCCAAACTCAAAGAACTCTTAAAAGAACTCCGATGTGTGTCCTTAGAAGATGCCAACCCTGTCATTTTCTGATGTGGTATAAATAGAAACAGATAGAATTCTTCAGGGAAGGGTTAGCGAAATAGAAACACCATCTTTAGAGGTGTCTAAATTTAGACAGAGGATCTATGGGGAAACAATGCTTCATGTTTTAAATCTTGGGTTTGGTGAGTCTTTCAGTGATTTTTGGTAGTAGTACTTTTTGGCTTACTCTTGTACATATATTTTCTTATGTTTGTGTGTACAGACTGTGTATCCATAGAGACACACATACCACCACCACTGAATGGTGGCTTCTGGCAAGAAAGTGTTATAGCCTGCAACTCTCTGACTACAAATTCTGAGAAAAGCCAAATAAATGTCCAAATTCTTCGAAATGCATCGCCAAGCTTGCCGACTGAGATAAAGGGAAACCCCTAGATCCCAGAAGTGAGGAGGGAAGTGGAAACCTGATCGGTGAGCTGTCAGCTGACATTGTGGCTACCCCTGTGGGGACGTTGGGCCCTCCTCACAACCAGAGGCTTACGATTTAGTGACCCCAGTGGGAACAACAAGGAGATAGGAAGTGCCTGATGTGGAACATGAACTTGAGGTTTCTGATGGCAAGGCCGTGCCCTCAGGGAAAAGGCCAAAAAATAAAAAAGGAAAAAGACATCTTCACAGACACCAGAGGAGCAAAGGAAACTCCTTGATGACTGAATGGGCCTTAAAATGAAACTCACCACCAGAGCCACTACTGACTCCTACCTAGGGCAGGTTCTGAGATCATGGTTCTGTAACGGAGCGGAAATCCCGTCTTTCTCCTGAGTAGCAACGCTGGTGGTTTTAAACTTCTGACCTTGCAGTTAGCAGCCAACACATACCACTAGGCCACCAGGGCTCCTCTGTGTGTGTGTGCATGTGTATATAAAAAATCTGATATAAGAAACTTAAATTACTGACATAAGAGTTGCAGAGGCTCGATTGCCAATTTTTTTGTCTCTGTGGTTAGAAACCTAAAAAATAAGGACAAATATAGCATGTCTTAAATGGAAAGATCTAAAGGGAAAACAAGAGGATGCTGGAGCCGCTATATTGAAAGAGTCTAGGGGCAAAATATTGAATGATACAGAAGACATCAAAAGAAGATCAAACGAATACAGAGTCCCTGTACCAAAAAGAATGAGTCCACATCCCACCATTCCAGGAGTAGCACAGGTACAAGAACCACTGGTAGTGAAAGAAGAAATTCAAGCTGGAAATGAAATCAGCAACCAAAAACAAGACTCCAGGAATTGATGACATACCAATGGAAACGTTTCAACAAGCTGAGGAAGCACTGGAAGTACTCCCTCGTCTCTGCCAGGAAATTTGGAAGACAACTACTTAGCCAGATGACTGGAAGAGATCCACTTCTGTGCCCATCCCAAAGAATAGTGGCAGAGTGATAGAATTATTGAACGCTATCATGAATACAATATGCAAGTAAAGGTTTGCTGACGCTCATCCAGCAATGGTTACTGGGAGCTGCCAGAGCTTCCGGCCAGATTCAGAAGAGGACATAGATCCAGGGATAACATTGCTGATGTCAGGTGGATCATGGCTGACAGCAGAGAATATCAGAAAGTTGTATGCTTGTGTTTTATTGACTATGCCAAAGCATTTAACTGTGTGGGTGACAACAAACTATAGATAGAACTGAGAAGAAAGGGAATTCCAGAGTACTTCATTATGCTCATGACAAATCTGTACACGGTCAAGAGGGAGTTCGTGAACAGGGAATACCGGATGCTTGAAGATCAAGAGAGGTGTGTGTCGAGGCTGTATTCTCTCACCATACTTGTTCAAGCTGCATGCTGAGAAATAATTAGAGAAGCTGGGTTATATGAAGAAGAATATAGCATCAGGATTGAAGGAAGGCCTATTAACAACTTGTGGTATGCAGATGGCACAACCTTGCTCGATGAAAGTGAGGAGGACTCGAAGCAATTGCTGATGAAGAACCAGGGCTACAGCCTGCAGTGTGGTGAACAATGTAAAGAAGACCAAAATCTTCACAAGTCAACCAATCGGTAGTATCATGATGAATGGAGAAAAGATCGAAAGCGTCAAGGACTGAGCTTTGAACGCGATGGAGTAACATTGTCTCAGCACTGACTTATTTGAGAGTCTCAGGTTGTGATTGTCCCTGAGGTATCACGTCATCATTGGGTTGGCCTTCTCAATACCCTGGGAAAGGCTCAACATCCATTTGTTAAATTTCTCCCTTCTCTGGGACATGTGATGAGCAGAAACTATCTTCACATCTGTGGACATTCTGTTTGATAATTTTAAGGGCAAATAACACCTCCCCATCCCGAATAGCTCTCGATTGGTAAAAGCCAACTATAGTCTGTAAAACTGGAGAGATATTCTGTCTCTTGTGTGATAACTTCCTATTCTCAATGCTGATCTCACATGTGTTGGTTTCATAGTTTTCCTCCGTGTTTGGTCCTATACTTTCATTTCTAAAAAATGTAAAACTGTTAGGGGTTAAAAGGATGTATGCTCCAAAGAAGGCATCCTAGTGGCAAGGTGGTTAAATGTTTGGCTGCTGACCCAAAGGCCAGCAGTTCAACCCACCAGCTGCTCCATAGGAAAATGGTTTTCCAATCTTTGTTGAAGATTGAGAGGGTTGCTATGAGTTGGAATTGACTAGAGGCAACAAAGGCTGACGCACTGACGATAGTTAGCTCCTGCTTACCTCCTGCCAGTTGCTACCTTCTCCTGGGCTAAGGCCCAGCTCCCTCCCAGGGCATTCTTTGGCTTCTGCCTTCATCTCCAGTTTCATCTCTTTCTTGACTATCATTTTAAACTTTTTCTGACTTGGCACACACTGTGCTGTCTCTTCCCCTGCCTGGGGTCCTACTGCCTGGAGAGCAAACCCACGTCTGCTTTGCGTCTTCACTTGCTCGTTACTATGTTCGCTGCTGCCCAGTTGCCCTTGACTCACGCGGACCTCTATGACCAACAGGATGGGGCCATTGTGATCTAGAATGCTGACCTTTTGGAAATAGATCATGAGCCCTTTTCCCTAGTCTTACTGTGGAAGTTCTGCTGAAATCTAGTCAGCATCCAGACAAAAACCTGGACTGACAAATGGGTGGGGGCAGTCCGTGAAATGCACTAGAAGGGAACAGAGTTCGGGCTCCCCCAGGGGGGGTTAGCACTCCATCACTAAACCACCATCGCACCCCTTTTCATTGGCCAGATCCTACGTATTGCTCACAATAGTGCTTGGCTGTTGCCTCCTCTGGGTAGGCTTTCTGCCTTCAACATCTCCCAGAATCACCCTGGGTTCACCAGTTCCCGGCCCGTTTCCATAGTTACCTTGGCAGACTTCAATTTGGGCATTTAACGCACAGCACTTGAAATGTTCTGTTTATGTGTCTGCTGCTTCAATTGAATTAGTAGTAGTGAGATAGTGCCACGTTGTTTTATATTCTGAAAGGATCTTTCTATAGATGTGCTATTAATTGAGATTACTACATCTATCAAATCATTCCACAGTCCAGTCATGTCCAGTAGAACTGGACATTTGCTACCACAATCAGTTTTCAAACGTTCTTTTTCTATATGGAACCCGTGACGCCGTCACCCCTTCACCCCGCCACCACTTCTGTGTCCCTCTGTCCCTAAACCCTTATTCCACTTGCTGACTCTGTAGGTTCATCAGTCCTGGTTTTCTTTTTTCACATTTTATTAGGGACTCATACAACTCTTATCACAATCCATAATTATACATACATCAATTGTATAAAGCACATCCATATATTCCCTGCCCCAATCATTCTCAAAGCATTTGCTCTCCACTTAAGCCCTTTGCATCAGGTCCTCTTTTTTTTTCCCCTCCCTTCCCACTCCCTGCTTCCTCATGAGCCCTTGGTAATTTATACATCGTTATTTTGTCATATCTTGCCCTAACCGGAGTCTCAGTCCTGGTTTTCATACACCAAAATCTACCGCAACAGCGAGAGGGTGACCTCCAATGACATAGCACTCACGCGATACTTCCTAATATGTACAAAAACCAAACAATACAACCCTAAAATATGTAAGAGTTTGGAAACCAGACCCAGTCTGGCATGCATCCTAGAGGGGTGAGATAGTTAGTTTATTGTGCCAACCTGGCTGTTAAACACATGTGGGATCAAATGAAGGGCGGAGAGATCAATGGCTCAGTGAGCTTCCCCTCTACTAGTTCTCCAGTCTCTTGTTCCTTCATGGTCAGACCAGCTCCCTGCTACAGCCAGCAAGGCTCACTTCCTGCAAGACATCCCTGAGAAGCCACATGGACCTACCCTGGAGCCCTGGATGCTGGAGCAGCTGCGTGGAGACCCCTGCCAGTGCTGAGATGCTTACATGATCACTGATTCAGTTTTCCTCCTGCAGTCGGCATCATTTCTCATGTTTTGTGAGATTTAGGAGGACTTTGTAGAGAGGTGTCAGACATATGGGCTAATGTTGGACTTATGGGCTTGGACTGCACTGGGTTGGGATGCTTTCTTAATGTACACTTACCCTTTATATAAAACTCTCTCTTATACATATGAGTTTCTGTGGATTTGTTTGTCTAGTTTACCCAGAATAACACTGGAGGAATCTCCTGACAAGTTCAAGTCAGGTTTCTGCCTTTGACCTTCTCTACTCAAGTCATTAATGTGCTCTGTTTAGTGACCACTCTCCTTCTTTCCCTCAAGCGTGGATAGAAGAAGCCACCGGAGTTTTCTGTCCTGTATGTCCCACCAGTGAATCTTGGGCTCGCACTGTCATCCATTGCCTTTTGCAAACCAGATTCTCAGACTTAAACTTCTGAAATGAATCTCTCCCTTCAACATTGGATTATATGCTTCACAATCCTTTGGTGACTGATGGTGGTGTGCTTCTTCCATGTTGGCTCAGTTTACACCTCACTTAGATGGCTGCTTGTTCAAAGACAAGCCTTTAAGACCCTAAACATTATTTTGTTTGATAGCCAGGCACCATCTAATTTCTTCACCACAGTTTGCTATAGCACCTGTCTTCTCTGTGTTTCCTTCCTGAAGGGCCATGATTTAAGAACTACCTGTTCTTAAGCTGGAGCTAGGGTTTAGGGTGGGCCCCAAACCATTCCTGGATCTCTCTGCTTGTTTGTTTGTTTTGGTCTTTCAGCTTATTCCTACTTGGGAATTAACCCAAATGGCCTGCCATTGCATCATTCAATCTCTTCAAACTGAATTGTACCATTGCTTCCATCACTGGTTCCCAAACATCCTATCTCTCCCTGGGTACCTTGACATCCCCTGCTTTTATAATATTCACTCCCCGTACCCCATCCCTCATCCCTGATACCTTTGTTCTACTTGATATCTGTCTAGGTTCATCAATTCCGGGCTTCATTTACTAAAAGACAGAAAAAACTTTTTTCACAACTTCAAGAGGGCAATTCCCCACTCCACAGCTCCTCTGCTATATATCCTGATATGAACAAATAGAAACCAAATACATTAGAATGATCATCACAGGTTTGTCAGGATAATAGATATCTTAATGCAACATAGAGGGCATTGATGTAGCAAGACCTTCTTTGTCTGCCTACCAACAGCTCTCCAAATTGGCACAGCTGTCTTCTGCTTCCTCAGACACCTTGTATTTTCTACCTTAAGTCCTGAAGTTCTAGGTGCATCTGAGGTAGAGTCCAAATCACCCAGGGGAGTTCCCTCATGGGATCTCATTGGTGCAGCCTCTGGAGCATGCTCTGCACCTTGAAGATCCAGGGTTTAGTGTCCCAGCACACCACAACACCTGGTCTGGGTCTCCAGGATGCTATCAGAAGCTGGGGTCAATGTGCTCCATCTGGTGCATGCCCCCGAAGGTCGTCCCTCCTTAGTATCCATCAAAGCATTTTCAGTCAGTCTCCCCTAGACCTGGAAGTGGGTCCCCTCTCTTTTCCTACCAACATATGTGCCATTGTGTTTGCCCAACGTGTTTCCTCCATTTTTCCTCTCCTGCGCTGTTCTTTCCATCCATACTTTCTTGGTTCTCTGCCTTCTTGGCACTTGGTAGGATTGTTCTTCTTGAATGCCTGAAGCTTCTTGACTAGTGATGGTCACTGAGTTATGTGCAGACGTGATTTGGGTGAGTCATGGGCCAGAGTGTTTCATGGCTAATGGAAGACTTTCCAGTGGATGGGTCTGTTGACGGGCCTGCTCTGTCAGTTCAGAGGGAGGACGAGGAAGCTGGTGAACTGACTCCCCAGCTTACCTATGGCGCTCCTTTAGTCTGACTCTGAAACAAGCCCTCAGTTCTTTAAGTCACTAAGGTGTGGCGCTGTCTGCTCCCACAGTGTGTGCAAGTCCAGCCTAGTTGACACAATCCCAGCATCTAATATGATCTAGGTGCTTTATCTATCAATGTCACTAAAACTAAACCAAACAACCCAAACTGGTTGAAGGAAAATGAAGTAAAATAGAGCTTGTGAAAGTGTGAAATACTTGGCAGGCATTCACTGAATCCTAATTGGAGCCAAAGAAGGCACCTACCTATACTTTAGGTTCTATTTAAATGGTTACTTCTACTGTGTGTGGGGATGATTGCCTGTTAGAATAAAATTTACATGACTAAATTACAGCCAATCATCAAGAAGAAAAGAATCACCATTTATAACCAAAGATAAGAAGTGATCAGGGAATGCTTTTCTTAAACACAATACTTACTATCTCAAATTAAGCAAGAAGCTCAGGGAAAAAGAGATGGGCACTTGAACCCCTGTCCTGGACCCCTGTCTGCCTTGGGGAATGCTGGCTATAGCTCTTCACGGCCCCGCCAGGATCTGAGGTTTTCCTAAGGGAGGGAAGGATGTATTCAGAATCAGGAGTGCTGGACGGGGTGGAGGGCAGAAAGGCAGGAGGAAGCCGGGAAATGTTCATTTTGATGTTACTCCGCTTCTGTAATTGCTGCTACTGCCTTCTCAGACGCATGACAACTGAACTAGGGCTTCTCAATAGCTGAGCTCCACGCCAGGTTCATGAACATATAGAGGTGAGCATGTGACAGTGCTCTGACGAACTGAAAGAAGGTGTAAGAGAAACTAAAACTCCCCACCAGGAACTTATAAACTAGCTAGCTAAACTTTACACAAGAAACAACTTGCACACACACACAGGGCATTGCTATCGATAGGTGTGGGAGACGTGGGGTTGCATGTGTCTGCATGTGTGAACGTGCATTTGACGTCAGCATAGAGAATTGTCTTCCGTGGAGCGGTGCTGAAAGAAGTGCTTGGGTAGGCTAACTGGAAACATCCACACCGCCCTTCTCCTCCAGGAGGAAAAGCGATAAGGCCCCCGGAGACCACGAGATGGGCAGCCGAGAGAGAACACAGGAAGCCAGTCGTGGGAGAGAGCTGGCGAAGATGCTCTGGAAGTTCTGAAAGGTGCAGAACTGGCCCTTGGAGAGTGAAAACAATGACTCATAGGAAAACAAACAAACAAACAAATTTTTTAAAATGGAACTCCTTCTGAATCAAGAGTATTGTTATTTGTAGCTATTGAGTTCACCCCACCTCATCATGGCCCAATACACAACAGAAGGAAACTTTGCCTCTTTCCGACACTTCCTCATGATAGGTGTGGATCACACCCTCGTGATCCATAGTGCTTTCACTGCCTGATTTTGGGAAGTAGATGGACAAGTCTTTCCTCCTAATCTGACTTAGTCAGAAGTTCCAGGAACCTGTTCTGGATCATGACAACATACTCCCTCGACCGAAGGCTGGTGACTTTTCTTGAGGTACCCAGGCTAAGAATTGAACCTGGGTCTCTTGCATGGAAAGAAAGGATTTTACCCCCAAACCACCTCTGAGGCAAGAGTAGGAGCCAGACAACACCCAAACTCCTACACCAGCCAAGAGCCTACATGATCTGGCCTCTGATGGCTACCTCATCAGCATCACTGGCTCGTTCAGTTTGGGTGTTTGCATTCTTGACGTTCCACGAAGCATTTCAAGCTTTCTCTTTCTGGAGTCTAAGCTACGTCCTAATGGAACGATCCAGTTTCTCACAGACTCCTTATCTGACCTCAGTGATGTCAATGAAAACTGCCGAGAAAGGTCCTGCTGAGTAAATGACCTGTATCGATATGGAAAGAGTGAATTCTCCCAGACATTTTACAGAACTGAAAACCAAGGGTACCAAACATTGACGCCCCCGAGACCCTTCAGGAAGATCTAGTCTGACTCTAAAGCCTGCTGCTACTCACCGTCTGACATGGAGATTCAGAAGCTAGATATCGATCTGGTGGGGAACTACACCCACTCCTCCCTGTGCCACAGACCGGGTTGTTATTTAAAATCTGAGCATTGGGGGAGGCGCCCAATTTCTGGGTGGCATCGGTCTCTATCCCCGCTGTCATGTGGAGCACATGGAGGTAGGCTGTGGCCCCAGGCCCTTTTGTGGCCCCGGTATCACAGAAGCTTGTGGGATATCATTCCACAATGTCCATGGAGGGGGCCCTGGGCCCGGATGTGCCCCAGATCAATGGAAGCATGGCCTGAGAATTTTCCCCAGTGCTAAATGCAAAGATCTCAGCTTGTCTATAAAATGTGGAGTCGGTACTATGCTTGTCAGCCATGCGTTGCTGTCAGTTACGTTTGTAGCCTTCTTTCATGATCTTTAGAAGCTTCTATAACCCTCTTCTCTCATTTGAAGATCCCAAACGACATATATATATATATATATATATATATATATATATATATATATATATATATATATATATATATATATATATTTTTTAAGTTTTGGGACCTTGAAAGAAATCATTGCTAAAGGCCCTGGCTGAGCATCACAGTCTATAAAGAGCTTCTAAGAACAGAGGAAAAGCTACACAGCTATGGGAAACTGGCAACACGAGCAGGCAGTTCATTGAACAAGAAAGGAAAATGGCTCCCATGTACATGAAAATGTTCTCAACTTCACTTAGAATAACAACGATACACCCTCGAACTTCGCCAAAATGCCACTTCTCACCTATAAGATTGGCAAAAATCTGGAAGCTGGACTATTTCCATCTCCATACAGAGCTGTAAGACTGGGCTTCAGAAGCCCTCGGGAGAAGCTGTGCTCTGTCCTATCAAACCAGTTGGTGTGGGAATGCTCGATGGGCGTGGTTAGAACGCGACCCTGACTGCCCCGTCCTCACAGACACCATTAGTGTGTGTGAGACCCTCCTTGCAGCCGCTGTAGCACTACAGTTTGTTGATTTTTTTTTTTTTTTGCCGCCTCTCTACTTTACCAGCATGATGCTCTTTCCCAGGTACTGATGTCTCTTGATAACATAGCCAGAGTGAATGAGGTGGAAGCCTCACCCTCCTCACTTCGAAGGAGCGTTTTGATTGTCCATCCTTCAAGACAAGTTTATTTGTTTTCTTGGCAGCCCAATATATGTTTGATATTCTTCACCATCACCATTTGACATGCATCACTTCTTCCCCTGTCTTCTTAACTCACTTATTCATACCTCCACGTGCACCTGAGGCAACTGAAAATACCCTAGCCTGGCTCAGCTACTCCTTCGCCCTCAGCGGGACCTCTTGCTCAACAACATTTTAAAGGGTTCTTGGACAGCAGATCTGACCAGTGCACTGGGTCCACAAGCACTGATTGTGGGTGCATGTAGAAGGAAATCCTTGACCAGGTCCATCATTTCTCTATTTACCAGGATGCAGTTTACTGGCCGATCGGTATCTGGGTTCATATTGCAATTTGATGCTTGAGTTTTTCTTCAGGTCTTTCCATTTGAGAAATGCTGAGTGTCTGCTTCCTTCCTGGGTCTCTACCCCCGTCTTTGCAAAACTCATTCTTAATGCTTTATCGTCTCGGTCACCCTCTGGAATTTCTCCTTCAGCTCTGTTGCTTCATCGTTTTTTCCACTGGTTTCCACTGGCTTTAGCTAGTCTACATTTCTGAACCTTGGCACCTCTACTGTCTCGCACGGGTCTCTTAATTCTTTCTCTCTCTCTCTCTCTCCTTCCTTCTCTCTCTTTCTTTCTTCCTTTCTCTCTCTTTTCTTTCTTTCTTTCTTTCTTTCTTTCTTTCTTTCTTTCTTTCTTTCTTTCTTTCTTTCTTTCTTTCTTTCTTTCATGTTCTTCACAATTGACGTGCTTGATATCCCACAACCGGTTTGGTCTTTGGTGTTCAACGCTTCAAACGATTCTTGAGATCATATCTAAATTCAGAAGGGATCTACTCAAGGCTGTACTTTGGATCTAGTGGACTTGTTTGAATTTTCCTTGATTTTAACTTAAGCTTGCATATGATCAATTGGTGGTCAGTTCTGCAGTTGGCTCCTGGCTTTGTGTTGATGGATGATACTGAACTTTTCCATCATCTCCTTCTTTCCACAGAAGTAGCCAATTTGATTCCTGTATCTTATATCTAGTAAGGTCCATGCGCATGGTTTCCATTCATGTTGTTGAAAAAGATATTTGTGATGAATATGTTTTTTGTCTTGAAAAATTTGAACATGTGATCCCTGTTGTCCACCTATCATCATGGCCATATTTTCCAGCTACTGATCTTTCGTCTTTGTGACGAAATCACCAGCATTTCTCAATGACTCCTGAGCTAAATGACCAGGCCTGCCATAACACCTGCCTCTACTTGGAAGGTGGAGGTTTGGAAAGGACAGAGCTTCTTTCTCCTAAAGGTAACCAGCTGTTCTCATGCTGCTGGGCTGCCCAGGGAATGGCTTACAGCTGCACGAGCCAGGCTTGCCAGAGGGAAGTTCCGCGCTTTCAGAAGCAGAATGAGTCTTGCTACTCCGCTATACTTCGGACGTTGCTACTTTAAACATGTAATATTGTATTGATAGAGAATACACACATTTCAAGATGCAAAAAATAGATAAAGTAGTGAAATCTTCCTTTCTGATCCCTGCTCCCCAGATACCCAATTATCTTCCTAGAGATAACAAATCCAGCAGGGAAGCAAGGAGTGAGGAGTGAGGCGGGACGGAAGCAGGGGGCGCAGACAGGAGCTGCTCTGTGAGTGCCTGAGTGGGGCAGAGTTACTGTGCCTGCTTGCTCACGGAAAGGGTGTCAATCTAAGCCCACCAAAGGCACCTTGGCAGAAAGAGGAGGTAGCTCAATTCTGAAATATCCACTATCGAAAATCTGCAGGAGGGCAAGAGGGTAGATAGAAGGTTACCCTGGAGGGCACTTGGGCAAAAGTTAAAGCTCATCTTTCCATGTGGATTCTAGAAAGTCTAGGTGTGTAGAAAGGGGGAAATAGTGTATGTTGTCATAGTGGGCTACCCGTTGTTCTGGGCCTTGCTTCTTATCACTTAAGAATTTCTCTTGGTGACTGTGCCTGGAGGCGTCCTCATGTTTATTTGTGACAGTCGTTCGGTGTTTCACGTATGTTTACATCACATACACAAGGAGGTGCCCCAAAGTTTGTGGGAAAATGAACTGAAAAGATCATGGGGTTTCCGCACCAACTTGCTTGAAGCCCCTCGATGTGACCCGATGTTGTTGTTGGCCTCCTCTCTCTTTCCATCTTGAGAGCAGTGCTCACAAGTGGAGTCAGTCGGATCCCACACCGTTCCATTTCTCACAAAGGGCAGCGCTTTCTCGGCCTCTCTGCACCATCTCTTTCTCAACTGTCTGGGTCAAATCCAAATATCCTCCTTACAATTTTAACCCCCACCTTGACCTCCAACAAGTACACTCCCCGATTCTCTCCTCGCAACAATGACATCAACTTATTTTTGCGTCAGTAGCTCAGGAGGGACACGCCCATGACTGTGGCTTGGGCTGGGGTGCTTGGGGCGTGCGCTGGGGCAAGCCGGCCAGAATGAACAGCCAGTGGTCGCCATGTTTGGCTTCAGATCGTCTTCCGGGGGGGAGCGGGGAGCAGAGTCTTCCAGCTTTGAGCAGGAGGTTCTCGAGCTTCTGGAACCTCCAGAGGGGGCAGGAGAGCTCAGCAGGAGGAAGGAAACACCTAACACCAACCGGGCTGCTCAGAATTGGGGCAGGCTGCTAAATGAAAAAGTGCAAAAGCAGAAAAGGGCCCCAGGTATTTTTAAACCGATCACAAAGAGGAGCCAGCCCCAATTGAACGCTGGCTGGCTCTTTTAATGTGGCTTTCTCTTTCGCCTCCCACCTCCTTTTCAGAGAGATGCTTCTCCCTCCCCCCCACGACCCCACCGCTGCTGAAATACTATGGCTTAGGGGCAACTCCCCAGTGTCAACCAGCAAGGCAAGCGAACACTTGTAACGTTACGCCCAGAAAGCAAAGGAAGCCAGCGTTAACCTAAAAACCACACCCCCTTCCCCTGTGGGTGTCAGAGAGAACCATGCTGGGTCTCGCCCGCCTCTCTGCCCCAGCAACCAGCAGGCTGAAATGAATTCGGGGCAACTGAGGCAGAAAGGGAAGACAGAACTTGGCTCAAGTTTGTTTGCCGGATGTTCCTGCTCCCCTCTCTGCTCTGTTCTCATGCCCACCTCCCCCAGAGCTGGCCCCAGGCAGAAAGCCTTTCTCTTTCCAAGTCCACTCACAGGTACCTTAACCTCCCCTTCCCTCAAAAATCACCCTCAGCGTTTACACGACCATATAACATACACTCTAGAACCTTCCACATCACAGGATATTCATAAGCTTTAATGCAGTATCCCTTTCCAGCGATAGTCTTATCTTTAAACCAAATTGCTGAAACGCTAGTGGGATAATTTAGACATCAGTGATTTATTAGTGGGAGGCATGCTGATAGGCGGTGTGCTCTGCATCCTACTTGCAAAAACATCGCTATTTCACATGCATAAAGCACACTGCCCCTGTTAGAGATGCGATCCTGTCCTGCTGGGGGTTGCAGGTTCCAGAGGACGGATTTTGAACGGGGCCCCCAGACTGTAATATTTATGGGGGCAGATTGTCGTCTTCTCGCAGAGCTGCTGGGTGGATTCAAAAGGTCAAACTTTCAGCTCACAGCTGAGTACTTAATTACCACGCCTCCCCTACTCTGCAAAACCGTAGAGAATTTGGGGGGTGAGTGTTCTTATATGCAATATCAACCCCCAGACCGTCTCGGTTATCAAACCATTGCCCCCTGGGCGGCACCAACACGGAGCTTTCACGAGTGTCAGGTCCTACCCTTGAGATCAGTGATCCTTCAAGGAAGAGGAGGTTGGCGATACCTCTCAACATAACAGATATGAGCATGTATTCATCACATTCAAATTTTTATTGGGCCCAAAGCTCAGTGTCACCTGTGGGTGGGGCTCTAAGTTTGTCCCTGTTTTCTGCTGTGCGCTCCAGTTAGGACAAAGGTCACACAGGGTGTCCACAAGTCCTGTCCTGCTGATGAGTGCCTACAGGAAGAGTGTTCAGGAATCTACTCCCCAGGACGAATTAACCTCAGGGTCTGGCATTTGTGGGCACCTCTGCTGTTCGCAGAGCAGGCTGCAGCTTCTCCAGCATATTCTGCAGTGAGTGCGAGCACAGAGTTGCTTGTGCAGCCTCTTCATCTCTGAAGGCCACGGGGTGGCAGCGATCAAAACCCCAAACTCAAGCCTATTGGCTCAGTGATTAGACTTTGGGGTTGGCTGTCAGGAAGTTAGCCTAGGGAGGGTGGTGGAGTTTTTCTGCGGCTGTCTGAGATACTGTAGAAGAATTGTTTGATCTTTGCAAGCTCCTAAAGATATCTTGCTGCACATCAGCAGGCCCTTGGTAGGTCATGGTGGGGCACCTGCTGCTTGCCTTTGAACAATGTGTGACTGCCTTAGCCATTTGATATTCAGTGGGGCAGCCCCTGGCAAAGGAGCCAAGCACCAAAGGCCAACGAAATAGCTGATGAGAATGGTAATGAATAGCTCCCAGCCTTTATGCTGGTGGCGCCTTCCGAGATGTGGCACATTTTGCAGGCTTGCTCCGTTGACCAGATTTTACTACGCACTGATTCTCAACCTTCTTAAGGCCACGACCCTTTAATACAGTTCCTCATGTGGTGGTGGCCCCCAACCATAAAATTATTTCATTGCTACTTCATCACTGTCATTTTGCTACTGTTATGAATCGGGCGCCCCCTGTGAAAGGGTCGTTTGACCCCCCAGAGGGGTCGCGACCCACAGGTTGAGAACCGCTGTTATACAGATTCCTTTAAATACTTACAGAGAAGAGCGAGGGACTCTAAGAACTTTGGGGGAAATCTGTGGACAGAATCTGGGACATGCCGCTGAATGTCAGGATGGGGCAAAAGATGTATTTCTCGACTCTCTAACAAGACATCCTAACAAGGGAAGGGAAGTCAAAGAGAAATGCAAGGAGTCCTATGAGAGGGACTCTGGCATCTACGGCTGATCGACTATTCTTCAAGAGTTATATGTGCTTGACATGATGGATGCACGTATGGATTGTGATAAGAATTGTACAAGCCCCCAGTAAAGTGATTTAAAGAAAAAAGAAAACACAGGATGGAAGTAGGAGGTGCAATGGAAGAATGGAAACAAAATGTATATAAATCGTTGAATGTGAAACTGATACACAATGAAATGCACAATAGAAAAAAACTGTAAAATAGAATCACCTTCCCCCTAAAGTCAATAGGGTCCTTTCCTATAATTTATGCTCTGAATTATATATATAAAAAAAAGAGTTTATAGGATAATGTGGGAAAGGTCAGAACATAGCTGCTGTCTTCAAAAATCCGGATAGACAAAAACTTCTTTACGGACAGACAAGTTCAACCATGTTGTTGGTGGCTCTACGCACTACTCGGTATCATGATGAGATCGTTGGCGATCTGAGTGCAATCGCAGTGTGGTGAGGAACCACGGTGGTGCCTGGCTATCAGAACGACTGGTGCCTGGAGGTTCAAAGACTTGCCTTAAAAGCAGCAGCCGTCAGAGCGAGGTGTCAACCAGGTCCGCGAGGCAGAAGGACACAGCCAGTGCGATGCAAAGAGTGAAATAATGAAATCCAAATCCGAAGAAGGGGACAGTATCAGGACTCAAATTGGGAACCCCTGGTTTGCAGCAGGACCCCTGGTGGTGTAGTGGCTGCCCGTTGGGCTGAGATCTGCATGGTCTCCATTTGAAACCACCAGCAGCTCAAGAAAGAGTGGGCTTTCCACTGCCATGAGCAGTTACAGTCTCTGAAACCCGCAGAGGGCTGCCAAGAGCCAGCATTATGCAGGAGGCACTGAGAGCGAGACGGGTGGCAGTGGAAACACAAAATCCACTTTCAGGGCCCCCACATCTATGCAGCCTCCCATGATCCCTCCTGACTGTGGCCCCGACATCTGAAGAGCCTGGCTGCCAGACAGAGTGCGCTGTAAAATCGATTAAGGCAGATGTAATTAGGTTAAAAGGTAATACCTGATCACATTTGATCTCCCTTTTGACCCATTTTGTTTCAATTTTCAATATTTTGAAAATCTCTTCGACTGAGGTTTTTCTATATGTATTAACTAGTCGTTGTTGTTGGTTTTGTTTGTTTGCCTGCTTCCTGCTTGTGGCTGGTTTGATTTTCTGTATATGAAATCCAGGTTAAATTAATCTCTTGAGACAGTCAGTCACTGGACAAACAGTTGCCTAGGGCCTGGCAGGGGAGGATGGGGGAGGTGGGGAGCTAACACCAAGGAGCAGGAGAGACAATGTTCTGAAACTGATGTAGTGATGATTCAATTCTTCTTACCAAGGTGGAATAATTAAATTGTACATGTGAATTGTATGCCAATAAAACAATTAATTTTTTTTCACTTGTGCACTTGGCAGAGCGGCTGTGATCTGAAACGCTGCTGGTCACCAAGGCAGGAAGGTGCTCACCAGGGCAGGAGTGAGTGCTCTGGAAGAACCTCCCAAAGTGACGAGATAACGCTGGCTTCCTCATAGCAATGAGAGTGTTTCTCACCCCAGCGACATCATTTGCATATCGATGGACTCAGGAACGCATTGGTTTTTGCCTGATCTTCATTTCTACTTCTGCTAGGTCACTAGCCTGTGCGTTTCAAGAGATCAGGAACCCCGCCCCTCTAACATTTCTATAAGGAACGGAAAAATAACCAAGGCAAACATGAAACTGGGGACTGCCCCACAGTTGTCTCCTCGATATAGAATGTTTTTTTAAAACACAATAAGCACTATATTTCACTGTTCAGTTGCTACCTGGCTTTCATTATGCTGATATTTGGGGTTAGCACACCATCTTGAGTGTTGAAGGGGATACAAACTTGATGTGACACTTCCCTTAAGAAGTGTAAAGGCGGAGATAAAAAAATGACCACAATGGAGATCAGTCTGGGCTTCAGACACTACTTACTGTGAGAGCCCAGCAAAGAGGATTCCGGCTGGGAAGTTGAGATGTTTCCATTAAGGAGGCAGCACTCGATAGACAGGGTGTCTTCTCGCCGCTGCTCCATTCCTAGTTACGTTTTTCATCGACTTATTCTTGTAGCACCACACACCCACTGAACATCTTTATTGAAGGCAAAGACACCAATATTTATTATCCACATTTTGTGTAAGATAGGAATTTTATTTCACAGAAACCTACAACGTTCCATTTTTCTCTTTTGATGTCCACTTCACAAATGAGAAAACAGGCTACAGATAACCTGCATAAGAGGATAAACAAGTCTGCGATGGAGCTGCGATTCTGAACCCATATCTGTTTTATTTAAAAGCAACAAAATATAAAAAAACCCAACAACAAAACCATAGCCCTCTTCTAAAGTATTGACAATATTGCTAAATATCTCATATCAGTCTTTTTAAAAGTCAGTTTCTTGATAAACTATTGGCATTTCGTTTTATCTCTGTCTATGGATTTATTTTTAAACCCAGGAAGTAACTGTTTTTGCTCTTCGAAGTCAGGCAGCATTGTGTGTGTGTGTTTCCCCATTGATGTATTCTGAGTCTTTGACCCAGTGTGTGTGCTTGGTAAACACATGTTGAATGAACAGTCCCTCTCAGCTCATTGGAAGTATGTGCCAGCGAAACCATTCGGAGGGCTGGGGAATGGCACCTATCCTCCCGCTCGCTCTGAAAAAAGTGTTTAAGAGGAGCATTTGGATCAATAAAAAACACTTCAACTTAATATAATACTGAATTGATTCACACTATGATTAGCCTAGATTTACTCCAGGCTCTACCAACCTTCCTCAGGCTGCGACCCTTTCACACAGCTCCTCGTGTGCTGGTGACCCCCAACCATCAAATGATTTTCATTGCTACTTCATCACTGTCATTTTGCTACTGTTATGATATGAAACAGGTGACCCCTGTGAAAGGGTCATTCAAACCCCAAAGGGGTCGTGACCCACAGGTTGAGAGCCTAGGAGACCTATGTGAAGGTGGAGATTGGGGATGAGGTTCTTCAAGAAGGATGGAACTTTTCGAACGTATGGAGTCTCAGGAGTCAAGGAGCTAGGAAGAGGTAGCCAGGAAAAGCCTCAGACAACTGTGTCTGTGGGTCTCATCATCAGAAGAGAAAGACAGCCGAGGTCACTGGGGAGCAAAAACAGAGACCGTGCAGGATGAGACTGGCAGAAGATGAAAGTTTAGACCTCCTTTATTTCAGAGTCAAGTGTGTACCAAGTTAAATTAATACACCTTTGTCCACCCCTCTCCCCCTCCCTTCAGTCTCCACACCAGTCAGATCTGCTACCTGACATCCCCCATCCCCCCACCCCCTAAACCTTTATTGGTGCTTTTTCTTTCTTCCTTTGTCATCTGGACTCACTTTCTCTCCCTACTGCATTTTTTCAAGTCTGAGTTCTAGGACACCCTCCCTGACAACTGCTCCTCTGAATGTTTGCGGCTTCACTAATAATCCAGTGGTCTCTGCTTTTCCGTTTGCATATCTTTGTTCAAAAACCGGCTGCCATTGAGTCAATGTTGACTCACGAGACCCCCTGTGGTTTCCGAGGCTGTAATTGTTTATGAGAGTAAAAAGCTCAATATTTCTCCCAAGGAGGCTGGCAGTTTCAAACTGACCACCTTGTGGATCGCAGCCCACGCACAACCACTACTTGATCAGGGCTCCATAAATAGAGCCTTCTTAAGCATCTCTCCTGATATACCCAGATAATTTAAAATAGTATTTACAAATGATAGAAAAAATGTAAAAGGTGAAGTAAACATAAAGCAAGATTTTAAGACATCTCATTATGTTGCCTGCAAATGATTACGAGCTTCTCTTTCTAGAAAAAGCATTAACCATATCTCGAGGACATGGGTTATAATGGCCAATGGTGGATATGGATCTATATTTTAAGTGGTTTAAAAATATATACATAGACAAAGATCAATGACTGCAGGCTTTAGTACAGATTACAACTTAATGTAAAGCGAACCAAAATTCACATAGCTGGTTCAATAGAAACCATCATGAATAGACTGAAGTGGTCAAAGATTTCATCTTGCTTCGATCCACAATCAATGCTCATGGAAGCAGCAATCAGCCAAACATATGCACTGGGTAAGTCCGCTGCAAAAGACCTATTTATTATCGTTTAACAGTTTCATTAGCACTGCTTCCGCCTATCATGCAAGTCAATAATTCACTCATGCCAAGAGGACTTGCTGCATGCAACCTCTGTAGAGGGTGGAAGAATAAGGACGTCATTTTGAGCACTAAGGCGATCCTGAGCCCACATGGAGTTTTCCGTGGTTTCAGATGCCTGTGAAAATTGACAGGGAACACCGAGGAAGGATTGATCCATTTGAATTCTAGTGCTGGTGACGGATATGGGAGGTACCATGGGCTGCAAACCGTCCAAACTCCTCTGTCTTGGAAGAAGTACAGCCAGAATGCTCTTTGGAAGCAAGGATGGTGAGACTTTGTCTCATGTACTTGGACATGTGATCGGAAGAGGCCAGTCCCTGGAGAAGGCCATCACACCTGGTGAAGTAGAAGATCAGCGACAAAGCGGAAGGCCCTCGACAGGTGGACTGGCACAGTGGCTGCACCGATGGCCTCACTATCACGGCTGTGAGACGGCGTAGGGTCGGGCAGTGTTTCATTCTGTTGTGCAGACGGTCGTTATGAGCCAGAACCGGCCCGATGGCATCTTATCACAACAATAATTTCTAAAGTTTGTTGTGGCCTTTCCAAATCTGAAAATATCATGCTGTCTTTACTTTGCTCGATGCGGATGAAGAGCTTGTCCCAGGAGAGGTAGAAGCACCAGACCCGCCATTTTATTATCGGCAACTTGTACTTACCATGTAAATATGGTGGGAAAGCCATGTTTTCTTTCCCCCACCATAAATGCGTTCCAAATCATTTATAGTTATTTATTTGTTTATTTATTTAAAATGGATTATTAATTGGGAGTTAATACATATAGCATATTATTCCATAGTTCAATCACATCAAGCAGTGTTGTACAATTGCTATCACAATCATTTTCCATTCTTTTTCTTCCTGGACTCCTAGACATTTACCACCACGAGCCCTCTCCCCCCACACACGACCCCCCCCCCTCCACACACACACACGGTACCCCGCCCTCCCTGAAACTCTTGTTCTATGTGCTGTCTCTATAGGTTCAGCAATCCTGGGTTCATATACCAGAAAACAGAAAAGCATTTAACGCAACTTCAAGAGAGTGACTCACAATGACACAACATCTCTGAGATAAACCCTAATGTGAACAAACTGAAAACCAAACAACAATACAGAAAGTGTTGAGAACCAGATCAGGTCCAGTGTGCATCAGAGGTTTACCCCTTTGATCTTCTGTAGTCATCCTGCCAATGCTCTCTGTTCAGTAACCACTCCCCCCCCCCCGCCCATCCCTCCTTATTATGGAGAAAGGGAGACCACCGGGGGTGTATTTCCTGTGTAGACCTCACAAATGTGTCTTGGGTTCCCACTGTCATCCACAGCCTTCTGCAAACTGGATTCTAACTGTTTAGGCTCTGACACTAATCCCTCTTTTGAATTTAGATTATATGATTTACAATCCTTCGGTGACTAATGATGTATTTTTCTTCCATGTGGACTTAGTTGACATCTCACTTAGATGGCTGCTTGTTTGGATACAAGCCTTTAAGACCCTAATGTTATTTTATCTGAGAGTCGGGCACCATCTAATTTCTTCGCCCATATCTTCTGTGTTCCCTTCCTGAGGGCAAATACCAAGCAGGGCTTTGATGGAAGAACTAATTGTTCTTTAAATGGAGCTAGGATTTAGTGTGAGCCCCAGACCCATTCTTGGATCTGTTTTTGTAGTTGTTTTTAAATCTGCTATGACACCTGTTCAAAGCCTCCTTGTTAATTTATGGTAGAGAGTCTTAGAGATCACCCCCTTGGGGCAAAAGGATTGTCCATTGATATTGTCTTTGATTAGTCCCTGGTACTAATTTTTTAAAGTCCTGTTGAGAGACTGGGCCAATGTAAGCTAACTCCATATCACAGTGCCTGAATTCTTCACTGGTGCAGAATCAATCCTTCAGTGGCTATTGACACAAACAATGGGGGCTAATTGTCAGGGAAAATTTACAATACTAATCAGTGAGAATGTCAGTCACTGGTTTGCCAGAATAATACATAGCTTAATACAGCATACCAGGCATTGATACAGAAAGACCATGTTTGTCTGCCTACCACCAGTCTTGTTCCAGCTGTCTTCCGCTTCCCCGGACACCATGTAGTTTCCGACTTCAGTCCTCAGGCTACACATGTATCTGAGGCTCACCCAGTGGAGTTTCCACATCGGATCTCACAGATGTGGTCTCTGGAGCATGCAGTGTGCCTTGAAGATCCAGGATTCAGTGTCCCAGCATTCCACGGTACCCTCAAGCCTTGAATATTTTACAGGAAAAAAATTCCTGATTTTTTTTAATTTTGTGGGAGTTATATTAACTACTTTTTACTCACTAATTGAGAAACCCATCCACTGCTGTTGCAGCAGATAAAACCGATGTGTCACGGATTAGAAAGTAAAGCAGTCAGTGTCCACTGCTCCTCCTTGTTGAAATTCCACTATTCCCTCAGACACATGACTGACAAACACTGCAGATGAAGTTCCCAGTGTACCTTCCCTTGGGGGGCATGCACCTCCCCCATTAAAGATCCTTGGGCTGAGCTGTATCCCCAAACAGGTGGTTATTGCCTTAATTGTTGTGCTTGACAGAGGCGTCTCATTTCTCCAAATGAGTTAAAAACCATGGAAAGCCATGAGGACCGTGTTGCCTGTCTCTGTTGGTGGACCACTAACATATTTGAGCCTTTTCTTCAATTATTCGTGTAGTTTTTCTCATGCAGTTTGAGACAAAGGGAAACCTGCATCCCAAGCTTCCTTGGGTGGCCAGTTTTGGGCATACTGCATGTAAATAAGGCACGTGTCCCAGACCAACATCAATGGCTGTGTCTGAACTTTCTCAGCATATTTCTCTTTTCAGAGCTGCTCAGTCTCTTTTAAAAGCACTGACATCTTCTCACTTTATAGTTTTTATTTAGAATGTTCTATTCTGGTATTCTGTCAGTCTCCCCTCCCTCCCTTTCCTCTCCCTAACCTCAGCTCCTTCTGCAGCACAGAATGTCTCACCTGATGAACGTGACGAAAAAAAAAAAAAAGAAAGAAAAGAAAACTCAGCCCCAAACAAAAACCAACAAACCTGATAAATTAATTAGCTACACACCCCCCTTTCAAGATAGCAACTCAGAAATAGCACTTTCTGCTCAGTCTATTTGCAGGTACCATTTCTTGGTCTGAGACTCAGCGTTGCTATTGGTGTTAGTTACTGTTGAGTTGTCTTCTATTTTTATCGTAGCCTTATCAGAACAGAATACAGTTAAATGCTCGTGTCTGGAGTGGTGATCCTAGTACCCTGTGTAGCGTGAAAGAATGTCACTTTTTAAGTCATAGATGGTGACGGACAAGGGTTGAACCATCTTTAACCACGGTAGCATGGAGTCTTGTCCTGGTTCATCCTATCCATAAGGATATGAACACGGACACATTACTTCACTGGTCTGGATATCTCAGTATAGATACAGATCCTGAGGATAGTTGGAAAATGGTATCATACTTGGGAAGAAATAAATCTAAGTATAGTAACACAAATGCAGGAGGTCTTGATTTTCCTGTTTCATACATTCCCTCTTCTGTTCCACAGCTCTGGGCAAGAGGCAGCACTTCATTTCCTTCCCTGGGAGAGGTAAGATGCATAAGGAAATAGTTTCTTGTTAAATTGGTGCTCAGAGAATAATTTAGTATATGGACATCCCCATAGGGTCGCATTTAGACTAAGCTGAGGAGGTTAGGGGTGCGGTGGAGAAGACAGACCAACAAACCAGCTGTGACTCATGATGACCCTAGATGTGTCGTGTCTAAGTAGAACTTTCTTCTTCTTCTTCAAGTAGACTGTTTCTTCTGGGGCACCTCTAGGGGCCTCCATCCTCTAAGCTTTTGGCTAGTGGTTGGGCCTATTTGCATCCCCCAGGGGCTCGGATGGAGTAGGAAGCTCCCTAAAGACCTGTGTCTTCTATGCCCTTTATCTCCCAGCCCATTCGGTAACCATGTCCATGTGCTCAGCTGTGCTGCATATCGTCAGTTTGCTCAAAGGAAATGGTACTATTATACCTTACCAGCTCCATCCACACAGCAAATTCTTTGCGTAATTCAGCAGCATTTATGAAAAAGAAATACGTAATAGAAATTGTTCAAGGTGCTGGGGAGAATAATACCAATAAGAAATACTTCCTGTCCTTCAGGAACCCCCGTCTTGATTTTCGACGGCCAGAAGTTGTCATCCTGGGTGTCCCAGCTTGAATCCAGCCTGCCTGGTATATGAAGAAGTTAAGTCGATTCACATATCCTGGGCAGTAAAGAAACTTCTTGTACACCATCCAGTCACACAGCTTCTTCCAGCCACTCCAAACTCCTGAAGTATAGAGACGGGATTTAAACGGTGAGCACAGAAATTATTCTGTGGTAACCTCTTGCTTCTCATATGTCACCTGCATTTCACGCTATGCCATTCCATGTCATATCAGGCCATGCACGTCATGCCAATTCATTGCTGTTCATTTGGTTTCATCAGAAGCATGTTTGGAGCACCAATTTGTTTTATTGATGGAGAGATGGTCATGGCATGCATGCCCTTGGAGGCCAAGGATGTCAACCTATGCGCCGTGATTTCATGAATGCTCTCAGCTCCTATTTGCATTTGGCAGAGGCTCCTATGACTATTGATGGTACACTTGTTACTTCCCCCGCAGAGGTGGCAGCATCCAGGGAGTGACGGCAACAGGATGTAAGTGTCCAGGGCACAGGGCAGTGAGGACAGCGGTGAGGACAGCAAGTGCCTAGAAGTGAGGGCTTCAGCAAAGCACGCTAGGTAGCATGACCTGGCTTACATTTTTTGAGCCAGGTTCTCACCTATCCTGTCAATTCCCTGATGAACCCAGTATTCTTCCTATAGTGAATTAAATTGGGTCACACAAACCCACGTGTGCTTGAAATGATGAGCCGTATAAGTCCCATGGGTGCTGAATTGATACTGACTCATTGTCATATAGACTCTGTAGGACAGTGTAGAACTGCTCTATCGATTTCCAAGGTTTTAATATTCATAGAGAGGAGCCCCAGGAGTGTAGTATGTTATCTATTGGGTCAGTGGTTCAAACCCACATGTGGCTCTGAGAGAGAAACACGAGGATTTCTATTCCCATACAGAGTTACAGTCTCAGAAACTCAATAGGGGGCCATTCTGTGGATCACTGTGGGTCAGAATCAACTCAGTGAAAGTGAGAGAATATTTATGGAAGCAGACTGCATATCTCTGTCCCTGGAATGTTTAGTGGGTTTGAGCCATGCCTGTTCGCAGCACCTGGCCACCAGGGCTCCTTCCTCATGCCTGTAGCTGGGGTGAACATGCCATCCGGGTCAAGGGTACCATTGTGGTTTTAAGTAAGCAATATTAATCTCAAGTCAATCTCTTTCAGTCAACAAACAAACAAACAAACAAATGAACAAACAGAGTAAGCCAACAACCAGTTGAACAAGCCCACACAGGGAGACATAGAAGCCATGCTGAAGGAGATCCCCAAGGAAGTAGGAACAAAAGCTGAAAAGACAGAAAGGACAAGTCCCCCAAAGCACTAGAGAAAGCCTTCCACGAGAACCAGTGTTGTCCTGAATTCAGACTTCTAGTCTCCTAAACCGTGAGAGAATACACTTGTTTGTTAAAAGCTCCCACCAGCAGGAGGAAGGGAGAAGGAAACAGAAAAGGTCTAGAGAGCAAAGCCGTGGATAAAGGTGTAAGCGTAGGTGCATACATATGTGAATACATTAATTCACAAAAATAGAGGTATTGGCCTATGTACATCTATTTAAAAGGCAATACACTGATGTAGTGGACACACTTTGGGCCTCTGCTGATGCCTTCCCTCAATGCAAGAACACTTTGACATTCTGTGATGCTCACCCTCCCAGCCGAAGGCAAAGTGAGTGCATAAAGCAAATGTAGGGAAAAAAGGGGAGAGTGCCCGGCTATCAAAATATGTAGCATCTGAGGTCTTAAAGGTTTAAAGTTAAACAAGCGGTCAGTCATCTGGCAGAGAAGCAACAAGCCCACATGAAAGAAGCACACCAGCCTGTGTGATCATGAGGTGTTGACAGGATAAGGTAACAGGTATCAGGAGATCCAAGACAAATAAACAAACAAACAAAAACATATTGTTGAAAACAAGGGGCGTCGGAGCAGAGACCCAAAACCCATCTGTAGACAATGGAGCATCCCCTCACAGAAGGGTCACAAGGAAGGGAGGAGTCAACCAGGGTGCAGAATAGCGCCGATGAAACCACACAATCTTCCTCTGGTTCCTTGAGGCCTCCTCGTCCCCCACTATCACGACCCCAGTCCTGCCTTTCACTGCGGGCTAGACCGGAGCATACGCACAGGCACAGATAAGAGATAAGAGCTCATGACACCTGGTATTCAGGAACGGGAATGGGAGTATTGATAGCAGGAGAGTAGTGGGAAGGTGGGGAGAGGAGAGGAGAAAGAGGGAACGGATTGCAATGACTGACATGTAACCACCACCACCCTCTCCCCAGGGGGACAAACAACAGGAACCATGGGGGAAGGGAGAGAGCAGTCGATGAAAGATTTGAAAATAATAATATAATTCATAATTTATCAAGGGCTTCCAAGGGTTGGGGGACGGAGGAAGGGGAAAAACAGGAGTTGGTACTAATGGCTCAATAGAAAGAAATGTTTAGAAAATAATGATGCCAACATATGTACCAATATACTCGATACAATTGATGCATGGATTGTTATAAGAGCTGAGAGAGCTCCCAATAAAATGATCTTTTAGTAAATAAAATAAAAATGACCACCTGTGGTATTTCCATTCTAATAGTGGTAGAGAAGTGAAATACTTCCAAAAGGTATGTTTCTTTTTATGTTAATCAGCAGTAGTTTCAGTTGACTCTAGGGTCCCTGGTGCTATAGTGATTATGGTTGGGCTGCTAGAGGCAAGGTCAGCAGTTCAAAATCACCAACTGCTCCTTGGGAGAAAGGGCTTTCTACTCTTTTAAAGACTTCGAGTCTTAGACATTAACATGGGTAGTTGTACCCTGCCCCACGGGAGTCCTTTGAATTGAAATCGACTCAACTGCAGTGAGATATTTTTGGTGTGAGTTTCTGTTGAGTGTATCTAAGGACCCTATTATTCTTATTCTCGGGGGTGGGGCTGAGGCGGGGGTTGGCATACCGGAACTCTGGATAAATGCTTATAGCTCTGAGATTTGCCCAAATATGTATGCACACACACGAGCACTTCCAATGGTCATGAATCCCCATCGAGAGCAGATCTGTTTAAAAATGGTAATGCGCTGCAGGGCCACCCCCCAGCTGAAGAGCAATGCTCAGCCATAATTATAACGAATTGCATAATTTGGAGAAGCCTTTGTTCTCAGTGTGATTAACCTAGGAGAGCACCCTCCCCCCCCTCCCCCTTCCCACATTGACTGAATTAAGAATCTCCAGGGCTGTTTTTCCTTCAAAGAACAAAAACCATGCTTTAAGATGAAGTGTATAAGAAATGATGGGCAGGAGAGGAATTTTGGTACATGACTCACCTCTTTATTGTGGTAAAGGTTTTTTCTTTGAACTGTTCTGCAGAACTTTCTACCTGGGATTTCATTGGGGTAGAGGGGAAAGCGTTAGAGAAATAAAAATGCAGATATGAAGAATTCCAGGAGGAAGGCTAGGCTGACCCAAACCAAATCTGCTGCCAGCTTGTTGAGTCTGATTTACAGCGATTCTCTGAGGAGACTGCCTGCCCTGCGGCTTCCCCAACTGTAAGTCATTTGGGGAGCAGAAAGCTTTAGCCTTCTGTCACAGAATGGCTGGTGGTTTCAAATGACTGACCTTGTGCGTATCAATGTACTACACCACTAGGGATGCTTCTGCCAGGCTGACCGGTTCACGAATTTGCATATTCACTAATTTATATAGGCACAAAAGGCTGTCAAGGCCCTAAACTACGAATCTTTAAAGTGAGGGAATTTGACTGGAAGGCCTCTCGGCCTTTGAACTCTTATACCCTGGAATTGTAGCCTGGAAGAGAAGAGGGGGTTAAGGAGGTGCTTGGAAACCAAACACGAAACTAACTTCGTGTGGATGTGATGTTTTAGCAATCAGGATCAAGGATGTTAGAATGGTAGTATTTCCAAATCCTCCAGAAATGCTGCTGTTTTTTCTCTAAATTAAAGTGCCTGATGTCACGACCTGTTCTTCTATAGTCTCCCTTATTCCATGTCCAACTTTCACGTGCATGGGATGCACCAGAGAATACCATGGCTTGGGTCAGGCACACCTTCGTCCTCAAAGTAACATCCTTGCTCTTCAATCCTCTAAAGAGGTCTTGTGCAGCAGATTTACCTAAGGCAATCTGTCTTTTGAGCTCTTGACTGCTGCTTCCATGAGCACTGATTGTGGAGCAAGCAAGACAAAATCCCTGATAAATTCAGTCTAGAGGAAGAGATGCTTTTGAATTCTGAGAGTGGAGAAGAATATCACGGACTGGTAAAAGGACACCCGATCTGTCTTGGAAGAAGTAAGGCCAGAGTGCTCCTCAGAGGCAAGGGTGGCAAGATGTTTTCTTACATACTTTGGACAGGAAGTCCTTCAACGAGATGGATTGACACTGGCTGCATAATGAACTCAAGCTTAGGAACAAGATGGCGCAGTGTTTCATTCTATTGTGCATAGGGACGCTATGGGTTGGAGCTGACTCAATGGCACCTAACAACAACAACAACAACAACAACAACAATTTCTCTACCTAGCTCTAACCAATCACCTTTCAAAACTGAACTAAGAAGAGCGACACCATCAGAACGCATTATTATTGAGAATTGTTTAATGTGAATAATACATAAGGCATGCCGGAAGCGTCCCTTCTTACTAAGCTCTGGCTTTTGTTGTCAGGTTGTTGTTATTGATGTTGACGGGCTCGAACCCATGGCAGCCTTGTAATATCAGAACGAGATGTCATTGGTCCTGTGCCACCTTCATGGGTACTGACATTGACGCTATCAGAGCGCTGGCAAGACACACGCCAGTGTTTTAAAGTCCCTCAGGCCACCGGGGACTGCAACTGCCCGTTACAGCTGTTAGGTAATGCATCCATGTGATAAAGCACCCATCACTGTAGAAAAACTCAGAGTGACACACAGTAATACTTTATATGGGAAGCGGCCCCTCTCTTAGGCCTCCCGCCCTGCCAGTGTTTATGGTTTCGCTTGTTTTGGGTGCTGTCTCTATAACTAAATAACATGCTGCTGTTTTTGTTTCGTGATTTCTTCCTTCAGGCAGCACTGGCTTCTGGAGGATGAGGATTTAAATCGTTCTCACCTTTTCCCCAGTCCCCATTCGCTTTCCAATTTTTGATAGCTAATACGATTGATTTTTTGTTCTCTTCATTAATCTTGTTAATTCAGATGCTCTCATTTTAGCTCTACTTGGAAATCGATGAGTCCTCTTAAATGGTCTTCCTCTATCGAAGTTTCCGGCCAACCACTGCCCATTCTGCTGCTTACCCGCATCTACCGCTTCCTTTAATAGTCCGTTTTAAGATGTCCCCATCCTTGGAAACATCAAGTAAAAATTAAAATATGGCTATCCTTTTAGTCACTGTCACTCCATGCGCGAACACTATTAATGTCGTATCAATTTGTATGTGCCTATCTGTAACCCTTAACACGGCAGTCTGTCCTGGTCCTAACTTGCTCCCTACTTTGATAAACTTGTTGAGGGCAGGCAGACGTTTATGCAGCAAGAGTGCTGTACCACCACATACTCAGGCCACGTTGCTGATTAGAGTAACTGACGAGAAACTCCTACCCCCCACTTCCCAAATGACTGTGGGCAATTTTGAAGTGTCAGTTCTAAGTCACAGTTTTTGAATAAAATGAGATTCTTTCCACTTCTGCTCACCTTGAGGAAGTGTTGATTAACTGATATCTAGTGTGTCTCCCATCATCCCTTGAGAGTTAACATGCTTCTTGGCAGTAAAATAAATAGGTTGGCATTAGACCTTTTTCTAGACAGCTTATGGGATGCGGGTTTGATTTTTGTGCTGTTTAGAGCAAGATGTGATGGTTCTTGGGTTTTGATCCAGGTGGGAGGAAGCAGGGAGCACTGGTTGGAGGAGGTTTACTGGGGAGAGAAAGTAAACCATTGTGTAACTGCCTTGCTCTGTGCTTACTTAGAGGACAAGGAGGATGGGGACTTTTTCTCTGACCTCTGGGTAGGTAAAGAGCACTAAAGAAACAAAGCAAACACACAATTCCCTGCCACCAAGTGACCTGTAGGACAGAGTGGAACTGCCACCGTGGGTTTCCGAGACTGGAAATCTTTGCCGGAGGTGACAGCCTCATCTCTCTCCTGCAGAGCGAGGGATTCGTGAGTTCGAACGGCTCACGTTGTGGACAGCAGCGTGGGCACAGGGAACTTCGATTTCTCCATCTTTAGATCACTCTTTCAGCTATCTCTTGTGCAATTTTAAAAAAATAGGGCTCATTAGGAAAACTTAAATGCAGTCCAGAGTCGGACGTGTCTTCTTTAAGTCATCAAATGAAGATTACACTAATCCCAACAAGGACCTTTATTTTTGAACGGTGGTAACCAATTTGGTTGACAGAAAGCTTCCCATTACTTACCCAGGGCAGATCATAAAATGTACAAATCAGACAGGAAGTAGTTCCTCGTTCACCCTTTACACTTAATCAGATTCTTGCGGGTCAGCCTTGCAATGAAGATCCACAGTTATAGGGCGACCCATAGTCAGTACTCCAGTACCCAGGCCCTTGCTCTAGCTGGCCGTTAGACCAGCTCTCAGTCCCCCTGGGACTGAAGGGGCTGCTTTCTCCAAAGAGAAATGTGAACTTCATGCTTCCAACTCCCACTTCCCCTCCATGACCGAAAACCATTTCCAAGCACGGAATGGAAGCTCCCGAGCAAAGAAATACTTACACGAGCAGTGTGTAGTGTTTTATAGTTTCCCGGGGTGAGGGTGGGGGTAAAGGCAGAGACCTGCCTGGCTTTCAGCCTCTGTGGTCACAGCGATCAGCTACCCAGAAGGGATGTGCTTATCTCCGACAGCTAGGGGCTTCTGAAAATAACATGCAGCATTTCTCCCAGTCCTCAACTACCCATTTGGAAACACTTTCTGATAAGAAAATGCCAGAGAAAGTGTGATGTGGGAGGAGGCGTGATCAGGCTTCCTATTGCCTCAGGAAACCCGAGCTCCGGCTCCTTTCCGAAGGAAGAACTTATCTCTAGCTTCTCACCGAGGGAAAAGGGCTCCTACCACACTGTAATATGGAATTGCAAAGTGGGCGCTGGTATGTACTGGCCCCAGTTTGCTGCTTGTCTGTCTGCCCTCGTATGGATCTGAAACACGAGCATGGCAGGGAAAGAGAAAGTCTTTAACAAGACGACTTCGCCTTCCATCTCGACCCCTGTAGACGTCATGACAATGGTCAGGCCAAAAGAGCCATGTGGCCCTGGGGACGGGGTCAGCAGGAGGCGGTGGGCAGATCAATGCCTTTGGCTTTGCACTCGGTGCTCTCACAGCGGTGCTCAGGATGTCCTACAATTAATCCCTTCTTTTTCCGTGGACTACATTTGCAGGTCTGCAGCCCATAAAGCCAATTTTCATCTCTCAATCCAGTTTGAGTCGGTCGTATTAATCGGTCAAGGCTTCCTTTTCATGCTTGCCTTGGGACACAAAGGGAACCCAGTTATAAGCTGTTGATGAGCTATTAGGAGCCTGGGAAACTTCCAAGTGGTCATTATTCACACTGTTTGAGGCTAATACTTATTTAATTAGAATTATCCCTTTCCTGTCATAAAGCCCTAGTTAAAATAAATTTAGCTGGAAAAAAACCAGCTCAGTTTAAAAGAAAATGGCAATTAATTCAAATTATGCTGACTTTTAATGGGACAGATGTGTGAATAATTGCCACGGTCTTGCTACGTAAATCACAATGAGGTGATGGACAATCAGAACTCACACTTTGCGTGTGTATGTGTGTGTGTGTGTGTACAGAACATATCACTGGAAAACAAGAAAAGCGATCATGTATCCTGCTTTCATAAACTCTCTGCAAACTTTGATCAGAACCTAAGATCTCCCTGAGTGGGGCTGGAACAGGAAGCAATGAACTGTTGTTGCTGATGTTGGTAGGCGCCCTTGACTTGGCTTCAGCTCCTACCACCCTGATGTACAATAGAACAACCCCCCACCCCACAGCCCTGCCCCATCCTTACAATCGCTCTGATGTTTGGCTGTGGCAGCCACTGTGTAAATCTATTTTGTTGAGGGCCTTTCTTGTTTCCTCTGCCCCTCTTCTACACAAAACAGGATGTCTGCGTCAGACCAGGTGGATCAGCGAAACAAATCCACGGACACGCATATATGTGCAAGAGAGAGCTTTATATCAAAGAGAAATTGTATATTGAGAAAGCATCCCAGCCCGGTCCAGCTCGATTCCATAAGTCTGATACTAGTCTAGAAATCCCTCTTCAGACTCCCACAACAACATGCAACGATTGTGAATGAGGGGGAGTGCGGACTGGACATCCCCTTACGGAAGGGTCGCGGGGAGAAGAGCCAGTCAGGGTACAGTGCAGCAATGATGAAATATGCCACTTTACTCTAGCTCCTAAATGCTTCCTCCACCCCCACCCCACCCCCCTATCATGATCCCAATTCTACCTTACAAATTTGGCTAGACCAGAGAATATACACCGGTACAGATAGGAACTGGAAACACAGGGAATTCAGGACTGATGATCCCTTCAGGACCAGTGGCAATACTGGGAGGCAATACTGGGAGGATGGAGGGAGGGTGGGGTAGAGAGGGGGAACCGATTACAAGGATCTATATATAATCTCCTCCCTGCGGGGTGGAAACAGAAAAGTGGGTGAAGGAAGACGTCGGACAGTGCAAGATATGACAAAATAATAATTTATAAATTATCAAGTGTTCATGAGGGAGGGGGGAGTGACTGGAAAAATGAGGAGCTGATGCCAGGGGCTTACATGGAGAGCAAATGTTTTGAGAACGATGAGGGCAATGAATGTACAAATGTGCTTTACACAGTGGAGAGCAAATGTTTTGAGAATGATGAGGGCAATGAATGTACAAATGTGCTTTACACAATTGATGTATGCATGGATTGTGATGAGTTGTATGAGCCCCAATAAAATGATTAAAAAACATGCAATGATGAAGAATGTAGGAAGATCACAGGCTGGTGGGTGCAAAGTCTTGTGGATCCAGTGGCGGTGGTATCATCTCAGCACTGGCACAGGTCTCCATGTGGCTGCTCTAGCTCTCCAGGTGTGGCTTTTCAACAGGAAGGTGAAGCAGAGAGAGGGTCTCTTGCAGGTCTCAGAAAGTCTCTGAGTGGCTTGTGAAGGTAAAGGTGGAGAGAGAGAGGCTGGCCCCCAGAGAGCCATTTATCATGGTACCCTCCAAATCAAGCTGCGACCTGATTGACAGGCTAAACTCAACCCCTTCACTCTTAATACCCTAAAGTTGACACAGAATTATTTAACTACCACAATCCCCATCTCCAGGGACGGGTCTCTCCTGAAAATATGTCCAAGATATGAAAGACAATGTCTCGCCATCCTTGTCTCTAAGGCTCATTCAAAGACAGATTTGTTTGTTATTTTCACAGTCAATGGTACTTTCTCTAGCACCATAATTGAAACACATCAATTTTTTTGCAGTCTTCTATATTCAATGTTAAACTTTTTTTTTCACCTTTTAAATACTTATATTGGGGGCTCTTACATCCCTTATCATAATCCACACATTCCTCCAGTGTGTCAAGCACATCTGCCACCATCATCATTTTCAAAGCATTCTCTTCCCACTAGAGTCTCTGATACCCACTTCCCATTTCTCCCCCCTACCTTACCTGCCCTCCCTCCCTCACAAGCCCTCGATAAGTTACAGATTATTCTTTCCATATCTTACATTGTCCTCCATCGCCCTCACCTACTTCTGTGATACTCATCCCCCTGGAAGGGCAATATTCAACTTTTACAGGTATATAAAGCAAATGAAAATAACATGTCTTGGGTCAGGTGCACCTTAGTCCTCAAAGTATTCCCTTTGTATCCCAGCACCTTAAAGAGGTCTTGTGCAGCAGATGTACCGAGTGCAATGCCTCATCTGATTTTTTGACCGGTGCTAGCATGTTCATTGATTATGGAGCCAAGCAAAATGGAATTCTTGACAACATCCATTTGTTTTTCACCATGTATCATGATATCACCTACTGTTCCAGTTGTGAGGATTTGGGTCTGCTTTACATTGAGTTCTAATTCATACCGAAGGCTGACATTTTTTATCTTTATCCGGAAGTGAGGAAGTCTCCTCACTTTCAACAAGCCAGCTGATTTCATCTGCATATTGCAGGTTGTTAATAAGCCTTCCTCCAATCCTGATACCACATGCTTCTTCATATAAACCACATTCTATGATTTGCTCAGCATATGTGTTCAAATTGAATAAGAATCCTGAGAGGATACAACCCTGTCACACATATGTCTTGACTTTAAACTAGGCAGTCAGCATTCCCTTGTTGGGTTCGCACAACTGCCTCTTGATCCATGAGCAAAATGAAGTGTTTTGGAATTTCCATTCTTCTGACTATCCCATTCTCCTATTCATAACTTGTTATGATCCATGTAGTCGAATGTCTTTGAATAGCCAATAAAACACAAGTATACAGCTTTCTGGTATTCTCTGCTTTCAGCCAAGCTCCATCTGACAAGACCTATCTGATCCACGTCCTCTTCTGAATCTTGCCTGAACCTCCCTGACAGTGTCCTGCTGAAACCATTGTTGTGTCATCTTTGGCAACATTTTACTTGCCTGTGATGTTAACAATATTTTTCTGTAATTTGAGCATTCTGTTGGATCATCTCTCTTTGGAATGGGCTCAAATGTAGATCTCTTCCTGTCAGTTGTCCAAGTAGCTATTGTCCAAATATCCTGGCAGAGACGAGTGAGTGCTTCCAGTGCTTCATCAGCTTGCTGGAACATTTCAAACGGTATTTCATCAATTCCTGGAGACTTTTTTGGCAAATGCTTTCAATATATCTTGGACTTCATCCTTAAGGACCACCGATTCTTTCTCACATGCTACCTCCTGAAATGGTGGCATGTCAATGAGTTCTTTTTGGTACAGTGACTGTGTATTACATCTACTTTGAGTGCTTCCTGCACCATTCAATAATTTGCTCATAGAATGTTTCAATATTGCAACTGGACGCTTAATTTTTCTTGAGTTCTTTCCATTTAAGCTGAAAGGGATGGGATTGGGCAGCATTATTCTTATCCATGGATGTTACATGTTTATAGATTGTACAAGAGCTTAAATGATGAGTTCTGGATTTGCAGAAGACTATGGATAACATTGGAAATCCCCAATCATTTGCAAAGTACCCACATGAACTAAGCCTTCACTGAATTCCTTCTATTAACTAGGGATGTGAACAGCCTTGCCCTCAGACACAGTGCACCGGAAAGGGGACAGCCCAGTGAAAGGCAGTCTCCTTAGCTGTTTACCTGGGTGTGTCCTTGATGGGAATCAGCATGCTGGGGCCTCATCACCACGAGCTATGCCTTTGTTGGAGGGTCCTGACCCAATGCTATAAGCGCTTCTGTCTAATTTAATGTGTGTGTCCCAATCATGGTCCATTCTTGCTTCTGTCGTCCTGCCTGCAGCACACCAACATGGGTGATCATGAAGGACAGAGGAGACCAGGTCTCAAACAACAAAGGCGGGGTGGTGGTGAGAATCACATCACTGTGAATGAGGGGGAGTGCGTGATTGGGACCCAATGCCCATCTGTAGACAGCTGGATACCCCTTCCAGAGGGGTGGTGGGTAGGAGATGAGTCACTCAGGGTTCAGTGTAGCAACAATGAAACTCAAAATCTTCCTCTAGTTCCTGAACGATTCCTCCCTTCCCAATTATCATGACCCCAATTCTATCTTGCAGACCTGGTTATACCAGAGGATGTATAGCGGTGCAGCAGGGATCTGGAAACACAGTGAATCTAGGACAGACGAACCCCTCAGGACCAGCAGTAGGAGTGGCGACACTGGGAGGGAAGGGGGTATAGAAAGGGAGAACCGATCTTGGAGATCTATGTGTAACCTCCTCTCTGGGAGATGGGCAATGGGAAGGTGGGTGAGGGGAGACGCTGGGCAGTGTAAGATAAGATAAAATAATTATTTATAAACTATTAAGGGACCAGGGGGAAGGGGGGAGGAGGGAGGGAGGGGGAGGGGAAAAAAGGGAAACCCAGCTGATTCCAGGAACCCAAGTGGAAGGTAAATTATGAGAATGACGAGTGCAATGAATGTATAAGGGTGCTTTGCTCAATTGATGTATGTATGGATTGTGATAAGAGCTGTATGAGCCCCAATAAAAAGATTTATTAATTAAAAAAATTTAACTGATGTAGTAATCTGCCCCCAGTCATGCTTCTGTAACAGTGTCCTTTGCCCACATGTGCTTTTCAAGTGTCTGACTCTCGGCAAACCCTTGGATGCCGTTATGCTTTTGTGCTAACGGCTTCCCTCGTCCGAATGGCAGGTCGTTGTTTTGTTTCTGTCGACGTTAAGACTGAATAGATATTCTCCTTAAATCACATCTGAAATTTGGGGTCTCTTTTGTACCCAAAGCAGTGTGGCACATATTGTATGGTTCTACATTCTTAAAATGAAGATTTATAGAGGAGCTAGGGGAATTGTCTACCCTGACTACCTGAAGTTTCTAATTAGATGAAGGCTCAGCAGAAAGCCTTGTTTCCAACTGCTGTGTTTTATTGGTCATCTATGTCATGTGGCCAGGCCAGACTGAAGCCGTGAGGGGCTGTTAACTCTCTCGTTCAATGGCATCTCCAGGGTAAACATAACCTGTGGTTATATTTAATATTCCAAACCAAACTTACCATATTGAAAAGTGGGGTTTTGTCTGCTCTTTGACAATCAAATAGTGCTACCAGATTCACCATTCAAGACGTGAACCGGGCCTACATAATGGTGAACATTCAGGTGGTCTGACGAACCTTAGTATCAGTTAAAGATGCTTTCAGCTGTGAAAAACAGACAATTGAACTCAAATCTGCTAGTAAACTCATGAGAGCACCCAGAGGTGGGGGGCTGCCTCCAGGGTAGATTAATCCAGTGATGTCACCAAGCCGCCTTTTCCTTCCCGTCTGCCTACTGCTCTCCATGTTGGCTTTAATCTAAGTCAACTCCTCCTTCTGTCAGGATGACTGCCAATAGTAATGTCCTTGTTCACCTTCTGTGGGAGACTCATTATTTGTTCTTTCTTAAAAGCAAGACAACTTCACAAGGCCTCATCATATCTTTCCTCTTCTGATCTTACGGGCCATATTGGTCCCTCTGAACCAATCACTGACCAATGGAATGGGATTCTTCGTATACTAGTTTGCTCCATCTTGGATCTGCAGGTAGGATCAGCATCCCCTGAGAGACATGAACTATGTAGAATTAAAAAATAAAATTGGGGTTATACTGGGGTGAAGGGACAAGGCAGCAGATAGATCACCAGGAAAGCCATTGAGTTGCTTTTAAAAGAAAGTGACAGCATCTGCTTATTTTCCATAAATAGAAGATAGAAATCCTTTTAAATTGTGAACTCAGTATAGGGATGAATTATTATAGAATGGGCAACATTATGAAGGAAAACCTGCCTAGGGTTCTAGTCTTGGAGATGTTAACCTTCTCCCTCCAGTGGGCTAATGGTACACACTGCTTAGGATCCAGATTTTAAAACTTGTGATGTATGTGTGCTGCCAGGATAGAGCCAATCGCCTATTTTATGGTTGAGATCACACAAAAAGGAGGGGGTTCCCTAAGTAGACTCTGGGAGGATTTCTGAAGGGCTGTGAATAGGAGGATATGGAGCACCATAGCTTTTGAAGGGCAGACCATAAGCATGTCTGAAAGCTCAGCATGTAAATTTTCGCAACTAGAGCCATCTGGAGTAGGGTGGGGTGGTGATACAGAGCTGGGCAGATTCCTATGCATGTTTCCTCCCCCACAACATGTTTTTTAGAAATGAAGTCAGGTTAAGACGAGTCACAGGCAGCTTTGAAGGGGAAGTCACAGAAGGACAGGCAACAGCTTGGGGGTGTGAGAATGTGCTGTGTGCCTATTGGAGAAGGGCTGTGGGGGAGAGCAGGCCCACCCACTTGGCCTTGCCTGATTGCATATGAGGTCAGCAGCTGATGACCTCGCCTCCTCCTTGACTCCTGCAGTCATGGCTCAGGCTGGGAATCAGTGGGAATGCCGGGAGTCAGAGGAGCAGAGGAGGCTCAGGGCCTGTTCACCCCACCAGAAGGATGCCTTGATGCTCTGTGATTCCACTTTTCTCTACCTCCTGCAAACAACACCTCTCTCTCTCTCTCCTCTCCTCTCCTCCCCTCTCTCATCAATGCTAGCAGAGTCTTTATGTTCCTATAAGTTGCTTGGAAATTACAATAAAATTTCTCAGAAAGAAGAAGTTCCTGCCAGATATCGTTCAGTCAGACTCCCTCCCCCAGATAGGTTACCAATGTGAAACGCCTCCTATGTGATGCCTGAGAAGAGTTAAACGTAGTGGCTACATCTTCCTCCAAGATCGACAACAAGTCCCAGGTGTTTCAAACTGCAGTTAAGCACCACCCAACCACCTTTCAAAAGGTTCCTCTAACTTTGCTCAACTCTAGCCTGATCTAGAAAAAAATAACTTGAAAAACCACTCTTTTTTAAAAGAGGAGGCTTTTAACATTGCACATGGCTTACTGAGCCTTGAGGTTCCAACGTTGGAGATGGTTAGAGTATGTTTGGGGGGAGACATTAAACTGGACAGGAGTGCCAGCTGCGGGGTACAGTACAAGGAGAAGGCGATCTTGGCTTCCAGCATGTCTGTGACCGGCGGGCAAGCTGCCTGCACCAGCCCCTCTGAGCTCCACAAAACCGCCCCTTTGCCGTGGACATCCTACTCCGTGGCTGAGCAAGAGAGTTCAGTTTCTGTGAGCCAGGTGGGAATCGAGGAAGTCAATTCCAGTTCGTTGGGTGTTGTTTCAGCTTAGCACGCATACGATGGCCTTTCCTGATCCACGTGGAGCTCTTTGCATGAGGCCGGCTCTGCACAACCTGGGATTGGGAGATGAGGTGTCCTGTCCCAGCTTGGGCCCTCACTGCCTGTTTGTTCCAGAAGGACAGACAGATCTTAGAAGAAGCACCCTCCGAATGGTCCTTACAAGTGAGGGGGGCAATATGTGGGGTCACTTGCTTGGGGCCTGTGATCAGGAAGGACCAGCCCCTTGGTAATGCAAAAGAAGAAGACCCCTGATGAGTGGAGTTGATGTTGACGCAGTGGCTTCAATAAGGGGCTCCCCCAGAGCAGCCCTTATGGGGATGGGGCAGGCCTCCTTGGGTTGTTACGAATCAACACGGACCTAAGGCACCTAGGACAACAACCAAGAAGTCGTCGGATCAGATGACACTTCCCACCCTAGATAAGTGGCTGGACTAGATAATCTAGAGAGATCTGCTCCTAAAAGTTGAGCACGCTTCAGCTATTTTGCATGGCCATCTGTCTACTTATTTAGCTCCATGCCTGCTTAGCTCCTCTGAAGGGGTGTGGCTGGGGCCAGATCACATGGAAATGTTCAGGGAGGAAGGAGCCTCCACAGCTCTTTGCTGGGGGCAAATACTCTTTACCAAGCCCCACTATCACGCCGCTTGAAGCCAGTGAGTACGTTCACTCTGTGAACTGTTCGTTCTTTCTTTTTTACTCATGTTATTGGGGGCTCATACAGCTCTTAACCCAACCCGTCCATCCATTGCATCAAGCACACCGTACACATGCTGCCATCATCACCCCCAAAACATTCCCCTTCTCCTTGAGCCCCTGGTATCCACCCATTTCCCCCCTCCTCCTCCCTCCCTCATGAACTCTTGATAATTTATAAGTTTTATTTCTTGTCTCACACTGACCAATCTCTTCCTTGACCCACTTTGCTGTCGTCCATCCCACTGGGAGGGTGTTATAGGTAGATCAACTTTCACTTTAAAGACCCCAATGCCAAGTGTTTGTATCTTGAGAAGTTTAAGGGGTTTTTATCCAGTTGGTAGTAGGGAACAGCACACCCATTCCTGAACATGACTCAGAGAGGCTGCCGAGGTTCTCAGTGCATGAGACCACACCGCAATGCCTGGCTGTTTACAAGCTTCAAAGGGCTGTGCCACAGAGGCAAGACAGTGGGTGAGGCTCGCTGGCAGGCTTCTGAGAGACGGTGGTTTTGAACAGAGGACAGACAGTTAGAGGCACGGTATAGATGCTCGAAATGTTTTTCTGATGGGGTGGAGCTGGGAATGGGGGAGCAATGCAAAGGACGATGAGGCTGGGTGTTCAGATTTGTAGAGGGTGTTAAGAGAAGAAGCCGAGACTGAGTGATGATGATATTGATGCTGCTATTTTTTTCCCCCTTCTTCTGAGCACAGTTGTTTTGGGTGGATCCTGCATTGTATGCAAACAGGTGGCTCCACCTCGCTTCACTGGCAGTGGGTTGTGCGAGGTGGGGGAAGGGTTGGGTGCACATGTTTCAAACAGAACAAGATCTCTCAGGACCGTCACCTCCTCTAACAAACATTTCTCCACTGTTCATTCCCTTCTCCACTACACTTATCCAATTAGCTGCCCGCAGCTTACACAGACCTCTGAGTTTCCTAGCTAGAACCCGAAGGCAAACTTTGCCATAGCAGTCACGTTGAAGGTGCTGAGCTCAAGCTGGTTAGGGACAGAGACCTGCCATTGTCAAGAAGGACTAGCAGGGTCCTCGGGGAAAGGTAGGACCCTCTCTTGTAGGGAATGCTCTGAAAATAAGAGCCTCATGTCCACCTTGGTCCGGACGACTCGTGCATTGGCAACCACTGGCTCTAAAAGAGTTCAAGAGTGAAAACGCTTGTTGTCCATGTGAAATAGGCCTGATCTCAAACCCCACAGAACAACTAAAATAACTGGGAACAAGGGCCAACTCTGCGTGGAAAACCACAAGTCACAGGCAGAGCCCCTCATCCCTCCCGGGGGATTCCCTTTAATACAATTCCTGTGATGAGAAACTTGACTGCTAGTTCAGATAGCCCACTGGCTGTTGACACATGTCTTCTTGGTAGACACTGGAGAACTGCCTCCCAGTGGTTTCCACTCACGGGTTCTAATGCTCAAGGGACACATAGAAACTCTATGTTTCTCTTATAGACGACAGTGTCTCTAATGTTGTTGCTTTTTTCTTTTCTTCTCTATTCTTTCTCATGAAAGTCAGTTCTCCAGACTCGGAGGCCTTGAGCTATCCGTCAGTAGGAAATGATCTCTAGACCTGTCTTTGGGAAGCCCACCAGGGCTCCTTGGAAGCAGTGGTTTGGGCCTGGATGCAGTACTACAGATGGGTCTGCCCAGCACGGGGTCTCCCTGCTGCTGGATACTGAACTGCTATTGTAACCCATTGTTTCAAAATACTATGTTGAAGGAAGAAGTTAGACACATGAGATTATAAATAGCATGACTATTTATATGAATTCCTAGAATAAACATAACAAAACCTTGGTGATGGAAATCAGAAAGTCATTTTTTTCCTGAGGGGAAAATGATTGAAAAGAGGCCTAGAGGAAGGTGCTGGGGGGTGATGGACATGTTACTTCGTTTGTTTGGGGTGGTGGATATATGGTTCACAGAGGTCAAAATACATTGAGCCGATCCCTGATCTCTGGCATATGGCATATTTTACTTGTGTATGAGTTATATTTTAATAGAAAGAAAACTCAGATATTTTCCAAACAGCACATAGCCCTCCCATTTTCTTTTCATTTGCGCAACGTGAGGCATTTATAAAACAACAGAAGCACCATAAACATCTCCCAAGAAGAGCAGCTGCCAGTTTATCTTTTGTTAGTCGATCAGCTTGCACGTGTTTGTGTCCCCCATCACGCAATCCCATTTTTGTGTGGAAGGAAAAAAACAAAACCAAGAACGCGTTCTCAGTCACAAAGTAATATTTTAGTGTCCGTCGCCTTCAGAAAACGAATGGCTCCTTGGTATTTTATTAAAATACAACAATTATAATATGATTTGCAAACCAACCTTCCTGACTTACAGCGCTTGAAGAATAGGGAGAGGTAGTGGTGCTCACCTGAATGTTAATTAAATGAAAGTAAATGATAATTGCTAGGTTTCATTATAGGTTAGGAGTGCAAAGAGTAAGTCTTTTTAAAAATCAGTTAATCCAAGGTTTTTGCCCTGTTTTCTGAGTCTCTTCAGCACGTGAACAGTACTTCATCCCACTACCACAGGAGGAGCCTGAGGTTTTCCATCAGTAAGACGGAACCAGGGGCTTCAATCATGTATATCTCGGTTCATCCTCCTCTGTTGAGAACTTGCCTTTCCATCCAAGATATACTGAATCAGGGCCTACACTTTATATGTACAATTCCCCTGGGGAATCTATAAAAGTCCACTCAGCAAGGGGTCTAAATGGAATGAGCCTATTCAAAGCTCTGGGAAGAACTCTCTCTTCAGTAATCAAAACTATTTCCAAAGATGATCATCCCCTACTCCCACTCTCCACCAATGATCCGGAAAGAGATACATAATTTTTTAACTGTGAAAACTCTCACACCCCACTCTTTCCCTGGGGTAAACCTGAAACAAATTTCAATACAGGAGAATCCTATGAAATCACCCTTAAAAATGTCCAGATCACAACACCAGGGAAGTGTGAAACTGCCATAGTCAAGAGTCACAGAAGATCTTATTCAACGACAGAAGAGGAATTGACCCCTGGATGGGATGCAACATGCAAAGGCCTCCAGGTAAAAGTGGAGGGCTCTGAATGAACCAGGGCAGCCCCCAGGATCCTGTGGATCAAGCATTGGCCTGCGAATTCCACAGTTGGTGGTTCAAACCCATTAGCTACTCTGAGGGGAAAAGCTGAGGGGATCAGCTCACCCAAAGATTTGTAGCCTCAGGTGAATATGACTTATGGCAGTGTATAGTTTTTTGGGGTTTTTTTTGGCGTTTGTTCATTAATGTATTAGCATTGATTTGTTGGTTGAGAGTAAGGGAGGGAGGGAGGGAGGGAGGGGGGGGAGAGAGAGAGAGAGAGAGAGAGAGAGAGAGAGAGAGAGAGAGAGAGAGAGAGAGAGAGATTTGATTCAAGAAAATAACTTACATAGTTATAGAAGCAGGTAAATCCAGGCCAGTTTCAAATCCATGGGTCAGAGGCTCACTGGAGGCTTCCTGTGACTCCCCGAGTTCGTGAGACACCGCAGGCTGTACAGGAGGATAAACCCAAGGTCAGCTGGCCTAGCCTTGTCACTTGGCACCCACACATATCTCCTTAAAGCATGCATCCTCTTCATACAAGGAGAATGATAAAGTTACCTTCACGGCCAACATGATACATGCTAATCTGCAGACAACCAAAGAGACATTGATATCTTATATTTTATATTATATTATAAGATATAATATCTTATATTTTAAAAATATATATTTTATAAATGAGCAAAGCAAACATAATTGATGCAGACATACCAGGAGGAAATATTAATAATAATCACAGTCCTGATTTCCACCACGTGGCCGTAGCAAGTGTTAATAACATGTTTCTGCCGTCACATGTTCTGTGTTCCCGTTGCCCTCAGCAAGCGTCTCGGCTGGTCATGAGTCTGTGGTGTGATCATGCTAAGGTTCATTTCTGAAGAGTGTGGGCCATGAGCAGTCATGTCAGAATTCGGTTTCTGTAGGGTACTGTTGTCAGTTCCATTGCTACAAGACATACGGCTTTCATGGTCAAGGGCAAATTTTGAGGACTTTTCATGTGGGCCTTGAGCGGTGAGGCTGAAACACTGGATTCTTCTCTTTCCTTTACCACTTTTTCTATTGTAAGTCATACCAACCCACCGGTTCTCCTGTACTTATCATACTGAAAGACTTGCTGAGAAATAGACTACACAGACTGGCCCAGAGCCCCGCATCTCCCCAGCACCGCATCTGTTGGCAGGGGTACTTGGCATGTTGATGTTGCACTTCATGCCATGGATAAACAATGCCCTCGTTACTAACAGGAGCACACTCATCAGCGTGACTAGAGATAGAGTCGTCAGTGTTAATGGAGGCAGAGCTATGAGGACCTGAAGAGTTAATCAATCTCGAGGACCAAGTAAGAAAATTCATCCTTATTATTTTGTTTCTCTAGAACCACTCCTGGTATCAGATGTATTAGGCTGGGTTCTCTACAGAAGCAAAATAAATTTATATATATAACTGAGAAAGAGAGTGAGAGAGAAATTTATATCAAGAAAATAGCCCTCAAAGTTGTAGAAGTGGTAAATCCAATCTGATTGTAAGTCAGAAGTGAAACTGGAGGCTTCTTCTGATTGGTAGAACTCCAGAGGATAATGGTCTCAGGATTGGCAGGAACACCACAGGCTGCACAAGGTCAGCAGTACAGGCTTGTGGTGGGGTGGGAGCGGGGGAGAAGGGAGGAATGGGGGAAGGGGGGGAGTGAATGAAAGATCAGAAGATCACACTGCAGGACACTAATGGTTCTAGGGATCGGCGAGCAACAGGGCAGGCTGTTCACTCAAGTTCAAAGAACTAGCCAGTGAGCCAGATGCAGGCTCCAGACTCAGAAACAAAGCAAGCAAGCTTTCCCACAGTCCCCTTACATAGGATATAGTCCAACCCCCCCCCCCCACTCCCACCCCTATGCCAAGGAGATGTCCTTTCAATTTCATCAGGGCTGGGACTTGAATACAGGGGTTGCACTTCCTGCTAATCTTACAATGGCTTGGCTTTTCGCAGCAGGTCTCCTCATGGAGGTGATTCCATTGTACTAGATCATGTCATGGGGGACTGCTAGCCCTCAAAAGCCAGACCACAGGAAGTCTGGGCCCATCCAAGTTGACACAATACCTAACTATCACAGTGCATGCCTAGCAGGCACACTGGAGCTGGAACGCCTGGGTGTGAATTCCAGCTTTGCCATATTCTACTTTCATGATCCAAGGCTAGAAAGAGTAATCTGGTGACCTACTTCTGAAAATCAGCCCCCGGATCCTCTGACGAACACAATCGTCCCCTCTGCAATCGATGTTGGTTGAGTTGGCCAAGGATCAGACGTGTCTTCTTGAGTGGTGCATGTGGTCACTCTGTGTCAGGGGCTAATTTAATTGCAGCTAACAGTAACACTGAGGTGGAACAAGTTTCTGGACCACTCTATCATTGTACAATTGCAGTCACGGTGCAGCGATGATGGTAATTTTTAGTACATATCTCTTACGGGAATTTCATGCCTTAATATAGACACATTAAGGCTGATGGATGCAGTGAAGGCAGAGCTCAGAGGGAATTTTATAGTAGTGACCACTGACATGGAAGGAGAATGAGCTCCAATCAGTAAGCTAGCACTACCACTTGTGCAGCTAGACAAAGAAGAGCACACTAAGCCCAGAGCTACTCGGAGGAAGGAAATAACAAAGAGCTTAAGGAGACGAAATAGAGAAGGGGATGCAATAGAAGGAATTCATAGAAGTTGATGTTTTTAATGATTTGTTGGGGGCTCTTAAAGCTCTTATCACAGTCTATACATCCATCCATTGTGTCAGGCACCTTTGTGTAAATGTGTTGCCATCATCATTTTCCAAACATTTACTTTCTGCTTGAGCTCTGGGCATAAGCTTATTTTTCCTCCTTCCCACCCTCCCTCCCTCATGAACCCTTGATAATTTATACTTTTTTTCATGTCTTACACTGACTGCTGTCTCCCCTCAACCACTTCTCTGTAGTCCATCCCCCTGGGAGGGAATTCTATGTAGATCATTGTGATCAGTCCCCCCTTTATCCCACCACCTTCCCCTTAACCCTTGTGGTATTACTACTCTCATTATTAGTCCTGATTTATCTGTTTATCTGTCCTGGATTCCCTGTGTTTCCAGTTCTTACCTGTACCCGTGTACATGCTCTTGTCTAGCAAGATTTGTTAGGTAGAATTGGGGTCATGATAGTGGTAGTGGTAGGGAAAGCATTAAAGAGCTAGAGGACAGTTGTGTGTTTCATTGGTGCTATACTGCACCCTGACTGGCTCCTCTCTTCCTTGTGACCCTTCTGTTAGGGGATGTCCAGGTGCCTACAGATGGGCTTTGGGCCTCTACTTTGCCCTCCTCCACATTCACATTGATACGATTTTTTGTTCTGGGTCTTTGATGCCTGATACCTGATCCCATTGACACTTCATGATCAGAAGTTGATTTTTTGAAAAGATAAAAAGTAGACCAACTGTTAGCTTGACTGACAAAGAAAGAGAAAAGAGAAGATGCAAATAACTGAAATCAGAAATGAAAGTGGGCACATTATCACTAATGGACAGACAGGAAAAGGTACCTAAGAGAAAACTGAATATTTGCATCATCAAAACTAGATCACGTAGAAATGAAACAGACCATTTTTTTCCTAAAAATTTTAAACTATCTACAGTGATTCAAGGAGAATCAAAATCTCAACAGACCCTTCATAATTAGAAATCAAAAGCCTCCCAACAAAAGCGTCCTGGATCAGATGGCTGTACTGAAAATTCTACCCAACATACAGAGAAGACAACTGCATCACTATCCTGAGAAAGGACATCGGTCCTCTGCCAGGGCTTCCCAAATAGGGGAGCAGGGAACGCTTCCCAACTCAAGCTATGAGACAATATCACACAAATATCGAACCAAAGCTACTATAAGAGAAACAAAAGAACAACAAGAACAAAACCCTACCGATTAGTATCCTTTATGAAACCCAACGGACTCTCCATAAACCAAAATCATAACCGGGGGTGGGGGGGGAATCCACCTCCAGGGTGCTGATTCCAACTCATAGCGCCCCCTATCGGCTTTCCAAGACTAAATCTTCCTGTGAACAGACAGCCTCTTCTTTCTTCCTGAGAGTGGCCATCAGTCCAATGCCTCGCACCACCAGGCTGCCTTGTGAATGCTGATGCAAAACTCAGCAACAGACTCCGCGCAAGTGAAGACGCTTCCATATTCGAAAGGATTTGTACCCATACACCACTTGCGAGATAGGTTACAGGAATGCAAGGAGGTCCAGCGTCAGAGAACCACAATGCAATGCATCATGCCACTAGATCTAAGAAAAGAATACAGATCTCAGCCGCTGCAGAAAACGCACTTGACAAAAGGCTTTTTGGTATTTAGGGCCAGATGAAATAACTAGAACTTTTACTAATTTACAGAACCAGGAATATTATATGAGTATCCATTTCCTCATTCTGTGTCCAACCCAAGTACGGTAGTTTACTTAAGTCTTTGCCAGTAGACAGGGTGAAAAAAAAAAAGAAATAGTTTATAGTCTTTGATTATATAACCGAATTAGTTTTTCATATACTTTGTTCCCTACTTCTTTTGTGAGCTCATTGTCTTGGAGTGGTTTTCTGAGGAGTGTCCCTTTTTCATTATGGATTTGAAATATCTCTTTATAGATTAAAGTGGCTCTATGTCTGTTTGATTTTGCAAGTCTTAAAAAATAAAGCTGGTTTATAAAGCTGGGGTTTTATTTTGAGGCTTGAGGTAGGCATTAGAGCAATGCTTGCTATGAAAGAGTTCACCTGGGTTTTAATAATTGCCTTGTAAGGTGCTAATGGGTTTATCTCTTTCTACTATTCTTTCTTTTTTCCTGCAAGTGTGAAATATTTCAAAATAAGAAGTTCCAAATGTTCAAATAAAAAGGCAGATGGATGTTGCTTTGCCAGCTCCCACCACAAATACCTGGTTGTTCTCTTTGCGGTTATTGTATAGGAAGGGGTCCTAGGGCCAGCTCCGTGGGGAGCTTAGGGCAGCAGTGTATAAACTACTCCTGGCTAGCTGAGATGAGACCTGCTCCCTTGGAGAGAAGTAGAAGTCTTTCTAGAACAATCCTATTCATCTGGTTTGTTACCATGTCCTCTGCTTCCTGCTCGATGCGGGAAGAACCCATTCAAAACCCGCTGCCATCGAGTCGATGCTGATTTGTAGTGACCCTAAGAAATGCAGCCCTAACTCGGTTCTCTGGTTAGCTAGCCTCGTCCTTCCTGCCACGAGGATAACCGCGGTGGCAAACAGTTGACTCTTGTTTTCCTTGTCTCTCATAGGTCTGTGCCTTTGGTGCACAGCCCCACTCCTTTAAAGAAGCAAGATGCTACTCTTAGTTTTATCTGTCACTAGAGAGTAAGTCTTCAATCATACTCACGAGGTGTGTTAGTCCACATAGACTGGAGAAGCACATTCATAGCGACATTCATATGTGTATAAGAAAGAGCTCTATATACAAGAGCATTGGAACATTGGGAAAATATCCCAACCCAGTCCATATCAAGTCCATAAGTCTGATATTAGTCCATATGTCCAATACCAATCCATAAATTCCTCTTCAGACTCATGAAACACATGCAATGATGCCGAATGCAGGATGGTCACAGGCCAGCGGGTGGATAGTCTTGTGGATCCAGTGGCAGCACAGGAATCTCAATGCTGGCATGGGTCTCCACGTGGCTCCTTCAGCTCCAGAGCTCTAGCGTAGCTCCATGTGTCTTGTCAGTAGAAATGTCTCCCACAGAGTGAGCATGTGTCCAGCCTCCAGCGAGCTATTTATCTCCTTGGCGCCTCCAAATGAGGTCATCAAACTGCGACCTGATTGACAGGCTAACCTCCACCCCTTCACTCATAGTAATCACAAATTGACAACAGATTCCGTATCTACCACACTAGGTTATGGTTTTAAAACAACTTAAAGCACAACTTCCTGCATTTTAATTCCATAGCCGTGAGCCTTGGTGGAGGAGGGAGTTATGGGTTGGGAGGCTAAGGGCAAGGGACTGTTCAAAATCACCAGCCTGTCTGCAGGAGAAAGACGAGATAAAATGTTACACTTTTGGAAGCCCACAGGAACAGTTCTACCCTCTCTTGTAGTGTCACTCCAGTCACAGTCAGAACTGACTCAATGGCGGTGAGATCTACAGTGAGTTTTGGGTGGTTAGGGATCAGGTGGTTAGGGATCAAGCTCTGCTCCACAGTCACTCAGGGATCCAGGCTAGAGGGTCTTCATGGCAGCAGCTTCAAGGTGGGAGAAGAGAGGAGCAGGTGGAAATCATATGCATGTGGTCTGCTTTGGGGCTGAGGAAAAGCAACGAATTCCCATTCCTCACGACTCTAGCATCGAACTGTGTTGACCCATCTCAATCTATTTATTTTTCAATTCTGCTCCCCTTGGTTCCGTTTCCATTCGGACAACAGTTGCAAATACAGGACATCCCACTCTGACCCTACCCACCCAGAGTTAGGTCAGCCTTCGCAAACTACAGTGCACTGTCCTGCAGACCGCGAAACCGGCCTAAGATCTCAGACTGTAGCCACCAGCGTGGCAGTCACTACAACATCCTCAGCACTCGTTTCTAACCTACTGGCCTTAAATTTTTTCCACCACCCCTTCAAGAGGCCAGCCATCAACTCAGAAGTCCACTCACACACCGCCATTGAGTGACCTCAACTCACAGTGACCCCGTAGGACAGGGTAGAATGGCTTCTGTGGGTTTCTGTCTTAGCTAGATAGTCTGTTGTCAATTTGAGAGTAGTAAGGGTGAAGGGTGGAGTTTAGCCTGTCAATCAGATCACAGCTTGAAGATCTCATTTGGAGGTGCCAAGAAGATAAATAGCTCACTGGAGGCCAGATACACAGACACTCACTGTGAGATATTCCTGCTCAAAAGACACATGGAACTACATTGAAGCCCTGGAGCTGGAGGAGCCAAGTGGAGACTCATGCCAGCGCTGATATGTTTCCACTGCCACTGGATGCACAAGACTTTCCACCCATTGTCCTGTGATCTCCCTGCATTCGGTGTCATTTCATGTGTTGCGTGGGTCTGAAGAGGAATTTATAGATTGGTATTGGATATATGGGCTAATATCAGATTTATGGACTTGATCTGGACTGGGCTGGAATGTTTTCTTAATACACAATTACTCTTATATAAAACTCTTTCTTATACACATATGAGTGAGTGTCTATGAATTTGCCTCTCTAGTCTACTCAGACTAACAACAGTTTCCGAGACTGTAAATCTGTATGGGAGTAGCAAGCCTCCAGTCTTTTCTCTGGTCCTCAGCTTCAGCCTCAGCTCTGTGATTCCTTGGACTCTGCCATGGGTCGTTAGGTGTTGGAAAATCTCTCTTAGAGGCTGGTAGTTTTGAACTACTGACCTTAGGGTTAGCAGCCCAATCCATAACTCACTATACCACCAGGCCTCCTAGAAGTCCAGCCATACGCTAAGGAGTTCCTAGACTCCCTCACTTATGAGCCTCTCGCTGGCTCCCACGGCTCCCGTGGATTCACTCACTTATTGCAATGACTCAGAACTCAGGAAACGCAGATAACACGGGAGAGGGCTGTACCGACGACTGCTTCCTTACAGCAGGAGGACACACATGAAGAGACAGACAGAGCAGAGCCTGCGTTCCAGAAAGCGAGACGCTACTCGACCACATGTACCAACCAGGAAGCCCATGGAGACTCCTGGTCCAGAATCTTTCCTGGGGTGTCATTATATAGGCGGGCTTAATTGAATGCCCCCCTCTCACTCCTCACCTGAGGTCACCTGATATCAAAAGGTGGCCTTTCTGGTCTGGCCCACCTCCAGCCAAGAGTCATCTCATTAGCACCACGTATTAGGCTAGGTGTGGTCTGGTGGCCCAAGGACACTTCATTCACCGGGGAATTTCCAGTGTTTTAGAAGATCTCTCTCAGGACCTGAGGGCAATGACCAATTTCTTTAGATGGAGTTCGTGCCAATGCCACAGGAAGTCATGTGTCTTCGGCTCACATCCCAGGGCCCCAAAGGGGGCACAAGGCCCCAGCTAACTACAAGGGAGCGCAATAAAAGTCGCTGGAGAACTTGTGGGGGGTGGGGTGGGGGTGGGGAGGCTTTGAAAAGTGTGATGAGAGTTGCTGTTTTTGCCCTTTCCCTTTCCCATCCGTCTCTGTGGACACCCACCTGCATTGTACTTGAACTGCTTATCCTGTTCTCTTTGATCCCCGTTAGACTGCGGGATTTGTGAGGGGCGGGACCCTGTCATCTTTGTTCAAGACTGGCTTCTTCCTGCCTAGCAAACTGGTACGGAGCGAACCAGCAAAACTGTGACTTCTGCATGCCATCTGGTGGCGATTTACATGTATTACAGGAGCAGTTTTAAGAATTAAGAGGTCCCAGGATTGATGAACCCTAGAGGGACTGCAAATAATGGTCCCGAGGTGGTGGAGGGGGCGGGGTTGTTAAGAGGGAGCACATGTCAAGGAGTTCAGGAAAGGAAACAATGTTTTGAGACTGATTGTGGTAGCAATTGTACCACAACTGATTGAACGATGGAATGGCATGTAGTTGTATGAACTGCCAATAAAATGGGTTTGAATAAAATAAAGAATTAAGATGTCACTTTTTTTGGACAGGTGCAAAGTGGAGCAGTGGAGAGGTAAGCCAGGCATTTTGAAAATGGAAGCTCCACAGGTAAGTTTTCTGGAGGGAGCAGCCCTGGGGATCCTCTGGCAGTCGCCCTGTCATCTGACTCCACCTCACTTTGTCTGGAGAAAGTGCTCTTGCAGCGGTCTGGGTTTTCCGAGTTACTGGAAGACGGAAGACTGCACGTGGTGGTTCAGTGGCTGAATTTCCACCTTCCGTAAAGAGAGCTGTGGGTTTGATTCCCAGCTGGTGAACCGGCTTCACTGACCCTTCCAGGTGGGAAAAAAACAAAACAGGCCTCTGGAGAAAGAGTTGGTGACCTACTTCTGAAAATCAGCCACAAGGGACAGATCGTCATCTGACCACAGAGAGGGTCCAGGACCAGCAGCCATTTGTTCTATTGTCGCTAGGATACCATGAGTCCATGCCGTCTTGTTGGCAGGGCACACCGAGAAACAAGTCGAAATGCCACACACACGGACCTAGGATTGCTGAGCCCCGGTGGTGGAGTGGTTACGTGTTGGGCTGCTAACTGCAAGGTCAGCAGTTTGAAACCACCAGCAGCTCCTGGGGAGAAAGGCAGGACTGTCTATTCCCTTAAGGAGTCACAGTCTCAGCAGCCCACAGGGCCAGTTCTCCTACCCTTATCCTATAGGGTCATTGTGAATCAGAACTGACACAGAAATAACAGTGAGCGAGCTGAGCCACTTGTAAAGTACACTGGTTTGCTGGTCTACCCTGACTCCGACTGTGGGCAGCACACCCTGAGCACCAGGTAACTGATAAAACTAACACCAGTAACTTACATGCACACACACACACACACACACACACACACACACTTCTATAGAATTCTATTTCAAGGGGATTTGAGACAGGCTGAAAAGTATTCAAGGTAAAGAACCAGGTTCAGGAGTTGTCTAAAAAACAATCTGGTCCCAAACCTTGAGCTTTCTGAGAAGTGCCACGTCCATCTCTGACTCCCAACTGCTGTGCCAGATGACAGCTACCCCCTGGGGCAGCCAGCGGGTTTGAAAGAGCAAAGCTTAATCGCAGATAATAGTGAGAGACAGGAAACATTGGAGAACGGTAATGGGTAGAGTGCATTAGTGAGGTTTCTGCGCTGTCACCCTTTACTGCTCGCTCTCCGTGGACGTGGCCCCTCGCTCCCTGGATCCCATTAACTCCCCAGGATGCACCAGGATGCGCTCTGTGAAAAGTGGTTCCCAGCGGTTGGCTCTGGGGAGGAGGAACCAGAGCCAAGCAGCCGTTCCCAGACAGAAAAGACACAAAATGACAGTGTGTCCGTGCCAGGAAGACTGCACCAGGAGAGCGGGCAGCCTCTGGACGGACAGAAGTCTGTGCAATTCTGCTTTGTTTTTGTGGAACTGAGTCACTGGGTGTTGGGTTATGGGGTGGTGAATACAGGCATGTATACACACACACACACGGACACACACAAATGCTATAAGGGAGTGGGTTTAAAGCACAGACACTTATTTTCTTATGGATAAGGACACACACACGCACACACACACACACACAGTTTCCCCAGAGGATTACGTCCACAGGTACCGGGTTAGGGTTCGAAGGCTATCTCCATTGCTGAAGTAGGGCCACACCTTTCCTCTCTCCACCACCGGCTCACTCCAGGGTCCGTTGTCAAGCGCACGCCCCATACATCTGTCCCTTGGGCCACACTGCTTCCTCATCCTGAGACGCCCCATCTTTCCTTGTCTGCTCTGGAGGCAGACATCGGGTTTGCATGCCCCGACTCTCAGCCCAGACTTGTCCTCCAAATGCAGGAAGCCTGGGATACCATCTAACTTACCTGAGCTCTGGTTTCCAAATCTCGAAATTGCTAAGAACCACTCTCGGGTGTCAGGCTGGCCATTTCGGGAGAGTAAGGTGGGAGAATAATGGAAGGCGAGTCCGTTCAAGGTGCCTTTGGTCCATGAGTGGACAGGACAAAAGACAGCCAGGGGGTGGCCGGAGCTACGGCCTTGTTAATGGGCCCACTCTCTTTTCTGTTGCACTTCCGGTGTAATCTTCACAACAGCTGGTGTGAAGAGCAAGTGTGAGTAATTGACACAGAGCCAGAGATGCAGAGCTCAGCTGTGGGCAACAGAGAACGGGCAGAGAGTATGTGCGGATGAATCCTTTATTCTCCTATATTAAGAAGCCTGGCGGGCTGGGTTTCTTGGGTGGAGGGAGGAGACAAGTCCCAATCACATTCTCATAATTAATATTGTTCTCCACTGTAACCTCCAGTAACAACGCTGCCTTAAGGTCACCTCTTGCAAGCACATGGCTGGTTGCTCTCCAGCTGGAAGCTGTAACTATGCCCTCTAGGTTCTGAAGTCAGCCACTGGCCCTCACCTGCCTGGCACTGGCGTCAGGTTACTCTTCCAATGAACTCAGGGACCTTTAGGGTTAGGGTCCAGCCCCCTTTGTTAGGCATGTCCTTACCTGTGATTAGGGGGCTTGCACACTTAGAGTGCATCTACGCCTTTGTTGGCAATATAATCTCTCTTTCTGCAAGGACCTGGCTCCTGAAGTCATGACACTGGTGGTGAGCTCTTGCATGCTTTGTCTTGTCTGATGTCTCTTTAATTTACCCCTCAGTTACTCAAGGGCCCCTGGACCCATTCAGTTGTGCGGCTGGTACCTCACACTCAGCAGACATGCGCTATGACTCCCGTTTGTGAATTAGATGACACCCTCCTCAGTGTTCCCGTGTGCTTTAGGGAGAACTTCTTATCGTGTCATCGATTTACTTATTTGGGACCTGAATGACCTTCCGTGCACCTGAGTGAACCCCTCTGGAAGAGGATGGGCTCAGCCAATGGGTGTGTGGTGAAGACTACCTGAGATCAGGAAAGAGGGAGCTTCCAAAAGCTCGAGGTAAAAAATACAACAACAACAACAACAAAAACAATCAAAAGGCAATGGAATGTCTCCAAGACCTTTTGGAATGCCCTTCGTGGAAGCCTCTGGGCAGTTAGCACTCAGGAAGTCTTGGCAGGACTGTTCTGTGTTGTGTGGAAGTCAAGCAGCACCTCCTGAGCGGCTGGGCTGACCAATTTGAGGGGGCGATTTCCAGCCTTGGAAGCTCTGTGAGCAGTTCCAGTCGGTCCGATAGGGTTTTTATGAATCGGAATTGACTTGAGGGAAAGCTTTGATTTATTGTGAAATCCTAGTGCCGTTGTGGGTGGAAAACACAGTTTCCTTATAGTGAAGATTTGAAGAACAGCCATCAGTGACTTTCAACTTCCACGGGGCTCTTCCAGGGAGCTCCGTGGGGCCTTTCAGTTGACATCTGTGCTTGACTTGGGGTACACTTTTCTGCCTTCCTTCCTGGGTTCAGTGAGGATGTTTCTTGGAGAAGTCCGGGGATTTCAAAGGTAAAGATAACAAAAACCCATCACGTGTCATAGTCTCCAGCAGCAGGTATCGTATTGTGCTAACCTGTCTCTTGCTGGGAAATTACCTGGGAAATTGCCTGGGAATAGGAGAGAGCAGGCTATACTGCTTCCAAAGAGCTTGCCAAGTGAGATTAAAGACGTGGTCCAGTGAGCTGTGGTTAGTCTGGGCAACACGCAGTGGGTAGAAAGAGAGATGCTGGAGACTGTGCTTGTACCCATTGAACGTCCCATGTGCACGTGGACTCAGGGCAAGCACTGTGGCCCCGGGGGAGATTATAGAAGCACTCCTCAACCAGGGCCAGTTTAGCTGCTCAGGCCTCTTTGGGACTCATCCCCATCCCACAAGTCCGCCTTGTGAATTCCCCATTTTTGACTTGAGGCAAGTGGCTCGGAGAGAAGAAACTCGATGGGGAAAAGTCAAGCACGACCAGGGGCAGGGCAAGGCAGGGCATGGAGGTGCAGTGAAGATCAAGAGAAGCGTCTTCTTCCTTCTTATTAGTCGCCTTAGCTTTAGACCTCGTGACGGAGATGGGGCCTAGGTCAGTCCTCCTTGGCAATCCATTTCTGCCCGGCTTCATCTTGACCACCTTTGTATACCACAGTCCAGCATAGAAGAAGGTGTCTGAAGGTATATGAGATCAGGAAGCAATTTTTTTTTCCATCTCAGATCTGGGATGGAGTTCTGTAGTCAGTGAGGCAATGACATGGGGATTACGTCAGACGTGTCCTGGCCTCAGTAAGGAGACGGAGAAGCCAACTCCACACCAGCTCAAGGCACATTACTGCGAGCGGAGCTCGGGCACGTCTCCACCCATCATCCTTCTTTACCCTAAGCTACTATCAACCCTACTTCCCCAGCCGCTCTGTCTCTCTCCTGGGTTTGATAATTCATCCCAAATGCCACAACAAACACACAGACAAGACTCCTGATGATGGGGGTCATTCAGGAAGCTACCAGGTTACGCAATGGGCAGGAGATAGTGCTTTTGACGACAGTACCTTTTCTCAGTCATGTCAGCAGGCACATCTCCCACTGGCCCTCCATCTCTCAATCATGGGGTCTCTTGGTCTCGGCCCACTCTGTCTTGTGGTCTTGAGGCTCTTCCTGGGCTCTGTCCCATGGTGTCCATACCATGGCCTCTGGTGCCTCACGTGGCTCCACCATTTCCAGCAGGGACCTGGCATGTACTTGGTTGGTGACCCTTTTTTTCTGGATGGGGGTGTGGATCTTCCTCTTGCCTCTGAGCTGGCTCACATTTACACCCAGTGAAATGGCAAAATTGATCAATCCCCGGGCTAGATTGCTCTATATCGTATTTACATCCCCCCACCCAGTGACTTGGATCACGGATAGAAGAGCCGCCATCTGAAAGCAACTGACCTTTACCACAGTAGGTAGGCAAACTTTCATTCCTTCTCAAAGGCTCTACCTTGGTTAGGTTTTGACCGGTCTTCAGAGGGACAAGACCACCATGAGTGTAACCTTCACTCAGCACACAGTATTTTTTAAGAGCAAGATGATGAGTGACGGGAGAGCCATCCCCCGAAAGGGGGCAAGAGTGGGCGCATAGGGGAATGGTGCTGTGGAACCAAGACCAAAGGTCTGAGGTATGTTACAGCTGAGATCACGGGAGTGCGAGTGTGAGCTGGGCTTATTCTAGAAGCAGGTGAGCCTCCAGGGAAGCAAGGACCATGAACACAGCCTTCACAGGGAGGAGCATGAATGGAACAGGCCTCTGGAGTTCCGTGGGCGACGCACGAGGATGCAGGTTTGAGGAACTAAGGGTAGAGAAATGCCAGCTCCTTTGGGGGTGGGGGGAGGGGCTGACAGTATTGTGTGGAGCCTGCTGAGCACCGTGGAGCTTCATAAACTCAGCGCTTGTCCAAGAGCTTAGGTTTCCCAGCAGCCTGAGGCCCGGACAGACATGGTTCCCTCATGCAAATGGACATGCGAAACAAGAGCAGAGAAAGTGCACTTGGGAAACAAAAGCCAGTATGAAGTGGCCACGTTCTAAAGTAAAGAAGAGCAGACTCCCAATTGCAGACCTAAAAGCTTTCTCCTCCCCAGAGTCTGCACACTAACTAATGCAGGCATTGTTCCTCCATCAGGCACTCGGCAGAGATGTGAGTACTGCAGAGCATTGTACCCCTTAGAGAGTGATCATCGCAGCTCTTGACAAAGCCTCCAAATTACACCTTTTATCCTTTTGTTAGTCGGTGTGCTGCGAAGTCTTTGCTATGAGCTAACTTCAGCCAATTAACTTTATCTGGGAGGAAAGGAAGGCTGCTCTCCCATTGTTCTCCCTGGGCTGTTCATGGTAGATGCGTGGAGTCAAGTCGGCTCTGACTCAGAGTGACCCAACGGACAACAGAAGGAAACAATTTGCAGCCTGGCACCATTCCCTCCGTCACTGTGATGTCTGAGCCAGTCGTTGCAGCCACTGTGCCAATCCCTCTTGCTGAAGGTCTTCCTCTTTACCCCTGACCTTCTGATTTACCAACCATGCTGTCTGTGGCAGTGACGTAATCTGGTGTCAACTTGAGACTTATGAGTAAAGGAGTAGAGTTTAGCCGGTCAGTCAGGTCGCAGCTTGATGACCTCATTTGGAGGTGCTCAGGAGATAAATAGCTCTCTGGAGGCTGGACACACGCACGCTCCCTGTGAGACATGCCCGTGGAGAAGACACATGGAGCTCCGCTAGCGTCCTGGAGTTGAAAGAGTCAAATTGGGACCCCTGCCAGCACTGAGATGCTTACACTGCCACTGGATCCACAAGATCTTCCACCCACAGTCTGTGATCTTCCTGCATTTGATGTCATTGCATGCGTTTTGTGAGTCTGAAGAGGAATTTATGGATTGGTATTGGACATATGAGCTAATATCAGACTTGTTCTAGACTGGGCTGGGATGTTTTCTCAATATTCAATTGCTCTTGTATATAAAGATCTTTCTTATACACATATGAGTGTCTATGAATTTGTTTCTCTGGTCCACCCAGACTGACACAATGTCCTTTTCCAGGGACTGCTCTCTCCTGAGACCCTGTCCAACGAACGTGAGACACAGTCTCACCATTCTCGCTCCTAAGAAGCATGCTAGTTCTACTTCTTTCAAGGCCGATCTGTTCATTTACCCTGGCAGCCCATGGCATATTCCATCTTCCTTTGCCAATGCCGTAATTCCAAGGTGTTCTTCTCCAGCCTTCCTCACTCACTGTCCGCATTTTGCATGTATATGAGGCCAATGAAAACACCATGACTTGGGCCAAGCACACCTTAGGCCTGAAAGGGACACATGTGGCTTGACAACCTTTTCAAGAAATCTTTTTGCAGGATTTTGCTAGATTTTTTTTTTTTTGACTGCTTGGATCCAGGGAAAAGGAAATTCTTGCCAACTTCAGTCGCTTCTCCGTTTATCATCATGTCGCATATTGGCTTATTGCATGGACTTTTGTTTTCTGTATGTTGAGGTGTAATCTCTACTGATGACTGCAGTCTGTTGCTCATCAGTAAGTGCACCAGTTTTCCTGCGCTTTTAGCGAGCAAGGTTGTGTCATCTACATATTGCAGGTTATTAATGAATCTTTCTCTTTTCTTGATGATATGTTCTTTTTTTGGAAGAGTAGTTGTTTAGCATAGAGATTGAGTAAATTGGTGAGAGGTTTCAACCTGGATACACACCTTTTCTGATATTGAACCATACAGTAGTATCTCCTTGTCCTTGTCTCACAAATATATTCCACACCAAAACCCCACATTCATGCCCTCCAGTATAATCCAACTCCACAGCACAAGGTAGAACTGCTCCTGCGGTTTTTTGAGGCCGTAACTCTGTATAGAGTTAGAAAGCCTCTTCTTTCTCTCATGGCAGGTGGTGGTTTTGAACTGCTGACCTTGCTGTTAGTAGCTCACTGTGCCACTTGGTATTCTGGAATCCCCATGATTCGCAACGGTATCCATAATTTATTAACCTATTATAGTTTCCCCTTTCCAGATGCTCACAATGCCCGTTCAGATGCTCTGCCATGTCACTCAAAAGCACCAGCTTCGGATGTCTGATGTGGCAGGAATGCCTGGGTGGTGCGAAGGTTAATAGGCTTTGCTGGGGGTTCAAGTCCACCACCCAGTACGTCAGTAAAAGGGCATGGCACTGAACATCCTACAGAGCAAGTTCTACTCTGGTACCATTGGATGGCTCTGAGTCAAAACCTGTTTGGTAACAACTGGTGTGAGAGAGAATTTTAGAAGAGCCACGTGTCGCTTTGCCTTCCTTGCCACCATGCATCTCCCAGTCCTTGTCCTGAGGGTTGGTGGTAGTAGAGAGAGAGGATCCATATTTTAAAGGCATCAGGGGGACAATATTCAGAGATCTGGTTCTATCCATTACACCCAGGAAACAGAACCTTAATTAGACTAAGCCAGGTCTCAATCCTGACAGCATCTGAGCATAATTGCGGCTCAATTAAAACCCCACCTTTGGTGGGGAGACCGAGGTTTCAGCAGGTTTACCACGTGCCCTGAGTGATTCTAATTTATAACAAGGGTTAGGAATCACCAAGCAAAATCAGTCATGTTAATTTCCATTCTTATAGGCATAGAGGGAAAGTGTAGTGGGGGTTCCTGGGGAAGACGAAGTCTTTGTTTTTAAACTAGACATACTCTATGGAACAGGCAGTTCTACATCTTGGATGTGCCATCTGAACCTGTGGACAGCATCCTGAGAACAAAGCCAGTACACTAAGACTATCCGAAAAGAAAGAGGGAAGTGTTATTTGGGATTCCCAAGGGGTAATAATACTTGAGATATTATTTAGTAAACAAATGACCCAATGTTGTAGCTATACTTTCTTTGAATTTTCTGTTAAAAATAGTAACAGCTAAAAAAAAATCATGAACTAAAGGAAATTGATTAAGCTATGTAACATTGGGTTTTTCATTACCCGAAGCTGAGGCTGTCCTAAAATAAATGGCCATACGGAATGTGGTAGAGTTGAAAGTCCAATCCAGTTCTGAGGCAGCCAATAGAAGTTGCGTGAGGAGGGACCATGGACTGCTGGGAAGTTATTTAGATCAGTTCATCGGATTTCTAGACAGTTTTCAAATTACTCGAAGGTGTTGGCTACGGTGATTAAGTAGAAATGCATTGCTACTAAGGTTCTAGCTCATGTGTGTTAAAAACAAAATGTAGATAAACATGTCTCTGATCAGCGGGTAGCTGCAAAGAACTTCTTGCAGTAATAGACTTGTTTTAGTCGTGTGGGAGGGCCTCCACTCAAACTCACTGTCACGGAGCCGGTGCTGACTCCCGGCCGCCCCGGTGGGTTTCGGGGTCTGTCACTGCTTACAGGAGTAGAGGGCCTTATTAAAAAAGAAGCCCACCCCAAACAGTGGCTTCAGAGGGATCTACTGGACCAGTTGCCTTCAGGACAGAGAAGCCTGTCAGAAGGTTTTATTGACTATTATTTTGGGAGTTCAAAGGGCCAATCTTGATGGGTTTTCTAAAAGGACAAAGGATGATCATGGTGGTTTATTCTGAGTAAGTTTTAAGAAAATTAAAATGTGTACTACTGAGCGAAAAAAAAAAAAAAAGCCTGGAAAGTGGCACTGAAGATGTGTTTTTCTTCTCCTCCAGACAAGATCCCTGCTCCTTCTACGAGGTCTGCAAAGGCTGTCCTGTGAGAATGTTATTGGGAAATCTTAGTCTGTACACCTTTCCTACTTTATTTTCATCCCCAGACTCAGTGAACATCGAAAGGGAACACACTTTGAGTCCCTAAGAAGTGAAACCCCGAGCCAGTCTGACTCGTCTTGACCCTACGGAACGGAGCAGAACTGTTCAATCGGGTTCCCAGGCTCTCCCTAGTCACAAGAGCAGACAGCCTCACTGCTGTCCAGCAGAGCCCGGCAGCATGGCAAAACCTTCCAGAGAAGGGTTAGGAAGAAACCTCTCTGGGAAAGGGCTAGGGAGATGGGGACACTGCTTCTGGCAGTGAACTGACCAAGGTGAAGACAGGATGAGAAACAGTAACTTTGTAAGTGGATTTATATATTTAAAATAAAGGTTCCTGGTGCAGGTGGGAACTGGAAACACAGGGAAGCCAGGGTGGATGATCCCCTCGGGACCAGTGGTGTGAGTGGCGATCCTGGGAGGGCTTAGGGAGGGTGGGTTGGAAAGGGGGAACCGATTTCAAGGATCTGCATGTGACCTCCTCCCTGGGGGACATACAACAGAAAAGTGGGGGGAGGGAGACATGGAACAGAGCAAGATATGAAAAAACAATAATTTATAAGTTATCAGGGGCTCATGGGGGAGAAGGGAGGGGAGAGGTAGGGGAAAAATGAGGACCTGATGCCAGGGGTTTGGGTGGAGAGCAAAAATTTTGAGAATGATGAGGGCAATGAATGTGCAAATGTGCTTTCCACAATTGATGTATGTATGGATTGTGATGGGAGGTGTATGAGTCCCTAATAAAATGATTTAAAAAATAAAATAAAGGTTCCTATGATTTTGTAGCAATATTTTCTGATGCACACCCACATTGCCTTTCCTTTGCATTCCCATCAGAATCCTTACCTCATGGTGGAAGAAGAATTCCATCTAGATGGTGGATTGCTCACTTCTGGTTGTTTAAAAATACAAGATACAGTTGGAAGGGAAGAAAAAATTTGAAGTATGGAAGGCTATTGAAATGAATTGCTAACGAATCTCTGGGATGCCAATAAAACATCTGTAATTTTATTCATATAGCCAGTGAGTCCGTGACAAATGAGTCCAACTAGTTCCTCACCTGTGTGGAGTGTTCCTGCCTGTGACTTTCCATTTGGATTGCCTAAGCCAAAGTTAGAAAGGTGCACCTATAATTTGGTTATTATGAGAGAATCATGTCACCAAGGAAAGGAAGTCACCAGAAAGGCGGGCGCCTTTTGGAAGGCTTTGTAATTGTGCCCGATCCCTGTCTAACCGGTTGCTGTTGAGTTGACTGACATGGCAACCCATGTGGGTGTGAGTAGGGTTTCACAGGTTTTGTGCCTCATAGGATTTCCAATGGTTAATTTTTCAGAAGTAGAATCCCAGAATTTTCTTTGGAGGCACCTCTGGGTGGACTTGGATTGCTAACCTTTTGGTGCAGAAGCTGTTTGGGCCATGCAGGAAATTTCCTTCCTCTCCTGTTGGTTTGCTTTTCACTGTACAACAGAGAAAAACAATAACAACAACAAACAAACCCATCATTTTTTGACCCACTAATACTGTATTTCCAGTTATTATTTCTTATATTTGGGCCAGATTCTATGAATGTGGCCAAGTCCAATATCCACTGTCTTGGTTTCTAGAAGCCGTCATGGAAGTTCTGTGGAGTAGGATCGTTTGTTCTGTGGGGTTTCCTCCATAGGCTTAGAGGCGTTGACTTGAGATCTCAGCACACCTCTGCCTGGGGAGGGGTGGGTGTGGGAAATATATGACACAGGCTCATATTTGCCCTGGATTTCACATGGTATGCACACCTGGATGCCTGGGCCAGTTCTTGGGTCTTGGTTCACACTGGGGATTTTCCCCAGAGTCATCTTGTTCTCTAGCTCCAACTCACCTTCCCTGGGAATCCCCAGGGATTTCCAGGTAATCAGGCATGTCTATCTGCATATGTCTTTCAACCATTCATCAGCACATGTTCATTGGCTGCCGACTCTGTACCCACCAGGTACCATCTGACACTGGGAATACAACTGTGAACCAGAGATTTGTGGGCAAGGAGATTTGTGGCATTCACACCCCTGAGGATTAATATCCTGTGTCACCTTGGCCAGGTTATGGAGATCACTGGTTTGGTCAACTCTAGTCTCGAAGCTATGATGGAGGCATTTACATGCGCTTTACATTTACAATCTCTTGTCTTGGGACAGTAACACATATGTCTTGCCAGAATTTCCAGCCTACCCTGTAACCTACAGATTTCGGATTTGCCAGTGTCTGTAATCACACGGGTCAAGTCTTTGAAATTCTCCTTTCCTTCTTCCTCTCGCTCGCTGGGCTTCAAAAAGCCTATGGGAAAATGGAATCGAAAGATAATGGCATTTTTCCAGAGGTTTTTTGAAACCTCCCTCATTTCTGTCTCTTATTGGTTCTGTTTCATTGTAGGAGAGTCAGATGACACGTGACAGCAAACTGTATCCAACCTAATGTCAGACAGTCATAAGGTGTAAGACAGTGATAAGTGATCAGGAGAAAACAAGGGAGGGACAAAACGTTGGCATTTGGCAGTTGGCCGGCTGATTCAGAGAGGTTGTCCAGAAAAGCCTCTGAAAGGGGAGACATATTTTGGCTGAGACCCAACCACGAAAAGGACCCAGAGCAGTCTGGGGAGCGGAGTTTCAGACAGAGGTGAAGAGAGGATTAAAGGCCTCTGAGATGTTGGAGGCACAGTGAGAAGGCTACTGGTTGGAGCACCAGGGGCAGGGTTCAAGTTTGTTCCAAGAGCACACTTGGAACCTCGGCTAGTCACAGGCCATGACCGAGCACCAAATTTCTTGTCATTAGTTACTGTTGAGTCAGCTCCAGCTTCTCCTGGTCTTGTGTTACCTGCACGATTGTTGGTGTGTTGGAGTCCATTGTAGTGATGGTGTCAATGCATCTCATTGACGGCTCCCCTAGTTTTCCTTGGCCCTCTCCTTTAGCGGGAGAGCTCAGTCCCCGGAGAGGGCATCATGCTTGGTACAGTAGGGGGGCATCAAAAAAAAGAGAAAGGCCCTCAGGGGACAGATTGACACCGTGGCAGCGACACTGGTTTCCAACGTAGGTACAACTGTGCGGATGACACAGGACCGTGCAATGTTCCCTTCTGTTGTGCACAGGGTCTCTGCATCAAAACTGCCTGGTGGTACCTAGCCCCAAGAGCTGCTTCACCAACCATGAGGTTAATGTCTAGTGATTGTTTATTTTCCTGATGACAGACCTGAGGTATGCAGTCATTGAGCTGTAGAATCACCATCCGCCCTTGTAAGGCACAATTCACTTAAAATTTCTTCATTTGTTTGTTCTTCTGGCATCTGTGGTATGGTGAATGTCCTTCATCCTCGCCACCATGCAAAGCTACCTGTTGTCCACTTTCCCATGCACGTGAGGTGATCGAAAAGATCGGGGGTTGAATCAGGCGCAGCTCACTTATCAAAGTGACGTCTCTGCTTTTTACCTCCATATCGAGGTCTCTTGCAGCAGATTCCTCTAATGCAAGACGCTTGATGTCTTGACGGATGTTTCTGTGGACAGCGATGATTGTCCTCGGTGGATTGACATCCTGCACCACTTCATTTACATTTTTCCTTGGTATCATTGGATTCATCTAGAAGCGAGGGTGTTTTTTCTTCACTTAGTGCTTCAAGGCGCCATCATTTTGGAAAAGAACGTTGTGTCATCTGCATATTTCAGGTTGCCAATGAGTCTTCTTCCCATCCTGCTTCTGAACAGCTACTTGAAGCACTCCTTAGAGATCATGAAAGTTGTGAGATCTCCCAATTGGGCTGTAATAAAAGTCTTGTCTGCCCAGAGCACGTGAGACGCCACAAAAGACCATATGATGTAACTTCAGCCACCCAACCCAGAGAACCACACCTTCAATTCTAAAGATGAAGACACCCGATTTCACATCACCCTCGCTTTACTTCACAGGACCCCTGGTGGCATAGTGGTTATGAGTTGGGCTACTAACTGCAAGGTCAGCAGTTCAAGACCACTCGCAGCTCCTCGGGAGCTTAATGGAGTTCTCTACCTCCATCAAGAGTTACAATCTCCGAAACTCACAGGGGCATTTTTGCCCTGCCTTCTGGGGCCACCCTCAGTCAGCATGGGCTTGATGGCAGTGACTTTTCTTTTTGGGGTTTGCTTTATCTCATTACAAATCTGTTCTTTCCTGAAGCATTCTTCCCTCTCACTCACTGCCACCGAGTCTACTCCGACTCAGAGCGAGCCTGGGAAAGGAGGAGAACCTCTCCTTTGTGTTGCTGAGATTGTAAACCACAGTGGGAGGAGAACGTCTCATCTTTCTCCCTCGGAGTGGCTGGTGGGTTCGAACCGCTGACCTCACCCCCACCCTGAGTCTCTGAGTGGCGCAACCAGTACAGCGTTAGGGTAGGAGCTGAAAAATAGGTGGTTAAAATCCACCCACAATCACCTTGGAACAGAGATCTGGGGATCTGCTTCTGAAAGGCCACGGCTTATGGGGAGCCCTTCTACTCCCCATCATGGGCTGGAATCATGGTGGTCATAAACCAGGTCTGAGGGAGGGGCTTCCACAGGCTTGCGGCAAAGGGAATGAAAGACCATGGGTCTTTCCCATGAACTTCAGGAAGCCTCTTTGAGTCTGCATTACAGCCCAGAGTGCTTTTCTCACAATCTACAAGAACGCGCCCAGTGTCTTCCTGACCAACAATGCGTGCTGCCCACTTCTTACTCACCGGGTTCTCTGCCATTGTTCAGAGATGCTCTGCAATACGCGCAGACGTTTTTGCTAACAACATTGCACTCATGGAGATTAGCTCCCACCCCCAGAGAAGAGACTCAGTCCGTGACCCGAGCTTAATTACAGTGAAAAGAAAGAGTCCCTCCTATTTAAGATCATCATCATCAAGCGTGGCAGCGATGGTGCAGGCAGTCCTGACATGGGGCAGAAAGGGGCGGAGCTCACAGACTCTGGCATTCCAGTTCAGGGAGGTGCAGTCCCTTTATGCAATATCTTCTTAGAGAACCTCTTAACTTGTCTCTGGGGATTCCGACCATGAACCCACTGAAGCTTAAACATTGATGAATGCAGTCATAAAACGTGAAGATCACAGGGCACTGACTATTTGGGGGAGATGGGAAGTACTTTCTAGGAAGTTTCTCCTCTACAAGTAGGTCAGAAACAAGAACAAAGCTACTAGACTTTGCTGACTGCTTGAACGGCAGTCCCAGACTGCTGCGGGTCAGTCCATCGGGTCTTCCTGGTGAACAGCAACAAGAGTTCTGTGCCATCCTCCATCTCCACAGCGAATGTCATGATGCTGGCAGCTGTACTGGTGCTCTCCGGGGAGCCTAGAGGAAAGCTCCCTGTCAGCTGCATGTGGAGGCCAAGGTCCTTCCAGAGGAGACCAGAGGCATACCTTTGAAGACCTACCAGACCCAGGACTCCTGAGCTGGGGCCGGGGTACACTGTGCTTTTAGAGTTAGGACTTCACTTGTCTTTCAGGCTACCCAGCCGCAGTCTGGAGCTTGTCATTGCTGATAAGCTCTTTTGTTATCAGCTGCTTTGGAGTGACACACAAGCTCTTTTGTTATCAGCTGCTTTGGAGTGACACGGGGTTTGGGGGCAGTGACTTAACCCTGGGAAGGGACACAGGAAATCTAAAAGGAGAAATGGAGGCTCATGTGGACGTCGCCCCCTGGTGGTGACCTCCGGCAGCAAATATTAAGTGGTGGGAGTGTAAGTGACATTTTGGGTTCTGGAATAAGGAGCCCTGGTGGTGCAGTGGTTAAGCGTTGGGCTATGGTCCCCATGGTTGGCGGTTCAGAACCAGCAGCCACTCTCCGGGGGGGGGGGGGGGGAGACTGGGCGTTCTACTCCTGTAAACAGTTACGGTCTTGGAAGCCCATTGGGGTTGCTATGAGTCAGCACTGACTCGGTGGTAGCGAGTTTGGTTTGGGAGTGTGGAGAGTAAAGAGCTGTGCAGAGGAGGGAGCATGCAGAAGTCCTTCACAGTAGCTGTTTCTGCCCCTGGAGGTCTGCTCGGCCACGATGTGATGCTGCGATGGAGGCTGTATGCGGATTCATGTTTTGGGGGCCTGGTTTCCAGATGTGGAGTCTAATGTGGAGAAAGCAGAACACCCTACTGACTCCTTCCTTGCTCCAGCATGACTCGGAGCACAGAGCTTTGGGCCTAATGTTAGCCGGTGCTTGTTATACCTGGGATGACAGCCTCTTTTCTGGGTTAGCTGTCTCCATTCGGTCTTCTTCCATGGTTTCTGGCTGGCTGAGTTACAATTAAGGTATGCAGCCAGGATGCCATCCGGCCTAGGGGTTAAGGCTAGGAGGAACACTGGGGTAGGGCCGCCTGATTGGGCTGGTCATGAAGTTGCTTCATCTGGACCTCAGCTGAGGCCTGCGATTTCCCAGCTGATAGCCAACCACCTAACTGACTCAACATAATTGGGGCTGAGAAAACAAAGCAAGGAACTAACAAATAAACAGCAAGCTGTGCCTCCCGTGAACTCTGGAACTACAAAATACAGGGCAGGGAGCCTGAGCCCGAAGGGCCTTCAGTTACTGAGAAATCAGCAGGTTTCTGACCTGCTCCCATCTCTCTTTGAGGACAACGAGTGATCTGGGGTGGGGAGGACGCTGGGTATTCCCCTGTCTAGTCCCCTAGAAGGTTTGTGAAATCAAAGCAGGAAACAGCGTAACAGGCGGGGCAGCAGCCATCCCTGGGAGCTTCTCAGGGCACGCTGCAAGGCATGTGTTCCCTTGGGCTGCAGCTGAATCTGCACCTAGTAGGCTCCAGCACAGTTTCTTGGCAGACTTGGGGCCTGCATCCCAGAGGACTGAGTGACCCTTTCCAGAGAGTGCCAGGGGCACACTTGGAACCTTGGGCAATAAGAAGACATGACTGGATACCTCTTTGAAGGGTCCCTTAGTGACGTAGTGGTTACACATCGGGCTGCTCACGGCAAGGTCAGCAGTTCGAGACCACCGCCGCTTCATGGGAGAAAGACGCAGCTTTTAGCTTCCATAAAGAGCTGCAATCTCAGAAACCTTCAGGGCAGCCCTACCCTGTCTTGGAGGGAGGCTGTAAGTTGGAATTGATGCTATGGTGGTCATTTTAAGGTAAAGAGGATGGCAGCTAAGACATTTCTCACCTGATCCATGACAGTAGCCTTCACTGCCCAGAGCACCCAAGACTCTCTAGTGGACAACATTGCTGAGGTCTATGCGCCTCCCTCAAAGAATCTCACCTGTACCACTGAAGACAGGTTCTGTCTTCGATTCCCCTCCCGCCCTTTCTCTCCAACCTTTTGAATGCTCGTCTGGTTTGGGTTCATTTTAAAGCAACTTCTAGACGAGAGTCACTACTTGCACGCATGGGAAGGATGTTGGGTTACGGTATATACGCTGTGGTAAGCGGAGGGATTGGAAGACAATGTAATGTAACTGAATCCCCTGTGCTCATAATTACTGGTCTGGAAAACCAACTCCGGTGGGGGACGACCCACCCAGCTATGAGAAATAAATCAATCTTAATACATATTCTCATGACTGTACACAGTGCCTCCAATAACACCCATAAAGGAACTGTCATAAAGGAACTACCATGCAAGATGTCTCACAGCGATATCTGGCTGATCACTATGCCTGCAGGTTATCTGTAGATAAGAGCAATCAGATTCTATAGGCCAAACCACGGTCAAATGTAGCAAACCCCGGGAGAGGGCTCAGGGGCACCAAAGGTCAACTAGCACTAGGTCAAGATGATGACTCACATCATTGCTGTTGATTATGTTACCCGTTTATAATATTACCCATTGACAATGGAATATGTTTTCTGTATGATGTGCATGCCTTATAAAAGTTCTGTAAGTCCCATTATATATACCCATTGGAAAATACATTCTCTCTCAGTCCTAGCATAGGGATGAGAAGCATCTGTGTCCCACTGTCTGTCTGTCTTTATCATTTTCTACAATCAAAAAGTCGCTCTTGAGAACTTGTTCAAGTTTCAGGGACCCTGTACCCGGACAAAAAGCCAAATTGCATGTGTTAGTCTGGGTACACCAGAGAAACAAATCGAGGGAGACTCATGTGTAAGAGAGAACTTTATTCCAAGGAACATCCCAGCCCAGTCCAGATCAAGTCCATAAGTATGATATTAGTCCATATGTCCAACACCAGTCTATAAATTCCTCTTCAGATTCACACAACACATGCAATGATGCTAAATGCAGGAAGATTGCAGGCCAGTGGGTGGAAAGTCTTGTGGATCCAGTGGCAGTGGAAGAATCTCAGCACTGGCGTGGGTCTCCATGTGGCTTGTCAACAGGAATGTCAAGCAGAGTCCACGTGAGTCTGGCCTACAGTGAGTTAATGATCTCCTTCACACCTCCAAAATGAGGTCATTAAGCTGTGGCCTGATTGATGGGCTAGACTCTACTCCTTTTCAAGTTGACAGGAGATTATGTAACTGCCACATTGCACGTTATGGGGCTGGCATCCCTGGAGTGTTTATCACAAAGGAGTGTTGACTCAGATGTCCCAGTGTGCTGCAAACACCGTTCTCCCAGCCCTGCTGCCAACCTTCCCCTCCCAACCTCACCATCCTTATACTAACATCTTACCATCTACTTACACCTAGCACTGCTCTTGGAAAAAGGTTCTTAGCAGGTAGATGTGAGGAAAATTGACCAGGTTATCATTTTGCATGACCTAGGGGCAGAAGCTACCTGTCTTTATCTTGATGTTTATCTGTACCGTGGTGGACTCATACAATATTTGTACTTTTGTGATTGACTCACTTCACTCCTCATAATGGTTTCCAGGTCCCTCCACGTCATGAGGTGCTTCAGGGTTCCATCGCCGTTTTTAGGGGTGTGTAGTATTCCATTGTGGCCATTCATACACTTTGGTGCTGACACTACCGAGTCTTCAAAATAATCTTCAGTGCACCCCATAAAAGATACAGACTCGCTGCTGCGTGTGACTTAAGACCTGCCATCCCCAGAGGGGACCTTCCAGGTGCTTCCAGGCACAAGTAGAACTGCATCTCGACACAGAAGACACAGTTAGATCCCTCTCCCAACTCCCCAAAGACACAATAAACAAAAGGAAGTACTCCCACCTGCTGGTTAAACTCTAAAATATGGACATAATGGGTCAACAAAGATATAAGCAAAATTCTGAGACAGTCTGTGTTCTGGAAAAGAAAAATGGAGAGGAAATATAGGTAAAGAGAGAGCAGGGGGTAGCAGTGTACCTAGCATGCGGGCAGATGAGAAGGGAAAGGGAAAATCTCGGGGGAAAGAGATGGCGGCAGGAAAAATAAGGGGAAGGGGGTGGGGGTAGAGATGGTTCCTTCCTCCAGTCATTTCTGGGGAGAAAAAGTATTAAAGACTTTGGTTATTAAGACTATTTCTCAGGACCTGGGGGGAGTGGGTGAGTGGGCAGGGGAAGACTACTTCTCTAGGGTGTTTTTGATTCGTGTTTAAGTACGAACCTGTAAGATCAGCATTGTAATTGCTGCTGTAAGTTCTAAGTTCTCAACCTAATAAAATAAGCATTACGATGTGAAATGGTAAATAAGCCTTTGGAAATGTCGATCCATGTTAATATTACTATATAAGAAGGGGTACTAAAATTGTTTTTTTTTTCAAAACTAGGTATTTACATTTTTTTTTTTTTACAAAACCTCATCTTCATTACACTTAATGCATTTGTCAAATCTGCAATTCCTTTCTTGGAAACATTTTTCAGACTCATCTGTTTGGATGAGAGGACCTCCCTCATTTTTTTCTTCACCTCTTCGATGTTATCAAATCGCTGTCCTTTCATGTCCCTCTTCATTCATGGAAATAAAAAGATGTCACACAGAGTGAGGTTAGGTGAGTAAGGTGTGTGGGACAAGGGAGGCATGCTGCTTATTGCCAAAACCTGGAGCACTGAGATGGCTGCATGAGCAGGTGCATTGTTGTGGTGGCAAAACCAGTCCCTGTCTGCCCCCAATCAGGCCTTTTTTTGATCAAACACTGGCACGGAATCTTTTCAGAACATCTAAATTGAAAGCTTGATTACCAGTCTGACCTGGTGGAATGAACTCCAAATAGACTATGAGTGAACATTTTTCCTCATTGGGGAAGTTGATGAATGTGCAGAATGACGTTTGTCATCAATCGACACTTTACCTTTTTTGAAATGAGAAAGCCACTCGTACACTTGAGTTTTCCCCACAGTTGCTGTCCTTGTAAACTTTGTTCAACATGACAACAGTTTCTGCGGCATTTTTCCCAACCAGGAAACAAAATTTCACAGCTGCATGCTGTTTTCTGATATCAGCCATCACAAAAAATGAGGCGTGAGCGAAACTGCTTTTACAAAAAAAAAAAATTCACTGTGACCAGAGAGAACCTTCCCAGGCGATGCCATTGGGTGCACTAACTCAGAGCAAGTTGCTGGATGCTCACCCAGTGGGAAAAATGCGACTATAAAGTTCCAGCTAGCAGAGCTTTGTCCATTTTTGGTGGGGTAGTCCCTTGTATATTTCCCCTAGAGTTACCAAGAGGGAAGTTGGCACTGCTGACACCTGGACTGTCCCTGAGACTGGTGGGCTCCTGACCCACAGGACATTAAGCTTTACATGATAAGACTTGCCATTTGAGCTGCTGAACTTGCGGCAGTTTATAATAGTAGCAATAAGAAATCAGTTTATAATAGTAGCAATAAGAAATGAACACAAATGCTGGCCAAAAGGGAACTGTTTCAATAATTGACCATGATTTTCTTGCCCCTCCCTTTTTAAGTGATTGACTTGTGTCTGGGTGATGAGGAAGGTGTGTTTCCTCCAGGTGCCCTTGGCACGTCTTCATTTACTGTTGCCTAGTGCTGCCTTCCTCACCCAGCATGAGCCCTGGGGTGGATGGTGCTCCGAGTGGCCTTGGGAGGAATCACACAGGGCTCCCTGCAGCTTCCTGTTGTCCTTTGTTGCTTCTGGTCTGTCTGGACTGCTTCAGGCTCGCAGTGGACTCTCAACCCCACCAGGTGGTCCACACCCATCCTTCTGAGGCACCTCTGGACTTCTCCAAATGTCCTGTCTTGCTAATGTCTTTTGCCTTCAAGGAACCTCGTGGATCGGCTCTGTTACAAAACTTGACTCCGAGGGGGAAACACTGGAGGTGGTTTCTGGCTTCTTCCATCTGACTATGCTCTCAACTCCCCCGATTCTCTACACCCTGGGCGACACATGGACAGTGGGGGCTGCCACGTGGGAAACTCCAGCCGGGGAAAGCCTGTCAATCCTTTAGGCACGTGGGTCCTTTGTAGGGAGTCTCCCTCCCTTCTTTCTCCCCACCCCACTCAGCAAAAGGCCTCAGAGCTGGTGACTGGCTCTGCTTGTATACGCTTCTCCTCATTAGCCTGTTTTGTAGCTCACGGTCCAGCAGGGGGAGACAAAGGACAAGAAACCACTCCTGCCCACCTATGCTACAACCCACAGCAGGTGTTAGCGAACTGCTGGTGCAGCGCCCCAGGAATCCCTGGGTTTTGTGCAAACTCCCGCGTTTTGGTTCTTAGCAGTCTTTGTGGGGTCCCTAGTGGATGAAGAGGAAACGAACAGGTAATCGGATCACTCATGCTCTTTGTGTGCCCAATCTCACACCCTACCCCAAAGGCTGAATGCCCGCTGTGTTCCAACAACACCCAGGACATCAGGGAGGCCAGCTCTCCTGAGAGCTCTGCCTCGGGCCATCCAAGGACTCGGGCTCTTCTTAGTCACTCAGGCGGGATTTCCTTTTGTTTCTTGCTTCCTCTAGGCTTCAGTTCCCTCTTCTAGGACAGCAGGGATTTGTCATTGGAAACACAGGGGAAAAAAGAACAAGCAAACAATTCATTCCTGATGGAAGAGGGCCGGGGCCTCCTCAAGGTTTGTAATCTGGGAGTTTCTTGAGGGCTCATGGGTGGTCTGTTGGGGATGAACTCAGGCAATCCTTGGATTTCTGTGAGATAAACCACCATGGTGGTCCCGATTGGCACTTTTTTAAAGCCAAACTTGGGATCGGTATTAGCAGGACTACACAGGGCCTTCAAGGTTCCTCAGAAGGGGATGAGCAAGTCTTGGGATAAAGACTTCTGAGGTCAGTCATTGAAGATCCGGCTTTACTCCCGGCTTGGTTCCTTCCATCAGGACCCAAGAGATGGTCATTTTTGGTTTGGTCACTGCAAGCAGAATCGTGAGGCCACCTTAGTCCACTGTGTCTTTCTGAGGCCCAGAGGAAATGGCAGCAGCATGTAGACTGGAAGGCCTGGATGAAAACGGACCTCGTCCCTCCAACAGCAAACACTCCATTAACTGACAGGGCACCCAGCAAGCGGTGTGTTAGGTCTCTATAGCATCAGTGCCTTTTAGCCCACAATCCTCATTATTTCCAGCGGAGGAATTGGGATCTTTGGGCAATCAGCCTGGGTCAGGAAAATAAATGGGGCTAGCCTTATCCAATTCATAATGTTGCTGTGAAAATTCAATAAAACGAACACCATAAAGCACCCGGACTCACAAAAACATCGCCGTAGGGTCGATTTGACCCACAGTGACCCCCTGTGCAGGAGTAGAAAGCCCCATCTTTCTTCTTTGGCACCGCGGGTGGTTTTGAACTGCTGATTTTGCAGTTAGCAGGCCAATGCGTAACCGCTATATCACCAGGGCTCCAGTGGGGCTCCATAAGAGGTTGTTAATAAGTGTTTACTGCCCCTGCTCCTCAGACACACAGCACAGCTTTACCAAGTCAGTCTTATCATTTGGGGTTGACAGCAATTTCAACCCAAAACAGCAGGGTGGAGCCCAGTTGCGTGTTGTCTAAGACCGGCAATCCTTCCTTTCCAGGAAAAGTCAAGAACAGCAGTAGGGTTCAGGAATCCTAACCAGCCCCTAGGCAACAGCTACTCCCCTTCCCCCACCCACGCGGCTGAGCTTTAGCTGTGGGCCGTGGAGGGCCGACAGGAGCCTGCTTTCCCATTCGGTACTGTCTCACGGATCTCCTGTTCTGCACATCCTTTCTCGCTGCGGTTGGGATGTGGTTAACCTAGCGTCATGCTAACCTTTGTGTGGAATAATGTTTAAGGGTATTCCTCTTCAACGTGCTGTTTCCCCTTCAGGGCTGACTGTTGGCTCCCATTGTTGCCTACAGGCCGAGGGAAGCCTCACACGACATGTTCATCTTGCCCACAGGGTCCAGACTTCTTTAATGACAGCACCCCACTGTGTCAAGCAGATTCTATGGAGAGTGAAACTGCCATCTAGTGGTCGATGTAGGCATGGCTTCTTTCTCAGGAGGACGCTTGTTAATGGTTGGGGGAAAAAAAATCAAAATGGTTGCTTTTCTTCTAAACCAACTTAGAAGCAGTAGTTAGAGGGAAGTAAAACTCGGGTGGGCACGTGACAAGTTTGCCCAAATATAGGGAACACTTTTTCCTCTTACTCAACTTAAAGACAAATGGTATGTCCCCCAAGAAAAAAGAATCAAGCCAACCAACCCACTAACCAACCAACCAAGCAACCACTTAAACCACACTCCTTGTCCCCACCCTCTTCCTGGCCCATCTCACCTTGAAAGACTATTTTCATCCACCCAACAAGTATCTATTGGCTCTGGCCAGCACCCCAGGGTTTAACAGGCAGTGTAGACCATGGAGCAGGGCCTCATGCTACCAACGGGAGACCGCCAGTCATGTAACAGAGAATGCAGCTGGCGTTCTGTCTACAGTGCAGGCTAGCTATCTCTGCAGCAGGGCTCTGAACCGGTTCAAAACGGGTCAGTCATTGGTGTTGTAAACAGGGACTGTCCACCTAGCCACCAAATCTGTTGCCCATGGTGTTTTAATCTGGGTAGGAAATAACAAAGGCGCTCTGGCCTCCTACTGGTTAAGCCAGCTTTGGTTGTTAAACAAAAGGTCATCGTTGGTGCAAACCCACCAGGTAGAAAGATGACGCTTTCTGCCCCTGTAGAAAGATGGACAGCCCCAGGAGCCTGGGCCGCTCTCCTCTCCCCTACAGAGTCATTCCCCCGTGTTTTGGGGAGGGCAGAGTGTAATAAACAACAGCTGTGCCTCTCTCAAAGATGGTCCTTCCTCCTGAACATGTCCGGAGCCTGATGCAGGAGGAGACCGGATCTCCCGCAGGACTCCTGAGAGTAATATATCTTCCAACCTGTGGGGTTGGCCGCCAGTTGTGAGCAGCGCGCACAGCCCCACGGGCAACAGAATTGGTTGCTGTGCCACTCACGGTGGGGGGTCCTGGGTCATGAAGCCATTTCTGAGCTGCTCTGAACCGGTGGCAGCCCTGCCCGGCAAAGCAGGTGATGATGTGCAATCCAACATCCAAGTGAGGTCCATTTGTCAGACGGGAGAGAGGACCGGAAGGGCGATCAGGTGCGGGGTCGCAGAGGGGAAGAGCTGGGACATTTCGGGTGGTTGGGAGGCTGTTCAGTGTGGTCTAACACGGTGTGACAATCAGGGGTTATCGATAACCTGTTATAAGATGTCGAGAGACACTCAAGAAGACATAAGCAATTGTTCCAAAGATGAAAATTCAACCCAAATGAGCTTTTGGAATCAAATAAAGGCCAATACAAAAACCTGACAGCTTTAGTCTTCTCTCCTCTCTTTGCCGCTTGCGGAAATTGGCGAGCTGAATCTAGCATTCATTTTAAAATGCAAAGGGCTGAGAAGAAATCTTGATAAAGAAGCATAAAGCTGCGAGTTGTTGACTGCCGAGTGCTGAGACTGGTGGCCGAGTGGTAACAAGTTAGACTGTTAACCACAAGGTCAGCAGTTCAAAACCACCCGCCGCTCTGCGGGACAAAGCCAGGGCTTTCTACGCTCGGAAAGAGTTCCAGTCTCAGAAACCTGTGCACAGGGGCAGTTCTTCCCTCCTCTGTAGGCTCTCTGCGAGCAGAAGTACATTTGCCGCAGGTGCGTTTGGTTTGGCGGAGACTGCTGGAGCCAGCTGCCAGGGCCCCCAGATGCGCAGAGAGCCCCGCAGGAGTAGCAGAGTTGTCTGCACAGATGTCCCGGATGAGCGATTAATCCACGTTTCCCTCTGTCTGCCACTGAAGTCTCCTGGTTGGTGGGTAGGCAGCACCCGTCACCTGATAGTCTGCCCGCCGCAGTTCAAAGTCAGGAGAGGGCTCCTCTCAGGAGGCGGGTAATGTCTTGGAGGAGGCATATACCAGACAGGGAGGGGTGTGGGGTGTGGGGTTCTCCTCCGAGGTGTCAGCGTTTCTTGGTGGACTAGTTCGGTTCAGTTTGTGAAAGTTTGTGCACGACGGACAGCAGAATCGTCGGTGAAGCTCGTTTGTCGTCCGTCAGACTCCCCAGCCATCTGGCTTGTCAGAACCACTGCGCCAGCCTTTGCTCATGCTGCTCCCCATGGGGACCAGCTCCCCCAGCACATCCCTTCCCTGCCCGGCTTTCCGGAAGCCGAGTTGTGAGGGTTGAGAAGAAGGCAGGATTCACAAGCGTCCCCAGTCTGTGGATGAGGAGGATTCTGCGAACAGATCTCTCAATTTTGATTTTGGGGACTTACCAACAATCAAAATCACCTTCTTCTTCTTCTTCTTCTTCTTCTTCTTCTTCTTCTTCTTCTTCTTCTTCTTCTTCTTCTCCTTCTTCTTCTTCTTCTTCTTCTTCTTCTTCTTCTTCTTCTTCTTCTTCTTCTTCTTCTTCTTCTTCTTCTTCTGTATTGGCACTTCATTCACATATACAATTCAATAGTTCAATCATATCAAGAAGAGCTGTACTATCTTTACTACGATCAATTTTAGAACATTTTCTTTCTCCCCATCTTCATTGTTATTTATGCAATTTTATTTCAGTTTTAGCAAAAATAGACACAACAAAACATGCTCTGATTCAACAACTTCTGCATGTATAACTCAGTGCCATGGATGATACTATTTGTGTTGTACAGCCATTATTGATATCCCTCTCCGAATAGATCCACCACCATTAAAATGAACCCCAGGCCCCCTAATCAAAAGCTCTTCTTCCTTCACTGAGTTAGTTTATTGTTCCAACCTGGCTGATAAACACATGTGGGGCTAATTGAAGGGCGGAGGGATAAACGGTTGGGTGAGCCTTGCCTTTCTAGTTCTCGAGTATCGTGCTTTCTGATGGTCGCACCAGGGTGCAAGCTGCCTTAGCCAGTTCCCTGCTTCAGCTTGCAAGGTTGACTTCCTGCAAGACATTCCCAAGGAGAAACCACATGAACCTACCCCGATGCAGCCCTGGGTGCTGGAGCAGCCGTGTGGAGACCCCTGCCAGTGCTGAGATGCTTACACGTTCACTGACTTGGCTTTCCTCCTGCAGTCGGCATCATTGCGTCTGTTTTGTGAGATGGAGGAGGACTTTGTGGATTGTTGTTGGGCATATGGGCTTATGTTCGACTTGTGGGCTTGGGCAGCACTGGGTTGGGATGATTTCTTGATGTGCACTTACCCTTTATAAAAACTCTCTCTTATGCATGAGTTTCTGTGGATTTGTTTCTCTGAAGTACCCAGACTAATACATTCACCCATGGTAACCATAGGCCAAGTTTGGTTTCTTTCTTTCTCCCCCCGCCCCTAGTAGTTTTACTGATACAGTATTCACATGTTATAGTTAAGGCTGGTTCACGAGTTGTGAGATGTTGTGGTGAATTGCAGAATCCTGGGATGTGAAAGAATCTATTAAGGGGAAGAGTCATGGATTGATATCAGGGATAATGGAGTGGGGTAGCATTTTTTAAAATGTCTGACATTTAGGGGATCTTTTATCTCCATGGCGTTGGTGTTAGTTTTGCATGAACCTTTCTAAAGGAAATTATGTTTTCAGCTCTGCTTGGGCACCTGGATACATAGCACTCCCTTGAATGAAGATATTTTTCTTATGGGATTCAGACTTTGTCAACTTCTAAAGATCCTGCCTTTCATCGTTTATATTGAAAAGCTTCATAGGGAGTGTACTGGTGTCGCATTGGTGCTGCAACAAGTCACCATAGAGTTAGTGGTGCGGAGCACCTCACCCTGTTCTCCGTGCAGGGCTGGCTGTCTAAGCCTGCCATCAAGGAGCCGGCAGGCTGCAGTCTCTCAGGAGGCTTGGAGCGGGCGACGGCGGTCGGTCTCCCTTGCTCTTCACAGTTCGCAGGGGTCACTGGACTCCTGTGCTCACAGCCCTGTTCTTGCATCACTGCATCCCCTTGCTTCCATTGTCTGTCCTCGTTCCTGCTGTCCCTCAGGCCTCTTGCCTTTTGGCAATGAGATTACATGGGGCCCACCTATGTGCCCACCTAAAAGATCCCGATGTTTCCATTTCAAGATCCTTAATCGAATCGCCTCAGCAATTTCTCTTTTGAGGGACAAGATCTCCCCAGGTTTCTGGAAGCAGGACGCGGCTCTCTGGGGAGGCCCTTATTCAGCCGGCTGCAGGGAGAAGGCCCTGTAATATGCGAAGTGGGCTATGAACTCATTTGAGAGTGGGCTTACCAGGAGAGTGTGTTAACTACAAGCAAACTTTGCGGTGAAGACCTTCGGCCTTTGTCCTAGTAGAAAGGAGAAGATCGTCAAACACAGGCTGTAATTACTCTTTGTAGGAAGCCTTCACAGGGCAAGACAAAGGCAATCATCTGATGAGCAAAACCATCAGCCCAAGGCCATTACTGAGTCCGTGAAGGAACACAAAAGGGGATGATCAGAAAAGCATGATTTGTGGCCATCAACTCATCACTGTCACCAGGCTACAGAAGTGGGGAACAGACCACATTTGGGATGTGTATGTAATTCTGGTTCTGGGGTTTCAATCCCTTGATGACATGGTGGTGAAGGTTTGACTCACGACTATGTGGCCCTGAATCCTAGTCACTAGGACCCCAACTTTTAACTGAAATGAGATTACATGTAGCTCTTTTTGGTCAATTATCCCAGACATGCCAGGAAAGTTCTGGTCCTGTCTGTGAACCTGGGGGTAAGTGTGCCTCTCTCTGGGCTGGCCCAGGAGTTGGAGTCTACTTTCCAACACGCTCTGCCTGAGCACACAAAGCTGAGTCACTGCTGGCTAATTGTCAGGAAGAACTCAAATGGGATCCAAATTAATGTCAAGACTCAAAATTTGCAGCCTCCCACCAATCAAGTGGACTACAGTTTCCTCTTGAATCCACCTCGGATGATCTAGTGCGGAAACTGTGAGTGTCGCAGGCAGTGTAGGACCGACCACACAAGGATCTAATGGAATCTGTTTTCTTGTTTTGATACCATGCATCTGTGGTCATCTCTGGGATCTGATGACAAGTTTAGACTGCAATCAGAATCACCCCTGGAGATGCTGCAATAGAGCTGGAGAAGGGCTGGGGATCATTTCCCAGAAAGCTCTCTGCCATCCTAGGGACAGCCGATTTCAAAACCACCATTGTGGTGTGATTGGCTGGTACTAGATGTTAGAAGTTAGTGATACCGGATTCACATGCTCACAAGATCTCAGCGTCAGTGATGCCTGCCTTCATGTTAATGAGTTACTGGGGATGTGAGTTAGGCATTGGGCTGGGAACTTCAAGGCCACAAATTCAAACCCCTCCGCTGCCCCCAGGGAGAAAGATAAGGTGCTCTGTTCCCCTAAAGAAGTGTTTTTGTTTAGTTTGTCTAGAATGTCCTACTAGGACAACTTTCTACTAAAAGTTGTAGAGATTTTCGCATTTTCAGTATACATAGGTTTATATATATACTGGTGGAAATGAAGACAATATAAATCAGTGACCAGGGGGTCATTGGAAATAGCACACCTACCCTTACATCCTTAGGAATAGATCATTGCCATCCTTGATGACTTAGTGTAGTTTAAGGGCCTGAAGATTACGGATGTGTTCACTTTTAAGTCTTTTAGTGCAACACCCAGACGATACCAGTAGATGGCGCTGTGGATTAACTTTTCTCCCACTTTCAGCCAGGCAACTAACTCTGAGAACCCAGGTGAAATCCATGGGCTACATCTTCCCTCTTTCTGTGGTCAAAACAAGTAAATTGGGCTGACTAAATACAAAGTTACCCAAAAAAAGAAAGACGCTTTAGCCTGGGATGAAAACTGGTGATTTACTGCATCATCCCTAAACCATTGAGTGCAGTTGGATTGAGGATAGCTCTCAGATAGCCAAGGTCACAGCAACCATCTGAGGCAAGATCAGTCCGATTAAAGAAGCGCACGCGTGTGTTCCAGGGACCAAAGGAGTGTGCGGTGGCCCAGCAAATGGTCAGTCATGAGTAACGTGCAAAATACATTCTGGGACAGCAAAGGCCTCCATGACGTCACCTTTAACCAAAGCCAGCCGGCCGTGTCTATGAGGACCACGACCTTTCTCAGAATAAAGTTATCTGCACCCTCGATGCCTGACTCAATGTTTCGTGCTCGTGGCTCTGTACACGGCTCCGCGCCTCTCCTCAGTTTATGACCCTCATCGAGAATGAGTCTGAAGACAAGGCAAGATAACTTTGCGCTGGATGGAAGGAAGGAAAACTCAAAGATTCAGTGGATGATTCTCCCATTGGGGGGCCCCACCAGCTGTGAAATCTATGCCAGATTTTTGTCATTCTGGCATGTCTTCTACCGGGCCTGCCTATTAGCCGCTGAGATCCAGATGTGCGTTTGTGATTTGTAGTTGTTTATTTGGGAAGCAGAATTTTAAATGGAAGAGGAAAGGGTTTTTTTTTTTTACGTAAAGAAGAAATATTTATGTTCTAAATGGCTAACAAAGTGCCTTCCTGAGGTGAGTTTCTGCTGCTGGCTGGTTACCTGTCTGGCACATCCTAATAGCTCATATTCATTGGCCAAGAGACCGCCTCATAATTAAGCACATACTATCACTTTTCTAAAATCATCTTGTGAAGTAGATTTTGTTATTATGTACATTTCAAGGACGGGGAAACAGACTCACAGGGTGAAATCACTGCCTTGATATGTCGTGCTTAGTAAATGGCAGAGTTGCAATTTGAACCAATGGCTCATTAATTCCAGAACAATGCTCATGAAAACTATTTCAATCCTGTGTGGCCTAGAGCTCATCAGAGGCATCCTGATTTGAATGGCTCCATTTTTCCTCCCTCAAGAGAAATTGCGTAGAATATTTCAAATGAGAAGTCAATCCTGATTTCTATGCCTTCTAGAGTGTCTTCCGGAACCTGCTGCCACCGAGTCAACTGCAAAGCATCCTAGGGATGGGCTCCTGAGGCTATCGGCCTTGACCGGAGCAGGTTGCCTCATCTGTTTCCTGCACTGTGACTGGTGGGTGGAACCTCGCACCTGTGGCTAGCAGTCCAACACGTACCTGGCAATGCCACCAGGGCTCCTTGTTCGTCTGCAGGTTGCAGGTACGTAGTGGGGGTGAGACTCTGTGCTGCTTTGGTTTGTTTTATGTCTTGTATGTAGATGTGTTCAGCATCATTCTCTGGGATGTGAGGTTACTCGTTCTCTGCAGTTTTCAGTTTGGAACTGTGTTAAAAATTCTAGACACTAAGGAAAAATTCCCCTTCAGTGTTCTGTTTCAGCTGAAGACTCCGTTCATCTTGGTGCTCAGAACAATGGGGGTTCTGTCATTAAGAGGAATTACTCTCCTTAGAAGTACTGCAGGGCCCTGCCTATTATTATTTGAGCATATGAGTTGGTATTTCAAAGTACACACGTCCTCCTCCCTCTAAGTAGTTTATTCAAATATCTCTTACAACACAGACACTGTTCTTGCAAGGGAGAATTCTTCCATATTAATTGCCAAGAATATTTGCCCAGTATGCATGTAAACCTTAAAGCAAAACAGATCAAATAGGAATGGATTTTAAATGCTTAACCTGGGCAGGTGCTTGTAAAGACTGCAAAGCCCTGTCCTGAGTTTCGTTTGGAGGTTGGCTGTTATTTCCTTGTGAGATACTCCCTCTCCAGCAGTGTCTATTTTTGGAGGAGAAAATATATCATCATGGTACCAGGATTTGGATAAAGAGGGTATCATGGTAGGCAAGCAGGTTAGGGAAGGATTCATAGAAGTTGGACTTGAGTTGGATTTTTTTTCTTAAATAAATAATTTTATTGGGGACTCTTACAGCTCTGTTTTTTTAAAAAGATTTTTTAAAGACATAATTTTCTTATAGCGCTTATAACAATCCATACTTCAATTGTATCAAACACATTTGTACATATGTTGCCATTGTCGGTGTCAAAGCATTGTCTTTCTACTTGAACCCTTGGTATCAGCTCCTCTTTCCCCCTCCCTTTCCCACCCCCCTTGTGAACCTTTGATAAATTGCATATATTTTTTATTTTCAAATCTTGCACCCTCCACTGTCCCCCTTCACCCACGTTTCTGCTGTTTGTCCTCCTGGGGGGTGGGGGTTTTATATGTTGATCATTGCGATTGGTTCCGTCTTTCTTCCCCCTTGAGTCAGACTTTGAAGGAAGTATAGCATTTGGATAGATAAGAAAGTGGGTCCTTTGGGGAAGAAAAGCACAATTAAATGCTGGAGTTAGGCCGATTGGGCATGGAATTAGAAACCTGACTGGAATAGAAGATAACTTGCTTATAAACTTGCTTATAGTGGGGTCGGGACCTGGATGAGGAATATGAAATGCATGGAGATTTTGAAAAGGCTGCCTGGTTGTGCTGTGGGTTAGACATTGGCCTGCTAATGGCAAGGTCAGTTGTTCAAACCCACATGCCACTTACTGGGAGAAAGATGATGCTGAATGCTCTCATAAAGATTTACAGCTTCAGAAACCCTGGATAGAATCACTATGAGTTGCAATCAACTTGATGGGAGAGGGCTTGGTTCTGGACCTCTTTGGAAACCATCTATTCTAAGCCTCACATTTAACAGAGGAGATAATAGAGATTCAAAATGGTGAGGCCCCTTCTCAGGTGGCACAGGGGATTTTACTGGTGACAGAGGAGTCATTCAGGGCTTGCTCCTTTGCGTGTTCCTGCCTCTGTGCGTGGCCTGAGCACACACGCGAAACCACCATAGGCTAAGAAGGAAAGACATGAAGTCAAAGGGCAGCCTTCAGAGACAGCAACAATTTGCCAGGTGTGCTCAAAAGTAGAACATAGGAAACCAGAAGGAGGGCTGGAATTGTAATGAAAGCTTGTGGCACTGGCGGTTGGCACGGGGGCAAAGGGCATAATCAGACAACATTCAAAGCGATTTTGACTGGTGATGGAGAATTGCGCAGGACCCAATATGGGGATCAGAAACTAGGAACCTAAACTAAGATCAGATTTCAAATTTTGGGTTCTTGTGCAACAGTGTCCATTGGGGAAGTTGGTTTGAGGTGCAGGAGGAGATTCTGAGTCTAGATGTTTGGTGAACACTGGTAATCGTTAAGTGGGAATATTCATTCATTCGGTGAATATTCATTAGATTAAGTACCATACGCTCTATCACTTGTCTTTCAGTGTGGTGACTTGCATGTTGCTAGCAACTATGCCGGATGGTGTCTCAAACACCAGCAGGGGTACCCATCGTGGACACGCTCTAGTGGCGCTTCCAGACGAGGAAGGAGACCCTGGTGATAAACTCTTGAAAGGACAGGCTATTGTAAACAACAGAATATTGTCTGACATAGAAGCAGAAGAAGATGGATGGAATACATGGAGGACCTGTACCCAAAAGAATCTGTCCAAGTTCAATCGTTTCAGGAAGTAGCATGTGATCCAGAACCAAAATATTGAAGGACAAAACCCTGAACTGAAGGAGTTAGTGTGAAAAGCAGTCCTTTGGATAGACTCCTAAAGGTAATGCTTCAACAAGCTGCAGCACTCACAAAAAATTGGAAGGCAGCTTCATGGAAAAATGATTCAAAGAAATCCATATTCATACCTTAGTCTGGGTTGACTAGAGAAACAAATCCGAAGACACTCATATGTGTGTAAGAGAGACCTTTATATCAAAGAACAATTGTACATTAAGAAAACATCCCAGCCCCATCCAGACCAAGTCCATAAGCTGATGTTACCCCATGTGTAACTAGTCCATAAATTCCTCTTTCGACTCCCATAGCCATGAAAGGCTACTGGATGCAGACAGATCACAGGCCAATTGGTGGAAAGTCTTGTGGAGCTAGTGGTGGAGGCATCTCAGCACTGGCAGGGTCTCCAGGTGGCTCCTCCAGTTCCAGGGCTCTGGCTGCATCAGTGTAGCTCCATGTGGCATCTCAGCAGGAAGATGACGCAGAGTGTCTCCCGCCTCCAGGGAGGAAGACAGGAATTCCCAGACTCCTCAAGAGAAGACCATGCCCACATGGAGGCCTCTTTGGCCATGGCCTAATTGACAGGCTAGATTCCACCCTTTTCCAAGTTGACAGGCGATTATGTAACCACCCTATTACCCATTGCAAAAAAAAAAAAGTGGCCCAACAGAATTCAGGACTTAATCAGCAATGTCATAAATCTCACATACGAGTAACATTTTGCTGAAGACAGTTTAAAAGGTTTGCAGCAGTATTAGAGGGTTTCAAAATGTTCCTGACAAGTTTTAATTATATTTTAGCTCATTTTTTTCTCAAAAGGGTGGAATGAGGAGTGTCATATTAATCTTGGCTGCTAGCAGAGAATACCAGAAAAGGTTTACCTGTCTTTTATTGCCTATGGAAAGGCATTGGGCTGTGTGAATCATAGCAACTTACGGGTAACATTGTGAAGAATGGGAATTCCAGGACACTTCATTGTACTCATGTGAAACCTCTACATAGCCCAAAAGATAGACATTCAAACAGAACAAGAGAATACTGCACGATTTAAAGTCAAGAAAGGTGTGCGTCATGGCTGTATTTTTTCCCACACCTAGTCAGTCTATGTTGAATAAATAATCCAAGACGTTGGACTACATGAAGAAGAACTCAGCATCAGGTTTGGAGGGACACTAATTAACCCCCCAACCGACGCTATGCAGACGACCCAACCTTAGTTACTAGAAGTGAATAGAACTTGCAACGCTTGCTGATGAAAACCAGGGACTGCAGCCTTCAGCACAAATTAGACCTCGACAAAAAGAAACCAGAAATTCTCAACCCAGAATTCTCAAATATCAATAAGCAACATCTTGATAAATGAAATAAAGATTGATATTGTCAAGGATTTGATTTTACTTGGATCCATAATCACTGCCCATGGAAGCAACAGTAAGGACATCCAATTGCATTTGGTATTGGGCAGATTGGCTGTAAAAGATCTCTTTGAAATGTTGAAAATCAAAGATGTCATTGAAGGACAAGGTGTGTTTAACCCCAGCCATGCTATTTTTAACCACCGTATATGCATTTGAAAACTGAACAATGAATAAGGAAGACTTGAGAAGAATGGACATCTTAGAATAATTGTGTTGGTAAAGAATACCAACTATACCATGGGCTTCCAGGAGAATGAACCCAGCTGTGTCCGAAGTGCCGCCATGATGCTCTTTGGATGTGAGGCTGGTGAGACTTTGTCCCATGCACTTTGGACATGTTCTGAAGAGAGACCAGTCCCTGGAAAAGACATGTGCTCGTTAGGGTCAAGGGCCAAGTTACAAAGAGGAAGACTCTCAACAAGATGGATGGACACAGTGGCTGCAGCCCAATGAGCTCAGGCACAGGACCACTGGGGAAGATGGCGCAAGAGTGGGCAGGGCTTTCTTCTGTGGTACATCGGGTCCACATGAGCAGGAAAGGACTCTGTGTCACCTACCACTGACAGCGACGCTCTGTGGTCCTGGGGAGGGAGGCACTGATACTACGAGGCTGGTGTGCCTGAACTGCAGCTTTTGTTCTGGTGTTTCCAGGTGGAAAACGTGGCTTTCGGTGCCAGGCCCATCTTAGAATTTTGGCTCCTGGAGCATTTGGTAGGTGTAGTGTCTAGGGAGGGACCGCTAGCAGGTTCTACATGCAGTTAATGGCCGAGGGCTGAAAACAGACAGCGCCTGGGCAGCCCTTTGTTTGTTCTGTCATTTATAATGGGTTGGAGTTGTTGGGCGCCATCAAGTGGACCCCAACACCTAGCAGCCCCAGACGACAGAGTACAACTGCCCCAATGGGGCTTCTAGGCTGTCATTCTTCTGGAAGTAGATTGGCAGGTCTTTGTCTTGTGGGTCAGCAGCAGTGTTGGGTCACTTGGGCTCTATGGTAACAGGTTATGAAGTTTAAATAAATTGCCTTTGGGTTTTAAAGCCATTTCCCCTCTGTCTTCATTTTTATTATTTAAACAACTATTTGAACTTGTCACCACTAGAGAATTCTGGTGAATAGAGTGAATGATTTAATTGGCTGCCAATAGGGCACATGTAACCATGGACCCAAGAGGAAAAGTAAGAGTTTTTAATTATATTTAAAAAATTCTCTTGGGCCACCTAGCAGGCACCAATGCCTTTTGTTGGTTTATTTTTTCAGACTCTTATTAAGATTGGCCCTCGCTCCACCCGGGACAGTTAAGGACCAAACCCTTTATCTTTCTTTTTTTTCAATCGCCTTAGTTTTAAAAGAAGCTTAAGCTCAGACTGACTTTTGTGTAGAATAGGAAATTCAGACCCAGTGGAACCCTAAGTGATTTAAGAGGCTACAAAGGGCAGGCTTGGGAGAACCTTCCAATCTCCCTATTAAGTAGCGACAGGAGTAGTTGAGATAAGGGAAGACCTGGAGTGGGGCTAAGGAAAGCTTTACTGAGTTGTGCTACATGGTAGCATTCGCATAGACTTGCATTTCCAAAGGCTTGTTTCACATCATAATGCTTTATTTTATTAGATTGAGAACTTAGAACTTACAGCAGCAATTACAATGCTGATCTTACAGGTTCGTACTTAAACATGAATCAAAAACACCCTAGAGAAATGGTCTTAATGACCAAAGTTCTTAATACTCCCCCCCCCCATAAATGACTGGAAAATAGCATGGGGTGTGTATTGAGAGAACCATTAGAAGTCAACTCTTTCAAAGACCAGGATGATTCGTGGCCTGAAGCAATTTGGAATTCACTAAGGGCAGGAAGGATCCATCTCTCCCCCACCCCCGTCCCCTTATTTGCCCTGCCACCATCTCTTTCCTCCGTGATTTTACCTTTCCCTTCTCATCTGTCGGCATGCTAGGCACACTGCTACCCCCTGCTCTCTCTTTACCTATATCTCCTCTCTATTTTTCTTTTCCTGAACACAGACTGTCTCAGAATTTTGCTTATATTCTCGTTGACCCATTATGCCCATATTTTAGAATTTAACAGGCAGGTGAGAGTACTTCCTTTTGTTTATTGTGCCTTTTGGGAGTTGGGAGAGGGATCTAACTGTGACTCCTGTGTCGAGATGCAGTTCTACTTGTGCCTGGAAGCACCCCTCTTGTGCCTGGAAGGTCCCCTCTGGGGACTGCAATTCTTAAGTCACACGCAGCAGCGAGTCTGTATCTTTTATGGGGTGCACTGAAGATTCTTTTGAAGACTTGGTAGTCTCAGTACCAAAGTGTATGAATGGCCACAATGGAATACTACACACCCCTAAAAAGGGCGATGGAACCTTGAAACATCTTATGACATGGAGGGACCTGGAAACCATTATGCGGAGTGAAGTGAGTCAATCACAAAAGTACAAATATTGTATGAGCCCACCACTCTTAGGACAAACACCAAAATGAAGGCAGCAGCTTCCGCCCCTAGGCCATGCACTCCACCAATCTACCAAGCAACACAGTAGAGAGCCTGCCTAGTGCCCATGAAGCAGACATCACTTTCTCTATAGGAACAGCTTAAAAACCTTGCTTCAGCTTTTCAAGATCAGGTAAGAGGGAGATTACCATGCAGTTGCTCCCAAACAAGTTGTGCTAAGGTCACTCTAACTCAACAGACTCCTGCCACAGTGATCAGTGAACTTTATTGGAAATTTAAGTCAAGATGTGGGGAGGGGAGCATGCATGTCTCAGAGAAAGTAAGCTAATTTCTTTTGGGAGGAGAATTAGGAGGGCCACCTCCCATTGGGGGAAACACACACACACACACACACACACACACACCACCCCCACCCCCACCCCCCTATCGACACTTATATAGAACCCCAGGGGAGAATATGCCTAAATTGACCATTTGACCTCGATTCTATGCAGCCCTTGGTGACCCATGCCATGTGATATAGACTACTGGGACTTGAGACCCTGTTTTCTAGTGGCCCACAACATCCTTCATCGGCCACACCAGAAGGACTTGAGGCAAAGCCCCACTAAGGGAACTGGGCTCTCCCTCAGATTGACCTGGAGCCCTTGGACTTACCATGAAAACTTCTCAGTGTGAGAAGAGACAGATGGGTGATATAGCAAGGATATGGCATTGGTGGTCATCAGACTTTGGCTCAGATGGATCACTTGCTTTGAGGATGCTCAATGCATGGTGGTCCGGGACTACCATGTATTTCCTATTTTAATGCTCTCCTTGATTTATAAGGACATGTATTAATCTGCTATACATGGTTCTGTCAATGCCAATGACTATTATTGAAATGTTGCCTTATTTCCATACCCCATTGTTTGTGTAAATAGTTGTCCAGAGTTCAATCTGTACAAATGAATAATTCATGGTAAGTCTTCATTTATATAATCTCCTTTTCTCAATTGCGTTTTTAACTCTATACCATTGGCTAAATTAATGACACTACCAATAGACCTATCTTATGCCTCAGGGAAATGATTGATATTGTTCTCTAACATAAAATGACAATGATGTCTCTAAGGTGAACCATATATATACACGCTGTATGTACTGGTGTATAAGCCAAGTTTTTAAGCACAAAAATGTCCTGAAAAACTGGGATTCTGCTTATACACTGGTCAGTGGTACCCCAGCGAGGTGTAACATCTTGTTGCCTGCTTCCCCCACCCCCCTCACCACCACCTCCAGGTAACGGGATGAGCTCCCGTTATCTCGCGGGTGATTGCCATTCTCCACTGTTCATTCAAAGCCCTGATGACACTGCAGGGCTTTGAATATTTGTTTACTCACATCTAACCAATCAGAGACGTCCTATGCCATTTATCTTTGAATAAGCCTTTTAAAGACCGTGTGCGAAGGATGTGGCATGAATGGACGTCATCTGGTCAAGCCTGACTAACAAAAGCCCGACTAACAATCTCATGAAGCCTGACATAGAGTTAATAGCAAAGTGGGTTCGAGATGCATGGGAAGACATTCCAGAAGACATGGTGGGACGAGCCTTCCAGAAATGTAGTATTAGTAATGCTATGGATGGCAGTGAAGACTGCACTTTGTATGAAAATGACAGCAGTGATGGTGATGACGGCGATCTCAGTGAGGACAGCGTCTATGATGACCTCGCACCAGCTGAAGCTCTGCATTGGGATATGGATGATGATGTTGAATCCAGTTTTTTTTAAACATTTTATTAGGGGCTCATACAACTCTTATCACAATCCACACATACATCAATTGTATAAAGCACATCTGTACATTCTTTGCCCTAATAATTTTCTTTTTTTTACATTTTATTAGGGGCTCATATAACTCTTATCACAATCCACACATATACATACATCAATTGTATAAAGCACATGCATACATTCTTTGCCCTAATAACTCTCAAAGCATTTGCTCTCCACTTAAGCCCTTTGCATCAGGTCCTCTTTTTTCCCCCCTCCCTCCCCGCTCCCCCCTCCCTCATGAGCCCTTGATAATCCACAGATTGTTATTTTGTCATATCTTGCCCTATCCGGAGTCTCCCTTCACCCCTTCTCTGCCGTCCATCTCCCAGGGAGGAGGTCACAAGTGGATCCTTGTAATCAGTTCCCCCTTTTCAACCCTCTCACCCTCCACTCTCCCAGCGTTGCCCCTCACACCCTTGGTCCTGAAGGTATTGTCCACCCTGGATTCCCTGTGCCTCCAGCTCCCATATGCACCAGTGTACAACCTCTGCCCTATCCAGTCCTACAAGGTAGAATTCGGATCATGGTAATTGTGGGGAGGAAGCATCCAGGATCTGGGGGAAAGCTGTGTTCTTCATCGGTACTACTTCGCACCCTGGCTGATCCATCTCCTCTCTTAAACCCCTCTATGAGGGGATCTCCAGTGGTCGACACTTGGTCCTCAGGTCTCCACACTGCACTTCCCCCTTCATTCACTATTGTATATATATATATATATATATATATATATATATATATATATATATATATAGTGTGTATATATATATATACATACAATGGCCGCTTGTTCACCTTCAAGCCTTTAAGACCCCAGACACTATCTCTTTTGATAGCGGGGCACCATCAGCTTTCTTCGCCACATTTGCTTATGCACCCATTTGTCTTCGGCGATCATATCATGGAGGTGTACAGCCAATGATATTTTTTGTTCTTTGATGCCTGATAACTGATCCCTTCGGGACCACGCGATCACACAGGTTGGTGTGTTCTTCCATGTGGGCTTTGTTGCTTCTGAGCTAGATGGCCGCTTGTTTATCTTCAAGCCTTTAAGACCCCAGTCACTATCTCTTTTGACAGCCGGGCACCATCAGCTTTCTTCAACCCATTTACTTGTTCACCCACTTTGGCTTCAGCAGTTGTGTCGGGAGAGTGAGCATTGTAGAGTGCCAATTTAATAACAGAAAGTATTCATGCATTGAGGGAGTGCTTGAGTAGAGGCCCAAGGTCCTTCTGCCACCTTAATACTAAACTTATAAATATAGACACATAGATATATTTCCCCATCCTCGTATATATATTTGCATGTACATGTCTTTGTCTAGACCTCCATAAATGCCCCATTGACTCCCAGCTCCTTCCTCCATCTCCCTTGACTTTCCTCCTGCCCCACTACCATGCTCCGACCCCACCTGGGCTATAGCTATACCTCTTCTCTATGCAACCTTACCCTTGATCATTCCCCACCAGGCCTGTCACTCCCCCCCACACTACCATTTTGGGTCCCATGTTGTTCCCTTGTCCCTGTGTTTGTTGACACCACTTCCTTACCCCCTTACCCTCCCCCCACCCCAAGTCCCCCAGGAACTGTCGGTCCAGTTGTTTTTCCTCCAGATAGTTCATCCAGCCTGTCCTATTCAGAGAGACCTGTGGAGACACTAACATGCACGAAAACAAGACAGAGGAAAACAAAGCAACAGTATACAACCAGACAACAAAACAACAAAAAGAAACCACTGACAAAGTACAAAACAAAACACTTCACAAAAGAAAAACTTGTAGTTAGTTCAAGGATCGTTTGCTGGTTCTTAGGAGAATTTTCCAGTCCAGTCTGTTGGGGCACCATGCCCTGGCCCCAAAGTCCACTTTCAGCATTCCCTGGGGACCTTGCCACTCCATGATGAATCCAGTTTTGAAGGATTTTAACTCTACATTTTAGCTTGGTTGCTGATTGAGCTCACGGAATAGTACTCTTAAGGTATCATTGTTGATACCTTATTGGTTTTGTTGAACCTCTTTTCCACTTACTGTGCTGATTTACTAATGTTAAATGACTTGTCCTTTTATTTATGTTTTTATTTAAAATAGATATTTAAATACATTACTCCACTGATGTCTCAATTTTTAGTAATTTTATTTTCATTTGTTTTGATTATTGAAACTCACCAATAGCTTCTGCATTTTCCACCCTGGGCTTATACTCGAGTCAATCAGTTTTTCTGGTTCCCCAGGTATAATTCAGTACCTTGGCTTATAATCGGGTCATCTTACATTCGAGTATATATGGTATATATGCCTGTATCTTGGGCTTTCACTTAATTTTAGCCCCCAGCTAAGAATAATTATTTCTTATGCCCTTGCTTGATTCTTGCCCTCCTGAAGAGATCACTGACGTTATGGGTGCCATATCAAAGTGTAATAAAGGAAATAGATGGTGCCTGGTTATCAGAAGGACTAAGATCTGGGGTCATGAAGGCTTGTTTTCAAGCAAGCAGCCATCTGAATGAAGCATCAACTAAGTGGATATGGAAGAAGCATACTAGCCTGTGTCGACCTAGGATTAGAAATAATATCATGCAAATCCAAAGGAGGGAATGGCATCAGAGTGTAAATTGTGAGCACCCAGTTTTCAGAAGGCTATGGATGACAGTGGACGCCCAAAATCCATGTGCAGGGTCCACAGAGATGTTAAGCCGCTGGTAAATCCCCTCTGACCCTAGTGGAGGGACGTGAATACACTTGTTACTAGAGATAGTATTGTAGAGACACTTAGAGAAGATATACTTAGGTTAAAACATAACGTCTTATTTGATCCTCCTTCTGACCCATTTAAAAGTTGTTTCAGTAAAAAAGAATTTTTAAAAATGAAGGGAAATACATGTGGGTTTAGCCTCCAGTGAGTTCCCTCTGAACAGAGACCATGGATGTGCATTGGAAAGTGCATTATGGCAGATGTAGTTTGGTCAAAATTGAACACCTTAGCGTTTCATTTTCCTTTTGACTCATTTTAAAGTTGTTCCAGTTTTTAGTATTTTCTGCTTTCTTTTCTATTGAGGGTTTTCTCTATTTTCTTGTTGTTGTTAGCATTTTGGTTTCTTTGTTTCTGTATGTTTTTTTCAGTATATGAAATCCAGAATGGGTGAATCTGTGGAGACAGTAGTGGGACTAATGGTTTCTTGGGGGTATGGCAGGGGCAGTTGGGGGGTAATACGGAGCTAATAACAAGGAGTTCAAGAAGGAAAAAATGTTCTAAAATTGATTTTGCTAATGATTGTACAGTTCTTCTAGATATGATTGAACCATCGAATAATGATATATAGATTATGTCCCAATAAAACTGTTTGACAAACAAAATAAACTAAATGTATGAATGGTTCTTCTTGAAAAATATAATCATTATAAGCGTATTCGTTTCCTAGTGCTGCCATACACAGTAAGTACCACAACCTGGGAGGCGCCTAAGATCGGAAGTTTATAATCTAGCAGCTCTGAAGGCTGGGAGTCTGAAACCGGAGTATCGGCAGAGGTGGTATCTTCTGAGTGCTCTCAGGGAGAATCTGTGTGATGCCTTTTGCCTTCCTTTTGGTGGCTCCCAGCAAGCCTTGGTGCTTTTGGCTCACAAGCCCTGTGGCGTTTTTTAAATCCATTCAGTGGTTCTCAACATTCCTAATGCTGCGACCCTTTCATATAGTTCCTCATGTGGTGGTGAACCCCAACCATAAAAATATTTTCGTTGCTACTTCATAACTGTAATTTTACTACTGATGTATTTTCATTGTTACAAATTGAACATAATTAAAGCATAGTGATTCATCACAAAATATGTAATTATATATTGTGAAATATTTACCATATTTCTAATTACAAATAAATGAAATTTTTTTCTGGAAGCATGGTGTTGCTTGGTTAACAGTCTTCACGCAGGGTACTAGTATGTGGGCATATCTACATGTGGTGGACCCACCTGGAGACAGATAGAGGATTGGTGTCTCAATTCCTAAGACCATCGGAAATATGTGTTTTCCGATGGTCTTAGGTGACCCCTGTGAAAGGGTCGTTCGATCCCCAAAGGGGTCACGACCCACACGGTGAGAACCACTGGTCCATACTGTGAAATGGCTCTTTTTTCCTCTACATAGTTTTGTGTCTCTTCTACTCTTTTACTGGATACCACTTATGCTGGTTGAGGATCTATTAGACTAAGCACGGCTTTAAATTAAACTGATGAAATCCTATTATCATACAAGGTCACAGTGTTAGGCAGGGTTCAGTAGAGAAACAAAACCAGGACACTTAGGAATATATATATATATATATATATATATATACAGCATAAAGGAATATAACAGCTAATTAGTCCACACAGAAGCACAGAGGGCTCAGTTCAACTCATTTCAATGGAACAGGTAATATACTAGAAGACCTTCAACTCATGAGGGCTGCCGGGGATTCAAGGTCGAGGAGACAGCAGACAGCTGAGTCTTACCTTGGGCAATGCAGGCAGGGTCTTCCCCCAGGCAGCAAACAGCAGGGAGATTCACCAACAGTCAGCAGCTCAGGAGCTTAGTGAAGCAGGCCCAGAAGGGATATTGAACTCAAGCAATGCAAGATGACAGGATCCACCAGCCTCAAGCGGAAACCGTGTACATAGCAGCAGTGTGGCGAAGCATGTTTCCAAGGAACTTCAAGCTCTAGAGACACGATCCATGGGTTGGCTTGTGCCACTGGTAGTGCAGCTCATAAGTTGAGGCAGAGAACTAGCTAAAGAAACCACAAGCTGGTCCGAATACCAGAGAGCAAGATAGAGAGGAGTGGGTATTGCTGAGCCATTTATCTCTTTGCCCTCCAATAAAACTTGGTCCTGATTAATCCTACATGTTCTTATTGGCCAGGTTAGCACAATAAACCTACCTACCATAGTCACATTCAGGCTAGGACTTCAACATACCTTTTACAGGGATACAATTCAATTTATAACAATAAATTATCCCTATCAATCATCCACCCTCAGTCTGTTGTATTTCAGCGTCTTCTGGAGTAGGGGATAAAGTCATGAAGTTGCATCTGTGAATTTTGAAATGTATGTAACTCACAGCTTACCAAGGTACTTATAAGACAGTGTGTTCACATGCCCCAAACACACTGCCATCGAGTTAATGTTGACTCACAGTGACCCCTGTGGGTTCCCAAGACCGTACCTGCTCCCAGGAGTAAAAAGCCCAGTCTTCAGAGCATCTGGTGGTTTCAAACTGATGACCATGAGGATTGCAGCCCAACACCTAACCACTACCCCATCAGGGTTCCTAGTGTGTCCACATATGCATGTATGGATAACTTTTGGGTAATGAGGAGTGGAGGAATGCTTATGGAGCCATTGGGTAAAACCAAATTTTATTTGACCCTCATAAATATTAAAGTTATGTTGAGTGATTCAGAATTAAAAGGAATTTCTCTCATACCATATTTAAGTCATTATGCACTGGCTGAACAAGATTCATAATTAAATACACAGCTCTAACTCCTCATACACACTGTTACTTGGAGAACTGAGGCGTTCTGGCTCTGCTGTTAACAGGCAGTACATGCTGCTGCTCTTTCTGCCTGACTTTGTTTCTGTCTTCTTGATGTCCACTCCCCTTGCTTCCCTCTTAGTCCCTCACCAGAACCCAGCTTTCCTTTCTAAGCCCCCCCCCACCCCGCACCCCCAGCCCGGCTGCGGAACAAAATGTCTCTCTTCCTAGAGCATGGCTTCACGCCAGAAATAATGGAAATGGTGGAAATGTTTCTTGTGGCTAGAAGTGAAGGCAGCAGTGAGGGAAGGATATCCCACACTCTCTTCTCCAGACTCCCTCCCCAGGTAACTTCCAGGCGGGGGGGGAGGGGGTGAGGGAGGAGGGGAACTCGCGATCTGAGGTGAGATGGAGCTCTGAGAAGAGATTCTTGTTGGCTTCTGCTGCCTGCTGTCTAAGACAGCAACTAAAAAGGCTCTTGGGAGGCCTTGGAAGGCTGTGGGGGCACGAAGCAACACACAGTTCTCCCTCAGAGAGATCTGCCAGACCTCAAAGAAAGGCTGCAGGATTGTGTGAGCTATGCCCGCACCCCCGACCTCCATCTCCCCAACTTTTCCTACCCCGCTGGGACTCTCAGCCCACACAGGTGTCCACCAGAGTAAATACCTCAGCACCCTCTGGGCCAATCTGGCCCTGTTAAAACTGTGTCCCTACGTGTTTGTGTTAGTGCATTAGAGAATTTCCAGGACTCCTGAAATGCTTGTGGGTAACCGGGAATTTCCTGAGAGCCCTGGCTGCTGAGATCACTAACCGCCTTCAGGGATCCTAGCCTTCCCCGAGCCACAAAGACGCTTGTGTAAAAGTGGGTCTCAGGAAACTCCTTGAAGCTCTTGGGCATAAACTCTTTATAAAGGTACGAATATACAAACGCTACACGTTCTAGGATATGGCAGAAACACTGAAATCTCCACCAGGGCAGAGCTCTGTATGTAGTTATCACTTGTCCCTAGCTTGCTCTCAGCCAGTGTCAGTGTTTACTATTTGTTCAAGCAGGCCCACGTGACTTGTAAGAGCAACTACTGTTTTCTTAGTTATCATTTAGGTTGATAGACAAAGGTCTTAGGAGGCTCATTAAAAATTTCAAGGTTTTAAGAGTAAAGGGCTCAACAAAATAGTTTGAAAGGGTGATATTTGGGATAGACTTAAATTCTACCAAAGAACATCTCGGAAATGACCACCTTTCTTCTTCTTTTGGGCTGGAAAATCCCTCAGCTCAGTCTCAGTTCAAGTTCATGCATTCTCACAGAAACACATACAGACAATTTTGGGGGTTGCTACTCTTCCTTAACTTTCAAAGCCTCAGCCTAGTTTTCTCTTTTAGACAATACCATTTTACCATGCTAATCCACTTAACCAAAAGTTATGGGAATTCACGTTCTTGTTTTACCAAGTGTGTTAGTCTGGGTAGACTAGAGAAACAAATTCATAGAGATTCATATGTGAATAAGAAAGAGGTTTATATAGAAGAGCAATTGAATAGTGAGAAACCATCCCAGTCCAGTCCAGATCAAGTCCATAAGTCTGATATTAGCTCATATGTCTGGTACCATACCAATCTATAAAGTCCTCTCCAGTCTCATGAGACACATGCAATGACTCCAAATACAGGCAGATCACAGGCTAGTGGGCAGGAAGTCTTGTGGATCCAGTGGCATTGTAAGCATTTCAGTGCTGGCAGGGGTCTCCAGGTGGCTTCTCTGGCTCCAGAGGTCTGATGGCATCAGGGCAGGTCCTTGTAGCTTCTCCAGCTCCCAGGACGTAGCAACATGTGTCTAGTCAGTAGAACATCTCTCAGGGACGGAGAAAAGAGAGAGTGTCTCCCACCTCCAAGGAGGAAATCCAGGAGTTCCCAGAATCCTCAGGAGAAGGCCATGCCCACACAGAGGCCTCATTGGCGATGATCTGATTTCCAGACTCAACTCCACCCCTTCACGCTTAATCCTCAAATCAACAAATTATTATGTAACTCCCATACCAGCAGAATGATTTGTTTTTGGAAGACATAAGGAATCACAAGATTTTTTTATTAAGAAACTCTGAAGAGGAAGAAATCCTTCCCAGCCAGTATGACTGGTCTCAGGATTTCTTGTTTCCCACATGCATACCCAGAGTCTTTTTAAGAGTTGGAATGGGTAAGAGAGTCTTGTGAACTTCTGCTGGGCTGGGAACTTCCACTGGAGGTAGCAAGGGGTTTTGGGAAATGTAGTCTCAAGAAGTTTTCATAGACTCCATGCATGCTCTGTCCAAATCTATACCTTTGGTCACTTGTCCTGTCCGAAAATACTTACTAAACATGTGTCAGATTCATCTATCTATCTATCTATCTAAAATAATTTTATCAGGGGCTCATACAACTCATCACAATCCATACATACATCAATTGTGTCCAGCACATTCATACATATGTTGCCATCATCATTCTCAAAACACCTGCTTTCTACTTGAGCCCTTAACATCAGTTCCTCACTTTTTCCGCTCCCTCCCCGTTTCCCCCTCCCCCCTGAACCCTTGATAATTTATAAATTATTATTATTTTGTCATATCAGATCCTTTATTAAGCACTGGGGAAATAATAGTGAGATCCCTGGATCTCACGAATGAAAACTTACTCCAAAAACCAAGACAGAGGATCTCACTAATGCCACACCTGTGACATAGGCTCTGGAGCCTGGAGAGCACTGCTGTTCTTGTGCCCTGGCCATTGTAATTTCAGCTGTAACTGAATCAAGGTCATGGAATAATGGCACTTTATCTCCATGTCTTTCGAATTCTTTCTCAAGAATTCGTCGGCACTCGACATATGGAGGCAATGTAGGGTGGGTGGTAGCTCAGGTTCGGGGGTCAACCTGCCCACATTTAGATTCTCTTTCCGCCACTGCATTCACTGTGTAATCTTGAAAGATGTTCTAAAATCTTTCTGTGCTTTTTAAATTGCATGTCTTTAAAATGATGATAATGATTGAACCTACCTCAGAGGATTTGTGTGAGAATTAAACAAGTTATTCAAAAAGTGCTTAGAATGATGTGTAGCTCATCCACTCAAATATTCAATAAATTAACTATTATTGTTAACAGGGCTTGCACCAGGGCTTGGAATGGACTCTGAGAACATCTTCTTCAGTTCAGACAATGAGTAGTTTAGGAACAAAGCCATGGTTACGATGGGTGGAAAAATTAAAGGAATATTTTGGGGAGGGGAACTTACTGCTTTTAGACTCTATGAGTAAACTATTTGCATCAGAGTATCTGTGGGTTCCTCAAGAGGCTATAATACATAATGTTTTGGGAAGGATTGTTGACAGTTATGGACATGTAGATCCTTGAGGTGGTGGGGCCCTCAGGAGTCTTGAGTTCAGAAAGATGAGCTGCAAGATCTTCTACTACCAACCAAGTAATAAGCAGGGCTTGTGCAATCCTTGTTAACTGTTTTGTGGTAGCTACATAAGATGGTCACATAATATTCAACTGCTCTTTTTAATAAAACTCTTTCTTAGACACATCTGAGTGTCTATGGATTTGTTTCTCTAGTCTACTCAGAATAACACATATTCCTTGGGTCGTGCATTCTTCTTCCCAGAAGTTTGCTCATAGTCAACTGGCAGAAGTTATTCTAAGACTCAGGGTAAAGCCAGTGTGGTGTCTTTCACCATATTTATTCATTTTGCATGCTGAGCAAATGATATGAGAAGGTGGAGAACATGGTATCATTATCAGAAGAATGATTATTAACAGCCTGCGGTATGCAGATGGAACACATTCTTGGCTAAAGTAAGGAGAGCATGAAGCACTGCCGATGCAGATCAAAGACCTCCATTAGAAGCTAGAAAGGATAGGAATCTGAAACTTGGTGCAGAAAGAATCTTAGGCTGTGAAACTTCATCTCATGCACTTTGGACATGCTACCAGGAGAGACTAGTTCTTTCATGAGGAAACCATGTTTGGGGAAGTAAGAGAGTGAGTGAAAAAGAGAAAGAGCTTCAAGAAGATGGATTTACACAGAGAGCAACTATGGACTCAATGACTGCAATGTTGTTTTTGTTTTTCTGTTGCCCATAGAATTGGTATGAGTTGGAATCAACCCAACAGCCCCTAACAACAAACAACAACAACAAACAACAACAACAACATTTTTTGCTTTTGTCTAATGAAGGTAGAAATGGTGTGGATCTGAGACTTGGTGAAGGGTCTTGGATGTGAGTTAGGAGGTCTGGATCTCAGTTCTGACTACTGTGTGACTTTGGGAAAATAATTCGATTTCCTTGGGTCTCATTTTTCACAAGTGCTAAATACTAAATAAATAAATAAGTCCACTGCCACGGAGTTCATTTCCATTCATAGCAACCCACTAGCAACTGCCCTTTTGGATTTCTGAGGCTGGGAATCTTCCTGGGAGCAGAAAGTGCCTCATTTTCTCCCTCCAAGTGGCTGGTCATTTCAAAGTGCTGAGTTGAGTTGGCCACCACCAGGGCTCCTACTGTTTGTGTAACATGCCCCAGCCTTTTAACTCATTCTCTTATTGGTATATTTATCTACCTAATATTTAATGTTTGCTCTCCTTTATTCTGAATATTATCATTGAAATTATGGACCTGATAATTACACAAACAAAACTAATACTAAAAATATTAATACATTATTCATCTGGGTATAAGAGATGCTAATGTTCTGCATGTTTGATCTTTTCTTTATAAAGATATAGAGCATTATGGGTAAAGTAAGCCTTTAGTTATGAACATGAGCTTTCGATCAGCATTTAGTCTTCTCAGGATTTTTGTACATTGACTACATAGATAGGTTCTCAAAATAGTGTTTTTAATTTTTAAAATGTTCATAAAGGATATATGTATATTTATTTTTGTGCAACTTGGGTATCTTCCAGGTTTATCCACATTGTGACTATAAAATTATCAAGCAATGGCTTAATATTCCAGTATATGAATATACCATAGCTTGACCATTCCCTATTGATGGACATGTAGATCATTTCCGACATTTTGATATTATACATAACATTGCAATAACCACCTGTGTAGAAAGAAGTCTCCTTGGGCACGTGTATTTTAAACTTTCCCGGGTAATGTAAAGTTATTATCCAAAGTCCTTATCGATATCTATATTTGCACCAGTACTCAATTACTTCTTCCCTCCCTTGCCAATAAATCCTTGTCAATATGTATGCTTTAAGACTTATCTAGTTTTCCTAATCTGATGGGTATGAAATGATACTAGCTTTATGTTTGTTGGCTATTCAAGTTTTTCCTTTTCAAACTTCCTATTCATATCCTTTGCCAAATGATCACTAGGCATATAAGGGGAAGTAACATTAGTGAGGTACACACCTCTTAGAATAATTAAGCATTGGAGATGAAAAAAAGGGAAGTATTTGCCTAAGGATAAAATTCAGAAGGGTCAGGGGACAAGGAAAAATGCAAACTGGAACTGCACGGAAGAAATGGGATCAGCGATGTTACATTGAGGCCATTGCACTTGAGTCAGACCCAGCCCATGTATGCGTACTAACTATTGGATGTAAAACTAATGAACTTCTCTGCAAACCTTCACCCAATCCATAAGAAATATAAAAAACCAAAGCAAAAGGAATCGTTCCAAAGCTGCAGTTATCAAAACAGGGCAGTAGTGCACACCAATGGACCAGATGGACATCTATAAAGGACCTTCCAAAAGGAAAGCCATGACAATATAATCCATGGAGAGAGGATACGCTGTTCAATAAGTGAGGCTGCTTCAATTGGCGTCCCATAAAGAATAGCTAAACTGGAATTAACTTCCTATGTGCAGTGAGCACCAAACCCTCGGCCATCATGTTGAATCGACTCCTAGCAGCTCGGTCGGACACTGTCAGCACTGTGCCGGAGGTTTCAGCATAAGGATGCTTGGCTAGTTTCTTTTTTCCCCTTATTTTTGTTGGTAAACATTTGTTGTGTTGTTTTTTTAATCGTTTTATGAGGGGCTCATACAACTCTTATCACAATCCATACATACATCAATTGTGTAAAGCACATTTTTACATTCTTTGCCCTCATCATTCTCAAAACATTTGCTCTCCACCTAAGCCCCTGGATGCAGCTCCTCATTTCCCCCCTCCCTCCCCATTTCCACCTCCCTCATGAACCCTTGATAATATATAAATGATTATTTTGTCATGTCTTGCCCTGTCCGAAATCTCCCTTCACCCATTGCTCTGTTGTTTGTCCCCCAGGGAGGAGGTCACATGTAGATCCTTGTAATTGGTTCCCTCTTTCTAACCCACCCTCCCTCTACCCTCCCACTATTGCCACTCACACCACTGGTCCTGAAGAGATCATCTGCCCTGGATTCCCTGTGTTTCCAGTTCTTATCTGTACTAGTGTACATCCTCTGGTCTAGCCATATTTGTAAGATAGAATTGGGATCATGATAGTGGGATGGGGCTGGGGGAGAGAGCATTTAGGAACTAGAGGAAAGTTGTATTTTTCATCATTGTTACATCACACCCTGACTGGCTCATCTCCTCCCTGAGACCCTTCTGTAGGGGGATGTCCAGTGGCCTACAAATGGGCTTTGGGTCTACACTCCATGCCTCATTTGCTATGATATAATTTTTTGCTCTGATGATGCCTGATATCTGATCCATTCGACACCTTGTGATCGCACAGGCTGGTTTACTTCATCCATGTGGGTTTTGTTGCTTCTGAGCTTGTTTACCCTCAAGTCTTTAAGACCCCAGATGCTATATCTTTTGATAGCTGGGCACCACCAGCTTTCTTCACCATATTTGCTTATGTACTCACTTTTTCTCCAGCAGTTGTGTTGGGAAGGTGAGCATCATAGAATTCCAATTTAATAGAAGAAAGTATTCTTGCATTGAGAGTGTACGTGAGTGGAGGCCCAATGTCCTTCTGCTACCTTAATACTAAACCTATAAATACATGCACATAGATCTATTTCCCCATCCTCATATATAAATATATTTGCATATGTACATGCCTTTATTTAGACCTCTATAAATGCCCTTTGCCTCCTAGCTCTTTCCTCTATTTCTTTTGACTTTCCTCTTGTTCCACTATCATGCTCAGTCTTCATTTGGATTTCAGTAATTCCTCTTGGTTACATTACCCTTGATCACACCTTACCAGGCCTCCTACACCCTCCTCACCACCAATTTGGATCACTTGTTGTTCCCTTGTCCCTGGGTTTGTTAACACTACTACCTTTCCCCCCACCTCCCCCTCTCCCATGTCCCCTCAGAACTGTTGATCCCGTTGTTTTCTCCTCCAGATTGTTCATCCAGCCTATCTGATTTAGACAGACCTGCGGAGATAATAACTTGCACAGAAACAAGACAGAGCAAAACCAAGCAACAATATACAACAAAAGAACAACAACAGCAAACCACTGACAAAGAACAAAACTAAACACAACAAGAAAGAAAAGCTTGTAGTTAGTTCAAGGACTATTTGTTGGCCTTTAGGAGTGTTTCCCAGTCCAGTCTGTTAGGGCACCATGCCTTGGCCCCAAAGTCTACCTTCAGCATTCCCTGGCGACCTCATAGCTCCGTTCACTTGCTGTTCTGTTGCACCCTCTTAGTGTTTTGCCTCAGTGTGACGGGATCAGATCAGGCGGAAGTCCCACACGATGTCTCTGGTGTTGTTACCCGTAAGGCTGTGGGTCAGTGAGGGGTGTCGTGTCTCATAGAGGGGGCCGGCCATGTGGTCCTCTCTGTGGACTGGCTGTTCTAATCAGGAACATCGTCCTCAAGGCCTGGTGGGCCATGATGTGCTCCACTCTCTTTTCCTCCCCCTTCATCTGCTCCTGCATGCTCCAATCAGATATATCTCTCTCCTGGAGCTGCAGATTCAGTGCCATCCTTTGAAATAAATTCTTCTGGGAGGAGGGGCAGGTGTCCACGTAGTAGGTGGGATTGGGGCCAGCCCCTCAGCTTGTCTAGTTTCTGATGCCAGAGAGAACTCTTGTATTTTCTTATATTTGCTGTTTATGCAGATTCTTAGTTGATGTGTTAGGCCAGTTTGACTAGAGAAACAAATCCAGAGACACTCATATATGTGTAAGAGAGAGCTTTATATCAAAGAGCAGTTGTATATTCAGAAAACATCCCAGTCCAGTTCAGATCAAGTCCATAAGTCTGATATTAGCCCATATGTCCGATACTGGTTCATAAATTCCTCTTCAGATTCTTCTAGCCACTGGCAATGATGCCTAATACAGGAATCATTGGCCAGTGGGTGAAAAAGTCTTGTGCTTCCAATGGCAGTGGAAGCCTCACAAGGCTGTCTCTACAGGTCTCTGAATGTCTCCTCCACAGGAAGATGAAGCAGAGAGGGTGTGGCCCACCTCTAGGGAGAAAGAGAGGAAGTCCTCAGGATGCTCATGAGAAGGTCATGCCTACAAGGACACATCATCCGGCTGTGACCAGATTGACAGGCTAGACTCCACCCCTAGACCTATTTATCAAGTTGACATGAACTTATGTAACTCCCACAGTTGAGATTTTCTTTTTTTTCTTTCTTTTTTTTACATTTTATTAGGGGCTCATACAACTCTTATCACAATCCACACATATACATACATCAATTGTATAAAGCACAACCGTACATTCTTTGCCCTAATCACTCTCAAAGTATTTGCTCTCCACTTAAGCCCTCCGCATCAGGTCCTCTTTTTTCCCCCTCCCTCCCCGTCCCCCCCTCCCTCATGAGCCCTTGATAATCCACAGATTGTTATTTTGTCATATCTTGCCCTATCCGGAGTCTCCCTTTCCCCCCTTCTCTGCCGTCCGTCTCCCAGGGACGAGGTCACATGTGGATCCTTGTAATCAGTTCCCCCTTTCCAACCCACAGATTTTCTTTAAGACATTCTAAGCCTATGGTTGTGATTTGTGCTCTTCCTTCACAGTAATTAGTGATGATGGAGACTCAGTGTTCTAAATATGCATGCATTTGACCTTACGTGTTGTAGAATTATTAATTAACTTAACCATGTGATACTTTGGGTTGTATATGTGTGATTTGGGATAATAAATACAGGACAAGAATTAGACCTGCACTTTGAGTTAACTTACGACAGAGAATAACTTTTTTTTTTATAAAGCAGAAAGATTTTGATTATGGACTATACTGTCTTGTTTTGAAGATCTGACTACACTTGTAGATGGAAGATGAAGGTCAGTCTTGTGTGAATGCTTGCTCTGTCGATAGCTGGCATCCTTGGGACTCCTTGGGCTCACCTGGGCCACTGGGCTTCAGTTATTTGGGGGAGAAATTTCCAGGGAGATGAGAGTACAGTAATTTTAACAATGCATATTGAATGCAAGGGTAGCAGATAAAGTCGGTTATCTTTTATCTGGATGAGAGATCCAGTAGCATTAGGGTGTGGAAAGAGCATCTTGCTTACAAAAAAACACATATTCAACTCCTTTTTGTTTAAATTTATTTCTGTCTGGCAAAAAGACCTTGGACTAGGGCTCATGGACAGAAAGTAATTTTCTGTACTAGATATTCTTGAATGTAGAGGATTAAATTCAGTATAACACGAGGCCACCATGGAGGACTTGGAAGAAGAAGAAAGTTTATTAAAATAATCTCACCTGTAGGCAGGAGAAACTTGGGACTTTCTTCTCCGGAAAAAAGTTAGTCTCAGAAACCCACAGGTGCAGTTCTCCTCTGTCTTATGGGTCACGTGAGTCAGAATTGCCACGATGCCAGTGAGCTTAGTCGTCTGAGCTTGGTTCCATGCTAGTGTTGTGGAGACTTTACAGTGCAGTGCAGTGAGAATATCAATGCGCTTCCTGGAGCAGAGGTCTTACAAGGTTTGAGCCAATTGTTCTCTCACAGCTCACTTGAAATATGGATACTTAGTTCATTAGTTAATAAGATTTCATGAATAACCATGTTGATGGAAATCCACTTGTGAAAAAGGATGGAATACAGTAATGAATAGCAAAATTTATAAAGATGATCAGAAAAAACATGCACACCATTGACTTTCAGGCATATTCTAATTCGTTGAGTGAGGATCTTGGCTGAGTCATGTTTGGCTCAATCACAAGGGGTGACATAAAGTAGTCGAGTCACTAACGCTCTCCCTCTTTCTTTTAAACAGGCTTGTTGCCATCCGTTTCCATTTCTCATTGCCTCCCTTTCTCACCAGTGTTCAGGTCTGATGGGTAAGGGATCTGGATGATTTGTAATGACCCTTTCTCTCTCTCACTTTAGGAATTTAAATTTTATTCCCGACTCTTCTAATTATTTCCCTTCCATTTTTGGAAACAGGACACATAGAAAGGAGAACATGCTATATGTATGTTCACAGTCTATTCCATCAAATCACTGACAGTATCCCAGCAGTGGCCCCCGGCCAGTGTAGGTATCTTCGATCCTCCTTCTTCTTTTCCCACCTGCCCTTCCTCCTTATATCCGTGTTCTTTTCCTTTCCCCGCCCCTACAGCCTAGACTTTGTTGTGTTCAATATCTTTTCCTTCGGTGTGAAAACAATTTTTTCCTCTTTCTTCCTTTATTAATGATGTCATGGGATTTTTATGTTTGTGAGAGTGACTCACTTTGCTGAGCAGAATGTCCTCCAAGTTTGCCCGTGTCATGAGTGTTTGACAGGCTTGTCATTGGTTTTTAAGGATGCATAATCTTCCGTGTGCTTGCACCAGAGTTTGTTTATCCATGTCTCGACAGAAGGGGCATTTGATTGTTTCCATACTTTTGCCGTAATAGCAATTGCTGCAATAAAGACACAAACGCAGGGGTGCAAGTCTGTTCATGTTTGTTCTTCATGACTTTAGGGTGCGTGTCAAGTAGAGAGATTGCAGGGTCATAAGGCAATTGTTTAAGGAGTCACCACGCTGCTCCCCATAGTGGTTGTACGACTCTGCAGTCCCCCAGGAAATGCATGAGCATTCCAGTCTCTCCATATCCTCTCCAGCATTTGTGGTTTTCTTCTTCGTTTAAATTTGGTGAATAGTTTCAGTGTGAGGTGCTGTCTCCTTGTTGTTTAAATTGGTGTATCTCTTATGGCTAATGAGCATGAACATGAGCATTTTTCAAATGCCTGGATGTCATTTTTAGTAAACTGCCTATTTATGTCATGGGCACGCCCATTTTGTGACTGGGCTATTTGTATTTTTCTTATTAGGTGTTATAATTTTTATATATTTTTGAAATTAGCCATTTACTTAATCTATCATTGCTAAATATTATTTCCCAATTTGTGGGTTCTTTTTTTACGCTTCTGATGTACACATGTTTTTTTTAGAAGACTCCAGTTCATGGTTTGTTTCCTGTAGTGTAGGTGTTTTTCTTTATATTTGGTGGTGTATGTATGCCTTCTATTGGGGACTTTAATATTCGTCCCTGTGTTTTTCATGGATGATTCTTATGGTTCTAGGGTTTATATTTAGGTCTTTAATCCATCTTGAGTTCATTTTTGTACATGGCATCCTTTTTCATTCTTTTGCAAGTGGAGATCCAAAAAATTTTAGCACTATTTACTAAAAAGCTATCCCTGCCCCCTCTTAATGTGTTTTAGCACATTATAAAAAAATCAAGGGTCTAAAGGTGCTTGGTTGTATTTCTGGGTTCTTTATTCTAACCCACTGGTCAGGTTTTTCTCTTTAGCTAGGGGATCCTGTATGTTGTTTGGTCTACAAATGATCCAGTTTATGCATTTCTCTCTTGCATTACTTTATATTGCCTCTCCCTTTCCTTGAAAGCACGAAGTCCCTGGGTAGTGCCAATGGTTGATCTGCTCAGGGACTAACTGTAGAGTTGGAGGTTTCCTTTCACCCAGATGTACCTTGGAAGGAAGGCCTGGAGACCTGCTTCCAAAAGGTAGCCATTGAAAACTCCACAGAACGCAGCTCTAGTTTACTATCAGTAGGGTCACCACAAGTCACAGTTGGCTCAATGGCAGCTCACTAAAATCAAACCAAACCAAACCAAATTTCACTGCCGCGAATTGGTTCCAACTCTCCGTGACCTTATAAGACAGGGAAGAAATGCCCCTACCTCCCAACTAGGGGATTCTGAGAGCATCGATCTCAATGGCAGTGGTTGTCAACCTTCCTAATGCTGCGACCCTTAATACAGTTCCTCATGTTGTGGTGACACCCCCCAACCATAAAATATTTTTGTTGCTGCTTCATAATTGTGATTTTGCTAGTTATGAATCAGGCAACCCCGATGAAAGGTTGTTCGACACCCCCCAAAGGGGTCGCGACCCACAGGTTGAGAACCACTGCTCTATGGGAACAAAACACCTCATCTCTCTTGAGGAGCCTGTGGGTTCTAATCAGCAACCTTGCTGCTAGCAGCCCCACTCATAAGCCACTGTGCCACCAGGACTCCTCAATGACAGCTGTTTCCTCTAAAAAGGGGACTGGTCTATACTATCAAGTACATGGTCATCTACTTAGCTCTTACCAGCCATTCTCACAAATATGTCATAGTAGACCCTTCACCTGTCGGACTCCTCTGATAAACCTTAAAAGCTTCAAGGGTAAGGACCATGTCTTATTTATCTTGGCATGCTCAATTTTTATTCCTATGCCTGGTACTTAGTAGCTGCTCGATAGTTCAAGACTGGGTGGATGCACTGTTAGCTTGAGGAAGCACTTTTCCTGAGTATCTGAACCAATGAGATTACCTTTGCCAGGTGACATGTGTCAATTCTCAACACGTGAATGGCCACTTTCAAGTGCATAATATAATTACCTACCTCTCCTCGCCCCACGGATAGCAAGTGTTGGAACTACACGAGCAATTATTTTATAAAGATGATGTATATAGAACAGAGACAAACATTGTGTAATTATCAGGTTTTAGCTGGGAATGACTTTAATTCTATCTTCTTCATGACTCTATGAAAAAAAAAGTACCATAATAAAAAAATAATTCAAATAGCCCTTAGAGATCTTAAAGCAAGCTCGGTGATTCATAAGGAAGCTCATTTCTCAGTCCTTAGCTATTCCTTCTGCATTGGGAACAGCTGTTGGCCAGGAACCCCCCCACCCCCACCCTCCCACCCCTCGCTATTCTCTGAAATTCTTCAGATAGAGTCAGAGAGCTGGAAGTGATGCTAGACACTCGTATTCAAGCTCTTTATCCTAAGGCTATGGAAATCAGTGTACTCTTGTTGAATGGTTGGCCAGGCTAGTAGCAAAAAGGACTCTCTCCAGGATTCTTCTTGTCTTCAAACATTATTTTAAAATATAATTTGCTGAGTCCCTAATAAAATGTAAAAAAAAGAAAAGAGGAGAAAAAAATGATTAGGGAAAAGAATGTACAGATGGGCTTTATACAATTGATATATGTATATGTATGGACTGTGATAAGAGTTGTATGAGCCCCTAATAAATTGTTTAAAAATATATATAATTTGCATTTTTCTTACCATCCTGATTTCAGTCCCTGCTCTGTTTCCCGGGATCTACTTGGAATGAGATACCTCTCGCAAGGTCAGCAGTTTTAAACCACCAGCTATTCTGTGGGAGGAAGATGAGACTCTCTACTTCAGTTAAGAGGTATCTCACAAACGCACAGGGCAGTTCTAACCAAGGGCAGTTCTACTCTGTTCTACAGGGCCTCTATGAATCAGAATTGACTGATGACAGTGAGTTTGGTTTGATTGGGCCATGGAATTATTTTTTTGTCAGTTGGCATAGCTATGTCTTGATCAGCACAACTCAAGTTGTACAAAGTCAGCAGTAAGAGAATCAGTGACAGAGGAAAACCTTGGAGACCAATTTTCCAATGACTTTGGAAGGCTTGAATGATGTTGGCTCCCTGGCTGCCTAACTTGAAAAGGGAGATTGCTTTTCCTGTGTAACAGTCACACACACACACACACACACACACACACAGAGTTCTGTGAATGATTTGGGGGGAGAGGGGAATGTCATTTCCCGTAGGTTGGAGGGAGGAAGGATTGTGTTTCCATTACTGCAAATGTTAAATGGACAACCATTTCCCATGGAGCTCTTAAAGCAAAAGTAAGTCCCTCCCCTTTTTTGTCTGTAACCCTAACATCAAACTCACACACACACACACACACACACACACACACACACACACACATACCTGACAGACATAGATGTTTCATCCACATGAATTATGAAGTTTTATGTGGCATAAATGAAGAATATCTTGGCTGCCCACTTTGTCATATGGTTAGAAAAATGTACTGGGTGGAAATAAACAGGTTTCAGGATACTGGGCTGGCTCAGGCAGGTGGTCTCTAGGGTGCGTGGGGAAGTTGGCTTTGACTCCCATCTCACTCAGACCTGTCTTTATTAGCAACCTGAGGGAGAGAGAAAGGGCTTGAAAATGAAATTTACAGACGATCCTGGTTGGTGAAATGTAACAAACAGCAGCAGAAGCAAAAGTAGTACCAAGAGGCATTAGGAAAATGAGAAAGGCAGGGACACATTGTACATCACCATGGAAAAATGCAAGTGGATATGTCTGGGGCAAAGTAATCCACAATCCAGATATTCATAGGACAGGTCAGTTTTGAAGAGCACTCAGAATAGAAAAGTATGCTGTAAAGGAAGCAACAAAGCCTACATGGAAGAAGCACACCAGCCTGTGTGATCACAAGGTGTCAACGGGATCAGGTATTAGGCATCAGAAGACCCCAAACAAACAACCATATCAATGTGAATGAGAGGAGTCGGAGTGGAGACCCAAAACCATCCATAGACAATTGGACATCCCTTCACAGAAGGGTCACAAGGAAGGGACGAGCCAGGCAGGGTACAGTATAGCACCGACGAAACACATAACTTTCCTCTAGTTCTTTAATGCTTCCTCTCCCCCACTATTATGACCCTAGCTTTACCTTACAGATCCGGCTATACTAAGGGCTCAAGTCAAAAGAAAATGTTTTGAAAAGGATGATGGCAACATATATACAAATGTGCTTGATACAATTGATGTATGGATTGCGATAAGAGTTTTAAGTGTCCCCAATCAAATGATATATATATGATCTCATATATATAAAAGAGAAGTATGCTGTAAAATGGCTGCATTCGGACAGTGCAAGCAGGGGGAGGTGAGCAGGTGAGCAGGGAGTGGGCATTGAAGACAAGTGGCTCCAATGGGAAGCTTAGTAATAGGTGTCAATGACCTTATTCCAGGACCTGCCCTTCTGTATCCTCATCTCACACTTGCATGGCTCCTTTTTATGGGTCATGGTGCAGGTTGGGAAGTGGTGTGCTAGCACCGGGAGATGGGTGGCGGGTAATATTTCAGCCACTAAGGATCTACTTTGAGTGAGTCTCCCACCTGAGATTCTTCTATTTCTTTTGGGTGCTCACCTTTCTTTTTCTGATCCTTCTTTCAAAAAATAAAGTTGATTTATCCAACAATTTTTTTGAAACAAATGCGGGAGTAAAAGAGAATTTCGATCAAAGGATAAACCAACCCCAATTAGGTCATGCGGCACCACACATTTGGAATAACTTTGTCTCTGTTATTTGGATTTGAGAAATTTGTTACCAAAATACTTTCTCCTAACCCCCCCTTGTAAAAATTTAACAGTGACAAACGGATGATGACCAGAGAGTCTCACACTTTCCAAAGCAGCCAACATGTTTATCACTTTGGAAATTGCTCTGTTTCGGAAACATCTGTCTGAGACATGACTGGAGCACTCCGGGTTGATCCTGCCTTCAGTCTGAGGCATGCTGAGAACTGCTGAGCCTTGCACGGCTTCTCTGGTCATGCTGGGGTCAAATGCCTGTTTCCCCTGAAAAGTTTCTCACCCTGTTTTGAGCCTCTCAGTGGAGAAGGGAGACCAGACTTCGAGGTCTTAAAACTGTTGACTGAGCGAATTTAAGGAAGCAGCAGAACAATGGTGTGGCTCCTGGATTGGATTGGTAATCCGGAGTGGATTACCAAGAGGAATTCTTCCAAAAAATATAAGCTATAATGAGACATTGAAGCCTTTATAGTTGAAGAACACAGTTCTCTTTGCAACAAGAAACCATGTCACGGGATTTGTTCCCTCTCTTTTCCACCAACTGTCCTTTCATTTTTCTCTAGACACAGCAATTCTCAAGAGGGTAGCAGGTAAGACTCGCCTGAGAAGCTCGTTAGCTTACTGCATAGGACCCGTCTCCACCCAATATGGAGTCCTGGGACCTGGCGCGGAGAAAGGAGACGTGTGCGGTGTGGTCGTGCGGAGGGTCGGGGAGGCAGTCTTACTATGTGCAGTTTGAAACAGCTTTTCGCAAACCTGTACGAACTGGCTTGGACCCCGGGTCCAACGAGTTCATAAATCTAATGAGCCAAGAGGATGCAGTGCAGTGGGCGGTACGCTTTTGGGCTTTAAGACGCTCATTGCAAAGTCCTGAGCAGGTAGGCTGGCCTTGGTTCAGATGTCAGAAGAAGAGACCTGGGGTCTCACCTCCCAAGTTCCTTCCTTTCATCTTATCCTCCTTGATAACCTAGGGAAAGCAAGGCAGGGCGGGCTCCTTGGCATGGGCTGGCTTGAGTGGGAGCCGGAAGAAAGGGAGAGGAACAAGGACTCCCCAGAGTGTGTGAATTCCAGGGACCCGGGAGGAGAAGCAATTCCAACTGGGCTTGAAGAAAGAGGGCCAATGTCGTAAATGTGGGAATGAAGTAAGCGGTAAATAAGAACTGCCGTGAATAATGAAAGCCTGAAGCCCAGCTTTGTGCTGGCTCCTGGGTATGTGCACCAGGCAGTCCGCTGTTGGCTCATGAGAAGGCTCTGGGATACTTTCCCCCAATCCCGCCGGTCACAGCGAGAACTGCAGAGACCTGACATTGACATCCTGTTGTGACTCAGATTGCTCAATCTCCTCACTCCCGGCCTGGAAACACATTTCCTTTTTTTTCTTTCCCATTTGCATCTCCCACTATATTAGTCAATGGTCGGATTGGGTTAAGGCTTTGGGTGTTGCATGTGCTGGCTCTGAGTTACAAATAAAATGGGACTTGGGTCATGGAGGAAGTCAAAATAATATAATATGCAAAAAGACCAGTCATGTTTTCTTGTTGACTGGCTGCAATAATATTTTGCTTACAGCTGATTTTTATCAACAAATTCTTCACACCCCAAGGAAGTGACTTCTTAAAATTGCGTCTACATGGATTGGATGAACCACTGTGCATCCAAAAATGAAATATAAGGAAATTTGTATATTATGGCATTAAAAATGTATCAGTCCCAGTCCATGCTCCCTAAATGCTTTTGTATTAAGGAGTTGGTGCACAGATGAGGATTTAATTAAGTACACAAGGCAGTGTGTCACAGGGAGCTCAAAACACTTCTACTTACTATCATGGAATGAAGTGGTGGCAGATAAGGGGCAGGACACGTTCAGTCAGAGTTCAATGGCCAGCAAAGCTCCCGAGGGAGACCCTGGAGCTGACCCTTGAAGCACAGGTGTAATTCGGGTAATGGAGGAGAATAGCAAAGGGACTCTAGTTTAGACCAAGCCCTTTAAAGGTACAGAGGTGGAATGCTCGCAGCATGCCCTGGGAAGGGTTGCCGAGCTTGCCAAGAAGGATTTGTTTTGGGAAATAGTAAGACAGACACGTGGGAGGGGACTCATTGGAAGGAAACTATTATTTCTTGGAGAGACACATAGTGGGGAGTATGTTTGTTACTTCTTTTGTAGCTTGGGGCTAGATTGGCTGGGCCGTTGGAGGTTCCCTGATGGAGGTTTATTCTCCCTGACTACATGGAGGAACCTTGGATCCACCGCTTCCAGAACCTGGGAATTAACTACAAGAGGAGACGGCCCTGCATCCAAGGGGAGGAGAACACCCCCCTCCCCCAGACAGCACAAACAGAGAGCCCCCCTGTCTGATGCTCTTGATGATGCCTGTGCAAAGCTTTCTCTGGAATAGTCTTGGCATGTGCTGGTGGTTTAGCCCGGTATTTATTCTATGAGGCAACCGCCCTCATGCAGGAAGCTCTCGGTTACCAGCTTGGTCCACAGTGGTGCCATGCATACTTGCTGGCATGGACATACAGAAGAGGTTGTCAGCACCGTCGACTTACCACTGGCTGCCAGTCAAGAGTCACAATCCAGCTCGTGCACAAGCAGCTTCACAACTCTCAGACAGAGCTGCTTTGTGTCCACAGCATCACCTTGAAAGAGAATGTGCCATTGATGGTCCCTCTTGGCTTACGTCCTTGGCAGTGTGGGACCCCTTTTATTGAAGACAGTAACATGGGGCTATAGCACTTAGGGAGTTTAGCTTTTCCATCCCGAGGCCCAGAGGGTACCCACTGGGGACTCGGGGAATTGAATATGACCTCTTTAAGCACACAAGTATGTGAATATTTCCTTCAGCTCAGAGACCTGTTTTTTATTAAAGAAACCCGCTTTTACCTTAGCATAGGAAAATTCTTAATTTACCAAATTGCCTGTGGAAAATTGGTGCTTTAAGCAAAAGATGAGGAAATGAGCTGTTTTCTCCTCATTTCTGTCCTGATTGCTTTCTGGTGGTGGCAGTGATGGGCAGAGGGCCACAGGACTTATTTTCTCCACAAGGAAAGCTCTCTCTGAGCCACGGACATTCCTGGGAGGTATCTCCAGATGAAGTATCTGGGTTTCCATCAAAATACAGCTCAGCTCCAGGTGGGCCTGGCTCCTCCTTGCCCCCTTTCCTGCCCAGAATACTTCCTTCTGCACACCTGCACATGTAATTACCTTCTGGTGAAAACACCCTCACTCAGCCACATGGCATCTCCTTTTCAACTCCAAATCCCATCTCATCTGCATGCAGTCATATCTCAGTGATTATTTCAGCCTCTGACATCTGGTGCTTAGTATCATCACCTGCCCTCCAAAACGCTCTAATGTTTGTATTGTTGTGTCCTTGATCAGGTAGTAAATTCTCTAGGGACAGGACCTTCATGTCCCAGTTCAGGCTCATAGGAAATCCTTGGTGGATAGTATTGACAACCCTTGAGGAGAGCAGAAAAACCAAAGGAGCAGCCTGCACATTTACACCTTTGTTTTGTTTCTAGGAAGAAAAGCGAGTCAAGCAAGCTTTGCAGAAACTTACCATTAAGAGAATGGCAGCGCATTCCTATTCAAAGAAACTAGCCGATTACATCGCACCTAGTTTGGGAAGCAGGTCCTTTGCCTTACCCAAACATCTCCCTAGAAAATTAAAAAAAAAATTGAGCCCTGGAGTTAATGTTGGAGCCTTAGTTATCTTGTGCTGCAGTGACAGGAATGCCACACGTGGGTGGCGTTCACCAACTTCACTGTTTCACAGTTTAGAAGCCTAGCCAGGCAAATTCAGAGTACTGGTGCTGGGCGCAGGCTCTCCCTGGGGCAGCTTTGCAGGACAGTCCTTGCCTCGTTTTCACTTCTTTCACTTGATGGTCTTCATAGGGGCTGGCATCTTTCCTGCTCTTTTTCTCACCAATGCAATTTTCAATGTTTAAAAATAACCATCTTCATAATACGACCCCGCAATTGCTCTGTGTCTTTTGAGAAAATCTATCAAAATTATCCCTTTGGGCATTTCCAAAAATAGTCACCACAGCCTCCAGTTGAACTTCTGTGCCTTGAATTTAAGTGGCCCAGCAGATGTCCTCAGAAGCCACTGCTTTGATTAAACCTCTTTTTGAAAGTGCCGTAAGGAACCAAGATGAGTGCCTTACTGAGAGAGCTTCCACAGCCCATGCACTGATTACAAAGACGTGTTCCAACAAATACATTTTGTTTGGAATCAACCTGTACATATTTGAACCAGAACCCTCTTTGATTCCCCGTCGTACTGCCTCATTCATATACCAAAGAAAGCCCCTTCTCAAGCGGGATTGTCGCCACAAGGATAGAGGTAAGGATATAAAACACATCTTTTTGGGAGATACAATTCGACCCGTAAGTGGGTCGTGGGTGAGTTTTTGAGTGATTGAATGTCTGCGGGATATTGCCGTAAGCCTAAGGGCCTTGCGCACGATGACCCTCAGGACTGAACTGGAGCCAGAGCTATTGTAGAACAGGCAGCTTTTGTGCATTTTCTTTGCTGTCAAGTCTGAAATTCTAGAAATTTCTAGGGTCAGTTTGGAGAAATCTCCCAATTTAAAGCTAGCCAAAGTCAACATAAGGGCATGCATCACCTCAGAAAAAGAGAAGGTAAGTTATATTCAAATCACAGATGAACTAATTAAAGTTGTGGAGGCCCAGAGATTGTCTGCATCTCTTACTTTCCTCCTCACTACCCCTATGCTGTCGTGCAGACAAGGCAGGCAGAGGGAACCCCAGGAAAAATTAAAGCACCTGGAAGTGCACACCCAGATAGGTTGACCTTCCCTACCCCTCCTTTGCTCGCTTCTCGTCTGCATGTAATCCCAGCTTGTTTTGTCTACTTTCCCTCTTCATCCCAACCTAACATTTAAGGTTTTGTGGCCCTTAGAGCCCATTACCTCCTGCAGTGTCTTAAACAGTGCCCTCTTCCCTGACGATCCCGTGAAAAGTTGTATTGCTCCTTTCCCATCCCCACATTTGAGTAGTCTCTTCTCTTCGCTCTATTCTGCTGCATGTATTTTATTGTTGCCTGTCATATCATATTCTTTGGACAACGAACAGGGAGGAGTGTAGAAGACACAATGCATTTAAGTACGGTGTTGGTGAAATGTTTTGAAAGTACATGGACGTCCAGAAGAAAAACAAATCTGTCCTGCAGAAAATCCAGCCAGAATGCTTCGTAGAAGCTGGCATGGCGAGGCCTGATTCCACGTACTTTGGACATGCTATTAGGGGCACCAGTGCCTGCAAGAGGACATCATGTGTGGCACATGGAGGGGCAGCGACCCTCAACAAGATGCATGGTCACAGTGGCTGGAATAACGGGCTCCAGCATGGCAGCGAGAGTGCGGATGGTGCAGGACCAGGGTGGGGAGTGGGGGTTCATTCTGATGTGCATAGGTTATTATGGAACTGACTGGAAGGCACCTCACAACATGTATATGAGGGGGCTTCAAACTGTTCACAGAGTCTACGAAGCCAGGCCAGCCCCTATCCCAGCTATGTTGACACCCTTCTCCAGAAGAATGCGCTACCGAGGACAGCACTGAAGATGCAGCCTAGGAAAGTGGCAGGTCTTCTCAGACCACATGGGAGCAAACTAAGAGGAAGACCGAGAGCGAGAGCGAGAGCGAGAGCGAACAATTTAATTTCAAGGATGACATTCCCACTTGGAGCAGCCCATGCACAGAGAGGACTGTAGGGCCAGTCCCACTACAAGACACGATGTTCCCTTAGTGACCAACAGGACTTCAGGGGACGCACCAGAGACAGTGTGGGCATTATTCCTGGTCTGACACCCGCCCACCCCCACAGACACCAGGGCTTAACAGAGCTATGTACATATAACAAGAATGGAGCACAACAGAGCAGCAAGGGGAGGAAAGCAACAAAATCCGCAAGGAATTCTGAAAATAGATTTTGGACTCTGGGGTGGGGGTGGGCAAGGGTTGGCATGGCATCAGACTGGATCATAAAACATTCATAAGGGTCAGCACACAGACCTGGAACTATTCATAGGTTTTTTTTTCTTTTTTCATATCTATCTATATAAGATAGGCAGGATGAATAATCCCAAGGAGAAAGCAATGAGACCAGTGGTTCCAGGGGACAGGGGAGAGAAAGAGGTGGAGGAAAAGAAGGGAGAGCCAAGAAACCCAGGGACAAGAAACAAGAGATCAAAAGTCGATGGCAAGGAGGGCATAGAATGCCTGGTGGAGTTGGATCAAGTGCAATATAACCGAGAGGAAGTACAGAGAGCCGAATGAAGGTCAAACATGTTAGTGGAACTGGAGGAAAGTAAAAGGAACTAGAGGAAAGAACTAGGAGGCAAAAGACATTTATAGAGGTATAAACATAGGCATGTACATATGTAAATATATTATTATATAAGAATAGGGATATAGGTCTATGTACATATATTTATAGGTTTAAATATTAAGATTACAGACAGATATTGGGCCTCCACTCAAGTCCTACCTCAACACAAGAACACTCTGTTCTAATAACCTGGCATTCTGTGGTGCTCACCTTCCCAACACAATCCTGAAGGCAAAATGGGTGCATAAGCTAATGTGGTGAAGAAAGCTGATGGTGCCCAGCTATTACAAGATATTGCATTTGGGGTCCTAAAGGTTTGAAGATAAACAAGTGGCAATCTAGCAGGGAAGCAACAAAGTCCATATGGATGAAGCCCACCAACCCATGTTATCACTAGTTGTCAATTGGATCAGGTATCAGGCATCAGAAGACCCCAAACAAACAACCATCTTGATGTGAACCAAGGGGGCCGGAATGGAGACTCAAGGCCCTTATGAAGACATTTGGACATCCACTCACAGAAGGGTCACAAGGAAGGGACGAGCCAGCCATGGAGCAGTATAGCACCTATGAAATACACAACATTCCTCTAGTTCTTTAATTCTTTCCACCCACTACCCACCCCCACTATCATGATCCCGGTTCTATCTTACAAACCTCGCTAGACCAGAGCATATACACTGGTACAGATAAGAGCTCTCATCACACAGAATTCAGGACAAATAAATCCCTTAGGACCAATAATGAGAGTAACAATACCATGAGGGTAAGGGGAAGGGGGGAGAAGAGGGAGAAAGATGACCCCTTCCCTGCCAAGGGGACAAACAACAGACATGTGGGTGAAGGGAGACAGCAGATGGTGTAAATTTTGAAAATAAAGATAATTTACAAATTATCAATGGATCATTAGGGTGGGAGGGTGGGAGAGGGAGGGTGAAAAAAAGCTGATACCAAGGACTCAATTAGAAAGAAAATGTTTTGAAAAGGATGATGGCAACATATTTACAAAAGTGCTGGATACAATTGATGTATAGATTGTTATAAGAGCTGTAAGAACCCCAATAAAATTATTTATTAAAATAAAAAAAATTTGTAGAAAAAATTCCATATTTACTATTTTTTCACAGCTATTGTCTTATGATTTAATCATACCAGGATTAAATTGTGGAACAATATTGACATGTTTCCTGTCCTTTGCTTTGACTAATTTTTGGTTATTTTAAATATTAGTTTTATTGACATATATTACACGATCCAATATATCTATTCACATACAATTCTCAATTCATTATTTATTATTATTTTCATATCTTACACAAACCACTGTCTCCCTTTCCCCATGGTTTCTGCTGCTCATCCTTCTGGGGGGAGGGGGTAATTATGGGTGGTTATATGTCGATCATTATGATCAGTTTCTGCTTCCTCCCTCCTCTCCCTACCTTTCCCCTACCCTCTTGGTATCATTACTCCCATTCCTATTCCTGAATTACGTGTGTCATGAGCTCTTATCTCTTATCTGTACCTGTGAACATGCTCCGATCTAACCCACAGTGAAAGGCAGTACTGGGGTCATGATAGTGGGGGCGAGGAGGCCTAAAGGAACCAGAGGAATATTGTGCTTCATTGGTGCTACACATCCCTTCCTTGTCACCCTTCTGTGAAGTGATGTCCAATTGTCTACAGATGAGTTTTGGGTCTCTGCTGTGGCCCTCCTCATTCTCAACAATATGTTTGTTTGCTTTGGGTCTTCTGATGCCTGTTACCTGATCCCAGTGACACCTCATGATCTCACAGGCTGGTGTGCTTCTTTCTTGTGGGCTTGTTGCTTCTCTGCTACATGGCCGCTTGTTTAACTTCAAGCCTTTAATATACCAGATGCTATATCTCTTGATAGACCGACACCATCTGGACACCATCAGCTTTCTTCACCACATTTGCTTATGCACCCATTTTGACTTAAGCAATCGTGCTGGGAGGGTGAGAATCACAAAATGCCAGGTTGTTAGAACTGTGCTCTTGCATTGAGGCAGGGCTTGAGCAGAGGCCCGAAGTCTGTGCACTACCTCAGTGTATTGACATGTAAATATATGTACATAGGCCAAATTAATGATTATGAATTAATGTATTTACATATGTACACACCTATGTTTATACCTCTCTCCATAGCTTTGCTCTGTTTCATTTTACCTTGTTCCTGCCGTATCATAATGCTTGCCCTTTTTTGGCTCTTAGTAATTCCTCTCAGCTAGATAGCTGTTGCTCCAACACCCCTGGGATCTTTAAGTCTTCCTCCTCATTGATTGTAATTCCCTAGTTGTTCCTTGTCTATTGTGTTGCTTGTTCACCACTCCCTCCCCCGCCTCCTCCTTCCCCCAAGTCCCTATGGAACCATCTGTCCCGTTGTTTTCTCCTTGAGCTTGCTTCCCAAACCTATCTTATATAGTTAGGCAAAATCAACAACAATGGAGACAAAACAAAAAGAAAACAAAAGTTTGACTAAAAAGACAGAAAAAGTAATAATAATAACTAGGAAAAAACAAGCAAACAACCCCCCAAAGCATACATAATTCCAGGTCTGGTTACCCATTGGTTCTGGGTGAATTATGGGAGAATGCCCCTCCTAGCCTGAAGTCTATTTTGGGGGCTCCTTAGGGGCTTTGTGGCTTTGTTTTGCTCCCATTGCTGATCTGTTCTGTTTCCTTCTTGAGGGAAAATGTTCCCACTGTGAGGATTTCAGACTGGACTAGCTCCCCACTATGTGTCCCCCGTGTCGTTTTCTGTCACAGTGCTCCAGTGAGGGGCCATCATGTCTCATGCTGTTGTCAGCCCTACAGGCCTCTCTGTGCCTTAGCAGCTCCATACAGGGATGTTGTCCTGGGGCTTGGTGTGCTGATATTGGGTCTAGACCCTTGCTCTTTTTCCTTCTTGGTTTGCTTCTGTGTGGGCATAGCATGCCAGCCTCTCTACCCAACCTGTAGGTTTAGCGCTTTCCTCTATAACACATACTTCTAGGGAGGGGGTTGGTTTGACTATAACTGGGGCTGGCCCTGTAGCCCACTCTTCATGAGTTGCACCGTGTGGTTACGTTGCCCTCAAGGTTTGGTGCATCATGGTGAGGGCTGCATACACTCTCCCACTTCTGTGGAGATATAACCAGTACTCTTCCCCTGGGTGGGGGAGTGCCTGCTCCCTCTGTGTCATTGTCTCCCCCCACCCCTGCCTGTTTCTCCACCTTCCCCCTTAACCCTTCTTTATGTGGAATAACATGTACATTTGGTTTGTCTCCCACCAGACTGCCTGTACCTCAACCTGTATAGTATGAGATAAGTGGCTTTTCTTCTATACCTACTGTGCTGATTGTACTTACCCCCAGGGACTTGTCCTCTTGTGACTGGCTAACTTCGCTTAGCATAATTTCCTCCAACACTTCCCATGAGATGATGTGCTTCATGTGATCATCAGTGTTTTTTAGTGATACATAGTACTCCATTGTGTGTATGTGCCAGAGTTTTCTAATCCACTATGGAAATTTAGGTTGTTTTCAATTCTTTGAAATTGTGAATTGCAACACAATAAAAACGGGAGTGCAGACAACTGATTGAGGTTTATATCGTACCTCTGCTGGATATATGCCCAGTAGAGGGTCATAACGTAGCTCAATTTCCATTTCCTTTAAATATCACCAGATTGCTTTCCACAGAGGCTGTATGTCTCTACAGGACCACCAGTAGTGGAAGAGAGTTCCTATCTCGTCACATCCTTTCCAACACTTGTTGCTCTCTGATTTTCTAATTTGGGCTATCATCAAGGGTATCATGTGGCACCTCATGGTTGTTTTAATCTGCATTTCTCTGATGGCTAATGATTGGGAGCATTTTCTCATATGTTTATTGAGCATTAGGTTCTCTTCCCTAAGTGAAAATTCTTTTCGGGTCTTTTGCCCACTTCTTCAGGGGGTTAACTCTTTCCCTCTCTTTTCAGGCTAGGAGGGTATTGCAGATTTTAGCAATAAGCCCTTTGTCTGTTGTGTCATTGCTAAAAATCTTCTCCCAGTCAGTATGTTCTCTTGTTACTCTCTTGAGGTCTTTTGATGCACACAGGTGTTTTATCCTTAGTATATCACACTTGTCGATTTCAGGGTCACCTCCTTGCATACTCTTCCCTATTGCAGTTAGTCTATGTATTCCCTGGGTCAAGGTTCTTAGTTTTGTCCGGATTCCTTTGTTGATGGTCCTGATAGTTTGGGGTTTTACTTCTAGGTATGTGGTCCACAGGCCTAGTTTGTTCCTGTGTGTGGGGTGAGGTAAGTGTCTTGCTTCATTTTTCTACAGATGGATGTCCATTGTTTCCAGCACCACTTATTAAAGAGGGTGTCTGCCTCCCACTTGATTCTTTTTAGGCCCTTGTCAAATATCAGTTGCCTATATGCGAATGGCTTTATTTCTGAGTTTTCTGTTGTTTTCCACTGGTCTGAGTCTGCCATTATTCCAGTGCCATGCTGTTTTGACCACTGTGGCTGTGTAGCAGGTGATAAAGTCAGGTAAAGAAAGCCCTCCAGCTTTATCCTTCTTCTTGAAGAGTTCTCTGCTAATTTGGGGCTTCTTCCCTCTCCATATGAAATTTCTGGTCAGTTTTCCCAATTCTTTGAAGAAGGTCGCTGGTATTTGAGTCAGGATAGCATTAAACTTATATAGTGCCTTGGGTAAGCTTGACATCTTAACTATATTGGGTCTTCCAGTGCACGAGCATGGGATATTCTTCCATTTGTGGAGGTCGCTTTTGGTTTACTGATATAGGGTTCTGTAGTTTTCCTAGTAAAAGTCTTCTTTTGTTGTTAAATAAATCCCTAGATATTTCAATTTGTTCTTGGCTATTGTGAAGGGTACTGCCTTCTTGATCTCCTCTTCCATGGTCTTGTCTGATGTATACAACAAACCCAATAGACTTCTGTTTGCTCATATATCTTGCCACTCTTCCATATTCCTCTATTGCTGTCAGTACTCCTGTTGTAGAGCTTTTGGGGTATTCAATGTATAGAATCATGTCATCTTCAAATAACAATAGTTTCACCTCTTTTCTCTCCAAGTTGGATACCTTTAATGTCCTTCTGCTGCCGTATGTTGTTAGCTAGGATTTCCAGTATGATGTTGAATAGAAGTGTCATCCTTGTCTGGTCCCCTTTTTCAGTGGGTTTGATTTTGTCTTTTCTCCATTGACTATAATGTTGGTGCTTGGCTTTTCGTAGATAGTGTGTGTTAACTTTAGGGATTTCCCTTCCATTCCTATCTTTCTTGAGTGTTTTAATTAGGAATTCCTGTTAAATGATGTCAAATACTTTCTCTGCATCCATCAATATTAATTTTCATGTGAATCTTAACCTTTTCCTAATCAATGTGGTGAATAATATGGATGGTTTTTCAGATGTTAAGCCATCCCTGGAATGAATCCCACCTAATCATGATGTATATACTTTTGTATTCTATTGGACAGTATTTTTCTAAGGATTTTTTCATTTGTTTGTTAGAGATATCAGTCTCTACAGAAACTAAAGACTAGAGGAACAAATCAACAGAAACTCATGTGTATAAGAGAGAGTTTTATATAAAAGGTAACTGTAGATTAATAAATCATCCCATTAATACATTATCCCAAACCATGCCTATAAGTCTGACATTAACCCATATGTCCAACACTGATCTACAAAGTCCTCCTAAAATTTACAAAACACACACAATGACACCGAATTCAGGACAATCACAGGCCACTGAGTAGAAAATCTTTGAATCCAGTGGAGGTATAAGCATCTCAGTGCTGGCAGGGGTCTCCATGTGGCTTCCCCAGCCTCCAGGGCTTCACTGGGGTAGGTCCATGTGGCTTCTCCTCAGGGATGTCTTGTAGGAAGTGAAGCTTGCCAGCTGAAGCAGGGAACTGGTTAAGGCAGCTTCACCCTGGTCTGATTGATCATCAGAGAGGAAGAGACCCGAGAACTAGAAAGGCAAGGCTCACCGAACCATTTATCGCTCCGCCCTTTAATTGATCCCATATGTGTTTATCAGCCAGGTTGACACAATAAACCTTAATTATCTCAGTCTATAATTCTCTATTCCTGTGGGATCTTTGCCCTGTTTGGGTATCAAAGTTATACTGGGGTCGTAGAATGAGTTTGGGTGTTTGCCATCTTTTTTTATGCTCTGGAATAAGTTGTGGTGGATCAATGTCAGTCCTTCCTTGAATACTTGGTAGAATTCTCCTGTGAAGCTGTCTGATCTGGGAGCTTTTCCCTTGGTAGTTTCTTGATAACCACATCTATTGCTTCTTTTGCTATGGGTCTGTTGTGGTTCTTGGCCTCTATCTGTGATAATATAGGGAGGGATTATTTTTCCAAGTACTTTTCCATGTCTTCCACGTTGTTGAATTCATTGGAGTACAAATTTCATAGTACTTTGTGATTATCCTTTTAATCTCATCGCAGTCCGTTGTGATGTCCCCTGTTTCATCCTTTATACTGGTTATTGATGTTTGCTTCTTTCTTTCCTTGGTTAAGCTTGCCAGCAGTCTGTCAATTCTATTGATCCTTCCAAAGAACCAGCTTTTTTGCTACATTGATGTTTTTGCATTGTTCTCTTGTCTCCCCACTCATTTAACTCTGCCCTGATTTTTATTATTTCTTTTCCTTTGCTATTGGAGTGGTTGTTCTGTTGACTCTCTTCTAGTTGCTGGAGGTTGTGTGATAGCATATCAGTCATAAGTCACTCTTCCTTTTTCATATATATGCTTATTGCTATCAAGCTTCCTCTGATAACTGCTTTTGCCATATCCCACAGGTTTTGGTTCATTGTATTCTCATTCTCATTAGTTTCTAGAAACTTCCTAATTTCTTCTGTAAATCTGGGCTGATACCCATTTGTGTTGCAGAAGATTGTTATTCATCCTCCAATTGTTTGCCCTTGTTTTCCTGGTCATCCTTTTATTGATCTTCAGCTTTATGGCATGGTGATCTGAGAGGGATGTATGAATGACCTCTATGTGTTTGAATTGACTCAGAATTGACTTGTGTCCCAGCATGTGGTCTATTTTTAAAAATGACCCAGGTGTATTTGGAAAGTTAATTTTTTTGCATTTGATTGAAAGCTCTATAAATGTCTGTCAGGACCAATCACCCAATTGTAGTGTTTAGCTCTGTAGCATTCTTGCTGAGCTTCTTTCCCAGTGATCTATCTTTCTCTGATAGTGGTTATTAAAGTTACCTACCATGATTGTTGAATCTGTGATTTCTTTTTTCATCTTTTGAATAGCTTGCTGAATTTTGTGTGTCTCTTATTGGGTGCATATATATTTATGATGCTCACTGGTTCCTGGTTTATTGATCCTTTGAGCATTAAATAGTGCCCCCCCTTGTCTCATATTACAATATGCACCTTGAGATCAATTTTGTCAGGGATTAGGATTGCAACCCCTGATTTTTTTTTTTTAAGTTACTGCTTGCCTGGTATATTTTCCACCAGCCTTTTATTCTGAGTCTATTTTTTTTTTTTTTTGGCCTGTGAATTTAAACTGTGTCTCTTGCAGCCAACAGACTGATGGGTTATGTTTAATGCGTCAGTCTACTAACCTTTGTCTTTTAATGGACAAGTTGAGACCATTGGCATTCAGAGGTATTATCACCATCTGTGGTTTCATTGCTGTGTTCTCGTACCTTTTGTGTTGTGTGTTTCCTGTTTCCTTTCATATCAGTATGCTGTCTTTGTGTGAGGAGCTTCATTTTTTACTTATTTTCCTTCTGAGGTTATGTTATCTTGGTAATTGTATTTAGTGCATTGGCTTCTGGGTGGAGTTGGGCTATATCATGGTCTTCTGTTTGTGCTGGTAGACGTTGGTCTTCTGCCCATAGTGAATCAGCAAGGATTTTCTGCAGGGTTGGGTGTCATATGCCACATTTTTTGAGTGTTTTCTTGTACTGGAAGACTTTTACCTCACCATCTAGCTTAATAGATAGTTTGGCAAGGTAGAGGATTCTTGGCGGGCGTTTTTTTTCTTTTCCAGCTTTCGGAAGATGTTACTCCACTCTCTCCTCCTGTTCATAGTACCTGCTGATAGGTCTGAACATATTCTTACATGAACACCAGTGTTTGTGACTGCCTTTTTCCTCTAGCTGTCTTAACATTTTCTCTTTTTCCTCGAAGTTGGATAATTTAACTATCATGTGCCTTTGTGAGTTGTTTCTGAGGTTCAGTCTAATTGGTGTCCTCTCTGCTTTTTGTATGAGTATCTGATTCTCATTCATTAAGGTGGGGAAGATTGCTTCCAGAAATTCCCTCACTAATTTAGTTGTTGACTTCGTTGTGTCTTGTTCTGGTAAACCAATTATTCAACTATTATTCCTTTCCATAGCATCTGTCATTGGTATCAGGTTTTCTTCTATCTCTTTGATTATCTTGTTTGATTGTCTTTCCCGTTTGTCAAAGTCTGTCTGATAGTCCTCGAGATTACAGGTTATTGGTCTCTGCCTCTTCTAGCTTTTTGGTGGGGTCTGTGATCTTGTGTTTTGCTTCTGTTACCTCACCCATTAGTTTTGGTATTTCCCTTTGGTGTGTGGACTTTATCCCTTCTATCATTGAGTCATTATTCTGCTTTACTTCCTTCCTATCCTGTTTTACTCCAACCAGCATTCTGAAGATTCTGGAAGATCCGCATCTGATTTTTCTACGAGTGTTGTTAGATTTTTTATTCCCTCTGCTGTTGCATTTTGTTTTTCTTGTTGAGGGTGTTGATGTATGTTGCTGTTTGCATTCCCTTTTGGAAGAGCTGAGTGCTGTGTTTCTGGGAGACCAAGGGGCCCTGAGCTATTTCTATGTGTGATTAGTAAAACTGTTTTTGAGGAATAGCTGTTACCTACTATGGTGGTGGGTAAGACTGCTATGTAGGCAGGGTGCTGTGGTGATTCAGTGGCTGGCAGTGGTGGTGGGCTCAGACTCTGGGTGGAGGGAGGTGACTGTAGGTATGCCACTGGCTGGTTAGGGAAAGGATGCAATGTGGACATGGTACTAGTCTGGACTGTCAAGCCACAATTTTCAGCCTTTTAAAGATACTTTGTGGAGCCCCAAACTGGTAGAGCCAGTTTTTGCTCTGGGTTGTGGCTGTCAGCACCTGTTGGCTTTTCCCATTTTGTTATGTTAAAAGCTTATGCTGTGCTGTGGAGACTAGTGTTCTGGCTATCTTTTTATGTTAATATTATGCTAATTGACAGAGTTCTGCAGGTTTACATTCAAAGTTACACAAAAGACCACACCCTGGAATCAAAAGTGTTTTGGTTTTTTTTTTTTTTTAATGTTTCCAGGTTTTATTGCAAACCAAAATTGGTTCATCAGTGTTTTGGTTTAAAAAAAAAAAGCATTTTTTTCTTTTTTATAGTAGGCTCACGGGGTTCCCTCATATAGGGGCTGTACCGTGCTATCCCCAGGGAAGGGGGACCAACTTAGCAGAGTGTAGTTGGGGCCAACTGGATCTGAATTAGCCCATGCATGCACTCCTGTGTCACTCCAACTCCTTCTGGTTGTGCTCTGGGAGCTTCATTCTGTCACAGGTGGCTCTTTATTTGTTGCAAAATATTGTCTAATTATCTATCATTACTCACATTGGCAGGTGTGAAGCTGGGGAGAGGTGGAAAGGGGATGGCTGATGTAGTCACTCCATTCCTGGCTGGGGAGGGGAGTTGCAAAGCCCCAGACCACAGGTGCAGGGTGGATAGCTGTGAGGGGAACTCTGGGATGAGGTCTTGTTGCTAGGTCTCATAGGCTCTCTGCGAGTCTGGGATCATGACCATTTTTAGACAGCAACCTGAGGAAATTACCACTTGCTCTGGGTCTAGGGTACAGGAAGGGGTGGAAGATGCATTACTGCTGGAACTGGCCAAGGGTTAGCAGAGCCCACAGGCAAACACAGTCAACTTTGAGCATTTCAGCAAGTTCTCGAATCACTTTGTGGGTAAAAATCAAAGGGGGAGCTCAGAAGCCAACCCTGGTGCACTGAATCTATTTTTAGCATCCAGCCTCCTAGTTTTGGTCTCTTTACGCCTTAGTTTTCTGGTCTAACAGCAGGAGTGGAGTGCAGGGCAGGTGATTCTAGCTGGACACCATCTTGACTCTCACCTCAATTCATTATTTTTTAACTCACTTTTTCCATAAAGATTTTGAAATGCCCTTTTTCTAAATATATGAGAAATGCTATAACTTAAATGTTAACAGTAATTATCTTTAGTGAAAGGATTTCAAGTGGTGATTGAATGTGTTTTAAAATGTGTTCACATTTATGAATTGTGAATATTTTCTTATATTAGTTCAAAATATTTTCTTTAAAATATTATATCACCAAGCTGTCTTCAAAACCAAACTCACTGCCACTGAGTCAATTTGACTCATAGTGATTGTATAGGATAGCATAGAATTATCCCTGGATTTCTGAGACTTAACTCCTTATGGGTGCAGAAAGCCTCTTTTTTCCCCCATAAGCACTCTTCGGATTGATTAAATTCCCTTCCACATTTAGTATCCTCCAATGAATAGAGATTCTACAATTTGTAAGACTCTGTATTTCCATAATGACATAAATGATCCTGGAGAACATCATCCAGAGTGAAATTAGTCAATCTCAAAAGCATAAACTTTACATGAGACCATTGTTATAAATAAAAAATATGAAAAAACTGAGATAGAGACTTTCATGCCAAAAGGAACTGATTTCCGAGTCTTCCAAGTGGAGGAGGAAAGGGGAGGGAACAGCCCAACTGTTGATAAATATTAGCATGGATGTAATGGGAGATAGTCCACAAGAGAAAGAAGAGAATCAAGGAGTGGGTGAAGGGTGAGAACAGCCTGACTAATAAGGGTGTAATGAAAAATAATAGTCCATAAGAGGGGGAAAAAAGTGAAGGAATAGGTGAAGGGTTAATGAGTTGGAGCCTTGATTAGTTTAAACTGTTGAATACAAAGTTGATGATCTGAAATGTAAACCCTTACCTAATGTACAATAGAACATTGAAAAAACCAAATGCTTACATTTCTACTATACTCAGGAAAGTCCTTAATAAAATTATGCATGTTTATTTTAGAAAATTTGATAAATACAAAAAGTGTAGAGAAACAATCATAATACTAACATATTAATTTTTGTTAGGTGCCATTAAGACAGCAACAGAATGAAACACTGCTGCTCATTCCTACACCATTCTCTTAATTTTGTCTGTTTGAGACAATTATTGCACCTACTGTGTCAGTCCTCTTGAGGATCTTCCTCTTCCTGCCCTTCTGTAAGCACGATGTCCCTCTCCATTAATTAATAACAAATACTATAGTTTTTCTTCTGATTTCTTTTTACTTATAAATTACACATATTTACTGTCACTAAAACAATTATTTATAATTTATCAGGGGTTCACAAGAATGGGAAGTTTGGGAAGGGAGAGCAAAAAGAGGACCTTATACCAAGGGTTCAAGTAGAAAGAAAGCGCTTTGAAAATGATGAGGGCAGCATATGCATAATTGTGACTGATACAATTGATGTCTGAGCTATAATAGCCCTCACTAACATGATCTATAAACAACAATGTGTAAACATAATTTTATTGGTTACTCGTAACTTAATTAACCATTCTTTATTAGTCTCAGATTTTATTAAAGCAGTCATTCCCCAAATCTGGTTTTGTGTGAGATTCTCATACTATCTTGGTGAACTTACAGACCCTTTGGTGATGTGGCTAGATGGGTCTAACATAGTTAAAAGGAAGGGAAAAAATCTAAAACCTCATAGATGCATCAATACAAGCCAGAATATTTCTTGGGAAGCAATAGCCAGGTATACAGATTAGATATTTATCCCTTCTTCCCTTTTATGCTGTTGGCAAAAGTTTTTGATGATTGATATAAATTAAGTTTCCTTTTCAAGTTTTGTGCCAACTACTCATGTAGACCTCATGTGTGTGGGCATAGAAATGTTCTATAGAATTTTTGATGACTGATATTTCAGAAGTAGACCACCAGACCTTTCTTCCAAGACCTCTCTAGGTAGACTTGAACCTCTCACCTTTTGGCAAGTAGCTGAGTGCATGAACTATTTGTACCACACACATGATTGTCTGGAGTTAGATTTAACACAATGGTAACTGGTTGGGATCTATCTATATCTATATGCCTATGTCTATATCATCTATATCTATCTAGATCTAGATCTATATCTATGCCTATATCTATAGTGATATATATAATCTATATCTATATCAATTTCCATCTCCATCTCTATATCTATATCAATCTATCTATATATAACATCAGTGATGATGGTGGAAAGAGTACACAATCTAGCAGAGACAGAGAGACTCCACTCTTAGTTCTATGATATGAGCAGGCTAAACATTCCAAGGACAAAGGATCTTAATGGAAAAGGCCTTTAATCCCTGTGGAAAGAAATGACTTGGGGTGATGTCTGACCTCCTTTGGCTTTACAAGTTGGAAGGAAAATCAAACTCCACATCAGCATCATCAAAAGCCAATTTCTATGAGGCTAAGGTCAGGCATGACCAACCCTTCAGCCTTCCTAACCAATTCTGATACCAATTCACCCTCCCACAGCTCTCTCTGCTTTCAACGGGGTTTGAAAATTCATTGTAATGGCCACGCAGAACTCACAGACAATGCTCATGATTATAGGTTTATTAAAGAAGTTAAAAGTTTCCAATTCTCAGGTGACAATTATTCAGACAGGGTACAATTATGCAAACAATTACAGGCCAGCCTCTCTCTGGTCTTTGGTCTCTCAATTACAAGGCTCTTCAGCCTCTGCCCTGGTCAGCCAATGTTTCAAATCTCTTTCAAGGTTGCCAATGAATGATTAAAGGGCACACCACTCTACCATAAGCCTCAGCTTTAAAGTGCTCAGCAAACTTATCTCCCACAATTAAGTGACTAGAGACAATCTACACCACAAGTCTGCCACTTGCCCAAAGGCTTTTCTTGCTCTATGTCCACTACCCTGATACATTTTCTGGCCCTTGATTTTGCTGCTGCTACCACTGATCTTCAACTCCTCTAATATCAAAGTTCTCTCTCGGTTCAAGGGATTTCAATGAGAAGGGACTTCAGGTTTCAAAGGATGAATACTACTACTGGCTCCTTTCTCTTGCTGGTATTGAAATCCCCTCTCCCTGCTTCTGAGATGACTCATTTTATACCCAGAAGGGTGGCAATCATAATTAATTATGTCCAGAACCACTCACAGGTGAATCATATAATCCTATAGTTTAGTAGCTTTAGCGAAACAAATCCACAGAAACTCATGTATAATAGAGAGTTTTATATAAAGGTTAAGTGCACATCAAGAAAACATCCCAAGGCAGTTCTGCCCAAACCCACAAGTCCAATATTAACTCATTAACCCATATGTCCACACCAATCCACCAAGTCCTCCTCCATCTCACAAAACACAGGCAATGATGCCAACTGCAGGAGGAAAGCCAAATCAGTGAATGTATAAGCTTCTCAGCGCTGGCAGGGGTCTCCACACGGCTGCTCCAGCACCCAGGGCTCCATCTGGGTAGGTCCATGTGGCTTCTCCTCAGGGATGTCTTGCAGGAAGTAAACCTTGCCAGCTGAAGCAGGGAACTGGCTAAGGCAGCTGCACCCTGGTCCAACCATCAGAAAGCAAGAGACCCGAGAGCTTGAAAGGTGAGGCTCACTGAGCCATTTATCGCTCCACCCTTCAATTAACCCCACATGTGTTTATTGGACAGGTTGGCACAATAAACTATCTCACATATAGTCCCTTAAATTTCTTCCCCACCCTTTCCCCCCAGATCCATCAGGAGAAAGTTATTTGGTGGACATAATATCACTAGAAGAGCAATATTAAATGATTCATTACACTGCAGGCCACATATTGACTTTTTGAGTCATTGCACTTTTGATGCATGAAAGATGAACTTTTCCCACCTTTAATAATTTTACTGTGAGCACACCCATAAAAGCTTGTAAACCAGCCCTTTATACCGCTATCCCTCGCATCTGCCCCCATATTAGATGGCCATTTCTAATTTCCAATTGCTATCAACCTAGTGCTCTGAGAAGATAAGCATGTTCTTAGCTATAAAGGATCTTCTGTTCCCATTGGAACTTTAGGCATCTGTAACCATAAGCAAAGTCCAGTCCAGAACAAGCCATGTAATTTCAGCAATTTACACCTTCTCACAGTGTCAAATATTTTTGTCTTCATTTGGTTGGGTTCTAGTCACCCCTGCTCTCAGCATCCAAACTTGTCAAATAGGTACCAACTACAAGCATGGGAATCCAAATCTCTTCTTGCAGTTCAGGTCATCTGGCCCTTTCTCATTCTCAACCCTAACCCAGAGGGGATATGTCAGTACCCATAAGCTTAAGAGTCCACACAATTCCCTAACTTCAGATGAGCTAGCCCTTCTTATCCTCTCTTAACCCTAGCCTCTGTGATCTGGTCAGTGGGTACCAAAGGAATGTGTTCAAGCTCAGCCTCCCTCTTCAATGCTGCATCTCTCCCATGTCAACTCAGTCAATGTACATAGGTGGTGAGCACAATGAGTGGAGTAGGCTGTCTTCCTGTTGAGTCACTTTAGTTATATAAGGTGGCTTTCTCTGATGGGCACAGAATTTTCCTGCATTTTTCTGAATCCAATGGCATATTGCTTCTTTTAAATTTAAAAAGCTGAACAGATTTTTTCGTTTTTATTTTTCTGTACAGGTTTGTCTTCCCTTCAAATATAAATTTCATTTTTTCTCCAAAATTCTGGGTGGGGGACAGATTTCCACCTAAGCCCCCAATTTTGCAGTCCCTAAGCTTCACAGGATTGAAGCTCTATTGGAGTTTATTTGCTACCAGGAAAAAATGTAGGGAATCTAAGGAATAAGTAAAATGCCAAAGGACCATTTCAGGTATTAAGAGCTAACTATTTTCCAAGAGTTTATTAAGTCTTTGGAGAGGGTGTCTATGAAACTTCATTTTCCCTTTTCCAGGCCAATAATAAGAAGAAGCAAGTGGCAAAGGCCCTGACTGTGGCCACCAGGCTGCCACAGAAGCATGGAGTTTACAGCAGATAGCCCTGTCTCTCCTACCCACAAACCCAGGCACAAGAACTCCTGCCCTAGGGAGGAGGGTTTGAGGTTTATCTGTGTGTTGAACTCACCACAGGTTTAAACAATGAAAGCAGTAGAAGCCTGACATCATTTACAAGTGATCTGAATGGAAACCACAAAGCCTGGAAATCCAAGGACTTTGGCAAAAATGCGGTTTGTTGTTCATGTCCCTCAATTGATTGGGCCAATGCCTAGAGTGACAAACAGTGAACAGTGTTGGGTACAGAATGTGCTGTAATTAGATTGGTGGGTTGGATTGAACTCTCTGAGCTTGAACAAGTCCCACCCCATCTGCTATTCTTGAAGTTGTTTTGTGGCTTCATCATATAATCTTGGTCTCCCCAGGATCTCTTAGCTAGGCTGGTATCTATCTATATCTATCTATCTATCTATACTTCTCACTAGAATATGTTTGGGCTTTTGCCTTTTTAATCAGCTACATTTGCCAAGCCACACATTCTGTGATAAGCAGAGCCTCATGTGCAGTTGAGGTTTTTCTTGGATGCTTTTCCCACACTTGTGTAAGAGGCCTTCACTATGGAGAGTTACCCCTTTGAGCAATTTTTGATTTTAATGTTTGTTCATTTACATATCAGTCTTTAAGAACTGGTTATGTGTATACTCTTCTGGAGGTACTGAGTTTGGCTCAATGTTTGTTCATTTACATATCAGTCTTTAAGAACTGGTTATAAGTATGCTCTTCTGGAGGTATTGAGTTCGGCTTGAGGCATACTACAGAGAAGATAAACAGGCTTGGTCCTGCTCTGATAACCAACAAACTCCAGAACACTTTCTGATGAGTCACCTGGGACTCAGGTTGACACCATGTGCGGCACAGTAGAATTGTGCTTCATGGAATTTTCAAGCTTGTGACCTTTTGGAAATAGTCAGCCTTTTCTTCTGGGTGGACTCAAACCTGAAACCTTTGGGTTAGTAGTTGAACATTGTTTTTATTTAGTAGGGACTCCTCTTACTTTGATAAAGCTGTGTCAAAATGCAGGATAAATATCTGATGGAAACCAGTGCTCAAAGGACAGCATATGCCGTGATGGTTGAAAGACCGACCATCAGCAGTGGATGACAAGCAAGCGACACCAGGAGCTCATCTGTAGCTTGAAAGGGAGACCTGGGAGCAGGAGTGGGGTTTTCAGGGGTGGGCAGTGAATGTTTTGTCACAGTCCAGAGTCCTTGAGGATTAGGTCACATATTGTCAGTGTGTAGGGAGTTTTTCTTAATATTTTTTATTACAAATTTTAATGATAGAATATTATCTAATATATGCACTTGTAAGTTGTTTAAATGTCATTTCTTTTGAAGATAATTTTATTGAAGTGCAATTTGCATATCATATAATACAGTTCCATGGTTCAGTTCTAGAATATTTTCTTCCTTCTTGTACTCATTATTAGCTAGCTACCTGTTTCCCTCCAAACTCTCCTCTTATGCACACCACACCCCCAATAAGCCATTAATCCAGTGACTGTCTCTATAGATTTACCTTTCCTGGAGTTCATATACTGGAAAACATATATAAAAGGAAGAAAGAAGGAATATATATAAAACCTGAGGAAAAATAACCTTAATTGAGAAAAAAAGCAGGAACTATTACAAAACTAGAGCAAATTTTAAATGGGTCAAAAGGGAGATCAAATGACCTAATTACATCTACCCCAATAGCGTTTATATCAATATTTAGTTTTGCATTGAGTTTGTGTTGTAGCGGTGTCAGCCACCATTATTTTCATCAGGAACATGATCAGATACAAAGTGCTTATTTGGTCCAGTAAGTAGTATTGGAACTATTTTTTTTTTTTTACTTAAGTTAGGTGGCAATATCTCTGGAAAATTCTTGCTTGGCCCTAACTGGAAGTTTGCTTTTTCAAACCCACGAGCAGCTCTTAGGGAGAATAATGATGTGTGCCACTTCTGTGAAAATTCAGGCTGGGAAACCCTGATATGAATCTGAATCAACCCAAACCAGTAGAGTTAATCTTATATTGGGGCCCTCCTACTGCAGTGAGTTATTTTGGTAATTCACGTTTACCAAAAGATCAGTACTATGAATTCACCATATACTCTGAGGAAGAAAGACGAGGCAGCGAGCTTTTATAATGATGTACAGTTTCAGAAATCCCAGGGAGTGGTCCTGCTCTGTACTATAGGGTTGCTATGAGCTGGAATCAATTCAACAGCAGTGGGTTTGTATCTTATATTACAATCTGGTTTCATCCATATATTTATTATAGGGATATTCACATATTCATATTATATAGACCTAGTTTCACAATAGCCTGGTATCTTTGGTGGGATACAGGTCAAGTGATAGGCCCAGAGCTGACAGTAGTGACTCTCTCTTTGGTCACTCTTCCTCTCAGTTCACTGCAGTTTAAGGACTCAAGAACTTGATCCAGGGAAACCTTGTAGCAGAGGGTTGCTTGTCGTCTTAGCTACCTAGTGATGCAGTAACACAAATACCACAAGTGGGTGGTTTTAACATTAATCTTCTCATAGTCAAGAGACAAATCTGAATTAAGGGCATGGTTCTAGGCAGAGGTCATGGTTAACATAACAAAGAAGACCCTATTCCCAAACAGGATCCTATTTTCAGGTGCTTTGTTATTGTTGAAGAACATTGAGTGGATTCTGACTCACAGTGACCCGATGCAGGGTTTCTGAGGTTGTAGTTCTTTATGGGAGCAGATAGCCACGTTCTTCTTCAGAGAGCCTGGTAGCTTTGAACAGCTGACCTTGAGGCTAGCAGTCCAATGCTTTCTAGACAGCATCACCAAGGCGCCTGATGTTAGTTGTCATTAATTAACTCTCAGTCATGGAGACCTCATGCATGTAAAGGAGAGTTGCTCCATTGTGGGATCCAGCCCCACAATCGAACGGGTCTGTAGAAATAAGTAAGACAGAAGAGATGGGGTACAGGGACTCATCTCCAAGGCTGGAAGAGGAGGAAGAGAGCTAGTTTATTTCACAGTGAGTCTATACAATGGTGAGGTATGCAAGCCTTCATTAGGCATATGTATGATAGATAGGGCAAAGTGTGAATCTGAGTTCTTTTAGGAGACCACCTTAAAGGAAGTGTCTGGCAGGCAGTGAACCATGGTGTCCAATGGTGCCAATGGCTCTATAAGAAGAGCAAACGGAGCAGCAGCATATACTTTTAGATATAAGCATCCTCTTAAGAGTGTGTGAGAAACCGTGCATTTGTACGAGGCAACTTTTCATTTTATAGAGGGTGTATATGAAGAACCTGCTTCCTGGAGAATTATGTGCACCTGGACTTCACTATAATTACCAGGCAGTGAGGAGTCAAGTTCCCTTAAAGATAGCTTTATATTAACATCTTAAAGGAGGGTAGTTGTGGCGAGAAAGAGAACGCTTTCCACCTGAAGATCTGGAGGAAGCGTGTTAGGTTTTATCTCTATCTTGGGACTGTGGAAGTCTTCTTTCATTCAGGTTTCCAAGCCCTGTGGTCACAAGTATCGGGATTAGGAGGTTTATACTTTCATCCAGGTTCTCAGTTTCTCACACTCCCTAGGGTTTTAAAATAGATGGCCAAATCCACCTTCTGGGCACCATCGATTAGGTGAAAATCACCAACCATTCAGGTAGCGGTTGACCGCAGAAACATTTGTATTACTCGGGGATTTCAATTTCCATATATGGGGTTCAGGATTTCTTATCTTTTCTTTTCAATCTTTTTTTTTTTGTGAGCTGGGTGACGATTTTCAGAGCAAACGATCAGTTTGATGTTCAACAATTCGTACATATTTTGATTAATCTCATTCATTGCAATTCCTTCAATGCCATCCTCCTTGTGCTCCCCAACTCCACTCCTCTTTCTCTTCTCACTTTTCCGCACTCAGTCCTTGGGCAAATGCTGTTCCCTTGATCTCAGATGGTTGATTATGCGAAGCTGTGCATACTTCACTCCTGTGATTGTTCCCCTTATAGAGTGCTGTCTATTGTTTAGCTGAAAGTGAACCATGGTGGTGAGTTTATTTCCAGACCTGAAGGTACTTGGATGGTGCTGTTGTGTAAGCATTGGACTGCTAACTGCAAGGCTACTGATTTAAATATAGCAGCCGCTCCTCAGGAGGAAGATGAGGCTATCTGTCCCTATGAAAAGAGGGAAGCCTTGGGAATCGAGGTAGGATTACTACGAGTTAGAATCAACTCCATGTACACGAATCTGGTTTGCTTTTCTCTACTACTCTCTATTTTGTAAGGAGCCCTGGTAGTACATGGTTGTGCATTTTGGGTTGCTACCTGTGAGGTGAGTAGTTCAAAACCACCAGCAACCCCATAGGAGGAAGATGATGTAATTTTCTATTCCCACAGAGAGGTACAGTCTTAGAGACCCGCAGGGCAGTTCCACCCTATCTTGCAGGGTCACCACAAGTCAGAATCAGCTTGGTGACAGTGTGAGTGAGGACGGTTCAATTTGTCCTTGTTGTTCTGTGCTGTTTGACCTCCAGTCTTCATATCAGCTTGCATTACTTCTGCTTTTATTTTGTTACATTACTTCTTGTCACCATTATCCATTCCTTTTAATACTCTCTCCTTAATTTTGACCATTTGACCCAAAAGTTCTTGGTGTGTGCTCTCAACTCAAGTCTAACTCACAGCACTCTATGGGACAAAGTGGAGCAAACCTCACAGTGTTCCCCAGGCTGCAGTCTTTCTGGGGAACAGATAGACAGGTCTTTCCTTCTATTAGAGGACTTCTCATGTGGTAGTGGTGACGTGTTCAGCTGCAAACTGCATACAGAATAATTTGAAATCATCAACAGTGTCAGAAATTTGAAGCCAGCAGCTTGCTCTGCAGGAGAAAGATGAGGCTTTCTACTCCCATTGTGACATTTACATGATTTCATGTCAATTTGATCAACCGTGTATCAGGGTAGAGTCTAGCCTGCCAATCAGGTCATAGCCTGACGATGCCTCCTGGGGGGAACGACCTTCTCCTACGGAGGGTCCTGGGACCCACCCTCCCCCCCCACACACACCTTCTCTGTGCCCACCTGCCTGTTGACAAGCCACATGGAGCCACACTGAGACCTGAGAGAGCCCTGAAGATGCTTCCACTAGCACTGGATCCATAAGACTTTGCACCCAGTGGCCTTGGTCTTGATGCACTTTGCATCATTGCATGTGCTACGTGAGTCTGAGGAGAAATTCCTGGACCAGTGTTGGTCTTATGGACTAATATCAGACTTAGGAGTTTGTGTTAGTCTGAGTACTTTAGAGAAACAAATCCACAGAAACGCCTATGTATAAGAGAAAATTTTATGTAAAGAGTAAGTGCACATCAGGAAAACATCCCAACCCAGTGCTGCCCAAGCCCACAAGTCCAACATTAACCCTTATGTCCAACACCAATACACAAAGTCCTCCTCCATCTCACAAAACACAGGCAATGATGCCGACTGCAGGAGGAAAGCCAAATCAGTGAATGTAAGCATATCAGCACTCACAGCGGTCTCCACATGGTTGCTCCAGCACCCAGGACTGCATTGGGGTAGGTCCATGTGGCTTCTCCTCAAGGATGTCTTGCAGGAAGTGAGCCTTACCAGCTGAAGCACGGAACTGGCTAAGGCAGCTGCACCCTGGTCCGACCATCAGAAAGCATGAGACCTGAGAACTAGAAAGGCAAGTTTCACCGAGCCTTTTGTCCCTCTGCCCTTCATTTAACCCCACATGTGTTTATTGGCCATGTTGGCACAATAAACTTTAACTAACTCAGAGTTGATCTGGATTGGGCTGGGATGTTTTCCTAAAATACAATTATTCTTTGATATAAATCTCTTTCTTTTAAATGTCTGAGTGTCTCTGGATTTGTTTCTCTAGTCATCCCCATCTAAAACACCCATAAAAAGTTTCCATCTTGGAAACCCACAGGGCAGTTTTTTCTTGGCCTCCAGAGTCATTAGGATTTGGAATTGAAGGAATGGCAATGCATTTGGTTTCTCCTCCAGGGCTGTTTGACTTGCAGATTTTTTTTTCAGCAGCCAGCACTTAACCACTGTACCATCAAGGATCCTTAAATTTGCTTGAGGAATGGATATGCATTATCTAATTCCTTTTTGTTTCATTTCAGTGAATAGCGCAATTCAATAGTTCAAATATATTAAGAAGAGTTGTGCAAACATCACCACCAGGTGTTTTGGGGAGACAAGATTAATCCATAATAATTGTCGAGTATTGTGAGCCATAGGATTTTCATTGACTGATTTTTAGAAATAGGTCCATTCATACATCTATGGTTTATACATGTCTCTGGTTCGCTTTAGCGACCTAATTTTTTTTGGAGTACATTTAAATTATTTCCAGGGAGCATAGGGTAATTCTACTGATACTGTCATTCCATTAGCCAATGGTATAGAATTTAAAACATTTTTGATGAATGAAAATTATCCATATGTAGGACAGCCTTTTAGACCACAATAAATGATTGTCAGCTTGTTCAGTCCTTTAAGTGACTGGCCACTAATTACACAAACAATGAGGGTGGAGACAGGGAAACTCTCAGTAACATTCATTTACAAAGGCAGAACCATGTCTGCTGGACTAACACATGTCACAAAAAAGCAAAGAGAGTGGCACCCCAACTTCTTCCGCCAGACTTTCTTCTGCCTTTCTGCACACCGGCTTGTCCTCACCCACCATGGCCACCATTCAGCACCTTGTAGGAATATTGCACCTGGTAAACAGCAAAGACTTTGATGAATACAGGAAGGAACTAGGAGTGGGCGTGGCTCTTCGAAAAATGGGTGCAATGGGCAAGCCTGACTGTCATATCTCCTGATCACAAAGCCCTCTTTTTGAAAATGGAGGGCACTGTGAAAGCAATACAGTTTTCTTGTAACCTGGGAGAGAAGTTTGAAGGAAGTACAGCTGACAGCAGAAAAACTCAGACTGCCTGCAACTTTATAGTTGATGCTTTGGTCCAACCCCAGGAGTGGGATGGCAAAGAGAGCACCATCACAAGAAAACTGAAAGATGGAAAATTAGTGATGGGCTGTGTTATGAACAATGTCACCTATACTAGGACCTATGGAAAAGTAGAATAATCGATCATTTGGACAAGAATTAGCTGTGAGAATGAACAAGCTCAGCTCAATGAGCAAATCTCTGCACTGCTTTTGTTGTTGTTGTTATATTCCATTACTTCTACCGCACACATTTTACATGCAACTATTTCAAAGTGTTGATTTGACCAGCCCCTTTGATCAATAAATGGTTATGTATGTGCTTAAAAAAAAAAGAAAGACAAGAGAGCATGAAAATCATACATACAATTTGGTCCCAGGTCACCATTCTTTGGGCACCGTCAAGGCAAGAGGTCTGAACCAAATCAAATCTTTACATGAGCAGACAGACAGACTTATCCTTCTCCCTTGGTTTGTGATATAAAAGAGATTAAAGTACAAGCTAGTAAGGAACAGTGAAGGAAGAGAAACGCCAAGCCACATGGAAATCACCCAGGCCAGAAGCTCAGAAAAGGGAATTCCTGCAGAAATGGCAAAGAGAGAATGCCTCTCCTTAAGCGGGTGTGCGGACGGACTTCTGGCCCCCTAACTGTGAGAAAATAAGTCTCTGTTTGTTTAAGCCATGCATCTGTGGCACGTCTGCTGTAGCAGCACTAGATAACCAAGGCAGCAACGAATCATGAGATGTCAAAGGACCAGGCAGTGTTTTGTTGCATTGTGCATGGTGTGCCAGAACTTGGGCCTTTATGTCAGGGATTGGATTGGGGAAGGGGAAATCCCTAGGGACCCCGTCTTAAATTTACCACCCTAAATTATTGTCTACATGTGAATTTACTAATACATTTAAGATTAAGTAACGATACACTGAAATTTAAAAGTGTCAAAAGATTGTCCTAAAACGTAGGCCGATATCTTGTGACCAAAGACAAAGTTGTGATGCTTGTGTGTTTAAAGATTAGATAGCTGATATTAGAATTAGGTGCCATTGTCTTGGTTTTGACTCATAGCGGCCCTATGTACAGTACTGCTCAGTCTTGTACCATCCTTTAAATTGTTCCTGTTTGAGTCTGTTGCTATGGCTACTGTGTCAATCTACCTGTATTAATCTGTTCTTTTTTGATGGCCCTCTACTTTACCGAGGATGATGTCCTTCTCCATGGACTGATCCTTTCTGATAACCTGTTCAAAGAATGTGCTAGTCCGGGTAGATGAGAGAAACAAATCTATAGACACTCACATGTGTATAAGAAAGTGGTTTATGTACAAGAGCAGTTTAACATTAAGAAAGCGTCCCAACCCAGTCCAGTCAAAGCCCGTAAGTCTGATATTAGCCCATATGTCTGATCCCAATATACAAAGTCCTCTTCAGACTCACGAAGCTCATGCGATGGTGCTGAATGCAGGACGATCACAGCCCAGTAGGTAGAAAGTCTTTGGATTCGGTGGTGTTGTAAGCATCTCAGTGCTGGCAGGGGTCTCCACGTGGCTTCTCCAGCACCCAGGGCTGCATCCATCAGGGTAGGTCCATGTGGCTTCTCCTCAGGTCTCCCAGGGAGTCACGTTGTCAGTAGAGAGTCTCCAAGGCAGTGAGTAGAATGAGAAGATGTTTTCTCTCTCTGAGGAGAAAAAATAGGGGTTTCCAGAATTCTCAGGGGAAGGCCATGCCCACACAGAGGCCTCATTGGTTTTATCTTGATTGACAGGCCGGCCTCTACCTCTTTACTCGCAATCCTCTCAAATTGACACCTGATTACATAAGTACCACAAAGACAGCTTTGTTTGTTTTTCTGGAAGTCCATGGCTATTTTAATATTTTTCTCCAACACCTTAATTCAAATGCATTAACTATTCTTCTGTCTTCCTTGTTCACTGTGGATTTTTGCATTTATGGTAAACATATCATGACTTGCATCTGGCACACTTTAGTCTTCAGAGTGACATTGGTGCTTTTCAAAACTTTAAAAAGATGTTTTGCAACAGATTTTTCTAATGTAGTACATAATTTGATTTTCTGACTGCACAGGCCCTTCCATGGTTAAATCTGCTGTATAAGACCTCTTTAGAATGTTGAAAAGTAGGGAGATAAATTTGACAACTAAGTTACACCTGATCCAAGCCATGGTATTTCCCATTGCCTCATATGCTTGTGAAAGTTGGACACTGAATGAGAAAGGAATACGAAGAATTGATTTCTTTAAATTATGGTGCTAGTGAAGAATATTGAAAGTACCATGGAATGCTACAATGAAAACAAACTGGCTTGGAAAAAGCAAGGCTAGGGTGATGAGACTTCGTCTAACATATTTTGACATGTTTTCAGGAGCGACAAATCCCTGGAGAAGGACATCATACTTGGTGAAGTAGAGGGGCAATGAGTTGGATTGACACAGTGACTCCAACAATGGGCTCAACCAAAGGATCAATTGTGAGGATGGCCCTGGATCGTGCAGTATTTAGTTTGTTGTGCATCAGGTTGCTATGGGATGGAGCTGACTTGATGGCACTTACCAACAACAAGTTTCCATGGGCATTGATTGTGGAGCCAAGTAAAACACAATCCTTGAAAGCTTCCATCTTTTATCTGTATGGTTGTGTTGTTGCTTTTGGTTCTAGTTGTGAGGATTCGTGTTCTTTATGTTGGGGTTTAAACTATACTGAAGGTTATAGTCTTTGACCTTGATCGGTGAGTGCTTCACATCCCCTTCACTCTCAGCAAACAAAGTTGTGTCACTTGTAAATGAGTTCATATGTCTTCCTCTGTGTTAGTCTGGGTAAACTAGGGAAAAAAACCCACAGAAACTTATATGTATAAGAGAGAGTTTTATATAAAGGGTAAGTGCCATCAAGAAAACATCCCAACCCAGTGCTGCCCAAGCCCACAAGTCCAACATTAACCCATGTGTCCAATACCAATCCACAATGCCCTCCTCCATCTCACAAAATGCATGCAATTATGCCAACCGCAGGGGGAAAGCCGAGTCAGTGAGTGTGTAAGCATCTCAGCGCTGTAGGGGTCTCCACACAGGTGCTCCAACCCTCAGGGTGGCATTGGGGTAGGTCCATGTGACTTTTCCTTGGGGATGTCTTGCAGGAAGTAAGCCTTGCAAGCTGAAGCAGGGAACTGGCTAAGGCAGCTGCACCCTCGTTCGACCATCAGAAAGCAAGAGACCTGAGAACTAAAAAGGCGAGGCTCACTGAGCCATTTATTGCTCTGCCATTTATTTAACCCCACATGTGTTTTTCGGCCAGGTTGGCACAATAAACCTTAACTATCTCATCTTCTAATTCTGATGCTGATTGAATAAGTTGGAAAATTATAACCATGATGAACATCTTTCCTGATTTTAAACCATTCAGTATCCCTTTGTCCTATTTATACTACTCCCTCATGACCTGTGTACAGATTCTACATGAGCACAAATATGTGTTGTGAAATTCCCATTCTTCTCAATGTTATCAATAATTTACTATACTTTACACAGTTGTATGATTTTTCACAGTAAAAAAAACCCCACCATAGATAAACCTCTTTTTGATATTCTCTGCTTTCAGCCCCGATCCAACTGATATCAGCCACAGTCTCTGCTTCCATATCTGCTTCTGACTCCGGCTTGATTTTCTGCAGCTCATAGGCCACAGACTGCTGCGGCCATTTCTGAATTATCTTCAACAAAGTTTACTTTTGTGTGGTAGTAAGGGCATTGTCAGATAACTTTTTCATTTTATTGAATTATTTTTTTGGAAGTGGGCATGATATGGTTATTAAGGTCGTCCATATTTCCTGGCCTAAATGAGCAAACACCTCCAGCTATGCTTGCATTTGTTGCAACATTTCAATCGATATTCTGTCAACACCTGCAATCTTGTTTTTGGCTAGTGCTGTCAGTGGAGCTTAAACTTCTTCCTTCAAAACTACCATTTTCTGGTCACATGCTACCTTGTGACTTGGTTGAGGATGTGCCCATTCTTTTTGGTTCTGTGATTCAGTGTATTCTTTTCAACTTCTTTTAATTCTTCCTGTGTTGTTCAATATTTTACCCAAGAATCCTTCCATATCAAAGCCCAAAGCCAAATAATCAATAGACGGCCTCATAATCCTGCACTCCCAATTATCATGACAAGAGAGACTCCATTGGGAGTCTGATCACTGATAACCTGGTGTTTATTATTGCTAAGCATTTGTTTGTTTATGTAGAGGGTAGCTGCCTCCTTCTTTTGCATTTAATAAATGGATTCTTGGTCCATGTCCCTCTAGTCAAGAGGAAAATGAAGAACCACCACAGGCCGAAAAAACAAGACTCTTGAATACAAGAATAAAACCACTGAGAGGATAATGTGGAAAAGTATTTCCTGAAATCAAAGAGCAAAACCACAGAGCACTTCAACAGTCACCCAGACCCACAGACTTAACACAATCCACATACGAATTTAATTAGAATGCATGCTGGTATATTTATAGAAACAGAAAGTATGACAGAAAAACAGAGTTGGCCAGTTTACTAATGCATTTAGAAGCCATTTAAAAGAGAAGCTATAAAGGGCTTATTTTAGTTTTGGGAGAGTTCTTGGTATTAGCAAAGTTGGAATAAAATCTTGAAAATACTCATCAACCTCTAGACCAGTGGTTCTCAACCTTCTTAATGCCATGGCCATTTAATACAGTTCCTCATATTGTGGTGATCCCCAACCAATTATTTTTGTTGCTACTTCATAACTGTTATTTTGCTACTGTTATGAATCAGGCCACTCCTGTGACCTCCAAAGGGGTCATGACCCACAGGTTGAGAACCGCTGCTCTAGACTCTCAGTGCCGGTGGAAGCCAATGGATTGACCAGCGGTATTGTGGTTATAGCACAAGGCGTGGTTGAGACTTAGGGAGATGGATGACTTATGGCAATAGACTAGTTCAAGCCACATGTCACCTGCCAATCTGGCAAATGGGCTACCTGAGATCTTACTGTAACTTTTAGGCAGGTCAGACACCTACCTTCTCAAAACTTTGGACAGAATGAACGGTGAGAATAGTTGTGCCGAACTGAGGATAGGGCCCTTGTAGGTCGAATGTCATTTAGTTAAAGCCATTCTACACTTGAGAAGTCAAGGCCTGATTTCAAACTTACCCATCATCGGGGTGTGGCACCCTGACCTAGACGTTCCTCACCCTTTGCAATTTATCTCCCTGTGGTCCTCCCTCTGTCTTGAGCAATTTAGAAACTGCATGATATGTCTGGAGAAGCAGTCATGGATAAATTCTTTTCAGTGACCTTTATATATTGAATTAGCTCCTCAGGTTGTTAGTCCCAATACTTGGGGGACCAAATCTATTCTTGTTCAACCTTGCTCCTCTGGAAGCCAGGAACCAAAGTCCAAATTCCCATCCCCATTACATCTAACTGTATGATTCCTGGACTTCAGGTTTTGGCACAAATGATGCTGGGTTGAATTGTTTTGAGGACTCCAAGATTCTTTCCAACTCTAACATTCTCTGAACTTTGAACATTGCTAGCCCCACTTGGATATATATTAACCTCTCGATAAAGCTCTGATTTGACCGTGACCAAGAAAATCCAGAGAAGTAAAAGGAGAGCACTGGAACAGCATTCTCCAAGCAGAATTGTTTCTGAGGTTGTTTCGCTGCCTTTTCCTTGAGCTGTCCATTTGTCCCAAGGAACCATGCAAGGGGCCAGCTGGAGGCAGTTACGGGGAAAGAGAAAAGAGATGATGGGAATTTTAACAACGCAATGAAAACTGTCATGTTGTGATGGCCCCATTTGATGGGCAAAAACAAGAGGGCAGAGCTTAAGTGTTGGTGTTGCTTCTGATCTTTGCCACAATAATCTCACTGTCCCCGGAAAGACAAACTGGAGGAAAAACTCGACAGCTTTCTCCGGTTAGAGGCAAATATTTAGTTGCACTGTGCCTCGTATGTTAGGGGAAAATACTTACTGCCATTCTCAGTGTACCTGGCCTTGATCCACCCACTGGTAACAGTGTAATCCCAGCCTTGACTTTGGCTATGCATCAAGTTACTCAATAGGGCTCTTTATTGTTTTTCACAACAGGAGTGACTACTGGCTATTAAATTTTGTCTCAACCCCGCTCCCCCCTCGCCATCGAAAGTTCTGGTCAGTGTTGACTTTTGGAAAAATTGTGATGCAGGAAAAGGTTAGCCTGACTGACTTTTCCCTATGGTTCCTCAGAGACCCTGATGGCGTAAGATTCAAAGAATTCAGTTTGTGCTAGATGGTCCTGAGAGTCTCTCCACATTAACTGAATTGCTTACAAGGGTTATTGTTGTTGTGTGGTGTTGTTGAGTCGGTTCCAGTGGTTGTCACCCCATGCACAACACACTCCCACACAGCACCGTCCTGTGCAGTCCTCACACTCATTGCAGGGTGCACCCAGCGTTGCAGGCACTGTCCATCCGTCTCCTTTTTTGGTGACCCTTCTTTACCAAGCATGATGCCTTTCTTTCCTTAGGAACTCTTCCTTCCTGTTAACATGTCCAAAGTATGCGAGATGACGTCTTATCATCTTTGCTTCTCAGGAACATTCTGGTTGGACTTCTCCTCAGACAGATTTGTTCATTGTCTGGCAGTCCCCGTTAATGTCAGCATTCTTCACCAACACCATAATAGAAAGGCTTCACTTCTTTGAGCTGCCTTATTTCTTGTCCAATTTTCACGTGCATATCAGGCAATTAGAAATACCCAGGCTTTGGTCAGGGGTACCTCGGTCCTCAAAATGACATTATTGCTTTTAGCACTTTAAAGGAGCATGATGTCATATTGCCCAAAGCAATATGTCATTTGATTTCTTGGCTGCTGCATCCAGGGACATTGACCATGGAACCAAGCAAAATGAAATAATTGATAGCTTCAATCTCTTTACCACGTATTATGATGCTACTTATTCATTTTGATACCTGGGCTAATGTAGCTCAGGTACAATTTGTTGCGTGGGTTGCTATGAAGCTGAGCAGGTTTCAAAGGAGATACAGGATAAGATAGACCAGGAAGAAATATCTGGTGACTTACATCTGAAAATCAGCCAATGAAAATCCTCTGGATTAAAACTGTCTGCTTTGTCCACTGATGACGGAGCTGGTGTAAAACTGGGTGGAGTTTTGTTGTGCATGGGGTCACCAAGAATCAGGGACTTACAATTGACTTGGTTTCCTTAAATAGTGTTTCACTCAATTTTGAAAATATGTTCCAATTGAGTAGGTACAACTTGTTTGCTGCAAAGCACCTGAATATGCAGGTATCCAAAATAATTAGGCTGACCTAAAAAAATATTGGGTGAGAAATTATCCACTTGGGTAGAGTGACTTAAATATTTTGTGTAAAGTTTTACCAAGGGCTAAATAGTAATAATCTTTATGTTTTTCATCACCTCTGGACTGACAAGGCTGGTTGAAGATGGATGGGTAATGAGAATACCAATAGCATTTCTGTGGCCTTGTTTTGTCCTGGGAAAAGTAGTAAGCCCTTCACACACATTGTTTTATTTCATTCTCACCTCTGTATAATCCAAGCCATGGTATTTTCAATTGTCTCACATGCATGGAAAATTGGACATTGAATAAGGAAGACCAAAGAAGAATCAATGCATTTGAATTAAGGTGCTGGAGAAGAATATTAAAAGTACCACTGTCTGTTTAAAAGGACAAACTGATCTGTCTTGGGAAGTGTGACCATAGTGTTCCTCAGAGGAAAGGGCAGGGAGACTTTGTCTTACATACTTCGGGCGTGTGGTCAGGAGAGATCAGTTCCTGAAGAAGGACGTCATGTTTGGTCAAGTAGAGGGGCAGTGAACAAGAGGGCCCTCAATGGGATGGATGGGCATCATGGCTCCTACAATGGGCTCAAGCACAGGAACAATTGGGAGGATGATGCAGAAAAGTTGTATGCTTTATCGGTGCTATACTGCACCCTGACTGGCTCAGCTCTTCATTTTGACCCTTCTGTAAGGGGATGTCCAATTGTCTGCAGATGGGCTTTAGGTCTCCACTCCACACCCCCCCTCATTCATATTGACATGATTTTTTGTTCTGAGTTGAGAAACTGAAGTTTAAAGAGTTTTAGTAGCATGCATAAAGTCTCACAGTGGGTAAATGGAAGAGCAGGTAAACAATTCCAGGCACGTCGAGTGCAGGGACCCCTTTTAAAAAAGAAGTTAAATTAAAAAAAAAATCATTTTATTGGGGACTCATGTAGCTCTTATCACATTCCATACATCCATCCATTGTGTCAAGCACATTTGTACATATGTTGCCATCATCTTTGATGCCTAATACCTGATCCCATTGACACCTCCTGATCACACAGGCTGGTGTGTTTCTTTCATGTGGACTTTGTTGCTTCTCAGCTAGATGGCCACTTATTTACCTTCAAATCCTTAAGACCCCAGTTATGCTACAGCCTTTGTTAGCAGGGCACTATCAGCTTTCTTCATCACATTTGCTTATGCATCCGCTTTGTCTTCAGTGATTATGTAAGGAAGGTGAGCATCATGGAATGCCACTCTTAGGCACTATGCTCTATATGAAGAATGATGATTTTAAAAATCTCTGCTATCAGGATAGTTCTTTAAAGAACATTTACACATATTACCACAATCATCTTCTGATGACCCTGATCATCTGAGTGATCAGGGCAGATGCAATAATTCCAGGATGACTCAGCTATAAACTTCTACTACAGCTTGATCATAATCAGATCAATGTTACAGTTACTCATGTAAGGTATCAGCCTTATATGTTGGTTTAGATGAGCATTTGCAAGACAGAGCACAGAGCTTAGATATGTTTCCTCCTCAGGATAGCTAATATCATGTATTTTATGTGGTAGTCTCTTAATAAATGTTTGTTGAATTGGATTCCATTCTTCAATGAAGATATCGAACAGTAGAGAGTTAATGTGAATTTAAAACTCCATTTTCCATGTAAATTGTGGGACTTTGGATTTTTTTTTTTACCAAAATGTTTACCAAAACCCTCTCTTCAATTGTCTAAGCTGATTGGACAGCTGATCAGTGATTAATAAAATTCAGGTAACTTTAAAATGGAACTATAGGATAGTTACAGAGTCCTTCCTGGTGGCAGTGGTGTTGGTGATATTATTTTTGTTCTTATTTTCTCTTGGCCAACTCCAACAAGAAATCGTCACAGAATGTATCTACAGCATTTCAAGATTTCTCTTGATGTCACCACACGAGCAGCCACATGCATGCTCATGCTCATCATAGCATTGTCCACAATAACAAGAAGATGGAATCCACCTAAATGCATATATTCAGAAGAATGGATAAAGAACGTTGGTCCATAAATACAATGAATAGTGTGTGTGTCGCTGTGAAACAATGGCAAATCTGTGAAGCACCTTATGACAATGGTGGACCTGGACAACATTATACTGACTAAAGTTCACAAGCCACCAGCCACAAAAGCACAAATCTCACATGAGGCTACTGTTAATAAGGAAAAAGAAAAGTCAAGATATGAAAGGGACTAGACATTGGATGTTGCCAAACGGGGAGGAGAGGCAAGGGAAGATGAAGCAGTAGTCTAGATCAGGGGTTGCGAACTGTGAACCACAAGCCAGATGTGGCCTTTTTGGTACGCACATGTGGCTCTGAAGTACAATAGAAAATAAAGCGATCATACTTTCATTTATAACAATGTTACAGGATATTATTTAGAGAATGATGATTTCATTTATTTGTGAAAATCTGCTTATGACTTTTGAATAATTTTAAAATTCTTGTGAAGGAAGGACAGGGTTGCCTCTTCTGTCTCAAGTGTTTGCCGATGCCTGGACTAGGCGGTTGACGGCTATTGACATGAATGTAATGGAGATGGGGATACACAGAACAGAGAAAGGAGACACAGGAGCTGTTGGGGGGTGTGGAATACAAGATTGGCAATCTGAAAGGCAAATCACCACCTCAATTACAGTGAGGATCCCAGTGGAGTAGTGGTTCTGCGTCTGGGTGTGATCCACAAGGTGAGTCGCTCCTTGGGAGAAAGATGGGGCTTCCCACTCCTATGAATATTTATAGCCTCTGAAACTCCAGGGGGCTGCGGCAAACTGCCCAATATGGTCCCTATGAGTTGTCATGGACTCAATGGCAGTGAGTTAAGTTATAATATTTTTTCCCTCTCTTTTAGATTTTAAGGTGTCGGTCCCTGGAAGGGATGCTAACCTATGTAAGAAAGATAATTACAAGTGTAAAGAAGAGATCAGAGACACAACAACTTTTAGACAATGGCCTGGGGACACATCTGACTTTTGACTATGAAAAAGAAGGAGAACGAAGTCCGCACCCATTCAAGGTGAAGAGCACCGGGCAAAAGTCAGACATGCTTCCGGCTTCCCCGATTATAACCCCCACCTACTAGGCCTCCCACTCTACTGCTCTGCTGGGTTTGATAACTCATTGCAATGACCCTATAGAACTCACAGTTAATGCTCACAATTATGGGGTTTACTAGGCAACGAACAGGTTACAAAATGGTAAGGATACAGTTTCTTTGTCCATGACACTTCTCAGCCATGCTGGAAGACAGTCTCTCTTTTGCCCTCAGCATCTCAGCCACATGATCCCTTAGACCAGCAGTTCTTAACCTGTGAGTTGCAACCCCTTTGGGGTTCAAACGGCCCTTTCACAGGGGTCACCCAATTCATAACAGTAGCAAAATTATAATTATAAAGTAGCAATGAAAATAATTTTATGCTTGGCGGGGGGGGGGTGTGTTGCAATATTAGGAAGGTTGAGAACCACTGCCTTAGATGTTGCCTAGTTCCATGAGTCAGCAAGCTCACTTCTTTGTCTTATGGTCTTGGTGCTTGTGTTAGACAGGACTCTCCAGAGAAACAAAACCAGGATATATATATACATGAAATAAACCACTAATTATGCCACAGAGCAGTACAGAGGGCTCAGTTTTACTCACTTTTGTGAGACAGTTAATACACTGACAGTCCTTCAACACATGGGAGCTGCTGGGTGCAAATCAAGGAAGCAGGTTGCTGAGTCTTCTGTAGCGCAACACAGACAGTCCTACCACAGGCAACAAACAGCAAGGTGGGCCACCAACAGTCAACCAGATGACAGAGTCCGACAGTCCCCAGCTCAAGTGATATATAGACCAGCAGTGTGGCAATGCAGTTCTCGAAGGAACCTCAAACTACAGCAACATGGTCCACGGGTTGGGTATCCCACAGGTAGTGTAGCTTGCAGCTTGAGGCAGAAAATTAGCTAAGGCAGCAGCACACTGGTCTAATCATCAGAGAGGAAGAGACAGAAAGGTGAGGCTTGCTGAGCCATTTATCTCTTTGCCCTTCAATTAAACTGCAACCTTATTAATCCCACATGTGCCTATTGGCAAGGTTGGCACAATAAATCTACCTGTCACAGTGCTGCTTATCTGCTTTGTCTCATGATCTTGGTGCTTGGACCTCTGATACCTGTACTGCTTCCACCACTTCAGACTTGTGCTCCACTGATGGCCCTTCTTTCTTGGTGGACAAGGGATTCCCTGGTCCTGTTTCTAGCATGGCTCCCTGTTTAACACCCAGGATAATGGCAACTGTGGTAGTAACATAATCTGGTGTCAACTTGCAAAGGGATGACGCCTAGCCTGTCAATCATGTTGCAGTTTGATGCCTGATTTTAGATGTGCCATGAAGATAATTAGCTCACTGGAGGCAGATATACACAGATGCCCTTATTCTTCCTGCTGACAAGCCAGATATGCTAGCTACCCTGTTGGAGCCAGAGCCCTGGGGCTGGAGGAGCCACGTGGAGACTCATGCCAGCGCACTGAGATATTTCCACTGCCACTGGATCCACAAGACTTTCCACCCACTGGCCCGTGATCTTTCTTCCTGCATTCGGCATCATTGCATGAGTTGAGTGAGTCTGAAGAAGAATTTTTGACTGGAACGGATATATGGGCTAATATCACATTGATGGACTTAACCAGGACTGGGTCGGGATGTTTTCTTAATGTACAATTGCTCTTTGATTTTAAGTTCTCTCTTACGCACATATGAGTCCCCCTGGATTTGTTTCTCTAGTCTACCTGGACTCACATAGCAACACAGACCCATCCTTGAGTCAGAGGCATTTGCACCTTTTTGCATGCTCTCATCTGGTCATTTGGAGAAAGTAACAGAACTATACACGGAACAGCTACACCAAGTACTTTCACTTCACCACACCATCTTTGCAGCCATCCTCCTTTGGTGAGAGAGGCTTACCCCTTATTTCCATAGAGACACTGGCTTTCTGGGAAACTGGGTAAGAGTGCCTACAATTGTTAGCTATTTTCATGACTGGTTCTTTCTGCAAAGCAGGCTGGGTAATCTTCATAGCCAGGAGTAGCAACCATTGTTATTCTTTCCTGTGGGTTATTGAAATGAAGTGCCAAGTGGACATAACGAGAGGTAAACTTGCTTAGTAGGGAAGTTACTATTAGTAGGCTCAAATATTGGCCACATAGCTTACAGTAGAAACTCAGACAAGTGATATTACCCCTTACTTTCCTCATCTACAAAATTAGCTTAATAATACATGTGATCACAGAATTGTGGACGGGATTAGAAATAGTATACACAAAGTACAATGGTTGGCAAATGGCTGACTTTCAAAACATGTAACACTATTATTAACACATATGTTCTCCTGCTTAAGGACCCACGTGGATGGCAGCCTCAGTCACAGTTTTCTATCCAATCCACCCTCCTCTCTCACTTAACATCCCCCAAATAAAAGCCATTTTAGGAATTTCTTCTCCCAGGAACCAGTCACCTGGCCTCTGGATTTAACCCACATCCCAGAACACCTCTGTTATCAGCACCGCCACCTCAAGGGGTGTAACTCCATTTACCCCGAACGTCCCCAGGGCCAGGTCACATCAGGGCAAACTCAGGAGCACAGAATCTGCCAAACCTTCTCTGTTCCTTAATCCCTGTCTGTAATTCGTGCCGAGCCCTGCCCTTTGGGCTGGTCTGACCTCTGTTTTTTACTTGACATTATATTTGGCATTTTTATCACCAGGGCTTGGGCAATTGGGCATCACCTTTTGGCCAGAACGGGGCACTGTCTCAGAGGAGTTTCCCTTGGTACACTGCTTGACGCTCTGCTCTGCACCACTGGGTGGTTTTGACAGCTGCAGGGAGAGGTGCTGTGCCCTCGGTGGCATGGGTGATGAATACACCATAAATCCCCTGTCTGCTCAGAGCCTACATCTGCACACTGCCAAAGTCCCAAAGCAAGGAAATTGGAAATATGGAGCCAGGTAAACAGACCTGAGTCAACAGGAGCAAAGAAGCAACTCTTGTGACCTTGCCATGCATGGCCCGGGGCAAGGTTTTCTTTAGAGACTTGGATGGCTGAGTTCTTAGGATTTAGCTTGGTGTTTTATGGTTTTGTGCGGTTGGAGAAAGAAAATAAAGTGGGGTGAGACTTCTTATGGTGGCTCTGGCAAATGCTCATCATGCCCGGCTTCTGGCTGAGTTTCTGGGAGGGTTCGGCGGTGCTCCTGGTGTTCTTGGGTCACTGGCCGGCAGGCACTCTGGTAAAAACACAGGTCTGCAAGTCAGGACACCCTGTCCAGGCCCTGCTGTGCCACTTGTTGGCCATGTGATTTTTATGCCTCCTGACTTCCCTGAATTTCAATTTCCTCTTTGACAAAATTCTCTGCTACCTCAGAGCACCAAATGAGATGGTTCAGGTCAACATATTTTCGGAAAAGTCTTACCGTATGAAGCGGTGACACTGTGTGTGTGTGTGTGTGTGCGTGCGTGCACACGCATGCGCACGAGTAGCACTAACAGTCACCGCAAAAGTAGTTATCCTTTGCTCAGCAGCACTACATGATACCCGGGATGGGCTCCACCATCAGTCGGACTCTGCGAGGTCCCTTGCTCACAGATCGGGACCCAAGTATGCCCACGACATTAGGAGAAATGCTTTGCCTTCCTTGCCCCACTTGTCATGGTGGTGTTTCATTGACTACCACAGCTTGACCTGCTAGATGAATGTGCACACCCCTGGGGTTGAGGACAGTTAAGCCAGGCATCTTCTCTTTCCTATGACTTGACAATGGACCATTCTGTACTGGGGCCTTCTAGGCATCTCTGTGTGGATGGGCAGGAGGCTCTCGCTGGCTGAGAAACTCTCTCAACCCCCGGTGGCACTCAGAGCCTGGTACCTGGACCGGGTTCATCATTCGTCCATGCTGGGCACATGCATACCTGACTCTGACCCTCCTAGGGGATGGGTGAGAGGGCAGCATCAATAGGTCGATGGTAGAAGAGGCGAGGCCAAATAGGGATCAGAGTGGGGGACACGGTAGACCGAGGGCTAAGAATGTGTCAGGGAGTCAGGGCTACAGTTGAGTGGTGGCTGCAAGCCCCCGCAGCATGCTCCATTGCTCGAAAGGACTGGGCTCTCTAAACACAAATTCAATGACACAGCTACAAAGAATTTCAGGACATGGACTACAGAGCATGCAAACTCAAGCATGAGACTCCCTCCTGAGCTCTGGCATGCCCTGTGCTTGCAGGGGTGGAAAGTCCACGAAGCCAACCTAGGAGTCTACCTCCCTCCGTCTACCACCAATCTTATATGAGCGGTGCTTCTATTCCATTCAGCTGCAAAGGAGAGCGGAAGCAAGCTGCTGGCGGCTCAAGGTCTTGTTCAAGCCCAGGTAGCTCTTAGACACATCCAGTAGGTTCTCCTGGGATTGCTAAGAGTGTGAGCAGGCCTGCTCAAGTGCTGGGATGCTTTCATCTGCAGTAGGTTGGTAAACCGAAACCTGGGACAAAAGGCATGGGGCAGCCGCTCTCCAGTCATACTTCAAAGGGATTGATGGAAAAAATCTGTGCTTACTGAACCCTCCCCCATCATTTATATTCACCCAACCATTCAGTAAACAATTATTGAGAGTTTTGAATGGCCAGAGCTTTGTTTGATGTGTTTATGGATATAAACATGCTATTTACATCACATTTAGTCCCTTTAAGAAATTTAATTCTTCCAGGAGATCTGCAAATCCTCTCTCTAACGCAAGGCCAGTAGTGAAAAATTGTCCCATGGGTAGTAAAAACATGCTAGGGAGGAGCAGGGTCCAAAGAGGAGTGGCTACTGGGCACCGATGGAACACGCTTCCTGGTCAGCTTCTCATTAAGCTAATTTTGGGGATGGATGAGGGTTGAAAGCCTCACATGAAAGTTGTGAGACGAGAGCATAGGACTGGCTTTATGGGAAGAGACAGTATGGGTTATGTCCATAGAGGTTAGAAAACCACGCAGCTTTGGGGGGGAGCTGTCCCTCCTTCAGGCACATGCTTTCTTGTCCTTACCCACCCTGCCTTCTCGGCCATGGCTGACTGCTCGTGGGGTGTGTTTCTCTAGTATCCCTCCCACTGCCCACACTGGTTGTGGGAAGTTGGGCTGGTATATTTGTTGTTGTAGAAACCCTGGACTGGCAGCTGTGGTGGGATTAAATAATTGAACAACCGGTTCACCGCTCTAATGACCATTTTAAGTATAAGAAAGGATAGACATGTCGAAGATAGTTTATTACTTCAGACAGTTAATAATAAGAGCAATAAGAGAGTCACACAAAACCACATTATATCATAAGAGTTTAAAAATCTGTATGAAAATATTAAATAATGCAACAATGCAACTGTTATTTATGGTATTTCAATCTTGCTTTTTAATTAGCATCCTCACTTGACAGGTTCTCTGTCTCTGAACATCATCGACTGTGTGATTGCTCCTTAATAATCTTTTCACTGCAGGAAAAGGACCCCATTCCTTTAAAGTAGGCCCGTTAGACAATACTCATTGCTTAATATATTGGAAATAGGCAGATCCTCTTCTCTGAACGTATATTCATATTTATAAAATCAGTTTCCACTTCTGTTGAAGTGTATTAGACAGGGTTCTCTAGAGAGATAAACCAGATGGCTGATAATTATATATATTTATGAAGATAGTTAGATATATAACACAAGAAATGAACTGTTAAATTATATACAGATAGATAGATAGATAATACAAGAAATTAACAGTTAAATTATAAAGCAGTACAAATGGCTCAGGGAAACTCACTCCCATGAGGGAAATGTGAGACACTGGCAGTCCTTCAAGTCTTGAGGGCCGTCAGGTAGTCCTCTGTAGAGAGAGAGCTAGGCTATCCCAGCAAAGGCAGCAAACAGCCAGGCAGGTCACCAACTGTCAGCCAGGTCACCAACTGTTGGTCCCCAGCTCCAGAGATGTACAATCTAATCATGTGGTCTTAAAGGGACCTCAACTTACAGTGACACAGTTCACAGGCTAGGCATCCCACAGGTAGTGTAACCTGTAAATTGAGGCACAGAACAAGCAAGGCAGCTGCACACTGGTCTGATGATCAAAGAGCGAGAGACAAGAAAGGCGAGGCTCACCCAGCCATTTATCTCTCTGCCCTTCAATTAATCCCACTTGTGTTCATCAGTCAGGCTGGCACAATAAACTAACTATCTCATGAACTTAAAATTGTTCTGACAGGATTTTATCACTTTGAACACTTTCAGGAATTGCATAATTCACTCATATCTTGTGGGAACCTGGGGCATAAAACAAAGCTGAAACAAAAGGCAATGTGTCACCCTCTGGTTGGTTGGCACATTTTCTCTTTGTGGCATGTTTATGTACTGAAATAACAAACATAAGTGAATAAGATTATAATGAATTTTATGAAATAAATGAATAAATATTATGTGAATAGTTCCAACATGGTTTTTTTTGTACCAAATGGATGCAATGAACTACAGGGTGTCGCATATGCTGTTGCACAGAAGAACATTGAAACAGAGTCAGGATTATGAATTTGTCATCTCCACATTGGGCAGCTGCCCAGCCATCCACCTTAGAGAGAACCCTCATGACAGGTGCTATTTTAGCAACCAGGTTGCTGAACTCAACAAAAAAATCAGGTATAGGTTCCGCTGAATTGGTTTGAACTGGCGAACTTCCACCACTAGTTGGCACTCCTAGGAGGCTTATTTGGGGTTTCCTGACATGTGTGTGTGGGGGGGTGTTGTCTGCTGGGAGAGAGTGAAGGTGACATGCAGAGACAGAGGGGTGGGAAGAGAGAGGGTTGAGAGTATTTCTTTTCTTGCTTCCAGACCCAACTGTGACATTCCAGCCTCTTGTAGTCCAACCCTTCCTGCCAGACCATGAAAAACCTCAGTGTTCATTTTACCAAGCTCTGTTTGCTTAAGCTAGTTTGAAATGAATGTGTGTATCATGAAATTCAGAGAGTTCTTTCAACTACTCTGGCTAATGCAGTGGTCCAGAAAAAGATCCATGGAGAGCCTGCTTCAGTACAAAGAGAAAGACTGGGGGAAAGGGCCTGGGTGGAAGAAACTTTGTGGAGATGCATGGTTCAAAACTGGGCTGTTAGGATATGGCAGAAATGACAGCAGATGTGGAGAAGGGGTGGATGATGGACAACAGTAGATGTCAAGGAATGACTGGTACAGGGAGAGATGTCATAACTAAACCCAGAAATGTGAGCAGGACTGCCAGGGAGGAGGATTAGCTCAGTTTTATGCTCTCAGGTTGAAGAGTAAAACCATATTCCAGAAACAGCTGGAAATGCAAACCTTGGCCACTTGTGTATGCTTAGGTGACCAGAGAGCACGGTCAGACCTGAGTTCAGGCATTCCTGGACATGGCTTCTCCTCAGGAGCTGCGTGGCCCTGATGAATTATTCTGTCTCCTTAAGCTCACTTTATTCTTGATAAAATGAATAACATCCACCTCAGGATTGTTACATGCGTTAAATCGAAAAGGAAATAGAAACCCAAACCACTGATGCTGAGTTAAGCAGAGAAGCCCTAGAATGTAGCAAACTCTGTTAGTGCTAGCTGAAAATCAACACCAAACCAAACCAAAAGAAAGCATCAACCAAACAAAAACTTGCATATCACTGTACTAAGAATTTACCTTCTTTGGGGAAATTTTATTTATTTTGTGCTAAGACAAGGAAACTGAAGAAAGTGACCCTGATATGAACTTGAATTTTTGTACATATATAAAATTGAAGTTGTTGTGTCTTTTGGTTTGAGGATCAGTACCCAGCTATTATGACCAATCTGTATGTAATAAATGCACCTTGAATTCCCAGTGTGTTGCTGTGACACTGTGAGCTATGTCACTGGTATTTCAAATAGCAGCAGGGTCACACAAAGAGAACAACTTTCAGCGGAGCCTCGAGATGAAGAACAGACTATGAAGAAGGGATCGGCTGCCCACTTTGGAATAAGTAGCCGCTGAAAACCTTATGCAGATCATGGAAAGACTGTCAGATACTGAAGGCCAAATAACGTAAGGAGAACATTGTTGGAACTAGTGCTGGAGGATGGGCCCCTTGGGTCATACAACACTCGAAATGTGACTGGTGAGGAGCTGCTTTCTCAAAGCACAGTCAATCATGAGGAACTTAATGGAATCAAGCCTGTTGGAGTAGAGCCTTCGGATCTTCACTTGATGCTGACGCACAACTTAAAATGAGAAGAAACAGCTGAAAAAATCTGCTAACAATCAGAACTTTTCAACATACACTGCACAAATCCTGGAAAATAGAAAGTCATCCAAAATGAAATGGAATGCATACAGATCGATATCCTAGGAATTAGTGAGCTGGAAGGGAGTAGTATTGGCCATTTGGAATCAGAAAATTACATGGTTTGCTATGCCAGAAATGACACGAGCAAGAAGAATGGTGTTGCAGTCACTGTCAAAAAGGACATTCCAAGATCTCTCTTGGAGTACAACACTGTCTGTGATAAGATTGTATCTATTCACCTTGAAGGAAGTCTAATCAATACACATTTATGCACCAACCGTGAAAGCTAGTGAGGAACAAATTGTACCACTGCCTTTAGTTTAAGATTAATCAAGTATGTAATCAAGATGCATCAATAATTATTGGCGATTAGAATGAAAAAGTTGGAAAGAAAAATGGAGGAACAGTAGTTGGGAAATATGGCCTTGGTGGTAGAAACAAAGCTGAGGATCACAGGATAGAATTTTGCAAGACCAACAATTTGGTCTTAGCAAATACCTTTTTTTCGACAATACAAACAGTGATTATGTACATGGACTTTTCCAGATGAAATACACAGAAATCAAGCTAATTACATCTATAGGAAGAGACGATAGAGAAGTTCAGTATCAGCAGCTAAAACCGGACCAGGGGCTGACTGTGGGATAGACCATCAACTGCTCATGTGTTAGTTCAGGATGAAGCTGAAGAAAATAAAACCAACTCTACAGGAACCAAAATACAACCTTGAGTCTTTCCCACCTGAATTTTGAGAACATCTCAAGGACAGATCTGTACATTGAACACTATGACAGAAAATGTGATGAGCTGTGGGAGGACATCAAGAATATCATTCATGAAGAAAAGAAAAGGTCACTAAAAAGACAGAAAAAAGGAAAAGAGTAAAGTGGATGTTGGAGGAGACTCTGAAACTTGTTCTTAATTGGAGAGTAGCTAAGGCACATGGAAGAAATAATGAAGTCAAAGAATTGAACAAAATTTTTCAAAGGTCAGCTCAAGAAGACAAAGCCAAATGTTATAATGAAATATGCAAAGACCTGGCTCTAGAAAACCAAAATGGAGGAACAGGCTTAGCATATCTTAATTGAAAGAACTCAAGAAAAAAATTTCAAACCTTGAGTTGCAATACTGGGAGATTCTATGGACAAAATATTGAATGATGCAGGAAGAATTAAAAGAAGATAGATTACACAGTCACTGTACCAAAAAGAACTAGGCTATGCTCCACCATTTCAGGAGGCAGCATATGAAGAAGAACCACTGTTACTGAAGGAAAAAGTCCAAACTGCATTGAAACCATTATCCCAAAACAAGGGTCCAGGAATTGATGGAATATCCAGTGAAATGTTTCAACAAGCTGATGAAACACTGGAAGCACTCATTCTTCTATACTGGGAAATTTATGAGACAGTTATGTGGCCAACTGATTGGAAGCGAGCCATATTTGTACCCATTCCAAAGAAAGGTCCCCAACAGAATGCTCAGAACTACAGAACAATATCACTGATATTATATGCAAGTAAAATTTTACTGAAGATCATCCAGCAGCAGTTGCAGCAGCACATTGACAGGGAACTGCTAGAGATTCAGGACTGATTCAGAAGAGGACATGGAACAAGGGATCTCATGTGAGATTCGCTCCATCTTGAATTTGTGTTTCTTTAATATTTGCATTTATAAAATAGTTGGTAGACATAGGGACGATTGATAGGACATGGGGTGCAAATTATATGATTTGGTCTCTTTCCTGTTTCATCAGAGGTTGGATTCTCTTGTTTGTTTTTCACACATAAATCGGCATTTCCCTGATTTGTCCGTTTGGCTTTTAAAATTGTTATTATTTTTTGCTCTTGCAAAATCATTTGATTTTGTTGTGGTTGAGAATATACACAGCAAAATATACATCAATCCCAGTTTCTGCATCCACCTTTTGTGAATGGGATGCACCCTTTGGCTGGAGCCACCATTCTCCTACAAACTCCCTGCCCTGAACTGACTCAGTGGCTGTGAGGAGTGAGTGCTTACTAAGATTCCCACCTAGTCTTTTGGGGTGCTGGTGTCATTTGTTTGTCAATTGAGAGTATAAAAAAGCTGATACTCCCCTGTCATTTTCTGGCTACCTTCCCATTATTGCTGAAGCAAGTTTAGCTGATGAAGTTGTATATCTTATTGGGTTCCTCTCTTGACTGTCCCTTCAACTAAATTGAGTTTCATCTTGGACAGCTGTCAAACCTTTCTCGGGTTTGTAAGTTCTCCAAGTAGAGCAATAATGTAGGAATTCACTCTTAGGGAAGTGTCGGGAAAACAGGAGGGCAAATAATGGCTTAAAAATATTTTGCTAATCATGTACATTTGTTGACATAGTTGACAGTGGATTTCCAAGAATGTGGTAGAGGAGGCAAGGGAGGCAAAACTTAATGGGCCGAGTGTAGGAAAGAAACCTGTGAAGCTAAGAAATGTGATCTCGACCCTTTTAACCACACACACTCAGGGATCGTCCTAAAAATAGCCTGGCGGCATGTGGAGTTCATTATGGGAGAGGGCTGGTTTAGGCACCTTGGAAGGTGGCTGACAAAGCAGACACACTCCAAGACGTACTTTCTCACTCCAAGACTTCAGGGGTGTCAAGAGTTTCCAAGGGTTCTGGTCTCTTTCTCTGTTTGCCCGTTTTGAGGAAAATGCGGCCACACCTTGCCCTTTGGTCTGGCTCCGAGGGCCCAAAATTTGGAGAACAAATGGCCGGTGTGTTAATGGATCTAGCAGAAGGATTTGGGCTTGGATCAGTGAAATTTGTCATCCTAAGATCTGTTCTCTGCCCTTTCTCATTGCCGCTTAATGTCATGGTCAAATTTGTACCTATTATTTCAAGGAGCAATTAAAATAGAACTTCTAAACAATGCCAAAAAGCAATATTTTTTTTCTGGCATTAGACCAGCCCCTAAGGAAGCAGATAAGCACCTTCCTACTTCTCTAAATTCTTTTATTTTGAAAGCCAGCTTACGAGTCACCCATTCTCTTTTGGGACTTCTACAGATTTCTCAATGAACTTCATCTTTGGTCCTTTGAACTCTCTGGCCTCTATCTTTCAGTTGTTAAAAGGGACAGAGTCTCACAGACCCGAGGTCATTTCTTTTTTACAGTTTTATTGGCAAGTCATTCACATATTTTACAATTCAATCGTTCAATCCATCAAGAAGAGTTGTATATAAGGGAGTGTGTGGTAGACCCAAAGCCCATCTGTAGACAACTGGACAACCCTTACAGAAGGGTCACAAGGAAGAGATGAGCCAGTCAGGGTGCAGTAAAACACCAATGAAACATACAACATTCCTCTAGTTCTTTAATGCTTCCTTCCCATACTATCATGACCACAATTCTACCTCACAAATCCGGCTATAACAGAGCATATAAATGGGTACAGATAAGAGCTTGAAACACAGGGACTCCAGGACAGACAAACCCCTCACGACCAATATTGAGAGTAGCAATGCCAGGAGGGTAAAGGGAAGGTGGGGGTAGGAAGAGGGAACCGATCACAATGATCTACCTATACCCCCCTCCCAAGGGGATGGTCAACAGAAAAGTGAGTGAAGGGAGACATCGATCAGTGTAAGACATGAAAATAATAAATTATCAAGGGTTCATGAGGGAGGGAGTGTGGAAAAATGAGGAACTGATAGCAAGGGCTCAAGTAGAAAGAAAATGCTTTGAAAATGATGATGCCAACAAACGTATAAATGTGCTGGACACAATGGACATAGTGTATGGATTGTTATAAGATTTGTACGAGGCCCCAAAAAATGATTACCAAAAAAAAGACGTGGTGTACAATTATCACCACAATCAGTTTTAGAATGCTTTTGTTCTTGTACTCACTGTTATTAACTGTGAATTTTCCCACAACCTCCCCTATTGTACCCCCAGGGTACCATTAATCCAGTTACTGTTTTAATATATTAACATATCCTGGATTTCACATACAGAAAAACATAAAAAAAAGCAGAAACAAACCTAACCCAACAACAATAACAAAGTAAAACAGAAAAAAAAACCCTCCAAGAACCTCAATCAGGAAGAAGGCAGAAAATATGAAAAATTAGAACAAATTTTAAAATGGACCAAAAGAAGATCAAATGATAATGTTAAATTTTAATCTAGCTGCATGTGTGATAATTCACTGTCTATTCACATCGTTGGTCTATGGTCAGAGTTCATTTCTTGACTGTGCCTCTGATTCATGTTCTTATGTGTAAATTCTATAAATTCTGTAATTGTTTAATGAGGGATTACTAAATGATTGCGGACTGCTATGTGACATTCATAGATTTTTATGTAATTGTCACCATAACCACACGGGGGACAATTTTTACCTTGCTATTTTATGGATGGTATGATGATCAATTTCCTATGTCAACCTGACTGGGCTATGGTTCCTAGTTAAACTCTAGTCTTATTTCAATGAAGGCAGTCGCATGTGATTCACATTAAGACTAGTGTGACCTAAGGTAATCAGAACACCTTCCATTATGCATGGGTTTCACCCAATCAGTCGAAGGCTTTAAGGCAAAAACCCTGAGGTTTCTTCAGAAAGGAGGAGTCTCCATCAAGACTATGACATGGACATCTGGTTGGAGGTTCTTCCATTCCTTAAAACACAATTCTTGTTCCGTATCTTATTGATTATTTCACTGGAGAATTCTGACTAATATATATGTGTAAACAGAAGCTTGGGGGAAAACACTTGCTCAAGATCGCATGGCTTGTAGATAATGCTGTCCAGATTTGAACCTGAAGTCCCTTTACAATGTGTCATATGGATGCCAAACTAACTTCCCCGAGTCTTAGCTCTTTCATCTTTGAGATGGAGACTGTTGTGGAATTGTGTTGATTCATTGAGAAAGAGAGCCACAAATGCTATGTTCACTTAGTACCCTCTTCTTTTCCTCCTTTGGAGCCCTGGCAGTGTAGTGGTTACACATTGGGTTGTGATCATATGATCAGCAGTTCAAAAACACCAGTAGCTCCTTGGGCGGAAGACTGTTACTCCCATCAATAGTTACCATCTCAGAAACCCAGAGGGGGCACTAAGAGTCAGCACTGACTTGATGGCAGGGAGTCTTTTCCTCTTTCAGGGAGCCCTGGGGGTGCAGTAGTTAACCATCAGGCTGTGCTGGTTGGAATGCTGGTGGTTCAGCGGCCCCAGCCCCTCCACTGGGAAAGATGAGAGTCTGTTCCCAAATATAATCAGAGTCTCCCTAAGAAGCAGTTCTACTCTGTCCTACAGCTTTGCTAAGAGTTTGAAACCAACACAACGGCAGTGGGTTTTTCCTTATTCCTTGCAGTTTGATTATATGCTCTTATTTATCTTTTCACGTTCGACACTGAATTTCCACCTACATGTTGGATTTTCTGTGTGTGGTGACTCTACCCTTACAGACCCTGCTTCTTCCATCATGCACCAGTATTTGTCCCTGAGATCGACAGATGCAGGGGTGATTTGATTTTGATAATTTTGCCATCTCTTTTTCTCCTCTCGGATATATTTAGTAGACTGGCATCATGACAAACTGTTTAGCATGTGATATTGAGGCAGTTATAACTTGTTTATCACATTCCTCCCGAAATTGAAGTTTGTAGCTGTAGTGTCTCACTTCCAGGAATTTAAGTCCATAGGGCAGTGGAACAAGTTTCCAAACTATTTGGATATTTATTTCCAAGATTCTTGGATGTTTAATATTCCTGTTAATGACTCCCAAAATATAAAAATGGGCAATAATGGACCTATAAAGAGAAAGAAAGCAAGGTATTCCTTGCTTGTCTGAAATACCTGTCTTGAAGAATTTTGGAGTGCTGTGTTGGAGTGAAGTGACTAGCACCGGAGAATGAAGTAGGGAGTGAAAAGGGGAGCGGGAATGTTCAAGAACAGGGAGAATTGCCTCTCCTTAGTTGCTGTCCTTTTCCAGTGCACTGGCACAGTGGATGATGGGAATGGGTGTGTCTATGGTGAAAGGTGGTGAGCAGGCATGGCCCAGCGATATTTACCCTCGGTTATACATTAAAATATTCTGGGGAGAGCAAAAAGGCTAGTGTCCAAGACTTATCCCAGACTAATTGAATCTGAATCTCAGGGAATGGGATTCAAGGAATTGGTACTAAAAATAATTCTTCAAGTCATTCTAATATGCATTTATTTGGAGTAAAACAACCATTTGCCTAAGTGGTTCAGCCTGACCAAACCAAGAAACTTTCCCAGACAATCACTCAGAACTATAGCATAGTTGGTCTTGAAATAGAGAGGTGGACAGTTTCAGGGACCTAAAGAAAATGGGGTGTGTATTTATGTGTCTGTATTTTAGCAGAGGTAAATTATGTATGCTTACAACAAAGCAATTCTCTTTTAGAATCTGTAAAAATAGTGTGAAGTCATCCAACCTCCTCCAAGCTCACAAGGGGCAGAAAAAAACCACCCCCAGCATCTGTAGGCAAAGGCTGGTTCCTATGAAGCAGAAATCAGACATGCTTGCACCTCCCAGTCATTCCATCCATTCCAACACCATCTGTCTCCCCTGATGGATTCTCTTCTGTTTCTCTTCTGGGTTTGATAATTCACTGAAATGTCACACAGAACTCACAGATAGTACTCATGATTATGGGACTGATTAGGGAAGTAATATGGGTTTATGTGGGGGCACCCACCCCCCCAGCACACAAACGAATAAAAGCTCGCTGGGCTTAAAATGTTACCCATTTCCCCCCACTGGTGAGCATGAAGCAACGTGCTCTGAGTTAGTGCACCCAGTGGTGTCACCTGGGAAGGTTCTCTCTGGTCACAGTGAATTTTTTCATAAAAAAGGTTTTGCTTAACCTTGTTTTTTGTGGTGGCCAATTTAAGAGAAGGCATGTGGCTATGAAATTTTGTTTCCTGCTCAGGAAAAATGCCAGTGAAACGGTTGCGATGTTGAACACAGCTTACAAGGACAGTGCTATGGGAAAAACACAAGTGTACGAGTGGTTTTCTCGTTTCTAAAAAGGTGAAATGTCGATTGATGATAAACCTTATTCTGGATGACCATCAACTTCTTGAATGGATAAAAATATTGACCAAATTTGTGAACTCGTGCTCGAGGACCATTGAAGAGATGGGGAAGTTATCTGGACTATCTTGAAGCTTGGTTCCGCACATTAAGTTGGAAGATTTGGGAATGAGAAGGGTCCCTGTGAAATGTGTGCCTTGGGTTCTGACTGTCCAGCAAAAAGAGTGTTGACTGAAAACATGCCATGCTTTGAAAGAACAGCTCCGAAGTGATCCAGACTTTTTCCCCCCATAGGTCATTACTGCTGTTATTCTTACACCCCCCAAAGCAAACACCAATCCAGCCCCTCAACAGCTCGTCAAGTGAAATCAAAGATCAAGATCCCACTGATTTGTTTTTTGACATGAGGGGGATAGTTCCTTTGGAGTTTGTTCCACCAGATCAGGCTGTTCATCAAGTTTTCTATTTAAGGGTTCTGAAGAGATTGTATAACAGTGTGTAACAAAGGAGGCCTGACTTAAGGCAGACGGGGTACTGATTTTGCCACCATGACAGTGAACTTGCTCATGCAGCCATTTCAGTGAGGAGCTTTTGGGAAAAAACTGCATGGCTCTCTTGCCCCATGCACCTTACTTACCAGAACCTCATATCATACAACTTCTTTTTGTTTCTGTGAATTAAGAGGGACATGGATGGACTGAGATTTTACAACGTAGAAGAGGTGGAGAAAACACTAGGGAGGTGCTGTGAGCTATTTAAACAGATGAGTTTGAAAAATATGTCCAAGAATGGAACAGTCACAGATTTGACAAATGTGTTAAATGTAACGGAGAGTACTTTAAAGGTGATGAGTTTGTTTTGTAAAAAATTTAATCACATAGCTTTGAAAAAAATCATTTAGGAGGAGTACCTCCTCATAATTGAGTTTCAGAAACAACTCTTGATACACGTCTTTGATCAGCATGGTCTTTTCTTAGCTGGGCCCACAGGCTGGCCACTCTCTGGCCATTAGTCTTTTTGTCCAGTCTGATCAGGCAAGTGTTACAAAGTTCTTTGAGCTCTTCTGATAAATGCAGCTCATTCTGCTAGTAAACCTCAGCAAAAGGGCACTGATCTCTAGCTCCGCAGGGTTGACAAACCATCCTTCCACACCAAGTGTCCAGAGGCACTCCAGCCTAGCAACCAGCTTCCTGTCTAAGACACTTGGCTTTGCTGCACTGTGACCAGGATGCGCTCACAGCTCTGCCTTGTGCCAGGGTCTTGATTCTGCTCCATCAAATGGGTCCATTTTTCTGTCATTGCACTGTTTCTAGTTTTACAGCTTTCTATCTTCTGGATTAACAAGGTTCCCAGTTCAGAAATCCCTGGCCCAAAATGTAGCCTCTTCTTAATTCTTCTTTCTTGGTGGAAGGCAAATTATAAGACTAGAGGCAATGCTGTAAATAAACCCTCTTTATCCATTACAAATACATACCTTCAGAATACCTCTCTACCTCGGCCCTTCTTTTCTGATCTTGAAAATAAGGATGGCCATTCATCTCCATTGCTCTCCTCTAGCGGCTACATCCCCCAATCCCATTCGATTGTGCATAAGGCTAGCTTATCTTTTCAACTTTTCCAATGGACGTTATTATAGCTCTGCACTTTAACAGAAAAGGCGCCCTTCTCCTTTTCTTTGAAAATCCAGATGGAAGTAAAGACGACTGATTGGAATGAAGCAGAGTTTGAATTCCTTATCTGTATTTTACAGGTGAATTTTGTGACTTTAGACATGCTTCTTAGCCTATGACCATTGAAAAAACTAAGGCTGGAAATAATACACTTATGTTAAAAGGCTTTTTGGAAGTCACATACGTAAATGTATGTTAAGCATATAATTAAGTGACAAGAATTTAATAATTGTTTGTCAGATATTAGTATTGCTGTTTTTCTTTTTTCCCATTAGCTTATTTTCTTGCTTAATTTTTTACAGAAATAATTATATTAAATTGTTATATGCAGGAAGTAGATTAAAATACCACACTTTAAATAATCCTATGTACATTTGCAGATGAAGCAGGTATTATGATAATTTTCATCCACATGAAACAATAATGAGAAAAAACTTACTGAATCAAGATCTGGAATATAATAGACCTGTAATAAATTTTATTTTCCCACTATTGTTTCTCCTATCCTTAGGGAATTTTGTACATAACAAAGAGGAGTCTGTTTTCATATAATATTGTATATTAATAGGAAATTATAATAATCTTGATTATTGGCTTTTAAACTTTTGTTTCACCATGAATTGCTAAAGACCGTTCTGCTCAGGGAATTCATATCTCAAGAGGTCACTTCCAATTGCCAGGTAATTCTTTTATCTGGATTTTGCAAAGGCTGTAGTTCCATTCTCCCCTCTGCCTTCTTTCCTATCATGATTCTCAGGATGTTTAGCAACCATTCCAGTATCCTGGTATATTATGGTTCTTTGTCCTTTAATTACTTCTCCGCATTCTATCATATCTCCTCTCATGAGTGACCATGTTTTAAGATATACCTTCATTGATACGCCTATAATCCTCTTTTCTGAGCAGGGTTGCCTTCTGTTCTTGTATTCTTCCACCTCTCATATCCCCCGGGCTTATCCGGCCACATACTTCTTGGGTGTCAAACAAAATCTTTGAAATCAACATTATACAAGAATAGTTTCAGGGATCAGTACTAAACCAGAGAAATCAAGTTGTTAATCTTAATACCAAGCTACTTTAGGTTTTACTTAAGAATCCAAAAGAAGAATGATTATTATAACATTAACTAATATTTGTATATATACAAAAAGGTGTTGAATTATGGATTACATTAGCAGTGCACATAAAATATTACAGCAACCAACTCTAGTGACTCTATCATATTTTATGTTTTTCACAAAAGCACACAAAAGCAAATAATGGAACTGCACCTCTATGTGGAGATAACAAAATTATATGAAAAAGTTCTGACACAGGACATCCACGCAGATGCCATGCATGTGTCGTCGCTTCCAAATGAGGTCTTGAAAGCTTGTGAGTGATTGGCCACTGAAGTTACAAGTATCAATTAGCTAAACAATAGACAGGTCTATAAAGGGAATTAGACCAATGAACAAAATCATGATACACAGAAAAGATTGAAGATGTCAAGTATTTCATTTTCCTTGGATCCACAATTGAGGTAGTTTATTGTGTCAGCCTGGATTAACAGTGGGCACTGCCCTAAGCGAACTCCGACAGTCTCCACTCCTGTCACATTATCTTCTTTCTCTGAGTCTGCATCTATGGCTTCCTAGGGAGTTCCTTACCATACTTTAACTGAAGAACAAAAAAGTCATGCTTGGTTTGCGGATGGCTCTGCACGATATACAGGTGCCACTCGTAAGTGGACAGCAGCAGCACTACAGCCCCTTTCTGGGATCTCCCTAAAGGACAGTGGTGAAGGGAAATCTTCCCAATGGGCAGACTTTCAAGCAGTGCACCTGGCCGTTCAGTTTGCATATAAGGAAAAATGTCCAGATGTAAGACTGTATACTGATTCATGGGCTGTGGCTAATGGCTTGGCTGGATGGTCAGGGAATTGGAAGGACCATGATTGGAAAATTGGTGACAAGGAGGTGTGGGGAAGAGGTATGTGGATAGACCTCTCTGAAGGGGCCAAGAAAGTAAAGTTGATTGTATCTCACGTGAACGCTCACCAAAGGATTACCTCTGAAGAGGAGGATTTTAATAATCAAGTGGATAAGATGACACGCGCTGTGGAGACTGGTCCTCCTCTTTCCTCTGCCACCCCTGTTATCGCCCAATGGGCACATGAACAAATTGGACATGGTGGCAGGGATGGAGGTTATGCATGGGCACAGCAACATGGACTTCCACTCACCAAGGCTGACTTGGCCATTGCCATTGCTGAGTGTCCCATTTGCCAGCAGCAGAAACCAACATTAAGTCCAAGATATGGGACCATTCCTCGGGGAGATCAACCAGCAACTTGGTGGCAGATTGATTACATAGGACCACTTCCATCATGGAGGGGACAGCGTTTTGTTCTTACTGGAATAGACACCTACTCTGGCTATGGATTTGCCTTCCCTATATGCGATGCTTCTGCCAAAACTACTGTTCGTGGACTTACAGAATGCTTCATCCACCGGCATGGTATTCCACATAGCATTGCTTCAGATCAAGGAACTCACTTCACAGCAATGGCCCATTCCCATGGAATCCACTGGTTGTATCATGTTCCTCATCATCCTGAAGCTTCTGGCTTGCTAGAAGGATGGAATGGGCTCCTAAAGACACAGTTATGGTGCCAAGTAGGTGTCAACAGCTTGTGGGGCTGGGACAGTGTTCTCCAGGAAGCTGCATATGCTCTAAATCAGTGGCCAATATATGGTGCTGTGTCTCCAATAGCCAGAATTCATGAGTCCAGGAACCAAGCTAGAGTGGGACCACTCACTATTACTCCTAGTGATCCACTTGCAGCATTTTTGCTTCCTGTCCCAGCAACCCTGTGCTCCTCAGGCCTGGAGGTCCTGGTCCCAAAGGAAGGAACTCTCCCACCTGGAAACACAGCACGGATTCCACTGAACTGGCAGCTGAGAATGCCCCCTGGCCACTTTGGGCTTCTCATGCCTTTAGATCAACAGGTCAGGAAGGGTGTCATTGTACTAAGTGATGTGATTGATCCTGATTATCAAGGAGAAATTGGACTGGTGTTACATAATGGAGGTAAAGAAGAATATGTCTGGAATCGAAGTGATCCCATAGGCCGACTCTTAGTGCTACCATGCCCTGTGATTAATGTAAATGGTAAATTATAGCAACCCAAATCCTGACAGGACTTATATTGACCTAGACCCCTCAGGAATGAAGGTCTGGGTCACCCCACCAGGCAAAAAACCACAGCTAGCTGAGGTGCTTGCTGAGGGCAAAGGTAATACAGAATGGGTAGTAGTAGAAGGTAGTTCTACCTATCAGTTATGACCACATGATCAATTGCAAAAGTGAGGTTTGTAATTGTCAATGTATTTTCTTTTTATGGGCTTATTGCATGTTTTTCCTTTGTTCATAGATGATATATCAGATACAACTGGTCTCAGTGTGTTTTCATTTATATGTATGATAGATGATTGATGATAAGTATAAGTGTGATTTCATCAATGTCCGGAAATAATATAAGTATATATGGTTAAAGAATTGTGTATAGGTGCCAGGTTGACAAGGGGTGGATTGAGATAGTTAGTTTATTGTGCCAGCCTGGCCAATAAACACAAGTGGGGTTAATTGAAGGGCGAAGGGATAAATGGTTCTGTGAGCCTTGCCTTTCTTGTCTCTTGCTCTTTGATTATCGGACCAGTGTGCAGCTGCCTTGCTTGGTCTGTGCCTCCATTTAAGGGTACACTACTTGTGGGATGCCTAGCTGTGGCCTGTGTCGCTGTAAATTGAGGTCCCTTTAAGACAACAGGATTTAAATTTACATCTCTGGAGCTGAGGACTGACAGTTGGTGACCTGACCTGCCTGGCTGTTTGCTTCTTGTGCTGGGAGATCCTAGATCTCTCTACAGACGACCACCTGGCAGCCCTCAAGGCTTGAAGGACTGCCAGTGTCACTCAACTCTCTCAGGGGAGTGAGCTGCACTGAGCCAGTTGTACTGCTTTATAATTTAACTATTAAGTTCTTGTATTAAATAGCTATCTATATGCATATAATTTAACAGTTCATTTCTTGTGTTATATATCTATCTTTATAAATATATATCTGAAATTATCAGCAATCGGGTTTTATATCATTAGAGAACCTTGTCTAACGCAATAATCAATGCTTATAAAGTAGCAGCTAAGAAATCAAACAACGTATTTCATTGTGGGGTGGAAAGGGGAAAGGGATTACAAGGATTCTACAGAAAACCTCCTCCCTGGGGGGAGGACAATGGAAAAGTTGGTGACGTCAGACAGTGTAAGATATGACAAAACAATAATTTGTGAATTATCAAGGGTTCATAGGGGAGGTGGGGTGGGAAGGGGGGGAGGAAATAAAGAGCTGATACCAAGGGCTTAAGTAGAAAGCAAATATTTTGATAATGATAACAGCAACAAATGTATAAATGTGCTTGACACAATGAATGTATGTATGGATTGTGATGGGAGTTGTACGAGCCCCCAATAAAATGATTTTTAAAAAACAATTTAGGATCAAAGACAGCACTTTTAGAAGTGAGGTAAACCTGATCCAAGACATGATCATTTCAATGGTCACATATGCATGTTGTGGTAGTTGGATGATTTTGTCAACACCTTGCTGGGGGTGGAGTTCAACCTGTCAATCACATGATAGCTTGATGACACCCCCTTGGGGTTGTGGCCTTTTGTGTAAGAGTGAACGGCTCTGGGAATTGTGCACTCTTCTCCTTTGCCTTCATCCACACTGGGACTTCACTGGGATGCTGTGCCTGTCTCCAGGGATGGCCCCGTGTGGGTCACTGTTGGTACCCTGCTCTGTGATTTTCCTGCCTCACCATTCTGTGTCACTGACATGAAACTTCGTGAGTCTGAAGAGAGACTTATGCAGTAGCATCAGATTTAGGGACTGGAGTTGGACTGGGTAAGAATGTCATTTTTTTTAAAGATTACTTATTGATATAAAGCTCTTCTTATACATATATTTGTTTTTCCAGACAACCCAGCCTCACACACCTGTAAAAGCTGAAATAAATAAGGGAACTGGAAAAGAATTGATGAATTTGAATTAAGTATGTTGGCCTATTCAAGGTGTTATGAACTGCCAGAAGAACAAAGAAATCTGTCCTGAAGAAGTACAACCAGAATGAGTGTCAGGATCTAAGTCCAACATAAAGGGAATGATAATATTAGTGAGATGACCACACCTTAGAACAATCAGCCACTTGACATGAAAAGGGAAGCATGTAGCCAAGGACAGAGTTCAGAAGGGTTTGGAAAGAAGGAATCATGGAAACAGGAAACCCAGGGAGGGAGTAGGATACGTGATGTGAGGATTGACATCAGTGAGATGGAACAAAATATGTAGGGACTGCTGAGTGGAAAACTCATCTGCTTGGTAAACCTTCACTCGATTCACAACAAAAAGTTAAAGCAACCACCCTCGCCCCCCCCCAAAGAAAAAAATATGGCACTTTTGGGCTGTGTGATCTCTTTACTAGAACCAGCCAGTTATGGATTATACTGTGCACATTTATTCCATTCATTAAACTGAACCTTAGAACCAACCCCGTAGGCCAATGTTAGTAACTGAACACAAGTTCTACACTGCCAAATTCAAACTGGAAGGTATTATGAGTGCAGAAGAACTAATCACAAGAACAAGGAATTTTGAGGTTGGAGGGCTGTCCATTTGTGAATGGAAAGTGGAGAAAGGATAACAGGGAGCTGAAGAAAATGAGTTTTTGGAAAAGTGTATGTTGTGATTCAATGTGTGTCCTGCATTGGAGACCAAATTAAGAGCATTAAGTTGTGAAGAGAACAAAATCTAGCATGACTATTTAGATCAAGATTAGGCTTCTGACAAATGAAGGAGAAATTCAGATGTCAAGGCGTGCTTCACATGAATTTCAAAATTTATGAAAAGAAATGGCCTTTCTGTGAGCTTTAGAATCACTAGAGGCCAGCAACTTCCAGATGACTGGGAACAAAGGATGATCAGTTTCCGTGAATTCATCACCACCACCATCACCCCCCCCAAAAATCTCTGAAATTTGTATCTTTGAAATAGGTCTAATTAATATGGATGAGGTTCCAATGTCTTTTGACATTCTGGCCAGCAGAATAGTAGCTGCTTCAGGTATAAAAACTGTACTATTACAACCACTGGGCATGAGAGGGCTTGCTTGACTCTAGTTCTAGATAGAACCGTAGAGAGGGCTTGTTTCACTCTGCTTCTTGGCTATACTGTGAACGGGTTGAAATTAAAGCCTATGACAGACATCAAGAAAAACTGCCCACTTGTGTGGTTTGTATAAGGAGGGATGGACCGGCTATGATGTTATGAAAGGACTGGTAGATAAATGTTATAAGACCAGGCGGAGGGAGTTAATTTTAAAGATAGCTTTACTACTTTTCAAGGGAATGACTTGAAGTTAAACAAGTGGCCACCCAACAGTGAAGCAACAAGTCCACATGGAAGAAGCACACCAGCCAGTGTGATCATGCGGTGTCATTGAGATTGGGTAACAGGCATCAGAAGATTCAACAAACAGTAAACAAACAAACAAAAATTAATTGGTCAGAATGGAGGGGAGTTGGAACAGAAACCCAAAGCCAATCTATGGACAATGGAACATCACCCCATGTCGCAGGGAAGGGGTGAGTCAATCAGGGTGCAGTAGAGCACTCATGGGTCACGCAATATACCTGTTTCCTGGAGGCTGCCTCACCCCCGCTATCACAACCTCAGTGCCGCCTCCTAATCTAGACTAGACGGGAGCATGTACATAGGTATAGGCTAGAGAAAAAACTTAACACATGGAACCCAGGAACAGGAATGGTAATATAAATACCAAAAGGGTAGGGGGAAGGGGGGAAGAGGTTGGGAGGGAGTGGGACACTGATGGCAATGAATGGCACATAACCACACACACCCCAGCTGGGGCGGGGGGTGGGGGAGAACAACAGAAACCAGAGGGGAAGGGAGAGAGCAGTCAGTGTGAAATTTGAAAATAATTAACAATCTATAATCTATCAGGGGGTCACGAGGGTTGGGAGCAAGGAGGAGGGAGGGGGAAAATGAGGAGCTGATTCCAAGGGCTCAATAGAAAGTAAATATCTAGAGCAGAATGGTGGAATACATGTATGACTATGTGGGATACAATCGATGTATGGTTTGTAACAAGAGTTGTAAGAGCCCAAAATAAAATGATTAAAAAATCATATTAATTCAATTGGCACCCACATAGATTCAATACACCTGATGGCCTTGCCTATATAAGCTGCAGTAAGTAGATAGAGCAGTCAGCCTCAATACCTCCATGAGGAGAAAGTTGAGTGAGTGGGATTTGTGAGTTCCCACCATCAGGATGACTGCAATGGGCAATGTTTACAAAAGTCTGTGAGTGGTTCTGTTTTGGGGGAAATAACACAAGGAACCATTGGCAGCAGCTTCCGAATGTCTAGGATTGTGGCCACCAAATACCGAGGATGATGAGTAGGACACAGAAGACAGTGATGGGGGTGGCATCCATTCAGAAGTCACAGAAGAGTGTCTCCAGGCAGATCTTAAATATTTCAGGGATAATAGTGCCCAGAGATGACACTCGGAAGGTTCTGAGAGTCAGAGGATAATGATAATGGGTGAAGAAACTGTACTATAAGATGAAAGCACCATTTTAAGATGAAAGCACCATTTCTTCCTGTGACTTTTACTTGTTGATTTCAAAAACACTATTAAACAACAATAAAATATAAACAACCTCTTGTTCTTGTACTTGTTTTTCTTACTAATTTCTAGCTCTTTGTGCATTCATATTTTAATAACGTGTCCATTTTTGTCATGAGCCTCTAGTTTACCATTCGGTGCATTTGATTTAGGAAAATTGTCACCTTAAATGAGACCAGCTTCCCCTGCTGGTAACATTAAATCAGGCAGGAGGAAAAAAAGAAAAGAAATTGAAGTCAGCAACATGTTAAAAAATATTGATTGAACATGCTTATGAAAGTCAAATGTAGGGGCTGCATGGCTTACAAAATAAAATGTAGGGATTTCATGGTTTGCAAAAATGTTAACATATGCACTATTTGTGTTATAATATGGTCATAGTTTTAATTGACTTCTGCCTGTAATTTGTGTGTGTGTGTGTGTGTGTCTGTGCATGCCTATGACTTGGCACCATCTTTAAGTTGGCCCTTTGTGTGTGATACTGCTCTAGACCAAATAAACTTAAGTAACTTTCGTATGTTGAAAACACACAGAGGTTCAATAAAATTGAATTTGAGTAAATAATAGAATCAGTAGAATGAAATAATTTTCCAATTACTTATATCTCTTGAGTACCTACTTACTGTAATTGTCAGGCACTGAGGTAGGTCACTAAGTGCCAGGTGTGGAAGATGAGGAGGAGCTGGCAACCCAGTGGGTGAGGTAGTAAGGCGGCCACAGGTGACTTCTTAGAAAGGTGTATTTCTAGCTGTTTCTTGGCTCACAATTTTACTGAGATATTCATTGTGCTTGGTTACAGTGGGTAGGCTTGTGATGGGTGTAAGACTGCCAATTTTGATGCACAGAACAAAGACGTCTGGAGATGCCCTCATGAGTTCAATTTGTGAGCTTCTGGGCATCAACTCAGAGTAGGTGGTAATAGTCGGTTCATATGCCCAGATATTTGGAATTTGCTTAAGGGTCATTCCTGCCAAGGAAGTCTCTCTCAGGCTCAAGTCGCCATTGTCACCATGTTTTTAGGGTAGCCCTGCATAGTGGTCAGGATGAAAGGGATATGGATCGATGAAATGCTGGTTCTGACTCTTCAATAATAAAACCAATCTGAGACAGAAGAAGACTTGAGTGCCTGTGGTAGGCCGGGTTCTCTAGAGAAGCAAAACCAGTGATGTAGCTATGCATGTGCTTATAGCAAGGGACTTCTATCGAGAAATGCTCACACAGTTGTGGAAGTGACTAAGTCCAGTCTGGTTCAAGTCTGTGGGCCAGATGTAAACTGAAGACTTTTGCTAGCTCCTGTAACCTCGGGCCTCAGGAACAGCAAGTGGGAAGATAAACTCGGAAGGCCACTGGCTGGTGGATGCAGAGTTGAATGAACCCAAGGCTGGCAGTCCACTGATGGCTCCTGGGATTGGCAGGTGATGTAACAGTAGGTCAACAAACCAGAGGCAGGATCCAAATCCCGCTCCTGCAGTCTAAGTGAGCTAGCCTCCACACACTGTTAGTCTATATGAAGAGAGGGCTACACCCTAAATGAGATCCCTCTCAATTGTAACGAGACTATGACCAGTTTTACTGCTTGGCTGCTTAATAGAATATCCTATTAAGAAATTGACCATGCTATATTAGATTATATCATGAAAGAATCCGGGCCCACCCAAATTGGCATACGACCTAACAATCACAGCTGGCCCAAAGCAGTAAAGACAGTAGTGGAATGTATTTTCTCTCCATAACTCATGGAGTTTATCCAAAGGAAACTTTCCCTAAGGGTCTTTGGAAACAGAATTTATTCTATTCCTGTTGTTTCTAAGAAGGTCCTTAATGAGCTTCCTTTTTTTATCCTTTTTTTCTCCCCCAACCCCCTGTAACATTTCATTTGCTTTCCACACCCTCCACCCTAGACTATTGCTGTTTGCTTGGAATTTAATCTGTAGCAAACTCTGGAAAGTTTGGGCGTCTTCAGCATTGGTAAGAGAAGAGCCATGAGGTCCACGGGGTTGTTGAAGCAAAGTCCAAGTGCGCCCTTTTCCTGTGTGAAGTTCACTGCGTGAGATCAGCCTCTGTGGAACCTTGGGTCCCAAAGATGTAACATGTTGAAGGGACAGCCAATGCCCTTTCATACTTTGTTAAAATGTTTCGGGTAGCTGCAGTCTTTTTATTTTTTTTCTCACTATGATCTATGGGAATGGAGCTGGTTCTTCTAATGAGAAAATTAGTGAGAGTTTCCTGTGGGGTCCTTTTCTTTTTTTCTTCATGTATTTTGCAGTAGCATGCAAATTGTGACTGCTCCCTGAATCTGCCTATTGACTTAGTGACCGGCGCTTGACTTCATGCTTTCAAGTAACTGAAACTTCTGGCTTAGGTTAGAACACTATACCGATAAGACAGTACATTGAGCAGGAAATCATAAAACTGAGCATCTGTGAGTTAACAGTCGATACTCACCAAATCCTTAGTGAGAACTCCAACTGTCCTTTTGGGATGGTCTCTTGTGTGCACGGAGCAGCTACCACAGAACAGGCCTAAAGGAAAATCTTTCTGCGAACGCTTGATCTAGTGGTCTCTCTTCTAGAGCCCCTCGCTACTATCATCTTAGTGGCGCCACCAAAAAGATAACCTGGACCCCTCATTGAGTAGACCAGATGTGCTTAGATGAACACGTCTCTGTCGCACAGTCATACGTGGCATCAAGTTATTATTTTATGGTTAGCATTTTCTACCTTGCCCCAGTATGTGTTTGAGGTCACTGGACTTGTGGTTTGATACGGCTGTAGTGATCACTGACATTCAGTTGATTCTGACTCACAGTGGCCCTGTAGGACAGAGAATAATTACTCCAACAGAGGGATGGTGGGTTTGAAATGTACATTTCATGGTTAGCAACCTGCTGCTTAATACACTGCGCCATCTAATCTGCTTCAACCTATCATGACCGTGATCCTTTGGGACAGGGAGGAACTGCCGATGGGCGTTTCTGAGGCTCTATCTCTTTTAGGGAGCATAGAACCTCATCTTTTCTCCTGTGGAGAGGCAAGTGAGTTTGAACCCCCTACCTTTGGTTAGCAGACCATAACCCACCAGAGCTCCTTCCTTAGTACAATGGGAACTCATTACATTACAAAGAAAAAAGGATTTCTTGGAACTGTCTTTAGCTCTAAAAGCAGAACATCGTACCAGCCCAGGTTGGCATTTCTTAATGTTCTTAAGCAGAGAAATGCAAGGCTCGAGATGAATTTAGGCTGCTTAAACCCAATCATTCACATAGCTTCATGATTTTATGTGGGCTATGACCACATGTACTACTATTTTCTTAATCCTTTTTCTTTGACTTACTTCTTGTAATTAAAAGATGAATTAAATAAAAATGAACCTTTTGAGCAATGTATGTAAAGTGAAGAATATGTCCACCGCGTATCATAAACAGATGGGAAGCATTCAAATTCAAAAGAATGGAATATTTAACTAAACATTTAAAAACTACCTTGGCATGACTCATGGGTGGATTATTCACTGGGGAATTTGTTCCAGGGCTTTGATGAAGGCACCAGTAGCCATAGAAGCACAGCGGTTAAATGCTTTTCTGCCAAATCCGCACCTCTCATGAAGAAGACTTGGTGATCTGATTTTCTCTGGGTGACACTCAAGTACATCTGTATCAGACAGTTCACCTCTGTTACATGTTGTCGTTATGTGTAAACGGTGAACTCGGTTGCACCCAGAAACAGCAGAGGATCCTCATTAAACGTGCGGTTGGCATTTCTAATATATTTCGTTCATGATGCTCTCTGCTGCTGAGGACAGTCATCATGTCCCCGCAGGTCGAACTCTGCTTCAGAGGAAAGTGAACACGTCCTCACACCCTACGGATGGCCTCCTAGGAAACTACGACGTTTTCCTGGAATTTTTTAGCTTATGTGATGACGTTGAGCACAGCTACAGTGACATCATCATGTACCACACTTTGAGAAACACTGTCACGAGTAAAGCTCAGTAGTCCATTAGATGGGCCACCTCTTAGTATGAACTCATAGTTTAGTGTGACGATTCCCCATTGGATGATAAGGGATGTGAAATCCAAGGGGATTGAGATACACAGAAACTGCTAGAAAGGGTTTACGCACTAAGACACAGAAGTAGAAGACTGGAGATGAACATGGTCCACTTGAGCATTGTGGGCCAACTTAAAGATCATATTTTGAAAATTAATTCTCAAGGAAGATGAGATGTAGTCTGTATTAGGCAACTAAACCCTTACTTGTCTTCTGGAGGGTGCTATTCTTTATTCTTATTAACTTCGGCATGCTAACTCTCACTCAGGCCCCAGTGAGAATGTTCACTGGATGCGAGGGTATAGGTTGGTACCACTTAACAGCACATTCCTCACCATGGAAAACACCTGTAGACTTTGGTGGGAGTTGCAGATTTGAAGTTAGTTAGTAGGTAGAGCTTTTCCATTCACTAGTTGATTTCGATACATATCACTTGGGATCTCCTCCATTTGTCTTGGGATCTCAAAACCTTTGTCTATATTGCTCAGTAGTTCTGGTTTTTTCCCTCATATAAGTTCACTTGGGCCTGGGGCAAATCTGGGAGGAAACTTTTGATTAGTAGGTGTTTATTTCTTGGCTCCTCTGGTCTCACTTTTAAATTTAGAAAGGGGAGGAGAATCTTTTGGCTATATTTCAGTGTTCTGTTTCTGTATTTACTGCTAGTGGAAGTGACTGGCAGGTTGATTAAGCAAGCATTCATTTTGCTTATAAGAGTCTTGTAAAACCTCCCAAAGGTTAAGAGAATCAACCCCCAAAGTAAAAGCAAATATTTCACTGGCGTCTGTTTCAAACTTTAAAGATACTTAACTGGAAATAACACGGATTATCAGGCTTTAGTCAAGAAAGGTTTTGATTGACTTAGTGACGCATGCTCCATCTTTCCTCATGATGTGTGTGTGTCTGCTTCTCTGTGTTTATGTGTTAGATGATGGTCATTTAACATGGATTCTGCCAACTATCACAACATTGCTGGTCTAACCCCTACGAATAAACATTGGTGAGGATTGACATTTTCCCCAGAAAGAGACCAAGGGTTACCCCATGTTCTTGGCTTCAAGACTCATTCATATCTTGCTTTCAAAAGCAGTGAAAACTGGGTCCCCTCTCTCCCATGCTGAGGGATCGTTTGTCGACTCCTTATTCCATGACCAGAGATATCAGGAAGAGATGCAATCAGAATCGCTGCTTGGCTCATCAGCGTTATGGCCCCTTTCTTTGAATCTATATTGAGAATTTGGAAATCCAAGAAAACAGATACTATTTATTACTGTCAATCTGTTCCTGAGTAAAAGCAGAAGCAACACATATCGTGACTCTTGTTTCTTAGAAATAACTTGTTTTCAATCTTTACAGAAATGCTTACAACTGCAAGGGATGTTTCTTCTTTGGCTCTTCTCCCAGGGGGTGGCGGCCAGTCAGTATGTGGGTACAGAGCTGAATCTTCTCGGCGGCCCTCTGTTTTTAATGAGCCTGCTTTCCAGCTGGCCCGGGGTCAGGAAGAAGGGTGCATGGGAAACACCAAGCTCTGCCATCCCATTCCCAGCCTTCCCAGTCAAAGAACGTCGGAATTTGCTAGGATTTGGGATTGGCAGAAATGCCTATTCTTCTGACAAGGGGTGCTGCAGACAACTGACAGAAATCTGAACTCCCAAAGCCGCCTGGTAGACAACACATACCTCTGCTTCTCCTGCCAACTCAGTCACGCCACACCACTGCCACCGGGAAGGAATGGTAGTTGGATTCTGAACTCTGCCCCTCCCTAACTGAGTCGCTCCTCCATATACACATCAGCTCACTTCTGAGTCCCTGTTTCCTTCTAGGTCACAGGAAGTGGTTGGGCACCATTCTAGGACACTCTTAGCTCTGATGAGAGAAGGCAAGGCGCCCACAGGGAGAAGCTGGATGGACGGCGGGATGATAACAGTAGCTTAGGAATGTCCAGGCCTTTCTTCCTCTGTGGCTTGGATTACATGATTGTACTTGTCACCTCCACCGCTTCCTAACAGTCCCTCTTGTTTTTATGGGATGCCATAGAAATGGTTTGCTTCTTTAGGTCTCTGGCTCCTCTTCTGTAAATTGGGGGATATAACACTATCCGCATAAAATGTTGATTTTGGTACAGACAGCCCCCAATTTATAACAGGGTTTCACTCCAATCTCTCCATCATGAATCCGTTCTGACATACGTGAATATTCATTCATCATTATTTTATTCATTATTCATTATTCCCTTTTCTTATTAATGTAGATATACATTCAAACTTTATTTGTCTTCGGGACTAGGAAATTTCCATGTAAACTAACAATTATATTGTAACTCTGTGTGGAGGACATGTTCCTAATGATAAAATTTGCAAGCAACACAAAAACTAAAACAGATAGTTGCAAGTATAACTTGTCACAACTTGAACATACCGTAATCAGGGACTGCCTGTGTTTCTCTTTTGCGGGTTATGCGTCTAAAGGGCCTACTGCAGGGGTGGCACACGCCGGTGCTCAATAAATGTGCATTTCCTTCACTTGTTCCTTTCTCTCTCCATTTGCTTCAAGCTGCTCTTTACCTTGGTGAACTTTCTCTCGGCTGGATGTACTGGTGAGGGGTACTGAGTTAAGGTGAAAGGTAATACTCAGAACATCCATGAGGGGACACAGAAAGTCTCGTTTTTCTCCCACAGAGCAGTAGATGGTTTGGCAGTTTCTGCTGATGTTGTAGCTAGTAGCCCAATGGGTAACCCACTGTCATAGGTCGCCTTGATAACACATTACCCTCCTACTAATCAGATCCTTTAAGAAAAGGCCCACAAACCCTCTCTCTGCCCCATGATTCTATACCTGTTCTTCATTTATTGACATCTCATTAGCTGACATGTAGCATTTACAACAGTAGAAAAAAATTAATGTCCATTTTACACATGAACAATGTACATTTGGCAGTAGCAACGCCAGAGTACAAGGCAAGGCTCCTACTGGCTGTGCTGGCTCAGGTCAGCTATCGACTCTGCTGGCCATGATTCTCTGTGTTTTGGCAGTTCTGTGGTGATGTGGTTTGGCAGTTAGCTACGTAAAAATGCTATTTGATAGTGTGTAGTCATCCTCCAGCCTTGTGATTTGAGGCTGTCGCCCTCCATTTCCATATAATGCCTATTTTCACATAATGAAAACCTGCCACATGACTCAGCACTTTCCTCTGAAGCCACATGGCCCCCACAGAAAAGGCACGGTCTTCCTTGAATGTGATTTGCCCAGTCTTTCTCCGCTAATACATAGGTTTCTTCGGGGGACTAATTCCTAGTGCAAGGCACTGCTTTCCTGACTTCTTGGGGCCAATTTAAAACAGACAAAGGGCTCTCCAGGGAGCCTGTGTCAAAGGCCAAGGCCATTTTCAGGCAGACACCAAGCTTGTTGCCACATAAACAAACGTAATGATTTCAGTTCAGCTTGCCTAGTTTTTATGGGTTGTCAACCAGTGTGAGGAGAAGGTTGAAGCCCGTAAGGCAACCCAGCGCAGAAGGCCGGAAGGAAGCCAAGGACTATTGGCTCTGGCTTCATGCTCAGGGCGAGGCAGTGAGCAAGTGTCAGCCGTGAAAGAATGTCTGGGAAACCTCTCAGCTGTCTAGCTGACTATTTTGCCCGTATACCCAGGGGCAGGATGGTGTAGGAGTGACAAGAAACTACTGTGAATATTTTTGGTTCAATGAAGAGTTCTCAGCCCATGATTGCCCTTTCAAACCACATGTGAAACTATTAACAATTGCCAGTGTCTCAGCGTTAGCCTTGGCCGGTGACATCAAAATCTGTGAACCCAGCATTGGTATTTTTGAAAAGACCTCATGGGAATTCTCACAAGCAGTAAGAATGCGAAACCACCGATTTCTCGCAGCATGAGTCTTTTTTTTTTTTTTAGAATAATACTTTCAAGTTAGTCTTTCATTTGCATAGATTTGGAGGGGGGAAGGAGAGGGTCTGTTTTAGCTATTTATAACATCAAACTTCCCTTCATTTCTTTCCTAACTTCTTAAATACAACCTTCTTGTATTTTACGCACATAATGGGAGGGCAAGTAAAAAAGTATCGCTCCAAATCATGGAAACTTTGATTGATATCAACTGTATCACAAATATAAATCAACTTGATGGTAACTGGTCTGGTACATCTAGAAGGGATGTTAGAGATCCAGGATTCCAGACATGCAAATAAGGTTGATACGTGAGGCCAAGTTCGACTGTCTCTGGTTGCGTGGAGCCCTGGTTGAGAATCTCAAGGTTACAAACTAACTCAACAGCATAAAGTTCTGTGATGCTTCTCATGATTGACATAATAAAGATAATGACATTGTACCATGTAAGGGGGACAGCTGCCGCTCTGTATGTGAGGAAATGATTTTCAAGAGAAGGATACCCTTGCCCAAACTCACTCACATAGCCATTGACTGTTCCTTTCTTATTTCCCATTTACTGAGCAGAACCAGCATCCTTGATATTTACAGGATCAGGGCATGGGCTATGTACAATATGAACTCTTTCAAACTCCTTGCCCTCCAGTTGATGCCGACTCATAGCGACCTTACAGGACAGGGTAGTACTGCGCTCGTGAATGTCTGAGACTGTAACTGAGCTAAATTTGAATATACTCATGCCCCTTTCTTTATGATGGAAAGATGATAAACCAATTGCTTTCACTCTTCCATGTTTTCCTTTACTCTTCTTTCTATACAAACACGCAGTGTTTGTAACCCAATTAAAGCACTGATTCAATGGTTTGAAAACTTGTGTATGTTCCTAAGGGCCCTGCCCATGCGCATAATGCCTGTGAATTTTGTCACTTTCACATTTTTTTTCCACCTGGGAGAAGGTGAACTTGTTCTGACCTTTGGGAGCTATGATTTCAGCCTTCCAGAGGCCTCTTAGGCCATGTTTCCAGGTGCTTTCCAGTTTTGACCTATGCACTCTGACAAAGTTAGTAGATGCATTTCTCGAGGCAAATGTTGCTGATGCAACTAAGGCTGTACCTTCCAACACAGTCATTATGGGAGCCCTGGCCCTACCATGAGCCCATGGCTTCTTGCCCCTTGACTCCTGGCTAACCTTGGCCAATGACTTGGCTGACCTGCTTCAGCTCGGCTCCAATTACCTAGCTTACTCCTTGCCTCTGGGAGCTCCCCTCGCCTTATCTTCTTACTCGGCAATGAGTCATGCTGTCTAATGTGCAGAGCACAGGAATGAATTACCTACTGAGATCAGAAAAACACTCAAACTCAACCCTCCTGCCCAAAGACGATGGCTGTATGGTGAAGAGCCCCTCCTCTCAATTGAGCCACATAAATATTTTAAAAGATATTATCGACATTCAATTCAGTTGGTCATCACTGTATATGTAGTTCTCTACTTTGCCAATGAATGGACGATTTGGAATACTAATGTGTGCCTCATTCAAACCATGGTATTTTCTATCACCTCATGCCCACCGCCATCCAGTCCATGCTGACTGGTAGTGACCCTGTAGGGCAGGGTGGAACTTCCCCTGTGGTTTCTGAGACTGTCACTCTTGACATGAGTAGAAAACCTTGTCTTTCTCCTGAGAAGGAGCTGGTAGTTTTGAACTGCTGACCTTGCCTACAGCAGTCCAACACATAGCCATTACACCACCAGGGCCCCTTACACACCTGTAAAAATGACAATGAATAAGGGAGCCTGATGAAGAATTTGTGTGTTTGAATTATGGTGTTGGCAAACAATATTGGCTATACCATGCACTGTCAGAAGAATGAACAGATCTATCTTGGAAAAAGTAGAGTCAGAATGCTATGTTGAAGGAAGGATGGTGGCCCTTGGTCTTTTGTAGTCTGGGCGTGATAAGAGGAGGGACTGACCCCTGAGAAGGATAGAATGCTTGGTAAAGTAGGAGGTCAGTGAAAAAGAGGAGACTCCTCAGTAAGATGGATTATCCTAACAATGAACACATTGTGCTTATAGTACAGTACCAATTAGGAGGATGACGCAGGAGCAGATAATGTTTCAGAAGTCAGAACCAACTCAAAGGTACTGAGAGCAATAGCCGTGATGATCAGGAGGGACAGGGCTTTGGGGTGGACTTTCATTTTCAACTTTTATTTATTTACTTATTTTGGTGTTTACCATTAAAAAATCATTTTATTAGGGGCTCATACAACTCTTAGCACAATCCATACATACATCAGTTGTGTAAAGCACATTTGTACATTTGTTGCCCTCATCATTCTCAAAACATTTGCTCTCCACTTAAGCCCATGGTATCAGCTCCTCTTTTCCCCCTCCCGCCCCACTCCCCCTTCCCTCATGAACACTTGATAATTTATAAATTATTATTTTGTCATATCTTACACGGATATGATGTACGTCTCCCTTCACCCACTTTCCTGTTGTACGTCCCGATTTTTCTTCATATATATATATATATATATATATATAATTGGAAAGTAACATTTTAAAATAAACTTGAAAAAACAGTGTTAAAAATACATAGATCAAGAAGCACAGAGTTTATTAGTCTTCTGATTTTAAACCTGCTTTAAACAATATAAATTTATAACACAATTGTGTGTGTTTGTGTATGTGTGTGTGTTTGCACTGGTATTACATTGTTAATTGTTCTTCCTCTTTTAAGAAGGACTCTTCTTTATTCTGAATTATGTCCATCTTTAATTTTACATTTTTGGTGTAAATATATTGCTTTGTCCATGATCATTTTCTTAAGCCCTCGCGTGGTAGAGTGTAGTTAAGACTTGGAGACTCGATCAGTTCCCCAAATTTCAGGCATGTCCCAGTTTATGAAAATCTCAAGCTTTGGATCGACTAATGTAATCAACTGTTCCATTTCACAGTGGAGGGAGTGGATCAAGGACACGGTGAGCTGTTCAGGACAATCAAGTCTCCATTCTTTCTACCTTCTACGCTGCTTCTCAATTTGAACATTTTATTTATTACAGTCATCATGTCATACTTACTGGGAATATATGTTATTTATTATACTAGATGATAGGGATGCATAAGAAAAAATATACATGTCTCCTGGAGGTTATAGTGTAATATAGAAGTCTAACAGCATGATTATACTTTTCCCCCCTTCTCGGTTAAGGGAAAAAAATGGCCTTCAGGCATGTTACTTATAACTTATACTAATGTACCTGTAGTTCACTGTTGTTCTTGACAGCAGATATCTTGTCTGTGGTTCATAATCTTGTCAACGGTGTCCTCTTGTCTTTTCCTTGAGCCACGCAAGAATCATGCATGTTTTAAGAAGTTATGCAGAATGCATAAGCATGTGTATTATAACATATTTAAACATTATTTAAATAGAGAGAAGATTGCGTGAGAGTTTACTTTCACTGCTCATACCACCTGAATCCCTCTCCAGAGTGAATCTCTGTTAGCAGCGGGTGTACACTACTCTAGAGCATTTTCCTCAGGGGACGTACATCGATTTTGAGTTACTGGTTTGTGCTTGGCAGCTCTTCTTATACAACTGTGATAATTAGGCTTTATGTCAGCTTGGCTGGGCCAGGATTCTCCCATGATGTGATCTAACATAATGTGGCTAACTACAGGATGGGATCTTCTGGGAAGCAGCTGGGCGTTTGTGGGGAGAATAAAAACTCAAAAAAAGCCAAACTCACTGCCATAGTGTCTATTCCAACTCGTAGTAAATTAAAAAAGGCAGGGTAGAACTGCCCCTTTGGGTTTCCAAGACTGTTAACTTTTTAAAGGAGTAAAAAGTGTTGACTTTCTCCTGCAGAGCAGCTGGTGGTTTCTAACTGCTGACCTCTTGATTAGCAGCCCAATGTGTAACCACTCCACCACCAGGGCTCTTTGCAGGGGCAAATAGACCTCCTTAACTGGAAACACTCGATAAAATTGAGGGAGGTTTCATTCAAAGTGTATACATTGACAGGACGTGGAAGCTAGCTCATTTCTACTACTGGACCTAGATTCTGCATTTGGTTCTTTGACCTCTTGTTATGTTGCCTGCTGATCCCAGGAGCCATCAGTGATCTGCTGACCTCAGATTCATTTACCTCTCCATCCACTGGGTTCTGGTCTTCCAGCTTCATCTTCCTTCTTCGTGTTCATCAGCCCCCACAGCTGAACTATTCAGGAGAAGCCATCATCTTACACCTGACCCAAGGATTTTAACCAGACTGCACTTAATTCAGTTCCACAATGGTGTGAGCCATTTCTTGATATTACTCTCTTTCTACACACACACACACACACACACACACACACACACACACACACACACACACACACACCATAGTTTTTATTCTCTAGAAAACCCAGCCTAACCCAGAGTGGACTCATGTTACCCAAGTTAGAAGGATCCTATCATCTCTGAAAATCTAATCATAAATCAGTTTTTATTATCAAACCATCCTTTACTATTTTATCTAAATACAGGCCCTCTTCAACTTAAAAACATTGAACAATATGTATAGAAATTATTTAATGGGAACCCAATTTGCTATGTAAACTCTCACCAAATCACAATATGATATATTTAAAAATAAGCTGTGTTGAAAGCATTTTAAAAATAAGCTTATTGGAACTTGGAATGTATTCCTTCAGAAGTGGAGTTACAAATATGCTTGAAGTGTTGACTGAAGGCTTACCAGAGAAAGGCAGTGGAAAATGAAAATTGTAAGAGTATTGGCTATATGTGGAAAGCATTGTTAAGAACTTTCTATTATTTTATCAGTCTTCACAATAGTTTTTATCATGATGGTTATTATTCCAAAGTATACAGATGGAGTAATTAAATTTCAAAGTGATTAGCTTTCTCAGTGACACCATTAATAAATGCCAGGTTCTGGTATGTTTGATTGCTAATTGACCTTTCTGGCAAGGACTGTCATTTAGGGCTTTTTAGTCTGTAGAAGTTTATTTAATAAGGACATATTTGGACATATATTTAGTCTCAGGGAGATGATGGAATGTTTACCTCCTTTGTTCAAGAAATTGTAGGGGGAAAACCTCAACAGCTGAAGGATTAGAAACTCTGGCTCTACCATATCTTTTCCATATATCAATTGATAACTGTTAGGTCAGGGGGTTGGTATATTGCTGTATAGATAGTTTTTCTGTTTCCTTTTTGTATTCAAATGCTAATTGGAAGCCCACTTCACTGGAGATACTTTGTTTCCCTCTTCAGATGTGCTTAGCAGCCATGTCCATCCTAGTCTGTGCCTATGCTGATCTCCTTGGACTTCGCCTAATGGCTGGCTCCTTCTTTTGGCTTCTAATTGTCTAATGAGGGCATTGGCAAGACCTTGGAAGGTGAGAGGGAAGACTGGTAGGATGCTAGTTCCTGAATCCTGGCCCTAGCAGGGCATTTAAAAAATCATTTTATTGGGGACTCTTACACTCTTATCACAACCCCCTACAAACATCCATTGTGTCAAGCACATGTGTGCATATGTTGATCATAATTTTCAAAGCACTTTCTTTCTACTTGAGCCCTTTGTATCAGCTCCTCATTTTCTCCCTCCCTTTATCATGAACTCTTGATAACTTATTTAAAAATTTTTTCATGTCTTACACTGACCGCTGTCTCCCTTCACTTACTTTTCTGTTGTGCATCCCCCTGGGAAGGGCTTATATGTAGATCACTGTGATCTGTCCTCCCTTTCTGTCCCTACCTTCCACTTTCCCTCCTGATATTTCTACTCTCATTATTGGTCCTGAGGGGTTTCTCTGTCCTGGATTCCCTGTGTTGCAAGCTCTTATCTGTACCAGTGTACGTGCTTTTTGGCAGTTTATTCCTTGACCAAAACCCATAGCTCCTGCTCTCTTACATCTCCAACCTTCCCTCCAGTCCAGCAATTACTCCTTCCCCCGAACCTTCAAGCCTAAGTGTGGTGTGGCAACCCAATTCCTGTACTACTATTACTAGCCCAAATCCTTTACCACCTTGTGTTGGTTTAACACAATCTTACTTACATTCTTGAAAATGCCCCTTCATTAAACTCTTCTCAGTCATCCCTGGTGAGAGTGTCAGCTGTTTGCTCCCGGGATCTTGACAAATCCAGCAAATGAAACTAGATGTGGTTTCAGAAAATAGATGCTCACAAGAACTTCTGTGATGAGTTATCCACATCAGACAAAGAAAAGAAATGGATGCTAAGACGCAAAACTGGTCACCATCCTGGATTCTCTGCCCCTCTAGTTCTCCTTATAACCCTCCACCCAAGAGGTCGGCTTATATAATAACCCTGTGCTTATATAACCCTGTGCACCGAGAGGTCGACTTTTTCTAGGATCATGAGTCCTGTTGGGCAAGCATCTCCTACAGCTACCATTCTTGTGAGGCCCCAGTCCCTACTCTATCTCCTTGAACCGTCATGCTTTTAGTTGAAGATTCCTAACACTTAGTAGGTTTTCTTTACCCCTGCCCTACCTTAGAATCAATCCTTTCTTGAATTCCCTACCTCTCTGTTTTGCTAGGATTCTGACTGGTACAAATCCAATGCTGTGCTATTTCAGATAGAAAATTCCTCCCCACCCCCACCTCTGCTCCTAGTAGTCACTCATACGAAGACCTGCATATCCATAGCACCGTGAGCATATACTAATGGAGACTAGATCCAAAGGCCGCCTCTCTTCTTTGGCCTCTGGTTACTTTCATAGCAATCATTGTAGGTGGGCATAGTGATAAATATTTTTTTTAGGTTAGGAAAAGTTTCCCCTTTGCATATTATTCACTCTGTTAGCATTATACTTAGAAAGCTGGTTTACTTTAGTATTCTTGTAGTAGTAAGACAACGATGAGTTGCGGTGCTATGGGATAAGCATTGGGCTACTAACTATGAGGACAGCAATCCACCAACCACTCCATAGGAGAAAGAATAGACTCTCTGGTTCCATAAAGAGTTATAGTTTCAGAAATTCTAAGGATCCCTTCAATTCTGCCCTGTGGTGTTTCATGAGTCCAAATTAACTCAGTGGCAGTGAGTTTTGGGTTTAAGTCTGATGCATCCATTCATCGACAAATGTTTAGTGAATACTTTCTGTGTGTCAAACACCATTCTAGGCCCCGAAAAAAAATAGAGGTAAACCAAACAAAATATTACCATAGTGGGGTTGATAATCATATGGAATGAATTCCTGTAGGCGGGGCTAACTTGCTCTTCTACTCTGGGGCATTGTGAGCATTTTGATAGGAGATGAATGAATACCCATTAAATGAATAAAGATGAAGATTGGAAAAATTACAAAGATGTAGATACAGGTCCATAACATTTCCCGCCAGTGAGCTCAATTCTGTTTAATCTCTCAATGTGATCTTTGCAACACTCTCATGTGTCTTTCCTAAGACCCTCGAGCACTTACAAAGCGAGTACTCAGCTAGTATTTATCAAGTTACTCTAAAGGAGCGCTGATAGCACTGTGGTTAAGTTCTTGTCTACTGATAAAAAAGGTTATTGGTTCAAATCCACCCAAAGCTCTATGTGAGAAAGATGGGAAGTCGGTTCTTAAAGATTATGGCCTTGTAAGCCCCGTGGGGCAGTTCTACTGTCCTAAATTTAGAACACACTCAAAGAAATGGATTTTAGAGTCTTCTCCGATCATATATAGGAAACAATGAAAATACCAGTTTCTATGTTGCTATAAAATCTGGCCTCCTAAGGAAAAACCCTGCATCTCTTGTCTCCCTGCTTTAGACAACTCTTCTAGGCCAAGTTCTGTGTAGACCACTGGGCTCCTTAACTTTCCATAGCTCAACCCCTTCTCAACTCCCTTTGGCCTCTATTCAACAGAGCTCCCTTCTTCTGAGACTTCTCACTACATACCTTGATCCGTTCACTCGGCCCATCCTTATTCTTTATGACGTCAGCGCCCCTCCTTTACTTTCTACCCTAAGGTCCTGCTGTCTGCCAATCAACCTCGGCCCATCAAGCTGCTAACATCGTCACTCTACTGGGTGTCCTGTGGATGGCCGGAGAGGCGGTGTGTCAACAGACCCACTTTATAAAATGGGAGAAACCTAAATCAACAGAGCAGAGGATGGAAAGCAAAGTCATTTCTTCCAGATACAGCCCGTTCCCGCTCAGTCTCCGCTCTGGCATTTCCTTCTCATGCTATTTTTTTCCCCCAGCTCAAGGTCAAGTTTAAAAATGTACATTCCAGCACTCATAGTTGTGTCTTCTCATGGTCAGGCAGCTGGTGTGTGGTCAGGATTTCTCAGGTCTTTGTAGTTTTGTATGAAAACTCACTGTGACATGGGGTGGGAGAGAAAGACCCACTGGGGGAAAAATCCTACTCAGAGTAGAGGTGAAATCAAAGGAATGCTTCAGGCTGTGAAAAATGGCTTCCTGTTCCCTGGCACCAGACAGGGAGCATTCATGCCTTGGAAAAGGTAACCTGGAAAAAGTGAGGCCGGGGTGGTAGGGATTTTCACATTGCAGCAGAGGACACCCATAGCTTCTTTTCAGGTTTAATTGCATGTGGGTGGTGTACGATAATAAGGGCTTGCAAATTGTCTCACCTGATATTGAACTCAGCCCCCTCCAGACGTGGCAGCATGTACTACGCTGAAGGCAGTGGAAGGGGCAAAAATAGACTAGGTGACAGTATTCTTTTGGCTATAACATTGTTTGGTATCACTTAAAATGTTCCCATACAGGATATTCAGGAATATTATCCTAAGTTGTTTTTAGTTTTTGTTGAATTTTTTAAAAGTAGTTGAAGGAAGGCATTTTAGGGAACCTAATAAGACCATTTGTACAGTTGAGTCATATGAGAGAAATGAGAATCCAAGTTCCTGTATGGGGCCAAGTGGGTACCCTTGCTAGTGAGAGAACGGTTTTTCCTTCCTAGCACTAAATCTTGGCACTCGGGGACAAGGCATGGTAGGGTATAGAGGCAACAAAGCAACAATGAAGCCCACTGCATGGGGAAACTGAGATCAGAGGGGAAATGTCAACCGACAATTGGAGGATTTGTAAACTATGTCAGAGGCAGGGAGGAAACTGGAGAAATGGAAGGTTCCTGGCACTCCATCACTGCACCTGGTACATAGTAGGTCTCAGTAAATAATTGCTAAATGAGTAAATGAAAGGGTTAAGTTGTTGAATAGAAAACTGATCTGTCTAAACCCTCACCCAATTCACAATAAAAGGTTAAAAACAACATAACAACAAAAGCAAACCTAAGAAGTGCTTATCTCATAGGATTAAAAAAAGTTTTTTTTTTTTTTTTTTAGGAAGCAGGATGGCATTTCCAAAGAAGCAACGATGGAATCGATTTCTCAGTTTTAGGTTGGGCATAAATATCAGAGTAAGGAAATTATTAAGTGTTTTAAGAGCTGGGTTGCATTTTATGGAAAAGAGGCCTTCAGCAATAGATGGGGTGCTCTCCTAGCAGGGACTGTGGGTGTTTGAGGGAGGAGGAGGCTTAGCTGCTGGGGGATGTGCTCTTTGTTCTGTGGAAATTCTGGGCTCTCATAAGAACTCCAGACAAATGAAATTGTTCTTCCACCAATAAGCCATCCGGAGGTGGTTGATCTGCTTTCCTCAGCCCTAAAATATGGCTGGCCTTTTAACATTTGGAAGGAAAAAAAGACAATGTGCATTCTGAAAGCATGAGCTATTTTCACTCTTGTGAAAGCTGACTCCTGTGCAGAACGAACTCCTTTAGGGAAATGACCCTGAAACATTCAAATCAAAGAAATCTTCTAGGTTTCCAATCTGGTCACATATTGTTTTAGAATAATGTTGCTTAAGTATGTCTGTATAAACAAACCCTTTATACTTGTAGACCATATACACATAGCTAATACATTTAATTTCAAACTAAATCCACAATTGACTTTGGCATTTCAGCACTGGATCCCCAAGTATTAAGTGATGACTCAATTCTCCCACTCCTCTTGGTGATTTTAACTTCAGATAAACATTTCCCAGGACTCTGTGAAGTCACTGTGTCTTCGGTTGGCTTTCATGCTGCATCATTTATGAGCTAGATCATTCTTTTTTTCACATTTGTTTTCCCAGTGGTGATTAACATGGCACATTGTTTGTGTTAGTCAGGGTTGACCAGAGAAACAAATTCATAGACACTAACATGTGTTAAGAAAGAACTGTATACACAAGAGCAATTGAATATTGAGAAAACATCCTAGCCCAGTCTAGATCAAGTCCATAAGTCTGAAATTAGCCCATATGTCCATTACCAATCTAAAAATTCCTCTTCAGACTCATGAAACACATGCAATGACACCGAATGCAGGAAGATCACAGGCCAAGGGGTAGAAAGTGTTGTGAATCCAGTGGTGGTGTAAGCATCACAGCGCTGGCGTGGATATCCAGATGGTTCCTCCAGCTTCAGGTCCCTAACGTAGACCCACCTGTCTTGTCATCAGTAATACCACGTGGAGAGTGCATGCGCCCTCTATGAGGTCATCAAGGAGTGACCTGATTACCATGCTAAATTTCACCCCTTCACTCTTAATAGTCTCAAGTTGGCACCAGATTATGTAGCTACCATATTGTTACACGATACTTTCATTTTTATAACATGAGGGCAAACGTTTAAAAAATTCAAATAACTGGAGAAACTAAACTCTTACTCAATTAAAATGTCTTTCAATGATGAATGCCCAATAATTGAGTAACGCAATTCAATGTGAATAAAAGTAGTGGTTGGAGGGTAATAATTGTCATTTGGACATTAGGACATCAATTCAACAGCTATCATATATGCTTAGCAGTGCATTAAATATTAAATGCCACAACTCAAGTTATGTCTTGATATCAAAGTGGTTATCAATACAACTTAGCCATGCCAATGAACAAGTGGCAATATATAGCTCTCAGGTGACTTTGGCTTTGCTAGCATTAACTTAAATTTTTACCCAGGATATATTTCAGGTATAGTAATGTATAGAAAATAATGTCATATTTTTTTTTAGGTGCTGTCAAGTTGGTTCACACTAATAGCAACTCTACAGAGGAAACACGGCCTGGTCCCACACCATCTTCACAAGTCTTGTTATGTGACCCTCTACTTAGCTCACTATGATGCCATTTTCCAGGGACTCGTCCCTCTTGCTCACAAGTCTCAATTAAGCGAGATTCCATCTTACCATACCTACATCTAAGGAGCATTCTGGCTTTACTTCTTCTAAGAAAAATGTATTAGTTCTAGTCGAAGTTCATGATACTCTCAATATTCTTTACCAACACAATAATTCAAAATTAATTCCTCTCTAGTATTCTTTATTCATTGTCATCTTCCGATGCATGTGAGGGGTTTGGAAATAGTATGATTTGGGTCGGGGAAACTTTAGTTCTCAAATAACTTTGCCCCTCTCCAATGGTTTTATAGGCAAATAATACACATATCACACAATTCAGTAGTTCAACCACACCAAGAAGATGTGTACAATCATCGCAGTAATGTTTTTTTTAAAAAACATTTCCTTCTTTCTTGAAGTCATCATTATTAGCTCCCCACTTTCCCACAACTTCCCCTCTGCCGTACTCACAAGGAACCATTGATCAAGTTACTGTCCGCGTAGATTTAGCTATCCTGGATTTCATATACAGGAAAGCTTTTTAGAAAATGCCAACTAACAATAGTAACAAAGTAAAATGGATGAAAAAAACCCAAAGAAAGCAGAAAATATTAAACACTAGAACAAATTTAAATGGATCAAAAGGGAGATTGAATGATAAGATGCTAAATTTTAGCCTAACTGCATCCACAGCAACCCACTCCCCAGTGCAGTCCACATGATGGCAAGGCTGCTCACATGCCTGGTCCATGTCCCAAGGGATTCAGCGGGGACTTAATTCATGTGTATTTCCCCTTCACTTAAAAACAGAAACAAAAACTGAAACAGTTTTAAAATGGGTCACAAGGGAGAGTAAATGATAATACATTTTAGCCTAACTATGTCTGCCATAATTGCTTTTTAGTACTTTAAGGAAGTCTTGTGCAGCAGATTTCCCCATTGTCTTTTTGACTGCTACCTCCATGAGCTTTGATTATAAATCCAAGTACATGAAATCCTTGCCAACTTCAATTTTATTTCCATTTGTTATGATGTTGTCTATTGGTACAAGTGTGGGAACATTTATTTCTGACATCCTTAATGAAGACTGCAGAATATGATCTCCATCAGTGTTTGATCTTCATCAGCAAGTGCCACAAATTTTCCTCGCTTTCGGCAAGCAAGGTTGTGGCATCTGCATCTTGAAGTTTGTTGATGAGCCTTCCTCCAAACCTGATGCCACACTCATCTTCAGATAGTCCAGCTCCTTGGATAAGTTCCCCAGCATCTGTACTGAATAAATGTAGTCAAAGACACCACGTAGGGACATACCTTTCCTGATTTAAATGCATGTGGTATTCCACAGTATTTTAGTCTATGTACCCTTCAGTGTCCTGGAATTTCCATTATTTGAAATATTATCTATAGTTTCTATGATCCACAGAGTGAAATAGCTTTGCATAGTCAAAAAACAAAAAAACAAAACAAAACAAAAATCCCCAAACCACAAGTCAACTTCTTTCCGGTCTTCTCTGCTTTCACCTAGCATCCCCGTAGTATCAACATTGATAATGCTTCTATAGTTCCTTCTGGGGCCTCTTCCGAAGGCAGCATGAGTTTCTGGCAGCTCCTTGTGTGAGCTGCAGCAGTAGCAAGGGATCCTCTAGTCATCTGCTACATTTCCATGTCTCTTTGAAAAGAAGCTTCCCCCACGTACAGTATCTATAGCTACTATTGCTGGTGCTCATGTATTATGCCTTCCAGCAGCAAGTTTTTAATTTACTGGCTTATGAATTTGAGGTCCCAGGGTTTGTGTAATATTCCTTCCATCTCTGAGTTGGGGCTAAAATTACTAAAATTATATTACCTCACTCAGAATGGGCACAGGAAAGTAGGGATTTCTCATGAATTACAGCATAAGGAAGGGTGACTAGATACTTTACTTACAAGTTGTATTTAAATTTTTGCATTTACATTCTTATTTTCTTGTCTGGTTTTTGTATCAAGGCCATTTTGGCCTTATAAAATAAGTTGGGGTACTTCCAAGTTTTCATGTCTCTTGGAATACACTTTGAATAAGGTATGAATTATATTTTATTTAAAAGTTTGGTAGAACTTTTCTGTGTAAACCATTTTAATGGAATTTTTTGTGTTATAAGTAGTGTGTTTTTATTTGAATAAATGTTGCCAAAAGGTCTATAGTAGTTATTCCCATTTTCATCAGCAATGTATGAGAGGGCCCTTTGCCCAGATCCTTAAGAGCAAAAATGTTGTTTCATTTTTACTTTTTAGTGGTAAGTGAACATTGCCTCTATCCCCAAATGTTATTATCATAATTATTACTTGCCACAGTCAATGTATATTTATATTTTCTACATGGAAAGAATACACCGAGTCACTAGACCCAAAGAACTAGTCACCATTTCAGGACATAGCATATGAGCATGAGCCAATAGTACTGAAGAAAGAAGTCAAAACTGCACTGAAATCATTAACCAAAACCAGGCTCCCGGAATTGATGGAGTGCCAATTGAAATGTTTCAAGAAGCTGATGAAGCTCTGGAAGCATTCACTCATCTCTGCCAAGAAATTTGGAAGAGACCTACTTGGCCAACTGACTGGAGGAGATCCATATTCATAACTCATTCCAAAGAAAGGTGACCCAACAGAATGCCCAAACTATAGAACAACATTGATATCACAATCCAGTAAACTTTTGCTGAGGATCATCCAACCATGGTTGCAGCAGAACACTGACAGGGAGTTATCAGCGGTTCAGGCCAGATTCAGAAGAGGACTTGGAATAAGGTCAATCATTGCTGACATCAGATGGAGCTTGACTAAAAGACCAGAAGATAACAACGATGTTTACTTGTACTTTATTGATTATGCTAAGGCATTCTACCATGCGAACCATAATAAACTATGGATAGCTTTGGAAAAAATAGGAATCACAGAATATTATATTGTGCTTGAGATAGTTAAAGAGTATTGTGCCAACCTGGCCAATAAACACATGTGGGGTTTATTGAAGGGCAGAGAGATTAATGGCTCCGTGAGCCTCGCCTTTATAGTTCTCGGGTCTCTCCCTCTGATGGTTGGACCAGGGTACAGCTGCCTTTGCCAGTCTCCTGCTTCAGTGGGCAAAACTCACTTTCTGTAAGACATCTCCAAGGAGAAGCCACATGGACCTACCCTGATGCAGCCTTGGGTGCTGGAGGAGCCGTGTGGAGACCCATGCCAGCTCTGAGATGCTTACACATTCACTGATTTGGCTTTCCTCCTGCAGTCGACATCATAGTGTGTGTTTTGTGAGATGGAGGAGGACTTTGTGGATTGTTGTTGGACATATGGGTTAATGTTGGACTTGTGGGCTTGGGCAGCACTGGGTTGGGATGTTTTCTTGATGCGCACTTAACCTTTATATAACACTCTCACTTATACATGAGTTTCTGTGGATTTGTTTCTCTAAAGTACTCAGACTAACACAGTGCTCATTCAGAACCTGTACACGGATCAAGAGACAGTTGTACAAGCAGAATAAGGGCACACTGCTTGGTTTAAAATCATGAAATGAAAGATATGCATCATGGTTCTATCCTCTCACCATAATTATTCAATCTGTATGCTGAGCAAATAATAAGAGAAGTTGGATCATATGAAGAAGAATGTGGCATTAGGATGAAGGACGACTTATTAGCAACTCTCACAACCTTTCTGGCTGAAGTGAGGCAGACTTGAAGGACTTGCTGATAAAGATGATGGATTTCAGCTTTCAGCATGGATTACAACTCCCTGTCACAGAGACCACAATCTTCACAGCTGGACCAATAGGAAATGGTATGATAAATGGAGGAAGATTGATCTTGTCAAGGATTTGGTCTTGCTTGTCTCTACAATCAATCTTCATGAAAGCAGCAGTCAAGCGATCAAAGGGCACATCAAATTGGGTAATTCTGGTGCACAAGTTCTCTTAGTATGTTGAAAAGCAAGGATATTACTTTCAGAACTAAGGTGCATCTTACCCAAACCAAAGTATTTTCATTTACCTCCTATGAATGTGAAAGTGTAGACTGAAATAGGAAAACTGAAGAAGAATCAATTCATTCAAATTATGGTGTTGGCAAAGAACATTGAAAGTATCATGGACTGTGAAAAAACAAAACAAAAACCAAAACAAACCCAAATAGATCTGTCTTGGAAGAAGTGCGGCCAGAATTCTCCTTAGAGGTAAGAATGGTGAGACTTTGTTTCATGTACTTTGGACATGCTGTCAGGGGAGACTAGTCCCTGAAGAACATCATGCTTGGCGGCTAGAGAGGCAGCAGAAAAGAGGAAGTATTTCAACAAGCTGCACTGACACAGTGGCTGCATCGATGGACTCAAGCATAAGAATAATTGTAAGAGCAACACAGGGCTAGGCGGTGTTTTCTTCTGTTGTACATAGTCACTGACTGACTTGATGGTACCCCCAACAACAACAACAACTTTGCTGCATAATAGATTATCCCAAAAATTGGCCACAAAGAAAAAAATAATACCCATTTATTATCTCACTGTTTTTGTGGGGGCAGGAATCTGGGTGTGCCTTAATTGTATCTTTTGCCTCAACATCTGGTATAAGACTAGAGTCAAGTGTTGGGTAGGATTCTGATCTCATTTGATGTCCCATTGGAGAGATTCTACACCCAAGCCCATAGCCCTGGCTGTTGGCAGTATTCCGTACCTAACAAGTTATTGACTGAGGTCTCAGCTCTCCCATCTATAAGGCAACTCACCACATGACAGTGGGGCTTCTGTCAGGCTGAGGAAGTGCGAGAGAAGGAAAGGCATTCAAGAAAGAAGCCAGGGTTCTTTGTAACCTCATCTCAGCCACAATATCTGATGGATCTTACCATATTCTATTTATTAGAGGCAAGCTACTAGATTTAGCCCATGCTTAAGGGGAGGAGACTATACAAGGGAAACAATACCAAGAAGTGGGATTTCTTAGGGCCATTTCAGAAGGTGAAATTTCAAAATAGACTTCAAGATTTTTTCTTCTATGTTGTTTTTATTTTTCACATCGCTGTAACTTAAAAATGAAAGCTCGTGGTGCTTACAGCAACTCTCTGTTGAGTTGTCTACGAATCTCATTCATGGGAGAATGTTAATTCATGCATTTTCCATAATTGTGTAAAGATATATATATATATATATATATATGTGTGTGTGTGTGTGTGTGTGTGTATGAAGAGGCTTCAAAAAGTTCATGAAAAATGAAATAAAAGGATAGTAAATTTTTTCACAAGCTCTTTGCACTCTTTTTGTATACACACATATACAAACACACACATAAAATAAATTCTTGTGATTTATATTGGGAATGTGTTTCCATAGTGAAGTTTTGTGCTCAAACATATTTCTAATCGGGGAATAATTTTTATTTCAATGTTTCCTTTTTTGAGTAGAGTTCCTAGATTTCTTGAGTAATTTGAACATTGACACTTGTTCAGACTGGGGTTTTGAATTTTCCAGTGGAGATTTTATCACGCAAAATCAAGGCAAAGCCTGGCTTGTGTCCCCTTGTGAATACAAGCCCTTCCCTTTGCTGAGCATATCAATGTTGAGGATTTTGGCTTGTTGAAGGGAATGTCTCCATTGCAATATTTTCCATCTCTCAGTGATCAAGATCTCAATTTGCCTTCAAGTGGATTTTGAAACTCAAGCCCAGTGGTCACTGGGATAGGCACCAAACAAATTTAAATGGTGTAAAGTTTCAAGCCTTTTACAGTGGATTCCTTTGGTGATAGCTCCTGGAGAACAGAGGCTGAGAATGATGGCTATCAGTTAAATTCAGCAGGGAAGCAAGCAATATATGAAGATCCACATGATACTGAAACAACACCTTGAGGAGAGCATAATGGACATTAACTGAAACATGACCGACAATATGACCTTGTAAAAATAACTCATGAAAGCTTTAAAACATATGCTTCAGTTGATTTTCAGGTCACAAACGTCTACGTCTTAAAAGACAGGGTTCAAGAAATATGCACAGTAAGGACACCCACACCACTCTGTGACCTAATTTGTGCCCCTAAAATGCACCTTCACCATTAACCGAGTATTTGAATGAAGAATAAAGACGTTGTGTGCATGCCCAACTAGTTATGGTAAGTATCCTAGGCACCCTGGTTACAGATTCCAGTTTTGAATTTTTGAACTCTGTCTCAGCCCAAACCTGCACACCCACACCCACTGGAAAAAAGGCAATAGGAAAGAACTTGTAAAACCCCATAACTGCACAAACTACACAAATTGGAAAACTTGCCCAATGAAACAAATGCTAATTCTTTTTTAAAAATCATTTTATTGAGGGCTCGTACAACTCATCACAATCCATACATACATCCATGTTGCCATCATCGTTTTCTAAGCATTTTCTTTCTACTTGAGCCCTTGGTATCAGCTCCTCATTTTCCCCTCCTTCTCCTCCCTCCCTCATGAACCCTTGATAATTTATACATTATTATTTTTTCATGTCTTGCACTGTCTGATGTCTCCAGCCACCCCCTTGTCTGTTGCCCAGCCCCTCAGGGAGGGGGTTCTAGGTAGGTCATTGCGATCGCTTCCCCCTTTATCCTCCCACCTTCCCCTTAACCCTCCTGGTGTGGCTGTTCTCAATATTAGTCATGAAGAGCTTATCTGTCCTATATTCCCTGTGTTTCCAGCTGTTATCTGTACCCATGTACATGCTCTGGTCTAGCCAGATTTGTAAGGCAGAATTAGTCATTATGGGGTGGGGGCAGGGAGGAAGCATTAAAGAACCATAGAAAAGCTGTCTCTTTCATCAGTGCTACACTGCACCCTGACTGGCCCGTCTTCTTCCCACAACCCTTCTGTAAGGGGATGCCCAATTGCTTTCAGATTGGCTTTGGGCCCCCACTCCACACTTGTCCCCACCTCCCCCCTTCACTGTATGAGGTTTTTGCTCTAGGTCTTTGATGCCTGATACCTGATCTCATCAACATCTCATGATCACACAGACTGGTGTTCTTCTTCCATGTGGGCTTTGTTGTTTTTCACCTAGATGGCTGCTTGTTTATCTTCAAGTATTTAAGACCCCAGATGCTATATCTTTTGATAGCCAGGCACCATCAGTTTTCTTCACCACATTTGCTTATGCACCCACTTTGTCTTCAGTGATTGTGTTGGGAAGGTGAACATCTCAGAGTGCTGATTATTAGAACAAAATCTTCTTGTGTTGAAGGAGTACTTGAGTAGGGGGTCAATGTCCATCTGCTTCCTTAATACTAAACCTATAAATGTATGCACATATATCTATTTCCCCATCATCATATATAAACATATTCACATATGTATGTGCCTATATATAGATCTCTATAAATGTCCTTTGCCTCCTAGTTCTTTCCTCTATTTCTTTTTACTTTGCTCTTGTCCCACTATCATGTTCAGCCTTCATTTGGGTTTCAGAAATTCCTCTCAGTTACATTACCCTTGATCAAGTCCTGCCAGACCTCCTACACCCTCCTTGCCATCGATTTTTGATCACTTGTTGCTCCCTTGTCCCTGGGTTTGTTAACACCCACTTCCTTTCCTTTGCCTCCCCCTCTCCCATGTCTCCCCAGAACTGTCATCCCGTTGTTCTCTCTTCTGGAAATTTGGTTTGTTTCCAACTCCTTGCGATTGTGAACTGTGCTGCGATGAACATTGGGGCACAGATGTCTGGCCGTGGTTTGTTTCTTGTCTCTTCTGGGTATATGCCCGTAGGGGGCTTGCTATATCATATGATAGCTCAGTCTCCACCTGTTTTAGATATTGCTAAATTGATTTCCATAATAGCTGTACAGGTCCACCAACAGTGGAAAACAGTTCTCATCTTTCCACAGTCCCTCCAACATTTGTTCCATTAAAAAATAATTTTATTGGGGGCTCATACAATTCTTATCACAAACCATACATCCATCCATTGTGTCAAGCACATATGTACATTTGTTGCCATAGTCATTCTCAAAACATTTACCGTCTACTTGAGCCCTTAATATCAGCTCCTCATTTCCCCCCCTCCCTCCCCACCCCCCCTAACTCATGAACCATTCATAATTCATCAATTATTATTTTGTCATATGTTACACTGTCTGACGTCTCCTCCGCCCTTTTCTCTGCCTTCCATCCTCCAGGGAGGATGCTATATGTAGATTCTTGTAATCAGCTCCCCCTTTTGAACCCACATTCCCTCCACTCTCCAGGCATCGCCACTCTCACCACTGGTCCTGAAGGGGTCATCTGTCCTGGATTCCCTGTGTTTCCAGTTGCTATCTGTACCAATGCACAACCTCTGGTCTAGCCTGATTTGTAAGGTATAATTCGGATCATAATAGTGGGATGGAGGAAGCATTTAAGAACTAGAGAAAAGTTATATGTTTCATCGTTGCTACATTGCACCCTGACTGGCTCATCTCCTCCCCACAACCCTTCAGTAAGGGGGTGTCTACTGATGGGCTTTGAGTCTCCACTCTGCATTTACCCACATTTACAATATGATTTTTTGTTCTTTGATGCTTGATACCTGATCCCTTCGACAGCTCATGGTCACACAGGCTGGTGTGCTTCTTCCATGTGGGCTTTGATGCTTCTCAGCTAGATGTCCGCTTGTTTATCTTCAAGCCTTTAAGACCCCAGACATTATTTCTTTTGATATCTGGCCACCATCAGCTTTCTTCACCACGTTTGCTACTGCATATATTTGTCTTCAGTGAGCGTGTTAGGAAGGTGGGCACCCACTGATATGATTTTTAGTTCTTTGATATTGGATAACTTGTTTCTTCTACACCTCATGGTCACACAGGCTGGTGTGCTTCTATCATTTGGGCTTTGATGCTTCTCAGCTAGTTGGCCGCTTGTTTATCTTCAAGCCTTTAAGACCCAAGATGCTATATCTTTTGATAGCCAGGCACCATCAGCTTTCTTTACTACATTTGCTTATGCACACATTTTTCTTCAGCACTCGTGTTGGGAAGGTGTGCATACTGGAATGCCAATTTAATAGAACAACGTGTTCTTGCCTTGAGTAAGTGCTTGAGTGGAGGCCCAATGTCCATCTGCTGCCTTATTGCTAAACCTATAGATATATGCACGTAGATATGTTTCGCCACACTCTTATATAAATATATTTACACATGTACATTCCAGTCTTTAGACCTCTATAAATACCCTTTGTTGCCTAGTTCTTTCCTCTATTTCCTTTTACTTTCCTCTTGTCCCACTATCATGCTCAGCCTTCATTTGGGTTTCAGTCATTTCTCTCAGTTACATTGCCTTGCTGAGTCCCTACCAGGCTTCTCACACCCTCCTTTCCTTTGATTTTGGATCACTTGTTGCTCCCCTGCTCCTGGATTGGTCAGCACCACCTCCTTACCCCCACCTCCCCGTCTTCTGTGTGCCCCTGGAAACATGGTCCTGTTGTTTTCTCCTCCAGACTATTCATAGAGCCTCTCTTATATAGATAGATCTGCAGAGATAATAATATGCACCGAAAATCAAGCTGTAGCGAGATAGGCAATGAATGAGAATGCAGTGATGACAACAAAAAAGAAAACCAATTACCCATAGAAGAATAAATTAATTAAAAGAAAATATTTTAAAAAGAAAGAAAAATCTGTTAATATATGAAGGTCTGATTTTTGATCTCTAGGCATGTCTTTCAGTCAGATCCGATGGGGTACCATGTTCTGGCCCCAGAGTCTGCCCTTGGTACTCCTTGGGGACTCCCTGCTCTGCTCTCATGGTTGCGCTGCCGCACGCTTTTAGTGGTTTGCCGCAGTGTCACAGGGTCAGTCTGGGCCAGTCCTAACACAGAGTCTCCAGTGTTGTCCCCCTCAGGATCTTGGGCCATCAAGGGATGGCGTCTCTCATAATGGGATCAGCCATATTGTCCACTCTGTGCATTGGCTGTTCAGAGCGGGGATATCATCCTCCATGCCTGGTGGGCCAGGATGTGCTCCACTCTCTCTTCCTCCCCCTTCATTTGCTCCCATTTGCTCTGATCAGACATGCCCCTCTTCCCTAGCTGCAGCTTCAGTGCTGTCCTCTCAAGTAAATTCTCCTGGGGGGGGGGAGCAGTTGTCCACGTAGCTGGTATGAGGGCCGAGCCTCTGGCCCTCCACTGGCTCCACACTCCTTGCCAACATGCTGCTTTCATCTGGCACTGGTTTTAAACCTGGTTCCTCTTTCCCTGTGGGGACACAAACAATATCCTTCCCTTGGGTGGGTCAGTGCCCTATTCCCCCACCACATATCTTTTTTTCTTTCTCTTTTCCTCCCTCCCCGCCCCCTTTTAAGTTGGCTACCATATGTACCCCTGGATGTGGTCTGGCCCCTGCCATACAACCTGGACCTAACCCGGGGAGTGTTTGTATACAGTAGCTTTTTCCCTGTGCCCCTTTTGCATTTACCTTTCTGTTCTTTCATATGTATGTGTGTGTGTGTGTGTGTGTGTATAAACTTACCTCAGCGGACTCATGTTCTACTTTTCCTTTTGTGCTTGGCTTACTTCACTTAGCATAATTTCCTCCAGTTTTTTCCATGTGGTGATATGCTTCATGTGTTCATCACTACTGCTCAGCAATGCATAGTACTCCATTGTATGTATCTACCACAGTGTTTTAACCCATTTGTCTGTTGATGGAAATTAGGGTTGTTTCCAACTCCTTGGGATTGTGAACGGTGCCGCAATGAACATTGGAGCACAGATGTTTGGTCGTGGTTTGTTTCTTGCCTCTTCTGGGTATATGCCCAGTAGGGGGGATTGCTGGGTCATATGGTAGCTCAATTTCCATCTGTTTTAGAAATCGCCTAATCGATTTCCAGAGTGGCTGTACATACCTACAGGTCCACCAGCAGTGGATGAGTTCCTATCTCACCACAGCCCCTCCAACACTTGTTGCTTTCTGATTTTTTGAATTGGTCTAGCTTTGAGGGTGTTAGGTGGTATCTCATAGCTGTTTTGATTTGAATTTCTTTTATGGCTAATGATCAGGAACATTTTCTCATATGTTTATTGACCATTCGGATTTCAAACTCTGTGAAACTTCTGTTCAGGTCCCTTGCCCACCTCCTCAGTGGTCAATTAGTTTTTCTCTTATTGTAAGCTTGCAAAGTATTGTAGATTTTAGTAATACGGCCTTTGTCTGATGTGTCATTGCTAAAGATATTTTTCCCAATAGGTGGGCTCTCTTATTACTCTCTTGGTGAATTCTTTCAATGTACACAGGTGTCTTATCTTCAGGATATCCCACTTGTCTATTTGAGACTCCTCTGCATTTGTATCCTTCCCTATTTATAATTTTGCCTCTTCCTCCCCCATATTAATACCTTTAATATTTTTTCTTTGTCTTATGTTGTTAGCTAGGACCTCCAGTACGATGTTAAATAGGAGTAGGGACAAGGGGCATCCTTGTCTGGTCCCCATTTTCTGTGGAATTGTTTTAGTCTTTTCTCCATTAACTACCATGTTGGCTATTGGTTTTTCATATATGGCTTGTATAATATTGAAGAATTTTCCTTCTATTCCTATCTTCTTGAGTGACTTATATAGGAACTCTTGTTGGATGTCGAATGCTTTTTCGCATCTATCAATATTATCATGTGGTTCTTATCATTTTTCCTGCCAATGTGGCAAATAATACTGATGGTCTTTTGTATGTTGAACCATCCCTGCATCCCTGGTATGAATCCCACTTGGTCATTATGAATTATTTTTTAATAAGCTTTTGTATTCTATTGACCAGTATTTTGTTAAGGATTTTTGCATCAATGTTCATATTGGTCTATAGTTCACGAGTCTTGTGTCATCTTTGCCCGCTTTAGGTATTAGAGTTATACTAGCTTCCTAGAAAGAGTTTGGAAGTTTTCCATCTTTTTCTATGTTCTGGAAGAGTTTGTATAGGATTGGTGTCAGTTGTTCCCTGAATGCTTGGTAGAATTCTCCTGTGAAGCCATCTGGCCCAGGGGATTTTTTTGTTGTTAATCTCTTGATTACCTTGTCTACTTCTTCCAATGCTATGGGTCTGTTGAGGTTCTTGACATCCATCTGGGATAGTCTAGGAAGGGATTGTGTTTCCAAATATTTGTCCATGTGTTCCAAATTGTTAAATTCATTAGAGTATAGACCTTCACAGTACTGTGTAATTATCCTTTTGATTTCATTAGGGTCTGTTGTAATGTCCCTGTTTCATCCCTCATCCTTGAAATGTCATTTGTTCCCTCCTTTTTTTGGTTAGATTTGCCAGAGTTCTATCAATTCTGTTAATACTTTCAAAGAACCAACTTTTAGTGGCATTAATTTTTCCTATAGTTTTCCCTCTCTGGTATCTTGGCTCTGATTTTTATTGTATCTATCCTCTTGCTATTAGTAGGGTTGTTCTGTTGACTCTGCTGTAATTGCTGTAAGTTTTGTGTCAGCAGATCATCCACATCTCTCTTCTTTTTTAATGTGGGCATTTATTGTTATCAGCCTTCCTCTGATAAATGCCTTTGCTGTATCCCACAGGGTTTGGTATGTGGTATTTTCATTCTTATTGGTTTCTAGAAAATTCCTGATTTCATCTTTGATCTGGGTCAATATACCCACTCCTTTTGCAATAGGAAATTGTTCATCCTTCAATTTTTTCCCCTTGTTTTCTTAACCGTCCTTCTGTTAATTTCCAGCTTTATGGTGCAGCAATCTGAGAGAGATGTCTGTATAACTTCTATGTGCTTGAATTTACTCAAGTTCGACTTGTGTCCCAGCATGTGATCTGTTTTCGAATATGTAGTATGTCGGCTTGAAAAGAATGTGAATTCCTTTTGCATGTGGGTGGAAAGCTCTGAAAATATCTATCAAGTCAAGTCGTCCAAATGTGCTATTTAGATCTGTAGCCTCCTTGTTGAGTTTCTTTTCCAATGATCTTTTTCAGAGTGGTGTATTAAAGTCACCAACTATAATTGTTGAGCATGTGATCGCTTATTCCATCTTTTGGAGTGTTTGATTTGTGAATTTTGCAGGTCACTCATTAGGTGCATATATGTTTATTATGCTCACTGGTTCTTGGTCTATTGTTCCCTTGAGCATTATATAGTTCCCCTCCTTGTCTCTTGTTATGGCCTGTATCTTGAGGTCAATTTGGTCAGATATTAAGATCACTACCCCTGTTGTTGTTTTTTTTGCATTACCATTTGCTTGGTGTATTTTTCTCCAGCCTTTAATTCTCAACTTGTTTTAGTCTGCAAGCTTGAGATGAGTCTCCTGGAGGCAGCAGATCGATGGGTTATGTTTCCTGAGCCAGCCTGTAAGCCTCTGCCTTTTAATGCTTGAGGTCAGGCCATTGATATTGTGCTATTATATCCATCTGTGGACTCTGTGATGTCATCTTGTACATTTTGTGTTGCATATTTTGCTATCTACGTACCTTATCTGCTTGTGTTGTGTGTGGGGTTTATGTTTGCCTTGATGATGATGATTGAGCTGATTGAGCTGATGCTATCCTGGGGGCTGTTTCTTCTTTGTCCCCCTATGGGTGGAGTTGCTCTATGTGATGGTCTGTTATTTGCCCTTGGTGAGTGTTGATCTTCTACCCATATTGGATTGGCAAGGACCTTTTGTAGGGCTGGGTTTGTTTTCATGTATTCTTTGAAGTTGTCCTTGTCTCAGAAGAGTCTTACTTCTCCATCTATCTTAATAGATAATTTGGCCGTGTAAAATATTCTTGGAATACAATTTTTGGAACATGATACTCCATTCCCTCCTTTTCTTCATCATTTCCACTGATAGGTGTGAATATACTCTTACTGGGGTACCTTTATACGTGACTGCTTGATTTTCCCTAGCTGCTTTTATGATCTTCTCCTTTTCCTCATAGTTGAATAATTCGACCATTATGTGTCTTGGTGACTTCTTGGGATTCAGTCTGGCTGGTGTTCTTTCGGCCTCTGGGATGGTTGCCTGATTTTCATTTATTAAGCTGGGGAAGTTTTCTTCTAAGAAATCTCTTGCTATTTTTGCTGTTGACTTCTTTGTTGTGTCTTGTTTTGGTAGCCCAATTATTCTAAAGTAGTTTCTTTTCATAGCATCTGACATGGCTTTCAAGTTTTCTTCAGCTAATTGATTGTCTTATTTGACTGCTTTTCCCGTTTGCTGAGGTTTGCTTGGTTATCCTCTAGGTCACTGGCATGATTCTTTGCCTCCTCAAGCCTATTAGCAAGGTCTGTCAATTTGTCACTGGATTTTCTTATTTCACCCCTTTTTTCTTGTATTTCCCTTTCTCTTGTATTTCCCTTTCAATTTCATCTTTTTTTCCTGCATTGCTTCCCTCATATCCTTTATGACTCCAAGCAGCATTCTGAAATTTTCTTTTTGTGGCAGGTCATTATCTGCTTCTTCTATGCCCATTTTTAGGTTCATGACTTCTACTGGCATTGTCTTCTGTTTCTCCTGCTTTTACATTGATGCTGGTAGAACTGGTTGCTCTTCACGTGTTGCTTTAGAGGATCCTGGAACTGATTTGAAGATCCCTGGGCTCTCTCTCTTGGGGAATTCTTATGAGTGCTTCTACAAACTACCTGCTGGTAGATGTACCGAGGCATCAGGTTATTGCAATATCTTCCTGTGGTTTATTCTTATCCTAGCCAGCCAGTATTCTGTTATTTGGAATGTGTGTTTGATATTCCTCTCATGTCACGCTGGTCGGATTGTTGTGGTCTCATGAGGACGTTTCTTCCCTGACTGATCTCTAAGTAGGCTTCACAATTCTTGGAGCATCTCGGATTGCTTGTGGGCTTTTCCTCTGCAACCGGAGGGCATATCCTCCTTGATGTAGAGCTCTGTAACTGTCAGGGGAATTACCGTAGACAGGGAGATCACTTTGAAGGTTGGGTGGATGTTCCTTCAGTAGCGTGCCCCACCAGTGGTGGTCAGGCATTTCCCACAGTCACTTGTAGGGCCTTGGTGTTTAGGCTGGGGATGCACCCCTCTTTGCAGGGGAGAACCTCTGCTGCTTGGTGTATGGAAGAGGGCCATCTTGATTTCCCCAGCTACTTTCAAAGTCAATAAATGCAGGTGGGAGTTCCTCCATTTGGGCCTTCAGTTTCCCTAGGAAGAGGGGAGCGGCCTGGAGGCTGCTAATGGCTTGTAACAAGAAAGAGAGTGAAAGGAGAGGAAAAAGAGAGAAAGAAGATAAAGACTGGTGCAACAATATCAGGCAAAATAATAAAAATAAAAGAAAACAACAAAAAAGGAGAACTGAATCTGCTGAGGATGTGGTAGGAAAGAGAGAAGAGCAGGCAAAAGAGACAAAAAGAAGAAAAAGTGAAAGAACACAAAGAAAGAATGGAATAGAAAAAAAAGAAAGCGAAGGAGAGTGAATTAAAAAAATAAAGAGATAGCTGCTCCTGTGCTGTGCTGTGTGTAGCACTGACTCATGTTGTGTGCAGCACTGTCTTAGGGGCGAGGCTTCCCACTGGGTGGGCAGAGTTGCCCTAGGAAGAGGGTCGGGGGTTGGGAACCAGCAGTGGCATGTGAAAGGAAAGAGAGGGAGCAGAGAGACTCAATCAATCAGAGAGAGAAGCGAAAACAAAAAAGAAAGAGAGAGGAAGGAAAGAAAGAAAAAGAGAAGAAAGTGAAAGAAGGGGAAAAAACTAATCTAGGTGTTCTCTAATTTGTTGTGATGGTTAAGAGGGAAGAAAGAGAGAAGGAGGAAATAAAGAATAAAGAGATCGCTGATCCCTGATTTGAATGTGGGGCCAGAGGGGTATAGACCCTGCCCCATAAGAGCAGGTTGGTGTGCCCTTTTAATGAAGGACCCAGTGGTGTTGACAGAATTGCCCTAGTTGATAAGATCACCTTAGAGGTCCGAAGGAGGTTTCCTCAGCAGTGAAGGGCAGTGTAGATGGCTGTCACAGCTGTCTTGTGTGGTGTACAGCACTCTCACTGAGGGCAGGCTGGAATTCCCCCTGCTATTTGGGTTGATCTACCCTAAGAGGAGGGTAGTGACCTGGAAACCAGTAGTGGTGTATGATAGGAAAGAGTGGGACAGAAGAGGAGAAGGAGGGAAATGGGAAATAGAAAGAATAAAAAAGAGGGAAAAAGAAGAAAGAGGAAAAAAACTCAACGCAAACCTGAGCTTGTTGAGACTGACTGTGGTGGGAAAGATGGAAGGGTGAGTGAATAAAGATGGGAAGAAATAGAGTGGTAAGTAAGGAGTTAACCGGGACTTGCTCACCTGTCCATGAGCCTGGAGGAGTTCCAATTCTTCCTTAAGGTAGCAGGGTAATGTACCTATTTGATGTAGGGTTTCACAAATATAGTGTGGGATTACTTTCAAAGGCAAGATCACACCTGTGGCAAGGCATCAGTTCCCACCATGGTGCTGAGCACTGGAGTTCACTGGTATACCTGCCTTGTGCTGTATGTAGCACTGCAGCAGGGGCAGGGGACAGGGTGTTCCCACAGCCCAGTCCCTCCCCAACTGTGTGTAGAATAACTGAGAAGGAAGCTGGGCTTATAGTCCTATATAGATTGCTGGTGCCCTACTAGATCAGAGGATTTTATTTTAATTTTTATCTCCCTGATCAGCTAGAATAGAATCAAATTGAATTGTCTCCCTTACTCTCTAGGCTGAAGTTCAGTGCTCTGTTAGATTCCAAGACTTGCTTTAGTGGGTCTTTGTTATGCATAAGACCTCCAGGCCTTATAGCTGAGTTCTAGCATTCCTTAGCTAAGCTCTTTCTTATGCTGATTTATGTTACCCCCCCCCCCCCTCTAAGTGCTCCTTGGAGCTGAGCAACAAGATTGGGGTTTAAGTTTTTAACAAATAAGATCTATTTCACTCCTTTTAATATTATGCTTGTGCTATGCTCTGTTTTGGGGGCTGTCACACTGACCCCCAGAGGGGGAGAACCAGCTTATCAGGGGGGTTGTTTCTTTCTTGGCCAATTGGAACTAAATTTGCTCTCTGGATTCTGACTATCAGCCTATTTTCTCCCACAGTGCGATCTGCCTCAGGTAAAAATCTGCTTTTTCTTCTACTCCAAATTATGGCTACCCACTACCCCCACTCTCCACACTGTGAGCTCTAGTCAGCCAACAGCGTGCAGAGCTTCAGCGTGGGGTTCTCCTCATGTCTGGGGTTATGTCCCCTTTAGGTCGCCAGCCTTGAGAAATCACTGCTCCACGCAAGGGCATGAGGAACTTTCCAGCTGGCTCCCGTGGGTCACCAAGCCTATAGGCCCTTTATAGAGCTCTTGGTTTGCTTTGTGAGTGGAAATCACATGCAAAAAAGGGTTCAGGAGAGACCCTAGTACCCCACTTCTAATTTCAGGACTCCACTTCCCCGTTTCCTTCACCTTACCTCCCAATTTTCTGGTCTAGCAGCAGGAGCTCTAGACGGGTGAGTCCTATGGAGTCACCATTTCCCCACCACCCATTTGTTACTTTTTTATTCTTTAAATTGTGCTATCTTTGAGGGTGTTAGGTGGTATCTCATAGTTGTTTCAATTTGCATTTCTCTTACAGCTAGAGATCTGAACTATTTCTTCATATATTTATTGGCCATTTGGGTTTCTGCCCTTGAGAAACTTCTGTACAGGTCCTTTGTCCACCTCCTGAGTGGACAATTTTTTTTTCTTGTAAGTTAGCAGAGTATTGTAGATTTTAGGCTTTTGTCTGATGTGTCATTGCTAAGATATTTTCTCACTCTGTGGTCTCTCTTATTACTCTCTTGGTGAATTCTTTCAGTGTACACAAGTGTTTAATTTTTAGTATATCCCACTGGTCAATTTATGCCTCCTCTGTGTTTGTGCCCTTCCCTATTTCTGATAGTCTATATATTCCCTGAGTCAAAGTTCTCGATTTGTTCCAATTCCCTCATTGATAGTCCTAATACATTGGGGTTTTGCTTCTAGGTCTATGATCCACCTTGGGTTTATTCTTGTGCATGGAGTGAGGTAAACAAATGACAATTCTTGACTAAGATAACAGCCTTACAAAAAATCTTTGAGTTTGTAAGTTAAGGGAGATGCTGTTGTGCATGCATATTTCTCATACAAGTTTTATTTATAAATGCTCTAATAAGATATTTACTTTTTATGAGCTGGAGTGTCTAATCACCATACTTATTCAATCCATATGCTGAACAAATAACCAGAGAAGCTGGTTTATATGAAGAAGAATGTGGCATTAGGATTGGAGGAAGAGTTATTGATAAATCAGCAATATGCACATGGTACAACCTTGCTTACTGAAAGTGAAGAAGACTTTAAGCACTTTTTGATGAAGATCAGGGATTGCGGCCTTTGGTGTAGATTGCAATACACTGTCAACAAGACCCAAACCCTCACAACTGGCCCAATAGGTAACATTATGATAAATTGAGAAATGTATGAATTTTTCAAGGATTTTGTCTTGCACAGATCTACAATCAGTGCCCATGGAAGCAGCAGTCAAGAGATCAAAAGGCAAGTTGCATTAGATAAATCTGCAGCACAAGACCTCTTTAGAGTATTAAAGAGCAAGGATATTACTTTGAGGGTAAAGATGTGCCTGACTGTAGCCATGGTGTTTTCAATTGTCTCATATTCATGTGCTATTTGGACATTGATCAAGGAAGACTGAAGAAGAATCAATGCATTTGAATTGCGATGCTGGAGTGGAACATGGAAAGTACTATGGGCTGCTGAAAGAAATAGAACCAGAATGCACATCGATGCTGGGGTGGCAAGACTTTGTCTTACATACTCTGCACATTTTGTCAGGAGAGGCCAGTTCCCAAAGAAGGACATCATGCTTGCTAAGTAGAGGGGCATAAAGCAAGAGGAAGGCCCTTGATGAGATGGGTTGACATTGTGTCTGCAGCAACGGGCTCAGCATAGGAACAATTGTGAGGGTGGTACAGGACAGGGCCGTGTTTGAACTCTTTTGCATAGGTTGGCTATGGTTGGGACCCACTTGATGGTACCTAACAACAACAACAACAACAACAGAAACTGGAATGTGCTCTATTGCACTGAGTTTGATTTTTTTTTCTTTTGAGAGTCTCTTTTGAATGCCTATCTCCAAGAAAAATTTCATTCCATTAGTGAAGAAAATTTTATTCAAATAAAATTATGAACAATGCATATTTTGCGATGAGTCAAATATTACAAAAACACACTAATTATAACACAAATATTATAAAAACACACTAGAATTTCAACTGTAGAATTTGTACATCATTTGATGTCTCATTATTAAGTTTGCTAAGTTCATCTCTCCCTTTGGAAGAATGATGAATCTTTATTGGCAAACTTTATTTTCAATAAACCTTTAAAATAAAGGTTTCTTTTTTATTTTTCTTTCAAAGTTTGAGGTTTTGGCTCTCCTCACTAAATATTTTCATGAAAATTTTTCCAAACAAGTTTGAACAAAATGGAATAAAAATGTAGAGTTATTGGCAACAAAAAGATTTAATATTATGGAATACTAAGATTGGTTTAGGAAGTAGTTTCTTTAAAGGTTCAAACATTTATAAAATCTGATTGATATTAGGCAATAAAATTGTATATTATGCCAAATCAGTATTTTGTATTTATCACTTTTTCTTGAAAATCGTTTGTAGTTTTGCTACTCTGACCATTGTTGTTGATGTTAGGTGCCATCGAGTTAGTTCCAACCCTGAATCATACCCTGCCCTGTCCTGAGACAGCCTCATATTTGCTCCCATGCTTGAGCCCATTGCTGCAGCCACTCTGTCAGTCTATCTTCTTGAGGGCCTCCCTATTTTTTCCTGCCCCTCTACTTTACCAAGCAAGGTGCTCTTCTCCAGGGACTAGTTTCTCCTGCCAACATATTCAAAGTATCTAAGACAAAGTCTCACCATCTTTGCCTCTAAGAAGCACTCTGACTGTATTTCTTTCAAAACTGATGTGTTTGTTCTTTTGGCAGTCCATTAGTGCTTTCAGTCTTCTTCTCTAGCACCACTACAATTCAAATGCATCAGTTCTTCTTCGGTCTTCCTGAATCAATGTCCAACTTTCACATGCATATGAGGCAATTTGAAAATATAGCACAAGCATTCAGAAGTAGCAACATAATTGTAAACTGCTTCAGTTTAGAGAAACCCATTTGAAATCACTGAAAATTATGCTTTAAACATGGCCACTGACCCTCTACAGATCCTTGGTAATGGAATGCATTTCCACTGCAGGAGAAGAGAAAAGACGTCATAGCTTACCAACACATATATATCAACACATATCCCGGCAGTAGGAGAACCATTACATTCACCACAATGATCTCTTGGTTATTCTTTAGGTCTTAATGTCAAAGGCGTCTCCCCGAGGTCATTTTCCCTGGCAGGTCCTCTGCAACTGCTAAAATCAAATTAGAGTTCTCTCTCAGCTGCCTCTTGATTATGATTCAGAAAGTCCATCCTATCGGAGTAGTTTGGAGATCCCTTCGAGCAGTGCATGGCTCTCGTTGGAATACGCTGTGGGGCTCTACTTTCTCGAGGCCGTCTTTTCTTCCTTGGAGTCTTGAGCTTTCGCTCTCCTGGGTCACCGGCTCAGAGTGGTTGGAACTGTTGGTGCAGGATGCTAACGCTCATCCTTGCTTTTCGCCAAGGCTTCCCTAAAATCAGACAAAAGATCGCTACAGTGTGTGCAGCAGAAGCAAGCTTGTAACGTACTTCGTTTTGGTGCATACAGGCTAGAAGAGAACCCATAGACTTTTGACGTTTGCTCTAAATCCTTCAGTTCTAGAGTAGACCCAAACACATCTCACTTGGCGTCCAGGATACATAGGTGATGATTGTGTACTTTCATGTGTGCAAAGACCTTTCCCAGACTTGTGAGCCATTCGTAAATAAACCCTTATCCTTTGGGAGGGGAAAGCCAGAAAAGATCCTCTGGGAATACGCTACAGTCATGGAGAGCCATTTCCTACTGCGAAGCCAAGCTGGGCAAGATCAAAAACTGCATCCTGCTTAGGAATCTTGAAGTCTTGTTTACATGAGAAACGTATATAAAGCCAAATGAATTCCAAGTCATGTTTCAGCTGTGCCCTAGAAATCTGAAAAGTGTTGTCCTCAGGAAAAGTCACTTATTACAAAAATATTTTATAACTCTATTAGAGTTTGTGGTTGACAAGGTGCTGCCCATATGGCAATATTGGATGGAACTCTGGTACCCACAGTGGTCCTCTCGAGGGTGTGGACTTCATTTTCAAGCTTCATCACTTTCTCATTATGCTTTGTGGATTATTTTCAATGGCTAATACAGAGTTCTGATGTAGGGGGGTGGGCAATAGAGAGGGAGAGAAAGAGATGGGGGAGAAGTGAAAGATTGGAAGCCAGATCTACAACCATCTGACTCCTGTCTCTTTTCTCTCTTTCAAATGCAATCAACGTCAACTGTTCCCAGACACCGTGAACACACGGTTTGGGCCTAAACAAAACATTTTCTGTGCGTAGGAAGCTACTAACATAGCCTCTGCAAGTACTGCAAAGGGCATTTAGTGACATGGCAAAGTCAACAGGCCTATAATGAAAGGCTGGTGGTGGCTGGCCTGGTGAAAAGGGCAGGAAGAAAGAGCAAGTTTATCCCCAGCAGGATTCAGCTTCAGAGATTGGTCTCCTTACATACAAATATGCCAGTGGCTTTCTTGCTAGTGAAACCTCTCCCAGAGCCCTGTGGATGCAGCAGTCTGGTGCTGTTGACACATCGTATAAATTCTCTGGACTTCACTTTCTTTATCAGTCGAACAAGGAACTTAGACCAGCGTACCTTTCAATGCTGTCTGGTACTTTCATATATAGGAAGATACTACATAAAACAAGTGAAAATTGGAATAAAAATGTAAGGGACACAGGGTCTATTAGGGAATGAATTTCAGCTTTGGCTTCCAGGTATAAATCAGCTAGCGTCTCCCCCTCATATTTAGAGTAGTCCATTTAGAAATTTCCACTGAATTGTGTTCTCTTTGGATGAAAGGACAGGTGGAAATGATAAGGGCTCTGATCTAATTTTGTTCAAGCTTTTACCTTTTCCTGCAGGTTATTGGCACCTGATGTCAGCAAATAGTCTAGTTTGCTCCATTGTTAGCACCTGTAACCATGGCTTCAAGTCTGACTGGAATCCATGTGTGAGCGTTAATGCTCAATGCAATGCTAAGGCGACTGGGTGTAGGCTGGGTCACACAGAGTATGAAAACATTAATAGAGAGATAGAGAGTGTGCGTAGACTTATTTTCTATATGTAGTAAGTCCTTTAGAAGTATGTGGGTGTACATGTGAGCACACAAATAGGCAAACAAACACTGTCACGTGCAAACAGTCAAAGGGGAAGCCTTCCCTGTCCAGATCCCTCGGACAGCTCTGAGGTGTGTGGGCAGGCCACTGACAGGGAGATGGGAGGGAAGATACCACAGGAATGTCAAGAACAAAGTGTAAGTGAGGACAAGTAGGCTCTTTCACTGACACTAGACTTCTCTCTTTTGGTATCAAGAGGTTGATCTGGGCAGGGAACACAGCTTCATTCAATTGCCTTCTCGGGTGCATTTTTCCTTTAGTTAAAATAAATTTTTTTAGTTGCTTTCAAAAATTAAGAAACATTTATTAACCCTTAAATGATTAAGGACAAGACACCTCAGAGGCATATCATCTGGGTGGGGAAGCCATGAGCATGAGGTCATAACTATGTCCTAGGGTTTGCTAGGATATGCAGCTTTAAAAAAGACACAGGAGGCCAAAGAAGAGAATCAGCTACATATGGTTGAAGATAGATAAAAATAACATGTTTATTGGTGGGATTCCTGGAGAATATTTGTCTAGGGGCTTCCCAGAGGCAGTCAGGGTAAGGCTTGTGACCATGAGTCCCCTTGTACAGTGATCTCCACCAAAGACACAGGCAGGGGGAGCCTGTGAGGGAGCTCCCCCCTCCCGGGGCTGGTCAGGAGGGTGGAAGTCATCCACTTGCGAATGCACTCTGTTTGAGGGCAAGCCTATTCACAACTCTGGTCCATGTCAGAGGGAATTCAACAGAGGTTTAATCCACATAGTGATTCTGCAGATGGATTTGGGGTTTTCACAGTAATCCTGTGAACCAGGTACTCCCTTGAACCTGGGTTTTATCAGTAACAATCCTTGTATCACACAGGCTGGTGTGCTCCTTCCATATGGACTTAGCGGACACCTTACTTGATGGCTTTAAGACAAGTCTTTAAAGCCCCAGATGAGAGCCAGGCACCATCTCATTCCTTACCACACTTTTTTCTGTAACCTAAAGCTCCTTTTCTTTACTAGGATGAGTCATCACTCAGCTCAAGAACCCGAATTGCCTTTATAAAATTCTTTGAAGGTCAGCAAATTCAGGATCGGAATAGTACCCTTGTAGGCAAACTACAGTAACAATCATTGGAGTCAGACGTTGTTCTTTCCAGATCCAACAGACTGCCTTTTGCTTGACTTCCTAATCTCTCAGTTTCAGACTACTTAGATGAGATAATGATGACCGTGACCCTGCTGGGGTAGTGTCTACATGTTGGGCTGCGGTCCTTGTGGTCTGTAGTTCAAAACCACCAGCAGCTCTGAGGGAGAAAGACTGAGCTTTCTATTCCAGTAACCCCACAAACAGTTACTGTACGACATACCCAGAAGGGGTCACTGTGAGTCAGCAATGAGTCAAAGGCAGTGAGTTTGGAGTTCTTGGTTCAATCTCAGAAGCTGATAATAGTCCTTTCGCTCAAACGACATGTCCATCATGGGCTGGCAAGAAGACATTATAGCCGCTCTAGATCTCATTGATTCAAGCCAGTCAAGTAGAGGTGTCCCTGATCACAAAGTCAGGTGGAAGAGATGGTGCCAAACTGTACCCTGGCTCTTAAACCTACTGCCTGAAGATTACGTTCCTGGATGTCTTTGGCTCAAGTACACCACATGGTGGAACATACTGTTAAGTGAGCAAGAATAGGCTTCTCTCCGGATTGGGTACAGTAGCCTTTCCTCTGCATGCTGTCAAGGATTGGACTCACCTGTCTACTTCTCATGTCCTTGTGTCCATCTATGAACTGCACAAATGCTCCAAGTTGGTAGCTTTCCCCTTAAGAGCTTGTATCTTCAATTTCCTGGACATCTTGGTTTCCGGTCCATTTTTGGTTCTCCAGGTTTTTCAAGAGGTCAGAAATATGGCACCTTGAAAATGGACACGAATGAAAATTTACTCCATCCTTTGCTAAATGCTTCCCCGTTTTGATCTCAATTAAGAAGCCTGGCAAACTTGAAGGTAATTTTGTAAATGTCATGCTGAATGGATGCAATGATCATGGATTATGATTACAGGGAAATAACAAGAGACTCTTATCCAAGCTCAGAAATAGGAATGTCTAAGGGGTATGAAGCTTAACACTCTTGCTTAACTGTGTGACCATAGAAAGACACCCTCTCAACTCACATTTTCCCCTGAGTTGGAGGAGGGGGTTATTTCCAAGGGTTTTTTTATGATCCTATTATTTCTGCTTCCAATTTCCCAGTGTGTGCACTAGCCTTTGACAGATCATGGAGACAGTGAGTTTGCCCCTTTCTGAGTATTTAGTGTCGAGGCTCATGATGAAGCATGCTCGATGGAAGTTACGCAGAATGGCATTGTGCAAACATGGGAGTCATCGGGTCAAGATGCTTGAGTGAAAACATCAGAGAAGGAAAAATTGTATGATCCACACCCATGGAGGAGTTAGTAAAGTGACTTGTGCTCACAGCTGGGGACAAACACCCACCAGGATTCTGTGTTCTGCCCAGGCCAGGCTATCTTCCTTTGTGAATTCCTACAGTTCAGACTGAGAGACAGCGACCAAAATAAAGTGATTATAGTACCGTGGTAGTTGCATGGCTTAACTTATATTTATTCTTTCTTTCTTCTTCCTTTGGCAACTCAGACATAACAATGCCAGGGAGGATGGGGGGGAGTGGGGGGGCGGCAAGCTGACAGGCACTGTTTCTTTTGATCCCTCTCCAAGGTCACTGGCTTCCTTCCCAGGACTCCAGGCTTGATCTATCTGCAAGTAGCAAGGGACTGAATTGAAAATAATCTTACAGTCCACTTGTGGATCCTGCAGACAAGTGAATATGCATGCGAGGACATAGATAAATAGGACACATTCATCCCAGAGGGGCATAATCAGTGGTATAAGAGAAAGTCATCAATTTCTTGGGTGATTCAAGAAAAAAACTGGGAGAGGTGATATTTTATTGAGTGTTAAAGTGAGTGAGTTTTAACAGACAGAAAGAATCAAGAAGTATGCTCCAGGCAGAGAGTGGGCTTGTATTAAATATACCTTTAATATATATATTTTTTTGTTTTAAACATTTTATTAGGGGCTCATACAACTCTTATCACAGTCCATACATATACATACATCAATTGTATAAAGCACATCTGTAAATTCTTTGCCCTAATCATTTTCTTTTCTTTCTTTCTTTTTTTTCCTTTTCTTTTTTTACATTTTATTAGGGACTCATACAACTCTTATCACAATCCATACATATACATACATCAATTGTCTAAAGCACATCCATACATTCCCTGCCCCAATCATTCTCAAAGCATTTGCTCTCCACTTAAGCCCTTTGCATCAGGTCCTCTTTTTTTTCCCCCTCCCTCCCCGCTCCCCCCTCCCTCATGTGCCCTTTGTAATTTATCCTGGATGCTTCCTCCCCCCAACTACCATGATCTGAATTGTACCTTGCAGGGCTGGATAGGGCAGAGGTTGTACACTGGTACATATGAGTACTGGAGGCACAGGGAATCCAGGGTGGATGATACCTTCAGGACCAAGGGTGTGAGGGGCGATGCTGGGAGAGTGTAGGGTGAGTGGGTTGGAAAGGGGGAACTGATTACAGGGATCCACATGTGACCTCCTCCCTGGGAGAGGGATGGCAGAGAAGGGGGGGAGGGGAGACTCCAGATAGAGCAAGATATGACAAAATAACGATGTATAAATTACCTTTAATATATTGATCACCTATCTTACCCACATGGAGTCCTGGTAGCAAAGTAGATTAAAGTTTGAGCTGCTAACCCACTGGGAGTTCAAAGTTAAAAGACAGAAGTTTAACCCACAAGTCATGCCAGTAAGAAGAGAAATCTTGTAAAGATTTACAACCTCTGAAAACTTAGGGGACAGTTCTCTGATGCCGTATAGAGTTGCTATGAATTAAAATAGACTCCATGACAGTGGTCTTGGTTGGGCTCTTGATCAAAGACTTCCCTTCAATATCCTCTACAGTTAAAGGAGATCGGTCAATAAGTGTGGTGAAAAGTCAAACTATGGAAAGGGAGTACCATGGGCCATATCCGACCATGGAATGACCAACATAGAAATGTTGCCTGTCCTCTGGGCAGCTTGTTGGAAAGCCATGGACAAATGGACATCTCACTGTCAAAGGGTCAAGGCTGCTCCTGTCCTGCCTTGAATGCATACAATGGGAGAGAATACTACCTTCACATGGTGTCCACATGGTGTTCCCTCCCCAGAGTGGTTCTTGATACATGTTAAGCATTTACTACTTGTCAATTGTTGTGTTGTTATGATAACTATGTTAACAGTTATCAAAGTATGTATAACCTGAAAGATGATTAATTGTTTTTATTTTTTTGACCATGCAAAGACATTCAATTCAGGGTATCATGGCAAAATGTGGATAGACTTGAGAAGAATAGAAATTCGACCGGAGCATGTTCACTGGTACAGACAAGAGAACAGGACACACTGAATCCAGGCCAGATAAAGTCCACAGAAACAGTAGCAATACTAGGAGGGTAGGAAGGGGTAACCTATCACAGTGATCAACACATACCACGCTCCCCAGATCCCACTCAAGGGGACAAACAACAGAAACTGTAGGGGAATGGAGATAGCAATTGGTGTAAGATATGAAATAATAATAATTTATAATTTATCAAGGGGTCACGAGGTTTGGAGGATGGGAGGGAGGGGGAAAAGGAGCTGATACCAAGGGCTCAAGTAGAAAGCAAATGTTTTGAAAATGATGATGGCAACAAATGTGCAAATATGCTTGATACAATTGATGCATGGACTGTTATAAGAGTTGTAAGAGCTCCCAATAAAATGAGTTTAAAAATAAATAAAGAAAGAAAGAAACTTGGTGTTAACATCAAAAAAGAAATTCCAGAACACTTCAGTGTGGTTATGCAGAACCTGCACATGGATCAAGAGGCAGCCGCAAGAACAGAACAAGGGCACACTGCATGGTTTAGCACCAGGAAAGGTGTGCCTCAGGGCTGTAGTCTCTCACCACAGTTATTCAATCTGCATGCTGAGTCAGCAATCAGGGAAGTTAGATTTTTATGAAGAAGAATGTGGCATCAGGGTTGGAGGAAGACTTATGAACAACCCGTGATGGGCAAATGACACACTCTCGCTTGCTGAAAGTGAGGACTCGAAGCACTTGCGGATGAAGAGCAAGGACTTTAACCTTCAGTGTGGATTATGACTCACTGTCACAAGGACCCAAATCCTCTCAACTGGACCAATGGGTCACGTCATGATAAGTGGAGGAAGACTGATGTTGTCAAAGACTTCATCTTGCTTGGATCCACAATCAGTGTTTGAGGAAGCAGCAGCCAAGAGATCAAAGGATGCATTGCAATTGGGTAAGACTGCTGCATAAGCCCTCTTGAAAGTGTTGAAAAGCAAGGGTATTATTCTGCGGACTAAGGTGTGCCTGGCCCAAGGCACAGTATTTTCAATCACCTCAAATGCATGTATAAGTTGGACATTGAATAGGGAGTTCTGAAGAATCGATGTGTTTGAATCCCGGTACTGAGGAAGAGTGTTGAAAGTACTGTAGCCTGACAAAAGAACAAACAAATCTGCCTTGGAAGAAGTATAGCCAGAGTGTGTCTTAGAGACTTTGTCTCACACACTTTGGACGTGGTGTCAGGAGAGACCAGTTCCCAGAGAAGGACATCATGTCAAGGAGAGGGGCAACGAAAAAGGGGAAGGCCCTTGACCAGATGAATTGACACAGGGGCTGCAATGAAGAATTTAACCATAAGAACAATTGAGAGGATGCCAAATGAATTTAAACACAAGAACAAGCTAGAACAGGGCAGGGGCTTGTTCTATGGTTCAGAGTGACTATGAATCGGAGCTAACTGGTTGGCACTTAACATCATCAACAACAGCAAGTCTTTACTGCGGCAACAACATTCCGCATCCTTTCTTCCCGGGAAAGGAGGTTTCCAGGCTAAGTGGGCTAATTGTTGGGTTCCTGTGCACATGGTTCTTGGTCTGCACACACCATCCAGTTGCAAGGGACAACAATGAGGCTGTCTGCTCTCAGCAAGAGTTTGTCCCGGTACGTGGAAGGAAGAGGTCTTCATGGTTCTGTTCTATATGGTTGGTGCGAGATGAAGGGAATTCATGACTAGGAGTCCTTCAGTGCCCTATCTTTGTGTTCCAACTGCTTGTGTGTTCCAGCAGCTGGTGGCTTAGACATGGCATTCCTAAGGCTACTAGGACTTGTGATTGCTGCTGTTAGGGGCCATCGAGTTGGGTCCGACCCACCGAGTCCCTGTGCACAGCAGCGTGAAACCCTGCGCCGGATGTCAGAGAGAAACATTGCCACTTGCCTGTCTGTCATACTGGGGTGGCTTGTGGGTTTCTGTGAGGCTGGAAGGAATGTCATTGGTACTTCAAGTGCCAGCTGAGTCACCAAAGGTGAACAGGTAATTGTGGAGCTTCCAGACTAAGAACAGACTATGAAGAAGGAATCGGCTACCTGCATTGGAGGAAAGAGCTGTCGAAAACCTCATGCGTAGCGTTGAAAGTTTACTACTGGGGACATCAAATCCCTCATTCTGAACCTTGAGATGACCAAATCTGCACTGGCTTCACTGTTGGTATTGTGAGCTTCCCAGTATGCTTCTATGGCATTGCCACTTCTACCTGTGCGTCATCACATTGGACTCCTGTCACTTGCAAACAAAGGCGTTTGGACTGATACTCTTGCTTGCCGTGGGTGCTAGTACATGGAGATGATAAGATAATGTACACAAGACTTCTCTGGAAGTCTAAAGTACTATAAGGATGATTAAATATAGTAAAAAGAATGGTAAAGGATAGGCTTTTTTTAAAGGGGAACTAAGACATTCTGTAAGGTCATGTTGTGTTGGCATCGACTTGATGGCAGTGAGTTTGGGTTTGGAGCTTGAAGATACGCTATAGAGTCATGATTGTTATGACCATATGACCAGGGATTGACTGAAGGGTAAACACAACACCAATAAAACAAAGGTAAGGAGCTTCCAGGGAAAGGATGCTGTGGTCTCCAGTGACATCACAGATTATCCAGGTAGCAAATACTTACTGGTCTACCATAGGTCAAAACCAGACCCAGTCCACTGCCATCGCCCACACCGAGGAGAGGTGTTGTCCCTGTACCCTTTACAGGAGCCGCCAGCCTCATCTTTCTCCCATGGGGCACTCGAGGGTTTCAACCACCCATCTTGCTGCTAGCAGTTCAAAGCCTCACCCAGTGTGTCACCAGGGCTCCTGGCTATAAGCCAAGTGAATAGAAAGATTAAGGTGGACCGAGAAAGAGGAATGTGCTCTACTGCTTGTCAAAGCCGCGTATACCCTTAAACATAGAAAATAATCTGTAGTATTAAAACAAAAAAACCCTCAAGCAAGCACATTCCTGTGGGCCCTGTCTTATAACCCAAGGCCTTGCTTTTCATGGGGAGTGTTTTGAAGATGCCCCCCGGTGTTTAGTTCAGGTTGGGTCATCTACAAACCCCACTAAGCGTGTTAGTTCTTGTGCTGGAGAGTGAGGAGAAAGCGAGCTCCATTCAGATGAAATTGTCCCCGGATGCTGGGTCCCCTCTCCACCCTCCAACTGCCATCACTAGCCCCCACCCCTACCCAGGGTTATGATCCTCCCCACAGTTTGTATCTTTTAAGCCCCCTTTGAGGCTGATCATGCCTTTGGGCTGGAAATGGAAACTGGTCCCCGAGGAGACCAAGGTTGTTGGCAAGTGGCTACTGACTTCCAGGGCTTCAAAGGCTTGAGAGCAATCACTGTGCCCATTGCTACTGCATTGATCCGTACAGCACTTTGCTCAGAAGTCTTTCTGAGTCACCTTTAGATCTGTTCTCTTCCCTCAGTCAGAGGAGAGTTGTATGAGAGGAGCTTCCAAAGGTCTGTGGGGGGAAATACAATGATCTTTGAGTTCCATTCTTCTAAAAGCTTCTTTGAAGGCCCCTGATATTAAAACCATTGTCAAGTTCACTCACGGTGAGGCACAGAAAACTGGAACCTCCATTTATTCACCTACAAAAGGAGATCTGTAACATCTCATGCTACAGGTCTGTTGAAGGATGAGCCAAGATAATTTATGTGAACTCATTTTATGAAGTATTATGATCATAGTCAAAACAATACACAATTAGTAAGATGAGGTACAATTCTCATGAACCCCAAACCCAAACCCATTGTTATCGAGTTGATTCTGGCTCAGATCAGTCCTATGGACCACAGCAGAACTGCCTCATGGGATTTTCCTATCAACCAGAGAAGATCTGCCTCATGGGATTCCCAAGGTTATGAACCTTTACAGAGCAAACTACAACATTTTTTTCTCCACACAGAGAGAGGGTTCGAACCGCCAACCACTGGATTAGCAACCGCATCTCCATCCTCTCATCTGTTCTCCCTCTCAAATGTGCATGACCCCCAAGGTTTTACTGATTTGTTATACAGACTCTTGTTTTAATTCTAGCATATTCCAGTGCCTGCCAGACACCACAGGGTAGGGTTTTCTGAAATCCTGGCTACTAGTGCTTTTAATCTCAGATTCTTACTGCATTGCTGCTAAAGGCAATGAAGGACACACAGATGATTGAGAACCAGGGGAGTCCCTGGGTGGTGCAAATGATTAAAGTCACTCGGCTGCTAATCCAAAGAATGGAGGTTCATATCCACCCAAAGATGTCTTGGAAGAAGGGCCTGGTAATGTATTTTTGAAATGTCGTCTACTGAAACCCGGGTGGAGCACGATCCCCCTGGGACATACCTGGAGTTGCTAGGAGCTGGACCACTGGTTTTACGTGACTCAGAGCAGCTGTGCAAAGATGGACACAGCAGGTCTGGCCAGGCAACTGGCCACCCAGGGTTCCGAGGGAATCCATGGCAGAGAAGAAAGCCTGCCTTTGCTGACAGGTGGAATCCAACATAGCCAGTTTGATGATCAGACACACAGGGCAGGTGCCGAGAGTTTGACTAATTCAAGCAGGGAGCATGGTCCAGGGTGCCATCTGCAGATCCTAGTTTGTGCTTTCTCGAATCCATCATTTCTCCCTTTGTCTTTGAAGCTATCTCCTGGGGAGAGGCTCCTTGGCCAGTCGAGAAGCTTGGCCGGCTCCGCATCTTTTCCTTTCTCTGCATCCCAGTTGGAAACAAATAACTCAAACCTGGTTGACTTCCTAGCAGATCCAATTTGCCTCAAGCTCCATTTTCAGTCCATTCTTCCTAAGCAAATACTGCCAGGAACACTGGGATTAGTTCACAGAGACTGTGGTGGGGAGGGTGTGGGTCATGGAGGCTATTACCCTATGTGGAAAGCTCTCTAGGGCTAGAAGTCAGGTAGGTATGTCTGCTCTTTTAGAAGGATCTCACCTGAAGCCAAAAGAGGGGGTATCCTAGTCCTACTGGGGTGCCCTCCCGTGTGAACTCTGCTCGGCGGAGAGAGGCAGATAAAAGACATCTCCGGTCAGGAGAAAAAGTTAGAAGCTATTGAGGTAGAAGTAGCCAACTTTAATTGATCTCATCAAACTAGGTTGGGAGAGTGGAGAAGTGCATAAGGCAAATTTCCCAGAAAGAGCCCAAAGCCCATTTGTAGACAACTGGACTACCCTCACAGAAGGGCCACAAGGAAGGGATGAGCCAGCCAGTTAGTGTGCAGTAGTATAAGCATGACAAAACACACAACATTCCTTTAGTTTTTTTATCCCCCCCCCACTATCATGATCCCTGTTCTACCTTACAAATCCAGCCAGACCAGAGCATGTACACTGGTACAGATCTGAGCTCTTGACACATGGAACCCAGGACAGATAAACCCCTCAGGAACAGTAATAGGATTAGCGAAACCATGAGGGTAGGGGGAAGGTGGGGGAAGAAAGGAGGAACCAACTGCAATGATTGACGTTTAAACCGCGTCCCCACCCCGCACTGTGACGAACAACAGAAACATGGGTGAAGGGAGACAGCAGATGGTGTAAGATATGAAAATAATAATACTTTATCATTTATCAAGGGGTCATGAGGGTGGGAGGGGGCTGAGGATAAAAGAGGAGGTGATACCAAGGGCTCAAGTAGAAAGAAAATGTTTTGAAAATGATGATGGCAACACATGTACATGGATTCATGGATTGTTATAAGAACCGTAAGTGGCCCCCCCCCAAAAAAAATGGTCTACAGAAAATAAAAAATGAAAGGAGAGCTGGGAGCACTGAACACATCCAAGTGCCAAGCTCGATGGGGGTTAGACATACTATTGGAATCTCTAAGCTGGTCTTTAGCCTCCTAGAACCTTAGTAGGAGCACATAGTGATTGGTGTTTTTGAAAAGAAGCTGACAGCTTTCAACAGAGAGCCATGGAGGTGGTAAATAAGTTTTACAATAGGCTAAATACAGTCACTTTAAAGAAAAATAAAAAGTTGGGATTTTCCACAGAAGAAAGGGCATATCCATTGAGATTTATTTCCCTTCAAATCTATGAAGGACTCTCACTCAAAATCAATTGCTTTTCATCTCTGACCAAAACAGATCAGAAGGAAATTGACTTAAACAGAAGCGTCATTGAGATCACTAATCGGGAAAATATTTCTGAGAGGTGATTTAATGCTCAGATGAGTTACCAGAGGGGTTTGTAGACTTCAGGTCTCCAACAGACTATTAAAAGCCAGATTCTTGTGTGTCAGGCCCAGTTTAGAAGCTCCCTCTGGAATGCTTTGGGGTGATTTTGACAATGTGTTCTCTTACACCTCCAGGTGCTGGCCAGGTGTCCGACTCTGGCAGTCACCTCCCAGCTTGCCCAGCAGGTGGTGCTCGTGCACAGTGAAAGCCCCTGGTTCAGCTGGGCGGAATAGTTTTGGGCTAGCTCAACTCAAAGGATAAGTCCATATGTTTCCAAGAGCCCTCTCATTCGCGAGTCTGCAGGAAGCCATGCAGGGCTCAGCAGCCACTTCCCACATAGGCTCTCAAGAAGCCCTCATGTTGATGAGTTTTCTCATTTTCTCCACTCCTGCCCCATCAGAAGAAGAAAACACATTCTTGGCAACTCTTCCTTAACCCGGCGCCGTGGCCCAGTCTTTTCCACAAAGTCCCCAGAACCTGTGCTCAGAGAACAGAGCTGTGTGTTGTTGAGGCTTTCCTGATGTGTGTTCACCAAGCCCCGAACCAAGCAAACAGCACAAAAATGACACCGAGGATTGATGGACAGGAACAATCCATTCGGTGAGGGAGAGTAGCAGTGACTTAGTAATATTTGACTTCGAAATTACACGTGCACAATGACAGGAAGGAGAGCGTGTGACTGCGTTGCTCCAAAGCGTCCTTCTGAGGAACCAAGCCCCGGGGGGTGCACCATGTCTCCTTGGGCTGTGTCAGTGTGAACTCGGCCTCTGCTGCACCCACCAGGCCAGGCCTCAAAGACTCGGTTAGAAGTAGCTTCCATGGGCCGGGCTCCAGGGGAGCCCTCGCCTGTGAAGGGGTCAGGTTTAGTGGCTCCTCTCAGCAGGGATGCTCTAGGTTAAAAGTGACAAGCAGCCACCTCAATGCTGTACCCCGGGAAGCCACATGCATGAGGCAATAAGGCAGAGAGGAGGTGTTGCTCCATATTCCGTGTGCCCCAGTTGTGAAGTTGTTGGACCCCAGGGCCCCAGGCCACTGAGAATACTTGCTGAATGTCATCACTTTCCTCTAGCTACCTGATATCTTTCCATCACCCCAGGGACCCTAGATCCCTCCCTCACTGCCACCTGCCAGTGTGCCTTACACTGGGAGGCTTTCCCACCCTGTTTTCATGGCTGAAGGATGCTCCTTGTGGGATGGCTTTATTTCTGGTTCCCTTGAGGAGGAAGGTCACTACGTTGTCTAGGTGGCTGCAACATGGCAATTGGGCCGTGGGGACAGGCAGACATGAGCATGGGCCCCGCAGTGAAGGGAGAGTGGTTGCACTTTTTCCATAGCCCCTGGGAGGTGCTCATCACAACCCCAGCTGCAGCGTCCAACGGAGGTCAAATTCTAGCCCCAGCCCTTAGCAAAGGTACTTGGGCTCCTTACTGCTCCCTTGTCATGGACCAGGCATTGAACCGCTAACTGCAAGGCAGGAGGTTCAAAACCATCAGTTGTTTCATAGGGGGAAGGCGAGACTGTTTGCTCTTGTAATACATTGAAAAGTCTCAGAAAACCCAAAGAAGAAGTTCTCTTCTCTCCTATAGGGTCACTGTGAGTAGAAATTGACTTGGTCACAGTGGGTTGTGTGTATGTATGTGGTAGGGGGTTGGGGTGGGGGTCGTTTTCTTTGGTGCAAAAGGACTAGTGATCCCTACTTTAGAAGTTTGTAGGTCTCTATTCGGGCTTAATCCAAAGGTCGGTCCTTCCAGGCAGAATCAGCCACCAAAGATACCGTGGTGCATATTTCTACTTGGATGCACTCATAGGGTCATCTGAGTTGAGGGATTGCCATGAACTGGATCCACCTTGGCCACTGGTCTTTTCCTAAGATGTAGATGAGATGGTGCATAGCAAGCACTTAGAGCAGTACCTGCCTGGCATACTGCGTGCTCAGTATGTGATGATGATGGTTACTGGGTGTGTTCTTTGGGATCATTAGAGAAACACACCCACAGAAACTCATGTATAAGAGAGTTTTATTTAACGATAAGTGCACACCAAGAAAAGATCCCAACCCAGTGCTGCCCAAGCCCACAAGTCCAACATTAACCCATATGTCCGACACCAATCCACAAAGTCCTCCTCGATCTCACAAAACATATGCAATCACGCCTACTGCAGGAGGAAAGCAGAATCAGTGAACATGTAAGCATCTCAGCACTGGCAGGGTTCTCCACATGGGTGCTCCAACATCCAGGGCTGCATCGGGGTAGGTCCATGTGGCTTCTCCTTGGGGATGTCTTGCAGGAAGTGAGCCTGGCCAGCTGAAGCAGGGAACTGGCTAAAGCAGCTGCAAATCCTGGTTTGATCATCAGAAAGCAAGTGACCTGAGAACTCGAAAGGCGAGGCTCACTGAGCCATTTGTATTTCCGCCCTACAATTAACCCCACATGTGTTTCTCACCAGGTTGGCACAATAAACTTTAACTATCTCACTGGGTCAGTTCTATCTCCTCCAGTAAGCCATGAGATCCTATTAGCACTCCGTTAGTGCTCTATGACCCAGCACCAATAATCGATCAACCAGTATGCCTTGAATGAATGCGGGAAACACATGGAAGAAACCAGTGAAGAGAATGTAGAGGTAAGAGCTTTTGCGGAAATTTGAGGGAAGTGGCTTTTTTGCTTTTCTCTAAATCCTACCCTCTGCTGCGCTTGTCCATTCTAAGCACCATTTTTATATCGAGATCCAATGAGCTCAATCAACTGAAAAATGATGGCATTGTTCTCAGCAATGTTGAACATTGCTCAGCATCTCTCTCTCTTTTTTAAATCAACAACAAGGGGTTTTAACTCCGAAGCTGAACCCAAGATGTTGATAGTTGGCAGAAGGAGGTGGGGAGATGGAAGGCAGCCAGGGGTGGATAGGCTCCAGGCAATCCTGGCTTTGAAACCTTGTGCTTTCCTTGGGCCTTTTTCAGATGTCAAAGCAGCAGGGTTGACATCAGTTCACAGCAGGCCGTGGATTACGGCCGCCTCTAATGACTGTGTTCCACCGTGTTTATTGTTCTGGATGTTAATATATAGAATAAATGATAGGCCTCTAATTGAAGGTTGGAAATGTCCCATACTAAGGCACCCAGATGACAGCCTCATTAACCACGGAAGTGAAACCCAAGACACTTGATGGCCAAGAAATTACAGCCTTGGAGACCATCTTCCTATTTGTGTCTGTGGGATGTGTGAGGGAGCGTGGACCAGCAGCTGGCCTGCTCCTTCCCAGCAGTTCTCTGGGGAGGAAAGGCATCATTTGGAAACCAACAAGGGGGCATTTGTTTCACAGGAAATCTCAGCGAATTAGAACCTTAATGGGTCTTGTTCCTACAAGGTGTCCGAGGCCAGGGCTAGAGGGGCAGGACCTGGGCAGGGGCAGTAGCAGGTCTCAGAGGACACAGGACTTAATCTGAGCCTTGTAGGAAGACGAATAATTAGCGAACTGGAAAAGAGCGAAGGTGGCCTAGGGCATTTTAGGCAACAGGGTTCTGGGATCAGCAACAGCAGCAAAACTGGCCATGTAAGGGTGATAGGTTTACGGGACGGGGCAGATGTTTTGGAGAGATAAATTACAGGCCAGGGATCTGTAGAGGTTGAGTAGGGCTAGATTCCAGAGCGGGGCTATTGTCCTTGGTGGACTGGAGCTCCTCTCTCTCTCTCTAGAGACTTCAGTAGGGTCATGGCCTGGCCAACACCTTGATTCCACTTCCCAAACTATGAGACAACACATTTCTGCTGTTCAAAGTCATCCACTCGATGGCACTTTGCTACAGAAGTCACAGGAAACTAGCGTAGTACTCAGCAGGAATTGGGCGTTCCAGGATGGTGTCTACTGGTACATTTTATACAGTTGGATGTCAATTTCACCTTTCCATTGCGGTTCTGGTGATTGGACCACATTGCTGACTGGCTTTGTTTAGCCCACTGAGTGTTCTCAAGCACGAAAAATTTAGAAACCACTCAAGTACTTGACCTTCTGCATTGGCTACACATTTGGGCTTGGCTTTTAGAGGTGAACAAGGTCACCCTGACACATCATGAAAATAGGGCCGCAGGAAGGACACCAGCTGCGTGGATCAACCTGTTCTGCTGGGAACAGGGGCGATGACTCTCACTCCCTGGTGCCTGCAGGGGTCTGAAAAGGAAGCGGTCGTGTTACTGTCAGGAGGTGGGGATCTGATTCCTGTAAGGAGCGCTGATAAGGATGACTAGCATGGTCTCTTTACACAATTGGCAGCCGCACTCGAGGACGTGAGAAAGCTGTGGGGGAGCAGCTCTGAGGTGGGGCTTCAGGGATACCCTTAGGTCTGGTGCTGGGGGTGAACCAACTTCTGGGAGGATCTAGGCTTCTGCTCGCTGTTTTGGATTCACTCCCCGTCCCAGGCCTCTGCTTTGCTCCAGGAAGGGGAATGAATGGATGGAGGAGGGATGACGGTGGGAGACACTGGTGCAGGGTGGTGCTGGTGTGGGGACAGTGCTGGGGAAGGTGCTAAGAAGGGAGAGCAGGGTGGATAACCCAGCAGGGCAGCGGAGCTCCTGAAGGCCTTTAACAGCCTGATAATGAGCCAGAACAGTTTGGCCCAACCCAAGAAACTCAGGGTGAGGGAGTGGATCAGGAATTGGGCCTCTGCCCTGTTTGCCTTCACCTCTCATTGCTCTGACATGCTTGAGTCCAATTCGTTAGTCCAGACATTCAACACTTTCCTTTCTTTCCTCCCGAATGTCTTGAAATAGGAACTGCAGAAGGATCAACTGATGTCAGCTACAGAAGAGTAGGGGAAAGATCCACTTTTATGCCTTTTGGCTATCATGGCCTCGCAGTGCGGAATGGTGCCCTTCTCCATCCAGAGGAAAGAAGAGTGATGAAAATGGAAACACATGTGGAAGCCATTAGGCCCGGGGACGAATGGACCAGGGAGACATCAATCTCCACAAGCCCGGGGCCAGAAGAGCTAGATGGTGCCTGGCTACCCCTATGAATGGCTACGGAAAGGATCCTATTAGGACCCCTGGAGGTGTTGGGGGTTAGGCGTTGATCTGATAACCATCAGGTCAGTGATCTGAAACCACCAGCTATTTATTTATTTATTTGCTAAAAGATGCTCCCCCAAAGATTACAGCCTCAGAACTCTGGAGGGTAATTATGAGTGGGCATTGAGGGATTTTTTGTTGTTGTTTTTGTGGATGGATCTCAACTCAACTCATTGCCATCAAGTAAATGTTGACTCCTAGTGACCTCCCTGTGAGTTTTCTGAGACTGTAAGTCTTTATGGGAGTAGAAAGCCCACTCTTTCTCCTGAGGAGTTGCTGCTAGTTTTGAACCGACAACCATAAGGATCACAACCCATGCATACCCACTACACCACAAGGACTCCTAAAAGGATTCCATTCAGAGCCATCGGTAGTTTGCATGGTTCATGCAAACAGGATGCTGTCATGGGCTCCTGGTGGTGTAGTGGTTATGAGTTGGCAGGCAGAAACCACCAGCAGCTCCATGGGAGAAAGACTGGGCTTTCTACTTCTGTAATCAGTTACATTCTCAGAAATCCACAGGGGCTCGCTCACTAGGAATCAACACTGACCACGTGGCAATGAGTTTGGTTGGACAGAGTGTGAGTAAAATGTGGGAGCGAACTCAAAATCATAAAAGAGACCAGGCTAATTAGTTGGATAGAGACTGATGGAAGCCCCCAAACTATGGCTCTAAATCACCCTTCAGGTCTGGAACTGAACTCAGCCCTGTGTTAGAATCATCAACCATTTAAGATGAAAGGCAACATTGACCCAAGGACAGAAGGGTAGGGAAGAAAGAGGGGTAGAAACAGGAAACACCGACAAAAGATGGAAATCAGTAAATGGAAAGCAAATGGGTTTCAAATCGATGAATGTAAATTTGATGATCTACTTTCTAAAGCTCTACATCACAATAAAACTTAAAAATACGTCGGACAGGGCAAGATATGACAAAATAATAATGTATGGATTATCAAGGGCTCATGAGGGAGGGGCAAGTGGGGAAGGAGGGGAAAATGAGGACCTGATGCCAGGAGTTTAAGTGGAGAGCAAACGTTTTGAGAACGATGAGGGCAATGAATATACAGATGTGCTTTCCACAATTGATGTATGTATGGATTGTGATAAGAGTTGTATGAGCCCCTAATAAAATAATTTTTAAAAAACTTTAAAAATAAAATAAATGGCTCCCTCTATGAATTATTTTGTCATAGGCCACTGTGCATAAATTAATTTGCAAATACACATGATATATTCCACACCCACGCTTCTACTTGACACGTTTTCTTTTTCCCATCTACCAACGCAAATCCTATTCAAACTTTACTGTGTTCACAGTGACTTTTCTAACTATTTTAGATTTTGTAATATCTTTACCTTCTAAATCTTAGAATCCTCAACATTTGGACCATTTAAGATACATTTGGGATGGTTTCCATTAACCCTTTATCCTTCGCACAGATCTAGAAAGGGAACTCCTTGCAAGAGATCTATGGGACAGTATTGTCACTTCATTTTTTATCTCTGAGTCTCATTGGCAGTTACATAATTTCATGCCAACCTGAAGATATATGAAAGTATAGGGGTGCTATTCCACCCGTCAATCAGATCACAGCTTGATGGTGACTTCTTGTGCGTGTGGCCTTCTCAAAAGGAGGGTCCTGGGAACCTACCCCCTCTCTCTCTGCCTTCACCTCCCTGTTGGCAGACCCTGTTGCTGCCAGACCCCTGGGGTGGATCCTCATGACTTTGCGCTCACCAACTTGTGCTTTTCCTGCATTGTGCCTTATTGCTTGTGACTGCGTGAGTCTGAAGAGGGACTTAAGGACTGATACTGGACTTATGGATTGGGATGGGATGTTTCCTTGATGTATAATGACTTCTTGACCTAAAGCTTTTTCTTACACATATATGAGTGCCTCTGGATTTGTTTCTCTAACACACTCATATTCCATGTTAACCTTTAAAAGTGAGAAAGTGAGTGACTTTCTCTTTCTGAAGCACCTGTCTTATAAACAAACAAAATATGCCCATCTGCTTATAGAACTTCAAATACCAATCTTTCCCCTCACTGTCAATTATTCTGCCATGTCTATTGTGAATATTTATCCTGGTTTGATCTGTCATCCATTCTTCCTTCTTTAGCATCCTGATTTCCACTGGGACTAATTAGCTTTCAGCCATTATCCATCTTCTGGTTGGGACAAAACTCCAATTACTGCAATCCATTAGAAGACTACCATATTTTTTCATTTCTTCATCCATCATCCAAATAAGATCTTGATGACCCAAGAGGACCACAGAGCTGCTCTGTCCAGGTCTGTGAAACCTCAGTTTAAGGACAGGGGAATGATTGCAGGTCACTCATTGCAGGGTAGTGACCAAGGTATTTGAACCAGAATACTTCAACTATGAAGGTTCTCTTGCCTTCTAGTCTCCTGACCTTGAGGAACTGTTACGGTTGTGCTACACCCTCTCAGTCGCAAGAGCTCAGTAAAGTCTCCAATAAAGGCCTCTTTGCTTAAAATTGGCAGAAAACTTGAATGTCTGTTTTTGTTTATTTATGTTGCCTGAAACCAACACGAGTCAGGAATATTGTAGCAGCCTTCTTACTGGACTCCTTATCTTCAAGTTTCCCTCCGTCAATAGGTTTTTTACTTTATGTCCAGAGTGTTATAGCTGATATAAAAAAGTTTAACAAAACTGTTGGATTATTTTTGCTTTTAAGAAAAAATATCAACTTAAGCATGGCATATAAAGCCTTCCACTCTATTTCCAACACACCTGCCCTCTTAACTTATTCATCAGCCGTACCAGGCAGCAACCTATGGTTCAGAAAATGGACCCCACTTTTAGATGCCTTTGCTCCTATCTGTGGGATGCTGGGTTCTTCTTCTGTAACTGGCGACTGCCTGCTAACACACGGAGACTTAGCCGAGGCAGTGTGGCAGTTCCTGTGTGTTCCTTTTTGGAATTTTCCTGATCCCTAATTCTGGGATATACACACAGACTCTGGGTTTCTGGATTTAATCCTACTCCACCACATGGTAACTCATTGACAATTAGCATGTTCCGTAACAACTCTGTGTCTCAGTTGTCTCTTCTGAAAGGTAGGGGAATATTCTTTTCTATTTCATAAGGTTATGGTGAACAACGAATTAGTCAGTCTATGCAAAATGCTCAGAATAGTGTCTGGTAAGGAGGACGGATGCAATAGAACGATTCATTTTGTAGAACTCCCTCCTCCTAAGTTATTTCTGCAACGCTCAAATTGGCCCATGACTTCAAAGATGGAAAAACCTCATAAGATGGTCTTTTAAATTCCTTATAATTCACTCTTCCTTTTGATCAAATGCAATATATTGGAAGGATCCACAATGTGTGGGGAGAAAATAGAAGCTCTGATCAGAAAGAGGACACCGATTTTGATAACAAATAATGAAAAAGCTGATAAGGAGCAAGCCGCCTTTTATCTTCAGGTTTCCGTTTCCTGTGTGTGCAGAGAAGCAGGTGACTCGAGGCCACTACCAGAAATTTTCTTGGATGGAAGTAAGATACTCTTAATTAGATTGCGTTCTCCAATATAACTTTCGCTCATATATACTTTTTCTTGTGATGTGAACACAGACAGGAAACAAGACTCCCCCAAAACCACTGTCCTCGAATCCGCAATCAACATTCATGGAAGCAGCAGTCAAGCAATCGAATGACACGTTGCACTGGGCAAACGTGCTGCAAAAGTCCTCTGTCCAAAGTTAGAGACAACGAGGCTCCTTTGAGGATGACGACAGATCCGAGCCCTGGTCTCGTCTGGTGCCTCCTACACGTACGGTAGCCAGACAAGGAGGGAGGCAAACAAGAGAAGCATGGATGCCTTTGAATTACGGCTGTTGGTGAGAAATGTTGCATACACTACTGGCTTGCAGAAGCATGAACAAATCTATGTCGGAAGAAGTACAGTCAGGATGCTCCTGAGGAACAAGGATGGTCAGACCTCATCTCACCTATTTTGAACATGTTACAATGAAGGGCCAGTCCATGGAAGGCGACATCGTGCTTGGTACAGTTGAAAGTCAGTGAAAAAGAGGAAGGACTTCCATGAGATAAATCAGAACCGTGACCAACAGTCTTGGACCAACGGTGTAGGACCAAGCTGTCCAGGGGTTCATTCTGCTGTCCAGGGGGTCTCTTGGAGGCAAAACAGACTCAATGGCACCTATGAAGAATATCAAGGCCAAGCCTTCAGAGGGCATTAGGACTGGATTCTGTTTCCTCTTTCTCATTTTCCCATCCTCTGTGCGTGTGATCCCTACCCCGAGAAGTATGGTACAATGGGAAAAGCATGCAGTTAACCTAAGACCTGGCCTGGACCCCTGGCTTAGCACATGACCTTGGCCATTTTGTGAAAACTTTCACATTAGTCATCTAATATGTAAAACTTCCTCGGCGTTGGTTGTGAGGACTCAACGGGGCAGTGGAACTGAAGCCTTTGCAGCAAGGCAAGTTCTCAGTGGATGTTAGTTTTCTGTCCTTCAGCCTTGGGGCTATTGGGAACACTTTGATGACCTTGGTTCTCTAAGATCCCCTAGGTTAGGAAATTGAATGCAGGATTAGGGAATGGTGGATGCTCTGGGAATACGAGGGATACCCCAACAACTACCCCAAACCCCAGAGTATCTTTTTTTCAAAACTATGTATTTAAGTTTTTTCTTTCCCCAAACCACCTTATCACCTTCAAAGTACTCTCCAATATCACTAAACGCATTTGTCAAATCTGTGATTTCATTCTTGGAATCATTTTTCAAACTCCTCTATTTGATTAGCTGACAGCACCTGGCTCATTTTTTCTTCACCTCTTCTACATCATCAAATCGCTGCCCTTTCATATCCCTCTTCATTCATAGAAAACAAAAAGAAGTTGCAAGGAGTGAGGTCAGATGAGTAAGGTGTGGGGGCAAGAGAGGCGTGCTTTTTAAATTTTTTTTTTTTGCCAAAAACTGTAGCACTGAGATGGCTGTGTGAGCAGGTGCATTGTCATAGAGGCAAAACCAGTCCCCAATCTTCCACAAATCAGGCCCTTTTTTTGTTGTGCACTTTTATGCAATCTTTTAAGAACCTATAAATAGAAAGCTTTATTAACTGACTGACCTGGTGGGAGGAATCCCAAAGCAGTGTCCCCCACACATAAAAAACAAATGAGCACCATCTTGATCTTTGATTTCATTTGACGAGCTTTTGGAGGGGAGGTGACAATGGTGCTGGTCACTGGCTGGCTGGATGTCTGCTTTCTGGGCTGTAAGGATAGCATGATGTCTCACCACCTGTGGGAAAAAAGTCTGGGTCTCTTTGGAATGGTTCTTTCAAAGCTCGGCATGTTTCTAGTCGAAGCTCTTTTTCCTGGTCAGTCAGAACCCGAGGCACACTTTTTGCAGCCACCCTTCTCTTTCCCAAACCTCCTGTTACACTTTGCTGAACTGAGTGCAGATAACTTTCCCATCTCTTTAATGGTTTATTGTCAGCCTTTGAAAATAAGTACACAAATTTTGTTGACATTTTCATCCATTCTGGAAGTTGACAGATATCCAGAATGAGTTTTGGCATCAATCAACATTTCATCTTTTTTGAAGTGAGAAAACCGCTCCTGCCCTGAGCTTTTTCCATAGTGTTGTTCTTGTAGCTGGGTTTAACATCACAACAGTTTCTGCGGCATTTTTCTCCCAAGCAGGAAACATAATTTCATAGCCACATTTTGTCCTTTTCCGTCAGCCATCACAAAACACGGAGTTCGAGTGAAACTGCTTTTATGAAAACTTCACTGTGACCAGAGAGAACTGTCCCAGGTGATGCTGTTTGGTACACTAACTCAGAGTGAGTGACTAGATGCTTACCTAGTGGGGGGTGGGAAAAATGCATTTTAAGAAAGCTCTGCCAAGTTTTTGTTTGGTGGGGGTTAAACCCTTGTAATGGCCAGGAATGCAATTCTAGAGAGACCAGACTAGTTTACCTAGGACCTGACACAGTATTCTGAAATGAAAGGCTTTTCTTTCATGGCATGCTAAAAAAAAGATTCTGCTTATACGAACAGGCGAGCAGGACCCTTTAATACTATGTAGTCAATCTCTTAGACAGACGTTCATAAAAAAACAAAAAACCAATACAGCTGTAATTTAGAACCAAGTGCCATGTTCTGTTTCTTGGTTCTCCTCTTTGCCTAGCAAACAAAAAATGGTCGACGTGCACAGTGTGTGGAAGTAAAGCATCCCACTAACAGCTATGTCCTCCAACCCTCATTTTCCACGGTGCCTTCTTGCATTGATCATATTTTAAATGGCTTACTTGTTACTGTTGCTAGAAATTTGAGACATTTGTCCTAATTACACAGAGTGTTTGCTTAACAGAAGTTCTTTTCATTAGCAGGTGAAGGGGCTGTTTCTTTTTTGTGGAGGTCATAAATTGATGGGATTAAAACGTCCCATTCCAAGTACACAGTTACTCAAAACCAACAAACCTAGTTCCTGCCATTGTGTCAATATTGACTCAGAGCAGCCTTGTAGGGCAGGGTAGAACTGGCCCTGTGGGTTTCTGAGATTGTATATCTTAATGAGAGTAAGAAAGCCTCATCTTTCTCCTGAATAGAAGCTGACGGTTTTGAGCTGCTAACCTTGCAGTTAGCAGCCCAATATGTAACCCACTATGCCACCAGGTCAAGTACACAGTAACCCCTAATTATTTCTAAATTTAACACAGAAGGGGCACACTAAAAGGATGATATAGCCAGTGTGCAGTATAGCACTGATGAAACACGTAACTATCCTTTAATTCTTTTATATTTCTTCCCCTCACTATTATGACCTTAGTTTTACCTCACTAACCTTGTTAGACCTGCATATGTTCATTTGTATAATCAAGATAGTTCAATGCATGAAATCCAAGCTACATAAACCCCTGAGAGACATTAATGGGAGTAATGATTCCCTGAGGGTATGGGAAGAGAGGGAGGAAGGGGAATGGGGGAACTGAAAACAATGCTGACTGTATCTATAATCCCACTCGAGAGGAACAAATAACAGACTGGTAGGTGAACGGATACACTGGATGGTGTAAGGTATGGCAATAATAATAATAAATATGTAAATCTTAATGGTTCAAGGGGTAGGGTGGGGGAGGGAGGAGATAAAGGGGAGCTGATATCAAAGAGTTCATGAAGAAAGAAAATGTTTTGAAAATGATGGTGGCAGCAATTGTATAACTATGCTTGATCGAATTGAATTATGGATTATTATAACATCTGTAAGAGCGCCTAATAAAATTATAAAAATTAAAATACATAAGGAAGGGGGCTTATGATGGCAACATTGGACGGAAATATCTGCCTTGGTTGATACACTAACCTAGTTAAATGAGTGTCATCTCTGTTGTACAGGGACAATGTCAGTGGGCAAATAATGGAACAGATACTGAAACAGTATCACGTGGAGACACACAGTCCCAGTGTCAACCAAGTGTGTGAGAGCAATCTGCGCACAGTGATGGTTATTTGTGTGCCAGGATGATGTGGTAGGGGAGGAGATGGAGAACCTGTTGGAGAAAGGGGGCATTGTTGCATCCTACACGAGCAATATCATTCAGGGAATTGTTCTTTGAAGCAGTGACGTTTGTCTTTTGTGTTTTCCTTTCAGCAGATTTTTGTTTGTTTGTTTAATTAAATGCTAACGTGAAGACCATCCAACCAGTACTCCTTTTTGGGTGCCTCACAATGTTTACGCCTTTTGTTTTTTAAAAAAAGTTTTATTGGCATACAATTCATATATCATAAAATTCAATAGTTGAATCACATTGAGAAGACTTGCACAATCAACACCACACTCGGTTTGAGGACATTCTCTTCATTCTTGTACTCATTGTGATTCATTTTTTAACTAAGCTCTTGCCAGTTGAAGCTGCACTTGTTCACTCTTTCTGTTCTCTATGCCCTGTGGCTGATTCCCATCTAAAGCGGCCATAGGGATCCATTTCCAATCAAATGAAGCCCTGGCTTTACATCTTGATAGCACTACCTGTCTGAGAGGTGCAGGGCCTTTCGGGAGACTTGTTCCCAAGCTAGATGCTGGTGGGTCTCATGGCTGAAAGTCCTTGTCTGTTGAGCAGATAAACCAAATAGGGTCACAGTCTGGTCCCCACACAGACCATACAAGATCAGAGATTTAATACTGTGGCACTCCAAATTAAGGCAGTGAAATCCTGGATGGAAATTATGTATGTGCAGAGTGGGAAATGAAATTAGAATCTTCCACTGCCTTTGGGAATGAGGAGACTATTGTTTGACCCCATTTGACCTAACTCAGACTCTGAACGCTTTTGAAAGCCACTAATAACCATGACTATTGAATGTTGGGAAGGTGATGACATGGATTTCCCCAAACATAGCCCAAGCTGCAGAGGGGACATTCCAGAGGGAAACTGGTCACCTCAATTATAAACTCTTTTCCAGTTTATCTATCTGGAGATGAGTGAGTCGTGGCCTAACTCCTGGGCCCTAGATCCTTTGTTCATTTCTCCATTAGACATCAAGGCAGGTTTCTAAGCATTCAGTTACCCCATGTTATTTTTATAAAATGCAGTGGAAATGCTGCTTGTTCCAGATGAACTCTTAAGAACCAGAGCGGGAGGTGGCTACCTTGTCCCTTTGACGACTGTATAAATTGGATCAAAACAAGAAGAAAAACAACCAATGGAGCCATAGGCTTTCCTTTGTCCAAAGTTTTTCTTTTTCAGACATCGTATTCATGCATTTTATTCCGTGGTGATATCTTTGACAGTCTGCCTGAGTTTGGAGGCCTTTGCTCCCATCTGAAAACCAGTTCATCCATCTGTTTCCCATCTAGTGACATGGTCTTTGACAGGTTCTCACAAGTTATTTGACATACTTTGATATCTAGTCTGTGATTGTGTAAAGATCTGGTTTCTCCATCTTGTTAAAAGGCAAAAGCACACTGTAGTATATGTGGTGGGACTGGAAACTGAATACAGGGCTTTGGCACCAGGCTCTGCTGCTTCACTCTGGGGCTGGGGAACATCCTTGAGCTTCAGTTGTCTTATATGATGGCTTAAAAAATTTTGGGAAAAATACCATTATCTTTTCATTTCATTTTTCTACAAATAATTTGAACCCCCTCCCCACCCTCACTGCCCAGATGTAAGGAAATGAGTCCTGGTGGCATAGCAGTTACTTGGTAATCAGAAAATCAGCAGTTCAAAACGACCAGCTGCCTTATGGGATAAAGAGTTACAGTCTATCTCTATAAAGAGTTACAGTCTCCGAAACTGAAGGGGAAAGTTCTATTCTGTCCTACAGGGTCACTGTGAGTCAGAATTGCCTCGATAGCAGTGAGTTCGGAGTTTGGGGTTCCATATGTAAGAAATGGACAAATACTCTTATCGCTCACATTCATTGAAAACATAAGATGATGAAATGTAGTCCAAGTACTTAGAATATCGAAAAGATTTGTGCAAGTATTATTGATTACCAGTTCCACCTTCTAGCCAACTTGTTGAACTAGAACATACAACTCCTGATCATACAGACAGGCCAGAAGAAATCTCTAGAGGGAGGTCTACGTTGTAGAGCCATTAAAATGATTCACGCCTGCAGTGTCCTTTCATACGACCTTTCTATGAATGAACCGGTCACTGCACTATGAGAAACTCACTGAGTGCAAGAGTTCGTGGTGCTGAGTGAGTGACTGGGGTGTCATTTCCTGACAGAGTTCTCACTCCCTGCTGCATCCATGTCGTTCTTGGCATGGCTCTTATCTCCCTGATTTCCTGTTACTGGGGACCATGGAAACAGTTTTGACCTCTGTAAAAAGGGGATAATAATAATACCCGTAGGACTGTTGTAAGCTTTATAAAGAGATTGTATTTACAATAAAGCACAGCCATAGTAGGTTGGTCGTCAATATTGGTACCTCTATGATCGCTGTGTGAGAAATATGTGAAGAGAGAGGATAAGGTGCGCCTGACCCAAGCCAGCGTATTTGCACTTGCTTCATACGCATGGGAAAGTTGAAAACCTAGGAAGAATCAATGCTTTAGCATTATGATGCTGACAAAGAATATGGAAAGGACCATGGGCTGTCAAAAGGAGACAAATAAATCCATCTTTTAAAAAGCACAGGTAAAACACTCCATAGAAGCAAGGAATGTGAGTCCTCATGTCACACACTTTGGACATGTAATCAGGAGAGCCAAATCCCCGAATAGGACATCGTGCTTGGTAAATAAGAGGAGCCACAGAATAGAGGAAGCCCCTCGACAAGATGAATCAACACAGAGGCTGGAACCATGGGCTCAGACAGCACACATTTGTGAGGATGGTGCAGGACTGGGCAGTGTTTCCTTTTGTTGTACTTAAGGCCACTCTGAACCAGCACTAACTCCATGGCATAGCACCTAATGACAACAACAACACCACTGCATGAACTACAATGCTCACACATCTTCCTTTGAGTAGCCATTAGCTAACTAAGCTCCACTTGTGCCTTTGGAACAGAGTGTGAAGTGTTAAAGAAAGTTCCTGCGACGTTACCTTCCTTATCCAAAAGAATATGCAGTCACTGTATAAAAAAGAACTAATAGGTGTTCTACCATTTTAGGAGATAGTATACAAGCAAGAACCAAGGTACTGAAGTTTAAGCTGCACTAAAACATTAACCAAAACCAACATTCTAAGAATTGATGGAATATCAATTGAAGTGTTTCAACAAGCTGATGAAGCACTGAGAGCACTCACTTGTCTATGCCAGAATATTTGGAAGACAGCCAATTGGACAAGTTATTGGAAGAGATCCATATCTGTGACAATTCCAAAGAAAGGTACCCAACAAAATGTTCAAATTATAGAACAGTACATTGATATCAGATGCAAGTAACATTTTGCTGGAGATCCATCCACGGATGTAGCAATACATCATCAGGGAACTGCCAGAGGTTCAGGCTGCATTCAGAAGAGGACGTGGAACAAGGGATACCATTCCTGAAGTCAGATGGATCTTGGCTGAAAGCACAGATTAACAGAAAAATGGTTACTTGTGCTTCATTGACTATAAAAAGGCATCTGATTGTCTGGATCATACAAACTATGGATAACTTTAAGAAGAATGGGAATTCCAGACACTTCATTGTGTTCATGAGCAACCTATAAGTAGATCACGAGGCAGTTGTGTGAATTGGGAGCAAGGGAATACTGCATAGTTTAAAACCAAGAAAGATGTGCATCAGGGTTGTATCCTGCCATCATATATATTCAACCTGTAGGCTGAGCAAATAGGTTTCTCCGAAGAAGAATGCAGCACCAGGACTGGAGGAAGCAACCTTGCTCACTGAAAGCGAGGAGGACTTGAAACACTTGCCGATGAAGATCAAGGATTGCAGCCTTCAGTATGGATGACAACTCAATGTAAAGAAAACAAAAATCTTCACAACTGGACCAATAGGTAACAGCATGATGAACTGAAAAGATTGAAGTTGTCAAGAACTTGGTCTTGCTTGGCTCTACAATGAATGCTTATGGAAGCAGCAGTCAAGAGGTCAAAAGATGCATTGTGTTGGCTCAATGTGCTGCATAAGTCCTCTTTATAGTACCAAAGAGCAAGTGTGTGACTTTGAGAACCTAGGTGTGCCCGAGGCAAGCCATGGTATTTTCAATGGCCTCATAGGCATTGAAAGTTGGAGGACTTTCAAGACTTTGCCTGGGTCACATGACTAGTTCCTGACCGTACTGGCACTTGTACCCAATCGTCAAACTCTAAGCCCTGTACTTGATATGTCCATTTGTTGCTTCCTTATGATCTGACTTGGTGGGTATAATTATCAGCCATAGTTTATTATTGTATCACCAGAACCTAACACGATGCCTTCAAGACCTGTTGAGCTTTAATTCAGCTGTTGAATGATATATCCCAATGCCTGGGCCTCTAAGCCCTGCCACAGGGAGAAGGGACTCCACCATTCTGTAGCCCTCTTGAGTATCCTTTATTCAAATTGTGGGGTTTTCTTCATTTTTCTATCCATTTTTATTGATTTCTCAGAAGTTCTTTCAGCATTCTCCCCACAATTTCCATGGGACAGCAGTGAATATGCTACAGTTTTCAAGTGCTCAGTATCTATTAGTCCTAAAAACAGTTGTTTATTGACCTTCTGCCACCCAACTGTGGGGTGATGAAATCTAGGAAGCCCAATCAGCAAGAAACATACCTTCTATCTCTGGGTGTAAAAAAAAAAACAACAACAACCAGGATTACTGTTACTGACTGTTCAGGAGGAGGGCGAGAGAGGACTGCAGCTGATGTTTCGCCAAGCAGCTCTCAAGCTCAGGATGGGAGCCCATTTGTCCCAGGCAATGAACACCTCCCATGCCAGTTTTACACAAAGATTCTTATAGTTAAAATTTCTGAGGAAGTTGGGGCGGGGCAGGGGAAGGCACACGAAGCTTCCCTTTTCAACTCAGGACGCATGCTCGGTTTTATTAGCTTCGGACATCCTTTGTCATAGCAGTAGTTGAAAGGTCCACCAACAGAATTAGCGCTGGAAAAAAAATCATTACAAAAACAACCCAACTTTTCTTCTTAAGTTCAAAAGGACTGAATAGAAGAAATACAGATATTTGTCCTTTAAAAAAATCTAAGAAATTTAAGAAGCATTTGGTGGTGTCGTGGTGGGCTAAGGGGTTAGCCAACTAACCCAAAGTTTGGATGTTCAAACCCGCTAGTGGCTCTAAGGGAGCAGGACCCAGTGATCTGCACCTGCCATGATTACCCTGAGTCAAACCCACCTCCATCTAAACTATTCCAACTCATAATGTCTCCATATAAAGTCTTCCAGATTATAACTTCTTATGGGAGCAGACAGCCTCCTATGTCTCCTCAGGAGCTGCTGTTGGTTTTAAACCTCCAACCTATGGTTACTCACCCAATGCCTAGCCTGTGTTGCTGCTAAGACTCCTTAGCAAACTCTATGTGGCAGTTTTATTCTATTGAATGGAGTTGACACGAGTGAAAATTGACTTACGGATACCTAACAAGAACAATTAGAAAAAAATCAATAATAAGTTAACCAATTGATCCATGAGAAAGTTATTGCTTATTTTAAATATGTTTTTATGTAGAAGATACTCTGATCTTTGGTTCTCAAGGAAAATGTACAACGTGGGCATAGTGCTCTTTGTGTATTTGAAGACAGAGCCTCTCACTGGACAACATTACGCCCGTTTCTTCTGTATGCCAAGATCTCATTTAGCTACCTTTATCTTACCCCCTAAGCCAAACCGCCACCACAAGGTAGACTGAATCTCAAAACTGACCGCAGGTCTAGTGGAGAAGGAGGTGCAAATTTTCGTATGGGTCTCTGAATAACCTCCTAACTTGGTCAAAGTCAGGTGGTAAGCATGTGGGTTGCAGCCACACAATCTCTGGAGGAATACGCACAATGAGGGACACATTTTGGAAGAACACCAGGTCTTCCAAAATACCAGTTACATTCTTCAAACAGCATCGAATCACGAATTCTTCTAAGAGGGAAACAGGCAGAAGCCCTCACATCTGGCAGTGGCTGTGTCCGTTTTACACTGGAAAATTCTAGAAGACAAATGGGTCATTCTTAAGTGACGGAACCAGAAGACAGACTCCAGGAGGAAAACATTCATCACACTGGAAAATAAGATACGCTGCCAGGTTCTGGAGCTACCATGTAAGGCTTTTTTTTTTTTTTTAACAGCCTGTTTATTTGGATATCTATTACTTCTTCACCTTGGATAGAGAGATACCAGGGGGTTCTAGGTGGCATTCAAATGTTTCATGACAATGAAACCTGGAATAGAAAGGATATTGAGATAATTGAGGCAGAATGGAGCTAACTGCCTTTTAAGCCATGTCAGCACCAAAGCCATGTGGCTAGGAAGGAAAAGCGCGTGGAGACAGACTGGGGTTGGAAATGGGAGGTTGCAGGATGCAGTATTTTATGGGATGGATTGATGCGGGATGTGGAGTTGTTCAAAAGGAGTCTATTTTGAACCTATTTTAAGACTTGGTCTGCACTGAGTTTTTATGTCCCTCATGTTTTGGACTGCTAACTGCGAGGTCAGCAGTTCAGTAACACCAGTTGCGCCACAGGAGAAAACAGAGGCTGTCTGCTCTTATAAAGATTATTAACATTAGAAGGTCTCTATAGGGCCACTATGTGTTTGAATTGACTTGATGGCAGTCGACTTCTTTGACCTTTTGGTTTTATCCTTTATTGACCTTAAACTTATTTTTGGCACACAAAAGAGACAGTTAAACAAAGTTTTTAAGTTCCCATTCACAGTTTTTCCTCTGAGGGCGTTGTCTTAATTAATACAATTGTGTTCAGCCATGAGCCAGATTCCTGTCATTCACCACTTACAAGAAGGTGGGGGTTAAACAGAGTCTAGAAATCACTCAAAATGTGATTGCTTGTGTTTAGATGGAAGAGGTCTGACTTCACACACACCCAGGGGAAAACAGACTTCAGATCATAAGAGTGCCTATGATTGATGACATAACACCTCTGCTCATACAAATTCAAGGCAGACTGCTGATTAATCCATCTGCCCAATCCAGCTCCATCTCAACTGCATGGTCTCCAAGTCCAGAACTAAAATTTACAAAAGAAAGCTCATGTAGATTCAATGCCAAAGTTGGGGGCAAAGAATGATTAAGTGGACGGACCGTGCAACTCTATGGTGGATTACTACGGCTGTGAGCAGAGGAGGAGGCTGGCAGATGAGGTAAGGCAAAGAAATTGTCAGCAGGTATAAGACCTGCGGAGCTGCAATTCCTGAGTAGATTTATGTAACTGTCCGAGGTTGTGACGTTGCTCTTAAGAAGCTAAATCAAATCTGTGTGTCATAGCAAAGAACTATGGCTATTAACTTGTAACTACCTCCCCAGGAAATTAGGTGTCTGATAAATGTGAGAACCAAGAGAAATCAATATATTCCCAAATCATGACGATTGATATGTACTAGCTGCCCAGAAAATGGAAGCCACCATCACAGCACAATACCCAGCTACCTGTTGCCCTCGGGCCAATTCTAACTCATGACAACTTCATGCCTTAAGGAGTAAAACCACATCACCATCCACCCCCCACCCCCCCGCTCCAATAATCCTAAAAGCCAAGCAAGAAATCTCTGCTGCTCTTCTTTGCTACAAATGTTCTTTCCTTCATGGCGCTTTTCTCCAGCACAGGATTCTGGCAATGCCACATAACCAACCTAGGACACTAAAAAGACCTTATACATTCTCACGTGTTGGCAGAGACGCAGAGATGGAGAACCCAATAAACAAGGTAGGCGTGGGCTCGCTTGTGCATACTCACTGACCTACCATGAACAGTTCCACCCAGAGGTGCAGTGAAATCCGCGTGAAATTGTTCACCACAGATCAGTCAGGAAGCTCAAGCAAGCCCATGCTTCCTGAGAACTCTGCCCTGTTAGAGACTGCAAATTGGGAAAGAAGCTACACTTCTGTTGTAAGGTGCTGGATGGTTGGGGGAGAGAGAGCAACAAAATATCTAGAAGCAGAGCTTTTGACATGGTGGGGGAAAAACGCAGAACTGTTCACTGCAAGTGTATAAGCAAGCGCAAGCGAGGCTGTGTTTACTTTGTTTATTGGGTAATCTGACATTGCAGATTTGTAGAGGAATCTCTTGTCACTGTTCACCAGTGAGATCTCTGTCCACGGGGACATAGCCCTGTGGGTCTGTTCTTGAGCTGTTGGTGTTCAGTCGCCTTATCATTCTTGCGGCAAGTGGTTGGAATTATAAGCCAACTGACCAAGTGATTCTCCTAGTCTGGCCTTGTAATGACCATACAGTGGGATTCTGTTGAACTGCCAAGACTTTTAAGAGTGATCCTGACCTCACTGACCCTATCTGGGAGAGGGTCTCTCCTGTGCATTGAAGACAGGTCAACATGAGATTGCTTCTGAAAGAGCTTTATTGTCGGGGGGTTTGCCTTTGGGTTACATTGTCATATTAAAGAAGCAAATCCGAATCCTTTGGTGAATTAAAGCAGTAATAGGACATACATGAGTGTGATCGTTCACAGAGCTGCCTCCTATATAGATTTGCCTGCTTTTCCATCCTATATGATTGTTGTTGTCACTGATATTTTTAAAATGGACTCATTCATGAATTTGTTTTTCACATTATGAATGGTCTCAAATCAAAGGCCCTTTCGATGGAAGTCTCTAAAGTTAGCAGCCGAGGGAAATTGAGAATGCTCCATTTCCTCTGGTTTTCCCCAAAAGAGCCAGTGATTTATTTGTATGTATCTTGTCTTTGAATAACAGCAAGAATTCTTAAGTGGCCTAATTTAGGAAGAATTAGTGGCGCCCTGGCTGAGAGCACCGCATATTCAGAAATCTCCTATACGTCATGCAGTGTTTCCTGCTCAATTGGACTCAGTCGACTTGGATGGGAATGAATTCACTTGGCTTGAGAATTTGGCTGGGTAACTGTAAACAATGGGAAGCACTATGTGGAATCAGTGCTTCCAACTTGGGGGCATTTGCTCAGTGACGCCGGTGGGGTGAGCGAAAGGTCACGTCCCATCTAAAAGAATCCCCCAGGTTCGGGAAGAGTGGTCATGCAGACTGCTGGTGTCACTTACTAATTTCATTAGAGACACTGAGTTGTGGCAGCGCAGCAAATGAGAAGGAACGATGGAGTGTGGGGCAGAAGAGGATCAGGAGGGAGTGTGGCCCTCAGCTTTGCTTCTTCCAAGCAAGGATGCATCCACCATGAGTGGACAAAGCCAGCTGGCAGAGTGCCCAGGGGAAATGATGGCACTTGCTAGCACTTGCAGCTGCGTTGGCATTCTAACCCAAATAAGTGGAGATGGGGCATTTCCTCACTGAAGAACACATGCAATGGTTTGTGATAGCTAAGAGACTGCATCAGAGACAGGGAGGCCTGAGTTTTGTGAAATATATCTCTATCTTTATTTCTATGTCTGTTTATATCTATATCTACATTTATCATATCACAACTCTATACTTCCAAGTTGAATGATTTTGTTATAACTGTCTCTATTCTAAGTATGGAATCTAGAAACTAAACCTAGAATTCACAGTTGAGTGATGGAGGAGGGCTGTATTAGAACATGAATTCAATGTTCTAAATGATTTTGAAGAATACAAATTAGGATGCTCTTAAGTAATTGACCCACATGTGACCTAACAGAGTGCCTCACACAAAATAGGCACCAACATATCATTGCACATGCTAAGTGCTTAATAAATAAGCACTAGGTAATCACTGAGTGCACAATAGTTTTTAGTTTGGGGAGGATCTTTCTTTAGGAGGTAGTTTCTAATTCTAAAGGAAGACTGGGCGAAAGAGGGATGCAGAGTGATGTATCTATGTGAGTTAACTAATTCGTCCAACAGATATTTATTTAGAGCCTATTATGTACCTGAAACTATTCTAGGCATTGGTTATGCTGAAGTGATGAACAAGACATCCCTGACCTCAGGGAATATGCATTATAGTGAAGAAGACAAGTAAAAGAAAACCACGTAGTTTTCTCATCAAAACAAAACAAACAAAAACCCTCAAACCCAAACTCACCTGGATCAAGTCAATTCTGGATCCCAGAGACTCTATAAAGTCTCGTCCTTCTCCTGTGGAACAGTTGGTCGCCTGGAATCGAGTAATATATATTGATGAGCTGTGAGAGTTTGGATGAAAAATAAGGTGGATGGATGAGTTAAGTTAATAAGGTAGCGTGAGGGTTATCATAGGTGGCATTTTCATAGGGTGAGCAGGGAAGACCTCTTTCAGGAATTGGAAATAATCGAAATGAAGAGATTGATCATGAGGACACTTGGCCAAATAATAGTCCACGAAGAGAAAGCCACAAGGTATAGATGCAGGGGCAGAACTGAGCTTGGCATGTGTATGGCCTTCCTGAGCTGCAGGCTGGCAGAGCACAGCAGTACAGGAGGGAGAGTGTGGAGAAGACCATATTGGAGAGTGCAGCAGGCAGGATGGGCTACAGAAATTCAGGGTCTGATGAAGAATAAGAGTCCATGGGTGGCGCATATGATTAAGCGTTTGGCTGCATATGGAAAGACTAGGGGTTCAAGACCACTTAGAGGTGTCTCAGGAGAAAGGATCAGCTCTGGAAAAAAAAATAAATCAACCACTGCAAACCCTACTGTAAGGCCTACGGAATACAATTCTAGCCTGACATTTGGGGTTGCCATGGGTGGGATTAGTTAACTAATTAATTGTTTTTGTTTTGGCTTGGCATGCAAAATGAAAATGTGAGCCCCTTTGTTTTAAAGCAGGAGAATAGTTCCTTTAAAGTACTGAAAAGTACTAAAATATAAAACCCTTTTCCTTTCCTTTGCCATCTCTCTTTCACTATCCCACCCTCATCACATGGAGGTTCACTATGATATTTATGTCCTGCTACCTTGGGTATATATTTTGCATACGTTATTAGGAAAGTCTAGTCCCTGGAGAAGGAACCATGCTGAGAAAAGTTGCAGGGGTGGGGACCGTGGGGGGAAAAAAAGGTCCTCTCCAGATGGATTGACGCAATGGCTGTAACATGGCCTCAAACATGAGAACAATTGTGAGGATGGTGCAGGGCCAGGTGGTGTTTCCTTCTGTTGTGCATAGTGTCGCTGTGAGTGGAACCAACTCAATGACACCTAACGACAACAACCACCTTGGGTACAAATATTCATAAGGTCAATGAAGGTCCTTGGAGATCCCTAAAGGTCTCCCTGCCCACCAGCCAAAGGGTGTGTGTGGTCTGGGCAGGGGGGAAATCTAGTTCCATAACCCACAGCACTGTAACCATCGTGCTTGGACCTCAGGGAACCTGGATCAGGGGTGAGTGAGGAGCTTACCCACTGTGTCCCCTCTGACGTCTTTGTCCAAGGGTTGTGTGTGCTAGTTTGCAGTGGGTATGGCTGCCATTCGGCCCTACCAGGTTATATGCCTGATGGTGAGCCACCAATATTTGTGCCTAGATCCCTGCTATTAGTTAGTGGACCGTGGAAAAATGTGAGCTGCCCACCCGCTTTGCTTCCCATGACCCTGACAATAGAACCTGATCCCTGCCCTGGGTGCAAGACATCAGCGGTTTCAGGGTGATGCCAATGAACAGAGGCTGGGCAGGGTATGAGGCACCAGGGAGTTGGGATCAGACAGACAAAAGCCCATGCTGAGCAGGCAGTGGAGTACTTGGGGGTTGGACTAGGTGGGAACTGAGGTACTGAGTCCCTGAGGCATGCTCCTTGGTCCACTGAACTTCACTGACAAAACACAACTACAAAGGTAAAATTGCTAAGAACTTCAACACAGGGATTACAGAACATTAGACCTCAAGGGCAGTGCTCTTTGTATGCAGGGTCTGGTGTAACTGCACTGGTCACAGACTTATGTAGTGGGTCTTGGACAGATGGTGGTACATACTGATGGAGATCAGGTGGGAATGGATGGTGGAGGGGGAGTAGAAGATGGAGTGATATGATTTACATCATACAGAAATGGTACTGGTTACCCTTAAAGAATGATGGAGGCTTGGAGGATGACAGTGGTCTTACTTTAGATGACCCAGTGGAGGTAGTGGGAATTAGTCACTTTCAAGATGTCTTTTCTAGGAGGAGTAACTTTGAATGTTAATCTTCCAATCCTGATGTCATGTTCCTCTTCCTATAGTTCTCGGATTATTTGCTCAGCACACAGAATGAATAAATATGGTGAAAGGGCACAACCACAAAACACATCTTTATTTTAAAGGACCCAGCATTCCTTTCCTCTCACCTCTCGTCAATGTACAAGTTTTGCATGAGCCCAATGGAGTGGCTGGGATTCTCATTCTCCTCCTGCTTTCCATAGCTATTATTTTATCATCCACATCATCAAATATCCTCGTGTAGACAATAGCCCACATCAAAACATCTTTCTGTTATTCTTGACTGCCAGTCAAGGTCTATTATGACATCAGCAATGATATCCCTCTTGCCACATCTTCTGAATCCAGCTTGAATTTTTAGCAGCATCCTGTTCATGGACTGCTACAACCATTGTTGAATGATCTTCAGCAAAAGTTTACTTGCATGCGATATCAATCATATTTTCAATAATTTTCAGTCTGTTGGATCAACTTTATTTGGAATGGGTACAAGTATGGATCTCTTTTAACCAGTTGGCCAGGTAGCTCTCTGCCAAATTTCTTAAAATAGAAGAATGGGTGCTTCTAGTGCTTCATCAGGTTGTACAATTGGTATTTTGTTAATTCCTGGAGTCTTGTTTTTCACGAATGTCTCCAGTACAGCTTAGACATCTCGCTGCAATATTGCAGATTCTTGATCATGGTTCTTGAAATGGTTGAATGTCAGCTAATTCTTTTTGGTACAGTGACTCTGTATATCCCTTCCATCTTCTTTTGATACTTCCCGCGTTGTTCAATATTTTGTCCAAAGGATCTTTCAGTGTTACAGCTCGAGGCTTGAATTTTTCCTTCAGTTGTTTCAGTCTGATCAATGCTGATCACGTTCTTCCTTTTGAGTTTCTAACTCCGCGTCTTTGCACATTTCATTATAATATTTTACTTTGTCTTCTTGAGCTGTTCTTTGAAAGTTTCAGTTAAACTCTTTTACTGCATTCACACTTTCATTTGCTTTAGCAATCAAGAACAAGTTTTTTTCTGGCATCCACTTTGGGATTTCCTTTCTTTTCTGTATTTTTAATGGCCTTTACTTTCTTCATGCTTGATGTTCTTGATGTCATCCTCCAGCTCATCAGATCTTCTCTTTTTAGTGTTAATGAGGCAAATGCATTTTGCATACATTCTTGATTTTTGGATGGAAAATATACTGAAGAATATATATTTATATATTGGCAATTGAAAATGGGAAGTTTTAATTTTTCTACAGATACATAAATATCCAGTAAGTACATGTAAAGATACTTGAAATAATTTATCATTAGAGAAGTAAAAATGAAAGCCAAATAAAATATCACTTCATGTCCACTGCACCAGAAAGCCAAAGCCATTGTTGTCAGTCCCATGACAGATTAAAATTGCCTTATAGGGTTTCCAAAGCAGTCCTATTTATGGACACTGTTGGACACGCCTTTCTCCAAAGGACTGGCTGGTAATATCGAACCACTGACCTTTTGGTTCGCAGCCAACTGCTTAAGCAGTGCACTACCAGGGGTTTATACCCATTAGATACATATGGGCACATTGGTGGTGCAGTGGGGTACAAGTGGAGCTGTTAATAGCAAAGTCAGCAGCTGCAAACTACCAGCTGAAGACCGATGAGGCTTCCTCCTCCCTTTCTTAATTTTTTTGCAGAGAATAAATACTTTATTAACTAATTACAGCTGAAAGTCACAAGAAGGGTAGCACTGTGTGTGTGTGTGTATGTATCCAAACCTCTTTAAATCTTAACCTTCTTTTACACATTTAGGCAGTGTGTTTTCTTTTCTTCTTCTTTTTAAAAAATCATATGATTGGGGACTCTTACAGCTCTTACCACAATCCATCCATCCACCCATTGTGTTAAGCACATTTGTACATATGTTGCCATAATCATTTTCACAATATTTTCTTTCTACTTGAGCCCTTGGTATCAGTTCATTTCCCCCCTCCCCACTCTCCCTCATGAATCCTTGATAACTTATGTTATTATGTTTTTTCATCTTGCACTAACCCCTGTCTCCACTTTTCTATTGTTCATCCTCCTGGGAGGGGGTTATATGTTGATCATTGTGATAGATAAATTTCTCTCCCCATCTTCCCCTTACCCTTCTGCTATCACTACTCTCATTATTGGTCTTGAGGTGTTTATCTGTCCTGAATTCCTTATGTTGTGAGCTCTATCTGTACCAGTGTGCATGCTCTGTTCTAGCTGGATTTGTAAGGCAGAACTGAGGTCATGATAGTGGTATGGGGGCGTGGGGGATGGGAGGATGGAGGAAGAATTAAAGAACTAGAGAAATGTATGTTTCATCAGTGCTATAATTCACCCTGACTGGCCTAATCTCTTCCTTGGGACCCTTCTGTGAGGGACTGTTCAATTGCCTACAGATGAGCTGTCTTCACTCTGCCCTCCCCCTCAAAGTCATATTTTGGCTCTGGTGTACTTTGAATTTTCTTCAACTTCAACTTGACTTTACATATGAGCAATTGATGGTCAGTTTCACAGTCAAGACTCATTTTGACTGCTGATAGCAAGCCTCTCCATAGTCTTTTCCTGCAGAGGTAGTCAATTTGAGTCCCTTGTATTTTTTGTCTGGCAAAATCTATACATATAGTCATCATTGATGTCATTGAAAAAAGGGTATTTGGAGTGAAGAAATGGTGGGTTTTGTAAAATTAATCATTTGCTTTCCAGCACTGTTTCTATCAGCAAGGTCTAAACATCCAACTACTGCTCTTTTTTTTTGAGACCTGGTGGTGGGAAAATATACTTAGTTCAGAAATGGGGTATCCCCAACCAGAAGTCCCTTCCCCAACTCCATCTCAGCTGTGTATCAGGCACCCAATGATGCTATTGCCAAATTGTGTGCTAGTCTTGGTTAGAACAGTTCCAACTGAGACCATTCCTCTGCCAGCTATCCATCCCCCAGAAGAGACCTTCTTTCTGGTTCTGACTTGTGTTTGGGTTAAGTTCCTTCATGCCTCTTGATTGCCTTGTCTTTACTCCTTGAATGTGATTATGGAACAGAGAATGTGCTCTTTTCTACTGTAAGATAATCAAATCATATTTATGAAGGTGCTTTTGAAAGCATTGCTATTTAATTCTCATTGACATTTCCAAGTAACAAGAACTATCTTGATATAGGAATTCTTGGGTGGTTACTACTAACAGAAAAATAAGCATTGGAGTCTACCCAGAAACCCCTTGGAAGAAGGCCTAGTGAGCCACTTCTCAAACATCACACATATAAACCCTATGGAGCATAATTCTACTCTGATTTATACGTGACTACCATTAGGAAAAATCAACTTGATGGCAAATGGTTATCTTGTTATAGAGTAATGGGATATTGTGGCTACTTGGGAGATAAGGGAAAGGAGTCAGGATGAATATTGAAGGGAGATAAGTTGCATTTGAGAATCTCCCATAGCTGGAGTCAGTATATAACATTTACTGAGAGGAAGTCAAAATTCTAAAAGGAAAGTTTATATGATTCAGTTTGTTTACCTAAGAAAATCATAAGCATGGAGTCAGAAATGTGTTTTCCATTCCCGAGTCCAGGATGCTGCTGAGAAATGAATGGCGCATTGTGGTGGCAGTGAGTCTGTTGCCACCTCTGTTTGCAAGAAGATGTTCAAAGTGGTCTGAGAGACGGATCGCACCGTCTGTGGACCCAGATCTGGTCAGTCTTGCATTTGTCATTTTTAGCTTCTCCTCAGAGGGTCTGATGTGGGGCTGAAAATTTACTATTTCATTTCTCAACTGTGAAATCTTTGGCATTTGCACTTTGAGTTTCTTTAAAACGACTTTGCCGGATTGATATTTCCTTTTCTAGTGTTAGGATAATGAATGTCAGTGTGGTTTCCACACGCCAGTTTGTTTTCCCAGTGGTGCCCTGAAGGAAGAGCAGTATGGGAGCTGCTTGTGGTCTGTGGCCATAGACAGAGCTTCACAAAGTGGCACATTGTGTAAATGTCGAGATACATCCAAACTCAGGACTTGCCCTGTTAGGGGAGACATGTTCAGCATCACAGCGGGGTACGTTTCTATTAGACTCACATAGGTTTCCATAGCGAAGGGGCCATGTTGTTAACTGCCAAGGTGTTGCTATGGTGTTTGCATATTATTAACATCTTGCTACATGTTACAGAACATCGATCCCTTTTAAAGGGAACTGGTTATTTTAAGGTCGAAAAGTTAACGTATCTGCAAAGCATTAGAGCGACTTATTAATTGAATATAATAACTTAGTCATACAGTAGGAAGATGGGTCTCTGTCTCTGCCAAAAATTAAAGTGACACAGGGGATTGAGAATGTCATTTTATCAATAAATCATAGTATCACAGAAAGTCATCAGAATAAAAATTTCACTAGCTACCAAAGAATAGTCACTTAAAAATAGATAGCATTTCACCAATATAAAACATGAAGAGGTTATAGAAGATGCTAATCTAATGAGAAATTCTGGAGAGGCTAAATGAGTAGTACTGCAAGGACAGGAAGAGGTGCGCTGGAGGAGGATGAAGACAGGACTCACTTGCATCTTGCTTACTGTCACAGCGTTGATAGCCAAGTTTAGAATAATTAGAAAGAGCATCATTTTCTATTTACATAGCTGCAACAATATACTAAGGCTGTAAGTTTTTGAAAAAGTATTTACATGAATTAATTTTGTAAATTTTCATCAGTAGGCAAAAGCCAATCCAAACTCACTACCATAAAGTTGATGCCGATTCATAGCAACCCTATAGGGCAGAAATGTCCTGTATGTTTCTGGAACTGTAACTCTTTACTAGAGTAGAGAGCCTCATCTTCTTCCCACAGGGCTGCTATTGGTTTTGAACTGCAAACCACTTGGTTAGCAGCCCAAAGAGTAAGCCACTACTCCACTAGGGTTCCTCATCAATAGCAGACTATATAAATGGAACTATATTTAATATGTGTGTTAGTCTGGGTAGAGAAGAGAAATAAATTCATAGACACTCAGGTATATAAGAAAGATCTTTATAAACAAGAACACTTGAATATTGAGAAAACATGCCAGCTCCACCCAGATCAAGTCCATAGTCTGTTATTAGCCCATATGTCCGATACCAATCTATAAAGTCATCTTCAGACTCACACAACATATGCAATGACACTGAATTCAGGAAGATCCAGGCCAGTGGGTGGAAAGTCTTATCCCTGGTGTGGGTCTCCATGTGGCTCCTTCAGCTTCAGGGCTCTGGCTTTACAGGGAGATGAAGCAGAGAACGCATGTGCCCACCTCCAGCGAGCTATTTATCTCCATAGCACCTCCAAATGAGGTCATCAAGTTGTGACCTGACTGACAGGCTGAACTCCACCCCTTCACTCTTAATAGTCTCAAGATGACACCAGATTATGTAAGTGCCACAATATGACACTTAGAGCTTACTTTTAGGCTCATAACTTCTCTCTTGTGGGAAGTTTACTACTTGTTACTTTTGCTCATTTAGATTTCATATGACTTTGCTAAAAATCTCTGATGGCTCTGGGAGGTAAGTGTTGAACTTCTAATTGCAAAGTCAGCAGTCCCAACTCAACAGTTGCTCTTTGGGAGACAGGTGAAGCTATCTGCTAAAGATTTACCACCATGGCAACGCTATCTAGGTCACTAGAAGTGGACACTGATGCAATGGTTGTGGGATGGGGTGGTGGGGCCAGGGCAGGGATGAGTGGTAGTTAGTAGGATACGGCAGTTGTTCTAATGTAAACCAGGCAATGTTGCCTTCAGGTAAAGGCTATAAATGCAAAACAATGGCATACAAATATAAAAAGAAGTCAGGAAATATGTTTACTTATAACAGTGAAGATATTGAAACTGGCTAGAGAGGGTGATTCATTAGGTTCAATTAAAAAAGGATGTTTCAATTTCATTAACTGATTTCAACATTAATAATAACTTGTGTTGAACTCATCCCTCATGCCATTGGATTTGTGCTGTTTTTCTTGCTGCCGTAGAGAATATGTATGCAGTAGATACAATTTTTCACAACCACAAAACTTACATGTGTAAAAGATGTAAGTTTCTTGTTCTCTTTGTAAATACTTAAAAAATCATTTTATTAGGGGCTCATACAACTCCTATCACAATCCATACATACATCAATTGTGTAAAGCACACTTGCACATTCGTTGCCCTCATCATTCTCAAAACATTTGCTCTCCACCCAAGCCCCTGGCATCAGGTCCTCATTTTTCCCTTCTCTTCCCCACTCCCCCTCCCTCATGAACCCTTGATCATTTATAAATTTTATTTTGTCCTATCTTGCTCTGTCCCACCTCTCCCTTCACCCACTTTTCTGTTGTATGTCCCCCAGGGAGGAGGTCACATGTAGATCCTTGAAATCTGTTCCCCCTTTCCAACCTACCTTCCCTATGCCCTTCCAGTATCACTACTAACACCACTGGTCCTCAGGGGATCATCCGCCCTGGATTCCCTGTATTTCCAGTTCCCATCTGTACCAGTGTACATCCTCTGGTCTAGCCAGACTTGCAAGGTAGGATTCAGATCATGATAGTGGCGGTGGGAGGAGGAAGCATTTAGGAACTAGAGGAAAGTTGTATGTTTAATCATTGCTACATCACACCCTGTCTGGCTTGTCTCCTCCCCGAGACCCTCCTGTAAGGGGATTTCCAGTAACCTACAAATGGGCTTTGGGTCTCTACTCTGCCCTCTCCCTCATTCACTATGGTAAGATTTTTGTTCTGATGATGCCTGATACCTGATCCCTGGGGCTCTTACATCTCTTATCACAATCCATACACTCATCCAGTGTGTCAAGCACATTTGCACATATGCCGCCATCATCATTTCAAAGCATTCTCTTCCCATATGAGTCCCTGATATCAGCTCCCCATTTCGTCTTCCTCCCTCTCCTGCCCTCCCTCCCTCATGAACCCTTGATAAGTTATAGATTATTATTTCTTTTCTATTACCAAACACAATCGCTTCAGCTTCCATACATCGACATTTGATCTTTAATTCAGAAAGCCAGTAGGTTTTGGATGGGGTTATCTAGTTTTTCTCCTTGCTGTTGTTTTGTTTAACCAAGGCCACATTCGTCAAAGCAAAGGATTTCTTTTCAGGAAACATAGCCTTGCCTCGTTTTCTTAGGGTTGGGACGGTGTCCTTGGGCCCTCCGCTGGGTCACCACCCTGAGAAAAGGATATTTCATCATTTACTGCACCTAACATTAGCATCCGTCATTTTGGCACTGATGGGGACGATGAGCATGCTCACCTGGGTCTCTCCTACCCCTCCTGAAGCCGTCTCCGTTGCTTTCAGGTGCCCGCTGTGCTGTTCTGTGTCGTCTGAGACTTGGGCTATTTTAGATCCTCTTTGTTCTGTTGAGATTCCCCTTGCCTCCATCGGCACGGCACTGCTGCCAGACGAGCCCGGGAAGCAAAAGGAAATGTGAAGACCTTGTAAGTGCTTCCATGTAAGTTCTGCTTTACGTCACTGCCTTTTGTTCCAGCCCATTCTGAGGAGCTCCGTTCAGTTTAGGGAAAGAATCCCAGCTCTTCTACCACTAGATTTTCTTTAGAAGCCTAGCCAATCTAGGGTCTCTGGTGAGGATTTTGAAACATAAAATCTGAAAATGGATTCTTCTGTTGGTTTTCCTTTAGGTGATGTTCCCAAATATCTGTCAAAAAGACAATGCAGCGAATGAGCAACGTAGAAGAAACCAGCTTGAGGTGTCCATCAGCTCTCTAACACGTTCATGTACTTCTGAAGGGTAGAGTTCAGCAGGACATCTTAATCACACAGGTGCCTCTACAGACATTTATCCATAATGCCATTTATGCTCCTGGGGTCTGAGTTCATGGGGTCAGAGATGTTTCAAAGTTCCGAAAGACTTCCGAATTTATCTACTTCACATTTCCCCCACTCTTTTTGTTAAATAGGTTAGGAGAATGAATAATAAAAAAGGCACATAATGTGCCCAAGAGCACACAGAGAGGCGGAGTCTGTGGTAGAACACAAGCCTCTAAGCTTCGATTAGTGGTCTATTTCCCAAAAGCTTGATGTCCGGAGGGCTGCCATGAGAGGTTTCCCCCTCTCTCACCACCTCACCCCACCCACAGCCCCCATGGCCGACTCCCCAGGGAGGGTCTCCAAAGTACAAATTCATTCTAGACTTTAGACAAAAAAAAAACCTAGTGTGTGTGGAGAATGAATGTGTAAGAAAGACACCGTTCTCGACTGGAATCAGTTAGAAGAGACTTAAAGGACCATTCAGTGAGACCTGGAAGATGCTGAAGCTTGCGACCTCCAGGCTGCTCTGAGGGTCACATTAAAGCGATAGACTCCTCCTCAGAAACATGCATGTTTGCTCCAAACATTTGCAAACACGTTCAGTGTGTACATCCCCAAACACCCTACCTGTGACTCCAGCTTGAAAACCCCTACTGTGAAGACATACTTCTTTAAAGTTTCACGTAATTCCTGGGAAAACACCACAAAGATCACTTCCCCATGGTCTGTTGTCGGAGAGGGAGTCGAAAGAAATTGACCCAAAGGTCAACTGAGAGGATACAGAAGCACACAGTTTGGATTTTCAGTTTTATAAAAATGTGAACTTTGATAGGAAACTTCACTACCCCTCAATCTAAGTCCGCCTGGGAGGCGGGGCGGGGTGGGTAGTAATGAGTCTCTTGAGAGCAAGGCTAATGGAAGCTGAAATAGAGCTAGGGGTGTACAATTAATTAGAGACAATCATCTTGGCTCTTGGGTCCTATTTAAGCTAACAAGCCTCTTGGGAGGTTGTACTTTTGAGGGAGAGAGCTGTAATCGCCTTCAACTTGGCAGACAAGGAGGAGAAACGGCTGGTTTTCGAGTTTCCCGGTCCTTGGAGACTTTATTCGGTAGCAACAACAGTCATAAAAACACTTAATTAAGAAGCATAATATTGGATTCCTCCCCCATCCCCTTTTTCTTTTGAATACTTTGAATCTCAGAGTCCCTTAGTAGAGAGGAATGTAGACTAGGATGGGAATCTGGGTCCGTGGGTTGAAGAAAAGTCATCCCACATTCATTAGTAATCAGCAAGTAATTGTTCTGTAACATGCACGGGACAAATACTATACAACAGGTTGGTACTAAATGATAAGATGAAGGTAATGGTCCCAGACTTCATAAAGTACAAATGTAAGTGGGATATGTCGGCGAGTTAGCTGATATTTGGGTGAGTCAGGAGCCCTGTAGGAGAATCTCATTAGCTTGGGGTGTTCCTGAAGGAGATGAGGCTTGAAGGTGGGCTGGCGATGGCTGGAGAGGACAACACTGCTCCATGCTGAAGTGCTAGCGTGTCACAGAAACGGGGTGAAGGGGAAGGTGAGGGTGCAGAAAGGGGTGGTACGAGTTGACATGTCGGACTACAGGATGAGGTCTTATAGCTAAGGAGTTGGGACTTTACCAGGAAAAGTCAGAAGAGTCTTGAAGAGTTATGCCAAGGGCTGACCTCATGAGTCATTCAGGCTGGGATGATGGATGGAACCAGGAAGAGACATCTGGACAGAAATCTCATGTTAACATGCCTTCAGCCACATTATCATGGCGCTTAGGCACTTCAGGCCAGATAAATCCAGAATGCTAGTCTATGTGTCTCTTCAGTTGGGTGTTACTGTCAAGCTATGGATACAGACATCACAAAGAAACCGACGCTTACATCATTTCTCACCCTTTTGTATGCATTCCAGTGTTATTAATGTGATGCAGCTGAGGACGGTGCGGATGCTTGGCAGTCCTGCAGAATGAATGCTTATATCCTATTCCATGAATCACAGGGAACCATGGGGCCTGTAATTGTGATCCCTTCCTCCCCATACTCTTTTCACTACCTGGAATCTTCCACTCCTACATGGGGTGGAGGCTCATGTGATCAGTGAGATGGGGAGGAAGCCCCGGTCACGTGACTCAGTCTTTCTTAGTCCTCTCTACTTAGAACCACCGTAGATCTCACTGATCTTTCCATGAAGTTGGAGTTTACTGGGGTGTACACTGCTTCCAAAGTATGGTGGCACGTGCTTTCAAATGTACACAGCTTTGGGGAGAACTCATTAAGGGGTTATGTGCTGGTTGTAGATCGAGCTATGCGGTTAAACTCAGCTCTTCCAGTAATAAAGCTGTTGATTCAGTTTCTGACTGTCTAGTCCTCATGACCACCTCTTGTTTGGTTCTGAACTCAAGAGAGGGAGAAAAATGAATGAAATCATGTAACCCCTTGGAAATCATTTGGAAGATAATATCATTTTTTATTTGCTTGGGGATTTTCTGTTTTCTGTCTTTTCTCTACAGAAGTCCTTGCCTTCATTCCAGAAGGTTGTGGCAAAAGACACTAATTTTAATTGACTCATTTATTAGCCTTAAATTAAGTTACACAACTAAAAGAATTTGGAAGTGAAGCATCTTATCTTCCTCCACACCCTCATTCTATCCTGCTGAATTTCTATCCCTTCTTATGGGAACGAAGGAAGACTTGGTTTAATCCATTGAACCAAGTTGAAGCATGGTCAAGTGGGTTCCAGCTACACAGTTGTCTACAGTTAGACAACTGATGGGCTGGTTGGAAGTTGGTGGTGGCTGGAGGTAGAAAATTAGAGAGCGTTCTCATCTTCCTCCATCATTTGTGTCTGGGGAATTACTTTTTGGATATTAGCCTCATTTTCCACTCCATCTTATTTGCCAACTGTATTTTTTCTTGTTCTTATTTTCTTATTGTTGCAAATTTATCTCATCTTAGTTCGCTGTATAACTCTTTTAAAAAATTCTTAACTCATTTTAGCAACAAGGGAGAGAACAAATAAATAAAATAGTGTCCCAAAATGCTAATCCCTCCAGATGTCCTTGGCCGCACAATTTGGTCTGACAAGTAGAGCTTCATAATTTACAGACACGAAGGCGCTGCAGTCCATGAAAACATGGCCAAGTCCAACATAAATGATTTTAAAACCTATTTGTATCACTACCATTCTCCACGAATAAGTATTTTTTCAGATTTGTTTACGTTTTCAATTCACATTTAAATTAATTCAGTATTCTTAACAGCTACCCTGTTCGAGAAATATTTCTAAATATTTATATATCTAGTAAAATATTTTCCATTTCTATATTTTATATGCTCACTTCACTGACATTAATTACATGCATCACGTTCAACCTCACCACTGTTTCCAATTTTTTAAATCATTTTTAACAGAAGCTCAGTGTGCTCCTATAGATTTTGAGGCATAATGTTGAATGATTGCATTTTGTTGGGGCTGGGGAACTTGGGGAAATCAGATTCGTGTAAACACCTGACTGCTATGGCCTCTATCAGTTAGGAGAGGATTCTGAGAAAGAATGATGGTGAGGAAGCTCACATTTCATTGGGTTGAGGAAAGAAACTATACCTCCAAAAAGTCAACATTCTTTCTGCACTTAAAAATCACTCCAGCCCAAATGTTCTCGATCAGAGACTAGCCCTAGCTGGTCTACCAGATGCCTTGTCACTTCATCAGCTGCTGCTAGGTGCTAACCCCAGCTCCTCCCAGAGCTCTGGGTCTTGTTCTAGTTCTTCTACAGAGAACGCTAAGAAAGGAAATTGATATCCAGTTCTGGTCAAATATTTCAGTTTAATAGCTCTCTAATTTAATGATTAGACATAGAACCAAGATACATTTATAATTATCCCTGATTGGAATGCAAAATTGTAAACAAAGAAGAAGGATCATTATTTGGAAAATATGGCCTTTGGTGATAGAAATGACATTGCAGATCACATGATAGACTTCTGCAAGGCCAACAATTAATGCCTTGGCAATACCATCCTCGAATACCAGTAACAGTGACAATTCATGTGGACCTTCCCAGGTAGAATGCACAGGAGTCAAATCCACTCCATATGTGGATAGGAACAGTAAGTGAACTCATTAATATCAGTTAGAACAAGACCAAGGGCCAACTGCTCAAATGAAAGTTCAAATTGAAGCAGAAGAAAAGTAAAAACAAATCCATGAGAGCCAAAGTATGATCTTATATGTATTATACCTGAATTTAGAGATTCGTCTCAAGAGCACACTTGATGTCTTGAATACTAATGATCAAAGACCATATGAGATGGGATGACATCATGCATGAAGAACACAAAAGGTCATTTCAATACAGGAGCGAAAGAAAAGACCAGGGTAGATGTCCTAAGAGACTGCAACTTTCTCTTGAATGTAGAGTAGCTGAAGCAAAAGGAAGAAATGATGAAGTCAATGAGTCGAACCGATTTCAAAGAGCAAAACAAGAAGACAAAGTAAAGTATTAGAATGGAATGCGCTGGACCTGGAGCTAGAAAATCAGCTGGCATTTCTCAAGCTGAGAGAACTGAAAGGGAAAAAAATCAAAGTCTGGAGCTGTGGTAGCGAAGGAAATACTGAATAACAATGGAAGAATCAAAGGAAGATTGAAGGAGTACACAGAGTCCCTGCCACAAAATGAGATAAAATTAATGTTCAAAAATATCAGGGGGCAGGAGCTGATCAGGAACTGGTGGTACTGAAGGAAGAAGTCCAAGCTGCATTGAAGGCTTTGGCAACACATGAGGCCACTGGAATTGATGAAATACCGACTGAGAGGTTGCAACAACAGATGAATGCAAGAGGGAAGCACTCACCTGTCGATGCCAAGATACTTAAAAGACCTTGCCAATGGACAAGAAGCGATCGATGTGTGTTTCCTTTCCAAAGGCGATGATTCCAGCGAATGAGGAAATTATCGAACAATATCAATAATACCATAGGCAAATAAAATTTTGCTGAAGATATGTATTTTACTTGCAGCAGTACATGGACAGAGAGCTGCCAGAAATTCAGGCCAGATGTGGAAGAACATGTGGAGCAAAAATATGGCTGATGTCCGATGGATCTTGGTTGACAGAGGAGGGTAGGAGAAAGATGTTTACGAGTGTTCTCTTGATTATGCAAAGACATCTGACTGTGGATCATAGCAAACTGAGTAGCATTGCAAATAATGATGAGGTAGTTAGTTATTGTGCCAACCTGGCCGATAGCCACATGTGGGATTAATTGAAGGGCAGAGAGTTAAATGGCTTGGCGAACCTCACCTTTCTTGCCTCTTGCTCTTTGATCATTGGACCATTATGCAGCTGCCTTGCTAGTTCTGTGTCTCCATTTGCAAGCTACGCTACCTGTGGGACACCTAACCCGTGGGCTGTGTCGCTCTAATTTGAGGTTTCTTCAAGACCTGCTTCGCCACACCATCAGAATGTACATCTCTTGAGCTAGGGACTGTCGGATCCTGTCATCTGGCTGACTGTTGGTGACCTGCCTCGTTTTTTGCTGCCTGTGCCCGGAAGCCTGAATTGCCCTACAGAGGACTACCCAGTGGCCCTCCAGACTTGAAGGACTGCCAGTGTCTCATAACTGTCTGACGGCAGTGAGTTGCACTGAGCCATTTGTACTGCTTTATAGTTTAACTGTTTATTTCTTATGTTATATATCTATCTGTATAAATATGTATAAAATTATTAGCATTCTGGTTTTGTTTCTCTAGAGAACTCTGTCGAACACAAATGGGAATTCCAAAACACATTCTGTACTCTTGGGGATCCTGTGTTAGACCAAGAAGCCATCCTTAAAATAGGACAAAGGGAGACTGCATGGTTTAAAATCAGAAAAGGTGTACATCAGGTGTGTATTCTTTCACTGTATTTATTCCATCTGTATGCTGAGCACATGATCTGAGCAGCTGGCCTAGGTGAATAAGAACACAGCCTCAGGGTTGAGAAAGACTCATGAACAATCTTAGATCTGCTAAGGCTACAGCCCTGTGTGCTGAAAGTGAAGCGCACTTGAACACTGTACTGATGAAGATCAAAATCTTCCGTGTAGATTACAACTCAGTGTAAAGAAAACAAAAATGTTCACAACTGGACTAATATTGGAAAAGTGATAGAAATTGTTAAGGATTTAATATTACTTGGATCTGCAATCAATGCCTATTGAAGCAGCATTCAAGAAATTGAATTGATAGATTGCATTGGGTGAATCTGTAATCCTCCCATTGAGTCCACTTTGTCTCATAACAACCCAATAGGACAGGATGTAACCGTTTCTGAGGGTTTCTAAGCCTACATTTTCAGGGGGGCATGCAACCTCATTTTTCTCTCTTGGAGTAGTTGAGGGGGTTGAGTTGCTCACCTGTGATTAAGCAAGTGCACACATAACCCAATGTGCCTCCGTGAATCCTAATTCTGCTCCAAAGGCCTCTTTACACAATTAAAAAGCAAATATGTCGCTTGAAGACTCAAGGCTGGCATTTTTCAATTGCCTGAGGAATCTGGAGGATGACTAAGGATGATGCAAGAAGAATTGATGCATTCAAATAATGGTGTTGAAAGTATAGAAAAGATCATAGACTGTCAGAAGATAGAGCAAATCTATCTTGCCGATAGAATGCACCCTAGGAGCAAGAATTCAGATAATTTACCTCATGTATTTTGGACATTGTCAGGAGGGACCAGTCTCTAGAGAAGCATACAGTGCTTAGTAGGGTGTCAACAACAAAGAGAAAGTACTTTAACGAAAAGGAGTGACACAGAATACGCAACAGTGAACTCAAGCATAGAAATGGTAGTGAGGATGGATGGCAGGCCCAGTTGTATTTCTTTCTGTCGTACAAAGGGTTGCTATGAATAGGAACCAACTAGCTGGCACCTAACAACAACAATCTACTGACCACACCTTACACCTAATTGCCTCTTTTATTGCCAGACTCATGGTCTCATATCCAAAAGCATTTGAGTAAATCTTATTTTTCACTTTCAGAATATATTTTCCTTGTGAACCAGAAAATACCAGTGCATGCATTAAACAAACTTCCTATTCATGGGTTAGGTCCATGTTTTCATCTTTATTCTTGTGTACCTGAAAATATGTGTATGCCGTATGCATGTTTCTGTGTGTGCACACGCACTCCTATACATTGGCTGAGTTGGCAGGCCAGCAGATCCCATGTGCATGAGGGAGAAGAAAATACCATTTCGTAATAACAGAGCTTGCAGGAAGACATTCTCTTCTTTAAGAGTAGAAAGGAGGAACCATGTTCCATGCTAAAGAATGGGGCATATAATTAACATCTCAGCTGTAAATAAAAATACCCTTCCGTGGTTAGAAGAAGGAGGCTCAAGGACACAAGCCTCCAAAAAAAACAGCTCAATGGTATCAGATGCTCTTTCCCTTCAAGATCAGCTATCCAGGGCTAATGGAAACTGAAGGCTGACCCTCCAGGGGTCGTCATTTTTTAAAATCCTGCCAAGTAAAACATCTGAATTGGTAGTCTGAGACCGTGACTTTCCTGTGGAGCTGTCACCCACAAGCCTGAGCGCTTCTCCAGAAGCAGGGCTATGTCCTCTATGACCTTTCCAGCTCCCTTTCAGCTGAGCTATTTCTGAAATTGCTCCAAGCCTAACTGCCAATTCCTATTGCAACCCTCCTGTCCTCCATTCTCATGGTGCCCAGAAGTGGTGACATGGTGCTCCTACCCTCTTCTCTTCACACTGGTTGTGTCTGCTGCTTAAAGAGTGCCCTCTAACTTCCATGCCCAGCCAAGCCACACGAGTGTGTGATTTTGAAGGAAGAGAAGGTGCATTCCCAACTGTTTTCCCTTAGGCAATTTCCTTTACAATGACCCTGGCCACATGACTTGTTCTGGGAACTTTGCTGGGGCTAGCAAGAGCAACGCGGAGAAAGAAGTGTCCTTTCTACAAGGAAACATATTTACTGGATGCATATTTATCAAGCACTTACCAGGTACTGAACAATATTCTAACTTCTGAGAAATGCCCTAGTAAAACAAATCTGAAAAAACTTGTCTTCAAGATGTGTATAGTCCAATGAAGTAAGTGAGATTATGAGCAATGAATTAGCAAATGATGTAAGATTGTGGTAAATCATGTTATGCCTTTTGACGAATCCACTGGGTGAGAATAGAGTCTCTAGTTATTTAAGCAAACATGAATCTAGATGTTTCTGGGAAGGAACTTATATTTTGTCGTTATAAAGTCCTAGATCAGTTGACATTAGGCAAGCAAGACAATCCTGGAGAATCTTGGTGGACTTGATTCGAGTGGTTGAAAGATCTAAAAGCAAAGGTTAGGTTCTACTGAGTGAAGAAGAAATCCCACCTGTGCACCGCAGCTCCTGCCCATGTCTATGACCTAGAGCCTGCCATTCTTGATGGCCTGCATTGTTGATTTTGGCCTTGCTTAGGCAGCCCTCCAAGGTGGCTAAGGCAATGATTGAATATTGACTGATAGACAAGGTAGGAAGAAAATTCAAAAATAAAGCAGGAAAAGGGGTATACCTGGTTGGGGACGTGAACTTGTAGACAAGTAATCAAGATGAAATTTATACCTGCTATGACTTAGGGCCACATGAGTTGTAATGAAGCACACAGTAACAACAACATCCGTTAAGTCAGAGATCCCTGGGTGGTACAATAATTCGAGAATGAATGCTACCCAAGAGTTATGGGTTCATGCCTAGACAGAGACACTATGGCTGGTGGTCTGCTTCTGTAAAAGATTACAGCCAACAAACCACGACAAAAACAATCAACCAACCAACCTATGAAGCATTTCTATTAGGTATCATGGGTCAGGATTGACTGATGAAAATGAGTTTGCTTTTTATAATGTAATACTGTTGAACTAATGATTATTATGCTACTTAAAACAAAACAAACCCAAAATTAAACAAATTCACTGCCACAGAGAAAATTCTAACTCAGTAACCTAACAGGAGTGAATTGCTCTAAATGCTTTCAAAGACTGTGAATTGTTTAAAAAATCATTTTATTGGGGGCTTGTACAACTCTTAACAGAGTCCATATATACATCCATGGTGTCAAGCACATTTGGATATTTATTTCCCTCATAATTCTCAAAATATTTGCTTTCTACTTGAGATTGTGAATTCTTATGGGATCAGATAGACTCTTCCCACTTCTGAAGAACAACTGATGGGTTTGAACCACTAACTTTGCTGTTAACTGTCTAACACTTAACCGATTGCATTCCCTGGGCTACTTGAATATTTCCACTATTAAAAAAAATACTGTGAAGGAAGAAGAAACACAGCTAAAGTCTTCCAGACTTAAACTGTGTGTTTTTTTTGGTCTATTTCAATTCCTTTAATCTCTAAAACATTTTACCAAATATATATATGTCTATTAAACAAAAAAAATATGACTATGGCATGTAATTCACACAGTACTATGCCTGAAACATAATACACTTTATTTTCGTATTTTATCTAGTCTGAAATAATACTAGCTGGCGTAAGTGGTGTGTGAATATCATGGCAACTCAGTATTATTTTTGATTAGACTCCCAGGCATCCATGGCCAACACAACTTGCAGCAGACAGGGAGTGAAATTTGCTCACTGTCTATCTTTATATTTACCGGGACAGCCCAGCTCGATGAGCGTGAAAAGACAGTGAACTGAGAATTACACATAGATAGAGGAAAGTTGCAATTATGTGCAGAACCCAATCTGTTCCATGATTCCCTATTGTCTTGAAAGTCCTTGTAACGTTTTTTAAGTCTGTAAAGAAATATCTGGCATAGTCTCGCTTCTCCTGAAATATCTTCAATTTTATCAAAGTGATACAACATTGTCTAAATATTGCTTGTTTGTTTTTTGGGGGCTCCTACTAAGATATTTTTGTGAATCTTTCTTGTCAAAGAACTTCTGACAGTTGGTAGGGAGAGATGAGATGGAGAGGAGTGTCTTACTATCAGCTATACTTCAAACTAGATGTTCTGGGGAACAGAAATTACAGCTGGTCACTTTGTACACATTTCTCAGTGACTGTGTATAGAAGAGTATTATTCTGCTTAAAACAGAAAAGGGTGTACAAGAGTATTATTTTGCTATATACAGAAAAGTATAGAAGAGTATTAATCTGTTTAAAACAGTTCACCTTTCTCTCCTTAAATGAACAAAAAGTAAATGTATTTTCAGGGTGTTTTCTCTCACTGATTAAAGTGGTGCACATTCATCCCTGTAGCTCATTTGGCACAATATGGATCTTCATCTTCTGTAGTGCATGGGCTGGCGAGGGTCCCCCAGAGATGCCTTAAATAAAAAGAAGACACCCGAGTCCATGGCTATGTTCCAGGCCAACATTACCATTGGATAGCAAGGCATTATATTCCCATATATTCTTAAAGTCGACTAAGTTGTAAAATAAACAATGAGCCTTTAGTAGTTGATCATTCTGTTTTAGAATGTCTAGTATGTGCTAACTGCAGGCTTAGTAGTAGGGATACATAAATGAGCAAATGAAGCTCATACATTGTCCTTAGTAGGGATAGTCGGTAAGAACAGGTAAGACTCTTCTGAATAGTTACTATGTACAAGCCTATTGGTAATCAGTTATGCAGTAGTTTAACCAAGGTAACTGGTGGTATCCCTGCCTTTGGAAAGGGACTTGGAATGGGGAGAATAGCTCCACAGGAAACACTGATGGCATAGTGGGTGAGCACTTGGCTGCTAATAACTAGATAGCAATGGGTTAAAAAAAAAAGTTTGTTTTCTTTGTTTTCCTGGATAGTTTAGCTGGTACTGTCACTAGATATGACAGCCACATCATAATAAGGGAAATGTGGGGGCAAGTCTTCAAGGAACTACAATTTGGTAATATTACAAAAGCTAGAGCTCAGGCATGGGAAAAACAAAAAGCAAAATTGAGATTTACATCACCTGAGTGAGAACGTGGACAGGTAATTAGAACAGAGGCAGGATGTTTAGTACCTGGGAGGAATTCAATAAACATTGGTTGAGTAAACAAAAGGACATATATTTATTGCAAATGTGATTTGATATTAACATCAAAGCTACTGCCCCAGAACTCCAAGTGTTCTTTCTATAAGGGTCAGGATTTCCTTCAGGGCTTTGGGAAGATCTGTGTATGAAGTAGAAGTCAAGTGACTTCATGGCAGAGATTGGTGGTGTTTGTAGGGAGGCCTGGCTTGACTGGTGTGACACTGGGCCCACTTTTGAGTGGCTTCCTTGAGTCTACCCTAGGGTACCTAGGTATACTTTAGATAAAGCAAGCTCTGTGCAGTCAGGTAATTTGAAGAGAGGTCGGGATTTCATTTTCAATATCATGCTATTTCTATTTACTTCCACTTGTACATAGAGTCACAGATGAACTGGAGAATATTTGAGGAAGAGTTTGGGGGCAGGTGATCAATACAAAAGCTTGTGTGATTTATGTTTCTGTTTAAAGATACTTCAATATATATATTACGGATCCGCTAAAGTTGGGCTCCCAATTGCACTATAACTCATACCTGGATGAAGTTTATCTGATATGCCGATATGTATTATCTTTGCCAGGCACTTCACAGCCACCTCCCTGCCTTTTTTTTTTTTTTTGCGCTTAGGGCACTAAATAACATTTTAGTACAATGCTTAAGGGTCATTTTAAACAATGCTATCCCTCCAGCGCTCCCCCTCACCCCGCCCCCCAGAAAAACGCACGAAATAAAAACAAACCATGGCATTAAGTGGATACTTAATTAAGGACACTTGTCTTCCAAGTGAGAAGTCAAACCAGAAGGCGCCCCCTTGTTCGGCCTCAGCTGGGAATGCATATGCTGTGGCGTTCCAAAGCTTTCGCTGTTCTCCACACGTCCCTGAAAGACTCTGAAAGTGCCCCCCAAAGTTTTAGTTTTACCAGCAGCCAAGAAGGCTGACGGAGTAATGTTTCGCCGTCCTGTTTCTGAGCAGGCGAAGGTCCGTCCTCTCCCTTAACGGGGCCCAGCTGCCAGAACACACTGGTGGAATTATGTTTCCAGCCCGTGAGTAGCCAGCTGCCTATGGTTATCTCCAGGCAGGAATGCCGCTTAGCTGTTTCCCTCCGACTGATACTGAAATTGTTTCGGGCAAGGACTCCAAGTTCAACATCTCATGCAGTGGGGCGGGGGGGTACCCTGGCAGGATCACACTGAGAACCTGCCCAGAACACACTGAAATGATTACTCTGACAGACCAGGAATACCTTCGCATGCACATCCAGCAGCCATAGCTAGTCTGAGTTGGCTTCTTCCGTGAAGCGACCCACCTCAGGAGTCTGAGGGCCACCGCCAGTAGGCACACAGGGCCATTGGTGCACACAGCATCCACTTTAGGAAAGTCAGTGAACAAGAGATGGGTCTCTAGAGGCATCGTCCCCCCCCCCCCCAAGTCTTTTTAGGTGAGGCCTGAGCCTAAACCCTGGTTCTTGAGCTTGCAATCTGACTCAGTGTTTTCTTGCACCTTGATTGACAGGGTCTGGGAGCTTAGGAGGACGTCTTTAGGGAAATCATGCTCTGCTGCAGGTGCAGAGTGTCAAAATGAAGAGGTAACATGTTTATTGGCTTCTCCTCTCTTTCCCCCTGGAAGCAGCATTCTGTGCGTAGAGAGGGCTTACCGTTTGTATGGTTTTATATAACGGAGTCTCCGTTTAGAAAATCAGGAGACCAGAGAAACAGGAACAATCTTTCTGGATCCGGGCTCATGCAGACCTGTGTGATGGAGAGCCTGTGCCACGAGGGTTTGGAAGACAGAGAAGGTACCCGCTCCGACTGAGGGGTCACGGGGGAAGAGCCTGCCTTTGCCAATAGCTAGGGACTGAGAACTGTCCCAGCAGCAACAAGGGAGGTTCAGTAAATAAGGGCAGTGTATCCTTTACTTGAATTTCTCATCTATTCGTCTGAACTTTGTTGGAGACGAGGTTCCTGGGTTGGTGCAAACAGCTCACACTTGGCTACCCACTTGCAGGTTGTCAAGGCAACATGGTGCCCAGGAAGAAAATTCTGCCCGGTGATCCATTTCCATAAAGATGGCAGCCAAGAAAACTCTGGGGAGCAGGCTCGCCCTGTAACCCATGGACCACCAGGCCCCAGGAACAACCCCATCGCCAGTTTATATCGGTTGTTGAGACCCTGATCACGTTTCTTTCCGTGGCTGAAAAAATGTCCATCTTCCCATTTCAGAGATCTGTAAAGTGATATTTATTTTCTTCTGCCCCTTGGACCCTCTGGTCTAGTTCACGTGCTCACAGGGCCTTCATCGCCCAATGTCTTTCGGATCTAAATCTGTAGTACAGATCTGGAAAGGGCTTCTCTTGAGCCTACAACCGACACCTCCAGGCTGATGCGCCTCCACGCATGCGCACCATCTCTCAGCGTACGCTTCTACAGCCTCTCTCAGCATAGGGAGCCCCGCCCTGCCTAGAATTCAAGTCCCAAACTAACCACATGGACTCTTCCTTTTCTTTATCACCCACATCCCAACAGCCACGAAAGTGGGTTCGATTGTACCTTAATGTCTCTCGGCCTGTCTCCTCACGTTCGATCCTATATGACCACTTTACTTAAAATCTTCATCTCTTTTTGGGGGGTAGGGGAAAGGAGGGTTGTATATAATAGTAGTTTCCGAGACATCCCCTCTTCAGCTGTTTCTGCAAATGGCCAGCCAGCCTGAGTTTCTTAAAGGCTACATCTCACAGGTGTCCGTTAACATGCAGTCTGTCATGCTCCAGTGTTGTTGATTCTGTCTCTTTCCCGGAGCTCCCCTGGGGAGTTCCCCTGATCCATGTGTTCCATGCTATTCACTTGTCCCTCAGTGTGATGCCTTCCCAGAGAGAGCCACGAGTCCCCATCACTGTGTCCTCTCTCTCTTTTAACCAGAGTACTCTTCTTCCCCCTTCTCCCAGGCACAAATCAATGAATTCTTGAAGCTTGACCTCATCATTATTATTCTTGATTCTTGTTTCCAGATGCAATGCTGTGTGTTCCCCTGCGCAGCCCCTAGGCTGTGACCGTAACACTTGGAAAAGCAAATGGCTGTAGAAAATGAGGACATTTTCACGACTGCCTCACCCCCAGAGTTTGTCTTCATTCCTTTATGTGTACGGCGTGCTCCTCCTGCCTCTCCCAAAGGGTTCCCAGGGCCTGGCTTTAAAACAGTGCCTTTTTCTTTGGAACACCTTTGCTTTACAGCTTGAAACATCCTGACCACAAAACACCAGCAAGTGTTTACCTTGTAAATCTGGTCTGCCTTTGCTCCTTCCTGCCCGGGTTTCTGCTTTAAAGTCAACTCTTTGCCCGCTTGTAGGAGAATTTAGAAGCCTACCAGAGCACACACATGCTGACCATTTACTGACGAAACGTTTCTCAGCATCAAGAACTGGCTTTTGGAAAAGACATTCATTAGCTAGCCCCCCTGACCAAAATAGTCTTCCATTAAGTCAGTGTTCTCTAGAGAAAGACATACCTGAGAGATATAACTAGCTATCTATCATCTATCTACTGGAAAGGGAAAGAGAGATGTTTACTGGAAGAAATTGGCCCACATGCTTGGAACCTGGCAAAGCCAAAGGCTGGATAGCCGGTGAAAGACTGAAGACTACTGGGAAGAGGGAAGGAAGAGTGAGTTATGGAAAAACATCTATTTATAGGCTAGATGCAGAATACATCCTAGGGAAAATCACTTTTGACTCTTGAGGCTTTAAGCTGATTTGCTTAGGTCACGTACCCTACGGAAGGTAATTTGCTTTACGTAAAGCCAGCTGCTTTAATCACTTTATCACAAGTAGACTAGCATTTGTCCAAACAAGTGAGCAACATAGCCTAACCAATGCAACACATAAAAGGAATGACCACATATCTGCAATTCCATATTTTAATACGAAACCAGTTTTAAAAGGTATATCATGGAGTAAAAAGAGAAAGGCCATCCCAACTATCTGCCATATCCACCTAGTCTTCATTCCAAGACCTTGTTTTTAGATATTTCTGAGATGATGCTACACTATTCAATGGTCAAAATGAAAATACATTAAAACGTGCAGTTAAATCCTTTCCATTGTCTCTATTCCTTGGCCATCTAGAAACTAGTAGGCCCTGTACCATTTTTATGAACTCCAAACTGGAGGGGGAAGGAATTATACATAGGAACTATCTAGATATTGCTATGATTACAGGTTGATAATAATAATAAACAAGAAGCATTTGGAACCTCTCCATTTGGGGACCTGTATCAGAGAAGCTATAAAGTTGAGGATGCCCTTGCCCAATTCAGTTAGTTTCAAAATTCTTCAACAAAGGCATTGAAGCAGTAGTTTCCACCCTCTGTCCCTTGGAGAACAAATACAATTGGGGAAGAGCCTTGGATTGAAAAGGTAACAGACGTGAAGGAAAGGAAGCACCCTCCTTCCATGGTTGCGTTGATTTTGTGTGACTGCACAGGGCCAAGTAGACACAAAAGAAGGCACTGTTCTTCTCCCTCTCACCACCCCTCACTTGTAAATTATGTCAGAAAACACCCCTCTCTTCATCTGCATCTGCTTGCTGTTTGTGTTGATTTTCTCCTTCTCTTCTTCTATTGCTGTGACTCTCTTCCTGAAAACCTCCTGCCCTCCTCATGCCACGTTCTCGGTGACATCCTCACTTACATAATCCTGGCAACTGGCTTGAAATCCGGTCGAAAAACAGCCCCCACCCCCAAAGTGGCATGCACCCCCAGCTATATACATGTTATCTGTGGTTTGGCAGCCCAGGAGGGTTACCTCGTTTGTGAAGACAAAATACAACCGTTTGGCTCAGTGTTTAGTTCTGAAGGAAATAGCTGGGTTGAGTGACTCAAAGGGCTTGCATTCTCTGGCCAGTGCTTTCATAGTAAAAGCATCATTTTCACCACTTGAATTTAGCTGACTTCAATATGTTTGCATGGAGGATTATGGGGCTTAAACAGTGACAAAGATTTCATCTGTGTTTGCTCAGAGTAGAGAGTCACAGGGACCCTGCAAAATCCTCCTAAGGTCATTCATTATAGGAAGTAACAGGATATCTTACTCTTATGGGGCATCTGGAAATCCAGGCACCTAAATGTCAGACTGTCATCTACCAGTCAATTGGCCATACATTCCTATTTAATTGAAGGCTACGGTATTTTACATTCTTTTATTGCACTGAAAAATATGAGACCAATCTCTTTAATTCCATCCCTATTTCCCAATTTTCCCAGCAGCTGTCAATTTTGGAATTCTTCCATGTTTTCCAAATGGTCAGTATCTCTGAGCCACCAAGTAGACAGTGCATCAACAACTACAATTTTAAGTAAATTTAAGGCCAACATTTGAAAACAGTATAATAAAGTATTTTGAAACTTTTGTAAAATAATTATTTTGTGATTTTTCCAACTCACAGACCACTCTCTTGAGTCTCATGTCTTGCTTAAAACAATAGCCTCAAACATTGGAACAGACATCAGGGTGCCGCACACCGGGTGGCTATGAGTTGGGACAGAGCTGATGGCACCAAGCACCAGATCTTGCTGACATTTTCCTATGGATCTTTTTGGATAATTTTCACTGAAGGGTTCAGGGTTTCTTCAAACCATAAAATCAGGAATTATATCATTCCAGAAAGCTGGAATTTTGGATGATTCCACCTGGAAAGTAGAGACAATGACTTTGGAATCTATTTTAACTCCTGGAAAGATGAAGATCCTTCAGATTATGAAAATGCCCTGTCATGTCATTGATTGTGTTTTATGAAGAGTGAAGGCAGTCTTCAGGCTGCGGGACAGAGTCTGGGAAGTCTAGCTCTTGCTCTCCTAGTTGATCTGAAGAAATCCTGACTACTTCTCTGTATTCTTAAAAATTCCAGTACCTTGGCCTGATGGTTCAAGATACTGATTGTATTACTGGGGTATGCTATTTGTATACTAGAAAACTCAAACTCACTGCCCTCAAGCAATAGCCACCCTCTAGGGCAGAGTAGAACTTCCCCGAAGGGTCCCAAGGCTATACATTTTTATAGGAGGGGGAGAGCTCCTTTTTTCCCTCATTGCAGCTGGTGGGTTTGTACTGCTGACCTTATGATTAACAGTTCAACGAGTAAACTACTATGCTACCAGGGCTCCAGTGCTATTTGCATAAATCCCGTGAATTCACTACTTTATAGTATCAAGAAATATCTTGATCTCATTCTGCATTTTTTTACAGGAAAGAGCTTTATATAAAGAGTAATTGTACATTAAGAAAATATGCCAGCCCAATCCAGATCAAATCCATAAGTCCGATATTATCCCATATGTCCAGTACCAACCTGTAAATTCCTCTTTAGACTCACACAACACATGCAATGTGTTCATGCCAAGTGCAGAAGATCACAGGCCAGTGGGTGGAAAGTCTTGTGGATCCAGTGGTGATGGAAGCATCTTAGCCCTGGTGTGGGCCTCCACGTGGATCCTCCAGCTCCAAGGCTCTGACTGCCATCAGCATAGCTCCATGTAGCTTGTCAACAGGAATATCTTACAGGGAGTGAGTGCGTGTCCCACCTCCAGCAGGCTATTTATCTCCTTAGCACCTCCAAATGAAGTCATCAAGTTGCGACCTCATTGACAGGCTAAACTCCACCCCTTCACTCTTAATCATTCTACATTTTAAAATGCACATAAGTATCTTCTTCAGGAGGAGGATATTTAAATGTGGAAAAAGCTGTGTTTATATTTGGCATTCATTTCTTTGCACAGTGCTGTCAAAATAAGTCCATTCAGTGGCTGAAATTGATAGTGTTGACTGTTTTCTGTATTTCCAGAAACACTCAAGATCTGAGTTCTATTTTTTCTTTTTTATAGTTGTTCTCCATGAATAAATAACATGCAGGCTGCCACTGTCAGATTTATCTCTATGATAGTTAGTTTAGTGTTTTGAAATGAAAAATATATTCAATGATTAAAAACACAGAAATTTTCCAAGCACTTCTATTTTAAACAAGAAACTTAAGTATATTAATACATAATTAATGCTTGCCAAGTCAGAGTTTTCCTATAATTTAAACATAATCCAGGGATTAATCATTGTTCTTCTACAATAAACCACTGCTATTAGACAACATCTAACAGTCGCTTGAAAAGCTACCTTTTTCCCCTAGTATCTCATTCTGAGTCATTTCTGAATGTAACAAGAAGCATTGTACTTTTACCTGGCAGTATCAATTTCTCACCAACAGTGTGGGTTCCTCTTATTTTTGCTATGGCATGGGCAACTATCAATGGCATTTAGGATCATATCCAACAAAGATTGGCCGGTGGGGCACTCTGATTTTTATTTCATTAGCTACTATGAGGATTACCTTCAAACTTTCCACTGCTAACCTTAACAAGAGAGACAGGGATTATAAATACCATGCGGATTATTAATACTCTCACCTAGAGGTGACACAAATTACCTTCACTCTTTTCTTTATTGGCCAATATAAGTCACATGATGAACATGACTTTAAGTGAGCAGGGAATTGCAATCTGAAGAATTTGGAAGAAGAAAAAAATGGGCATATTTTGTGAACAACATTCATTAAGTCTATATGTCAGAATATTGAATGAAATCTATGTTATTAAACAAACAAAGAAATCCACGGCTATTGGGTTGGGTTAGACTCATATCAGCCCTATTTATCAGGGAGCACACAGCTTTATCATTCTCCCAAATATGTTATGCTCAAGATTAAATATTTTCATGTGAGATCAATGAGTTTAAATTTAATGACAACTTGGATCTCCAATTACTGCCATTAGGAAGTAATAAAAAAGCTGGGGACATCTCTCTGTACACCTGTTCTTTTAATGTACTTCCTAGTGACACCTCGCCAGTGGACTTCCCATAATTCTTTTGTGTCTGCTGTAAAGACCATGTGGGCATTGCTGCCTTTGTCCTCATGGTGGACCCCCTCCTTCCCTGGAGGCAATATTCAGTGCAATAGTGGAACATTGCAGGGTGGCATTATTTTAGAAGGGACCCAAGAGTGGTAAGGAATCAGGCAAAGATCAGAAGACAGAAGAAACAAAATTGATTCTAAGAAATGGAAGGCGTGAAAATAACAATGGGAAGCATAGAGGTATTTTGGAGAAAGCAACTTCAGGAAACCCCTTAGGGCTAGGGGCATGGGGATCTAAGTGAAGACGTGGTTAAGACCATCCTCACAATATTGAGCCAACATTGGCTCTTGGCCAGAGGAATTTATAAGACATTTCAAGTTCTAGGATATTAAATACTGCTAAAGAGTTAAGGCATTTACCAACCATTCTTTTTCTTCTCCTTTGCATGTCTTCCTTTTCATTTCTTATTCTCATCTATTTATTTAAATCATTTTCCCTATTAGAAATGTATCTTTTCATTGGACCTTGACTCAAGTATTCCGTCAATGCAAGAACACGTTTTCCCCCCTAATGATCTGGCATTCTGTGATGCTCACCTTGCTGACACGATCACTGAAGACAAAATGGGTGCATAAGCAAATGTGGTGAAGAAAGCTAATGGTGCCTGCCTATCAAAATATAGCATCTGGGGTCTTAAAGGCTTGACTATAAATAAGCAGCCATCTAGTTGAGAAGCAACAAAACCCACATGGAAGAAGCACACCAGCCTGTGTGATCAAGACATGTTGATGGGAATCTGGTATCAGGCATCTAAGACCCAGAACAAAATCATACCAATGTGAATGGGGGTGTGTCATGGAGTGGAGGCCCAAAGCCCATCTGCAGACAATTGGACATCCACTTATAGAAGGGCCACAAGGAAGAGATGAGCCGGTCAGAGTTCATTATAGCACTGTTGAAACATACAACTTTCCTCTAGTTCTTTAATGCTTCCTCCTCCCCCCCATTAGCATAACCTCAATTCCATCTTACAAATCAGAGTAGACCAGAACAGGTACACAGGTGCAGATGAGAACCTGCAACACAGGGACTCCAGGATAGATAAACCCCTCAGGACCAACAATGAGAATAGAGATACCAGGAGGATAAGGGGAAGGTGGGGGAAGAAAGGGGGAATTGATCACAAAGATCAACATATAATCCCCTCCCAGGGGGATGAACAACAGAAAAATGGGTGAAGGGTGACAGAGGACAATGTAAGATATGAAAATAACAATCTATAACTTATCAAAAGTTGATGGGGGAAGGAGGAGGAAAATGATGAGCTGATATCAAGGGCTCAAGTAGAAAGAAAATGCTTTGAAAATAATGATGGCAACATATGTACAAATGTGCTTGACCCAATGGATGAATGTATGGATTGTGATAAGAGATGTAAGAGCCCCCAATAAAAGTATTTAAATTAAAAAAGTGTCTTTTCTCTTCCTTTTGATCCCAAGCTTTCTCTTACACTCATGACTCTTCCTTCCCAGAGGATAGAGCAGGAGGTTTGAAGGAGCCGCACTCTGTACAAAGAAGGCCCAAGATGAAATGCTAATACTGGTGTCTGCTCACTTTATGCTCGTAGGCAAGTTAAGCAAAAAGATTTTCATTTTTCAAAAATGGGAATGGTAAAAACAGAGATATATTTTATTTGGTAAGACGTAGAGAATGTATACATAGAACCTTGTGGATAATAACCATGGGAAGGATATTGGTTTCCATCTCCCTTCATCTAGCAACTGTATCCTCACACCTTGTCAAAGACGATTCTCCCATATTTCTATTGCAGCCCTCTAGGCGAGGCACTTACCTGCGATTCAGGCTGAATGCTTCCCTGAGTTACTGAATTGTTTATGTTAATCTGACTATGTTCTATTTAATTCCCTCTCTGTTTTTGCTATTTGGAAATTGGAGAGATTAAAGATTCAGTTTGTAGCTTTCAGAATTATCGACCTGGCATGGCTCCACTCACATGGGTGAAATTTTGCAGAATAAGGCAGAGAAAGGCTATCCTGGCCAGAATCAGGAAGGGATTACCAATGATTCAGGTGGAAGCTTACAGTTTAAAACCATCATCCATCAAGCGTGCTCAACCAGCGTCAGCCTTCAGATACCACCCATGTCATGTGGCAGTTTTCCCAGAAGTTGGAAAATGGCCACAAGAGCACAGTAGGGTGGGATGACATTTTAGTCTGGGTCAGTGTCATGACACCTTACTGGTTCCTGACCTTCTAGTTCCATGGAATTCTTTAACTAGAACTTGTTGCATAGTCACCCAGGCAGCAAGTTAAGCACCTACTGAGCCAAGCAAGACTGAAGAATTTATAAGTTGTTTTCACTCCTGATCTCTGAAAACTGGCCAGGGTAAGCCTAGTCTGGCAGCTTTAATTAGCAATCCTCCTATTGATTGTTTTGTTTTAATTGGCTGTCAGCATGTGAGAGATTGAAGTCAAAGATACCTGTGTTGAGACAGGCCTTTGCGGTGGTGCTGTTTGCCATGGCTAAATGGGACTTCTGAAGTGTTTCTTTTGTCTTACAGGCCTTGCAGGTGTGATAGAGAGGTGGAAGAATGGTATTTATGAGAGGCACTTTAATGAAACTGTTTTGGGGTTATATATGCCTCAGAGGAAGAATTGCTCGATTCATATGCAGATTCATGATATATGAGTTTAGGGAATGTCCCTCTTGAACCCGAGGGAGGAGTAGCTTGTTTTGTGCTGATGTGCGGCCTTGGGTACTAATAACACTTGGTATTGATATTGACTGAGCCCTTGTGTTCCCTATCAAAACTTTCATGTAAATGCTTGAGTCAATCTTCATACAAATCTGTAAGGAAGGTAATACCAGTGTCCTTATTTTATAGATGTGGAAACAAAAGCTTTAGAAAATTTTAAAAATTGTTTTAAAAAATGTTTTTCAAATTGCAGGTTTCAAATCATTTGGACCCAGACACCAAAGTAATGGATTATTACTAGTTTTACAAAAATACTATGTGTAGGAAAAAAATCCAGAAATAAGTCGGTGCTTAGAACTAATTATATATAGTTATATAATTAAAAAATAATAAACATTGTTTTATTAAGCTTTGTTTCCATTTATTTTTATTACACATATGGCTGTATACAAACAAATATGCACATATATATACACTTCTATGTATGGTAGAGCATTATGTTACACATATGTCTTACTATTAATAAAAAAGGCATGAAACCCATATTTTGCATATCTTTAGAAACTTGTTAAATACTGTGTGGCAAATTATGAAATTGGAGCTTGAGTGCATGCATTCAGGGTCTAGACCTGGGTTCTCAATCATTCTTCTGTGCTGCAAATTTAACTTAGAGTGGAGCAAACCCAATGGACTGTGAGGATGGAAATGGAAAGAGTATTGGTGAGGAATTGTAGATAACAGAGAAAAGGCACTGGATTACCCCCGAATACTTTCTGTGTTCCTCTTTTTCTGAGATCTAGAATGCAAAGAAGGAGCCTTACTGGCACAGCAGTTAAAGTGCTCGGCTGCTAACCAAACGTTTGATGGTTCAGATCAACCAGGCAGTCTATAGGATGAAGATGTGCTGTCTACTGTGGTGAAGATTTGATTTTGCTATTAGGCATAGCCAATCCTATATCAAACAGCATTGTGCTATGCTCACAATTTCTGTTATGTTCGAGCCCATTGTTGTAGCCACGGTGTCAGTCCATCACACTGAGAGCCTTTCTCTTTTTCACCAGCCCTCTACTTTACCAAGCATGATGCCCTTTTCCAGAGACTGGTCTCTCCTGATGACATGTACAAAACACACGAGATGATATCTCTTTCTCCTTGCTTTTAAGGAGCATTCTGTCTATACTTCTTCCAAGATAGATTTCTTTTTTCTTCTTGTATTCTATTATATTTTAGGTAGTCTTCACGGATGCCATAATTCAAACAGTTCTTTGGTCTTCTGTAGTCCGTATTCAGCTTTCACATGTGAATGTGACTTCACTGAAATTGTTGTTACTTGAGTCAGGCATATCTTAGTTCTCAAAATGAGAGCTTTTCTCTTTAACACTTTAAAGAAGCCTTATGCAGCAAGTTGCCCACAATTGGCAGCTTGGAGAGCCCTCCGGGGCAGTTCTACTCTATTCTATAAGGTCATAGGAGTCAGAATTGAGTTGACAACAACGTGTTTGATTTAGCATGGACCGGCTTTGGTAGGTCAAGGTCAGTAGTGCTTTTTGAGAAGTCCATGGTGAGGGTTGTTGGGTGCTTCAGAACTTCTGAATCCTAATTTCCCCACTCTAGTTCTAGCTTTTGCCAAGTAGAAATTATTGATAGGTTTGGTGCATCAGTAGTTGTCAGGTAACCAAAAGGTCAGAGTTTCAAACCCTCCCCAAGTTTTATTTAGATCTATAGGGCCACCGTGAGTTGAGATCCACTTGCTGAGAACAAGATTGTATCCTTTGTATTCAAACAGGTGAATAACAACAACCACAACAAAACTGTTACTTTCATGAGACCACTTGCTTTATAGACTGTTACGTCTGGAAAGGAACAAAGTCTTATCGCTGAATTGTTTAGATGGTGAGCACCAGGTAAGAGTCAAGTGAGTGGCCAAGGTCACAGAGGAGATGAAGCCTGAGCCTGAGCCCAGGCCTCTGTGCTTCCTGGTCGTGTTTTCTGCAAATTGACTTTGTCTTACTGTTCCACGGTGGCAGGCTGGATAACAGGAAAGGACTGCATATGCTCCATCCTGAGCAGTTACTGAAAAGCTAAAGGCACAGAGATGTCCGGCATCTTTAGCAATGTCCCTGGGCTTCAAGGTAGGAGGAGACCTTCTTGTGAGAGTCCAAGGAAGAGAGACAGGCAAGAAAGGGGGCAGCGTTGCCTCTTGGTTTATTTTTCTAAGCGCAAGATAGAACTTTCTTCCAGGCAAACTTTTTTTTTTTTACAAAAATAATTTGAGACTGTTTTCCAGTGTAAAGTATACTGTGCAGTCTTTGTGCTCACAGCACCTGTTGGAGGGGGTTGAATTGCACTTTTGTTCCAGGTCCTGAAAGTTTATGGTCCATTTAGCTGTGAAGTAGAGTCTAATGCTGGCAAACCTGGGTGTTTGTTTTCGTTTCGGAAAGTTGATAACCATTCTCCCTTTCTTGAGGAGGAGAGTAGGCCTCAGAGGAATGACAAGGCCATGGTCAGGATAGGATAGGTGGATGGGCAATGTTTAGAGGGCAACCAAATATTTTAGGTTAGCATGGCAGCAATTCCAACTTGCATCCTGGCACATAGAATTATGCCCAAGAAGACTGAGGAGCTCAGGGTACTGTCTGCAGCCTATCCCATCAACAGCTTTATCAAGCGTGGGTTCTAATGGAGAGCTACAGAGCCAAGCTCACATTCCTTCAAAAGATAAGCATCCATCTGTTTGCTCAACCCTGTCATTCTCATCATGTTACCATCTAAACCAGGCCTGTCATGCCCTTGGGGAATTTGGCAGGATGGAAAGGGAGAAGATGATCATAGACATGAACCCCATTGCCACTGCCCAGCCATCAGTGTCTCTGAACCTCTCCTGTAATATGAAAGATCACAGACAAGGCACCGCATGCGCAATTCCTATCATGTTCTCGCAACAGTGGTGAGCAGATAGAGAGCCAACTGGCATCATGTGAGCCACCTGCATGTCAGAAACATATAAAACAGATATTTTCATAGACACAGTATAAAAATCACGATAATGTGCCAAAGTAAGTCTCATGTGGTGCCTCCTTGTTTTATTCTTTCCTTCTTGTTCCCTTTGTGGTGTGTCAGAGTTTGAGGCTCCCTGTCTAGATGATGGAAAATAGTTCCCTATCTTATCTTCTTACCTCTTGACTCTCCCCATTCCTCTCTACTTCCCACAAATCCACATCACTCAGGAAACACGCTAGCTCTACCTTTGTGGGAAGATTCTAAGTCTGGTTCAGCATGAGAATATCATCATTGAACTTCCTCCTGGGCAAGTGTATGTCCCAATGATACTTGTCAAACAAATTAATGTATAAATCATGATGAGTTTGCAAACGTGATGAGTGTATATAGTTGACTTTTGAATGTCTATACACACAGGAACAACACCCAGTTTGTGGTACAGTGGTAGTTTGTGTGTTCTTGTGATGTTGGAAGCTGTGTTTTCAGTATTTCAAATACCCATAGGGTCATTGATGGTGGACAATTTACAGGAGAGTCAATAGATTGAGACAGACTATAAAAAAGATACTGGTGATCTACTTTTGAAAATTAGCCATTGAAAACCCTATGACTCATAACAGAATCTTTTCTGAAACAGTGTTGGAAGATGAACCACTAGGTTGATAGTCACTCAAGAAACACAGTGGCCTCAAAAATGAACTCCAACATACATACAATTGAGAAGATAATACAGAATCGGGTGTCTCCATGAGTGGGAGCTGACTGAATCGCAACCAACATCAATAAAGGTGGGGAAAATGGAAAAGACAGTGCTCTCTGAGTCAGAAGACATGACTTTGAATGTGAACACTGCTGCCATATACAAGGTGTTATGCTAAGCCCTTCCATCCATGATCTCATTTGTACTAGGAAGACCTGTGATGTGGCTATAATTATTATTCAGTTCAAAGAAGAATTGATTCATAGCAGCTTCAAGGAACCTAAGTAAGACACACAGCCTATCGTCCCTGGGCATTCTGAGTCTGAAGGAGATTGCCAAGCCAGTCTCTTAAACTGTTATGTATTGTGGCCAAATTCATATCCTTTCAAGTCAGGCGCCTCCTTTGTAAGGTGAGAAACCTCAGCTGTACTGGTTCTCTTTAAAGACTATATAGCTATTGGATCACTCTGAGTCGGAATCACCTCAATGGCAGCGACTTTGATTGTGAATTTGGTGAGTTTGATCTGATTCAAAGCAATCCCGGATGCACTGTGAAACCGCAGTGAACTGTGGCCCAGGTTATGCATTGAGAGTAGGAATCAACACAATTTGCAGCCAGCGACTTAAATCTGGACTCCTGGCATGGAGCCACGGCTTCTCTCCATCCTAATACACAGTTTCCTGTCTGAGCACCTTTGACCCATTGGGAACCCTCAACTCCTGGTCATGTCACGAGAAGGAAGAAACAGAGACCAACTGTATTCCTTCACAGACAGAATAAATGACTGCTCCCTGTATGGTGTAGTTTGTGGGCAGTAAGGCTTATCATTACCTGTTATGAAGTCTGTTAGTTTGTCATACTCTGGTGGCTTGGGTGTTGTTGTGATGCTGAAAGCTCCATCACAGGCATTTCAAATGGCAAGGGCCACCCCAAATGAATAGGTTTCAGCAGAGCTTCCAGACTAAGAACGGACCACCGAGAAGGAATCGGCTGTACCCACTTCAGTGGAACTAGTCACCGAAAGGCATCTTAATAGCGTTGAAACATGGTCAGTGACGGCAAACCTAATGAATAGAAGCATACTTGGCCAGAGATGCCCCGAGGATGAGCCCCTGGGTTTGAAGGCGCTCAACATATGACCGAGGAAAAGCTGCCTGTCAAAGTCAAGTCGACCATAATGATTTGGATGGAGGAAAAAGACTGAGAGCAGCATTTACTGTGAGGCGTGTCTCAAAATGAGAAGAAACAGCTACATCCGTCAAGGAAAATCATAAGTTGGAGTGTAAAAAATGTGAACTTAGGAACATTTGAAGTTGCCAAAATGAACTGGAACGCATAAAGATCAATATTCTAGGTGTCAGTGTGCTGAAATAGACTGGTACTGGCTATTTTGAATCAGAAAATCATACTATTTATTATGCCAAGAATGACACAATAAAAAAGAATGGCTGTGAATTCGTAATCCAAAAGGACATTTCAAGAGCCCTCTTGAAGTACAATGCTGTCTGTAATAGGAGAACGTCTATACAGACACCCAGAAATCCAATCGATTCAGTTAATATTCAAATTTTATACCAGCCACTAAAGCTAGTGATGTAGAAACTGAAAAATTCCACCAATGCCTTCAGTCTAATTTGATCACACATGCAATCAAGATGAATTGGTAATTATTGGTAACTGCAATGCAAAAGTTGGAGAATAAAAGGGGGGTGGCAGGAACAGCAGTTGGAAAAAGTGGTCTTGCTGATAGAAACAAAGCTGGAGGTCACATGTTAGAATTTTGCAAGACCAAAGACTTCATTGTAAATATCTTTTTCAGTAACACAGAAAGTAACTATGCGTGTGGACTTCTCCAGATAGAATCCACAGAAATCAAAGTGACTACCTATGTGGGAAGAGACGGTGGATATGCTCAATATCAGCAGCTAAAAACAGGCCAGGGGAATAGATCATCAATTGCTCAAATTGATGGAATAGATTACTAATTGCTCAAATATAAGTTCAAGTTGTAGTTAAAGAAAATGAAAATAAGTCCATGAGAGCCTTGATTATATTACCTCTTAATTTTGAGGCTGTCTTAAGAACAGAGTCGATGTATTAAACACTAACGACAGAAGACCTGCTCAACTGTGGGAGGACATCAAGAATCTCTTACCCAAAGAGAGAAAATGGTCATTAAAAAGACAGGAAAGAAATGAAAGATCAATATGGATGTCAGAGAGACTCTGAAACTTGCTCTTAGTTGCAGAGTAGCTAAGGCACATGGAAGAAATGATGAAGTCAAAGAACTGAATGGAAAATTGCAAAGGGCAGCTCAAGAAGACAAAGCCAAATGTTTTCAGGAAATATTTAAGGACCTAGATTAGAAAACCAAACAAGAAGACCATGCTCAACATATCTTAAACTGAAAGAACTTAAGAAAAATATAAGCTTTTAGTTGGCATACTACCTGGAATTTAAGGATGGCATGCCCCAGTGTGAGAAGAAGCAGATGACTGCTATCCTATGGTTCTGGAATTGGTGGTCACTGGACTTTGGGGCAGATCTCTTGTTTGCGAGTGCTCAATGAATGGTGGCTCAGAAGTACCATGTATTCACGATTTCAATGCTCTCTTGTTTTCTTATGACATGATTTAGGTAGGCTTGGTTCTGGCTTTATGAATGAGTGTTATTGAAAGATACCTACTTGGCCAACTGACTGGCAAAGAGCCATATTTGTGCCCCAAAGAATAAACAATTATGTCTTGGAAGAAGTACAGCCATCATGCTTCTTAGAGGTAAGGATGGCAAGACATCACCTATTGTACTTTGGACATATTAGCAGAAAATACCCTTCCCTGGAGAAGAACATCACTCGTCCTGATGAGCTGGCAGCAGGTTTCCAGAGAAAACAATATGTGACGATTCAGCATTAAAGATGTCCAGTAGGTTTGGCTGTGATAGAATGCATCCTTATCCCATAATGCATTAATCAGAAGAGAGTTTAGCCCAGGAAAATCTCTTATAGCTGCAGAGTCTGCTCTCAGAGCAGGTAGTGGGATGCTCTCTGACAAGATCTACAAATTATTTCCCAACTGCCTTGAGACAATTGTCCTATATAAGTGTGCCCTCCCCCCAGTGAAATGGATTTTCATTATTGAAGAGCAGTTTGAGTAATTTTAAGTTTATAGAAAATGTTTCTGGAAAATACAGGGTTCTCTTGAGAATCTGCAACAAGAGAGGGAATGAGAGCAGAGGAGGTAATGAGAGACACAGGGAGAGGGATAGTTTAAGGAATTGGTTCACTTGACTGAATGTGGGGTGCTGACAGATCCAAAAGTTTATAGGTCAGGTAACAGGTAGAGATTGCTGTAGTCTTGTGTTACACAATGGGAAAAGAGAAGGAGTGAATCTAGACACAGAACATCACTGTTAGGTGCTATGGAGTTGGTTCCAGCTCATAACTCCCATGATTACTATAGAATGAAGCATTGCCCAGTCCTATGCCATCTTCATAATTATTCTTGTATTTGAGCACATTGTTTAAGTCACTTGGTCAATCCACCTCCCTGAGGCTCTTCCTCATTTTCACTTTACCAAGCATGTCCTTCCCCAGGAATTGGTTTCTCCTGGTAACATATATAAAGTACATGAGATGAATAATGGACATCAATGACTCAAGGAGTCTTCTGGCTGTACTTCTTTCAAGACAGATCTGTGTTGGCAGTCCAAGGCGTTTCCTGTGTTCTTCCCCAACACCATTGTTCAACGCACCAATCTTTCTTCAATCTTCCTTAATGAATGTCCAACTTTCACATTCATAGGAGGCAATTGAAAATCTATAGCTTGGGTCAGGCACACGTTAGTCCTCAGAGTAACAGCCTTGCTTTTTAACACGTTAAAGAGGTCTTGTGCATCAGATTTACTTAATGCAATCAGTCCCTTGATCTCATTGATTGTGGATCCAAGCCAGAAGTGCTCCTCAACAGCTTGAATCTCTGATGTTACCTATTGGTGAGACTTTGGTATTCCTTAAATTGCATTGTAATCCACACTGGAGGATGAAATCCCTGATCTTTATCAACAAGTGCTTCAAGTCTTTCTCAATTTCAGCAAGCAAGGTTGTGTCATCTGCAGGTTGTTAATAAGCCTGCCTTCAATCCTAATGCCACATTCTTCTTCATATAAGCCATCTTCTCTGATCATTTTCTCAGCATAAAGATTGGATAAGTATTTTTCTGATTTTAAAACATGCAGTATGCCCTTGTTCTGTTCAAATGACAATCTCTTGATTAGTGTACAGGTTCCTCATGAGGACAATGAAGGGTTTGAAACTCCTATTCTCAAGACTGGCCATCATTTGTTATGGAACAAAAAAAGTCAAATGACTTGACATAGTCAAGAAAACACAATAAATTTCTTTATAATATTTTCTGCTCTCAGTCAAGAACCATCTGACATCAACAATGATATCCCTTGTTTCACACCTTTTTCTGAATCTGGCCTGAACCTTTGGCATCTCCCTGTCAATGTACCGCTGCAACTGTTGTTGGATGATCTTCAGCAAAATTTTACTTGCATGTGATATCAACGATATTGTTCTATAATCTGGGCATTCTGTTGGGTCACCTCTCTTTGGGATGCTCACAGATATGGATCACATCCAGTCAGTTGACCAAGTAACTGTCTTCCACATTTCTTGGCATAGACAACTGGGTGCTTCCAGTGCATCATACATAAACTGTTGAAAAATTTCAATAGGTATTCCATCAATTCATGGAACCTTTTTTTTTGGCTACTGTTTTCAATACCATTGGACTTCTTCCTTCAGTACCATTGGCTCTTACTCATAGGTTACCTCTTCAAATTGGTGTAATGTCAACTAGATCTTTTTGGTACAGTGACTTCTTGGTGTATTCCTTCCATCTTATTTTGATGTTTCCAGAATCATTCAGCATCGTGCCCCACCTCAAATCTTTCAATATTGAAACTTGAGTCTTGAATTTTTTTCTTTAGTTGTTTTAGTTTAAGATATGCTCAGTGTGTTTTTCTTTTTGGTGTTCTATTTATAGGTCTTTGCACATTTCATTATAATATTTAGCTCTGTCTCCTTGAGCTGCCCTTTGAAATGTTCTTTTCAGCTCTTTGACTTTATCATTTCTTCCATTTGCCTTAGATAGTCCATGATTAAGAGCAAATTTCTTCATTTCCTCTCTCTCTCTCTCTCTCTCAACAGTCATATTGGGATATAATCCACATGTAATAAAATTCTATAGTTCACTCATATTAAGTCGAGTTGTTTAATAATTAACACAACAATTTTAGAACATTTTCCTTTCCTGTATTCTTTTTGATTAGCTATCCACTTCTCCTCATCTTCCCGCCTTACCTTCAAGAAATCATCAGTCCAGTTATTATGTCTATAGATTTCTGGATTTCATGTACCACAACTTACAAAAACAAACAAACATAGAAAAAAGCTAACAACAATATCCCAGTAAAATAGAAAACTTCTTAATTTATAAGAAAGCAGAAAATATTTAAAAATCTCGACTTTAAAATGCATCAAAAGGGAGATCAAATGACAGTGTTAAATTTTAACCACTTAAATCTGCCATAATCCACTTTCCAATACACTCTATACTGCAGCAAGACCATTCACATCACCTGATCTATGTTCAGAAAGGATCCACTGAGGCATAATAAATGTGGATTTTTCCCCTTCAATTTTTTTTGTTGGTACAAATTTTAAATGTATAGGGTCAAAAAGGGGATCATATAAGATGTTACATTTTAACCAAACTGCATCTACTAGGATTATCTCTACAGTACTCTCTCTCTCTCTGATAACAAGATTACTCACATCCCTCCACTGTGGCCATAGGTGATTCACTAGGTTTAACATATGTGTAGATCCGACACACGGATTCTGGGCTTCCATTGTCTCCCGTAGCCTTTTGTAAACTGGGTATTAACAATGTAAGCTCTGATATCATTCTCTCCTTTAGATTTGGATTATATTATTTAAGATCCTTGGATCACACTGGCTGGTGTGCTTCCTCCACATGGACTTACCGGTAGTTGACGTCTTACTTAGATGGCTGCTTGTTTGAAGACAAGCCTTTGGGACCCAGATGCTATTTTTTTCTGATATTCATGCACAGTGTCTACTTTCTTTACCACACTTTGCTGTAGAATCCATCTCCAGTGAGCTCTTCATGAGGGTGAGTATCTAGCAGGGCCATGTCTTAGGAACTTATTATTCTTAGATTGGGCTAGAATTAAGTGATAGCCTAAGATCCATTCATATACTGATGATTTATGTATGTCTCTGGTTCATCTTTGAGACATCTCTTTGTTGTTGTAAGAGAAAATTATCAATAATCTACCTGGGGCATAAGGAATTTCTATTGATAGAGTCATTAATTTAGCCAATAGTATAGAATTCAAAGCACAGTTGGGAAAAGGAGTTATATAAGCTGGCTATGCATTGCAATACATTAACTATTGACTTGTACATATTAAACTCTTAAGTGGTTGGACACTATTTACACAAATAATGGAGAGTGGCAATAAAGTAATCCTTTTAATAATATTAATACATATCTTAATAGAGCAAAAATGGCATTAAATATTACATATATGGTAGCCCGTGTCATCATTCAATGGCACCCTCAAAGAAAGAGAGCTGAGCCACTCTTAAGTGTCCACTCTTGATGACCACTCATTATATACCCTCATATAGCAGACATCTGTTACTTCTCACATTATGAAGTTTTGACCTCATGTCCAAGGTTTACAGGTGCATTTGAGGTAGAATCCTATTCACTTGGTGGGGTTTCCATATTGACTACTTCAGGAGTGGCCTATGAAGGATGTTGTGTGCCTCAATACAACAGAGTCTAATGTGCAAGTAGTCTATAGTCCATGTCCGGGGTAATCAAGGGCTGGGTGTCTTTCTTGTCTTTGCAGTGGTCTTTTGCTTTCTCTGTGGATGATGTTCTTGATGCCATTCTACATAGAGTCTTCTCTCATTAACATGTAATGTATCAAATTTGTTCTTGAGATGTTCTCAAAATTCAGGTGGGATATACTCAAGGTCATATTTTGGTTCACATGGGCCTGTTGAAATTTCAACTTCAACTTGAACTTACATATGAGTAATTGATGGCCTGTTCCACAGTTGGTCCTTGGCCTGGTTTTAGCTGCTAATACTGATTTTCTCCATTGTTCTCTTTCCACAGATGTAGTCAGTTTGATTTCTGTGTATTCTATCTGGAGAAGTCCATGTGTATAGGCACCTTTTGTGTTTTGGAAAAGTGGTATTTGCAATGGGGAAGTCATTGGTCTTATAAAATTTTATCAGGCAATTTCCAACTTAGTTTCTATCATCAAGACCATAGCTTCCAACTACTATTCTTTCCTCTTTGCCTTGAAATTTTGCATGTCAATTATTATCTATGCACCTAGAGTGCATGTTTGATCAATTTCTGAGTGAAGATTTGGTAGGATTCTTCAATTTCTTCATCACTAACTTTTGTGGTTTGTGCATAAATTTGAGTAATAGTTATATTGTTTGGATTTCCTTGTATGCTGACAGATATAATCTTATACAGAGCATTGTACTTCATGATAGACATTGGAATGTCCTTTTAGACATTCTATTTATATTGACTGTCGATTCTGGCATAGTAAATCATATGATTTTCTGATTTACTAATGTCTAGGATATCTATCTTTATGTGTTCCATTTCATTTTTTTAAATTTTATTATTTTTCTCTCTCTTCTCCTTACTTTATGTTATCATTTTCACAAATTTTATCCATATATAGGTGATCAATAACATAAGCTTATCACCTTTTATGCCTTTAAATTATAAATCATGTCATACATTATAAGTAGAGATAAGTCTCTGCATCCTTGCTTCCAAGGAACATTCTGATTATACTTCTTTTACTTTTTAAAGATAATTTTATTGGGGGCTATTATAACAATCCATACATCAATTTAATCAAGCATATTTGTACATATGTTGCCATCATCATTTCCTGAACATTTACTTTCTATTTGAGCCCTCCTCTTTTTTCCCTTCTCCCACCTTCCCACCCTTATGAACTCTTGATAAATTATAAATCATTATTTTTTCATATCTTACACTGACCCCTGTCTCTCTTCACCCATGTTTCTATTGTTTGATCCCCTGCTGGGTAGGAGGTGGTGGTTATGCATCAATCATTGTGACTGGATCCCTTTTCCTCTCCTATCCCCCTCCTATTTCTGTTCCTGAGTGGTTTATCTTACCTGGATTCTGTGTGTCATAAGCTCTTATCTGTATGAGTGTACATTCTCAAGTCTAGCCAGAGCTGAAAGGTAGAACTGGGGTCATGATAATTGGGGGTGAGGATGCCTCAAAGAACCAGATGAATATTGTGTGTTTCACCGGTGCTATACTTCACCCTAGTTGACTCATCCCTTCCTTGTGACCCTTCTGTGAGGGGATGTTCTATTGTCTGCAGATGGGTTTTGGGTCTCTGCTCTGACCCACCTCATTCTCACGAATATGTTTTGTTTGTTTGTTTTAGGTCTTTGGATGCCTTTTACCTGATCCCGTGGACATCTCATGGTTGCACAGGCTGGTGTGCTCCTTCCATGTGGGATTATTGCTTCTCTGCGACATAGCCGCTTGTTTAACTTCAAGCCTTTAAGACCCCAGGTGCTTTTGATAACTTCCAATTTTCCTAGATTCATGATTCATCGATTCTGAATTCTGATTATTTCTTGACATTTGCAAGTGTTTGTATTCATCATGATTTGTTCCTCACTCAGCAAAGGAAGACCCCGAAGTCTTCACTTCCACAGGCTTTTTTCCATTCACCTCAGCAAGACCAACTGTCCTATGAGAAGGCAGCTCCGCCTTGTCATCTTTCTAGTGTCTTAGGATCGAGAGGGGCTGTCTTGAGCAGTAGCTCTGACACTCTTCTTCTTCCTGTCATTAGGTCTTCGGTGTCTGACAATGTTTCCACACTACACATAAGATTTTCAGCGGCACTTCCTTGAAAGCGGGCAGCCAATTTCTTCTTCCCAGTCTACTCTTAGTCTGGATGCTTTGCTGAAACCTGTTCACCTGGGTGACCCTGCTGGCATTTGAAACACAAGCGACATAGCTTTCAGTAGCCCAGCCACCCACAAGCAACTACAGTATGACAAATAGACAGACAAACCTTCTACACACTGGGTAGTCATGATTTGAGCTCTGATAACATTCCCTCATTCAGATATGGATTTTACTATGTACTTGTTCCATGTGAACTTAATTGTTGCCTCATTTAGATGGCTGCTTGCTTTAAGATAAGCCTTTATGGCCTCAGATACTATTCTTTCTGATAGCCAGGCACCAGCTGGTTCACCACAGCTTGCTATATCTTCAGTGATCTCTTTGTGAGGGGGAGAGAAAGTAAGTTCACATTAGAAGAACTAATTGTTCCTAGATTGGGACTAGAATTAAGTGTGATCACAAAATACATTCACATACTCATGGTTTATATGTGTGGCTGGGTCACTATAGAGATGTCATGATCATTTTATTCTAGATAACACTGTTAATCATCCCCTTGGGCATAAGACGTTTCTCTTGATAGTATTATTAACTTAGCCAGTGGTATAGAATTAAAAACACAGTTAAGAAAAGGAAATTATACAAATATAAGCCAACTTAATATCACAATAAATGAATTGTTGATTTGAATAGATCAAAGTCTTAAATGACTGGACAACATTTACACTAACAAAGGGGGTTGATGAACGGGAAGAACTTTCAATAATACTCATTCACAAAAGCAGAAATATACATCATAAGAATGTAAGGAGAACAATTAAAATAGTAAATACATGGTAGTCCTGGCCCACCATTCATTGGACTTGATCCAAAGTCCTATGATTTCCGATTCCCAAACCTTGAGATAGTAGTCACTGCTTCTTCTCACACATAGGCGTTACAGCCTGAAGTCTAAGGGAATATGACAGGCCCTTAAATCTGCTACACATGATTTTGAGGTATAACCAAGTTTATTTAGTGGGGTTCCACATTGAATTGTTCTGGTGTGGCCTATGAAGGACATTACATGCCTGGACAGGACAGTGTCTAATGTCCCAGTAGGCTATATCCAGCTTTCTTCTGATTAGTGTTGGCATGGTATATCTTTCTCCATTTGTTTTACATTTAATCTATAAGTGTCTTTATATTTAAGTGATTTTCTCATAGACAAGTTGTAGATAGAGTGGACTCTTATTTCTTATGAATTCTGCTAAAGTCTGTCTTACAATTGATATATCATTCACATTTAATATGACTATTAATATAGTGTGTTTCTCCTCCTTCACTTCTTTAAAGATTCTCTCCCTTCTTTAGCTGCTTTGAAGATTTTTGCCTTTTGGGTTTGATATTCCATGTGCAAATTTATTGATATTTTTCCTAATTGTTATTCTCTTAACTCCCTGGATGTGCATTTTGCTGTCTGCCATACTTTAGCAAACAGTCTCAGCCATTATTATATAAGATCTTTCTTTTACTCCTGGTGTTCCTTTTGCATGCATTCTATTTCTTTTGATAATTATTCAATGATTGTTGAATATTCTGCTGTTTAAAAATTGCTTTTCATTCTTTTTTCTTTCAGCTTTGGGCTTTTCTATTAACATAACTTTAAGTTCTCTGATACTTTCCTTGACTGTGTTCAGGCCACTTATAAGCCAATAAAAAATATCCCCAACTTCTGTTTAAGTATGTTTGATTTCTAACATCTTCCGTCTCCCCCACCCCAATTCTCCAATCTCAGCAGAGTTTTTATCTTTCAGCATACATTACCCATCTGCTGTTTCATGTTCACTTTTTCTACTGGAACTCTTAGAACATTAATCACAATGATTTTAAATCCTTAGTCTGAGAGTTCTAAAATATTTTCCATTCCTGATCCTGATCTGAAGCTTCTCCTGTGTCTTCACACTATACTTATTGCCTTTTAGTATACCTTGTAGTTTATTATTAAAAAGTGGACATCTCCTAAAGGCCAACAAACGATCCTTGAACTAACTGCAAGCTTTTCTTTCTTGTTGTGTTTTGTTTGTTCTTTGTCAGTGGTTTGTTGTTTTGTTGTATATTGTTGCTTGGTTTTGCTCTGTCTTGGTTTTGTGCATGTTATTATCGCTACAGGCCTGTCTAATTAAGATAGGCTAAATGAATATTTGGAGGAGAAACAACAGGACTGACAATTCTGGGGGAACATGGGATAGGGGGAGGTGGGGGGAAAGGAAGTGGTGTTAACAAATCCAGGGACAAGGGAACAGCAAGTGATCCAAATTAGTGGTGAGGTGGGTGCAGGAGGCCTGGTAGGGCATGGTCAAGGGTAAGGTAACCAAGAGGAATTACTGAAACCCAATGAAGACTGAGCATGATAGTGGGACAAGAAGAAAGTCAAGGGAAATAGAGGAAAGAGCTGGGAGGCAAAGGGCATTTATAGAGGTCTAGATAAATACATGTACATATGCAAATTTATTTATATACAAGGATGAGGAAATAGATCTATGTGCATATATTTACAGGTTTACTATTAAGGTAGCAGAAGGACATTGGACTTCCACTCAAGTACTCCCTCAATGCAATATCATTTTCTTCTATTAAATTGGCATTCTATGATGCTCACCTTCCCGACACAATCACTGAAGACAAAGCGGGTGAATAAGCAAATGTGGTGAAGAAAGCTGATGGTGCCCAGCTATCAAAACACGTAGTGTCTGGGGTCTTAAAGGCTTGAAGGTAAGCAAGTGGCCATCTAGCTGAGAAGCAACAAAGCCCACATGGAAGAAGCACACCAGCCTGTGAGATCATGAAGTGTGGAAGGAATCAGGTATAAGGCATCATCAGAACAAAAAAAAATCTTACCATAGTGAATGGGGTGGGTGGGAGTGCAGAGTGGAGACACAAAGCCCATTTGTCAGCCACTGGAGATCCCCTTGCAGAGGGGTCTAAGGGAGGAGATGAGCCAGTCAAGGTGCGATGTAGCAATGATGAAAAATACAACTTTCCTCCAGTTCCTAAATGCTTCCCCGTTCCCCCTCCCCCGCCTACTATCATGATCCTAATTCTACCTTGTAAGTCTGGCTTGACCAGAGGATGTACACTTGTACAGATAGGAACTGGAAACATGGGGAATCCAGGGCGGATGATCCCTTCAGGACCAGTGGTGTGAGTGGCAGTACTAGGAGGGTAGAGGGAGAGTGGGTTGGAAAGAGGGAACCGATTATAAGGATCTACATGTGACCTCCTTCCTGGGGGACAGACAACAGAAAAGTACATGAATAGAGATGTTGGACAGGGCAAGATATGAAAAAAAATAATAATTTATAAATTACCAAGGGCTCATGAAGGAGGGAGGAGTGGGGCGGAAGGGGAATAAATGAGGACCTGATGCCAGGGGCTTAAGTGGAGAGCAAATGTTTTGAGAATGATGAGAGCAATGAATGTACAGATGTGCTTTACACTATTGATGTATATATGGATTGTGATCAGAGTTATTGAGCCCCTAATAAAACGATTTTAAAAAGGTGGACATCATGTGCCAAGTAAAATAAATAGTCTTATAACTAGAGGGTTTATGTTTCCTTAGCTAGAGAGTAGGCTGTGATTATAGATGTAAGGAGCCTTGTTGATAGAGCAGCAAAGTGGTTGGCTGATTACCAAAAGGTGTGAGCTTATCAATCACTCCATGGGATAAAGATGCGACAGCCTGTTTCAATAACAATTACAGCCTTGGGAACCCTGTGAGGCAGCACTGCTCAGTCTTGTAGGGTTGCTAGGAGTTGACATTCATTCATTCACTAGCAAAGAGTGTTTGCGGTACTTGTCAAAGGCGAGCATCTCCTCTGGTGTTCTTTTTGTCATCTGTTATCCTGGAGACTGCTTCAATGAGGGCTGGACCCTGCAGTTCTTTCTGGTCTAATTCTCTGTTATCACACAGGAGTCTTACAGATGTGCTAGTCAGATTTGGAAGGAGGAGGAGAGTTACATGATTTTGAAATCAGATCTCAGTGTTTTAGCAAGCCTGTTTCCCTTGGCTTTGACTTTCCCAAGTGTGTCTCACCAACCCCTCCCCCCCACTTTTAAGTGAGTGAGGATGATTAGAGGGAACTGAAATTTAGTATTTCTCTCCCTTCACTTTAGGTAACAAAAACCCACTGCCATTAAACAAATAACAAAACCAAAGAAACCAAAACTCATTTTCCTTGTCTATTATGAATCATTCAGCAGATAGAAGTGCTCTGTGGGTTAAAACCACTTACCCCACTTGTCTGCAGCACCATTTTAGTCTCCCCTCACCCCCCAGTGAGAAGAGAAAGCTCTGGGTGTAATTCTAAGTGGTTGTTTGTGACCTTGCCCCATGGAAGCAGAAAGGGATTTCCCTCCACTCTTCACAGAAACAGCCTTCTGGGGTTCTTGGAGACAAAACTCATAAAAAATAGTAAAGACATTTTAAGGCCACCACCCACCACCCTGTGTTTCTAAACCTGCAGCTTGTTCCTACTGAGCTGCTAGCCATTTATCAAGTACAAATAAGGTGTTCCTACTGAGACTGAAAAAATTCAAGAAAAAAATTCATACCTCGAGTTGTAAAATTGAAAGATTCGTTGGGAAAAATATCAAACGATGCAGGAAGCATCCAAAGAAGATGGAAAGAGCACACAGTCACTGCGCCCAAAAGACTAGTCAACATTGCACCATTTCAAGAGGTGCCATATGGACAAGATCACACGCTATTTAAGGAAAAAGTCCAAGCTGCACTGAAAGCGTTCGCCAAACACGCGCCTTCTGGAATTGATGGAATACCAATCAAAATGTTTCAACAAGTTGATGCAACATTGGAAGCACTCTCTTATCTAGGCCAAGAAATTTGGAAGACAGTTACTTGGCCTATTGACTGGAAGAGATCCATATTTGTGCCCATTCCAAAGAAAGGTGACTCAATAGAGTGTTCAAATTATAGAACAATATCATTGATATCACACGCAAGTAAAATTTTGCTGAAGATCATCCAATAACAGTTGCAGCAGTGCATTAGCAGGAAACTGCCGGAGGTTCAGGCCAGATTCAGAAGAAGACATGGAACAAGGGATATCATTGCTGATGTCAGATGGATCTTGGCTGAAAGGAGAAGATATGAGAAAGATATTTACTTTTATATTATTTAGTATGCCAAGAAATTCTGTTGTGTGGATAACCTTGAGAGGAATGGTAATTTCACAACACTTCATTCTGCCCATGCAGAACTTGTACAAGGATCAAGAGATAGTAGTGCAAATAGAACAAGAGAATACCACATGTTTTAAAAAGCAGAAAGGTGTGCAAAAGGGTTGTATCCTTTCTCCATACCTAGTCATTCTCTATGCTGAGCAAGTAATCAGAGAAGCTGGCTTATAGGAAGAAGAATTTGGAGAATTTGGAAGAAGGCTTATTAACAACTTGTGATATGCAGATGACACAACCTTGCTGGCTCCAGGCAAGGAGGACTTGAAGCACTTGCTGACAGAGACAGATTTGGATTAATGAGGCCTTGGGGGTAGGGTGGGGGAGGTTGAGGAAAAGTGGGGAGCTAATAACAAGGAGTACAAGAAAAAAGAAAATGTCCTCAAATTAATTGTGATGATTGTTCAGCATTTCTTGAAATGATGGAACCATTGTACTGTATGGTATTTGGATGATGCTTCAATAAACTATATATTAAAAAAGAATTGCAGCCTTTAGCATGTATTATGAATATATGTCAAGAAGACCAAAATACTCTTAGTTGGACTAATAGGTAACAACATGACAAATGGAGAAAAGGTTGAAGTTGTTGAGGATTTTTGTCTCATTTGACTACAAAATCAAAGCTCATGGAAGCAGCAGTCAAGAGATCAAAAGACAAGTTGCATGAGGTTAATTTGCTGCACAAGACCTCTTCAGAGTAGTGAAAAACAAGGCCATTGCTTTGAGAACTAAGATGCACCTTGCCCAAGCCATGGTATTTTCAATGGCTTCATACTCATGTGAAAGTTGGAAATTGAATAAAGAAGAAACTATGCACTTGAATCTGTGCATTGTGGTGTGGCAGAAGACTACTTAAAGAACAACCCAATCTGCATTGAATGAAGTTCAGCCAGAGTGCTTCTTAGAGGCAAGGATGGCCAAACAATCTCACATACTCAGGAGAGGCCAGTCCCTGGAGAAGGACTTGGTGTTTGGTCAAGTAGAGAGACAGGGAAGAAGAGGAGGGCTGAAGGAGATGGAGTGACACCAGGGCTGATGCAATGGGTTCAAGCATAGGAACAGTTGTGAGGATGGTGGAGGCTGAGCGGTGTTTTATTGTGTGTGAGGTCCGTAGGTTGCTGTGGTTCTGATACCTGAGGACAATAACTGATGCTGGCGGAAGCAGGGAGCTTCTGATCTTGGGGTTCTGTTTATGGAAGCTTTGATTTTCTGTATCTGTCTCTCTGGACATTTATGTGTGTGTGTGTGGCGGGGAGGGGGGTAGCACCTTGCCCGGTGTTCTCTATGCTCTGATGAATCCCCAGAGAGTTGCTATTTTTCATGTGGTTCATCTCTCTTCTTGTTGGTAGGATAGGAGTGAGAATTTCAAGTTCTTTTTATGTAGGAGAAGAAATTAGAAAGCCTAGACTTCTAATATTTTAGAAATTAGAAAGTCTAGACTTCTATATTTAAAGTCTAGACTTCGAATATATTCCTGCTCAGAGCAAGTCCTCTCCAGAACAGAAAGTTCCTCCACTCACTGCCATGGAGTCCATCTGACCCATCGTGACCCTAGTGATGAGATCATAAGGTTAGTTAGGAGGGTCCAATGGCATCCAAGTGTCAAGCACAGTCAGGCAGTGGGTGAGTATGCATAGACAGGCTATAGCACAGTCCCCACACCGAACAAAGTGACTGGATACCAATACCAGAAGTCAGTGAGAGCCCTCAAGAAGAGGAAGATGCTAAATCCGATTATTGAGATGTTACCATAATTATGGTGGGTTGACTGGTTCCTGTATCTGAGTAACTATGAACCCAGCAGTCAGAGCTGTGTGGGTAGCATAAGTCCAATCTCAAAGGATGATGAAATAAAAGTTTATTGACTTTTTTTCAGTCTTTGGCAGAATTATTTCAGGAACCACATGAATGCAAGGGCTTCAGTTGTGAGAAGTTAGCAAATGCACAGGAACCAAGTAGAATTAAGGAGTATTACTTTTTATTTACTTTCTATCTGTTGACATCCAGCCTATCATCAATCTATTCCCTACTGGTGGCTTCTTGAAGCCATATTCCCCTTTACTCTGTGGCTGCACGGATGCTCACAATGTAAGTCTTGCTGTCCTCAAGTGGTACTGAGTTGGTTCTGTCTCCTGGCAACCTTATGTATGACATAATGAAACACTGCCTGTCTCTCTGCCACAACGTTACTATGCTCGAGCCCATTCTTAGAGCCACTTTGTAAATCCATCTCACCGAGGGTCTTCCTCTTTTTCATTTTCTACCAAACATGATGTCCTTCTCCAGGGACGGTACCCCCAGCAGCATGGACAAAGTACACAAGAGAATTTTCCTCTATCTGTGCTTGCAAGGGGAATTCTGCCTGTATTTATTCCAAGACAGATAGGTTCATTCTTGTAGTCTGTGGCATGTTTAATATCCTCAGACAACATCGTAATTCAGATGAATCAATTTCCCCTCCCTCTTCCTTAGTCACTGTCCAGCTTTCCCATGCTGATGAGGTCATTGAAACCAGCCATAGCTTGGGTCAGGCACACTATCACTTCCAAATGATATCTTTGCCTTTGAACACTTCCAAAAGGTCTCATGTTGAAGATTCGTCCAATGCCATGCAGCCTTTGATTTCTTGACATCATCCTTTGATTTCTTGACTGCTGCTTCTATGAGTGCAGATTATGGAGACAAGTAAAACGAAATCCTTGACCGCTTCATCTGTTTCTCTATTTAGGATGTCTAGTTGTAAGGAGTTTTATTTTCTTTATGTTGAGTTGGAATTTGTATCATAATCTTTTATTTTCATGAAATAATGTATCAAGTCCTCTTCACTTTCTGCAAACAATGTTGTGTCATCTGCATAATAAGTTATCCCCCAGTCCTCTTCTCCCTATATTTCAGATTCTTGGGTTATTTGTTCAGCACCACAAAGCAAGTAAATTGACACGTACTTCTCATTTTAAGCTATTCAATCTGCCTTTGCTCTGTTCAAAGGGTGTCTTCCTGGTCTATGTTCAGGCTCTTTGTGGGCACAATTAAGTGCTTTGGAATTCCCATGGTCTTCCATACTATCAAAAATGTGTTGTGATTCACATAGTAAAATGCCTTTTCATAGTTAATAAAACAGGTAAGTCACCTTTTAGATAATTCTCTGTTTGCAGTCATGATTCATCTGACGTTGGTAATGATTTCTATCCCTTATTTCATTTCCTCTTTTGAACCTGGTTTCAAATTTTGGCAATTCCTTCTTGATGTGTTATTTATACTATTTTTGAATTATCTTTAGCAATATTTTACTTACATGTGATAATATTGATAATGTCCAATTTCCCAATTCTGTTGGATCACCATTCTTTGGAATGGGCACAATTATGGATCTCTTCCAGTCAGTTGGCCAGGCACCTGCCTTCCAAATTTCTTGGCATAGAAGTGTGAACACTGTCAGAGTTGTAGGCGAGTGCTAAGACATTTCAACAGGTAGTCTGTCAATTCCTGGAGCCTTGCTTTTGCCAATGTTCTGAGTGCAGATTAGGCTTCTTCCTTCAGTATCATTTGTTCTTGATCATACATTGCTTGCTGAAGTCGTTGAACATCAATCAAATTTTGTTGGGTACAGTTACTTTGTGATTACCTTCCATCATCTGGGGCTTTTTACCTAATTTTTCAGTATTACAACTTGAGGTTTGGCCTTTCCTTCAGTTCTTTCAGCTTAAGAAATGCCAAATATTTTCTTCCTTGTTGGTATTCTAACTCCAGGTCTTTGAGTATGTCACTGTAAGTTATCTTTCCCTTTATTATAATTTACTTTGTCTTCTCAAGCTGCTCTTTGGAACCTTCTGTTTAGTTCTTCAGCATTTCTTCATTAGCCTTAGTTACTCTATGATCAAAGAGTGCTGCCTTCATAATGGATTGCAACTCAGTACAGTGAAAACAAAAATCTCCACAACTGAACCAAAAGACAGCATTATGATAAACAGAGAAAAGACTGAAGTTGTCAAGGAGTTCATTTTCCTTGGATCCATGTCCCCTACACATGGAAGAAGCAGCCAAGAAATGAAAAGACATATTGTGTTGGACAACTCGGCAGCACAAGACTTCTTTAAAGCATCAAAGACGTCAAGTTGAGAACTAAGGTGCACCTGACCCAAGCTATGGTGTTTTCAATCTCCTTGGATGCATGTGAAAGCTGGCCAACGAATAAAGAAGACAGAAGAGTTGATCTATTTCAATTATGGTGCTGGCAAAGAATATTGAAGCATCACGGGTTGCCAGGAGAACTAACACATCTGTCTTGGAACAAGCAGGTCCACAAGGCTCCTTTGAAGTGAGGATGGCAAACAATCTCAAGTACTTTGGACATGCTATCAAGACAGAGCAGCACCAGGAGAAGGACATCATGCTTGGGAGAGTGTCCGTGGAAGAGAGGAAGCCCCTTAATGAAAAGGACGGACATAATCACTGCAACAATGGTCTCAAACAGAGCAACAGCTATGCCGGACACAACAGTGTTTTAATCTGTTGAACACAGGATCACTATAAATTCGAATTGACTGGGTGATACCTAGCCACAACAATGAAGCAAGGACTTATTTCCAAGTTTGTTCTGATGTCCATTTAGTCTTCTTGTTGTTCGGTATTTTTAATGACCTTTTAGTTTCTTCAGGTCTGATGTGCTGGGTGGCAACCACTCCTCCTGGGGTCTGCAGTCACTCGTGTTCCGTCTGTTACACTTTTGTTTTCTTGAGGTGGCCTCTATGTTTAGATGGGATGCCCTCAAGGTCGGTGCTTGGCTCTTGTTTTTCATTCATTTATAAAGCTTCCATTTAAACTTACTTGTGAGCAGTGGATGGTCTGTCCTGCAGTTGGTTCCTGACCCTATTCTGATTGCTGAAATTGAGCTTCTTTGTTATCTTTTCCACAGATATCCTCGATTTGATTCTTGTGTATTATATTTTTTGCAATACTTATGTGTGGTGATGAGTTCCACCTTTGCAGTTTCCTTCATGTTGCTGAAAATGTGCGTTGGCACTGAATGAATGATTCAGCTTGCCGAATTTCACTTTTTAATCTCCAGCATTGTTTCTACCACCAGTGTCCTATTCTCTAACTACCAACCCATCTCCTGTGTTCTCAACTTTTACATCCCGATCACCATTAATTACTAATGCTTACTGATTACGTTTGATCAATTTCAGAGAGCATTAGTGGTTGCTGTTTAAATTTGAATAATATATTAATTAGTCTTCATAGTAGGCATATGGGTATTATCTTACCATCAACAAAGTATACTGCAAGACAGATCTTGAAATGTCATTTTTAGTGATGAATGTGACATCATTTCTCTTCAATTTTTTAAATCTCTGGAATACAAGCGCATATGAGTGTCCAATTTAAAATGGTCCAAACCACTCCATTTCATCTCACCAATGCCTAGGAAATGGATTTTTATGTGCTGTATTTCATCATCTCTTATTACTTTCCATTTTCTTTAGGTTCACTTGCTATATTCCACATTCAGATTATAGATTTTTGCTACCCCCTCTTATCACTTTGGGTTGTGCCTTATGGTTTTAATTAGAATAGAATGATGTGAAGGTTTTTTTCATCATTTTACACAAGTTTCTTATGATGCTGTCTTTTGCTTAATTAAAATGTTACATTATTCTCTAAATCAAGTCTTCTCTAGTGTCCTTCAATAAAGTTTTGTATTTGTTTTATTAAAATTTTACATATCTCTTGTTACATTTATGCAAAGGAACTTTTTGTGTTTTAAGAGTGGGATATTTAATATTATGGTTCCAACTACTGGTTACTAGTGTACAGTGGATAGAAATTGACTTCTGTTGTATTTTTTTACACGATGATTATATGATCAGTAAGACATGAAAGTTTTGCTTCTTTCCTCCTAATACTTAGAACCTTTTTGTTTTACCCTTCTCTCTTCTCATTGGAAAAACCATGGCCTCCAGTGAATTAGCAAGCAGTCTTTAATTCCTTGAATGAAAACCTTGAATGAGTCCTAAGGTTATCACACTAGATTTCCACTTTTCTTATTTTCACAATCTAGAAGCCTATTTTACACTTTTTCTCTCCTCAACTATCTAAGACCTGCTTCTCTACCTATTTGCACTTTCTGCTAACAACATTCCCCTCTAATTTGTCAGGGAAAGTGTAAGCAATCAGAAGGGAATTTATACACCTCTGCACATCAGATTTATCACCGCCCTGTATTTACATTAGTTTATTTTGCTTTCCTGCATGTTACCGTAGACTCAAACCGAACTCACTGCCACCAAATGGATTCTGGCTCATAGCATCCCCATAGGACTGGGTTGAACTGCTCCTGCGGCTCTCGAAGGCTGTACCTCTTTCAGGAAGCAGGAAGCTCCACTTTCCTCCCATGTGCTGGTGGCTTCAAACTGCCGACCCTGCAGTTAGAGGCCCAGTGCACAACCACTATGCCACTGTGCTATGAAAGATGATACATTTTTAGGATAGAGTGAACTTGATTATGATGCTCGATGTTATTTATATTTGAATTTGATTGCCCAATATTTTGCTTAGGAGTTTTTCATGTTTGTTCACAAGAGCGTTTGGTCTGTGATTTTCCCATCTCGTATTTCCTTTGCCATATGTTAGCATCAAGGTTATGCTAACTTCCACTAGCAAAAAACTATATTAAGATTGCTCCTCTTTTTTTCTATTTTCTGGAAAAAATGTTAAAGATGGAAAATATTTGTTTCCGGAACACATGGAAAAATATGCAGGTAAGGACATTTAATTCTTTCTTTGCCTAAAGAGTAACAAATAGTCATTAGTCACTAGGAAGGGGAAAGATGAGGATTTATATTCCAGTAAGCAGCTACTTTCTCGCAAACTCCTAGGGGAAGTCCTTCTCTGTCCTGTAGAGACCCTAGGAGTATACACTGACTTGATGGCCTTGAATTTGTTTGTTGTTGAGTGACTAGGAAAATGTAAATAAAAAATTCAGTGGTGGATGGTGGTTATAAAAGGGAGCTGATGTCAAGGTGTTCAAGAAGGAAAAGTATTGCTTGAAATTGATTGTGGTGGCAATTGCCCAATATTGCTTGATGTAATTGAGCTATGGAATAATGATATCTGTATTAATTCCCAATAAAATGGTTTTGGAAAAAAACTGCAATGGGATATCACTTCATGGACACACGTGCACACACACACACACACACACACACACACATCATCCAGACAATAAAACATATTTGGGAGGGCCTTTGAAATTGGAGCACCCATCTGTTGTTGGTGGACGTATCTAATAGTATAGCTTCAGTGGGAAAGAGCTTGATAGTTCTAAAGAAAAAGGTTAGGCAGAGAATTATCATATTTCCCAGCAATTCCTCACCTAGATATATACACACAACAATTGAAAGTAGTAACTTAAATAGACATAGGTATACTAACCTTCACTGCAGCGTCATTCCCAATGGCCCAGATGTGGAGAATACACGAGTGTCCATTAACAGAAGAACATATAAACAAAATGTGTCTATATGCATATACACAAGGGAGTATTCAGACATAAAGTAAATGAGGCTGTGATATGTACCACCACATAGATAAACCATGAAAACATTATTATCAGGCAAATACATTAGAAATAAGAGAATAAATATCTAGAATAGGCAATTGTATCAAAACAAATTGCCAGTGGTTACCAGAAGTTGAAGACGGGGAAATGAAAAAAAAAAACAATAAATGTTAAATTTTGATTTTCTTTAATCTGATTTGTTTGCATAAATTAGTTTTGGTTTTGCATATTTTTCTAAAGGTTATCCCATAGTGAGTCAGCTTGAACATGTTTTCATGAAGTTATTGAAAATCTCCTGCTTCTCACTTGAGAAACTGCAGCATTTGTAGTTGTAACTGCATTTTTATTGCTAATTATTTTAATGCCTTCTTTGGTTTTTCTTATCAATCATGCTACAGGTTGTTCATTTTATATGTCTCTCTTCAAAAAAACAAAACAAACAAACCCAACCAAACTACCAACAAAAACAGAAATCAACCTTTACCTTTATAAATTTTCTTCCATATGTTTGTCTCATTGCTATTTTCTGTGTTTTAAAGTGTGTATTTAGCAATATATTCGGTTTTTCTCCTTTTCCCCCCTCCCTAGCATATCCATTCATGTGCTGCTTTGCCAAATCCAACAAGTTTTGAAGAGTGTTATTTTATGAACTCTGATGGCATATGGGTTACTTATTGAGCTGCTAATGGCAAGGTTTGTCGTTCAAAACCACCAGGTGTCCTGTGGGAGAAAGATGAGGCTTTCCACCTGTGTAAAGAGTTACTGTCAGGAAAATCCACAGGGTTAGTTCTACTCTGTCCTGCAGGATCACTATGAGTCAGAATTGAATCAGTGGCAGTGTTTTTTGAAAAAAATTTTTATATATGCTTCTGTTTTATAATTTACATGATGGTTTCTAATTTGATATAACTTGTTTTATAATTTACATTATAATATCTTCTTTGCATCTGAATGCATGATGTTACTTTTCACTTATTCAATCTCTGTTTTATTGTTATTTTACAGTGATCTTCACAAATCGAATACACCTTTCATTACTTGTATTGTTAGTTAGCTTAGTGTTTTTCACTATCATGTAAATGGCATGGGGGGCATGTCTTACCTCTGCTGGCTGCACAAACCAGGAGACTTGGACTCCACACCAGCCCAAGTTTGATTTGCTCAAGACAGAGGTCAGGCATGCCTCCACCCTCCATCTATCTTTATCTCATAGGCTCCCTAAACATATATAGCCTACTGCCCCTTTTCACACACAAAAAATTACTCAACGGCACCCCTCCCCAGCATTTATGTTTTCTTCAACTGTACCTCACAGCCTGGGATAAAGTGGAGGATCTGAGTTTACAGCTCCACCACATTGTTCCGGCCCCTCCACCTTAGGGGGTACATCACAATCATCCACCTTAGGAAACACTGCTTTACCCTGTCCTTACACCGAGCATCCTTCGCACAGCACTCAACTTCGGGGCTGTCTGTGATAGTCTTTTGCAATGGCTACTCAAAACTCACAGGCAATAATCAATTAAGGGGCTTTATTGGGGAAGTTAACAGGCCACCATAAAACCAGGATCAGAAAACATGAAGAATACAGTCTTTTGTCCACAGTAGTGATTCTCCTCAGCCAGCAGCCACATTTTTCTCTGGTCCCTAGTCTCTCAGCCATGTGGTTCCTTGACCCCCTGTCTTGTTCTGTGGGCCGGAAAGCCAGCCTCTCTGCGTCGAGCTCTCAGTGTTGCTCTACAGCTCTGTCCCCTGATCTTAGCACAGTGGATCCCGCGATGGCCTCTGTGTGAGATGTCGTTCTCACTTGAGAGCCACTGGTGGCTCTTCTTCCTTGATGGTCGCTGGATTCGCTCTCTCTGCTGCTGTCATGACACACTTTGATGGATGCCCGGTGGAATGGCAAGACTGACTAATCCCTTCTGTAATTGTCTCACCCACCCTGTTTACAGGGCCCCAACCAATCATTTGATGGGAGTTAGAAAAACTTGGAAAGACGACCCATAAATGTGTTCACTTCACCATCTATATGTCATGCAATTTACCAGTTGGTTATTCACAGTGAATAGTACTCCTGAGTTTTGTATGCTTTTCTATATCTAGCAAGTCTGCAATTCTCTTTATTACCTATAGCTTGTAATTTCAATATTTATGTCATCTGAAAATGGGGCAGATTTTTCTCATCCTTTCCAATTCATAGACCTTTTATCATCATCATTATTATTATTGATTGCTATTATTGTTAATACTATATTGGGATGTCTTCAAGGACATTGAAAAATGAAGCAGCGATAGTGGGCCTTCTACCTTTTCTCTGGCTGTAGTAGGCATCCTTGCAAAATTTCATCTTAAATAGCATAACCAGTTGTGTTAGTCTGGGTTGACTAGAGAAATAAATCCAGGAAACTCATATATACGTGAGAGAACTTTATATCAAAGAATAATTTCATATAAAGAAAACATCCCAGCTTAGTCCAGATCAAGTCCTTGAGTTTGATATTAGCCCATATGTCTGATACCAATCTATAAATTCTTCTTCAGACTCACACAACACATGCAATGATGCTGAGTGCAGGAAGATCACAGGGCAGTGGGCTCCAGTGGTGGTGGAAGCAACAACTCATCTCAGTGCTGGCATGGGTCTCCCTGTGGCTTCTCCAGCTCCAGAGCTCTAGCTCCATCAGGGTAGCTCTCTGTGTCTTGTCAATGGGAATGTCTTGCAGAGAGTGTATCTGGCCTCCAGTGAGCTATTTATCTCCTTCCTGCCTCCAAGTGAGGTCATCAAGCTGCGACCTGATTGACAGGCTAGACTCTATCCTTTCTCAAGTTGACCGGAGATTATGTAACTGCCACACCATGGCTTAATATTGATCCCACTTTCTTCAAAAACAATTTTTTTGGGCGAGGAGCTGGGTAATTCAGTGGCTATTGAACACAAACAACTTTTCCCTGGCTGCCTTGCCACTGGAGTTCTGGATATAATTTTGGTTTTGACAACTTGATGTGTCTGCATGTGTTTGTGAAAAAGATACAGGTTTCCCTGAAGCGCTCCCCTCCACCCCCCGCCTTCACGGCCCCTCTCCCCCGCTTACACACACACACAAAACCAACCCAGCGAGCCCCAAACCACATCCTGGTGCCAGCATAGATAAGGAATCTGATCTGCAGCCTAAGTCCACCAAGGGTACATTGGTCATGACAACATTTATTAAAGCCATCTGTCCCTCACTCTCCTTACCCACGCTGCATCTTCCTAAGCAAAGACATGCAGGTACCAGTCTACAGCAACCAGCGTCAGAGCTTTCTCTCAGAAAAACAAGAGTAAAGAGAAGGCAAGTTAGTGTTGCTTTCTTGACAATCCCTATATTTTGTACAGAATCTATTTTCATTCATGGAAAATAGAAAATACAAATTAGGGAAAAATAAGTGTGTGTGTGCAGGGGCGGTGGGGAGGTGATAAAGTCACTCATAACTTTTCCTCCCAGAGACAGTCCATTCTTTGGCTTCTTAGTTTCTTTCTATGGAGGCACTTCTTAAGTTTTCGCTCAATTTTTCTCAGCTCTTTGCAATACTGATTTTAGGATTTTCCTTGTGAATAGCAAAGATCCATCTCCAACCCAAGATGCATCATGACTGCCTGCGGGAAGAAAAGCTGCGAGTGTTCCACTCGTTAGGGGAAGATCTTAGTATTTTGACTTATTGTGATCTCTTTCAGATCTTAGCTGTCCGACTCATTCATTCTGAAGCTCAAATATTACCTGACCCCAGCAAAGAGACCTGGTGATAACTGGACATGGCTTCTCCATCAGCATCTTTCCAGGTTGGACTTCGATATGAGGAAAGACAATCCCTGCATGGTAAATGAGCAAAGAAGATGTCCACAGAGAGACCAATTATCTCACAGATTGAGAATCGAATTTATATGGCCCCTTCCCTGACAAATCAACAATGGAATCATTTGCAAGCACAGAAAAGAAAATCAGTAGGATAGGTCACATTTTTCCATCGGTGCAAAAGGGGAAACTATTTTATTTCTTTTGTATTTTGTACCCGGTTGCATGATTGGAACACTGGGAATTTTGTTTTCTTAGACTGACAATCTGCCCACAAGAGCTAGATGAACTTTAGTAGTGATTTGGTCAAGTCTCAATGCAAACCACTTGATTGACTCCTGGTTGGAGACATGTCAGCACATCCAGATGAGCACTGAGAAAGATCAGGGCAAACATTTGGGCTCCCCTGCAAATGGTTCCTGAGATGGGTTTCATATTCCAGGTGTTCTGTAATCGGTTCACCATTTATGTTGGTAGTAAGGGCACGGCGTTGATAGTAACTGGAATTGAGAATATGTTTTACTGGCACTTATAGGCTTGCTTTTCTTCGACAGCCACCTTCAAGGGATATGCATCGGCTGTCCACAGAACATGGACTTGATGGTGCTCTGTTTTCTCAGTCCCCAAAACTACGCTTTCACCTTTTGTCTTTTTCTTAAATTGGGCGATTTACTCTTGAAATACTGAAAACAAGTGGCTATTCCCTCCTTTGTCCATAATAAAAAGGAATGCCTGATCATTTTTAGTTTATGTTAAGTGAAATGTTAGCTAAGCTAAGCTTCTGCTACAACGTATTTTAGTGAGAAGACCAGTTAATCTGTAATTTCTATCATATGATTGATAAAGTTTATTGATGACTTCTTGGGAAGTTATTCTGTCTAGCTTTTTAATGCCTAAAACCTCTATTCCAAATCGTTTTCAACCACTCCCATTCTACTACTGAGATGAAGCTCACTGACATTGAGATTTTCAAAATATTATTCATAATCCTACTTTATTTAATGGAAACTAGAAATGCCTAGATGAAAATAAGGGGGTGACTGGGTGGGTTGTACGAAGTGTTAACTGAAAAGAATTAGTCAACATTGGCCAAATCAAATATGGGAAGCCAAAAAAATTTAAACAAAATAGCAGAAGTGTAAGCCAAACACACTTCAGAAAACACGTGCCTGTCAGTAGCCAGAGGAGAGAAATCTGCTTTCATTGGAAACCTGGTAAATTAACCGACACGGCACACAGCCCCCGGGCAGTAAAGTAAAATAATAGACACTTATTTCTCACTTGTAAAACAGTATTTAGCGGAGTGGGGGACATTCCAGTTATAATGCAGAACCCCAAGCCCTCTGTTTTCTGGGTGCTGGCCTCTGTTACACCCATAGAGTGGTTTCTGTTCAGCCGGTGACTAGGGAAGGAAAGAGCCAGTGACTAGGGAAGGAAAGAGAGACTTGCATATGGGAGTTTTGTCATCAGCCAACATTTTATCACATGGTCGCACATGCCTTCAAGTTGAGCTCGGCAATATATTCCACCTGCAGGTCCAGGAGGCAAAGGCAATGAGTTTGGGGACAAATGGCAGCCGTTACCACAGAAGAGCTCGTTTTGAGATGACTGTGGAAATGACAGGGCCTCAGTAGGCTCACAAATCAAGTTTTTGCCTCGTTAGTCCCAGCCTCCATTTCTCTTTTCGCCTTCATGTCTGAGTCCCTCCATCAACTCATAACTCTAGCCTAGAACATATTTCATCCACCCCAGAAAGCTGTGCATCCATCAGAGAAGTGAGTTTTTTTCCCTTTACTACATTTCTGATATAGAGGATGTCAGAGAGTCTTCATTGTCATCCTTTGATACCAGAAAGAGAAATAAAAATCCGATCTTATTTCTATTTTCAGCACACATATGCATTCTCTTTAGCAAGTTAAGACCAATATGTGTTAAGCCAACAAGATATCCCATAATAATAGACAAGCAAGATTGGGGTGGGGGTGGGGGGTGCCAGACTAGGCAATGCTTTGTTCTGCTATAAATAAGGTCACCAGGAGTGGAAGCCAACTGGACAGCCACTAACAACAGCAACAACGACGGTGAAGGCCTAGACGGTGTGGTGTGGGCCATTCCGACCGTTGTCTATGACAGGTTAGCTTCCTGATAGGTTAGCTGTGGGTGTGGCTCGTAGGTCTTGCAGGATCTCTCTCTGTGTACACGTCTTTGAAGCTTGTCCTACCTCTGACAAACTTACTTCTTCCCACTAAGTAGAATGGGTTGAAAATCTTGACTGGCTGACCGTGGTAGTTCTTATAAAAAACCCCTGGTTAGTGTGTGCTTGCTTTTCTTCTAGAGCCAATGTCAAGGGAGATGTGTCTTTCTCCTAAGGGGGGGTCCTGGGGGGTTCCACCAGCTCACTTTCTGTTGACAGGTGAGCCCTTAACCAATGGGCCACCAGAGCTCCTTTGGCTGTGTGTGTGTGTGTGTGTGTGTGTGTAAGAAAGAGCTTTATATACAAGAGCAATTGAATATTGAGGAAACATTCCAGCCCAGTCCAGATCAAGTCCATAAGTCTAATATTAGCCCATATATCTGATACCAATCTATAAAGGCCTCTTCAGACTCACGAAACTCATGCAATGACACCGAATGCAGGAAGATCACAGGCCAGTGGATGGGAAGTCTTGTGCATCCGGTGGCTTTTCATCTTATTGCCATTGAGCTAATTCCGACTCATCAGGCCCCTATAGGATAGGGCAGAACTGCCCCTGTGAGTTTTCCTGAGACTGTCATTCTTTCTGGGAATACAAAGTTTCATCTTTCTCCCACGGAGTGGCTGGTGGTTTTGAACTTCTGATCTTATAGGTAGCAAACCAATGCGCCCCAACCAGGCATCCTAATGGCTTTGCATAGGGCAATCTAGATGCCTGCTGTTGGAAACTCCAGGGAGTTCAAGACAGAAAAGGCTTCTTCTTCTTCTTCATGATTTATGAGATTCCCAACTGTCACCCTTGCTTTCGATAATTGAAATGGGACATTTGTTTGAACTGCATCAACAGGGTTATACACTATCCGGAGCACCTCAAGTAGTCATCACATGCCAGTGCCGTAATCACTTGGACGCCACTGGCAGGAAATATCAGAAACCTCCCCAGACAGTCTGTACTCTTGAGCTTTCCAGAGAAGTCCTGGCACACGGGAGAAATCTTCGTTGTCTGAATTGATACCTGGGTTTGGGAGTCTTGAGATCCTAATGCCCCATATGCCACCAAGGTGGAAAATGGCCGGGCAAATGCCCAGCCTTCAGCAAGAGCAGATCGATGCCTGTCAGATGTCCTGTGTCAGACTGTGATCGTCCTGCCTCCCCATTGATCAGATTAGCCAGGAACTCCTTGGTATTGAGTTGCAAGCGTCTGGATTTTTGCTTCCCCTGGCAGTAGCTCTAGGATAGGACAGAAAACAGCTTATAAATTCTTTAACCGTTCTTGGAGCCAAGGGTAGCTCACAGCCTGAGTTTTCAAGCAATGCTTTTTAAAAGGTTCCAGGGGACACGAAGGTAAATAGCTTGAAAAATAAAGGGGGGGGGTTGTTATGTTTTTCTTCCTCTGAGAATTACACTGATTGAATTAATCCCTTGCTAATTCGCCTAGTGATTATCAGACACAGTAGAGAGTATTGTGTAAGGACGTCTGGATCAGACATTCTGGGCAGGTCCCACATGGTCGGTGATGTTTACCATGCAGTTCCAGCGCATGTTTCTTTTTTTGCAAAAACATTTTGAGGCCGAAGCTCGCATGGTCCATTAGTCATTTGCACTAATTACTTCCATGCATTTCTGATTCTCTTCGCTCATCTTTGCTTCAGATGGAAAGAGATCAGTAGTTGCACCTTAGATGGCTGCTCACCGGTTTTTAAAGCCCCAGCCACTGCTAACCAAGTAGGATGGAAACCACTGTCTTTGTGGACTAGGATTTGCCAATCAACCTTAATGTCCGCCACCATGATGGTCCTGAGCCCCCAGGCCCAACAACTCTTTCCCAAGGTGTTTAGTTATGGGTGAGACGTATTCACAGCTTCGTCCCCGTTAGTTATACTATATACATGTACTATCCCATGTAAGTACATAATATAGACATTATATCTGTTAAACTTATAGATGAGGCCATCCCATTCACTTTCCTAGGCATAGTCATCTTGCCTGTCTGCCTATGTATCCCCTCACGGAATAATGTTTGTGACTATGGATCATGCAGCATTGTATACACAATAGTATTGATGTTTGTTGTCTGTAATTCTGGTGTACCTTGCGGTGTCTCCTGGCTACCACTGCTAATCTCTCAGAAATGGATCACAAGAGAAGGTCCTGAAAAGAGCGGGAAAAGAAAATAAGGAACAAAAGTCAAAATCCTAAAAAAGGCCAGGTGCACTATCCCGAAAGAGACTGGTGGAACCCTTGAGACTATGACTCTCAGTCGCTCTGTGTGCCATGATTCTTCTACGTGCAAAGACTAATCTTTAAGAACCTCTTGGTTCTATGCAGGAGGCAGACATGGTAGGAGGGGGAAATAAACCCTAGTACAAGATTGTGGAGGTAAGTGGAAAATGCAACTATAACACAAACGAAATTTCACAAGGGCTATTGCAGTTTGAGAGACTCGGTGAGATTGAGAGTGGGTGTTGGAGGATTGGTGTTTCCTGCAGGTCGCCGAGACTTCACCAGCAGAGAGAATAACTGAAATAGAGAGAGAGGTCCATGACTCTATATTATGTTTGGAACTGGGCTGGTTAAAATTGGGGTTTTCCTAGTCTTCCTTTACTCTGCTTATCCATAACTTCCTGTCTGTTATCTACCCATCCACTCATCTATTCATTGCATCACTGCTCCTAACCGCAGCAGATATTGCTTCAGCATCAACTACATGCTTAAGATTGCTTCAGCCCCTGGGAACGTAGCAGCGAGTGAGGAAAACTGACAATGTTCCTGCTATTATTTTACTGTTCAATTCAGCCTCAGCAAATCATTTCAGAGGCTGGGTTATTAGAGAAGAATGTGAGGTCAGGGTGGGAAGAGGACTCAAGGACAACCTGTAATGTTCACAGGACACAGTCTTGCTTGCCGAAAGTGAGGAGGAGTTGAAACATTTACTGATGAAGATCAAAGATGACAGCTTTCAGTGTGGATTACACCTCAATATCAAACAAAAAATCCTCACAATTGTACTAAGCAACATCATGGTAAATGGAGAGAACATTGAAGTTGTCAGTCATTTCATTTACTTGGGTCTGCTCTCCGCATAGAAGCAGCAGTCACGAAATCAAATGCCAGGTTGCATTGGGCAAATCTGCTGCAAAAGACTACTTTGGAAGGTTAAAGGCTAAGATGTCTAAGGTGCTGTAGCATTTTCTATCACTTCATATGCACGTGAAAGCTGACCAATGAATAAGGATGGTCAAAGAAGAGCGTATGCAGTTAGGGTACCGGTAAAGATAATAGTATGCACTATGAATTTCCAGAAGAATGCACAAATTTGTTTTGGAAGAAGTACATCTAGTGTCTTCCTTAGAAGCATGGATGTTGAGAATTTATCTCGCCTATTTTGGACATGTGATCAGAGGTATCAGTCCTTGGAGAAAACACAATGCCCGGTGGAGAGTCTGTGAAAAGGAGAAAGTCCCCTAATGAGATGAATTGAAAGAGTAATTGTAATAGTAGCTTAAGCATAGCAACCGTGTGAGGATGGTACAAGACTAAGCAATGTTCAGTTCTGTTACACATAGGATCGCTATGAGTTGGATCTGCTTGACAGCACCCAAGAGCAATAACTAATCATCTTCTAGTGAGGCTTATCTTCTAGTCGATATGTCAAAGCTTGATAAAAAATTATGAAACAGAATATAGGAAGGAAATCTAGAATAATTGAGAAGCCGTTTTAATAATGGGAAGCAGGGAAAGACTGTATGCGATGAAGACATTGCAGCAGAAACACTCCTGGGGCAGGAGAATGAGTTATGGGCGCGATTCTGTAATTTTCTTATACACCTTTGCAGATCGGTTAGTCTTGGAGAAGCAGGAAGAGCACGGCTCTCCCAGGATGGCTGTTGTCTTCATTTAGAGGACACGCATACCCTACTGCAAGCTCAAGCTGAACATTGCAATTCCATATTTGATTTAGTTAAGATAATCTTTCCCTCAGGCGGCTGCAGGGTTGAGTTGAGGGACTGGATTGAAGAGGAGGAGGTACACAGACAGCATTTAGATGGATAGAAGGAACTTATCTCTGATTCCCGAAGGCGGGGGGAGGGGGGAAGGTTCATTTTGGAGGTGAAGCGGAAGCTAATTGACACGCTGGAGAACCACCTTTGGTGACTCTATTACAGGTATGTGTAGTTCTTGCTCTCTAGTTTGTATTTCTTCTTGTTGCTGATGAAGTACGATGCAGTGTGATGTATCTTTATGAACTTTCTAGCCTTGGCCTTATAACAGCCACCAAATGATTGGAATAAACGGTGCAAATAATAGGCTATGTAATTTGTACACCAAGGGGATTGGGCAGTTTGATAATAATGTGTGCATAGAACCCTTTGAGGATGGGATCATGCAAATATGATGTATGCGGCCATAAGCAAGGGGATTGGTCAGTTTTACTATCTCTCCAGGCATAAAAGGAGCCATTACAGATGTAGAAAGGTAAGGCTCTGACTGACTACCAAGAGGAAGACAGGAGAATGGGTGCATCTTTTGGATCTGGAGCTCCAGGACTGAGAACCTTCTAGAATCAAGAGATTGAGCATTCTAACACAGCAAAAGGCAGGTGGGGGTGAGAAGCAACAACACCGAGCGATTGGTATGAGTTGGAGCTGTGGACTTCCAAGTCCACGGAGCCATAGAAAGCAATTGGGATTCTCTTTGGTAGGCGGCGTGCTTGGTCAGAGCGTGTCTCCACGCACTGATGGAGCCCAGCCCGCTGACCCTTGTAGTAAGAAAGTGAAGCACCTTGGGCAGGAAGCTTCCTGGTGGGGTGGGATCTTCTGGGCACTATTGATGAAACCAAAGAACTTTGTACCATTATCTAAGCAGGATGACAGGCTGAGGAACCAAGAGAGAGGGGCCCGCCTGCAGATACCGCTGCGAAGAGGCTGTCCTCATCAAAGAACTCTCTCCCGATTTGTTTTTGATGCTGAATTTCAACCTGCTATATCTCTCACATGTCCCATAATCGGAGTACTGTCTGTGAGTTTGGGGTGGTCATTGCAACAAATGAGCAAACCCAGAAGAGAGGTACGAGGTCACCTGGAGGGGCAGGTTGGAGAGAGTGTCCGAGCTCTGCTTCGCAGGAATCAGCCTTGGGCTGAAGTGGAGAGGGATTCTTCTCCCTTGCGAAGGTGGATGCAGACGTCGGAGGCTGCCACCATGACCATTTCACTTATGCTGCAAAGGAGCGCCTTTAAGCCGTTCAGTAATGGCACCGGAGCTTGTCAGATATTAAATGCTTTCTAGTCCAACCTTATTGCGCTCAGAGTTCACAGAGACATTTAGGAGCTCGTTGCATTCTGATGTGTACTGAGCCCAAAACGGTAGCTCCGACTCTACGCGAATGGGGCTTTTCATTGTATGGAACATCCAAGAAGCCAGTGAATGCCAGAGTCCAAAGCGATTTTACCAATGCTTGTTTCTCTAGGGAATTTTAGGACATTCAAAACATTTCTGATGATTTCTACATCTTTTTCTCATACCTGTAAGTTATTTTTTTTTAAAAAAATTAGAAAGCATGTACAACTGCCTCAGTCAGAGGAATCGGTGGTGTTTGCGGTTGGTACCGATTCAGGCCACAGTAAGAAAAGAGACCTTGTTTACTGCTGGAGGAGAGAAATAAGTAAAATAAAGAGGGGTAAATATCATTTTATAGATAAACAGTTTTCCCAGCTTGACGTTTCTCTAACCCTTTCCAGGACACACATTCCAGGAAGTTTCTTAATCTCTGAAGTACATTTGGAAGATTAACTATTAACTTGCTTTAGCAAGAAGATTTTCTGTTACGGTGCTGAATGGAAGCTTCATTCTTTCGAAGTCTCATTTATTCCTCAATTCTGTCCACATTCCCTGTGATCTTCTTTGTCCTGAATGCTGAGCTAAGCAACGTGACACTCCAAGGGAAAGGAACCTTCTCAAGGGGTTTATGGTTCCATCCAGATGAGCAAGCAAGAGACATCCGTAGACAGTTATATGATTATAGGTGAGAAATCACTGAGTCAGAGAGGGGGCCTGCTGGGAAGGGGAAGCAACTTCAGAGCAGAGTGCTAGGCAAAAGCAACGTCTGAAATAAACCTGCAGTTATGAGTCATGGTTACGTGGAAATGCTGAAATGGCTAAGGGTGCGTGTAATTTGAGTGCCAGGAAGAAGAGTATAAACAAATTTCTGAACATGGTGAGGAGAAAATTTAAAGACCTGCTCACAAAAGTAGGACGCAGAAGAAGGGTTCCCATTCCAGTAGTGTTCGTCATGCTAAATTCAGCTGTTAAGACATTAAAAAATCCTTATTACATTATCATATCAGACTTAATAGTCACGTGATATCTATGCGTCTTTAAAGTGGAATTAACCATTCAGGTCAGATTTATGCCTTTTCTCAGTTAAAGTTCAGTTAAACCATCGTCAGTAGATCACCCCTAGGATGCAGGCTGGACTTGATCTAGGTTTGTGTTGTTTTATTTGGTTTTGGTTTGTTCATATGAGAGTGTATCTCAGAGGTGTTGTGTTATGTCAATGGTGGTCATGCTCTTGAAGTTGTGCTATATGTATTTCTGTTTGGCTTTTTTTTTTTTTGTATATGAAACCCAGGATCGATGAACTTGTGTGGACTGTAAGTAGAACAGGCATTCGGAGGGAGGGGCTACTGTGGCGAAAGGGGGGTGGTGGTGGAAAGGAGATGATGGCAAGGAGTCCATGTAGAAAAAGAATGAATGGAAACTGATTGTGGTAGCAATTGTACAATTCTACTTGATGGGTGAACTATGGAATGATATGTTAAATGTATAAATTCCAAGTGATAAAAAATCTTTACAAATGAAATAAAGTAAAGTTGAATTAAAATAGACACCGCATGGGGTTGCGATGCGATTGGAGTAAAATAACGGATGCAGTCTTGGGCTCTTTAAAGAGACATGTGCTATGTTTGGTTTAACCCTGGTGATTGGTTGTAGAGATACACAGGAACATGGGACATTATGGGAATTGACTTTAGCAGCAGCCAAATCCCTCCAGCTTCCAACGATTGCACAAAAAGAATCCAGAGCAGGAACTCTGCTTTGTTTGGGACAATAGCTTGAGCTTAAGTGACCCACCAATTTTGTGACCACCTGCCATTTATCCTTTTCCCAATATAGAGTGTGATGTGATTGCTACCCATTTGATAGGGGCAGCATTTGAGCCAACTTTGAACTGCCGGTCTTTCTTGTTTAGAGTATATTCAGGTCTGCTTTGGTCCGTGCCCTGATTCATGTTTTATCCAGCTGTAGGAGGATTGATTTCACCTCAAGTCTTAGTTTAGGTCTCTTTGTCCCTGGAAGTGGCTGTTATTGAGACACATCTATTGAGGCTGAAAGATGCAAAGTGTTTGGGGATGTGGTTGGGTGCAATAGGAGCCTACCATAGACTGGTCAAAGTGGAAGCTTCGCTGATGCCCTCCCTAGAGGGTGCACTGTGGGGTACTGAGGAACACAAGTCCCGATAGGACAAGGAGGCCCAAGGCTCACTGTGTCAGAGCAGGACACATATCCATCTTCAGACAGCAGGGCCCTGCTGTCTGACTTCCTTTTAGACAACGCCATGGGCATTTCAGGCTCTGAAGGATGTCTCCACCATGGACACATATGGTTACACACACCATCAGAAAGAAAGGGACGTTGGTCAGAGTGGCCCCAAGTATTGACCATGGTTAAATTGTTTACTCATTGCCAGTTAAAATAGCTGAAGATTTGGGATCAGCGGATAGCTGTCTTTCTACTCCCCGAGGTTGTTATGATAAAACATGTGATAAAATGCTTCCAATTTAATTTTTTCCCCAGCGAAATCCATAGCCACGTGTGTGCCAACCAGAAAGTGCCAGGGGGTTAACCACAGAGTCTACAAATTTATTTCTCTCCCATCTTTAGGGAAACAAGGAACCTCACAAGTTGCAACATTGTTGGATGTGAATATAATTTGCGGTGTTGAGGAGACGTGAAATCTGGTTCCTATGTCCCATTGTTAGGAAGTCAAGTTTTAGGGTGGCACATTCTGTTGTGGAGAATATATTTGCGTCCTTGTTTGATGCTTGTGCCTATGTTCTTTGAAGATGTAGTCCATGGTGACTGGTCACCGATCCAAGCAGTTACATGTGCAGTGACCTTTTCTCATTTTCAGTTGCCTAGCCCTTGTCATTTTTCTCAAACGATTGACGGCACCAATTGTAATGACCTCCTAGATCCATTTCAAATTGATAGAAATCTTTAGTGAGGGTGGGCAGATCATAAGTTTGGTCAAAATTCTGAAACTGTTGGAAATCAACACCTTCATGGTAAATCCTTACCACTGAACATTTTGGGGGGTGCATGATCTACCCTCTCTGATATGAAGCAAACAGGGTAATTTTGTTTTTCTTGGTTACTGGGTCCACAAATTGTTCCAAAAAATTTCTGCTTATCCGTGTATTGACATGAACAAGTACTGTCCTTGGCTCCGGAGTCCATCCCATTGCTATGCGATATGGCTAGCTATCTTGGTGGCCTTCTTAGAAAAATAAGAGCCCGATGGGTACTTTTGGAATATATTTTCTTAGTTTTACATTTTACTGGAAAAAAGTAACACTTCTCTGTTCCAACATATTTGTGTAGTATGGTGACAAATAATTTAGTATTGGGAATTAGATACCAAGTTAGGTTTGAATCGTGCATATTAATTGTGTGACCTTGGCTACATTTCTTCAATCCTCTAACCTTTGTTTTTGATGTCTATAATAATTGGAAATAATGTTTGTCCCTACTTCATAAGTTGTAGCATTTATAAACACTCAATGAGGATTAGCTAATTGTTCATGAGAATGAATGTGAAGGTAAGCATTCATGTCTGCCATGAGAAACTAAGGAAGTTGAGTTGTTATATTCTGAGTATAAACTTGGGTCCCACAAAGCAAAAGATGATCTTGGACTAAGGCTAGCATAAAGGAGTGATTGAATTTTTCTTCTGGGAAAAAAATGAATATTTTGGAGTTGAAAAAATATTTCGTGAACTATATTGAAATGCCTCACAGTCAGTGTGAGCCAGTTCTCTGAATGTCTGTTATTCGGGGCTGGACAGTGAGGGATGTCGTACAAAGCTCTTCTGTGTCTAGGCTGAGAAACAGCCATACGATCCTCCCAGACATACCTTCCAAGCCACATGACCCATTGCCATGCCGAGCACGGAGAGTCTGTATATTTCTCTTTCCTGTTATTACACATTCCATGATGAATTCAGCTGCAGAACGAGCATTTGAATGACCTATGTGTTGAAAATTAAGCCTGGTGAGAAGGCTTTTAGGGACTCACTTGTAATGAGAAAGAGGGAGAGCAGGAACCATTATTTCTCTCTCTCTCTGACCAGGAGCCCCTGAAACAGATACTTGGAGCCACTGAGGGTGGCTTGGCCCCACGTCAAAAAGACATGGCAATCCATAGAAAAGAATAACTGCGTCCACAGGTACTGAAACAAATGGTCTTCCAGGACACACTACAGACGCATTCGTGAGTACAAGTTTGGAGTAGGCATAGAGCGTTGACAGCACTATTCAATTGTACTGAGATGAATTAGAACTATGAAGGAGAATGATGTTGTACAGAAAAAATCCTTTTTTTTTTAAGCGAAAGCTTTTGTGGATGAAGTGTAATGTCACTTGGTCTCTTTTTTTTTTAAAAAAAATTCTTATCACAATCCATACATACATCCCTTGTGTCAAGAACATATGTACATTTGTTGTCATCATCCTTCTCAAAACATTTGCCTTCTACTTGAGCCCTTAATATCTGTTTCTCATTTTCTCCCTCCCCACTCCCTCCTACCTCATGAACCCTTCATCATTCATAAATTATTATTATTTTGTCTCTTAAGGATAATTCTGGGGTAGGATGGGGTTGGGGTGAGGAATGGAGGTTTTTGGAGGTGCTAGAAGAACATCCTCTCTCTGGAAGCACCCTGAAGCTGAGAGAGGTGTATAAAGAGCGAATCCATGTAAATGGTGGCACAGGCAGTCGTGGAAGTCAGGAGGAAGGCGGTATGCATAGCAGTGGTGACAGGGGTAGGGGATGGAGAAGTTGAAGCTTCCTCTTGCTGATCAAGAGCTGCAGAGGTAAAAGCAGAACATAAAGCCGTGGGTGTGGAGTGCTGAGTCTGTGGCAGCCGAGACAGGAAAGAGTAAACTGCGAAAGGGCTTCCATAAAGGAAAGGTGGGCCTACAGAGTCCTTTCATCATAGAAGATGTCTGTCTTGGTCAGAGTCTAGGTGTAATGGAGTTTTCTCCATTTTAGTGTAACAGTATCAGAATGAATCCAACAGGCTATTCCCCAGAAACAGAGGACCCCTTCCATTGGGGGATGTAAGGCGAGTGTCATAAAGACGCAGTGTGCAGAGCTGCAGGCGGAGAGCTGGGAACCCACAGAGCCGTGTGGGGCAGGGATTTAACCACCGCGTGAAGGTTGTAGGTAAGGGGTAGTTGTTTGCACACTCGAATGGAGGGCATCCTGTGCAGAGCTGGACGCCTGGGCCTCGAACAGCACCTACCTACAGATCAGCCTCTGGGGCCCAGAGAGAGTGGAGACACCTGGAGAGTCAGTCGTTCCGCTTCTCTCCAGACAGGAACCTGCTGTGCAGGTGATGCTCCATTTGCTCGGCGGTAGCATTTTAGGGTAACGGTCAGGGGAGGAGCACAGACCCAGCCCTGCGACTCAGAGGTGCGATCCTTCTTACGGGGGCAATTGTACTTCAGGGATCCCACCTTGCCAAGCAGCCCCGGAAGTAGGACGTGCTAGTTTCTATTATAATCGTTGTTGCTATTGTGGGCTCTCAATCTTCTCTCCTTGTGACTAGTTTATTGTGCTGTGCCTCAGGACAGTTCACAGAAAGGTCCGGGAATAAGAGGGGAAGACTCAGGCACTATGGGTTACATATACGCATGGCTATGTGTGGGGGAGGACCCGTATGTGAACACATATATTTACGTCGGTGTGCATATGTTTCATACAGGGGTACATACACAAATATATACATACACAATTTGTCAACGAGGGGCCTCTTGGAGAGAGAGTAAGAGAAACTACCAGTGCCAAGGAGGGTCTCTGCCACCACTCTGTGACCGGGCCAGGGACAATGAGCCTCCGTCGGAGAACTGGCCACACCGGGTGCAAGATAAGAGGGTCCTCAAGATGGATAAATGCAAAGACCGTTAGGGGAGGCGCCGAGGTTTCTTCGCACCGTTTCACCTACAAACCTGATTTCTTCCCTCTGCCCTCGCTAGGAGAGCCTTGAACCTCACATCCTAAACTCCATCCAGTGGTCGTTGCTTTCATTGGACTTTAAGCCTTCACTTGAGGAATGAAGATCCATAAGGACAACGCGAAAGAAGAATACAGGCTGCCCTTTCTCAGCCGGAGGAGCCGGGCTCCGACTGAATCCCCGTATGTGTGGTTAGTTCGAAAAGGAAGAAAGCTTTTTCACATCTCTCTAAAGGCAGGACAAAACAAAAGATGTGAACAAGCACAGCCATTCCATCTCAGTTACTACGTGGCAGGGAAGAGGCGGTGGCTTTCAAAAAGCATGGCGCTGGAGTCATTGTGTCTAGGGATGTGATACGTGCAAGTTACTCTGCCTCACGAAGAATCAGATTTTGCATCCATAAAATTGAGTTATTTTGTAAAAAAATATGACATTCAAAGTGCTTAGCATGTTATCTGGTACACACCAAGTACTTAATTAAAGAGTAGCCACTGCTTTTTATTATAAGTCATCTCCAGTATCTATGCCTGCTTAAGAATTATTGGTCTTTCTTGTTTGGAGTCAGAAGTTGTAAAGCTTCTCTGTCCGCAAGCCAACTGCATCCTTTCCACTGATCTGTTGTGTCTCTTACAGGTTCCTCTCCAACAACTCTTTCCTCCACCCAGGCATTCCTGAAGGGACTTGGACTTCTTTGAAAAATGGTTTGATAGCTTTAACCACCTGCAAGCCAAACAGTAAGCAACCACTGTTTGGCTTGGCTGTTTGCTTGACATCAACCAACTGCTGGGGGATGCTTATGTTTTTAAAGTGAAAGATCTTTCCAAATGATAAAAAGCTCCCAATGTGGTGCCCTGAGTTTATTAGGCCCGCTGCAATGAACAAACTGTTCTTGTTATTTATTTCCAAGAGCAGCTCTAGTTAAAAATCAAATTTCTGTCCAGTGATGTACTTTAACATTTATTTTTAATTTTCATTTGGACGTAGAGGAAAAGGCACATGCCCTCCTGTGCTAGGGAAGCTGTTATTCTAGTGATCGCCACTAATGTGTTTTTCTTTGGCTTTAACATGTCTAAGTGGTATCAGTGGGGTTACCCTAGACTCCTCTCTTCAGTCCCTAGGAAGACCAATTAGCATCTACCCAACCAGACAAGGGTCTGCAATGGGGTTTTCCTAGGGACAAGTTTTCTTTCATTTGAAAATGCTGGAATTTGTTTTGGGTGGTGGATCTATATCCCTCCTTCTTTTGTTCTCAGTATTTTAAAAGAAAAATAATCCAGAAAACAAAAACAGAAAGGAAAACACCTTACAGATTTTTTTTCTCTTACAAAGAAGCTGATGTTTTCCTAAAAAGGGAGAAGGGAACACACCCTTGCTGTTCCTTTAGCCTTCACTGGGGAGAAAAAACCAAAACCAACAGAAGAGAAAAACGCCCACATATCTGGGTTGATGGAAGCGGCACTTTGGCTCACCCCTGTCTCTTGCGTCAATGTAGGAGCTTCTGGGCACTCAGGTCTAGCCTGGGATTATCATATGTCCTGGGTCTTGACCTTGGCAAGTAAAACCAGGACTGTGCAGCAGTGCCTAGTGTTCTTATAAAGGGATGTTCTAGGCAAGAAGGAAGCTATTCTGTTCTCTTCTATTAACATCTAACTGAAGGACTTTCAAACACTTTTACCGCGACACGGGTCTTGAAGCCACAAGATCACCCTGCCTCCCAAGCTCTCGTAAACACTGGAGAACTCAGTCTGTCTCAGTCATTACATAGACATCTTTTTTCTCATCGGTCCTCTCCTCTACAGCAACACATCCAGGTAGCCAAGCATTCTTGTTCCTTCTGCTCAGGCTCCCAAAGGCAAGAGACAGAGTACACCTCCCTGCCCCACTCAACCTAAAATTTCATTGCTCCCCCCACAAACAAAATCCCACTGCCATTACTGAATTCTGACTCATGGGGATCCTTTCAGACACAGTAGAACTGCGCCCCATGGCTTCCAAGACTCTAACTTGTGTAGAAGCAGAGAGACTCATCTTTCTCCTTTTGAGTGACTGGTGTACTTGAACCAACAACCTAGTGGTTACCAGCATGATACTAAATCCACCATGCCACCAGGGCTCCTTGTTGGCCCAGTACTACCTAATTTTCTAATTCTCCCAACCATTTTCCATAAATACCCTGTTATTGTTGGTTTGGATGATGCATACACATTGTTTCAAGGAATTGGAGGGAGAAGAGAAAGTAGGAGGTAAAGAGCCAAACAGGATTTGACTCAGCTCCAGTTCTCCGTTTTTTCCTTCTTTCCATCAATAGTTTTAGTGGGACATAATTTACACATCATACGATACTTCAATCATTCAGTTTCAATCATGCAGTCAGTCAAGGAAAATTATACAATTATCATCACATATAAGTATTTTTAATGTCATGAACTAATTCTTATTTGTTGTATGGTTTTCTACCAGGTGGGCCCATAGCAGTTTATGCATCCAGTTTCTGATGTTGAGCAATTTTTACCATTAAAATAATTTTTGATGTAAAGCTAATATTACATTTAGATTATGTGTAATAACGTTTATTAACAGTTGTTGGAGGCAGGGGAAGGGAAATTGGAAGTGGAGTTAATGATCAAGGAAATATCATATTGATTCAGGATGATATTGCACAACCAAGTATTATTGTTATTGCTGTCAATAAGTTGTACACTTGAAAATATATTGAAGTGGAAAATGGTATGAGCTAGATAAATGCACAACAACCAAAGAGGGTAGCTGCAGTCGTTTCTTATGCCTAACCCAAAGCCTCCTGGGACTTGGTTCTTGGTTGGAAATTTAAGGCCAAGTTTAATTTTTTCATTTGTTTCTATAACGACCCAGTTTTGGAAGATGTTATATCTTCATTATAACTGCTCCTGTTGGTGAGATCATAGTTCACTTCATGGTACAATAATAAGAAAAGATTTTGGACACATTGTTTATTACTTCTTGTTGACTTTCTTGTATATAGCTTCCAAGACAAGCCAGCATATATATATATATTCCTAGTTTTTTTCTCTCCTTCCAATCTATAAACTCTCTACCTTGTTATTAAGAACTACAAGCATAGTCTGGAGATACTTGGGGGTCAGTTATAAACTAATGTAATGCAACAAAGAGAATTGCCTTGATTTATCAGTTTCCCTGTGCATCTAAAGTTGTGTCTACACTAGATCAGTGTCCTTTAGTGTGCAATAACTTTATGAAAGAGTTTGAGGCACTATGAGTATTACCCAAATGTGACAAAGACACAGGCAGGAATTGAACACATGCTGTTGGATAAATGGTGTTTGTAGACTCGCTCGTCACAGAATACCCACAACCTTCAATTGGTAAAAACCTAAAAAAAATTCACACAATATCTGCAAAGCACAATAAAGCGAAATTCAATGAAATGAGGTATGTCTGCAGCTACTAAGTACGTACGGACAGCTGACTGAATTATATTGTAAGTTCTTTTCTTAGTGTCTGAAGAATGTTTGGAGCTGATTATGTAAAACTGAGCACAAAAGCTTTGTTTCGAGCATCGGAAGTCCTTTCTTACTGTCCTCTTTCTCATAGAATCCTGCCACCATTTGTCCACTGGGACTAATTAGAAGCAGCAGTGAATTTTATGCCTCTCTTTTCTTTGACCACCAGGTCTTCAGTTGATTGTACTGCACTGCTTAAACTTAGGAGCTGTGAATGCATCTGTGCATAATTTCGAGCCTGAGCCCTGGCTGTGATGTCAGAAAGAAGAGGAGGATTGCTATTGCCGTAAGAGGGTGCAGACTCAGATACCCACAGGGGTAGTTAAACTTTTGTCCAAATAGGATAACTATGAGTTGGTATCAACTTGATGAAAGGGAGGTTTTTTGTTTGTTTGTTTTTTGATGGTACTGTGGGATAAACACTGGACTGCTAACTATAGACTTTTGTCAATGATTTTCACATAAGCCATAATCACATTTCATTCTTTTCCAAGCTGTTGGCATGGAGAAGTACATGGACTGCTTAGACGTTACTTTTTAGCGCAGTTTTGGGTTTACAAAATATTGTAGAAAACTGAAGAGCGTTTCCACACATCTTTCACCGCTTCGTTGATTAGAAGTTCATTCATTGGAAGTTGAAATAACCTTGAAAATTTGGAATTCACATTACTCGTTCATGGCACACATATTTTGTGTCTTGAGAGTTCAAGTTTGTTGATAATTGGCTAAGATGGCATTTATCAAAGTTCATGATGGATGTTGTAATGTTTTTAAATTTGGTATTGGGTAATATTGGCCACAAAATTAGTTAGGAAGTGCATTCATCTCTTGTATTTTCTGCAAGAGTTTAGAGCTTAGATTATTTTTGTGCTTCTTAAAGTCAGAGAAGTCATCAAGCCATCTGGTTGTAGAGTTTTCTTTGTGAGAAGTTTATTACTGTTTGGGTTATGAATCGTTGTATAACATACTGCATATATTTTATAAAGGACAATAATTACTTTTAGAATTCAAACTTTTAAATAAATACAGGGTTATTTAGGTTATATTTCTTTTCCTGATTGAGGTTTGTGTCTTTCAATGAATTTTTACATTTCAACTAATTGTTAGATGCATTGGCATAATGTAGTCATCAGCATTCTCTTGTCCTTTTGTAGAATTCATCATGACGCCCCATCTTGTAACTTCTGATGTTGGTAATTCAAGTGTTCTTTCACTTCTTCTTGATGAGTCTGACGATAAGACAGCACATTTTGAAATTTTTAGGCAATTTCAATTGGTGGGCAAGCTTAAGAGTGAGCAGGTCCTGGGGTATGGATCCCTGAAAGAGATGGGGATTTGACCGATGGATGATATTAAACAGAGAGATGTTCATCTACTCTGGGTCAGGACTTGGAACTATTTGTATTCTCTCTCTCTCTTTCTCTCCTCTTACCCCCACCCCCCTTCTATTTTGGCATCTATCTAATCCCAAGGAGACAGTAACAGACAACAAAAGGTTACAGTTGGGAGAGGAAGGGGGTTGGGAGCATTGAACCAATAATGACCTCAACAGGGATCTGAAATTGATAGCGAGGAGGGTGTAGCATTCCTGGTTGTGTTTGAAATGTATCCAAGAGGAATTACTGAAATGTCAACAATGGGTAAACATGATAGTAGGGCAGGAGGAAAACAGAAAAAGAAGAAAGAACACAAAGTAAAAATTTTATATTTAGGTATGAATATACATACATGTATGTAACCATATATATATACACACACATATATATACCTATACATATACTAAATAAGGAAGTAGATGGGCATTTGGCCTCTACTTAAATGTTACCTCAGTGCAAGAATGGTTTTGTTCTAATAATGTGGCAAGTATAGGACTCAACATGATTGCTAAAGTCAAATAGGTGAATAAGCAAATGTGGTGAAGAAAGCTGATGGTACCCAACCCTCAAAATATATAGCATTTGGGGTATTAGAGACCTGAAGTTAAATAAGTGGCCATCTAGCAGGGAAGCAACAAAGCCCACATGGAAGAAGCACACCAGCCTGTGTGATCATGAGTTGTCCACAGGGAGAGTTTTCAGAACTTCAAAAACAATCAATCAAATTGATGTTAAGGAGTACAGATAAGGGGGAGACCCCAAACCCACCTGTAAGATAATTGGACAGTCCCTCACAGAAAGGTCACATGGAAGGGAAGACAGATGTAGGGTGCAGTAGAGCACAGATGAAACACACACCTATCCTCCAGTTCTTAAATATTCCTATCCCTTACTATGATGGTCTTAGTGTTACCTCATTAATCTTGTTAGATATGTGTATGTTCATTTGTATAATTAAGATTGTTTGATGCATGAAATCCAAGATAGATAAACTCTTCAGAAAGAGTAATGGGAGTAATGATTCCCTGAGGGCCTGGGAAGAAGGACTTGGGGAGTGGGAGCAGGCAGCAATGATGACTGTGTAATCTCAATTGAGGGGAATGAATACAGAATTGTAGGTGAATGGTTACCTTGGATGGTGTAAGATACAGAATGATGTGTATAATATAATAGTAAGGGTTCCTGAGGGGCAGGATGGAGGAGGGAGGAGATAAAGGGGAGCAGATATCAAAGAGTTCAAGAAAAAAAGTTTTGAAAATGATGGTAGCAATTGTACAATGATGCTTGATCTAATTGAATTATGGATTGTTATAATGTCTATAAGATCTCCCAATAAAATGATTTTAAAACAAAGAAATCCCCAAATAAAAATGTTAAGGTAAAAATAAAAGTTAAGGTGAGGAGTACACAATGAGAACATAATACACAAAAGACACTTAGACAAGTAGAATATTTGCTTTATTTTAGTGCAGTGCTTCCTAAATATACTGGAGTTTCTTCTTTTTTTAAAGGACATAAATTCTCTTGGACTTGTTAACCTGCTCTAAATTATTTTTTGTGCCACTGTTACTTAGATATGTTAAAACATTACACTTGGGATAGATGACCCATGTTAAAACTCTTTTTTGACCTTGAAAATTAAAGAAATCTAGATTCCTTACACACAAAATAGAAGACCAATAAAATTAAATTAGCAACATGAATTTCAAATGACCTCACTATATTGCTGTGACTGAAGTAGAACCATTTAATCATATAGTTTTAGTAAATCACCGAGGTTTTAAGTTTGGTTCTGTCTAAAACCTGTTTCTTAATTTTGATTTGAGTAATTCTAAAATCGATTTTCTTTTGTTTTTTATAGATATGCAGTATGCATTGGATTAATGATCATATGACTTTGCAAGTGCCAGGGAATCTGACCCAGTGGAGTTGCTGCATTCCCTGGCTGCACAGCGTGGATGGTTTCCTCTGATTAACTTCCATGGGCAATGCTTCAGTTGGCCCCTGAGTGGAGTGCTGTCAGCAGGGTACATGCTTGGGTGAGATGCTTTCCAGCAGAACATCCCCTTGGGTGGCTTTGCAGTGAGTTCTGAGATGGCACCTTCCAGTGAGGGGCTTCATTGTGATACTCTTGCAGACTGATTTTCATTAAGTTCTCACAGTGTGACACTTCAGAGAAATTTTTTGCATATGACATTCTTCCATATTTTTTTATTTTGAACTAATGCAAACTCACTGATAACAGAATGATGGATTCCTTTATTAATATGTATTATTTGCTCTCTGGCAGACACTGTGGTAAGATCTCGGTGACATGTGGTGAGTGGCTTAAACTTGGAAATCGAAGTAACTTTATCATTTGTCATGTGTTTTTTTTCTGTTTTTAGAAAAAAAAGTTATGTGGGACCGAATTGTATCCTATGAAACATAGACAAACATAGGAAAATAGGAAACACCAAGAAATGGCTTAACCTGATATAAAATTGGCCGCATTAATGATCATAAAATAATTATTGTTTTTCATTTAAAAATATTATTTTCAACTACTGTAAGGCTAATGCTTTCTTTTCAAATTTTTGAGACATAAGTAATTCCCATCTATGTAACCTGTTATAGAAGACATTAAAAATATGAAGGCACCTAGTTCGTTTTATGACATTTCCATAATCCTAATATAAAAATCTGAAAATTATAGGATAATAATAAGATTGGAGAATAATTTCATAGTGAAACTAATGTAACAATAAACAATGACAAATGTAATTCAACAGTATGTTAAATGACTGGTGTACTATAACCATTTAGCATGTGCAAGCTGAATATAAGTGTAATCTGTTAGTAAGCATTCCTTTAAGGAAATAGATAACTAGGTGTATTGGACAGGGTTCTCTAGAGTGACAAACCAGATTGCTAGCAATTATATATACATATATTTATAAAGATAGGTATATAACACAAGAAATGAACCGTTAAATTATATACAGATAGATAATACAAGAAATTAACAGTTAAATTATAAAGCAGTGAGACACTAGCAGTTCTTCAAGTTTTGAGAGCTGCCAGGTGCCAGTCCCCTTCTGTAGAGAGAGCTGGGCTATATATACCCAGGCAGCAAACAGCAAGGCAGGTCCCCAACTGTCATCAACTGTCAGTCCCCAGCTCCAGAGACGAACATTCCAATCGTGTGGGCTTAAAGGGACCTCAACTTACAGTGACACAGTCCACAGACTAGGCATCCCACAGGTAGTGTACCCCTTTAAACTGAGGCACAGAACAACCAAGGTGAGGCTCACCGAGCCATTTATCCTTCTGCCCTTCAGTTAATCCTACTTGTGTTTATCGGCCAGGCTGGCACAATAAACTATAGCACTAGGTGATGACAAACTATGATAATCTAACTAGGTTTATAACTTACGGAATTTAACCTTTAAAATACACTACTCTTTAAGCAAACAAATGAGGCAGGGGAAAAGAAATACTTTCTTGAACTACTTTTTTTTATCAGTACCAATGATCACCATAGATTATTATAATGTGAAGTATCTGGGGGTCTTTTATACATGGTGAGTTATACATACATCAATAGGTCTTTTCTATAAGGTGTGTTCTACATGACCTGACCTTATTAAAAACCTTCACAGACACTCAGGAATAGACTAGGTAGCTATTCCATCAATGCTAACAGGAAAATTCAAGTCACACAAAAGTATTCCAGAGAAAAGTTTTGGCCATTTCTCCCCCATCACCCACTCCCACCCCCCCACCCCCCCCCAAAAAAAAGTCAGAACCACGGAGCACAGCACTGCTTGACTTCACAGCGAGGGGTCACAAGTCTGATTGGACTCCATGGTCCTGGTTGGCTCCATTTTAAGTAACTCCATCCCTCCACATCTTCACTAGGTGTTGCTCCTCCAGCCAGTTAACTGTGGTGAAGCAGCAGGAAATAAAAAGGAGAAAATTAATTTTCTTTGTTATTTTAACCACTGCTGCAAAATATAATAGAAAGCATAGTTTGAAGTATTCTTTTTAAAGGAAAAACATACTATTTCCAAGTGATAATATTTACTAAATATTAACTAAATAATAAAAGCATTGGAAGTAGAATTCTTAACATTAATTATTTTATTATAAGCTCCAGTTATTTCCGTGAAGTGTTATAAGAACTGGAGTTTAGAGGATGTGTACATTTAATAAATAATCTTCACCTAAGCTTGACACATTCCAAACCACATTGGCATTATATTGTCTTTTCATTTAAATATCGACATTTTTATATTATACCAAAATGAAGTAAAAATTAATATACTTATTGAGAGTGTTCCTCAAGGCTAAACATGCAAACTAAAAAAATAACCAAGATAAATATGTAGTAATCAATATGTCTGTTATGTATCATTGCTAAACAGTTGCAAAAGGGAGTGTGTTTAGAGTGGGGGGGTTGTGCACGTATGTCAGGACATTGTAGTCACTACAGCAAAACCCTTGGAAGTAAACCAGTACATACATATTAGAGATTTTTAGTGCATCAAAACTATTTCTAACAAAAATTCCACCTAGTTTTTTATGAGTCAAAAATTATTTAACAGTTTTTTCTGCATAGTCTATGGTACTGTCATGGTATTCTTTACCAACACCATAATTCAAAGGCATCAATTACTCTATGGTATTCCTTAGCTATTGTCTAGCTTTCATATGAGATGAATGCATATGAGATGCTTAAAAATATCCTAGCTTAGGTCAGGCACACCTTAGTGTTCAAAGAAAGGGCTTCCTTCTTTAAATATACACTTCAAATATATATTTTGCAGCAGATTTGTCTAATGTAATATGTTGCTTGGTTTCTTGGTATCTGTGTCCATGAGCATTGATTGATTGTGCATCTGTATTAGTCTGGGTAGACTAGAGAAACAAAATCTTAGGCACTCATATGTGTGTAAGAGAGAGCTTTATATCAAAGAATAATTGGTATCTTAAGAAAACATCCCAGCCCAGTCCAGATGGAAACATCTCAGCACTGGCAGGAAGACAAAGCAGAGAGCATGTGTCCTGCCCCCAGGGAGGAAGACAGGAGTTCCCAGAATCCTCAGGAAAAGGTCACACCCACACAAAGGCCTCATTGGCTGTGATCTGAATGACAGGTTAGACTCCACCCTTTTACAGATTTTTACAGATTATGTAACTTCCACATTATCCAAGGAAAATGAAATCCTGACAACTTTTATCTTTTCTTCTTATCATAATGTTCTGTTGTTCCAATTGTGAGGATTATCTTCAGACTGAGTTTTAATGCAGGCTGAAGACTGCAGTCTTTGCTATTCAGGAGGAAATGCTTCAAGTCCTCATCACTTTCAGCAGGAAAGGTTGTGTCATCTATATATTGGTAGATGAGATTTCCTCCAGGTAGTCCAGTTTCTTATATTATTTGCTCAGTATGCAGACTGAATACACACAGTGAAAGGAAACCGCCCCGATAGTCATCTTTTCTGATGGGAAATCATGCAGTGCCCTTGTTTTGTTCAAAAGACTTCCTCTTGGTTCATACAGAGTTTCTGCGTGAGTGCAGTGAAGCAGCCCAGAGTGTCTGCTCTCCTCAATGGCCCCAGAGTGTGTCATGATGCATCCAGTCATCTGTTGATTTGTCATACAGGATGGCTTGGGTGTTGCTATGCTACTGGAAGCTATGCCACCGATATTCAAAATACCAGCAAGGTCACCCAAGGTGAACAGTGTTCAGAGTCACCTGATGAAGGAGAGACTGGGGAGAAGAAATGAGCTGTTGACTTCTGAGGGGTTAGCCTCTGAAACCACTACAAAGCAGCACATATAGCAATTAAAAGTTAGATAAAAACTCAGTGTAGCCAGGGTGTGGTTCCCCACCAGACTGGACTGGAAAACGCTCCTAAGGGCCAGCAAACAATCCTTGAACGAACTACAAGCTTTTCTTTTGTGAAGTGTTTTGTTCTTTGTCAGTGGTTTGTTTTTGTTGTTTTGTTGTCTGGTTGTATACTGTTGCTTTGTTTTCCTCTGTCTTGTTTTCGTGCATGTTAGTGTCTCCACAGGTCTGTCTGAATAGGATGAACTATCTGGAGGAAAAACAACGGGACCGATAGTTCCGGGGGGGACTTGCGGTGGGGGAATGGTAGGGGGGTAAGGAAGTGGTGTTAACGACCACAGGGACAAGGGAACAACATGGGACCCAAAATGGTAGTGAGGGGGGAGTGGCAGGCCTGGTGGGGAATGATCAAGGGTAAGGCTGCGTAGAGAAGAGGTATAGCTGTAGCCCAGGTGGGGACGGAGCATGGTAGTGAGGCAGGAGGAAAGTCAAGGGAGATGGAGGAAGGAGCTGGGAGTCAAGGGGCATTTATGGAGGTCTAGACAAAGACATGTACATGCAAATATATATAGGAGGATGGGGAAATAGATCTATGTGTCTATATTTATAGGTTTAGTATTAACGTGGCAGAAGGACGTTGGGCCTCTACTCAAGTACTCCCTCAATGCATGAATACTTTCTTTTATTAAATTGGCACTCTATGATGCTCACTCTCCCGACACAACTGCTGAAGCCAAAGTGGGTGAACAAGTAAATGTGGTGAAGAAAGCTGATGGTTCCTGGCTGTCAAAAGAGATAGTGACTGGGGTCTTAAAGGCTTGAAGATAAACAAGCGGCCATCTAGCTCAGAAGCAACAAAGCCCACATTGAAGAACACACCAACCTGTGTGATCGCGTGGTCCCAAAGGGATCAGTTATCAGGCATCAAAGAACAAAAAATCATATCATTGGCTGTACACCTCCATGATACGATCGCCGAAGACAAATGGGTGCATAAGCAAATGTGGCGAAGAAAGCTGATGGTGCCCGGCTATTGATAGAGATAGTGTCTGGGGTCTTAAAGGCTTCAAGGTGAACAAGTGGCCATCTAGTTCAGAAGCAATAAAGCCCACATGGAAGAAGCACACCAGCCTGTGCGATCACGAGGTGCCAAAGGGACCAGGTATAAGGCATCATGCAAAAAAAAAGAATATATATGTGTGTGTGTATGTATATATGTGTGTGTGTATATATGTGTGTATGTATATGTGTGTATGTATATATGTGTGTATGTATATATGTGTGTATGTATATATGTGTGTATGTATGTATATATGTGTGTATGTATGTGTATGTGTGTGTGTGTGTATATATATATATATATATATATATATATATATATATATATATATATACCATAGTGAATGAAGGGGGAAGTGCAGAGTAGGGACCCAAGGCCCAAGTGTCGACCATTGGAGATCCCCTCACAGAGGGGTTTAGGAGAGGAGACAGGTCAGGCAGGGTGTGATGTAGTACCGATGAAGAACACAGCTTTTCCCCAGATCCTGGATGCTCCTCCTCCAAACTACCATGATCCGAATTCTACCTTGCAGGACTGGAGAGGGCAGAGATTGTACACTGGTGCATATGGGAGCTGGAGGCACAGGGAATCCAGGGTGGATGATACCTTCAGGACCAGGGGTGTGAGGGGCGAGGCTGGGAGAATGGAGGGTGAGTGGGTTGGAAAGGGGGAACTGATTACAAGGATCCACATGTGACCTCATCCCTGGGAGATCGACGGCAGAGAAGGGGGGGAAGGGAGACTCTGGATAGGGCAAGATATGACAAAATAACAATCTGTGGATTATCAAGGGCTCATGAGGGAGGGGGTAGCGGGGAGGGAGGGGAAAAAAAAGAGGACCTGATGCGGAGGGCTTAAGTGGAGAGCAAATGCTTTGAGAGTGATTAGGGCAAAGAATGTGTGGATGTGCTTTATACAATTGATGTATGTATATGTGTGGATTGTGATAAGAGTTGTATAAGCCCATAATAAAATGTAAAAAAACTCAGTGTAAAGTTATAAAGGGTTCATGGGGGTGGGTCAGGGAGAGAGGGGAAAAATGAGGAGTGAACACCAGGGGCTCAAGTAGAAAGCAAGTGTTTTAAGAATGATGAGGGAAACAAATGTACAAAAGTGCTTGACACAATGGATGTATGTATGGATTGTGATAAGAGTTGGACAAGCCCCTAATAAAATGATTTAATTTAAAACAATTCTATTTGTAATAGAGAAGAAATTATTAATTTCTCTGATTTCTTAGTAAAAACGTATCTTTGAAGCTTACAGGCAATTGAAATTATACATTTACATTCCATGAAAATCTAAAAGCTTTTGGAATTCAAGAAAGAAAATATGAGAAACATTTTAGGGTCACCGGTGGCACAGTAGTTAAAGACCTGACTGCTAATTGCAAGATAGGAAATTCAAGTCCACCGCTGCTCTGGGAGAGAAAACTGCATCATTCATTCTGCTGCAATGAAGGTCAGAGGCTTGCAGCTGAGTGGACGGAAACACTGGCCTCCAGGGTCCCGATGGCTTGCAATGACTCGACTTGATGTCAAGGGGCTTGTTTTCATTTTGATATTTTTCTTCTTACCAAAAAAACATTTAATAGAAAATAGCAATCGGAAAAACAATAGAATGACAAGTAAGAAATCAGTACAACAATTTAGAAGAATTTTGGAAAAATAATGCATAACATTAAACATTAAAAATAATAATAATTACAGAGATACTAATAACTTGGAACTCACTGCTATTGAGTTGCTTCAGACTGGTGGCAGTCCTAGAGGACAGAGTAGAAATGCTCCTTAGGATTTCGGACCCTGTAAACCTTCCCAAGTGTACACAGCCTCACATGTCTCGTCTAGAGTGCCTAGGGATTTTGAACCGCTGACTTCATAGTTAGTGAACCCAAAAGCCTAACATACAGCACTCCCAGAGCTCAATAACTAGAGACATGTTCATTCAACAGTGTTATATATAATATTCATATAATTTGCACAGATCAAAATATGATCCTTCTCCATTGTGGAATAGGTCGTTTTGTCCATAACTAAGAAATGGAAACCATAATTGGTGTAACCTCTCTGCCAGAGTTCCATAGTAGGTGATAAGAGCCTACTTCCACCCCCAACTTTCAAATCACTTCTTCCTTTTCCTGAAAATTATTTTGAGAAAATGGTCAAATATGTAAGCAAATACAAATATTTCCAGAGAGGATCATAAATAAGTCGTTTATTGAGCATGTTGTCCACAGGAAAGCATGCTGTCCAGTAATTGCTGAGCTAAAGGAGCAGAGAGCCTGGATGATGACTGTCTAACCCACTCAATGGCATCAAACAGTAAAGCTGCATGTGTAGCAAGATATGGCCAAGACCACAAATCCAAACAAATCAACTATTGGAGGGGGGGGCTCCTCGGGGTATAGGGCGGGGGAGGGAGTGGATAAAGGGGATCTGATAAGGAGTTCAAGAAGAAAGAATATGTTTTGAACCTGATTATGGTAGGAAATGCGTAATACTGCTTGAATGTTATGATATCTGTAAGAGTTCCCAATGAAAGGAATTTCTTTTTAAAAAGACTATTCTTCCTGGAAAAAATAAAATAAAATACATTGTATGAGGTTGGGCTATATCAAACTATCACTTTTATGTTAAGAAGATTAAATATTGGCAATTTCATGAGATTTTGTCTGAAAGGATGTCGATACAATGTTATGTGGTAACTAAATAGCATTTTTTTAAAAAGATATTGTGGGTGACTGCCCATATATTAGTCTACTACATAGGATGCACACTCAAACACACATGCATACCCATTCCGGATGATTGAAATACATCTGCTTAATAGTAGTTACCTTTGAGTGGAGTGATATTTTCTTCAGGAAAGCTAAACAATAGAGTGTATTGCTTTAATAATCAGGAAAATAGTTATTAATTTTGTCTTTTAAAATCATTTTATTCATGACTCTTATAGCTCTTATCACCATCCATACATTTGTACATATGCCGCCATCATCATTTTCAAAACATTTTCTTTCTACTTGAGCCCTTGATATCAGCTCATTTTCCCCTTCCCCTCCCTCCCTCCTGAACCCTTCATAATTTATAAATCCACCCCCCTAGGTCTGACGCCAACCACTGTCTCCCTTCACCCACTTTTCTGTTGTCCATTCCCCTAGGAAGGGGTTATTTGTAGATCATTGTGATCAGTTATTATTAAACAGAAACATAGCTGTGAACTGCCATTTCTGAAATAACTAATGCCTGCCTCATGATCTCCAACCTCAAGCACAAATTTACCTAAATATTGACTTTTTTTGATTAAGCGAAAGAGGCATGGGACAGCATTGCCAGTATGTTAGAAAGCAACGAGGTTGACAGAGTTCTCATTGTTGGAGGTCTCTGCTCGCTCTGCCTCTCCCTTCCCATGTTCTAGCTGACTTTCAGACAGTGACTGCTACAGATATGACCCCGAAGCAAGAGAGGCCAGCTTGTGTTGGACAACTACCAACCTGTGATCATTCTTCTAGAACATACAAGAATTCAGAAACTTCAGAGTAAATATAGAGAGGAAAGTCCCAACAAACAAAACAAAGTCATTGCCACCAACTACATTCCAACTCATAGTGGCTGTATAGGGCAGGCTAGAACTGGCCCTGTGGGTTTCCAAGACTGTAACTGTTGGGGGAGTAGAAAGCCTCATCTTTTCCCCAAGGAACGGCTGGTGGTTTTGAACTGCTGACCTCGTGGTTAACAGCCCAACATGTAACCACTACTACACCAGGGTTCCTCTTGGAGAAGCAAATTAGACAATGGTATTTCTCGTATGTGATATTTCAAAGGAATAAATACAGTGGGAAGGTAGCACCAGACCTTCACTGAGAGGAAAAAGAAATCATATTGAGGAAGGCAGGCTCACTAAATTAAGCAGGAGGATTCCCTCTGGTTGGAAAGGATTCAGTTGCAAGCTTGGTGAATAAATTGCTGCATTTTCTCTTCCCATACCTTTGGGGGGAAAAGAAAAGTCAATAACCACATTGACCTCAGATGACTTACAAGTATTTGGTTCAGGTATTTTCTGTACTGGAGTCACCCAGGTAAGCCCGAGGCAGTTAGTTGTATGTTTTAACATCTGTGTGTTTCTGTAGGCCCTGGCTGTAATTATCATTCCAGACACTTAAAAACACCATGTATGCATTTAGGCGTGGTTCTAGGAAAGCTGCATAAAATGTTTTAATTATCAAATGATGGTTTATGAAATGTCTATTTAGGCAGGAAAGGGTGCCAAAACGGATCTTCAAATAAATCATCTATTCATTTTCAAGAAGGAAACTAAAATATTGCTAAGCACCAGATGACTGGAGAATTAGAAGAGATTCCAAATAATGCTGAGTGCACAGACTGAAACGAAATATCCCCGTCTTTCTTTCAGGGAAGTGTGGAGTAGAGGCAGCTGAGTTGATTTTTTTTTTTTTTTTACATGCTGGGCAGTAATAGCGTGGTTTGTTTCTTGAAAGATTTTTTTTCACACTGGTACAGCCTTAGAGAAAAATAATATTTATGTTCAATTTGTTGGCCTAAGGTTTCCTTCCTTAACTTTCAACTCTTAAACACACCAGCATGATTTTTGCTAATTGCAATGGGGGCGGGGGCAGGTAAGGACATGATGTTTGCACTGGACTTAAATTTGCCTTTTCTGCTCAGTGAGTTTGAAAGTCATGCTAAGGTCAGAGGTTTACTCCCTTCATGGATCTTCGATCTCCAATACTTGTCTTGGAAGAGGACCCCCAAAGGAAATATTTAGGAAATAATTAGGCAAAAAAGCTGAGGCAAATGAAAGGGAAGTTGTGGTATCCCAAATTTACTGTTACTATGGGGAGAGTGTCCTGGTGATAAGAGGTCCGGTGTGGATGTGTGCACAGAGTAGCCACAGAAAGGAGATGGCCCACTAAGGCAAGAGAAAATGTGCGCGAACTTCATGAGCCTCAGGTGCCTAAGTTGTTGCTGTGGCCGGAACCAAACAAGCCCATTAAGCTCGTTAAGTCAGCCACTGAGAAGGTGGCAAGGCAAGGGCATCATCGTCGGGACACTCCAGGCACTTCTGAAGGAGCTCAGGTGGCACGATGCTTTAAGAACTCAACTGCTAACCAGAAATTCTGCTTTTGGACCCCACTGTGAGCTCCATAAGGAAAAAGACCCAGACAGATAGCAGCCCAGGAAAACCTATGGGACACTTCTCTTCTGCCACCTGGGTCACTGTGAGTCAGGTGACCTGATGGCCTGCAGACGGTGGAGTGGGAAATCCAGAAATCAAGTTATTTGGTAGGTTCCCAGGCTCTAGCTATAGACTTAATAATTCTGCCCACTTTCCACCACCCTAATCACACACAAAAGAAAAATTTGACATTAGACCTATGGAGTTATAATCCCTATATAAAACAGATCCGCTTGATCTAGTTCTAAGCTACCCTATTTCCAAGTATGTCAAATCCAATCTGAAGCAGACAATGATGCAAATTCCTGTCCAGGCCAGGGTTACTCCAAGGGTTACTCTTTCTTGATCTGGTCATAGGGTGAATCATGCATGTCTTAGGAAACTCTGTGGGGTGCAAATAGTTAATGTGCTTGGCTATTTAGGTTAGAGACCCAAGTCCACAAAGAGGCACTTCTGAGGAAAAGCCTGGAGATCCACCTCTGAGAGATCGGCCACTGCAAACCCCATGGAGCAGAGCTCCAGTCTGACGGACTTGGGGTCACCAGGAATCAGATTGGAATTGATGGTGACTGGGAATTCCTGTCTCACATGTATCCATAAGAGCATATTTCACTTACTAGGTATTTTTTTTTAATTTTAACAATTTATTGGGGCTGATACAATTCTTTTCACAGTTCATACATATACATACATCAATTGTATAAAGCACATCTGTACAGTCTTTGCCCTAATCATTTTTTTCTCTTTTCTTCTTTTACATTTTATTAGGGACTCAAACAACTCTTACCACAATCCATACATATACATACATCAATTGGATAAAGCACATCCATACATTCCCTGCCCCAATCATTCTCAAGGCATTTGCTCTCCACTTAAGCCCCTTGCATCAGGTCCTCTTTTTTTTCCCCCCCTCCCTCCCCTTTCCCCCCTCCCTCATATGCCCTTGGTAATTTATACCTCGTTATTTTGTCATATCTTGCCCTATCCGGAGTCTCCCTTCCCCCCTTCTCTGCTGTCCCTCTCCCAGGGAAGAGGTCACACGTGGATCCTTGTAATCAGTTCCCCCTTTCCAACCCACTCACCCTCCACTCTCCCAGCATCGTCCCTCACACCCTTGGTCCTGAAGGTATCATCCACCCTGGATTCCCTGTACCTCCAACCCTCATATGTACCAGTGTACAGCCTCTGTCCTATCCAGCCCTGCAAGGTAGAATTCGGATCATGGTAGTTGGGGGGAGGAAGCCTCCAGGATCTGGGGGAAAGCTGTGTTCTTCATCGATACTACCTCACACCCTAATTAACCCATCTCCTCTCCTAAACCCCTCTATGAGGGGATCTCCATTGGCCGACACTTGGGCCTTGGGTCTCCACTCTGCACTTCCCCCTTCATTTAATATTATATATATATACACATGCATATATACATATACATATATATACACATACATACACACACTTATATCTTTTTTTTTTTTGCATGATGCCTTATATCTGGTCCCTTGGGCACCTCGTGATCGCACTGGCCGGTGTGCTTCTTCCATGTGGGCTTATTTGCTTCTGAGCGAGATGGCCGCTTGTTCACCTTCAAGCCTTTAAGACCCCAGACACTATCTCTTTTGATAGCCGGGCACCATCAGCTTTCTTCACCACATTTGCTTGTGCACCCATTTGTCTTCAGCAATCCTATCATGGAGGTGTGCAGTCAATGATATGATTTTTTTGTTCTTTGATGCCTGGTAACTGATCCCTTTGGGACCACTCGATCACACAGGCTGGTGTGTTCTTCCATGTGGACTTTGTTGCTTCTGAGCTAGATGGCCGCTTGTTTATCTTCAAGCCTAAGTAAATGTGGTGAAGAAAGCTGATACTAGGTATTTAAAGCAAAGCAAAACCACCTTCCAAGGCCATTTCATCATACTCTTCAGGCCCCCTAAGGAGTCTTCATTCATGAAGATAGACGTGGAGATTTTCAGGACAGTCAAGAAGAGGTAACAGGAAGGTGTCTTTTGGGACCTTGTATGCTTCTCTGCTATCAGGTGACACACTTTGGGGTTTGCTGCCTTATGAGAGCCTCCACTGTCACCAAACCTACGTTTCTAGCCTCACGATGCCTTCCTTGTCCTCAAGCCTGAGTTTTGAGTCCCAGGACATAAAACTCCCATTTGAACGAATCCTAAACTTGTACTTCCTGAGTGGATCAACTAGACACTACACTTTCTCTCACTGCATACTAGAACTGCCTGCAATGTAGGAAAACTGGTCTGCAGGGAGAAAAACAAGGTATAAACAAGATCAGTTCTCACTCTTAGCAGTGCCAAGACTTCTCCTCACAGGTCCCCATGGCTCCTTGTCTGTTACAGGACTCTGCAGGGGAGACTAGGTAGTGGGGTGGCAGCATCTCAGGATTTAAGAAAGATTTAAGGAGGTCTTGATGCTTGTCAGACAGTCTAAACATAGCTCTAGTTTAGGAGAGTACATTCAGTTAATACCTTCATCCATGACCATTTTATGACTCACTTCAACCACTCCAATAGACTTCACAACTTTAGCAGGAGACGTTTGGGGGCCCAGGGGTGGAGTAAGGAAGCCAGAATGGTGTGCTTTCTATTTGGAGAAGTTTGTCCTGAACATCTTGAGCAATGCTATTTTGGTCTGGTTTGTTTGCTGTTCTGTGGCATCAATGTGAATCCAGAGGGATATATATATATATATATATATATATATATATATATATATATATATATATATATATATATATATACAAAATAGCATTTACAATATCAGTAGACCAGAAAATAACTATAAGTATATAAAGCCTACACATTTCATCATGTGGTAATAATTTCTTGTGAGAAGAATTAATACCAGACTAGACCCAAGGAGTTAGAGATTTAAAATGTCTTAAATATCAAACTCTTCCAGGTTGTTATTCTGCTCCATGCTGCTTACCCCTTGACTCTGTTCCTTCACCTCCCTGGGTTCTGGGACTCGCTGTCATGTCCCACAGAAACTCTCACAACTGAGGAAACATCTCACCCAAAGGCTTGGTTCACAGCCTCTACTAAAATTAGGTGTGTGTGTGTGTGTGTGTGTGTGTGTGTGTGTTAAAATTCAGTCTTAATCCCACTCCAATTAATATATCACGTAATAAATTGTGACTAGAAGGGCCACATTGATGGACTATAATTCAATCGTCACTGATTTCGCCCATCCTCCTGGCGTCCTGGGAGATGCCTTTCTCTAGGACCCTCCCACAGTGAGGGCTGGTCTTCTGCATCAGCCCGGGGCAGGGAGCAAGTATGTGCTGAGCTCCTTTTATTTCCAGCTTGGTGCTTGACAGATGAGGGAACCGTCCAATGAGGTAGGCTCTCGCCACCCGTGGCTACTTATATTAAAATTCATTAAAATTAAATAAACTCAGAATCTCTGCTGCACTAGCTACATTTCAAGTAGTCAGTATTGCCCCGTCCTTCTGTGCAGCTAGTGGGTACCTTCTTAGAAGGCACAGAGAGGAGAGCATGCTCGTTATTGCATAAAGTTCCATTAGACAGATTTGTGACCAGGACAAAGTGACCTGTCTCAGGTCTCCAAGCCAGTAGAGTCGAATCAAGGAGGGAAAAGAATGCAAAAGGCTAACTCCTGAGGCAATTTTAGTTCCAGGTTTGCCTCTGAGAAAGTTCCTGATGTTCTTTCTGTACATTAGTTCTACAAATATTGAATATCTTCTATGTGCACTGCGTATGATTTCAGAGGTAGATCTAGTGTAGCGGTTACCAATTGGGATGCAAACGGCAAGGTCCTCAGTTCGAAACCACCACTAGGTCCAAGGGAGAGAGACTGAGCTTTCTACTCTCTTAAACAGTTAACAGTGTCAGGAACCCACAGGGGGCGCCTAAGAATCCGCATGGACTCCAAGGCAGGGAGTTTGCTTTTTATATTACTGAAGAAAATAATCAGTTATTATCCTTATGAAGATAATAATCCAGTGGGAAGAAACTGATCCAAAAAAGGCATATACCAAAAAGAAATTTAAAGGTATGTTAATAATTTGTATAGTATGCAGTGTATTACCAGAAAGGTCTAACTAAGAGATAGAAAATTTGAGGTTGATAACAATATCTACTTCTGATAAAGAACAGGAGAAGAAACATGAATAACCAAAGAAGATTGTATTCCAAATATTATACTACCTCAAAAAAATCCACATGACTATTTTCCCACTCCCCCAATGAAATATTAATTCTATGGAAAATTATTAATAGCAAGGGTTAGTATTCAAAGAGATCTTCTGCTTATAAATTGGCCATCTATAATTTATATTTCATAAAAGGAAAAAAGAAAGAGGAGCATACAGACTAACATTTAAAATAAATTCTCTTATTAAAATATTAGTTTTTTAAGTTAGAGCTCAAGCTAACTTTTTTCCCAGTATAGTGATTATGCAATGTCATTTGACTTTGATTTGTCTATTAAATGCATGTTCTGAATATAATCTGCAAAGTGAAGTTATATGTAATAACTTGAATCAAATATTCATGTTCATTTAATTTGTTTCAACTTGAGAAATATTGTCTTGAATGAATCATATCTACTTTTCTCAAAAGGCTTTATGAAACCATCCTGAAAAATAAATCATAATCAGATGGACACTAAAGAACTTGTTTCTATTTTTCTCATAGTTGTATAATAGAGTATAACAAAGAAATTACATGACCTTGAGTAATTGAAGTGATAGATATATTACCATCAAAAGCCACCGCTTGAATTGGGTTCATAGTAAACATACACAGACCTTCAGAGGCTATAAATCTGTATGGGAATAGATAGCCTCATCTTTCTCCCCTTAATCAAGGTCATGTAGTTGAACTGTCAACCTTGTGGTTAGCCATAAAGCACTCACCAGACAGCATCATATGTACACTTTGGAGCCCTCATAAATACTGAGAGTCCTGATGGGTGAGGTTGTCATCCTAAGTAGTCCATTCATTTGGGGGTAAGACAGACTCAATGACTCAATAAAAAAAATACAGATTTTAAATTTTCTAATCTCCCCCACAGAATGTGCTTTGTCTGTAGTTATGGGTGTCTGCACGCTTGATCACCTACTTCCAGAGAAATACTGTTAATTTAAAAATAGCATCTAGAATTTTCAATTAAGTCAATATGATTTTCCATGGAAGAACCATTAGAAATGGTTTGAAGGACCTCACCTGGAGGTTTACGAAGTGGTCTTTTAATTGTGCTTCTGGGTCTCCCAGCACTAGTGAGATACGGAGGAGCCCTGGCGGCGCAGTGGGTTACAGGTTGGACTGCTAGCAGCCAGGTTGGCAGTTTGAGCCAGCCAGGTGCTCAGAGGGAGAAAAAGGAGGCTTTCTACCTGTGTTTTTCTGGGTACTTTTGAGAAACAAATCCACAGAAACTCGTGTGTAAGAAAGAGTTGTATATAAGGGTTAAGAGCGCATCAAGAAAACATCCCAACCCAGTGCTGCCCAAGCCCACAAGTCGAACATTAACCTATATGTCCAACACCAATCCAACACCAATCCACCAGTCCTCCTCACAAAACACATGCAATGATCCAACTGCAGGAGGAAAGCTGAGTTGGTGAATATGTAAACATCTCAGCGCTGGCAGGGGTCTCCACATGGGTGCTCTAGCATCAGGGCTGCATCACAGTAGGTCCATGTGGCTTTTCAGGGATATCTTGCAGGAAGTCAGCCTTGCCAGCTGAAGCAGGGAACTGGCTAAGGCAGCTGCACCCTGGTGCAACCATCAGAAAGCAAGAGACCCGAGAACTAGAAGGACGAGGCTCACTGAGCCATTTATCTCTCTGCCCTTCAATTAACCCCGCATATGTTTATCGGCCAGGTTGGTACAATAAACTAACTACCTCACGACTCCCATAACAATTTACAGCCTCGGAAACACTAAGGAGCAGGTCTACTGTATCCTAAAGGGTTGCTATGAATCGAAATGGAGGTGAGGGCAGTGGGTTTGTTCGGTGAGCAGAAGCAGCAGAGAGAGCTCTTGATAGCAATGCAGTGCCAGCTGGAGCCTCACTGTCAGAAAACGCACAGACTTGTTGTCCATCACTGGGATCATAGCACAAACAAAGCTGTTCTGAAAAGGTTTGCACGCAAAATGATATTATTGTAGCTTCTGTAACTGCCTCCATTTTAAAAATATTTGTTTCACCAATCATATGCATAATTATGTTCAATTCATTTAAGGCAGTAAGGTATTTCAGCATCAAATGGGTAAGTCAGCTGTATATACTTCCGTCCCTGTTCTGTGAAGCCTCCCAAAGACAAAAGCAAAATCAATACCTCAATTTCCATGCTTTCTTTCATTTGCTTTGTAATTCTGAAAACATGAATGCAGGGCAAAAGATCCTTTCTACTCCTCTTGGGTCAATCTGGATAAGCAAATACCCTAATTAATAACATTGACTCCTGAATATAATATTTTCTGCCTATTTGTCCTCCTCATTTTGAAAGAATGGAAGCCAGCATTGAAAAGCCAATGTAAACACCAGGAATCAATGGAGTAGTTCAGGAAGAACTTCTGGTCCCTTCTAAAAGAAGTGTGTTTTTTAATTTTTATTTTTTTTAAGATTTCACTTGGTCTGCCTGTTATAGGCAATTAAAAATTCTTTCGTGCTTCCATATGTTGAATCACATATTCTGACTACCTTTTTTAAACCCAGGGTATATTTAATTAATGGACAGTTTATTTCAGATGATAACTCCACAGTATCTCTTTGAGCTGTTAGCAGAAAGAGTAGTCTCACGTTTTCTTTCTTTTTTGAAGAAAATATTTTTCCTTTAACAAATGTCAGAGGCTTTTCTTTCCTACTTTGTTATAGCTAACTTTTAAAATTAAAACCCTTAAACAGTTTTAAGGTCTTTAACATTAGACTAGCTCTGTACAAGGTGAGAGGACCCTTGGTGACACAGAGGGCTAAGTGACAGGCGGACTTCTGCAGTACAGACAACAGCAGTTCAAAGCCACCATCTGCTCTGTTGGAGAAAAATGGGGCTGTGTGCTTCCAATACATCCCCCGGGAACTCAGGGCATGCTTCATGGCATACTGGGACATTGAACCCTAGATCTCCAAGGCTCACAGCAAAGGCCATGCCAGAAGGATGTGATGTGGAAGCCACATACCTCAGACACATCTGTAGCCCGAGCACTTGAGACAGACACTACATGGTGTGTGAAGAAGCAGAAGACAGCTATAACAAGAGCTTTGAGCTATTGGTAGGTAGACCAACATTTACTCACTATTTGAATGTCCTACTTGCTGTTTTGAGATATGTATTATTCTGGCAGACCTGTGTCTGACATTGTCAGTGAATAGTATTGTAAGATTCGCCTGACCACCAACTCCCATCGTTTGTGTATAGTGTCCAGTCACAGAAGGAGTTATTCTGTATAAGTCAATACATGCATGGCAATTTGTAGTTAGCCTACACGTGTTCAATCGCAAAAGTATTTTAAAATTATCACCGTGGGCTAAAACGGTGACACTGTAAACAGAAGGTCTTAGTTCGTATGACTTGACCCTGCTTGATACTCGTGCTCATGAAGGAGACACAGAAGATGTGGGTGCTATAGCAAGGCATGGTGAAGAAAGATAGTGCTCAGCTATCAAAAATAATAGCATCTGGGGTCTTAAAGGCTTGTTTCTAAGCAAGCAGCCATTTAAGTGAGACATACTAAGCCCACGTGGAAGAAGTGCACCAACCTCTGTGATACAAGGGTTGGAAATTATCTAATCTGAGCGAGGGAATAGTATCAAAGCTTAATTTGTGATTCAGGTGTGCAGAAGGCTATGATGACAGTAGATGCCCAATATATATTTTCAGGATCTACATAGAGAATAAACCTCCTGTGATTTCCCTCTTACCATAATTGAGGGATGGAAATCACCTGGTTATCAGACAGAGCGTGTTGTTGAGATAACTGTAGCAAATTTAAATGATACATCTGACTTCAGTTAAAATCTGATCATCCGGTCTCCCTTTGTGATGTTTGTTTGTTTCATATTGAAGTTCGTCTCTGTTGTATTTTGTTTGTTGACAGCTTTTCGACTCACTGTCATGTATATTTCTATGATCATCAGTCTATGAAACCCAGGATGGATGGATCTATACAGACAATGACTAGAAGAAGGGGTCCTGGTGGTCCAGCAGGAGGTAGGTGGGGAATGGGAGTATGAGGAGACAATGCTTGGAAACTGCTTATGGTAGTGACTGTGCAACACTGCTTGATATAATTGAACTACAGAATGGTATGGTGTCTGGATTCGGTCCTAATAAAACAGTTTGAAGGAAAAAAAGAGGTGCAGTCTTGAAAACCCTACAGAGCAGTTCTACTCTGTGTTCAGGGTGACTGTGAGTCAGAAGTGACTTGATAGTCGTGGGTTGTTTGGTTGGTATTATTTTTGAAATCACAAAACTCTTTATTAAATAAACATATGAACTGCAAACCTGTTGTTTCCTCTGTCTCCGTCTCTCCACTTTGGGAGTCTGTGTTTCCATCTCTCTAAGCATTCTCTGAAGGATCTGCCCTCTGTGATTTACACCACGTCCGGATAGCGGTTCCGGTGTCCTGGTGGGGCTAACACATGTAACTTTTAAATGTTCTGTGCGTTTGAAAAGCAAAAAGATGTCTGAAGGGCAAGATCAGGCTGTAGATGGTACGGGCTGAGGTTTCTCCACGAGCTTCTTGCAGACCTGGCCTTGCAATGCTTAAGGGATGAGCAGGTGCTTTGTCGTCATGGAAAAAAATATCTCGACAAAATTTCCTGGTCTTTTTCTCATCCATGCACTTCTCCAGCTTCTTCAAACAGCTTCATAATAACCTCTCCTGTTTGCCCTGTGTCCTGGAGAAAATATACCAGGAATATTACCCTTTGGTTTGCCAAAAATAGTCACCGTAATGCCTAATCTGACCTATATGCCTGGAATGTGACTGGCCCAGGAAATGCCAAGGGAGCCCCTGCCCTGATGGAAAGGTTTTGGTTTTGGGAAGGCATACTAATGAAATGAAGATGAGGGTATCATTAAAAGAACGTGTCCGGAGTCATCACTGTTTGTTGAGACATGTTTTAACATACTTTGTTTGGAATAAACTCATCCATGTAAGACCTGGAGACCCGATAACAATGCTTTTTAATCTACCCTCTTGCATAGAAATTAGGAGCTCTAGCGGCGTAACTGCAAGGTACAAAGTTCGAAACCACAAGCTTCTCTGTCGAAGAAAGATGGTCTCTTAGATGCCCATATCATCTCCGATATTCCGGCAGCAGTTCTACCCTGTTCTATAGGGTTACTGTGAGTTGGCATGGACTCAATGGCAGTGAGTTTGAGTTTTTTGAGTTACTTATAAAGTATTGGAAACGGAAAGTTTAAATTTTTTGTTTTGTCTTCATTTTTAGAAAGAAAAATTTGTCTATCCTTAAAAGGTGTTTCTTTCCTACTCTAGTCAGACCTTACATTTTTAATAGTAAAATTTAGATTAAACACCTTCAACTACATATTACCTGCAGTATTTAAAGGTCATACTTGTTAAATATATGTAAAACTAAGCTTGCTTTATTATAGAGCACTAATTGTCAATGTCCAAGGGAGGTCTTTGTTCTTTACATTGGACATTGAGAACGAGGACAGAGCAGAAGTCCACAGCACATCTGTAGACAGTGAAACAATCTCCCAACAGAGGGCCCACGGGGAGGAGATGAATCACCAGGATGCAGTAAAGCATCGATGAAACACACTAGATTCCTCTGGTTCCTTGAGGCTTCCGCGTCCCCCACTACCATGACCCCAGTGCTGCTTCCCAGTTCAGACTAGACCGGAACATGTTCACAGGTATAGAAAGGGATGGGAGCTCATGACACACAGGATCCAGGAACAGGAGTGGGAATAGTGATACCAGAGGGGTAGGGGGAAGCAGGGGAGAGGAAAGGAGAAAGGGGGAACTGATGGCAATGATTGACACATAACCATACGCCCCTCTCCAGGGGGAAGAACAACAGAAAACATGGGGGGAGGGAGACAGCGGTCGGTGTGAGAGATGAAAATAATCACAATGTACAATCCATCAGGGTTATGAGGGAGGGGGTGGGGGAAGAGCGGATATCACGGGCTCAATAGAAAGTAAATGTCTAGAAGAGAATGAGGGCAACATATGTACAAACATACCTGATTCAATTGATGAATGGATTGTGATAAGAGTTGTACAAGCCCCCAATAAAATTATTAAAAAGGCAAGAGGAGGGGCCACTAAAAATGAAACAAACTCACTAATACAGAAATTTTAAAAATGAAACAAAAACTGGGAAAAAAAATAATTTAACATGTTTGAAGTGATTTACAAAAAAATTCAAGTTGCTACCATTTCTTGAAAGACAATTGTAAAATGAAACCACGCGGGCCCTACATTCGGACAGGTTATAATTGGCTGCAGCTCAGAAGTGATGTGACCAGTTACTCCACATACTCCTGTGTCTTGTCCCCAGGTGTCCTCACTCATTTGCCCAGTTCTCCACTCTGTGATCACTCGCTTCTGAAAGTTCTGACCTGGAGCCTGCCATCTGTCTATAACTTTATTGGTAGCTATGTTGGAGGTAAAAATGACTTCCTTTGGCTACCACTAGTGATTTTGTCTGTCGGTTTGTTTCAGAATTATCCTGTCTTCTTTTCATGTGCTGGTTCAATATCAGGCCCCTTAAAGGAGATTCTTGTTCTCTCAGAGGAAAGGCCCCTCCCATTACCTTTGGACCAACAACCTGTGCGTTTTTATGTGCACACAGTTCTGGTTGCACACGCTTTTCCTTGCCACTGAAGTAATCCAAGAACGCTAGCTTTGCCTTCTGTAAATGTTTGATGTGTGACTCTGTTTAAACAGTGGCTTGTGGGCATTCCTTGATTTCGCCGTGCATTCCATTAAGGACCTGACCTTTCCCCGGCCATTACCAGGCCACAGGGTGTGTGACAGAGAGGCTCTAACTGGGTGATCGAGGGGGATGAATGTGGGTTTTCCTCTTTCGCTTTTAGATGTGTGACTTTGGAAATGCTCCAACCTTTCAAACATTGTGAGAAGTAGAAATAGGGAAAGTATGAGGGGGACTTCAAGAGGTTTGTGGGGGAAAAATCCCTTACCTTTCAATGCATTTGTCCAGCACAAGTTGGAAGTGTCCTGATAATTTCTTCAGGAAGTGATGACTGTGCTTTGCAGTGAAATGTCCCAGAGGGATGGAATTCTATGCCTATACTTCACAAAGGGAGACTGGTAGGAGAAGTAATTTTCCTTGGGTCATGAACTCGTCGAGCAGAGCTGGTTTCCACATCTCTCTTCATTCCATCATGCCACCCGGCACTGTCCACAAGACTCTGCCTTCTTCAAGGTAGGCTTCTGTAAACTCTCAGGTTGATAAGCCCATGGGTTCTTTTTTGTGTCAATTCAACCTCCCATTCCACCAGTAACATTCGTAACTTGAATGAAAAATAGGATTGACAAAGAACTTGTATCTAGGTTTTGCTGCTTCTGTTTATATGTTCAATTGGACCTTACCAATGGTCTCTATGCCACCATTGGTTGACTCAACTCACTGTCCTTGAGTCAATGCTGACTCACAGTGAGCCCCCACCCCCTGTGGGTTTCCAAGACGACAATTGCTCAGGGGAGTAAAAACCCCAGTCTTTCTACCTGTCATTTCAAACTGTCGACCATGAGATTGACGTAATATAGAAACACCACATCACCAGGGCTCCTTGACCTTCCTTAAAAAACTACATGTATTCTTCTCTATGAATCCATGACAGATATGTTGAGCATAACATTTCTCATGTACCTGTACACATCTGAGACGGGAACAGAACATTATTAATACTCTTGAATCACATGTAAATTCCACTGTCATCAAGTCCATTCCAATTCATAATTGATCCTAGATGGGGTTTCCGAAGGTGTCAATCTTGACGGGAGCAGAGAGCCTCATCCTTCTCCTGAGGAGCAGTTGGTGGCTGTGAGTCCCCGGCCTGGTATTCAGCAGTCCAAAGAGCCACCCCTGGGTGATTAGGGGCAATACTTTCCCGGATTCTATGAGGAGGTTTCAAAATGTTCATGAGAACAATGGATTTAAAGATAGTAGGAACTTCTGAAACCTCCCCTATAATGCTCTTCCCACAGTTCCTGGGCATAGGAAATGCCTGATATACAGTAACCTTTAAAAAGGGCCTTCTCAGAGGAGACAATAAGAGTTGTTAATTGATTGAAAAGTGTTCTTATAAACCTCTTAAAGTTAGCAGAGTAATGGACTTCTGGTATGAAAGCAAACAAAACAAAATAAAATTTCTTTCCTATATGTGCTGCAGAGTTTGAAGTATATTGTGTGTTCTACTCGAGATGATACTTAGTAGAGAGTTGGTGATAGCTCTCAATAAGATGGCTAGACACAGTGGCTGGCCCAATGGGCTCAAATATAACCATCATGAGGGGGCCCAGGAGCGGGCAGTGTTGTGTACTATTGTACCCTGGTCACAAGATGAGTCAGCGACGACTGGATGATGCCTAACAACACGACATTTTACTGACGAGCCAAAGTGGGGGTGTAAAGACTTTTAGCAGGAAACGAGGTGAAGGTATTTTCTATGAGCATGACCTTGAGAGACACTTACTTCCAAAAGATCAGGGCCACAGGAGGGGGAAAGAATCATTATCTCAAGGTAAACTGTTGGGATTCAAAGAAGATTCTACTTATATTTTCAAGTCATCTCAGAACACTGTTTAGTTTTATTGCATGGAGAAAGTGATCGAAGTTGAGGATGTTCTCAAGGTTGTTTGTCCCTGGCTGCCTTTCTAGGATTAGAAGACCATACTCTGGGTTTCTAGCACCACATCCTGTAGGCTGCATGGCTTGCCTTCTTACAGGTTCCATAGGATTATCTGTAATCCAGGACTTTGTAGGCTATAATTTTCCAGGGGAGCAGGCAGGCTGAGAGGCAATCCATCTTACTCCCTTCCTTCCAACTTGGGACTGGCCCCCTGTGCCATGCGGTCTGATCGCTAATGTTTCTGCCCCAGCTGCAATCCAATCTGCCAGTGAGCACAACTGAGCTAAATTCATCTAATTTTTTTAGCCTTTGCACCCTAGATATCAATCTCCTGGGCAGTTAGCACTCCCTGAGCCAGGCATGGGTTCCAGAGCCCCTTCTCACTGCCCCCTTTGTACTCCAGCCCCCAAGCTGCAAGCATCGCCGTGGTGGGCACCGCGGAGCTACAAAAACATTTGTCCCTCCAGTCGGCTGGCTTCCTCAGGCCAGTGTGCCTAATGAGCTGGCCAGTGCCCGTAAATCAAGTCAAGCACACACAGTCCAAGCTTTCATCAGGTGAGCTCCGCTCAGGGATGCCTTTGAAGGAGGGGCCCCTGTGGGCTGCAAAGGCTGAGAGTTGCCCAGATAAACACCCCATCTCAAAGATGTTGTTCTGTTTTGCAGACAGTCTTGTCGTTAGTGGGAGGAAGTGTGCAGGGGTGCCAAGTACAAGGAGCAGACTGATTTGACTTGGGAGCCAAGGAAAAGAAACACACACACATGCGCACACACACACACACACACACACACACACATCTCCACTGGACACATTAGGAAAACAGAAGGCTTACACCCCCTCCGATCACCATGGATGTGTAAGCACTAGGCTGTCAGCAGAACATGGCATGTGTGGCTTGGGTGACCTGCACACTCTCGTTTGAGACAGACTGGTTCCCCACAGGGTGATGTCTTCTTCCCAGCGCCTTTCCATTCCTTCCTGTCTGAAGCCTTCCCAGACCCTTCTGGTGTTTTAGTATCTTCTTTGTGTAACCCCAGTTGTTAGAGTCCTGAATGATCCACTAATTAACTGCCAACTAGAAAATGAGAAAAAAAATAGCCTTTGCTCACTTCTTACTCCTTTGGTTGCTTTACCCAATGAAGGCACACTCTCCCCACCCAGCCCTCATTGGTTTTAGAATCTCACTTTACTTAGTAATTAAAACCAAAGCCAAATATACTGCAGTCGAGTCCAGGTTGACTTCTAGTGACTCTAGGGTTTTATTTTATGTGCTGATTACTTATTTTTCACTATTTCATTGTATTTCTCATTATCACTAATGAAATGAGGAATCCTGGTAGCATAGTGGATTGTGTGTTGGCTGCTGACTGAAAGGTCAGTAGTTTGAAACCACTAGCCATCTGGAGGGAGAATGATAAGGCTTTCTACTCACGTAGAGTTATAGTCTCAGAAACCCAGAATTGACTCCCCGGCAGTTATGTTGATTTTTAGCTAATGATAATAGTCATTAATTATCCATCTGTTGCTCAGTACGCATTGACACCCCAAGAGGAAGTGGGAATAGAGTGATGAACAACCTTATTTTCTCTGGTGGAAATGAAATAATTGATGAAGAAACTAATAAGTACATGCTGCAATTCCCGATAGTAATTAGCCCTTTAAAGAAATGAAAATGGCACAAGGGATAGAGGAAGTGGTGGTGGCCGTGTGATAGGCCAGGTTGACCAGAGAAACAGATCCAGTGACACTCATACATGTGTAAGAAAGAGTGTTGGATCAAGAAGCTTTATATATCAGGAAAACATCCCAGTCCAGCTCAAGTCTATCAGTCCAATACTAGTCCATAAGTCCCTCTTCAGACTCACGCAGTCACAAGCAAGGAGGAGCATCCCCAGCCAGTAGGTGCAAAGTCCTGTGGATCCAATGATGGTGGCTGTGGCAGCTCCCTGAGTGGCTCGGTGGCAGGAAGGTGAAGGCAGGGGTGGTCGTGGTGGCTTCTAGAGAACCATTTATCTCAGTCGTGCCTCCAAAGGGGTCGTAAAGGAGCAGGGACTTGATCAACAGGCTAAACTCTACACATATATTCTTTTTTGTTGGCACAAAAAACCCCTAAGTATCACAACCGTGATGACCGTGGGGCTATTTCAATCCTGTCTGATGAGTTCACATTTAAACAGACGCTTGTTTACAGTGAGGAAACAAGATCCTTGATGATCTGGGTAGGAACAGTCTAGGCAGAAGGTAACCAAGCCCAGAGGTTGTGCTTTCAGATGAGAAGGCAATCACAAAGACCAGGGAGTAGAGCAAACCCAAAGCAAACTCATGGCCATAGAGCTCATTCTGATTCCTACTGACCCTACTGGGCAGAATAGAATTGACCTGTGGGTTTCTGAGAGACAGTAAATTCTTGTGAAATTAGAAAGTCTCATCTTTCTCCTGTGGTGGTTTCTCCCTGTGGTTTTGAACTGCTGACCTTGCACTTAGCACTACGTCACCAAGCCAGAAGGGCTACAGCACAGAGAGCGCAAGCAGTAAAATGGAGGAGGTGAGGTCAGAGAAGCAGGTGGGAGTGTCCCCATGAGGGCTAGGAAGAGGCAAGCGTTCTATGTTTGCCTGGAAATTATGGCATTGTGCATGTGATCTCACTCAAATTTATATAACAGCCCCTGGGACTCTCATCTTTGTGGAAATGTAAGTTAGGGCTCAAAGTGGCCAAGTGACTTGCTTCAATCCACCCAGACGCTGAGTGAAAGAAGAAGGACCTGAAGCTAGAACCCCACTGTCAACTCCTGCTTGACCCACTCTACCTGTAGTCACCCTGACCCAAAGGAGATGATGTTTATGTTGGGTTGATTAAATGCAGCCACGTGAATAAACATAAAAAAGAAGTATAATTGATGTTAACTTGATGTGCTCAGTTTTGAGAGTGGCTGTTGGTTCTAAAATTATTCAAAGTGCCCACAAAGGTTTGGGAAACTACAGAACACATGCTTTCCCCAACTGTGGGAGATGTTGAACTGAATTCTCTTTTTCTACAGCAACAAAAAGGTAATAGCCAAGTGCTATTGTGTTATAGTATTTGGTTATGGATGGAATTGTGTCCTCTGAAAAGACACATGGAAGTCCAAATGCCCAGTCCTGATGAGTGAGACTTTGTTTGGAAGCATCCTGCCGAAGATCTTTCCACTACAGTTGCAGCAGAACATTGACAGGGAGTTGCAGACATTCAGACCAGAGTCAGCAGAGCACGTGGAACAAGCGGTTGCATTTCTGATGTCAGGTGGACCTTGACTCAAGGCAGAGAATGCCAGAGAGATGTTTACTTGTGTTTTAGTGACTATTCCAAGGCGTTCGACTTTGAGAATCACAATAAACTGTGTAACTTTGAGAAGATGGGAATTCCAAGACTTCATTGTGCTTACTCAGAACTTGTACATGGATCAAGTTGTGTGAACAGAACCAGGGAACACTGCATGGTTTAAAATCATGAAAGGTACACGTCGGGGTTGTATCCTACACTACACTTGTCCAACCTATATGCTGAGCAAATCATTGGAGACATTAGGTTACATGAAAAAGAAGGTGGCATCAGGATTGGAGGAAGGATTGTTAATAAGGCTTGTTAATATGCAGAGGACACAACCTTGCTTGCTGAATGTGAGGAAGACTTGCAGGCCTCGCTGATGAAGATCAAGGGATGCAGCCTTCAGTGTGGACCACAATGTAACGTGAGGAAACCCCAAATCCTCATAACTGGAAAAAAAGCTAACATCGTGATGAATGGGAAAAGGTTCAAGTGGTTAAGAATTTGTCTTCCTTGGATCCACCATCAATACTCACGGAAGCATCGGTCAAGAGATCAAAAGATGCATGGCGTTAGTTAAACCTGCACACACGTCTATAGAGTATTGAAAAGTAAGGACGTGACATTGAGGTCGAAGGTGCGCCTGACCCACACATGGTATTTTCCATGCTTCATATGCCTATGAAAGTTGGATAGCAAATGTGGAAGACTGAGGAAGTGATGCCTTTGAATTGTGGCGCTGAACAAGAATATTGAAAAAAGTACCAAGGACCGTTAAAAGGACCAGCCAATCTGCTTTGGAAGAAGGACTGCCAGAGAGCCTCTTAGAGTCGAGGGTGGGTTAACGGTCTGACAGACTTGGGACGTGTTGTGAGGAGAGGCCAGCCCCAGGAAAAGGACATCATGGTTAGTAAAGTAGAGGGGCAGTGATAAAAGAGGGGGCCCTTAAGGAGACAGATGGGCAGAGTGGCTGCGACAGTGTGCGCAGGCGTAGGAGCGATTGTGAGGAGGGCGCAGGACTGCACAGTATTTTGTTCTGTTGTCCATGTACTTCATCCGGTTATCAGCAACTACAATATATACTCGAGTATAATCTGACCCGAATATCAGCCGAGGCACCTAATTTTCCCACAAAAACTGCATTAAAATGTGCTGAAATACTCGGCTTATACACGAGTACAAATGGTATATTTTAGGTGCATAGGAAAACTTATTTTGCTGCCCTTTTAATTTCTGGAGAAGATGAAGTTTGCAGTGCTATAGTCAAGTGCCACAGCATGGACCCAGCTACAAACCACAGTGACTGGCTTGCTCCTCCCGGGACTCATTTCTGCACAACTGTTCAAGACAAACTGGAACCGAATAATTAATAAATAACAAAGATCGTAGTGATCCTCTCTTACCTCCTTCCAACAGCTTCTCTTTCTTTATTCCTTTCTATAAACCGCCAGTCATAGCTTTCTTCCATTTCTCATATTTAAAAGGCATGGGAAAGATGAGGCAACTAGATGGTTTCACTTTCTAACCTTTTAGACTCACCCCCACCTTTTATTCTTTCTGTCTTTTTTTGGTTTTCCCACTTCATGATCTTCTCTAAAGGAACTCTGGTGGCCTGGTGGTCACATGTTGGACTGCTAACTACAAGGCCAGCAGTTCAAAGCCGTCAGCTGCTCCACGGGAGAAAGACGAGTCTTTCTACTTCCAGAAACATTTACTGTCATGGAAACTCACAGGCCAATTCTCCCCTGTCCTATAAGGTCCCTACAAGTCAGCATCGACTTGTAGGCAGTGAGGTTTTGGTTTGGTTCATCTCTCAATTCAAATTCTCATTACCTCTCACTTGGATGATTTCAAAAGACCTCTCAATGGATCTCTAACTTTATCTTTTTTAAATCTTTCTCCAGTAATCCATACCACCTTTGCCAATGAGTAGTAAAAGTCCAAAAATATCACCAAAACATTGAATAAGAATAGCTGAGAGGAATTACTGAAACCCAAATGAAGGCCGAACATGATAGTGGGACAAGAGCAAAGTCAAAGGAAATAGAGGAAAGGACTAGGAGGCAAAGGACATTTACAGAGATCTAAATACAGACATGTACATATGTATGGTAAGTATATTTATATAGAATGATAGGGAAATAGATCTATGTACATATATTTATATGTTAGTATTAAGGCAGCAGACAGACATCAGGCCTCTACTCAAGTACTCCCTCGATGCAAAAACACTGTTCTAATAACTTGGCATTCTGTGATGCTCACCTTCCCAAAATGATCGCTGAAGAAAAAAAATGGGTGCATAAGCAAATGTGGTGAAGAAAGCTGATGGTGCCCAATTATCAAAAGATACAGCATCTGAGGTCTTAAAGGATTGAAGATACAGGGGCCATCTACCTGAGAAGCAACAAAGCCCACATGGAAGATGTACATCAGCATTTGTGTGATCATGAAGTGTCATTGGGATCAGGTATTAGGTATCAAAGATCCAGAAGAAGAAATCATCAATGTGAAGGTGGATGGGTAGGTGGATTGGAAACCCAAAGCCCATCTGTAGACAATTGGATATCCCCTCACAGAAGGGTCACAAAGAAGAGATGGGCCAGTCTGGGTGCAATATAGGACCGATGAAACATACAAATTTCCTCTAGTTCTTTAATGCTTGCCCCCCCCCGACTTTCATGACCCCAATTCTACCTTACAAATCTGGCTAGACCAAAGCATGTACACTGATACAGATCAGAGCTCGCAACACAGGGAATCTAGGACAGATAAACCCCTCAGGACCAATAATGAAAGTAGTGATACCAGGAGGGTAAGGGGAAGTTGTGGGGGTTGGGGGGTGGGGAGGGATAAATGATCACCTGATCTACATATAACCCCCTCCCAGGGGCACAGACAACAGAAAAGTGGGTGAAGGGAGAAAGTGGTCTGTGTAAGACATGAAAAAAAAATTTATAAATTATACCAAGGGCTTAAGCAGAAAGAAAATGTTTTGAAAATCATAATGGCAAATGTGCTTGACACAATAGATGGATGGATGGATTGTGATAAGAGCTGTAAAAGCCTCAATAAAATGATTTAAAATAAATAAATAGATATCTTTGTGCTGTTTAAAAAATCTACTTCCATCTTAGACATTTAAAATCTCCCATAGGATATGCGCTCTAATCTACTGGCACCTCAGACCTCTCAACCACCCCACGTCTTTTGTGGAAAGCCCTGTCTTCCCCATCTCGCATCTTTGTTTTGTTTTGTTGTTCTTGCTTCTGCGATTCCCTCATCGTCATTTTAAATGCTCAACATTTCAGCAATGTCGGAAAGCCTACTTTTCTGCCCTCAGTTTCTTCTAAAACTCATTCATTAGCATGCAGTCACTGCATCCTCTACTACGTTTGTGCTATGAAGCAGAGTTTTTAAATGAGTGAAAGAAGTCATTTCACACACACGAGAGTCCTGTACTTAAGGTTCTGCTATGACTTTAGGGGATATATTATATCCATCTCAGACTCTCCTGCAAGGTCTTATAGAGCAGTGGTTCTCAACCCTCCTAATGCCGCAACCCTTTAACACAGCTCCTCATGTGGTGGTGAACCTTCCCCCCCCACAACCATAAAACTATTTTCATTGCTACTTCACAACTGTAATTTTGCTACTGTTATGAATCGGGTGACCCCTGTGAAAGGGTCATTCAACCCCCAACAGGGTCGCAACCCACAGGTTGAGAACTGCTGTTGTAGAGTTTTTGTAAAATGAACTTGAATAGTTGTGCTCTAGCTTGTGTTTACTAGAAGAGAAGTCAATGGCATAGACAGAGAGTGAACTTCCAAGGTTTGAGGACCTGGAGAAAGCCGAGCCTTGTGCTAACTGTCCCAGAAAATGAGCAGAAAGGGATTTTGCTGAGCCTCGTTCCACTGCTCCATGAATCACCTTCCCTCTCAAAAGCCACTTCCCTTTGTCACAATTACAGAGACTCTTATTGAAGTCTTTTCCATGGGAACGCTTCCTGTTCTACATTTCTTAGGACCATGAAACCGTCCGTAACAATAGGTAAGTAAATATTTTCGTTAAGATCATCATGCCTATGAAAAGACTCATGTACATTATAGACATTTCCGGGTAAGGAGCGAGCTGGCTGTATGGCCCTGAAGTGTGTCCCAGCCTGAGGTGTGTGACTTTCAGGTGTTCTTCCAATGTGACAACGAACCTGCAATGAGAAGAGAGGCTTATGGGGAAAGAGCTCAGGGGCAGAAGCTCGAATAGATGTGGGTTCTCTTAATGCCATGTTAGGTCTGATGTCGGGGAGCAGCCAGCAGGTGAGGTGTCCCGAGGCTTTTGTGAAGGACCATGGAACTCTCTCTAGTCAGAACTGACCTTCCATTCCGGTCATGGACAGTTGCTCGCCCCTTACCCACGTCAGAGACCTGGCACAAGTGACCTCTCTGTCAGTGCTAGGGTACAGCCCCTGGATGCCTCTGGACAGAGTCCCCACCCACAAGAAGCCCCTACCTACAGTGTCTGTGGTATGTGTGGCTCCCCTGGCTCCAGCCGGTCCTGTGCAGACCTGCTGGGCGCCGGTCAAAAAGCATTTGTGACCAGCCGTGAGAAGAATAACAAAGCAGCTCTCCTTGCAAACCCTCTGAAGAATGTGAACATGCGAGTGGGGACACACAGGCTCTTTGTGACTTCGGGTACACAGTGTCAGCTCTCTTCTCTGGCTGGCAGGGCCAAGTGACAGAATACAATGAAATGCTCCGTTGGGCTGCATTGGGTGAGTAAGGACAGAGGATGTATTTTATTTAAAGAAAGTAACATTGTGCCTCCTGCCAAACTGAGGTAATTTCCTTCCCTTTCCTATACTTCCTAGTGTTCCAGATTTATATAATTTTTATAGCGTTTGCCAGTGCTCACCTGAAGAAAGCAATTCTCAAGTGAGAAACTTAAGGCAATATTTTTGTTCAGGGCCCAGACGCATGAAGAATAACTACCATAGGCTTAAACAAATCCCAACCTAATTTTACAACTAATTACGTACATAAGCCAGATAAGCAGGCGGTGAGTAAACAGCCCGCTCCGAGAACCGAGAGACTCACTTAGAAACCCTCTCACTCTGCCACTTCTTCCCCCGGCCATTGATTGTAATCGTGCAGTTTGTCACTAAAGCCAAGACACTGGGGGGAAAAGAGTGATGATGTTCAATTACTAAAATGAACAATTTAAAGAAATGCAGTTCTTTCTTACTTCTCAATGATATGTGAGCCCAAAGAGTTTTTAATCTGTTTCTAGACACTCTTCTAAATATCTGTAAGGAAATAAGCTTCATTTAGGTAAATGAACTTTTAAACAGCACCAAGCAGAACTAAGCGATGCCTCCAATTACCTGGGGAGGGTTGGTGTTTGGAAAATCATCAGCTTACAGCGGCTGATGCAGGAAAAGGCTGCAGGGTTTCACATACCATATGTATTGTGTTTTAGGCACAGGGTTAGGTCTTGCACATACAAAATATCAGCTTTCTCTACAATTCAATAAGGAAAATTCACTAGCTGAGGAAACAGAGGCTGAAAGAGATTATGTAGATAGCTAAGTATTCCTAAAGCTAAAAAGGAACTTAATAAATAGTAGTATTGCCTTGTATTGATTGATGAAAGAATGCTCCATCCATTCTAGTCAACACAAATTCACGTTTGCATTTCCTACGGCCTGACACATGTTTGAGACTTTTCCATGAGAAATCACAGGATTTTGAAGGCCAATCATTAAGGGTACTTTTATTCAATGTTACGTTGGTATTAGTTGTCATCAAGGCCCTTCTGACTCCTGGTGGCCCTATGTGCTCAGATAGTAGTGTTCTATACATTTTCTAGGCTCTGACTAGAAAAGTAGCTCACTTTTGAGTCTGTGGAACCAGAAACCTTTTGGTGAGTAGTCCAGCTATTAATCATTTGTATCATTCAGGACTCTTTCCATATTGCAGCCTTCAGTATGAATTATAATTCATAGTAAAGAAAACCCAAATCCTCACAACTGACCCGTAGGTGACATCATGATAAATGGAGAAAAGCTTAAAGTTGTCAAGGATTTCATCTTACTTGGATCCACAATCAGTGCTCACAGAAGTAACAATGAAAAGATCAAATGATGCTTTGCAGTGGGCAAATCTGCTACACAAGACCTCTTTAAAGTGTTGAAAATCAAAGATGTTACTTTGAGGATTAAGGTGCGCCTGGCCCACGCCATGGTATTTTCTATCACTTCATGTGCATGTAAAAGTTGGAAAAGGAACCTGGAAGAAGAATCGATGTAGTTGATTTATGGCGCTGGCAAAGAATGGTGAAAGTATCATGGACTTCCAAGAGAACAACAACAAAACTCTGTCTTGGAAAAAGTACAGTCAGGATGTTTCTCAGAGGCGAGGATGATGAGACTTAGTCTCAAGTACTTTGGACAAGATGTCAGGAGAGACCAATCCCTGGAGAAAGACACCATGCTTGATACGTATTGGGGAACTGCAAGAGAGGAAGACCTTCAGCGAGTTGGACTGGAGCATGGCTACGTTGATCGACTCAACCACAAGCACAGTTGTGAGGCTGGCGCAGGACCGGGCAGTAGTTAATTCTGTTGTACGTAGGCTTGCTCTGAGTTGGAACTGGCTTGAGGGCAGGACAACGACAACAGGATTCCTTCAATAGCCTATCAAACAACCAAACCCAACCCACTGCAGTTGAGCCCATTCTGACTCATAGAGACCCGTTAAAGTAGAGTAGAACTTCCCCTTAGGATTTCCAAGTCTGAATTTTTTGTAGAAGTAGATTGCACTTCTTTATCCCATGGAGTGCCTGGTGGATTTGAACAGCTGCCCCAGTGTTTAGCAATTGAGTGTTTAACTGCTGTATCACCAGGTGTGTTAGACTGGGTTGACCAGAGAAACATATCCAGGGACGCTCATATGTGTGTAAGAGAGAGATTTACATCAAAGAGAAATTGTATATTGAGAACACATCCCGGCCCAATCCAGATCAAGTCCATAAGTCTGTTATTAGTCGATATGTCCAATATTAGTCCATAAATTCCTCTTTAGCCACATAGTACGTGCACTGATGCCAAGTACAGGAGGATCACAGGCCAGTAGGTGAAAAGTCTTATGGATCCAGTGGTGGTGGAAGCATCTCAGGGTTGGCATGGGTCTGTCTCCACATGGCTCCACCAGTGCCTGGGATATGGCTGCCATCAGTGTGGCTCCATGTGGTTTGTCAACAGGAATGTGTAGCAGAGAGAGTGTGTGGTCCACCCCCAGTTTAGAAAGAGAGGAAATGACCAGAATCCTCAGGAGAATCCCATGCCGGCAAAGAGGTATCATCAGGCTCTGACCTAATTCTTTTATTCTTAATTCCTTCATTCTTTTATCTTTTAGACCTAATTCCTTCATTCTTTTATCAAGTTGACATGAAATATTGTAACAGCCATACCAGGTATAAATGGTAAATCTACAGACTAGAGGGAAGTAGGTCTTCTGTTGAAACCGAGGAGCGAATAATGCCTTCTACGCTGGTAGTGGTCCCAGTTAGGATAATACTCCTATGTTTAACATTGTTTCATTGAGAAACTACATACTAACCAAAACATGGCTAACAGTTTGAGATTATTTTTATTTTATTAATCTCTTATACAAATATGCCAATGCTTTCACTTACATGATATATATATATATATAATCTTCTAGAAGAATCAAGTGCCAAGAAGGACATAAATAAGCTTGCCTCAAGTGTTTGTCAGCCACAGGTTGAGAACCATTGCTTGAAAGACCAAATGGAAGAGAACTCTGTAGACTAAGGAGGTGTTGATCTAAGGAGGCCGGTCGCAGAGGAGATGGTAGATTTTCAAAGGAATGAACAGAGGAGCTGACTTAGAGCTCACTAGGAAGTCAGGGGGATTGGTTTCTGAGCAGAGGAAGGGATCACTCAATACCTCTAGTTTAGAATGAGGATAACTGTGGTTTCAGAGAGAGAAAGTTACTGTTTATGAATTAGGGCTGCACCAGGACTTAGTTACTAAGTCTCAGTCTACCTTGGTTAGCTGGTGAGGCCTGTAGACCAGTATCATATTTGGAAACACACTTAAAAACCCAAACTTCAATAGCGTTTTTTGGATTGTAATAGTAACACAATGCTCTAGTCTATAACCCATAGATCGATAGATCCTGGAATATTCCCTGTCTTTGTTCTCTCCACCATTGTCTCTCACTGTCCCATTCATTCCAAACCTCCAAAACCCAAACTCCTGCCACTGAGCTGATTCACAGAAACCCGCACGACAGAGGGGTTCTGGGGCTGTCCGTCTTTGAAGAGGCAGATGGCATCATCTTTTTTCTGGAGGAGAAATGCTTAACCCCCTGAGCCACTAGAACTCTCTTTTCCATTAAGCCAATTTCACTAGTTTCCCAAGTTGACTTACTTAAATTTAATTTAGCTTCATGTTTAAGCCTTAAAATATTATATTGACATTCTACTATGAGTATTTAATGTTGTTTAGTATCTAATCATGAGGCTTCAGGTTGTATAATTTCAGTTCCCAAAACAATACTTGCATTTTCTAATAAGGCAAATCAATATTTTTCATAAAATATTCCACTCCTAAGTCACACCTTCATTGCGGTTCTGCTTTCTCTCAATTTGTTTACAATCAAGAGACACACGTTATCATTCGTGTTCCATAGGTAAGAGATGGAGGAGAGGAGGTTGTTCAACATGACAGAAAACAATTCACACTCGCCTGAACCATCTAACTCTCCCAAACACTCAGCTTCTAGCTCCTCTCATGGTTCTAATGTGCAGAGAGTCTTATTTAATTGTCACCATACCCCTCAGTTAGGCTGACTTTTAAAATAATAAGCTTAAAAGGCAGGAAGCAATTTGTCCACGACAGCACAGCTGCTAAGTAACAAGGGTAGGATTAGACCATATAGCTTCGTAGGCATCAGGCCATCCTAATGCGGCCTGGGACAATAGTTACTGGGGGTTTGGGGCTTGATTAGATCCAAGCAATGTGCTCAGGCATCTTATTTCTTACACTAATCTCTTTACATACTTATATGCAGACATTATAACTTTACAACCTTGTCAATCCAGTTGTTTTTTTGTTTTGTTTTGCTTTGTTTTTGAGAGGTTTTATTGATTTGTAATGAAGTTTACCCTTAAGTGTATTTTTTTAACATTTTGGTCTGCTTCTTTAACATAATAATATGTGCATTCCCATAATGAACGTAAAAATAAAACCTACAAGAGTTTACATGTGGTCATCACTGATCAGCAGTGGGTTTAGAACACATTTCACAGTGTTCTACTGAGCATCCTTTCAAAGGACGCGTATACAGACCATCCCTCCTTCTGTGATTTGTTCCTTTTATAACATTTTCCATTGGAATTCTCATGTCTTTCTTAACAGATATACACTCTCACTGCAGAGTGTGCTTTACTATGTAAATAGAATTTTGATAGTGAAACAATTTCTCTGTGGTACTAAACTGTTGCTTGCACTGCATTTGATTTTCTTGTGACATTTTATGAGAAAAGATTTTATGAATGGAAAAGGCCCTACAAGTCCTACTCAGTGCAGACTACTGTCGATCATATGAGAAGTGTAACCCAAAAGGGACAAGTACAGGAATAATGTCTAGTGTCATCCAGAAACCAACCGTGAAATAAACATCTCCTTCAAAGGAATTAATCCCCAGGATATTTTCCAGTATTCCCTTTCCCCTTTAAAACTAAATTATAGAGCACCGCAGTGCAGTGCAGTGCTTTTTCCGGCTGTTCTATAGTCTTCGTAATTCCTCCAAATGTCTAGGTAGAATCATGTAACAGCAACAACAAAAGTGTACAGAACACTACTATATGGTTGATTAGTTTTGCTATTCAGCTGGGTGTAAACTGAGCCATCTTAGAAGCAGAAATGAGAGGCTTGCACTACATTAGGGCTCATGAGGTAGGGAGGAGTGAGGAGGAAGGAGGAAAATGAGCAGCTGATATTAAGGACTCCAGTAGAAGGCAAATGTTTTGAGAATGATGATGGCAACAAATGTACATATGTCCTTTACACACTGGATGTTCGCATGGATTGTGATCAGAATTGTATGAGCCCCCAACAAAATGATTTTTTTAAAGGAAAAGAAAAAAGAAATAAAGCTAATTAATCATAAAAAAAAGACTTTGAATCTCAATTCTGTCATAATAAACTTCCTCATCCCAGGAGACAGAGGGATGTGGACAAGAGTTATGACAGAACCAGAGACAGAGCAGCAGACTTCCTGGCCAACAAACTGGGTGTGTTAGTCTGGGCACATTAGAGAAACAAATCCACAGAAACTCATGTATAAGAGAGAATTTTATATAAAGGTTAAGTGCACATCAAGAAAACATCCCAACCCAGTGCTGCCCAAGCCCACAAGTCCAACATTAACTCACTAACCCATATGTCCGACACCAATCCACAAAGTCCTCCTCCATCTCACAGAACACATACTATGACGCCAACTGCAGGAGGAAAGCTGAATCAGTGAATGTGTAAGCGTCTCAGCACTGGCAAGGATCTCCACACGGCTGCTCCAGCACCTAGCGCTGCATTGGAGTAGGTCCATGTGGCTTCTCCTTGGGGATGTCTTTCAGGAAAGTGAGACTGACCAGCTGAAGCAGGGAACTGGCTAAGGCAGCTGCACCCTGGTCCGACCATCAGTAAGCAAGAGATCCGAGAACTCAAAAGGCGAGGCTCACCGAGCCATTTATCCCTCCGCTTTCAATTTACCCCACATGTGTTTATCGGCCAGGTTGGTACAATAAACTAACTACCTCACTGGGTAAAGCTGAATGCCTTCAGGCAGGAAGCTCATTTGTGAAGCAGTGCACCTCTAGGCACTTAATTGGGTGAGCTAGGGGAGCTGATTCACTGAGCTAGAGCTGAGTACCTTTGGGTGAGGCTTAAAGAAGAGTGGCATGGCGTTTGAGAATTATTGACAGCACTGGAAGAGCTTCGGTTAGAGCCCAAGTAGGACAGAGAGATATGTCAGTGCAAAAGTGAGGACGGAAGACATGTGGGACTCTTCTCATAGCTGAGAAGAGACACTCCTGAGCAGAACTGTATGCTGAACACATCCGATCTTGGATTGTAACCTATTAACTTTGTGAACGAGCCTTAGGACCAAGAGTGCTGTCTGTGAGTTCTGTGTGGCCATTACAATGAGATTTTGATCCCAGCAGAGAAGCAGCCTTCCTGGTGGCATAGTAGCTCAGCTACTAGAAACCACCACTTGCTCCACAGGAGAAAGATGAGGCTTTCTACTCTCATAAAGAATTACAGCCTCAGAAACCCAGAGGGGGCAGTTCTACCCTGTCCTATAAGGTCACTATAGGAATTGACTCAATGGCAGAGAGTTTGGCTTGGTTTGATTTGGAGCAGAAAATCAAAATGTCTTAGGAGGGATGATTGGTGTCAGATGGTTAAAGAAGATTGGAGGTCAAGGCATGTTTGGCCTGTTCCTGCCTCCCTTATGAAATTAGGTCAGCAGTGGCCTCTCAGCCATTCTTACAAGCATTTAGAGATAAGCAATATTAATTATTTTCCTAAGTTATTCTCATCTTATAGCAGTACTCTAAGACTGACCAGAACTGTCCCTTTAGCTTCCCAAGACTTTATATCTTTACGGGAGCAAGCAGCCTCATCCTTCTTCCATAGAGAGCTGAGGGGGGGTTGAACTGATGACTTTGTGTTTAGTAGCTTAGTGCATAGCTTGATGGCACTAAATTGTGTTTTCCAGGTGTTTTTAAAATTTAAAATTATTTCCCTGATTCTGGTATGCATTTCCTCAAAAATTCCAGATGAGTATTTCATTACTTGATAAAATGATAAGGGATGTCATTCTATATTAACATTATACACACTTGGTATATATAGTATTTTTTTCCTAGTCAACGATGCCAGTGAAGATAATTCTGTACTCTGGGTAGTTTTTAAATACAATGAACAACAAGGCTCAAGCTTCCATTTAGATAGGAAACTCTGGCAGTGGAATAGGTTGGCTGGGCTACTCATTATCCCATAGCTCCTTCACATGTAGATAAGTCTATCTTTGCCATGGAGTCATGGGAAATCCTTCTGTTACAGCAAGGGAATGACAGCCAGGATGTATGACAGCCTCTCCTAGGCTAATAATTCCCGTTTCTCAGGGATCAGCAAGGGATTGAGCAAAGACTCTCTGAAATCATTAGGTATAAACAAAGTGAGAACCCTATACAGCTTCTGGAACACAATCAGACTAGAAAAATGCTAAGATCTTCCCATGAAAAAATTCTATCCTGAGGTCAAGAGGATGAAAGGCACAGAACACAGAACACAGTGTCTAAAGAGACCATCAAAAGATGAACTGCTCTTGGATTTGTAGCAAAGGCCCAGGACAGAGAAATTCCCCAGGCACAGCTCCATAGAGCAAGCATTTTATTTCTTTTTTAGCTCTCCATTATTAAAAAAAATTTTATTTTATATTTATTTGTAAGATCATTTTATTGGGAACTCTTACAGCTCTTATAACAATCCATGCATCAATTGTATCAAGCATATTTGTACATATGTTGCCATGATCATTTTCTAAACATTCGCATTCTATTTGAACCCTTGGTATCAACTCCTCTTTTTACCCTCCCTCCCATCCTCCCACCCTCACGATACTTTAATGAATTATAAATTACTATTATTCTTATATCTTACACCAACTGCTGTCTCTCTTCCCCCAAAGTTTCTTCTCTCCTCCTCTCTCTCACCTTCCCCCTACCCTCCTGATATTGCTACTCCCATTTCTGTTCCTGAGGGGTTTATCTGACCTGGATTCCATGTGTTGTGAGCTCTTATATGTACCTGTGTACACGATCCAGCCTAGCTTGCAGTGAAAGGCAGGGTTGGGGTCATGATAGTGGGGGATGAGGAAGCCTCAAGGAACCAGAGAAATATAGTGTGTTTCAGTGGTGCTATACTGCATCCTGGTTGACTCATACCTTCCTTGTTACCCTTCTGTGAGGGGATGTCCCATTGTCTGCAGATGGGTTTTGGGTCTTTGCTCCAACTCCCCTAATTCTCACAAATATTGTACTTTGTTTGTTTTAGGTTTTCTAATGCCTGTTACCTGATCCCATTGACACCTGATGATCACACAGGCTTCTGTGCTTCTTCTGCGTGGGCTTGTTGCTCCTCTGCTAGATGGCTGCTTGTTTAACTTCAAGCCTTTTAGACCCCAGATGCAATACCTTTTGGTAGCCAGGCACCATCGTCTTTCTTCACCATATTTGCTTGTGAACCCATTTTGTTTACAACAATTGTGTCGGAAGGGTAAGCATTACAGAATGCCAGGTTGTTAGAACAAAATATTCTTGCATTGAGGGAGGGCTTGGCCAGAGGCCCATGTCCATCAATTTCCTCAGTGTATTGCTATATAAATATACATACCTATTCCAATACCTCTAGTTTTATTAATTAATATAGTTACACAAGTGCACACTTTGTTCATACCTCGATCCATAGCTTTGCAGCCTAGATCTTGCCTGTTTCCTTTTATCTTCCTCCTTTCCAACCATCACGCTCACCCTTCCCTTCTTCTGCCTCTTAGTAATTCCTCTCAGCTAGATTGGTTTTGCTCCAACAACCCCAGGATCTCTACCTCCCGCTTATTGTTGATTTTAATTCCCTAATTTTTCCCATCTATGGTGTTGTTTTCTCACCACTCTCTTCCCTTACCTCCTCTTCCCCCTAAGTGCCTCTGGAAACTTCGGTCCTGTTGCTTTCTCCCAGGGCTTGTTTCCATGCCTATCTTCTATAGGTAGGGAAACCAACAATGATGTAGACAATACTGAAAGAAAACAAAAGATTGAATAAAAGAAAAATATATTTAAAAAATAACAAGCAAAACAACACAAAAAACACAGACAAGGCCAGGTTTGTCTGCTGACCTTTATGACTCCTCACTGGTCCTGGGGATCCCGGGGTCTCACGCTCCATTGCGGTGAGTGAGGGGCTGCAGGGTCCTCAGTTGGTTAGTAAATATAATGAATGTGGGTTGCAAAGATGACTTTGAGTCACTATAAACTATTGGTGTGTCTTTTGAATTTCTCCCAGTATATTTTAAAAGAACTGATTAGGATCGAGTCAGTTCTGACTCTTAAAGATCTCATAGGACAGAGTAGAACTGTCACACAGGGTCTCCAATGGTGTGACAGGTTGGTTGGAATCAATGACCTTGCAATTAGCAGCTGAACACCTTAGCCACTGGGCCACCAGGGCTTCTTCCAAATACATTACTATACAACATATGTAGTAAAGGCTATGCTTTTTATATGTTGTTCTTTAAACATACATGGACTCTGGGTCACAGTATTTGATTGTCTGGAATATTTTACTATGATGGATAATAGATCTCATGGAAAAGCTTGTCTCTGACTCAAATTTTAACCTTTTTGAGAGCAAGGGACTTAGTCTTCTGCTTCCTTTGGTCTCCTAGCAGGTTGTAGTTGAAAACCAATTCTGATGGCTTACAGCAAGTCAATCCAGCTTTGAAAGGTTCAGGAGATTCGTTCATGAAGCAGGGTCTAGTGCAGTTTCAGATCCTGTGGTGAGAAACTGTCTTGACCTGGTGCACCTTGAACTACAGCCTACCTCTGGCACCCGTCTTAGTAACAGTACTTATCAATCAAGTCATTATGTAGTGAAGTCACTGATTTGACATGGTCAATGAATAATTGTGAATTTGCTGACCTGGAGCTCATTTCAGGAGCCAAACTTAGACTTACTAATAACCCGAGGATCAAGCTTCATACTACACAAAGATTCATGTCTGCAGACAATAAATGACTTCATCATTTTTGGTCTGCTATGAAATTTATGATTAATATTAACTCTAGTGATCATGTGTTTTATGTCTAGGTATTTTTTAATTCTGTTAAAGATATGCAAATTATCAGATTCCATTGACATAATTTGACTTCTTTGGCTGATTATATCTATTCCTTAAAGCAAATCTAGGTAGGTTTAATTTTTTAATTGTAGATTCCATGAAAGTCTATGGAGTGAAACTGTTTCCCACTCACTCATTTATATAGATTTTGTTCAGTAATATTGGTTGCAAGTCCGGGTCATAGTCTTCTTCCTTTCCCTGGGTTTTCCATGATTATTTGTCCTTTTTCCTGATCCTCTCTGCTGCCTGGGTTTTATCTTGAGGGAAACGTTGCCATGTGGGTCTTTTGTGGTAAATTTAACAGTATCATGGGTGTCATTGTTCTCTTTATGGGTTTGCTTGTTATTTGGCTGCAAGGTGATCCCTGGGGGTGGATTCAGTTTAAAGTTTAAAGGGTGCATAACGGCCGAAGTTTCAGAGCGTTCACCAGGTTCTGTCAGACAACTAAGCCTAGTCTTTTGTACGCATGAATTTTAATTTGGTTCTCCCACCCTGTGTAGGATCTACTATTGGGATCCCAATCACAGTGTTGACTAGTGGTAGCCAGGCATCATTGAGTTCTTCTGCTCTCAGAGTAGTGGAGGCTCTCCTCACATAGTCCATTCGCCCATTGGAATAACTGTTTCCTCAGGGACTTGATTTTCTTCACTCTCCTTTTCCCCAAACCTATTGTTGGTGATTACTGATATTGTAGGATTGTACATACATTCGTTTATACCTTTGTTTTCTGAACGTCATTAAGTATTCACTTATCAAACTCTGTGATTCTGTCTACCTCTTTCATGTTTAAGAAAATCCTACATTAAAAATGTCAACTTACTTAAGGCAATAATAATACTTCTGCAAGAATATCTTGTGCTAAAAAGGTTTATTAAAATGTGTCCTGATTTATAGAAGGCAGGATGGCTTTTGATAGTGGATTCAAATAGAAAACACTGAGAAAAATAGACATATAGTAAGTTCTATTTACACTAGGAAAAGGGACTACTTTCTGGGTAATCATTGATATTTTCATACCTTTTAAGCCACTTCCTAGGAAATATGCCTAAAGTGGCTCACACTATTTCTTTCCCTACCCATGAAAAGATTTTCATCCTTTTCAACTTTCACTACATATATTATACTTCCCTAAAAGTTTTATTTTATCTTGCAAATGTTCCGTTTCTGAGAGGGGCATTTCTTGAGAGTTATGGTATTGTGGTGTGTTTTGAAGTGTATGTCATGAAGTCCGTTCTGACTCCACGCAACCCCATGTATAACAGGAAGAAACATTACCTGGTCCTGGGTCATCCTCGGAATTATCCTATTGTTTGAGTGCATCGATGACAGCTATGGTGTCAATCCATCTTGTTGAAGAGCTTCCTCTTTTTTGCTTTGCTTCTACATTACCAAGCATGATGTCCTTGTCCAAGGACTAATCTCTCCTGATAACTTGTCCAAAGTGCATGAGACAAAGTCTCACTGTCCTTGCCCCTAAGGAACATTTTGACTCTACTCATCCAAAGTCAGTTTTGTTTGTGTTTTTGTCAGGCCCTGGAAACTGAATATTCTTCTCCAGCACCATAATTCAAATGCACGGGTTCTTCTTTGGTCTCCTTTATTCAATGTTCAACTTGCACATGCCTGTGCGGCAAACGCCATGGCTTGGGTCAGGCCACCTCAGTCCTCAAAGTACCATCTAGCTTTACAACACTTAAGAAAAACCTCGTGCAGCAGGTTTTCCTAATGCAATGCATCATTTGATCTTTTGATTGCTGCTTCCATGAGCATTGATTGTGGATACAAGCAAGAAAAATTCCTGACAACCTTAAGTGTTTTCACCATTTACCATTGTTGTTTACGAATAAAGTTGTGAGGATTCTAATTTTCTTAGTATTGACTCGTAATCCGTATTAAAGGCTGAAATCCTTGCACTTCATCAGCGAGTGCTTCAAAGCCTTCTCACTTGCAGCAAGAAAGATTGTGTCCTCTCTATATTGAGGGTTGGTAATAAGCCTTCCTCTGATCCTGATGCGTAATCCCACTTCTCTGATTATCTGACCAGTATACATATTGAATAAGGGTGTGAGAGGATGCAACACCAATGCACCACTTTCCTTATTGTGGACCAAGAAGTGTGCCCTTGTTCTGTTCTCACACCTGCCTCTTGACCCATGTACGGGTTTCATATGAACACAATGTACTGGGATAGGATTCCCATTTTCCTCAAGGGTTTCCTTGTTCCACATCTTCTTCTGAATCCGGCCTGAATCTCTGGCAGCTCCCTGTCAATGTACTGCTGCAATCGTTGTTGGATGATCTTCAACAAAATTTTACTTGCATCATTGTTATTGTTCCGTACTTTGTTCCAACAATAGCAACGTTCATGTTCCATGATTTGAGCATTTTGTTGAGTCACCTTTCTTTGAAATGGGCACAAATATGGATTGACTGGAAGTGTCCAGTCAATCGGCCAAGTAGCTGTCTTCCAAATTTCCTAGCATAGATGAGTAAGTGCGTACACTATTTCATCAGCTCCTTGAAACATTTAAATTGGTATTCCTTCAATTCTTAGGGCCTTGTTTTTGGCTAATAATTTCAGTGAAGCTTGAACTTTTTCTATCAGGACCATTGGCTCTGACTCACGTGCCCCTCTTGAGATGGTTGACTGTTGACTAGTCCTTTTGGTACGAGAATTCTTTGTATTCTTTCCATCTTTTGGTGGTTTCTGTATTTTTCAATATTTTGCATAAAGAATTCTTTCAATATTGCGATTTGGGGCTTGAATTTTCCTTAGTTCTTTCAGCTTAGGATATGTTGAGAGAGACCTTCCTTTTTGGTTTTCTAACTCTAAGTCTTTGAGCATTTAACTAGAATATTTTACTTTACCTTCTGAAGCTAAAGTAATCTCACATTGCTCATTGAAATTTTCTATTCAGTTCTTTGACTTTATCGTTTATTCCATGTGCTTTAGCCGTGCTACAATTAAGAGCAAGATTCACACTGAACTTTGGTTTCTTTTCTGTCTTTTTAGTAACCTTTTGCTTTCTTCATGTATGATGTTCTTGCTGTCATCTGTTCAGGTCTTCCGTCATTAGTCTTCAATGTAGCAAATCTGCTCTTCAGATGGTCTTGAAATTCAGGTGGAATAGACTCCAAGTTGTATTTTGACTCTCATGGATTTGTTTTAATTTTCTTTGGCTTCAACCTGAACTTACATATGAGCAATAAATTATTTGTTCTGCAGTTTGTCCATGGTCCATAAAAAATTATTAATTGGGAGTTAATACATATATCATATCATTCCATAGCTCAATCACGTCCATCAGAATTATGCAATTGTTACCACAATCAGTTTCAAAACGTTCTTTTTCTTCCTGGACTCCTTGACATCAGCCCCCTTTTGCCCCACCACCACCCACTGTGCACCCCCACCACCCCAACACACACACCTGAAACCCTTATTCTACTTGCTCTCCCTATAGGTTCATAAATTCTGGGTTTCACGTACCAAAAAACAGAAAGCCATATAAAACTATTTCAAGAGGGTGATCTCCAATGACATAACACCTCTGAGATAAACCCTAATATGAACAAACAAAACTGTCAGGGCAAGCCAGCCCCTAACACATCATTATGGGTCCAGTAGGTGCAATTGTACAGCGATAATAAGTAAAGATCATAGTAAAGTTATAGAGAGCATGAGAGATAGAAGTGAAGTATTGAAATAAATGCACACAATGATTCATGGTAGCATGCTCACCTCAGCCCTGCCTGGTGGTCCACGTAGAGGGAGAGAGAGAGATCTTTAATGCTAGCCCAGGCTTTTTATATTCTCTGGGGACATGCAAGCCCCCTAATTACAGGTGAGGGCATACGTCACAGAAAGGGGTTGTGCTATAGGTCATATAGTAAAGAGATGGGGTGGTCTAGGGACATACATGCAATAGGGAGAGGAGGGATTGGGAGCATACATGCGACAAGATGGGTGGATCATAGATATAGGATGGCAACTGAACTTTGGATGTCACAGAGCCAGTTTGGCCTGTTCCCTGACTCAACCGATAGAGATCATTATTGGTAGGGTGAGAACGCTTGGTCTTGGTCGCAGCCCTCAAGGAGGAATAGTTTATTGTCCCTAGTAGCAGGGAGTGAGGCCTGCCATATAGTCTGGTTGACTAACTGCCCTAGAGGCCTACCCTGTAGTCTGGTGACTAATCACCCTCAGGGAGGATGCCTGTGAGCATCTGACCTCCTCCACACAAAACAAGAAAACAGAAAATGTTGAAAACCATATCAGGTCTAGCCTGCATCAGAGGGGCGATCAACTGACCGAGTTTTAACTTTTCAAGTCAGATTGATGCCTTTAGTCTTCCATATTCATCTCTCCAGTGCACTCTGTTTAGTGCCTATTGTCCTCCCACCCCTCAACTGTGGACAGAGGGAGGTCACTGGAGGCTGATTTCCTATATAGTTTCCAAAAATGAATCTTGGGCTCCCACTGTCATCCATAACCTTCTGCCAACTGGATTCCCACCGTTTAGGCTCCAATACTGATTCTACCTTTGACTTCATATAAGGTGATTTACAATCCTTCGGTGACTGATGATGGTGTGCTTCTTCCATGTGAGTTTAGTTGACATCTCACTTAGAAAGAAGGCTGCTTGTGTGGAGACAAGCCTTTAAAGCCACCGATGTTATTTTATCAGATAGCCGGGCACCGTCTAATTTCTTGCCCACCTTTTGTGGTAGCACTCGTATCTTCTGTGTTCCCTTCCTGAGAGGGAGCATTGAGCATGGCCGAGATGTAGGAACTAATTGTTCTTAAGTTGGAGCTAGATTTAGTGTGAGTCAAAACCCAATCCCAGATCTATGTTTTCTTTTTTAATTTAGTATTGAGTGCGAATTAATGCATATATCATTTAATAGTTCAATTATATCGGGTGGAATTGTATGATTGCTTCCATAATCAGTTTCCAAACATACTTTTTCTTCCAAAGCTCCTTGATATAATCTCCCTTTTACACCCCACCCCCACATACACCCACACACTGTATCCCAGCAACCACTTGAAACACATATCTATTTGCTGTCCCTGTAGGTTCACCAAGCCTGGGTTTCATTAACCCTGAAACAGAATAAATATAGCACAACATCAAGAGGGTGAACCACCCCCATGACATAACATCTCTGAAATACACCCTAATACGAGTAAACAAAAACCAATAAAACAACATCCATCAGGCTTGATGGAATAAAACATACCTTAATACAGCATACAGAGCATTGATGTAGCGAGACCATATTTGCTTGCCTGCCAACAGTTCAACAATCTGGATAGAGCAGGCTTCTGCTTCTTCAGACACCATGTATTTTCTGATGTATGTCCTCAGATTACATCACCCAATGGAGTTTCTACACTGGATCTCTGGAGCATGCTGTGCGCCTTGAAGATCCGGGATTCAGTGTCCCAGCATTCCACGGCACCTGGCGTGTATCCCCAGAATGCACGTGGGTCAAGCTGTCCCATTTGGTGCATACCACCTAAGACATTCCCCACCCCTAGTGGCTCCGAAGCATTCCTCCCCGACAACAGGAGGTCGGTCCTCCCTCTTCTCCTATGGACCGATGTGCATCTGTGCTTCCCCAGATGTGTTTGCTCCCTTTGCTTCTCTGATGTTGTTTCCCCATCAGTATCCCTCATCCCTCTGGTAGGGTTGTCTACCTGTTGGGGAGACCTTAGCATCGATTTACACGGCAGCCACTCAGTAGACGACATCCCCTTACTCCCCCCACCACCACCCCCGCCCCCTTGACATTTGATTCCAGCTGACGTGAGGCACTCTCTGGCAAACTGACCTGCCAAAGAGTTCTGTAGAGCTGATAGTGTATGGTTCATCGGCACCGGTCAGGCTCGCTACCAGGCCGTCTGCCCACCCTGGCCAGTAGACTGAGCTTGTGCCCATTCTGCTGCTTGTTCCGACAGTGGTGGGTTCACACAGCATCTGTCCTTCTGTGATTGACCAACTTCACTCAGCATATTGTCTTCCAGGTCCCTCCATGTCTTGAGGTATTTCATGGTTTCTTCACTTTTTTAGGGATGCATACTACTCCATTGTGTATATATACACCAGAATTATTTATATATATATATATATATATATATCTCCACTCATCTATTGATGGGAATTTAGGTGATTTACAGCTTCTTGCTATTGTGAACTGTGCTGCAATGAACTTAGGGGAACATCTGTTTGTGAACTGTTTCTTATTTCTTTGGGGTATATGCCTCATAATAATATTGCTGTATCATATGGTATTTCAATTGCCATCTTCTTTAGGAATCACCATATCACTATCCCTAGTGGCTGTAAATATTTATAAGCCCACCAGCAGTGGATAAATGTTCCAATCTCACCACACCCTCTCCAGCATTTGTTGTTCTCGTTTTTTTTAATGGGCTACAGTTATGGGTGCTAGATGGTATTCCTTGATTGTTTTGCCTTGCATTTCCCAGATGGCTAGTGAATGGAGGCATTTTCTCCTGTGTATTTTAGCCTGGCCTGGTTTTGGGATTGAGCTGCTGATATTGAGTTTCTCCATAGTTTTTTTTTCCCCACTGATGCAGTCAATTTCATTTCTGTGTATCCCATCTGGAGAAGTCCACATGTATAGTTGACTTTCGTGTTAAAATGACATTTGTGATGAAGTCTGTCAATATTCTGTCGTGATCTCTGCCTTCAGTTCTCTTACAAAGAACATGTTTTCCAGCTACTGTTCCTTCCTCCTTGTTTCTGATCTTTGCATTCCAAGCAACAATGGTGATCCATGTATCTTCATCACATGTTTGACCGATATCTTCGTCATTAACTTTGGTTGTTGGTGCATACATTTGAACAATAGCTGGATCGATCGCATTTCCTTGAGTTTGGATAGCTGTAACCCCTATCACAGACAGCATTGTACTTCAAGACAGATCTCGAAATGTCATTTTTGACAATGAATGCCATCCGACTCCTCTGGACTTTGTCATTCCCAGCAGAGTAAATCATATGATTTTCTGTTTCAAAATGGCCAAATCAGCTCACCAAGGCATAGAATGTCAATTTCTGCTCAGTCATCTCATGTTTTACAACTTGCAATTCTCCTAGATTCATACTAGGATATTCCAAGTACATTCATATTGGTCCATCCCAAGTCCCGATTATTATTTTCTACAGCTTTTTCTTCTCGTTTGGAGTCCTGCCCCATCGGCATGTGAAGGTCCCAAAAGCTTTCCTCCCACACGCTTTCCTCCATCCAAGTCATTGTGGTTGACTTTACTGTGACAAGGCAGCTCGTCCTCAGTCAGATGTTGAGTGCCTTTGGCCCCGAGGGGCTCATCTTCTGGTACTGTCTCTGATGATGTACTGCTTATTTGCATGCGGTCTGTAGTGTCTGGCAATGCTTCTCGTTTGTCCATTAGGTTTCCGTGGCTAACTCCTTAGAAGTGGACAGCCATTTTTTCCTTCAGAGTCTGTTCTTAGTCTGCAAGCTGTGCCAACACCTGTGTACTGTGAGTGATCCTGCTGGCATTTGAAATACTGGGGCCATAGTTTTCAGCATCACACACACGCACACACACACACACCACAGTAGGACAAACTGACAAATATATGGTAGTGGGAGTTATGATATACAGATAAAATTTATTCTTATATTAAATAATTATCATAACATTTTTATGTAGGCAACAGAAATACATTGGTATTTGAAAATAGAAACCCAACAAATCAATGGATTTATTTTAATTGGACAGTTATATGCATGATGGCATTTATAATATGGGTTCCAATTCGAATGGGACATGATGTTGATTTGTGTTAAGCTTCATTGCAAAGGAAATGTTTGTGTTCTCCCCTATTTTCCAACAAACTAGCAAGGTCCCTGTCATTGAGTCAGTTGTGAGTCATGATGACCCAAGGGTGACTTAGAAGTGTCCTGGTGGGTTTCCAAGACTGTAACTCTTTAATGGAGTAGAATGCGTCATCTTTTTCCTGGCTGCAGCGGCTGGTTTTGAGCTGCTCACCTCTGGGCTAGCAGCCCAGTGCAGAACCACTACCCCACCAGGGCTCCCCATAGAAGTGCATAGGTAGAAACATAAAGTGGTTAGAAGTCCAGATTGCTGTCAAAGGCCAGTCAATCCTTTTATACAGAATTTAATGCTGAGCATTTATGACGAGAGACAAAAGTCCACGATTGAACTGAAGAGAATACTTCCAAAGTTTTCAAGTACACGGAATGTGAAATTCGCCCACACAAGCTGAAGAGCATGCCATGGGCCTCTGTTTAGGAAAGTCATGGTTTCCTTTTCCGTTTATACATTTAAGTGACCTAGAGGGGTACCCACATTTCTCAAGACATATCTATCCAGCTCTTGTGTTTTAAATATGTTTCTAATATGATTAACGTTTTATAAATACCTACCAGTATTATGCACTGTTGAGTTGATTGTGAATCATGGTGACCTTTCGTGTGTTAGAATAGACTTGTGTTTCCAGATCTTTCCCAGTGGCTAATTTTTTTTTTAAGTGGATGACCAGAAATTTCATCTAAGGTGCCTCTGAGGCATTGCAAACCTCTACCCTTTTGATTAGCAGCCAAATCTGTTAACCATTTACATGACCCAAGAATTCCACTTGATATGTAGATATGTGTAAATAATTATGTTAGAGGTCTGCTGGGGTCATGGGTTTTATATTGGGCTACTAATCTTGTGGTCAGCACTTCAAAGCCAGTCCTTGAAAGAAAGAGGAGACTCTCCTCTCCCATCAGGATTTACAGTCTTGAAAACCATAGGGCTGTTCTGCTCTGTCCTATAGGGTCACTGTGAATTGGAATAAAGTTATTGGCAGTGAGTGTTGAAAATCTATGTGTGTGGATTCAAAATATTCGTGAAAAAATGAAATGAAAAGATAATGGGATTTCCCCATAAACGTTTTGAAACCCCCTGGCATACTTTATAATCTCACCAGGTTTGCATGATGACGTTTCTTTTATACTTAGAGATCAGAGAAGTATATATATAATTACACATAAAACACTATAACAAATGGTATGATTACACAAATCCATCATCTTTTAATTATTTGTTTCCTAGAATCCTCATATTTGCTTAGAAAGAGCATACTGCCAATTGGGATAAAGTGATTTATGCCAATCACTTTAGGGTAGTGCTGTATAATTTAGTAGATTCTAAAGTAAAATTCAGGAAAATAAAGATTATATTAAAAATAAACATGAGCAAGAGTTTAGTTACAGACTAAACTGGAACAAATAAAATTTAAGAAGGGAAATATTCTGAAGTAGGCATTGAGATATTCTACTATACAGTTCCGGTGAGCAAACCCGTGGTAGAGGGAGACCGATGCTAGAGGCAACAGTGGAAATTGATGATAATTATTTGCATGCTTCACACATATTTCATTTTCAATTTGGTAAGAGCATCAGAGTTTGTTCCTTATCTATTCTCTCTAGTCTACATTGCTTAGCATAACATTTAGAGTGGGAGGTGATTTCTGGCCATGAATAACAGTTCTGTACTATAATTTCAAACAGAGTAAAAAAAAAACAAGCTTAAAATAAATGTACTTAATTATCACAAAAAAGCAAAAGGGTTTTTTAATTCTGTAATAATCTTGTTGGAAAATAGCCTATCATAATACAGAAATATTTCAGAAGGAAATTTCCCAATTTATTTTCTCTTTGCCACTAAAGGGCCTCCTCTGTATGTGCTAAGCAGGAGAAAGAGGAGGCTTTCTACTCTTGTACAGAGTTAGTCTCAGAAACCCACAGGGGCAGTCGTACCTGTCCTCTAGGTTGCAGATTTGACTCAATGGCAATGCGTTGCTTGCTGGTTCATGTATGCTGAAGCCTCCAAATAAACTCCTCTCTCAGTGACCTGGTGACATTCTGGGTAAAGGCTGAAGAAAACATCACTTATCACCTAACGACCGATGCTGATCGTTTTCCTCTTAACACTAAGTGTGGTGTTGAAGGACCAAAGACAGTCCAGGCTCTTGTTGTTCACAGAAGTCTCTTTGAGAAGAGCGCGCCAAATGTCTTCCATTTCCAGCAGGTGCCAAATGGACAGCATTTAAATTTTGTCTCAAGCTGAAGAGGAACTTTTTGGTAACCTTTCCCCTGTGTTGATGTTTGGAGAGAAGCTATGGCAGTGGACGAATCCAAGGGATATAAAATTTGTCTTCATGGGGACTGTTTTTGTAACTCTGTTTTTCAGTAATGCTATCATCAGTGGGAGACACTTGGAAATGACTAACCTACTTTTGTTGCTCAAATAGCTACCATAATAGCTAGCCATAGGCTTCCTCTACATTTTTTGCTCAGGAGGAGGGCGTGCGTACGTGTGTGTGTGTGTGTGTGTGTGTGTGTGTGTGTGTGAAGCTCAAGTGCATTGTGGAAATGACTGACATGTGACGAGAAATAGAATTGGAGAGCACAGTGGCATCTTGCCTGAATGTGGTCTATAACTCTTGGTCCCAAATTCTGCCTTCTTCCTGTGCCGCTCCAGACCTATGTCAAGCATGTCAAGCATGAACTCTTCCCTTGATGCCATTTCCCACACTGATATTTGAATTTCTAAAACATGTCCAACCCACACTCACATCCAGTGACACACCCCTCAAAGTCCACATCCCTCAAAGTCCCCGCCCCGCTGTCTTCTGCGGTTTAGGCCGTCCAATTTTGTTTGTGTTCCCCTCAGGACCCAATCCTAATCTCAGGAAAGTCCTTGCTTCCTTTTCTTTCTTTTCTTCCATGATGAAAATGATAAAAAGAGAAACTAAGTAGAGCCACGCCTGACCCTAACCACATGGGTGTCTCCAGACGAATAATCCGGTCCCCGTGCAAAATGAAATTCTAAACATTCATTCAACATTGACTTGAAGGGACAGAGCAACTCTAAGTCCCTATTAATAAAATGTCCACAGAAATAGATTCATCCACTCTGCCGCCCAAAGCAGACCAGCATTTCCTGCTTGCTATAGCTCTTGTTCCTTCTCCTGTTGTTTCGTGTCTAACCAAACCAGGAAAAGCTCTTGGCAAGCTTGCTAAGGATTCATATGATGAAGGAAATTCCTCAGTCCTGTGAACAGCATTGTGCTGTGCAGGTTTTCAGGCCCCGAGGTTTCAGCTGACAATGACCGCTGTCTGAAAGGACCACAGACTGCTCGGATGTGTGGTGAAGAGGCAGGCTCCTGCTAGGGAGGCCTCTCTTTACACTTCCAGACACAGCACGGACTGCTTCAGCTGGATTCTGACTCATTTATATTTCTGCAGTTGTACAAAATCCCCTTCAGGAAACCTGGATCAGAGGGCACCTTCTAACGTATCCATGAATGTTTCCGTGCTCCACATCGGTACTTCTGGCAGAGGGCCAGTCGGCTTAGCCGGGAGTCAGGTTCTGCACCTACCATTTAGTAACTCTTTTCCCCCGTGTCTACCTTTTTTGCCTTAAAAAATATTTATCCACTCTGTCTGCTAAATTCTAAATTTAACTTGCTTTTTACTTATTCTTTGACTTCCCTGCTTATTCAATTTCTGATAGGTGAGGAGCAAGGGAACATATTATTTTTAAGTGTTTAAGAATCAGATGTGGCAACAAGTTCTAATTTTACCACTCCCCACCCCTTGCCACTGCTTGGGAAGGAGGATGGCAGGACTTCGTCTTTGGTTCTTTCGACAGTTGACTAGCTGTTTCCATGATTTTACAATAAAGAAACCAAACTTATTGATATTAAGTTAATTCCAATTCATCATGACCCAATAAGATAGAATAGAATTGGCCCATATGGTTTCTAAAGTTTCTGAGACATTAATGGATTGCCAATGAGCCTCCTCTCTCTCCCATGCAGCTACGGGTGGGTTTGAACCACTAGCCACCAACCACACAAGCAGTTCCCCACAGGGCTCCTTGATTCTTCTAATATCTCCCTGGTGCTTTCTGTAAATGATGCTCACTTTACCTGCACTGTGTACTCTGTATGCTTTTAAATTTAGCCTTTGAAGTGCACTGAATGACATAAAGGGGTTTCAAGTTATTAAAAGCTCAAATAATTAAAAAATGTTGGGTTATTAATGATTTATCCATTTATTAGGTTTTGACATGCTTCCTTTTCTGTTCTTGCTTCTAGGAGTGGAAAGAATCCACACAGAAGAAGCATGAACATGAGTGCAAATGGAGCATTTAGCAGTGTGTTCTCACCGGCAATAATGGGCTTTCTCTGAGGGAAGACAGGGAGGGCAAGAAGCCCTCTCCCCTTGGTTTCATCTACCCTTCCTTCCCAACTGGTCTCCTCTCACCTCCACTCGGGAGGCATAGGTTGTATGTTGCGGGGATTTTTGGTGAGCACCCTGCTGGCATAGTGGTTATGAGTTGGGCTGCTTACTGCAAGGGCAGTAGTTCAAAGTCATCCTTGGGCTTTCTGCTCCTTTACAGAGTCCAAGCCTCAGAAACCCGCAGAGGCAGTTCCCCCATGCCCTACAGGTAGGTCATTATGAGTTGGCATCTCTTGATGGCAGTGAGGTGGGTTGATTGTGAACCTACTCTTTACTAAGCTTCTTCTCCTCCACCCTCGGCCCTACCCTTCAGGCTCATGGCCAGTCTCTTAGAAAATCCCCTTTTCCTCCTGGGCTGTTCCTTCCTGATTGGTAGGCTGCTTTGGAGAACAACTCCATTCCCCTAAGTTTCCTGCCTAACATATTCGGGTTGATGGATGGCTGGTTAGTTGGAAAGGTAGATATTACAAATATTTTCTCATGGTCTATGGTTTGCCTTTTCATTTCCTTAGCATTGCCTTTTTATGAGAAGCTTTCAAGTCTGACAAAGTGCAGTTTATCAACCATTTTTTTCTTATATGGACAATGCTTTCTTTCGTCTAAAAATCTTTGCTTACAACAAGTTTGAAAAAGTATTCCTCTACATTTTCTTCTAGAATGCTTATGAGTGTAATTTTTACATTTATATTTAAAATCAAATTGTGTTAGAGGACAAGGTTCATTTTATAAATATGCATACCTTATTACTGAAGTATTATTTTTAAAATGAATTTTCCTGTCTCTGAATTACATTGGTGAAAAAAAAATTTAAAAATATATATATATATAGACACTCCATATATATCTGACTTTTCTAGACTTTTTCTCTGGTTGTACTGGTCTCTGTTATTGCTCTTGTTAGTTGCCATCCAGTCCATTCTTAGTTGGTTCCATCAAGGCTTTCCTGAGAGAGGTCTAGGACTTCTGAGAGATCCTATTGGAGAGAATGGAACTGCTCCATGGAGTTTCAAGTTTGTAACTATTTATGGAACGGGACTCCCTCGAGCCTACTCCTGTAGAGTGGCTGGTAGATTTGAACACTCCACCTATCTTTTGGCGGTCCAACACCTAGCCCTCTGCATCACCAAGGCTCTTTCTCATAGCAAAGAAGGTAAAATGATAACCATTTATGTGTATTAAAGGAAACATCCCACTAAGAAGCCAAGTAAACATTCTTAGTTGAGTCCTCTTGGTTTTTTCCCAAGCAACAACTTGCAATGTCCAAGACCTAAGAATTTATTTGAGTGAACATGGTAGATGCCTCCACTGTTTTGAAGAAGCAAATGAGAGCATTTGGATTCATAGGAAAGCTGAGAAAAGACAGAGCTCTGACAGTCCAGTGGTTAGGGAGCGTGTGCACACCTCTGGACTCAGAAGAGCAGCTCCAGGTGGACTTGCAGGGAGCAGCTGTTGGGCAGCGCCCTGGTGCTTTACAAGCCTCGCTGTGGACTCCATTTAACCACTGCTCTCTGGTTACCCTCTCCCCACTCTTCCAGCAGTCTGGAAAGCTAGGAAGTGTGTGTTCACAACTGGTTGGAAGTGAAAGATTAGGTGGGTGAGATCAAACGCCTCTTCCCTGTGATCCATGGAAAGAAACCGAAAGCTTTTCAAAACACACTCCATAGATTAGGCACACAGCGGGAGGCTTGTTCTAAGTAGTGAGCCCAACATTCTTTCTTAGCTCCACTCTGCTCACTCAGGTCATTGAAGACATTTAGGACAGAAATGGAAGGGGCAGAAATGATAGACATGAAAGGTTATAGAATCAAAAGAATTTCTGCAAATAACTCTAACCCACCTAGAGTCAACATCCAAGATTGCCTTTTTTATTAATATAGTTACCACAATCTCTGAAAAGTAAACACAAGCTGAATTTGTCCTAACAAACCTCAGAGTAAAAAATATCCACAGAGAACACATGAAGGAAGTACATACATCATTAAAGCAAGTCATTACTCTTTATGTGGGTCTTTTTTTTTTCTTTTCTGCATAATTCATTATTTCGTGGGTAAAGAAAGCTATAGGGAGGAGATGGACTATGAACTGGGACTGGACGGAGGAGCAGAATTTGATGAATACCCAGCATTGATATTCTAGAGAGGGAAGTGCATCTTTTCCAAAAGCCTTTTCTTTCTTCAGACAAGGTTAACTTCTCTTCCCTCAGGCTTCTGTCCTACTGTGTACTTCTTTGTGATGTCAGCAACCATTAGTTTGCATATGGCTGCATTCCCACCTGCAGTCTCACCCCGAAGGACACAGGTGTTCCATTGGTCCTTGTGAGCTGGGTAAATGAGGCCACTCATGGAAGGATGCAAACGAAGTGTGTGCTTGATGACATCGTGCTTCCTGTATTGTTTTGACACCGTGCTAGGTGGAGTGTGGATTGAAATGATATATTTAAGAGAGGATTAAAAGAGTTAATGTTCTATGTGCACAGACACATGTGAATCAATCGTCACACATACTACCCTAAGTTAGAATTTTTCCCCAACTGTCGGCACAATAGGGACTGAGAGGGGGAGACCTGATTGGGGAGGTTGAACACAGGAGGTCAAATATGTCGTAAGCAGTCAGTAAGATCTGTGTGAGGATGGGGAAGGAGGAGTGCACTAGGAAGGCTGACTAGACAGAAAGATACAGAAGTTCACAGAGCATGTAGTGAAAACAGAGCTTGTTGTCTGACTGAGACACAAGGAATTAAATGGAGTATTTCTAAGCAGTAAAGGCCATAAAATTCAAGCAGGAGCTTTTTCATTTTTTAAATCTTTTTATTTTATTTTATTATTTTTAATCATTTTATTGGGGGATCGTACAAATCTATTTTTTAAATCATTTTATTAGGGGCCCATACAACTCTTATCACAATCCATACATGCATCAATTATGTAAAGCACATTTGTACATTCTTTGCCCTCGTCATTCTCAAAACATTTGCTCTCCACTTAAGGCCCTGGCATCAGCTCCTCATTTATCCCCCTCCCTTGGTGCTCCCCCCTCCCTCATGAACCTTTGATAATAAATTATTATTTTTTCATATCTTATACTGTCCGATGTCTCCCTTCACCCACTTTTCTGTTGTCCATCCCCCAGAGAGGAGGTCACATGTAGATCCCTGTAATTGGTTCCCCCTTTCCACCACCCCCCTCCCACCCTCTCCCCCTTGTATCTCCACTCTCACCACTGATCTTAAAGGGATCATCTGCCCTGGATTCCCTGTGTTTCCAGTTCCTATCTGTACCAGTGTACAGCCTCTGTTCTAGCCAGATTTGTAAGTTAGAATTGGGCTCATGATACTGGGGTCGGTGGGGGGGGGGGGGGTGAGGGGGTGGCGAGAAAGCATTTAGGAACTAGAGGAAAGTTGTTTGTTTCATCGTTGTTACACTGCACTCTGACTGGCTCATTTCCTCCCTGTGACCCTTCTGTAAGGGGATGTCCAGTTGCCTACAGATGGGCTTTGAGTCCCTGCTCTGCACTCCCCCTCATTCACAATGATATGATTTTTTGTTCTTTGATGCCTGATACCTGCTTCCTTTGGTACCTGTGGTGTTGTGGTCCTAAAGATTCAACTAAATAGTTACTTGAACTAATTGAATACAGAAATCAGTTGGATTTTGCATATTAAGGATGATGATACAGAAAAAGATATTGTAGTGGTTACATAATTTCATGTCAACTTTATAAATAAGTGTAGGGGTGGAGTCTAGCCTGTCATGCAGGTCATAGCCTGCTGATGCCTCCTTGTGGGCATGGCCTTCTCATGAAGATCTGGGAAATTCTTCTCCTTCTCGTCCACACATGCTAGCTCTGGTTCACCTTCCTGTTGATAAGCCTTGTGGAGCTAAGCTGAGACCTGAGAAAGCCATGTGGTAGAAACCTGTTGCTTCCCTGTTCCACCACCAATGGATCCACAAGACTTTTCATCTAAAAACCTGTGGTCTTCCTGAATTCTGTATCATTGCATGTGGCTGTGTGAGTCTGAAGAGAGATTTATGAGAGTATTGGACTTAAGAGGTAATGTCAAACTTCTGGACTTGATCTTGACTGGGATGAGATGTTTTCTTGATATTCAATTACACTTTGATATAAAGCTCTTTCTTATCTCTGAATTGGTTTCTCTCATCAATCTAGACTAACACATTATGGTACTGGGAGTGAGGTCAAAAAACAATACCATTGACAATAACTAAACAAAAGATAAAATAATTAGGAATAAGTCTTACCAGAGAAACAAAAGACTTATACATAGAAAACTACAAAGTATCCCTTGAAAACATCAAAAGAAACTTACACAAATGGGGTAAGTTACCATGTTCTTGGATAGACAGAGTAAATACTGTGACAATATGAATATTACCAAAATTACAAATTCAATGCCATTTTAATCCAAATCCTATCACAATTTTCCAAAGAAATGGAAAAACTAATTACCAATTTTATATGGAAAGGAAAGAAGCCTAGGATAAATAAAACACTATTAAAAAATAAAAGCAAAGTGGAGGCCTTTCACTCTCAGACCTTTAACTGCAATATAGCGACAGTAATAAAAACAGCCTGTTACTGGTACAGCAATAGATATGAAGGCCAATGGATCAGAATTGAAAACCCAGAAATACAACCAAGTCTCTATGAAGACTAAAGAACTACAATACAAAACATGAAATGAGCAAGAGAGCAGTTTCACCAAATGATGCTGCAAAACCTGCAAGACAATGAAACAACACGCACACCTCACACCAGGTTCAAGAACAAACATAAGATGCATCAAAGGCTTACATATAAATAACACAATTATTAAGACCATCAATCGAAGAATAGAGACCAACTCACAGGCCCTAGTACAAGGCATAAACACTACAGAACAGAATGAAAACTATTCACACCAAAGAAGACAAGATAAAGAATTGAGATCTACTAAAAACTTGCCATTTATGCACAACAAAATCTTCATCAAAAGAGTCAACAGAGAACCCACAGATTGGGAAAAATATTCCATAATAATATACCAGGTAAAGGGTTAATCTCCAAAAACTATAGAAAAATACAACATCTTAACCAGAAAAACACAAACAATCCAATGGAAAAAAATGGGCACAAAACATGAATAGACAATTGACTAAAGATGACATACAGGTAGCCGACAACCATATCAATAAATGTTCTTGATTATTAGCAACGAGAGAAATATAAGTTAAAACAACAATGAGATATCACCTCATACCAACACTTTTGGCAAAATTCAAGAAAACGGAAAATAAATGCTGGAGAGGATGTGGAGAGATAAGAACACTTTACGTTGCTAGTGGCACTGTAGAATAGTACAACCATTATGGAAATCAGCATCGCACTTGCATAAACAAATGCAAGCTCTCTAATAAAATTAGAAGAAGAAATTAAGAATGTAACATGGACAGGCATATGTACACCTTGTTTACTGTGGCAATTTCCACAATAGTAAAACATGTAAACAACCCCAAATCCTAACTATGGAATGATGGATAAACAAGCTCTGATACATTCATCTACAGAATTTTATACATCAATAAAAAAAAACACAAAAACCAACAACACATCTCTTCTCTACCACAAGACATGGGCAAAATTAGAGAACATTATGCTTAGCAAACAGTCAATCTCAGAAAGATAAATATTGAAATCACCTTTGTTGAAAGTAAAAACAAAGAAGAAGCAATGTGGTTTATACTCCAGAATACAAGCCACTGATTCCTATGAGGCCAGGGATAGGGGTGGGAAAAGGAAAAGAGGAGGGATGGTGGGGGAAGGGGAGTGACAAAAAGTGGAGGGTTTAATAGGAAAAATAAAATTGCTTCATGAAAAATGAAAATGAAGAGTCTCCAAATGCCTTAGCCCTCAGATCTAAATATTGGTCTGAGTGACTACAAAAGGGGGAGAAGTAAAACTGAAGTGGACGTCAGAGACGTACAAGTTCATCCCAAAAACAAAAGAAAGAAAGACAGTAAAACCTTGAGACTAAGGTCCTTCACAGGAGTGAGAACAAGAAAAATGCAAATGAGTACAGTGGAGGTTGGGGAGTCATGGGTTGCTTTACTTCCACGTAGGCTTCTGAGGATGCTGAAGAGTACCCGAGGCTTGAGTTAAAACCCAGCAATTTTGATCAGAGAACAAATATGACTAGAGCACTCATTGGAAAAATATTTCTGCTTTGTCACTGTAAAAGTTGAACGGCTTCTTTAGCTGGTGTTCTACCCGAGGTGGGGTGACAACTGAAGGTGTAAAGGAAGTGGCCAACGGAACTTTCCGTCCAGTTTCTACACATAGGGACCTTTATTATACATGGAAATCTTAGTGGCACCTGTCTATTTGTAGTAAATGCATCGTGCAGTTTATTAGCTCTGTACACCATTAAATAGAAACCTGCACAGTCCCGCCTGGCTCAGCAGAGGCGTCCGTCCCCTGAGCGTCCTGTCTAAAGCTTTCTGTGTGGTGACATACGTGCGCAGAGGGCAGAAGGGCACTTTGTAGACAAAGCATTGGAATGTGTTTGGTGTCACACCTCCTCTCATGTTGTTTGGTCATTTCCTTGGCTTCCTTAGTCCTGCCTTCAAAACAATGCTTTCAGCTTAATTGGAATGCTCAGGGGGTGGGGGTGGGGTGGGGTGAAGAGAGGATTGACAGATTGATAGCTCTGTTTTTCTCTCAGAAAACGTCTAGCAATTCCAAAAATCTTCATTTCCAACATGCCACAGTCATCCCGTGACTCTTGCACAACTTTTGGCTGCAGGGGAATGATCAAGATGTGAATTACCCTTGGTTTCCGAGACAAATAAGGCAATTCGGTGGGTGCTAACGCCAAGGTTGGTTGTTCAAAACCACCTCCCCCTTCTTAGGAGAGAGAAGAGGCTGACTGCTCCAGTGGGTTTAGAGTCTCAGGAGTGGGTCTCTTTGAGTAGCACTTGACTGGATGGCAACTAGCAAATTTATATTGACTACCGGTCAGTTGTTGGAGACCGTGAGTGGTCTACTGGTTACATGTTGGGCTGCCAAGCACAAGGTCAGTAGTTTGAAACCACCAGCCAGCTCCTCGGGATTAAGATGAAGCTTTATAGTTCGCCCTGTTGTTAGGATTCAGCATCAACTCTAAAGCAGTGCACCTTGGGGTTCTTAGCTGCCCCCAGGAGGTTGGCTCCTTGAAATCTACATGTTAGAGTGGAACTGTCTCATGAAGGTGTCTAAGAAACCCTGGTGATGTCGGGTCAGCAGGTCAATCCCTCTAGCTGCCTGTGGTAGAACCATGAGGCGATCTGCTCCCTAAAAACATTCACAGCCTCAGATATCCTATAGGGTCATTATGAGTTGGAATTGATTCTATGGCAGTCGGGTGAGGAATCTTTACAGAAGCAAACCAGTAGGTCTTTCTTCGGTAGAACTACTGGGTTGGTTTGAAATGCCAACCTTGACTCTAGCTGATCACTAACCACTTGCACTGCCCCATAAGGCACGCCTGTCAGATGCGTCTGAGGTGACCTATAGCAAGGAATACATGATATATCATGAGACAATTCTGGGTGTACATGAGTGTATGCCTATGTGCAGACACACATACACAGAACTAAAACACTCAAGATGTAATATTTATCTTGGCTACCTGGGGAATTCAGAATCGAATCTATCTTACAATACACGATCCCAGTCAAAACAATGCTGACTGTGATACACTGAAATGCTTTGATTTCAGGAAGCAGAAAACCCGCTAAACTATGTGTGGCTCCCTAGGAGAAAACTAATATTCTGAAACGCACTGTACTTTTGTATCCCCGGAGCGCTTTACAGAGTCTCATCCCAATAAACCAACTTCAGTCAAAAGCATGGATGCTGGCAGTTTGATTTCCAAAACCACCTGTAAGAAAGGACTCTTGACATAAAATGTGCTTCTCGCAGTATTTCCATCTGTGGTCATCCTTACTGCCCTGGTAAACTAAGGAGTCACTGTATTTCCCGTCTGTGGTCATCCTTACTGCCCTGGTAAACTAAGGAGTCACTGTATTTCCCGTCTGTGGTCATCCTTACTGCCCTGGTAAACTAAGGAGTTACTGTATTTCCCGTCGGTGGTCATCCTTACTGCCCTGGTAAACTAAGGAGTCACTGAACCCATCGATTCTGCATCACCCTTGCCACCCATCACAGAATGATACTCTCCATAAAGGCTCTGTGCCAAATGAAGAGCTGGTGTTTACTTTGCCAGCCTCTTAGACAAATAGCTCTGGTGACTCAGGGGACAACAAGGATCTAAGAAGGACCAGCTAGTGAGCAGGGGTGACCCCAGAATTTCTACCACCAAATGCTTAGAAGCATCCACCTGATGGCAAGTTGCCAAGAGGACTTGTGCTAAACTCCCTTTGGGTCACCAAATTACATATTTATCTGAGGAAACCGTTTGTGATCGGAAGGCATGAGGCTAAGTTCTTTATAGGCATGCCATGGAGGAGGCAGTCAACTCAGCGAGCTCATTGTGGAAAAACGAGTCTCAACATAGACAATTTTAAAAGAAATGCTTTTCAGAAAAGAAAATTACTTTATTAACAACAAGTTTCTCAGGGATTTTATTTTTATTTGTGGAATTATGTAAGGTGATCCAAATGATTTTAAGAATTTACATATAACGCTTTCTTTCTCAATTCCAATACCAGAATACAATAGACCTAACAATTCCACATACCACAGGAAACTTGTTCCAACCTGAATAAACTTGGATAGTATGGTGCCAGACAAAGAAGAGAGAGACATTCACCTATCATACATGAGCTGTGCAGAATACGCACACCCACAGAAACAAGTGCCTGTGTGGTGACTAGGGAGCAGAGAGCAGGAGATGTGAGTAAGAGATAATACTTTTTCGATGGATGATAGAAATGTTCTGGGATGAGAGAGTAGTGATTGTTGCCCAACCTTGTGAAAATAGTATAGTAAAAATCACCAAAGCATACTGTTTTGAAATGTTGAACTTTGTCCCGTGAAATGGGTCTCAATAGATAAAGAGCGCAAACAAGTACATTCCAGTTCATCTTCAGTGTTATCAGAATGGCTGAACATCAGAGATGAATACAAATGCCTAAATTAGAAAATATATATTTTTTGCCTGGATGTGGAAGGACTGCTATTTTAGTATGTGGTAACCCCAGCTGAGAAGTCAACTTGGTTTCAGAACCTCTCAAGCCATCGAGTTCCCATCCTCCTCACTACTGTTTCTTTGACCTCATCACGTCACGTGAGCCAGGTAACAAACAGGACATGCCTAGTACAGAGGAGGTGTGAGTCTGAACATAGGTAGTAAAGACATGAAAGGAGAAAGAAAAATAAAATATGTGATACCAATCTACTTATTCCATAGATCTAATTTCTCAAAGTTTTATCCCTGGAGCTCTGCCTCAGGATTGACTCCACCAAGAAGAGTTGGGTGTCCGCATTGGTTTGGGAAATCCCTATGGGCCAGCATCTCCTCTTTCTGACTGACAGATCTCATTGCGGCGAAACAGACTCCGCCAACTCCTGTCTGGAAAGAAAAACAACCTTTAACTCAGAACCCCTGTTGCATAGCACACTTATAGAAGCCAGTAGAGTGAGCGACCTATGGAAGACATGTGAAGAGAAGACGCTCTGTATCAGAGCTGTAGGCGAAAACATTGTATGAGGTTGTTATCATGTGGTATGTGCATTGTGCAAACTACTAATCATATGAGAATCTAAAACATTTCCAGTGTGGTTTGTGCAGCTGAGAAATTAAAAGTTTAACCTCATTAATTTTCATTAATTTTAATTTAGATAAAGACATTAAATCAGAGCATGAGTCAAAAAGGAGCTCCACGCTTGGCAGCTGGAGGCTCCTTGAACTCACAGTCGGAACTGGCCTCACACACAAAAAAAACATAGTTAAAAGACTAGATGTGTTTCTAAAATATGCATTATCAAAAGTTTCTTCCCTCAAAAAGTCACACTTTATTTCATTTTTCAAAAGCAGCCTATTTTATTTTTAAGGTTGTGGATAGCATTAATCCAACTAAATATTTCTATTAGGTGGATTTGGTAGCAATCCCAAGAAGGCTATAAAAATGGCAGTTTTTTATTTCTTTATTCCTTTTCTTATGATGCTTGGCTTTTGATGTCTTCAGAGGGCTTTCAAACGCCTCCCAAGTTTTCACACATTGGCTCATTTCAACCTCTCCTGCAGACGTCTGGAGCCCACAAGGACGCCTGCCTCCCCAGGCTCCATGGTGGTGGCTCCAGCTCAGCTTCCTGCTCACAGAGCCTGTCTGTCCGTCATGCAGATGGAAATGCCCTGGAAGGACCATGGAACTTAGAAAGAGAAGAGCAGAGGCTTTCATCCTGGTACTTCATTGCTCAGGCTCCCACTTTGTCCACTAAATGTGCGTTAGGGTTGTTTGTAGGGCAAAGAAGTGGAATTCGGCACATTCATGTGAGTCAGCTGTCCTGAATAACCTGGGGAAGATACTGGCATATTTTCTCCATCCATAAATGAATAGGGATTTTTAAGAGTCAAAGCTAGTTGTTATTGTTATTATATATCTATATCTTCCCAGATGATAATGGATGGATGGTTATCATGGATTACATTTTGTCCTCAAAACAAAGAAAAGAAAGGGATCTAGGCCTGTAGCATTTACTGAAGAAACCCCCCAGAAGCCTATATGCTTATGAAAAAAACATTTTATGTGGTTTGTGGTTTAGATCAAGAAGATCGGCTTAACTCAAATGTAGCACTGACGTGTGTCAGGAATAGTCGCAGCTTATAATGGGCAGTGACACCCGGGAGCGCTGGGCTTGTCTTCCCCACCCTGAGCTCGTTAGACCCTTGTATGCCCTACGCAGAATGTTTAATTGCCTTGAAACTTGACTTGGATCTTACAGTAGATGCATCCGCTATTCCCGCTGATTACTGGGGCAACTCGACTTCCCTTTTTCCTCCCAAGTAAGAATATGGCTTTTAATGCACAGATTAAAATCTTGGCGATATTAGAATCACAAAAGGGAAGTGAAAACTCAATAACTCTGATTTGAGGGTCTGACGTTTGCACCCGTAACATGACAATCAGGCCTCCGCCTGTCATCTGCTTCTGGAAAGATGGGGAGAAGGCGGATGGTGTATTTTATGTATGCTCTGGTAAATGTTTGGTTTTTACTTATACAAGTCAGCCTGGGAAAGTAGCCTTTGAAGAGAGGAAAACATGGATGTAAAGGTGCCACTGAAAACAGTCATCTGTTACGGAAAACGTTTTCCTAAATCCTTGGCCATGTTTCCTGTGGCTGCGCTTATGGATGCTACAGATGATCGGATCACTTTGTATCTCCCTGTGGACTTCAGAAAAAAAAAAAAAAACCTCGCTGACTGGAGAATACCAACAATCCATTTGTTCTGCCTCTCTGTGACATTACAATCCAGAGGCTAGCCGTGGTTGACATCAGCCCTAAGATATTAAGGGTATTACTCAAATCCCCCAGCAGATTATGGATTCATCTCAACCTGGTACATTGTCCTGCTTTTACTTTATAGACTATTATGCTCACTAGGATAATTATTTCATTTGTGTACTTATTGTTTGCTCAGTTAATCATCACTGCCCATTCATCGATCGATTTGGAGGCCATGGCCGTAGTCCATTCTAAGACCTTGGTGGCCTGATCTAGGCTGGGGAGATGGAGAGAAGTAGGGGCTGCAAACACATTTAGGAGACTGAATTGATGGTATTTGTTGATGACGTTCGGGTTTCTGTCTTGAGTAAGTGAGTAAATGGTGCCATTTCTAGAGCAGGCTTTCTGGAAAAGAAAGAGCCCTAGGATAAAATACGTGTAGCCCTGAACACATGCGTAGATTACCCTTTGTGATCGTCTGGGTGCTTTAGAGAAACAAATGCACAGAAACTCATGTATAAGAGAGAGTTGTATATAAAGGTTAAGTGCACATCAAGAAAACATCCCAACCCAATGCTGCCCAAGCCCACAAGTCCAACATTAGCCCATATGTCCAACACCAATCCACAAAGTCCTCCTCCATCTCACAAAACACATACTATGATGCCACCAAATCAGTGAATGTGTAAGTACCTCAGGGCTGGCGGGGCTCTCCACACGGCTGCTCCAGCACCCAGAGCTGCATCCGGGTAGGTCCATGTGGCTTGTCCTTGGGGTTGTCTTACAGGAAGTGAGCCTTGCAAGTTAAAGCAGGGAACTGGCTTAGGCAGCTGCACCCTGGTCCAACCATCTGAAAGCAAGAGACGCGAGAACTAGAAAGGCAAAGCTCATCGAGTCATTTTTCCCCCTGCCTTTCAATTAATCCCACATGTGTTTATCGGCCAAGTTGGTACAGTAACCTAACTACCTCACCCTTCAAATATCTCCGTGTAGATATCTAAGGGACTAGCATCTCTCTGTTGTTTGGGGCCAAGTTCCAGAGTAGTAAATGAATTGAATGTCATGATTTCCGTTCATACAACTGGAAATGATACTTCATGAAATATTCTACCGCAATATGAAGCATTCTAAAATCTTCTATACTCTTCAACATTTGATTTTTAAAATACTTATCTCCACTCATTAAACTCATTTAAAACCCACAGATGTGTTGTGCCCCAGTTTGGAAAACACAATAGAACATATTGTTACATCAGTGGCTCTGTAAAGGCGATTTCTCTGGACTGGAGGTATAGATATGGACAAGACAACAGCCTGTGGGCAGTCAGGTGAGCCATCGATTGAATGGTATGACCTCTGGAGAAAGTGCTAGAAGATGGTGAATTGAATTCTGAAATATGAGAGAATGGCACGGAGAGAAGTCAGGAGGGTACTTGATATTGAAGTCAATGTAAGAGATTACTTTGACAAAGAAACCATGTGAAACATAGTTCGGTGCGAGTAGGCAGTTCTTAAAAAGTCACTATTAGATTCAGGGATATCTGATCAACGGTCACCTTTGGAAGGCAGGGTCAGCATAAGCAGGAAAAGATGCCACGTTCTGAGTCCATGGTGAGCTAATAAGACAGGCGAGCGTTTGTGTGTGAGAGGTACATCAGGGGATCCTTAGTTAGAAGCCCAGAAGTGTCCCTGCGCTACCTTTAGCTATCATAAAACATGATCACTTTTGCCAGAGAATGCCCCACTATAATACCCTTTTATAAGACCATTAAGGGAGACCAAGCTTCCACCTGGTATAACTCGAAGTACGGACTTTATTTCTTTCAGAGGCATTAAAGTCACGCAAGGCTCTATTGGAACATTCCTTGAGGTTCAGCTTCAGGTGGTAGATCGTAAGAGAGTGATTATATTTCAATTCCAATATCAGTCCAGTTATCAACTCTGTGAGAACACATACTTGTCTTATATTTGAATTACTGCCAATGATTAATAATAACCTACAATCTCCTTGACGTTTCTGTCAAAAATATCCTGTGATTTCTAAATTAAAATCGGACAATCTCTTAGGAAATTTAGGGAGAGGAGATAATTTAATAAAGCTCAGAGGAAAGATGATTTGCTTTAGAATCCAATTCCTCAATCAGCAGGGCAAAGTGTATTTGTAAAGATGGAATGTTTACAAAGCACTCCAGATTTAGGAGAACAGTGTTGGTTCTGAACGCTAAGTTGTTATAAATCATGATCCTTATTTTATAGTGTGTCATTAATAGACTGTGAGTGAGTTAGGAGTAGTTGTTTGCTGCTACTGAAAGCAAACCCCAATCATTTTCTGTTTCGTCTCTTTACCTGTTTGCATGGAAAGTTATTCTGCACTAAAATAAGACACAGTCTCATATGAATGTTGTCCTGACTCAGCTTCTCAGTTTTTCCTAGAAATCAATGATGCTTCTTGGCTAAAATCAAGGGTATCACACGCTCAAAAAGGCCCCATCTACTGGTCAAACTCAGTAATAACTTCCACGTCCCTAATTCACTGGAGGGACAATGTAAGACAGCCCAACCTGGGCAAAGCTTGGCCCTGGGGCACAGAAACTCCGAATGGGCACGCCAGTGAACAAGCAGGCTCTCCAGAGAGACCACGTTTGACCAGAGAGGGTCTATGAGTACTGAAGGAGACAGACGACACTTTCTCCACCCGCAGAGTCCCAGTCTGAAACACAGGGGCCATTCTACCTCATCCTATGGGGTTGCTCTGAGTCAGAATGGTTTCCATGGCTGTGCGTTTGGTTGGGGTTTCGATTTTAACCGGAACTCCTAGAGATTCAGCCCACCTCTGCCCTCTCTGGGCCTCGATGACCAACAAGCAGGTTGTAAGTTGTGAGGCTGTGCATGTACCTCGTGCAGTCCCAGACGTAGTAGGCAGAGGCATCCTGATGTGGAAACCAGGACATCGACTGTACATCATTTGAGAAGGCTGCTAACCTTTCTCTCAATGCCCTCTTGTTCAGACAGTGCCCCTTTCAGAGTCGGTCACGTGGCTCCCTTCCTACAGGTGAAAATGCTGGCCGGTTTCCCTTACAGACAGTCGTGGGGAGCTGATTTTCCTCGGTGAGCAGCCTTTGCCAGAGGACAATGGAATTTGTCTCATTCCTGGGATGGCTCTGGAGGCCAGCCTTCTTGGCTTTGGGGAGGGTGCTGCAAGGTCCTGGCACGTGACCAGCACCCCCAGCACCTTGGCCCCTTTGACAGTCACCCTCCTGGGCAGTGATCAGGCTGAATTAATTCACAGCTGCCAGCTATCAGGGTCTGATCTGCATTCTTCACATTCCTTCTGGACCTGCAGCTCAGATTCATTTCATGGGTAGCTGATGGGGGCCGAAATGAACGGAAGAAGAACGCTCAGTTCAGGCTGGCTTTTGCAAATGGGAACTGCTATAGCAGTTCAGTTCAGACGCTGCGAGGTTGGCTCAGCGAGAGGAAGATTTTGTGACCTGGTTATGAGGGTGGTGGTTAGGTCTAATCTGCCAACGGGGACTTGGGGGAATGAAGCGTCACGCATTTTATTTATTTAGCCAACGATGACATGCAAGCAACCAGCAAAGTAGCGGGTATAATAGGAATGAACATCTCAAAATATGGTTTTGATCAATCTTGAAGGCAACTATTCTCTCTTGATAGTCTCGTTACTGTACTCACTTGAACGATTTACTTGCATTGAACTCACTACAACGAAGCGGATTTAGAAGGTTTGGCTTTTGAGAAGCAGTCTTGAGAAAGAATATAGTCTCCAAGTGAGTTTGTTGAGTTAATAGCATTTCTCTCCAAAATTCTAGGCAGGCAGGAGAACGTCTGCGAAGAATTTTAAAGAGACGAGCCCAGCACAGGCAGGACATCTAGCAGCGAAGCAAATGCATTTGCTGTAACTGAAGTGGACTTTTCTTTAAGCATGCTGGCTCAAAAGCTTCCTCTTCTTTCCAGGGCTTCCAGGGGGCTCGAAGCAAGTCCAAAAGGGAACAAATAGAGGGCCAATGAGATCCCCAAGGGCAAGGCTTGTAAACGCCCTTCATGGAGAGGTTGATTTCAAAATGACTCAAAACATGTATATCACGCTTTGCTATTAGCGAAGGCATTTTTGCATACTTTGGGGCGAGTGCGTGTATATAATTAGGACAAGGCTTACCACGCCTCAAGGATGTTTCCAATTTTAAGATGCACTTAGAATACACTAAAAATCGAGGCAATAATTGGTGTCATGGCTTGTCAGCGACTGGGACCTCGAAAGGAATTGGGGAGCAAATGGTGAAGGGGGGAGGAGGAGGGCTGGCACTAGAACTGACTGTGTGATGTGTAGACCACGCTTTTCAAAATATGACTGGCCCCTGGAAACTTATGGAGTGTGAGCTTTATCTCGACAAAACTATTGGAGGGAAATGAATACACTAACAAAAATAATGTATGCCCATTTTCAAGAAAATCTAACTTCTGTAACCAAATAATTGTGTATTTTGTCATTTTTTTCAGGTTTTGGTTTTTTTTTTCAGTGCTTTAGGGAAAAGGGACAGGATGTGGACTGCGTTCATGCTTTAGTCTAGTCTAGTATGTGTAAGTCAGTAGATACTGGGCGGTCAAACGCAAATGCACACTTGCTACGATCAAATCCTCGATGACTCACAGTGACTCTATAGGACAGGGAAGAACCATCCCTGGGGTTTCTAAGACTGGGACAACTTATGAGAGCAGAAAGCCTCATCTTTCTCTTAAAAAGTGACTGGTGGCTTTGAACTGCTGACCTTGGTGTTAGCAGGCCAATTCCTAACCACTTCACCACCAGGGCTCCTCTTGGGAGGTCAAGGACTGATCATCAGAGCAAAGGCTCCGAGGGGGGTGAATTCAGTAAGAACTGAGTGCCCTGCACGCTTTCCTGAAGCCTCACTGAGCTCCAGAGTTTGTGGGATGAGGAAATTATACTCCAGCAACCAGACAAGAACAAAATTGACCATTGTGGCTGGTCTTCCCACTGCCCCTTCTCGGCTTTCTTCTCTTCCTGGGCCCTGTCTGCATGTTATTTGAATTGCTCTCTCCCCGCAGTGCTCTTGTTTTATGCATTCCTTTTGGTTTATTCTGCAAAGATGTTTAGTCAAAAATAAGTTCACAGCTAAGAAATAGCCTCTCTAGGCCTCTTTAACACATTGAACTGAACAGCAAGGGAGGCTGGCTGATGGGCCCAACACCCACCCATACACGTTTGCTTTTGCAAAGGTTGAACACTCCCTGTCATTGGGAAAGCTTTGTTTTATCAAGGAAACTGGTTTGGTTAGAAAAGTCAGAGCCATGCTTGGGTTGATGGAGTAAGATGGAGCAGGATCTTTGATAGCACTATTTGACAGGATTGAAACTGCTCACTTCCATGTCTGAGTTCCCTGGATGGGAATTCCTTCGTGTCAGGGAAGTAGGCCACTTACTACACTCGGTTCTGAGTCTCCATTTTCCGGGGAAGCATGACATTTCATCTCTGACCCTGTATGCAGACTGGCCCTCTCTTCCCAGGGCTGCCACGGAAGAGAGGGACCTGAGTGGCACACTCAACACAGTGGAAGGGCCTCCAGCTCGCCAGCAACATGATTGCCACCCATGTGGTCATGGTGTAAAGTAAGCCTTCTGTTTAGAGTGGATGTGCTCCTTTGACAGGGAGGGGAGCACAGTGATTAAGCGAATAGACTCTGGGGCCAAAGCAACCGAGTGTCAAACGGACACTTCCTGGCTATGCGAGAAGGTTGCGAAAGCCCATGTCTCCGTTCCCTCTTGTAGGGAGTACAAAGCGTAATGGTGCCCGCTTCACAGGGCTGCCATGTGGATTGAAAGTCCTACAGGCTATACCACAATGAAAGCAGCGTCCACAGCGTAACAGGAGCTCTGCCAATGCTGCTGTTAGCTCCGTGCCATCTGGGAGCACGGGGATCTGGAGTCTGATTCTTACAGTCACTCTTCCTAGCGTTGCCTTTGCAGCCTCCTGTGCCACTCCATCAGTCTCTGACCCTCTTCCAAGTCGGCCATGTCTACACAGAGCTTCATGGGACTAAGGCTGGTGGGAGGCAGGGTCCACTGTGCCAGGTCCCTGGCACAGCTGATGGACACTTTCTTACCCACCCCGACCCCAACCAAGCTACACAGCTCGGCCCCGGATCCGAGCAGCTACCACTCTTCCCTGTAGGAAAGCCAATTTCACGTACACACCCCTCTCCCTACACTGTCTTCTTTCATTTTCCCGTTCTCCAAACGGAGGTCTTTTGATCTTTGGGGGGGGGGCAGGAAGTGTCTTCAGGAAACCTTGAATATTAGATTTACATTAAAATGGGAAAACCCAGACTTGGATACAGTTCTTGGAGTTGGCAAAAGAAAAGCACTTCTCTCTCTTTTCAGTCTTGTAGGGTAAATACAACTGATTGTGAGCATCCATGCCGCCCGCCCCGTCCTGGCGTTGATTACGTCTCACTGCTCACTGACTTTCAGCTCAGTACGACAGCAAGCTTGCTCATCTTTTTCTACCTCTAACATCTATTGAATTAATGCCCGAATAAGCATGGGTAGAGGATTATTTTACTTGGTACCTATAGACAATATTCCTTGTACTCTCTACACTTCTTCCTTGAAATACAAAAAGGGACATTTTAATAGCAAGGTCTCCAGGAGGGTAGGAGACCCTGCGTGGAGCATTTGCCAATTTCTGTGGTGTAAATATTCCCACATGCTACCCATAGTTTAATCACCTCACCGAATTCCTGAGAGCTTAGCCTTCAGCTTTTCCTATCAGGTACGAAGTGGTTCCAGGCACTGAAAGCAGGTATTAAATCAATGTACATTACTGAAAAAGGAAATGAGTCCTGGTGGCATAATGGTTAAAGCAGCTGAGCAACTGACCAAAAGGTCAGTAGTTTGAGGCCACCAGCTGCTCCACAGGAGAGAGATGTAGGCTGTTTGGCATCTGTAAAGATTTAAAGCTTTAGAAACTCTATGGGCGATTTTGTTGTTGTTGTTGCCAATCCATTTTATTGGGAGCTAATACAGCGAACACATCCTTCAATCGCAGCAAGCGGTATTGTGCAGTGGCTACTACATTCAGTTCCCAACGCCCTTGTCCTCCCTGAACTCCTTGATCTCAACTCCCCTGGACCACCTCCTCCACAACTGTACCCCCAGGGACCCTTCTTCTGCGTGCTGTCTCTAGAGATTCATCAATCCTGGGTTTCATATTTAAAAACAGAAAAAAACATATGACCAAATTCAAGAGGGTTACCCCACAATGACAAGATACATCTGAGACAAAACCCAATTTGAAAAAACAAACAAACAAAAAAACCCAGAAAATAATGAAAACCAGATCAGGCCCAAAGAGCGTCAGAGCCGGCAATAAACTGACACGGCTTCAACCGTTCAAGTCAGGTGTGTCATTTTCACTCCTGTAGTCATGGCTGTAATGTGCGCGGTCTTGCAACTGATTTCTTCCCACGTGTCTATTATGGACAGAGGGAAATCACTGGAGGCTTATTTCCTGTGTTGTTCTCAATATATCTTGGGCTTCCCCTGGCTTCCTCACGCACTTGTAAACTGAGGACTTAAGAGTGGTAATTCATGGTGTTTGAAGAGGCAGGAGGCCAAGCATATTGGACTGTCACACACCTGGCAGGCAGTGATTGACAAACTACACCAAGGTCTATAGGCTGGATGCAGATATATATTTTTGTGGCAAACCTGTGACTGGCATTCTCAGTGACTGTTATCATAAATCTTCCCTGACAACCAATTCCCATTGGTTTTAAATACCGTCTAGCACAGCGGTTCTCAACCTGTGGGCCATGACCCCTTGGGGGGTCGAATGACCCTTTTATAGGGGTTTGCTTAAGACCATCAGGAAAACTCATATTTATGGTCTTAGGAACCGAGACACCACTCATCTATTGGTCTCCAGGTGGGTCCACCCACTTGGAGATATGCCCACATACAAATACCGATCATGAAGACTTACCCATGATATATCATTCTTCAAGACAAAATTTCATTTATTTGTAATTAGAAATAAATATTTCACAATATATAGTTACATATTATTTTGTGATTAATCCCTATACTTTAATTATGTTCAATTTATAGCAATGAAAATACATCCTGCATATCAGATATTTATATGATTCATAACAGTAGTAAAAATACAGTTATGAAATAGAAACAAAAATAATTTATAGTTGGGGTTCACCACAACATGAGGAACTGTATTAAAGGGTTGCAGCATTAGGAAGGTTGAGAACCACTGGTCTAGCACAAAGGATTTGTTCTGCACAAGTGGAGAATTCAGATATTGTGATATGGAGTTAGCCTACATTGGCCCCAAATTCCTTTCTCAACAGTGTTTTTAAAAATTTTTCACCAGGAGCTAATCAACGACAATACTAATGGGAGATCTTTATGCTTCAGGGAGGAGATCAATAAGACTCTACCATAAATTAACAAGGAGGTCATAAAAGGGAGCCAAAGGCAAATTAAAAACAAACAAACAAAAAAAAACATTGATTAGGAAGGTGTTTGGGGCTTGCGCTAAATCCTAGATCCAATTTTACGAATAATACATTATTACATCACGGAGTACAGAAGATTTAAATGGGTGCTACAGCAAAGTGTTGTTGTGTTTAGGTGCCATGAACTCAGTTCTGACTTGTAGCTTTTCAAAGTATAATGGGAAGAAAGAAAGAAAACAAAACAAAACAGAACCCACTGGTCCTGCAAGAGACTATCAGTGGGACACTGTCATTTGGCAATTCTCCTCTATGACTCAGATAGTCAGTATGAGTTGGAATCAACTCAATGGCACTTTAATTCAGTTTGGTTTTGGATATTCAAAAAAGAAGCATCTGTATTCTGTAGACATTGACACTAGCAAATAAATTTAACAGACCCTCTTTGCCTAGATGTGTAAACACTAATATTGGCAAATAATACATAAGCTGATGTGCAGAAAACAGTGTGTTAGTCTGGGTACTTCAGAGAAACAAATCCACAGAAACTCATGTACAAGAGAGGATTTTATATAAAGGTTAAGTGCACATCAAGAAAACATTCCAACCTAGTGCCGCCCAAGCCCACAAGTCCAACATTAACCCATATGTCCAACACCAATCCACAAAGTCCTCCTCCATCTCACAAAATTACGCACTCTGACACCAACTGCAGGAGGAAAGTCAAACCAGTGAATGTATAAGCATCTCAGTGCAGGCAGGGGTCTTCACTCGGCTGCTCCAGCACCCACGGCTGCATCAGGGTAGGTCCATGTGGCTTCTCCTCAGGGACGTCTTGCAGGAAGTGAGCCTCGCCAGCTGAAGCAGGAACTACTAAAGCAGCTGCAACCTGGTGCGACCATTAGAAAGCAAGAGACTCAAGAACTCGAAAGATGAGGCTCACTGAGTCATTTATCCCTCCGTCCTTCAATTGACCCCACATGTGTTTATCGGCCAGTTTGGCACAATAAACTAACTACCTCAAACAGTTACCATTACAGACCTAAGACTGCCACCCTTAGAAAGCCTTCTTCATGAGGCTGGCCCTTGGTTGGTGTCTGGACACTTGGGTGTGAGGGGTGGTTCCTGTTCAGTGTAAGGTGTGGTGTATGCTAACACTCCTGCTCCTTCAGGGAATTGGGAAAGGGTGACCATGTGACTCACCTGCAGTGAGCTTCCCTGGTAGATGACGTTCATAGACACTGTCACAGCTGGCTGCTGGAGGAAGAAGTATGTCCTCTGTAACATCCCCAGGAGAGGACCCTTGGCGACTTGTGTCTGGTTTCCTCTGAACATCACTTAATATGTCCTTTTCACTGCGGACTTTATGTTATGTCATTTCATGCTCCATAAGTATATCTGCATTCTCCATAGGTCTACCTACATGCTAAGTGACCTCTTAGTCGTCTAGAAAATCAAAAATGGTAGAGGTGGTATTGGGGACCTCCAAGAAAAGCAGATAAATTTACAGAACAACACTACTAGATGGAAGTGAGGCCATTATTTTTTCACCGTAAGTCCATACAGAATCTCTTCTAACCGCCTCTACATCCATTGCATATAGCATATGTTTTTATTGTGGCACTTGGCACATTATTGGTTATGAGTAATTGTTACACAGTCCAGGTTTCGTCAGCAACCTCCTTCTCTCCTCCTACTCCAGGACACTGGGCTTCTAGAGGCCAGGACTCCTTAATATTTAATTAATCTTCATAGTGGGGAGTGTGGTGATTTGCCTTGTAGCAGGGCATCAGGTGGTCCATCATGCTTGCTCCTTCTTATCACCTGGATTCCAGGCCAACTTGGATTCCATTTTCCACTCACTCAAGACAACAGGGAAGACAGATAGAGTCGGAGGCAGTGTTAATTCAAGGTCATCGAAGAAGGAGTCCCTTCAGTAGGTGATGACTTAAGAAGATCAGAGAGGAAGATAGAGAGCCCCTCCTCTCAGAAAATATCAGATTTCCCCCTGAATGAGTATTATTTCCTCACGTTTCACTAAAACAGGCTCTAATTCTTCTAAGTAACATGGAATTCATTGTCATGCATTTCAGGCTGGAATTTTAAACAGTTTGTGAGTCAACTGAAAGAATGCAGGTCACTTGAAGGGGACAGAATGACTAGAACTATTTGATACTCTCTCCGACTTCTTTATTTAGTTTTAGTTCAACACAGAAATGCTGGAAGTTTCTTCACACCTAGTAGTTATAGTTAACAGTAAGGTATCAAAAAATGAGACACGCAGAGGCTAATATGAAATTATATAAAAACCAATGGCTTACAATTGAATTTTTGACTCCACCCAGGTGAACAGCCACTCCCAGTTATCTTGCTCTGGAGTTATAAACGCAAGTGAATTTTGTGGAAGAAAGTTTTATGACATCCATTATTTGGTTCAATTTCACGGAAATGTTTGAAAAAATTACCTGGAAACTTCTGCTTAGACCAATCTGCTAAAGAATGACAGCTTCTATGGAAGGATGGATGTGGAAGGATGCTTTACTCGTGGACTTTATCTCTTGCATAAAACCACGGTGTCTATTCAACATCCATCAGACAAAGAACTGTACAGGCAACTCGAGCTCAATCAGTTAGAAGTCTGGCATTATGACAGACTGTGTTCAGAGAACACTGGGCTCACAGTGATTATGAAAATAAACTTAGTCTTTTCCCTTGTGAAGCTTATAGTCTTGTGGGAAAACAATCAAATGAGTGCCTAATCACAAAGAACGATGCTACACGAAGACATAGACCACCAGAAGAGATCATTTGTATAGAGTGGCTAGGTAAGGCCTAATCATCTGAACTCTTACTACCAGCTCATCAATGCTGATTCGTACAGACCCTCTGTGCGTTTCCTACACCGTAACGGTTTACAGGAGTAGACAGCCTAGACTTTTTTCTGCAGAGCTGCTGCTGGTTATGAACTTCAGACTATGTGAATTGCAGGCCAATGCATAACCAATACACAACCAGAGCTCCTCATCTGAGGAACGTATGTTAATACATTAATCTGAAGCATTAGTGGGGAAAGGAGGCATCTGAGACTAGAGTGTCTCTGTTAATAGATAGTCACAGGTTTCAATGGTTAATGTTCTGAAGTTCACCCATCTAGAGGCTCCAAAGAAACCATTTCAGTCTCAGCCAGAGCCAATCCCTGTGAGCCAGGGGCAGCTCCATGGCAACCACCAGCAACAACACTGAGAGACAAGGAAAGGAGGAGGCGGGCAGTCTGGGCAGAGTGAACAGCATGAGTGTAGCGCTTAGGGAAGAAAGAGATGAGCAAATGAAGGTGGATGGGGTTGGAGCACAGTGAATGACTGCAGAGGGGTGCACGCCATCCACTAGAGGAACAAGTACAGCTTCATGTGCACCCCCGACACACACACACACACACACACACACACACACACACACACACACACATGAGAAAAATGCAGTCGGCTGTTTCCATAAAAGATGACAGCTTTGGAAACCCTATGAGACAGTTCTACTCTGTCTTTTAGGGTCACTATGGGCTGGATTCGGAGGTTGTGAGTGTGTGTTTGTGTGTGTGTGTGCTTGACCTAGAGTCAAGTCAGGGAGGACCAAGGTTAAGCTGGCATCTAAGAATAGGCCTGCCTATCCTATTACATATGTGCCTTCCTGTCACATGTATGCCCCTTCTACCTTCCATTTCTATTACATGTATGCCCTTCCTGGTTTGTATGTGTATGATGTGACCAGCATGCCAGATGATTATATAAGCCTGTTAGAGAATGCATTCTCTCTCTCTCTCTCTCTCTCTCTCTCTCTCTCTCTCTCTCTCTCTCATTTCTATCTATATATCTACCTACCTAGCTGGTTCCAGACTTCCTGGAAGATATGAGCCTCCACATGTCTTGTCTGTTGTCTCTTTAATTTCCCCTTTCAATTACACAATCACTCCTTAGGACCATATCTATTATGGAGGTTGGTCCCTCACCAGTGTAATGCTAACACACTGCCATTTCTGTCACATAAAATTTAAAGCAGGAAAGATAAGTCCACCCAGATGATCCGTGCTGCCAAGACATTTGGGACTTAGGCTCTCCATTCTTTCAGCTTGCTTGCAAATGGCAAAAATAACCAAGCAACAAAGGGAAAAAGTCTCCCAAAATATATTTTGAATAAAACTGATTTTGATTTAGGTTCTTAAGTTATTTCCAGCTCTCTAAGTTTGGAAGCATTCTAATAAAATCAACAATAACAAAAATAAGAACAGAATTGTCTGCCTTCTCGGTCATCGTTTATCATCTCAGAGCACTGCTTCAATGACTGGAAGAAACACTTAGGTAGCGGTTCTCTTAGGCAGACGGATCCAGGAACAGTAGCCAAATCACACTCTGACTGTGGGTCTAGGAAAGGTACACCTGGAGGTGCAGCTGTGCCTAGACTGTCGAGATTACAGTGATTATGCTGGTGACCAGGGGACAGAAGTTTTCTCGCTCTTTACATCAAGGCAGGTGCCATACTTACCAAAAGATGGATTCTGCATCTGTCTCCTCCTCTGACTGCCATTGCCTCCATCTGACTCATAGGAAGCCTAGATAGCGTTTCTAAGGCTGTTACGCTTAACTTGACTGCTCTGCCTTCTTGGCGGATAGCCTCTACTCTCGCCAGTGGTTTTGAACTTATACCTTTCAGTTAGCAGTCCAACACTTACGTAACAGCACATGAGTTACAAATGAGTGACTCTCAAGGACATATCTAATTGACAGGACCCAAGCCACGTGCCCATGCCACATCCACACGGGAAACTGGGGAGAACGTTCTGGCTTGACTTTGGAGAAGAGAGCTAGTTAGATAGGAGTTTCTTCAATCATAACACTCCCAAAGATGGCAAAGTTCCTTTAAATTTTATATTTTATAATATTTTCAAGTTCTCAATTATAGTTCACATTGTTTGACTGTTAAACATGGTATATTTTTAACCTGTATTTCTTCACATTTTATTAATCATATTAGAGACTTGTATTAATGAACATTTAGCAATGTAATAATTTTTCTACCTAGGTCACAAATGGGAACTAGAAAACGAGTGCCCAGAAAGGTGGGAGGGGAGTGAGAGTTAAGAATGTACAAAAATCTGTGCATTTGATGACCAATAGTGCACGCCAGACCTGCGTAAGCTGGAAACCCAGCCTGTTGATGCCAAGTTCATTCTGCCGCATGAGGGTTCTGTGTGTTACAGAGCAGAACTGTTACAGAAGGTCTTTTGGCTGTAATCCTTTTAAAAAAATCATTTTATTGGGGGCTCACACCACTCTTATCAACAATCCATACAAACATACATCAATTATATAAAGCACATTTGTACATTTGTTACCCTCATCATTCTCAAAACACCCGCTCTCTACGTAAGCCCCTGGCATCAGCTCCTCATTTTCCCCCTCCTGTAATCTTTCATTAGATGCAAGTTATTCAGGGATTAATGATTCTCTTTTATATTGAGAATGTATTTTATTTTAATTTTCCTTATTGAAAAGTTTTATGACTACGTCAGGAAACAACAACACACTTTCTTTTTTTTTTCACTGTCATTTTTTTTATTCGTCTTTTGGAAGCAGGAATTTATTTACCAGGAAGGATGATCCCATCATACTTCTGCTGGAACCAGCGCATGGGGCCTCCTCTTTGCCGATTCTGTGTTTGGCCCCAATGCAGCCTGTTCTGCGCTTCTTGTCGGCAATGCTGAAGCCTGGCCTCCCCAGCACCACGTAGAAGTCCAGGCCGTAGATACCGATGCTGGGGTCATATTTGATCCCCAGGTCGATGTGTTCCTGGATCCCAAACCCAAAGTTTCCAGTATCGGAGAAGTTATTTTTCCGTAACTCGTACTCCCCCCGCACCTTCAGGCCTTTCTCCAAGATTTCCTCTGCCTTGGCCCCACGGACTGTGCAGTGGACGGCAATTTTTTCATTTCTCCTAATGCCAAAGGATCTGACGGTGTATCTGGCTTTGGAGAAGACGGGGGTCTGGCCGGTGAGCTGCTCCAGCACCTTGGCGGCCCGCGTCAGCCTGTCACCACTCTCCCCCACGCAGATGTTGAGGCAGAGCTTGCGGATGCGCAGCTCCCGCATCGGGTTCTCCTGTTCACCTTGATCCTGCGCCATCATGGAGACCAGGAAGAGCAACAACATACTTTCAACAGGTTTTTCAAGTTCTCTTCAGAGAGTTCAGGAGAATTGTTTTTCAAAATGTTCTTTATTCTCAATTTCTACGGCGGCTTCTTCCTGACTAGATTTTAGCTGAACTCGTTCGGCAGACATGTTACATGGGTGATGATATGTTATTGTTGGTAGGTGTCATCAAGCGGCTCTGACCCATAGTGACCATACGCACCACGAAATGAAACGCTGCATAGTCCTGAGCCATCCTCACGATGGTGCCTAGGCATGAGCTCATTGATGCAGGCGCTGTGTCAATCCATCTCCTCTCTTTCGCCACCCTTCCACTTCAACAAACATGATTCCCTTCTCCAGGGACTGGTCTTTCCAGGCAACTTGTCCAAAGTGTGTAAGATAAAGTCTTGTCACCCTTGCCTCTTAAGGAGCACTCGGGCCTTACTTCTTCCGAGACAGATGGGTTTGTCCTTTTGGCAGTCCACGGTGCTTTCAATAGTCTTCTGCACCACGATTCAAATGCATTGATTCTTCTATGGGCTTCCTTATTCAATGTCCACTGTTTACATTCACGTAATACAGTTGAGAATAATACCCTGGCTTGGGTCAAGGGCACCTTCGTCCTCAAAGTATCGTCCTGGCTCTTCAATATTGTCTAGAGGTCTTGTCCAGTAGATTGACCCGATGCAATATATCTTTTGATCTCTTGACTGCTGCTTTCATGAGCATTGATTGTGGATCTAAGTCTATGGCTCTCAACCTTCCTCATGTGGCATCCCTTTCATACAGTTCCTCCTGTGTGGTGCCTCCCCCCAACCATAAAATTATGCTCATTGCTACTTCATAACTAATTTTTCTACTGTTATGAATCGGGTGACCCCTGTGAATGGGTCATTTGACCCCCAAAGGGGTCTCGACCCACAGGTTGAGAACTGCTGATCTAAGTGAAAACAAAATTCTTGACAACTTCAACCTTTTCTCCATTTATCATGATGTTGCCCATTGGTCCAGTTGTGAGGATTTTGGTCCATCTTACATTGAATTGTAATCTATACTGAAGGCTAAATCCTTGTGCTTCATCAGCAAGTGCTTCAAGACCTCCTCACTTTCAGTAAACAAGGTGTGTCATTTGCATACCAAGGTTGTTAACAAGCCTTCCTCCAACCCTGATGTCATATGCTTCTTCTGAGTATTCTTCTGGCTCTCCTGATGATTTGTTCATCACATAGATTGAACAAGTATGGTGAGAGGACACAATCCTGTTGCACACGTTTCCCAATTTTAAACCATGAACTCTTTCCTTGTGCTGTTCACACCACTGCTCCTTGATCCGTGTGCAAGTTCCACATGGACACAACGAAATGCTCTGTAATTCCTATTCTTCTCAAGGTTATCCACAGTTAATTATGGTCCACACATTCGACTGTGGGGTGATGCTGTAATCTCTGAGATTTCTAAAATATGCAACCTGATAACTGTTGGCCTCATTACAGAGGATATTAAGTTGGATCATTTGGCTAAACTGGTAGGCTTCAGAATTTTTTTTAAAGTTATCTTTCTAATTAATAAGTGATATTTGAGACTATGAGAACATCCTATTTTTCAAACAATAAGTTTAGCATCCATTGATGATTCCTTTCTGAGTCACTTATGATGATGATTGAAAAATGAAGATTTTCACATCCTGACTTATCTTCTCATTGTTAGTTGGTTTTCTTCTCCAATGGAAAGCTTTTCCTTACAACCCATTCTATTTATCCATTCACTCATTCATTTCTTCTCAGTTTAATAAAAAAGCATGTTATAATATATTACTGCTATATTTTTACTACAGTGCCCAAATCTGATTCAAATTTGACCACTGAAGAGCTCCCTTGAGTGGGAGTATGTTTCATATTGATATCATCCTGTCTGATTTTGAGCACTCCCATAATTTTTGTTGCAACAAGAAGTTTTAGACACTCAGCATTTTTTTTCCTGTCCCAAGCTTTGAATCAGAAGCAGAACTACAAGGATCACTAGTCCCTGTAGTGTTAGGTGAATCCAGTGCTCATTTCACTTACACAGCACTGCTTTTATTTCCTTGTTGACAAAAACCAAAAAACAAAGGCACTGACGTTGAGTTGATGCTGGCTCAAAGTGGCCCTATAGGACAGGGTAGAACTGTCTCTGTGGGTTTCAAAGACTGTAACTGCTTACAGGAATAGAAAGCTCAGTCTTTCTCCCTTGGAGTGGCTGGTGGGTTCAAACTACTGACCTTGAAACTAGCCGTCCATTATGTAACAACTATGCCTCCAGGGCTCCTTGTAGTTAACAGAGCTGTGAAATAACTACATTGACTATCTTCAGACCTCTAATTTTAACCCAACAACTTAGACATTTGACTCAATTATACCTAATTTGCATAATTCTTTAAGAACTTTAAGGGAAGACCCCTGATTGTTGCTGTTGGCTGCAGTCAAGTTGGCTCCAACCCATAGCAACCGTATGTATAGCAGAACGAAGCATTGCCTGGTCCTACAGCATCCTCACAACCATTGCTATAGCTCAACCCATTATTATGGTCATTGCTTCAATTCATGCCATCAAATATTTGTCTCCCTCTTTTTTCACTTGTCTTTACTTTTACCCAATATGATATTCTTCTCCTGCTCACGCATCCCTTCAGATGACATGTTCAAAGTAAGTGAGATCAAGTCTCACTCTGCTTGCTTGTAAGGAGCATTCTTGCTGCACTTCCTCCAAGATCAATTAGTTCATTCCTTTGGCAGTCCATGAGCACTCAATATTCAACACCCAAATCCATCATTCAGTTGTGTTAATCCTTTTAAGTCTTCCTTCTGCATTATTCAACTTTCACATGCATCTATAATGATTGAAAACCAAGGCTTGTGTCAAGAAGGCCACTACCATGAAGTCAATCCTAATTTGTAAAAACCTGAATGAAGGTGTGGGGGCTGCTAATCCTTACAGAAACAAAGAGCCTCCCTCGCCTTTCTTCTGAGGAGCCCTGGTGAAACTGAACCACTGACCTCTCAGTGAGAAGTTCCGAGCTTACCCAACAGTATCAGATTCTAATCATTGAGATGACATCCTTGCTTGTCAAGATTTTTACAAGATCTTGCTACAGCTTCACCCGACATAATCTATCATTCCGTTTCTTACCTGCTGCTTTCATAAGCACTGATGGTTGATCCAAATAGAATGGAATGCTTGGGAACGTCACTTTCTTCACCTTTGATCATGATGCACATGGGCCCAGGTGTGAAGGGTTTTGTTTCCTTCACATTCCGGTGTAACTCATCATGAAGCCTGTAAAACTTTACTGTCATCACTAAATGTTTCAAGTCCTATTCACTTACAGCAAGCGTGTGTGTCATATGCACCACTCAGATTGTGAGTGTGTTTTCCCTCCACTCCTGATGCTGTCTTCTCCCAGTTTCTTGGGTTCTTTGGTAAGCCATTTCCAAATTGTTATGTTGGCACCTCTGCCCCTTTGTCTAAGGACCGGTTCCACAGGAGAAAAATGAATGCTCTAAAATTCCCGTACTTCTTAATGTCATACTTAGTTTATTATGATTCATAGTTGAATGCTTTCCATATTCAAGAAGACACATGTAAACAACTTTCTGAAATTCTCTTCTTTCAGTCAAGGTGCATCTGACATCAGCCGTGATGTCCCTTGTTCTAGCTCTCATGAATCACTGTGGATTTCTGGCAGCTGCCTGTCAGCTTGCTACTCTAATTGGCTCTTTATTATCGTCAGTAAACATTTGCCTGCACGTGATATTAATATAGTTTTATTATTTCTTCAATTCTTTTGGATCACCTTTCTTTGGAATGGGCACAGCTGTGAATCTCTTCAGATATACTTGGCAGGATGATTGTTTTCCACATGTCTTATCATGGATGAGTGAATACATCCAGTTTTGTGTCTTTTTAATTTCTCTTTTTTTTAAATCATTTTATTGGGGTCCCATAAAACTCTTATCACAATCTATGCATACATCAATTGTGTAAAGCACAACTATACATTCATTGCCTTCATCATTCTCAAAACATTTGCTCTCCACTTCAGCCCCTGCATCAGCTCCTCATTTTTCCTCTCCCTCCCTGCTACCCCTTCCCTCATGAAGCCTTGATAAAATTATTATTTTATCATATCTTGCACTATCCGATACCTCCCTTCACCCACTTTTCTGTCGCCCACACCCCAAGGGGGAGGTTATATGTAGATCCATGTAATCGGTTCTCCTTTCCCCCCACCCTCCCTGTACTCTCCAAGTGCCACTTGAACCACTGGTCCTGAAGGAATCATCAGCCCTAGATTCCCAGTTCCTATCTGTACCAATGTACATCCTCTGGTCTAGCCAGATTTGTAAGGTAGAATTGGGATCATAATAGTTGGCAGGGGGTGGGGGTGGGAGGAAACATTTAGGAACTAGAGGAAAGTTGTATGTTTCATTGTTGCTACATCGTGCCCTGACTGGCTCGTCTCTTCCCCGAGACCCTTCTGTAAGGAGATGTCCAGTGGCCTACAAATGGGTTTTGGGTCTCCACTCCGCACTTCCTGCCTCATTCACACGATATGATATTTTTGTTCTGATGATGCCTGATACCTGATCCCTTCAACACCTTGTGATCACTCAGGCTGGTGTGCTTCTTCCATGTGGGCATTGTTGCTTCTGAGCTAGATAGCTATTTGTTTACCTTCAAGCCTTTAAGACCACAGACAATATATCTTGTGGTAGCCAGGCACTATCAGGTTTCTTCGCCACATTTGTTTATGAACCCATGTGTCTTCAGCAATCATATCAGGGAGGTGAGCACACAACGATATGAATTTTTGTTCTTTGATGCCTGATAGATGATCCCTTTGGCACCTCATGATCATGCAGGCTGGTGAGCTTCTTCCATGTGAACTTTGTTGCCTCTGAACTAGAAGACTGCTTGTTTACCTTTAAGCCTTTAAGACCCCAGATGCTATATCTTTTGATAGCCGGACATTCTTCACCATATTTGCTTATTCACCCACGTTATCTTCAGCGATTGTGGTGGGAAGGTGAGCAGCATAGAATGCCAATTTAATAGAACAACGTATTCTTGCAGTGAGGGAGTACTTGAGTGGAGGCCCCATGTCCTTCTGCTACCTTAATATTAAACCTATAAATATATCCACAGAGATCTATTTCCCTATCCTCATATATAAACATATTTACATATGTACATGCCCTTATTTAGACCTCTATATATGCCCTTTGCCTCCTAGCTCTTTCTTCTATTTTCTTTTACTTTCCTCTTGTCCTACTATCATGCTCAGCCTTCATTTGGGTTTCATTAATTCCTTTTGGTTACATTTCCCTTGATCACACCCTACCAGGCCTCCTACACCCTTCTCACCACTGATTTGGATCACGTGTTGTTCCCTTGTCCCTGGGTTTGTTAACACCACCACCTTTCCCCTCACCTCCCCCTTTCCCATGTCCCCCCGGAACTCTTGGTCCCATTGTTTTCTCCTCCAGATTGTTCATCCAGCCTATCTTATTTAGACAGACCTGCGGAGATAATAACATGCACAAAAACAAGACAGAGCAAAATCAAGCAGCAAAAGAAAAGAAAACAATAAGCCAATGACAAAAACAAAACAAAACACAACCACAAGAAAGAAGAGCATGTAGTTAGTTCGGGGACTGTTTGATGGCCTTTAGGAGTGTTTTCCAGTTGAGTCTGTTGGGGTACCAAGCCCTGGCCCCAAAGTCTATTTTTGATATTCCCTGGGGACTTTATTGTTCGGTTCCCCTTGCTGGTCTGTTCCATGCCTTTAGCTTTTTGCCTTGGTTTGGTGGGATCAGATGGGGTGGAATTCCCACACTGTGTCTCCAGTGTTGTCCCCTGTAGGGCTATGGGTCAGTGAGGCATGTCATGTATCATAGTGGGGCCGGCCATGTTGTCTTCTCTGTGGATTGTCTGCTCTGAGCGAGAACATCGTCCTCAAGGCTTGGTGGGTCAGGATGTGTGCTCCACTCTCTCTTCCTCCCCCTTCATTTGCTCCCGTGTGCTCTCATCAGACATGTCCCTCTCCTGGAGCTGCACATTCAGAGCTGTCCTCTGAAATAAATTCTTCTGGTGGGAAGAGAAGGTGTCCACGTAGTTGGGATTGGGGCCGGCCCCTCCAGTTTTGTGTCTTTTTGTTGAAGCATTTCAGTTGGTATTTTCTCAATCCCTGAAGCTTCTTTTGTGCCATTGCCTTCAGTATCGAACTCACTCATTTGTATTGACTCAATGTCAACTCCGAGTGACTCTACAAGGCAGGGAAGAACTGCCTTGTGAGTTTCTGAGACTAACTGCTTACAGGAATGGGAGTAGAAAGCCTTGGCTTTCTCCCTAGGATCGATTGGTGGCTTCAAACTGCCAACCATGCAGATCACATCCCAGTGCATAACCAATATACCCCAGGGCTCCTTGCTTTCCATGTAGCTTGCATGTCAAGCATACAGTGATTCATTTTGTTGATTTATAGTTGGAGGGGCAACAGGCATGCCTTGCTCTCTTTTACTTCTGTTCCTTCTTTCTTCCCTCACAGTCCCTGCCATTGTGAATGCAGAGCATGTTAAATAAGAATAGTTTATCCTGATGTGGTGACTAACAGCTTGTTGGAAGTTGTCTGAGGGCCCGCTAAGACTTAATAAGGAAATAAGAATGTTAGTAGCACCTGCATTCACACTACTCGAGATGATGGAGTCCACTCTGGCAAACGAGCGGTCCTTCCTTGCTCGCTCGAAGCTGGTCCCCTTCTGCCTTTGATTTTGTTCTATACCTGTGGCTATGAAACAATCCTGCAAATATTTACACTTCATTGTTTATCTGTTTATTCAAATAAGGGCTGGGACATTTGTCCATTATATTCCTTGCTACATTCCTACCACATAACAATTTGATGAATGAATGTTTGAATGAGTAATTAGGAAAGGAAGTTAAAATGGATCCACAGGTTGAAAAAAAAGTTTTTTTAATGAGAAAGAATGTGTGATAAACATTAGTTACCTGATAAATTGCAAAGGGAGTTATACTTGATAATGAGAATATTTGGGTGGTTCCTGAAGGACCAGGTACAATTGCGATCTATAAATAAACCAAAACCCCAAACCAAACTCACCGTCATTGAGTCAATTCCAACTCATGCCCTGTGGGTTTCTGAAACAACATTTTTACCGGAATAGGGGCAGTAAAAGAAGAGTTTTCCTCTATCTGATTTTTATAATTCAGGTAACTCAAATGTGGAGTTTGTAGGATCTTTCTATAGTTAAGCTAGGAAATGACACGGTGCTAGCCTATTGTACAATATAACACAATAATTGATTAGGAATTTAAAATTTAGTAAGAAAGCAGGGATGTATTCAGTATTTTTTAATCTAGTTTTTCCTTAATGAATATAATTGCCTTGTATATACATACAAAGTACATTTTTAGTTGTGCATACTAGAAAAAAATCTTTAAACACTGGTTCCTGCACCTGATTTTTCCTGCCTTATGTTTTGAAAATGTGTGTTTCATTTTCTTCCTATTTCCATTTTACTCTGGAATCCCTTCTCCATTTCGTGGCCTGGTTTTCAGCACAAAGGGGACTCATTCTTTCAAGTTAAAAAGCCTTGAAAAGGGGGATTCTTGAAGCAGACAGTGGCAGCAGGACACCTATCATCTTACCAATGTAACCACTCTGAATTGCTGGGTGGCACCAGGAAGTTCGCTGATACCTAAGACCATGGCAACGGGAGCCTGGTGATTTGGGTAGGTAAAATGTTCTAGGGGATTACCATTAGGCTGGCATCCAGCTTTCTAGGTCTGGTGTGTGTGTGTGTGTGTGTGTGTGTGTGTGTGTGTGTGTGTGTGTGTGTGTGTGTAGGAGGTCAGGAGAGGGAAGCACAAGTGTAAGACATAGGGCTACGGAAGAACAGGAAGGAAGGGAATTTTGAATCGGCCCTACAAGTTGCTTTGGATTCCATTCTAACTCATGATGAATAAAACTGTGCTTCACAGGAGGTTTAGTGGTGACTTTTCAGATGTAGGTCACCAGGCCTTACTTCTACAACGCCACTAGGTGGACATGACCCACGGAGTAGATTCCAACTGAAACCAAGCCTACAGGACGGAGTACAACTTCTCACGAGTTTCAGAGGCTATAAATCTTACAGGAGCAGACAGCCTCATTTTTCTTCTGCACAGCAACTGGTGCATCCAAACTGCTGACCCTCTGGTTAGCAGGCTAAACCTTAACCCACTACGCCTTCCAGGCACTTTACTAAAGGACCTCCAAAAACAAACAAAGAACAACGACAACAAAAAAAACAACACACAAATCCCTCAAACCCACTACTGTCTAAGTCAGTGGTTCTCAACCTTCCTAATGCCACGACCCTTTCATCCAGTTCCTCACGTTGTGGTCATACCCCAACCATAAAATTATTTTTGTCACTACTTCATTACTGTAATTTTGCGTGTTATGAATCGTAATGTAAATATCTGATATGCATGACATATTAGATGACCTCTGTGAAAGGGTCATTCGACCCCCAAAGGGGTCGTGAACCACAGGTTGAGAACCGCGGGTGTAGGTAGATGCCAACTCATAACTCGTAGCAACCCTATAAGACCTCAGCTTTGCTAATCCCCTAGTGTGGTCATGTAGAGCCTTGAGGGGTCTCTGCTTCAACTCTCTGCTCTCTCTTTCCACAGACAGCCCTAAAGCCACCTTTCATTTCATGAAGTGAATGCTCATAATACACTCTATGAAATAGCAAAGTATGTAACTTCCACTTGTGCAAAACTATATCTTAGTCCAAATCCTGCCTTTTCTGTAAGCATCTCAAAAACGATTCCTATTTTAGCAGGGATCTTCAAAGCGCTAGGAGTCGCTTTTGTGCTCCGCCTTCAATCCCGTCATTGGTAATTTCTCTGTGTTGGACAGAAGCCCCTTTTGCATTTCTGATAGCCTTGTAGCTTTTAGTTCTTCAAAGAGCTTAGAGATAGTTTTCTTTCTTTGGGGGATGGCTAAATAGTAAGAAACAGCATTCACTGATTTTTCACCTTTGTCTTATTTTTATTGTCATGCACTTCACATATCATACAATTCAAATAGTTCAACCATGTTCAGAAGAATTCCGCAATCATCATCATAATCAATTTTAGAATATTTTCTTTTTTGTACAAATTATGTTTAGCCCTTTACCTTCCCCACAATATCCCTGCCATATCTCTAGGAAATTATTGACTCAGTTACTGACTCTATGGATTTATCTGCATATGCAGGAAAAGAAATACAAAAACAAAATCAAGAGCCAAAAATGAATAATAACTAAAAAACTCAGCAATGACCAAAAATGAAACAGATAAAATCCTCAATTGAAAAGAACATTTTTAAAAAATTTAAAAACTGGAACAAATTTAAAATGGGTCAAAACGTGATCAGAAGAGGTGTTATAATTTAATCTAACTGCATCAGCCATAATTGGCTTTACAAGGCTCTACATCGTGTAGCAACGCTATTCGCATCTCTGTGCGATGCTCAGATGTATAATCCTCTTGGGGACGTTGCCAACAGAGCTTGGAGTTCTACTGTCATCCATAGACCTCAGCAAACTGAGTGTTCAGGATTTAAGCTCTGATATCATTCCCTTCTCCAGATTTGGATTTTACTACTCATAATCCTTGAATCACACAGGCTGGTGTACTTATTCGGTTTGGACTTAGTTTATGTTTCACTTACATAGCTGCTTTTTTTTAGGACAAATCTGTAATACCAGGTGCTATACTTTTCATTCGCTGGGCACCATCTGATTTCTTCACCACACTTTGTTATGACACCCATATCTTCAGTGTTCTCTCCATGAGGACAAGTACTGAGTAGGGCCATGTCATAATAACTAACTGTTCTTAGATTAGGGCTAGGATTAAGTGTGAGTGCAAAATCCATTCATAGATCTGTGGCTTATATGTCTCTGTGGTTCACTTTGGAGACATCACTATCATTTTACTACAGAACATAATACCGAAGGTTGTGGGATCTAAGGTACTTTTATTGATAGCATCAGTAGTTAAGCCAGTGGTAAGGAATTTAGGACATTGTTTGGAAAAGAGAAAACACCAAGACAAAGGCAGACTTCTTTTCTCAGGTCATGGAATCTTCTGACTTGGTCCCCTAAGCAATGAGGTCATGAGCCACTCCCTCACTTGTGTATTTGAGGGATGGTGCCCCACCTCAATGAGGTCAGTTTCTTAGGATGAGTGGAGAGAAAGAAGACCAATCAGTTCTTTCCATATAACATTATTTTATGGTCACCCAAAATCAACAGACACTCCCCCAAAAACAATTAACAAACCCTCCTGGAAATTCAAGTCAAGAGGTGAAAGGGGCATGTTTGTCTCAGAAAGGTGATTATACTTCTTTTGGTGGGGAAACCTTCCATTGGAAAAACACTTAACATTGAGTCTAAAGATCCCAAGGGGAGAATATTCCCGATATCATGTTCCTAGCTGGATATTTTATACCTACATTTCTGTGATCCAGGTTGTTGGCTATAGATAATTGAGACTTTGGGCTCTGCTCTTTCAAGGTGCACAACAACCTTCACAGACCACACCAGAATGATCTGATTTGGAAACCTAAGTGAACTTGTGTTACTTCAAATCCACCTGTAGCAGATTTAAGGGACTGACATACTCCTTTCTGTCCAAGGCTGAAGTACTCTAGTGTGAGCAGAAGCAATTGCCCACTATCCCAAGGTTATGTATTTAGTGGTCCTTCGACTTTGGTTCTGATCTCTTGCTTTGAGGGTGCCCAACACCTGGTAGCATGGGACTACCATGTATTTACTATTTTCATGATCTCTTTGATTTTTTCAATGACAGGTACTAGTCTAGAACACGTACTTTTCTGTCTTTGTGAATGAGTGATATTGGCAAGAAATAAAAGGAGAAGGAGCCCTGGTGGAATGGTGGTTATGTTTTGGGCTGCTAACTGAAAGGTCAGAAGTTTGAAACCACCAGTCTCTGCTCAGGAGAATGACATGGCTCTCTACTCCCAAACAAAGCTGTGTCTTGGACATTTACAAGGAGAAATGGAGGCCTTAACCATGAGAGAGATGTGTGAGGTGGTAGACGATTTGTTTTCTGTGAATTTAGTTCAGAGATGTTCTGCATTCTTTTGGTTTGAAACCACAATATTAGTATGAGACAAAATTCTTTAAATTTTTTAATAGTAGTTTGGATGAACTTTTTCAGAACACACTAGTTTCCCATTTCACAGCTTAAACAGACTTTGCTTTAGGACAGTGGATGCATTCCTTCACTGTCACAACACTCTTGAATTTCCTCCTGGAGTGGCACACTTTCATTGGTTGTCTTCTCGGCCCCTCTTGTGCTCTGAAGTTACCTTTGGGGGAAATGCTGCCTCGTAGGACTCATGTGATTGAATGTAACGAGGAGTATATTCTTCCCTGTTTTTATTAACGTTATAGTCCTGTGTCTTGTTGGGTTGAACGTTGATCCTGGGGTGGGTTCAGTCTCAGGTGTCAAGAATGTCTGAGGACCACAATCCCAGGGTTCCTCTAGTCTCTATAAAACCTGTAAGTCCCGATGTGTGTGTGTGTATGTATGTATGTATACGTATACACGTATACATATATATATAATCCAAACATATATAATATACATATATACACAAAATCCAAACTTATATATATACGAGTTTACATATATACACATATACACATATATGTATATACATATACCTATACACACATATATACAAAATCCAAACTCATATATTTGTTCTACATTGTGACACATTTCTTAAATTAGCTGGAGAAGAGGTTGACCACCTTCAATATGTTGAATTGTTTCTTGAAGAAGGAATGGGTGGATGCAAGAAACATGAGGCCCAACTTTCCCCCCAACCAAATATGTAGCTCAGCCTTGGGGCATTGAAGCAGATTCACCTATCGGAACATTCTCTGTGAATTCAAAAACTCAAATTTTTGGAGTCCAGTTGATAGAAGACACACTGTGTCTCAGAGAAGACTTAGAATTGCATTTGTTTTGAGAGTTCAGGTTGTCAAATTAGTTTGTAGTAAGTTATTATTTACAAATCATTAATTATATGTTCTTCTCAGGCCCCTAGTGACAACATTCTCATGGTTGACAAACCTACTAGTCTCTTATAATTTAGATATTGAAATTCATTAACTTGTGGATAGGGTGTTAGCAACACTACTCACCAACTCAGCTACTGCCAGCAAGCAAGGGCAGGGATAGCTCTTCTTTGCAAGGAACACATCAAAACTCCTAAACTAAGAATTTTAGATTATTGTCCAACACGCCAATCCAATGTCCATGCTTTACATCTGCCTTACATCTCTAGGATTGACTAGAGAAAGGACACATTTTCCTTGATCATTTCTGACCTCGGCCGTGGAGGCCTTGATGTCTTTTCCTGGTTTTCTTTCTCTTCCATCTGGGGCCATCACTGCATTTTTGCATGCCAGGTCAGGGGCTCCACTGTGACTGGAACACCGCTCAGCTGCTTCTCTCAATTACTTCTCTTGCGATGGAAATGAGGGAAACCGCTCAACTGAATATGGGCTTAAGCAATAAAAACACTCTAGCACTACAAATAAATTATCCTAATGTATCGGGATGACTCAAGCTAAATGTCAAGGATTGTACCACATGGAAGTAAAAGATGCATGACCAGGATGTTAGAAAAATAACCGCAGAGGACAGAATAGAGAATGGTGATGGTTATTCACTACGATGCAACCCTGTGATAACCTGCTATATTTCACCTGCATTAAAAGACACTCTTCAGTCAGTTTGGTGAAAACAAGACTGATGAATGGGGAAGTATACGTTTTGCTTAACTAGGAGCCATGCAATGAATTTATCAGACTTGTATTTTAAACTGCAATGTGATATGCCATTACACTAATAAACATGTGTTGTAGGAATCGTCCACATTCATAGAATGGGAATGGTTTCCCTATTCCTTCTTATCTTCTCCTGCTCCTTCTCCTCTGATTGGAGGCAGGAGCCACGCAGCTCAATTACTGAGCTTCTTTCATGGAGTTATAACTGTCAATTATTGTGTATCTTTCATGTGCTTGGTTGTTGTTCATTGTTCAGCCATCTCTGATTTATAAAAATTCATGTACAACAAAATGAAATATTGCCTGGTCTTAGCCCACGATCCTGGTTGTTGGCATGCCTGAGTTCCTCACAGAAGCCACCATGCATTTTGAATGCCTTACTTCCAATGGATAGGGTTATTAGTGGCTAATTTTAAGAGTCCATTACCAGGCTTCTCTTACTTGCCTGTCTTAGTCTGGAAGCCCGACAGAGCCTTGTCTGCCATGGGTGACCATACTGTAATCAAATATCAGTAGCATAGCTTTCATCATAGGAACATAGCACAACAAACACAACAGGTGGCAATTTCACACCCCGTTGTTGCTAGATGCCGTAGACTCACAGTTTCCACTTTAGATCTCAGACAACCTTAATAGAGTACATTGCTTTTTCCATCTCACCATAAGGAAATCAAGAAAGAGAAGGTTATTCAGCTTCAAAGGAAATGAGGCTGGTAGTGAAGAGTAAATCCAAAGGCCATGTCTTCTTTGTAAGCTGCATTCTAGCTTATAGACTATAAGTCACAGCATAGATGTTTGGTATTAATGATTGTTATCAAAGCCCTGAACTCATCCTGGAGTTGCAAAATCTCCTTAAGGTATCCTAAGACATCTGAGCCAGGATGTTCAGTGGAAGGCATTTGCCAGATGAGCTTTGCCATGCCTCCATGGCGGGACCTGAGATGCTTTTGATCTCAAAGAAACCCTTTCAGCAACTCACTTGACTTCCATTCCACAGAGGGCTTGAGAGGGAAAGGGATTGCGGACCAATAAGTGCCACCATCTTCCTTTGAACACTCTCTGGTGCCTCCGTCTCTCATGTCAAGTCCAAATAATAATAATAATATGTAGAGCTCACATATAAGATTTTAAAATAGACGATCTTTCATATAAATGTCCTCATTTAAACTTCCGCTTAACTTGCCAGCTAAGTATTATTGTGCCCATTTTACAAATTAGAAAAGCAATATGTTCTAGGGGCAATCAATTACACTCAAAAAGTCTGTCTGTGTTCCCAGTTTGAACAACAGAAAAACAAAACATACAATTAGAATGGGTTATGCCTACCAGTTATGACAGCGTACCTCTTTCTCAGAAGTGTCCCATTTTAATGAATAAATTATTTGGCAAACCTACCCATAAGCATGGAATTAAATGCAGAATGACACTGAGAGCCAGCAGACATTTATAACATGGTGACTTACACCAGACCATAAAACTAAACTTAAGGTCATCAAGTCGATGCTGACTCATAGCGACACCCTCTGCCTTCTCCCAGGCCCCCCACTCTCACCCCAGGGGTTTCTGAGACATAACTATTTACCGGAGTTAGTCTTTCTCCCTCGGAGCTGTGGGATCACAGCTCAGCATGGAATCACTGTACAACCAGGGCCTTATACTTGAGAACACCAGAAGTGCAACTGCTCCATCATGCATAAAGGTGGACTCTTAAGTGAGCTGGATATTTGGGGCATCAAATGTTCTTTTAGGACTTCCCTATACTTGCATTGGGGAAAACCCTTCCCATGTCACACACTCAATGCTTCCCGGCCCTGGCTGCACATCACAGCCACCTGGTGAGACCTTTACAATCATAACTGCCTCTGGCCCACAGGGGACCCAGTGAATCAGAATCTCTTGGTATGGAGTCCAGGAAATACTGTTCTTCAGAGTTCTCTAAATGACTTTAAAGTACAATCAGAAGTGCCCGTTGTTACTGTAAGTGTCCTAAATGGAGGGAAGAAAACCTTCTTCTCAGAAAAATAAATACTAACTTTCAGACTAGCATATGCATTATACACATATAAAGATCTATCTATCATGTATCTATAATTACGTATCTAATGCCATGCAGTACACCGGCAATGCAGTACAAAGAGTTTCTGATTTATGTCTGGTTCTTTTCTTTTTTTTGAACCTCTTATTTGTTGGTAATAAGGACTGCATGCAATATTGAACTACATGGTCTGCTGACCTCAGATGTTCACTTGCAGATATTCAAGTGACCATATCTTACCTCCTGCAGCTTCCGGAGGGAGGAGAACCCAGCTCCACACCAGCCCAAGGCTGCCTGTCGCAAGGAAGAGTGCAGACACCTCCCCCTCCATTCTTCCTCTTCTCATTCCGACACCACCCTTTCTTCCCAGCACACTCCACTTCTCTGCCGGCTTACGTTACTTGCTGCATTAGTCCCACAGATTCCCAGACAGCACTCATGATTATGAGCATTTATTAAAGAAGCCGATAGGCTACAAAATGGCAGGGAAACATTTCTTTAGTTTGCTGTAGCTCTGCTCAGCTGTGCTGGCAGGCATGTTTCTCTGGTCTCCGGCCTCTCATGCATGTGACCCATTGGTCTCTGTCTCTGTGGGCCAGGAAGCCTGCCCACCACTCTATCGCATGGTCTCACAGGGGCTCCTCTGCTCTGTCTTATGGTCTGCATGCTGCTCTCTGCTCTGCCTCGTGGTTTCAGCACTGAGGCCTCTGATAGCACTGTTGCCTCGGCTGCTTGAGCAGGGATCTGCTGATAACTCTTCTTTCTGGATGGTCACAGGATTTGTTCTCTTTGCTTCTACACAGCACTTGCGTACTCAGAAGAATGACACAACTGACCAATCCCCTCCATTAGGGTGTCACACACTTTATTTGTACAATCATTTGGTTGGAGGCACAAAGACATGGAAGAGCTATATTTAAGCGAGTTTACTTCATCACAGATTTATAAAGATACTGATAACAGCAGGCAAATACATGGAAAATTAACCCCCCCAAAAGATATATATATGTAAATTATGTCACTATGACCTATAATGGAGATGCTATGAGGGAAGTTTATCACACTTCAGGGACTACCTGAAGAGTTCTGCTAGTTAGTCATTTAGGAGTAAACATCTTCATATCCACATGTACACCCGTATATCTCATTCTGTACATCAATATCTGCATATCCACCGATCTAGTAAGACTGTGTGGCTTCTCTCAGGATCACCCATCCCCTAAGCACAAAATCCAGGCCTTTTGGGTAATGTGTAGATTTCTTTACCATTCCCTGTGAGCTGTAGAATGGTCCCTCTGCTGATGGGTTTCCTCAACTTTTTTAAGGTTTTGAGTTTTCCTCATGATCAGAGAATTGGGCATTTCTCAGATTCATTGCATCTAAACACCAATTACAATCTCTCCCAATCTTCCTCCCCTTCTTTGTAGAGAACTTAAGAAACAAACCAATAAACAAAACCTTATCACGTGACTTTCATTTTGTTATGATCCTTGGTAGAAGAACGAGGACTAGAAATGCAAGTATTTCATTTTGTCAAGTCCAATCAACCTGTCTTTTAAAAAATGAATTGCTCTGATCTGTATAATAAAATCCTAACTTTCAGGATCCCTGCTTCTTTTCTGGGCCTTTATAAAGGTAATTTGCACTTTAAGCCAATGACACAGTTGGTTCAGTCTGAGGACCTGTAGGAGGGAATAGGAAACCATAGGAGATTTTGGGGGAAAGGTACTGGAATCTTGGTGGCACTGTGCCCATTGGGTGGCTAATCTCAAGCTGGACTGATCAAACTTACCTGTCTCTGTGAGGTAGAAAGGTGAGGCAGGGGCTCCATGAATGTTTCCAGTCAGAGAAACACTGTGGAGTAGATCTACTCTGTTATATAGGGTCTCTGTTAATGGGAATAAATCCAACAGCAGTCAGTTTGGCTTTTAATACACTCTTAATATCCATTTAATAAGAACCCCTTGTTCTGGAACATGGAAAAACCATGGACCAGATATTAGTAATAGTTACTTTAGGCGCTGAGTGATATCATTAAAACAGATGTGTACTCTGAGGAGGAGGAATAGAATTAGAGGAAGATGGGGTTTGTTGGTCAACAAGCAATTATTGGGTGAACTAGTAGGCACTAGAGAAATTTCTCATAATTAACAGCTACAATACTTTGCTTCCATGTATTTACAAGCTAGTAGAAACTATACATGTAAAACGTTTGAGATGAACTGCAAATGGTGTGAGCAAGCACAATGTGAAAATGATGTAGCATATTAAACACGTGGGGAAAACCAAAACCACTGCTAATGTATTGCAGAACTGAGTCTATTCCAACTCATTCTTTTGAAAAATCATTTTACTGGGGGCTCATACAACTCTTATCACAATCCATACATACATCAATTGTATAAAGCACATTTGTACATTCATTACCCTCATCATTCTCAAAACATTTGCTCTCCACTTAAGCCCCTGGCATCAGCTCTCCATTTTCCCCCTCCCTCCCCACTCACCCCTCCATCATGAACCCTTCATAATTCATAAATTATTATTTTGTCTTATCATATACTGAGAGGAGGTTATATGTAGAACCCTATAATCAGTTCCCCTTTCTCCTCCACTCTCCCAGTATCACCACTCTCACCACTGGACCTGAAGGGATCATCTGCCCTGGATTCTCTGTGTTTCCGATTCCTGTCTGTACTAGTGTACATCCTCTGGTCTAGTCAGATTTGTAAGGTAGAATTGGGATCATGATAGTGGGGGTGGGGGTGGGGTGGAGGAAGCATTTAGGAACTAGAGGAAAGTTGGATGTTTCATCGTTGCTACACTGCAGCCAGACTGGCTCGTCTCCTCTCCACAACCCTTCCATAGGGGGTGTCCAGTTGCCTACATATGGACTTTGGGTCCCCACTCCACACTCCCCTTCATTCACTAGGGTAAGGTTTTTTGTTCTGATGATGCCTGATACCTGATCCCTTTGACACCTCGTGATCACACAGGCTAGTGTGCTTCTTCCATGCGGGCTTTGTTGCTTCTGAGCTAGATGGCTGCTTATTTACCTTCAAGCCTTTAAGATCCCAGATGCTATATCTTTTGATGGCCGGGCTTCATCAGCTTTCTTCACCACATTTGCTTATGCACCCATTTGTCTTCAGTGTTCGTATTGGGGAGGTGAGCAATGATGTGATTTTTTGATCAGTTATTCCAACTCATTTTATGAATTTCATGGGAATTCACGCAGGTTTTCCAGGACCTCTTTTCTTTACAGGAGCGGATAGCTGAATCTTTCTTCTGCAGAGAGACTGGTCTAACGCACCGTGCCTGGGCTCTTCAGGCATATGGGCTGATGAGAAAGGAGAGATGAGAACTGAGGTGGGAAAACATTTGCCAAAGGCTCTACTGTGTTTTGAAAAATACAAGGACGTTGTAATGGATCTACTCAGTAGAAAGGTATCAATGGCCATCTTTTCTACCTTTGATCATCTTTATCTTGTCATAAGGATGTATGCATCCAAAAAAAGAATGACGTTTGTTTATCAAGCACATGTTGTGTCTACTCTTCAGTTTCTCAGCTTGAATCTGTAACTTGCTTCAACTCTTGTTGCAATCTCTTGCTTATAGAGTCTAAGGTGTTGTTGTTGGTGGTGGTGGTGGTTGTGTGTGTGTTGAGGAGTCACAGTGAGTATGGGATGACATAGAATTAGATAAAAGAGTTTAGAATGAAAATAAGATATAGATTCTATTAGCATCAGGTTTTTAAAGCGATAAAACTTTTTATTATTATTTTCTTATTTCACTATAGGCTCTGAAGGAGGAGAGAAGTGCCCCGTTGCCGAGAGAAAAATAGAGCCCCGGAGAGGCTGGTGCTCAGACTATGTTCAGGCAGCAAGTCAACCTAGAACCTGAAACAGAGGTTGGCATTTCTAATGAATTATCTAGTGCTCTGAAAAATCATGCACGATGAAAAGGATTTGATTTTTCCAGTCCACGTGAATATTTTTAGAGTTGAAGTTTTAGAGTTATTATGCTTACTTAATGGTTATTTATTGTAATAAATGTTTATTTTCCTTTGAAATGCACTAAATCATAAACTAATCTCATTGCTGCACTTTTTCCATGGAAAGAAAATAAGATTTCAGTTGATGCAATTTCATGATGCTTGGGGCTCAGTCTCCTGTTTCAGGACCGGTCCAGAATGGGTGCCTGGGGAGGCGGAAGACCAGGCCAGGGACCCACTCCTCCCCGGCGCAGAGCCTCAGTGCTTCACATTGCTGAAATCTTCGGTGACAAGGCCAAGTAAGTAGCTCACAGTCTTTCCTTTTGTTTTTCTGTGCAAAGTATGTGTAGTCCATACTAGGATTCTATTCTAAGGGGGGATTTCTAAACCTTTCCCCAAGCTTAACCTTTCGCAGCACCAATCAGAAGTCAAATTTTGCATTACCTTCTTCTCCTCTTCCTTGATGATTTCCCCTCGTTTTCTCTGAGGAGAAATGGAGACATAGACATGAACAAAAACCTTTAAATGCTACATGCCCAAGCGATACTTGAGCTCAAATCCTCACCCAGGAGTAGGAGGAGGAGGGGAGGTCTAAGGTGTTGTAGGCAGGGACTTCCGCTGGTCTTCAACCAGCTGTGGTGTGCATGAAGTAAAGAGGTACGGCTACAACTGCTGTGGCACTGTCTAGTTAGGTATAGGTGAACAAGTTGTTCACAGGCATTCCTAAAAATGCATACTCTTGTTCCAAGTACTCATTCAGTTCACTACCATCAAGTTGATTCCAACTCAGTGATCCTCTGAATTAATTTCTCCTAGCCTGAGGACCAAGAAGAAGTAAACATTGTTTACAAAAAGGTCCTTAATTAGTACAATTCCTACCCATGCCTCTCTCCTGGAAACTTCCATGGCCTTGTGTGGAAGAGAAGAAAAGGTGAGCCCTCTCTAGATTCCTGCCTGAACCAATGGAAATGCCTCCTCTGCTGGACCGCAGACTTCATACATTCCCTGGAATCTTCAAGAAGACAAGTGCAATCTAACATATGACTTGATAGAGATGAACTCAGAACCTAACTCTTTGCCATCAAGTCAATTCTGACTCATGGCCACCCTGCTGTGCAGGATAGAATTATCCCTGTGGATTTACGACGCTGTCACTCTTTATGGGAGGACAAAATGTCATCTCTCCCTTGGAGCGGGTGGTGGTTTCAAACTGCTGATCTCGTGGTTAGCAGATGAATGCTTAACCACTACTCCACCAAGGGTCCTGGGTAGAGGATGGAAACGAAACGAAAAGCAAACCAAACCAACTCCTTGTCACTGAGTTGATTCCTACTCACAGTGACAGGGCAGGGCCGCCCCGTGTGCATTTTCCAACATGTAAATTTTTATGGGAGTAGAAAGTCTCATTTCCTCTCTCAATGGAGAATAGAATTGGTTTGAAGTTTTTAACGAGGTAAAAGTAAGTAGAGTGACAGGAAAGAGTGGGGGGAACGAATGCTAAGGTTTGTGTAAAATGGCTCCTGTGCTGGGTAGGACCAGGCACATTCGCTGGATTCCCAAAGGAGGGAGCTCGTCAGATATGTTCAAGCTGCTTTTCAGGGGAGAAGGGGTGGGGGGGTGTCCTTCAATAGAATGCAAGACGATAGATCCAACAGTGGTCGGACAAGACTACACAAGTGGGAGAGAGAGCTGTTAGTATACTAGTTTTGATTTGATGGAGAATTGCCACTATTAATATGTATTCTTTATTCAATTTGACAATTCATACGGGCTGGGACTGTGTCTCATTCACCTTTGCAGTCTATGCCTAGTAGGAGTTTGACACATGCTAGTCAGACAGAGAGCTAGCTCGATGATTAGATGGAATGGAAAGCTGGATAGGTGGGTGCGAATATGCATTAAGTCATAAACGGTGTGTTGAAGTGGAATAGCTAGCCACTTGGTTGTTACTAGCTGTGACTTAGAGCATCTGCGGTTTGTGACTTCTCCCTTTGCCCAGTGATGCAGTTCATGGTGCGATTTCAGGGCCTTTGTCCACCAGAAAACGACTCTTGCCTGTGGTCCTTTGAAGGAACACTCCAGGAACCATTAAACTGGCTTTAAATTTAGCAGCATTGGGCAAGAATAGAAAAGCTCTAATCCTGTCTCCTCCTACGGAATGTGAATTGTGGTCAGCATAATATGTTTTTGCCTCCTGTGATTTAGATAAAATTTCGTAGGCCAGACAGGGCGTAGGGAACCAGGCTGAAGCAGCCACTTTCTCTGGTAAACAGTGTCACACCTCCCTTGGAAGGCACCATGTGTGCCCTGGCATTCGAGATGCCTCGCCGGGGCTTGTCTGTACTCCCTGGCTTGTTTCTCTGCCCAGTGTTCATGTGGCATTTAGTTTCCTATTATTAGAACTGGGCAATGCAGTGAATGATGTGCAGGTGTGTGAGGTTGACACACTCACGCCTCAAGCAGGCTGCCTCACAAAAACACATCCTAGCCTGAGATTTGACTTCGTGTGAAGCCCTCCCTTCCCACAAAGAAATAAGGTCACCGTTCTTGAAACTTCCAGTGGGCAAAGCTGAATTGGCCTAGCAGGGCAATCCTGTATGGTGATTAAATTCTAGTTCTATAAAGAAGTCTAGGGAAGATGTTAGGAGAGACAGTCTATAGGCAGAAGACAGACTGAAAAATCTGCCTTCCTGCACAAGCCACTATTTAGCGCTATTTTTCCTTGACCCCATATGGGCTCCACATTTTGCTTTGAAGGCAAATGGGCCATTTCACCAGTAATGCTTCCGTAAATCTGCTAATAGCGCCTTTAACCACAGAATTCCAAACTGAGTTGGGAATAAAAGGTGTTTACCTTTGGAGGAAAATATTGTTTTCAATAATCCAGAAGATTTCTCTTGAATTATATCTCCCCTTTCTCTTGAGAGTGCTAATATTTCAAAGGTTATGCTAACTTGCTTACAGCCTGGCTTTTGAGACTAGGAGTTAGGTTGCCTGTACTTGTTGACAACTGAGTCCGTTCCAGCTCCCGGCAATCTGATTGGACACAGTAGCAATGTTCCGTCGGGTTCCTAAGGCTGTTTCATTTGGATGGAAGCAAACGACCACATCTTTTTCTTATCAGAAACTGGATTTGAACTACTGACCTGGAGTTCAGGAGAAAGGAGAAGAAAATGAAAATGAAAACTTTAATTGGGAGCAAAAAAGCAAATTTGAACTTATGTACATCAATTTACTGGAGTTAAGCATCATTTGGAATAAACTGCACAATTAGATAAGAGTACTTCCCCCTCACCCCATTTTATCTATCCATAAAACACATAGCAGAGAAGAAACAACTTCTTTTTAAAAAATAATTATAAATATTAAGCCTCAATAAAAAATGAAAATCTCACCAAAGCTTAATTTAAATTCAAAAGAATAGCAAAGATCTCTTTCTGTCCAATTAGGTTCATCTGATGGTACATTCAATAGTATCTAAACATATTAAGTCAAATGGCGAGGTCAAAGGTTTTCTTCTAGCCTCGGTTATTTAGAAGCACTAACTGAGGACATAGACCAGACTTGCCAGGCTCAAACTGCAGTCATTGGAGGAGAGCGGGCCTTGTTTGATACGTTTTAGGTATGGTGGTGGAGTGGTTCTGAGCTGGGTTCAGTTCACAACCAATAGCAGCTCCTTCGGAGGAAGACTGAGCTTTCGACTCCAGTCAACAGCATTGGCTCGATGGCAAAGATAGAGTTTGTTTATCTGAGCATCGAAATAATCTTTCACTTTTAGTTTCGCTTGTAGCATTGTTGTTATTTACTGTTGAGCTGATTATGACTCCTGGCGACCCTATTCTCACAGCAGATCAATACTTGTAGACTTGTACATGAAATGAGTAAATGGAATAAATGAAGTATTTGAGTACATATCACCCAAGGTACTAATACGAATGAAGAGTTTTCTCTACCAATTACCGGATAGAATATCTTTGACCTCTTTCTCCCTGTGGCCCTGCATGTGGGGTGAAAGGGGTCTTCTACAGCAGTTTTATCCACCTGCCAAATAGAAAATATTTTCCTTGGCAAACAATAACTTAGGGTAGATCAAATTTCCTTGCTATATTTCTTATCGTCTTCACTGGGTTACACTGTTCACTGCCAACCTGAAGGTTCAAGTCTACCTGTAGGCACCTCAGAAGGAAGTCTACCAATCTACTTCTGAATAAGCAGCCCCTGGGACATCCTGTGGAGTGACACAGAGAGAGCTCCTGTAACTCGGATCTGACTGGATGGTGACTGCTCCTGGTAGCTCAGTGACTGAGTCTTATAAACTGCCTTTCACAACTGAGAATGCATACAGGTTTGTTTCCTATTTTTACTGCAAGTTTCTTCTTACTGAATGTTGTTCCTCCTTGCAACTGGATGTTTGTTGTTATTTTTTCCCTTTTGTCCTGACTCATAGGAGAGCTGATTTTGGTAATACTTTATGTCAAAGAGTACTGGACAACAATTATTTGCTAATCAACATCCTTTTCCACTGGTTGATAAAAAGATTACATTTGCTTTCATCAAGAATTGTCCCAGGCACTATTATTTCTGATAGCTGGGCACCATCTAGTTTCTTTGTTGTCTTCAAACAAGCAGATAGCTAAGTGAGGTGTCAACTAAATCCACATGGGAGAAGCACACCAACTAGTGTGATCTAAGGATTACAAATAATAAAATCAAAATATGAAGGAGGGAATGGTATCAGAGCTTAAATTATGAACACCTGGTTTGCAAAAGGCTAGAATTGACAGTGGAAGCCCAAAATCTGTTTACAGGGTCCGCACATAGTTGAAGTCTGGCCATTCTGCTTTGAGAAATGGGAATAGCCTTGTTATCAGACAGAGAAAATTGTAGAACAGCTCAGGATGAATAATTAGGTTAAAATGTAATATCTTACTTGATTTCCCTTTTGACCCATTTTAAGTTTTTTTTGTTTTTAATATTTTCCACTTTTATTGACCTTTTTTTCTCTGTGTTATTTTCTTATTGTTATTGGGGTTTTCTGGTAAGTTTTCCATATATGAAATCTGGGATAGATAAATATATAGATGCGGTCACTGAACTAATGATTTCTTGGTGGTGTGGCAGGGGAGATGGATGGAAATGAGGAGCTAATAACAAGGAGTGAAAAAATGAAGAAAATGTTTAACAATGTATTGTGTTGATGATTATACAACTCTTCAGCATATAGCTTAACTATTGAGTTGTGTGATATGTAGATTATATGCCAATAAAACTGCTTTATATGAAAGAGAACTATTCCCAAGTCGATGCTATCATAAAACTATGCAATTCCAGGATTAGAATTGGTTTGCTCTTAAAGCTAAATGTTCCGAATGACTAGTGATGCTGATAAAAATGTTAAATAAAAAACTGGTACTTCTTGGCCCGAAACCTCCATTATTTTCACATTTCACACAGTCATCAGGCTCCTAAGTGAATGGCTATGAAGATGAGCTGCGGTTTTTAGGGCCAAAGAAAACACTGCTCAGTCCTGTGTCATCCTCGCCTGAGCCCACTGTTGTAGCTATAGTGTCAACCCACTTCCTTGAGGGCCTTCTGCTCCATCACTGCTCCTCTGCTCTGTAGAACATGATGTCCTCTCGAGGGACCAGTCCCTCCTGACAACATGTCCAACGAATGTTAGATGAAGTCTTGCCATCCTTGTCTTTAAGGAACACCCCGGCCGTATTTCTTCCAAGACAGCATATAGATTGAGTAAGTGTGGTGAGAGGAGACAATCCTGCCTGTCATACCCCTGTCCTGATTTTAAACCACGCAGTGTTTTTTATTCCATTCACACAGCTGTCTCTTGATCCTTGTACAACTTCTACGGGAGTGCTATGAAGCATTCTGGAATGAAAATGAGACCTATTGATGTCTTCATTCTCATTTGTTTGGACGTTATGAAGATCTGCTGTAGCCAATCAGAATCTCTTTTCCTTGATCAGTGAGAACAAGTGATAAGAACAGTTTCATAATAGTGCCATTATGTACAGATAAGAGCAGCAACACAGGGAATCCAGAATAGATAAACCCCCCAGAGCCAACAATGAGAGTAGAGATACCAGGAGGATTAGGGGAGGGTGGGGGGAGGGGAGAAAAAGGGGGAATCGATCACAAGGATCAACCTATAAACCCCCCCTCTCAGGGGGACTAACAACAGAAAAATGGGTGAGCGGTGATGTAAGATATGAAAATAATAATTTATAACTTATCAAGGGTCCATGAGGAGGGTGGTCAGGGGAAGGAGGGGGACGAAATGGGGAGCTGATAACAGGGGCTCAAGTGGGAAGAGGATGCTTTGGAAATGATGATGGCGGCATATGTGCAAATGTGCTTGACACACTGGATGAATGCATGGATTATGAGAAGCGATGCAAGAGCCCCCAATAAAAGTATTTAATTAAAAAATAGTGCCATATTTGGGTTTCTTTCCGTTGTCTATATGAGAGAGTCAGCAGGAGAGCCCCTCTGAGGTGCCCTGAACTGCCCCCAATATAGGGCTTTCCATTGAAAGTGTGGCTTGAGTCGGAATACGAGTGCCCGTTATCATCAGTTTCAAGTATCCAGCACACCGGGATGTGTAGGGGAGAGCCAGTGCAGTGATCATCTCATTTCTCTCAGTGTGGCAGATGTAACTGACACGACTCCATTAATTTTGCACACAGAGAAGTCTAGGCTTCCCAGAAGTCGGGAGAACTTTGAAGTAACTTACATTGTGGTCTGAGGTTCTTATTATATCCTTATGAGCTTTGTAAAATTCTTCCTGCGCTATAGCATCACTTAAACACAGGTCTGAGCATATGTAAAACTTGCAGGCCTCCACTGAAGAAAAACAGACCCAAGCGAATGCTATTTATCCACCGTCATCCAGTTGGCTGCCTCAACCCTGCTACAGAAGCTAGAGCCTTTCCCTCAGTTGGACTGCCAATGGACTTGACCCCCAGGGGATCTATGACTGTTACATGATTCATTGACCCTGCAGAGCCAAACTGGCTCCTTGGCCTTTTTCCTAAGGCTTCAGCTCTGGACCTTAGCCTCTCTCGCCTCTTAGTAAAGAGAAAAGTGCTGTAATAAGTATAAGGAACCAGATGCAATTAATAGATGATAATCATCCTTTTAGCAGCATTGTCAACATTTAGCAAAGACTCATGAAACTGTTCTGTATTTGAACTGAGAAAATTAGAAAACAAATAGAAAGAAACTGGCAAGAGCCGGTACATGAATACAGAAGAGTGTTTCCAAGAGAGGCTACAGGGCTTATCAGAATGAGACCTCAGTGACCCTAGAGGAATGTAATCGAAAACATTATTCTAACTGGTTTAAATGAGTTATGCTTTGAGAAGTTTCAGGAAACTGAGACATAATAAACATGAAAATCAAGTCTAACGAAGTCTTTGGAAAGCATAGAATTCTTTTCATAGTAAAATAATTATTTAAATCATGTGTATCAGTAGCTGAGCCATTGTTTGTCTTATGTTCATTTGTAAGATGGTCTGCTCACCACGAAGATAAGAACCTTTTCTTTTCTTTTGTGGGCACTAAAATTGTTTGTTATTCAGCAAGCACTTAATTTATGCGAGGCATAAGAAACAGTTTCTACTCTCGTCTAGGATTATCAGGCATATAAACATATATAGAAACAAGGGGATTGAGGAAGAGGTATTTGTATTCATGGAGGTCAGCACAAGGGTGTGAAAGGAGTTTCAGGTGATTGTACCTAAAACCAACTTCTTTTGGAAAGGATCTCCCTTCCAAATGATCATCAATTGAATACACTTTCAACTCTTTAATTGTAGTTGGTCAGCTTTATTTTACCTTCCTAACTGCTATTTAAGAAGCCCAGGCTGCAAAACTTTGAAGTGCTTTGCTGCTGACTTGAAGGCCAGGAGTGCCACCAGTTGTTCCACAGTAGAGAAACATAGCAGCCTGTTTCTTTGAAAATGTACAGCACTGGAAATGCTCTGGGGGAGTTCAAATCTGTCCTGGAGTCCCTATGACTCAGAACCAATTCTACAAGAGTATTTTATTGTTATTGTGTGTTTTATTTAACAACTAATTAAGAAATGTTCTTTCTCTTTCTGCCCCATATCTCTTGATGGATAAGAGATGGTGTAAAGTTTCCAATACGAATAATCTATAATGATAATTTATTATGGTAAAATAATCTTCATGAAATTTTTATATTCGAGAGCATGACTTTTAAAATATTCTTAATGAGTTTATTCTTCATATATATACATGTCAAATAAGTACTGGTTCTGTGGGGCCACGATCCAAATTAGTTCATTCCAATCCAAATTTTTCTGAGAATAATTTCTTTCTGTTGAAAGAAATAACTATAGGGGAGTTGAACTGAGAGAACAAAGGTTAGAGATTGTTAAAAGCCATCTTTTCTGTCATCATACTGGCAGGTTGAACAGAGATAGCAGAAATGGATGAGTTATGCAGAGGAGAGTGTGGAAGAAATGAGATCAGACACCACTTTTGCATTTATTTGTCTTTGCTTTGATCCCTTGAGCTGACGAGAACTGGCGAAGTAGCTCGGAATTTATCAAAATGGCAAACATACAAACTAACCTGCCATAGAGTTTCATAGATGTTTGTAAAAGATGTGCGACCTTTGGGTCAGAGACGATGAAGTTCCTTATGCATTCTCCTCGCGATCACAAGAGTATCGCCATTTTCTTGTCTAAGTCAGAAGCGCCTCCATGGCAGGAAGAGTTCTCTGAGTCCCAGTTCCCAACTGACGATGTGCAGGGGGACAGGTGACACCTGTCCACATAGTAAGCTGCAGTGTGGATAATAATCCTGAGGCCAAAAGATACCGATCTTTTATAATGGTAAGTAAGTCTACTTACCCTTTCCCGCAGAGTGAGAGGATGATTATTTACAACAGAAATATTCTTTAAAAGATATTCCAGAGAAAAGGGTGATCTTTGCCTCTGATTACAAGACATGAGGAAGCCTGAGAGAACCTTGAAGAATTCTTTCTACCAGAATCACCAGTGAGTTTTCTTTTTCAGCTCTGTAAGTTAACAACTTGCTTTTTGCTTTAAGTTAGCCACATTGTTCTGAGGTCACTTTCCTCAAGAAACTTAGTATATTCTGTGGCAGTAAGAGCCCCTTTGATGAACCCTTCACGATCGGTTCTCTGAGCGGAATGGCATGCACTTTCAGAAGAATACTTTGGAAGCGCAAAAGCATGAGCAAAGTAATTGCTTTTAAATGACAGGTGGGAGATCTAAGTCTGGATCTAGAATCTGTTGGGGTTTTTTTTCACAGTCACTGACTAGACTCCTCGTATTTCTGCTCTCGTGGAGTGACAAAACAGAACACAGACTTTGGGCTACAGAAAATATTTTCTGAGACAAAAACAGTTGTTCTTAACTGACGTCACGTCTTGTAGATGCAGAACTATGGGACTGGTGGTGATGTTTAAAAAGATGTCCCTCCATCCTCATCACCTGCCCACTGACATTCTTTCCTTAGTGTGCCTCCAACACTTAAGAGTTTGTTCTAACTTAACTGTTAACTAATACTATTCACATAGATTTTAACATCATGATTTAAGACATGTTTCCTGCTGGGAAAAATATTTATATTTTAATTCAAGGCTGGAAAAACCACCAACCAACAACCAAAACTACTGCTGTTGAGTCTATTCAGACTCACAATGACTCTCCCTAGGCTAGCCGAAGCTGTTAATGAATGCTTAGGGGAGCAGAAAGCCACAGCTTTCTCCCATGAATGGCTGATGGTTCGGACTGCAGACCTGGCAGTTAGCATCTCATATCTTCAGGAGAAACAAAAAATGAAAAGTTAGTAGAATTTCACAAAGAATGTTTTGAAGCCCCTTCATCTGAAACTCTAGGAGATAGCAAATCCATAAGAAAGGAACAAAGAAATAATGTTGGAGCAAGACAGGTATTAGAAAAATGGTTAAGGGTCTGGGAAAACATCACTTATTTCATACACATGAATGGTTGCCTTTAAGGTGACCAGAAATGGTTTGAACCTTAGGGGGAAAATATTCAAATTTCTGTCTCTGGTGGCAAGAGTATAAGCTCTTGTAGATTCCAACTGTCTAACGCAGCGTCCGACACGGATGTAGTGCTGGATGCACACTTTGAGAGGTGAACGTAGCCTGTTGAGATCAACTTACTTACATTAAATGGTGGTCAGTGCCTGTACTTTCACATGAGCATAAGATCATGCTCTCACTCACACACATTGGCACCTAAAAGAAATTTGACCAAAATGCAATTTACTTACCGGAAGAGTTACTCATTCCCTATGGAATATCTTAACAACAAGTAGGGTTCTTTCCCCTTCTTTTGTCTGCGACTGTGCGCGTGTTGGAATGGTGGGGTCGGGAGGGAAGGAGGGCAATGGAGAGGTCCATTGCGTCACCGCTGTGGCTTATCCACACTGGAAGCAGCTGTTTTCTCCATCAGCGGTTGGTGGCAAACTTCTCCATATCCCTCGCACTGGAAGGGCGAGCAGCTGGAATGTCAAGCCCAGACTGTGTCTGAGAAAATAAACGCCTATCCAAGGACAGATGGAAGGTTTCTAGACCTCAACTGCCCTGGAAACATCGTTTCACCCTGTATATGCCTTTGCGTTTAGTAACATTGAGGCATGTGTATGTCAAACCATTGCTTACTGAGGAGTATTTTCCTCCTCTTGGGACTAAAATCTAACCACGGAAGGAGCAAAAACTACTGATGAGTTCAGGATTACCCTATACAGTCCCATAATTAATTCATTAACGAATGTACTCTGAACCATGTTTCAGGGGGTTGAAGTCAAGATTCTCATTGTGGGTAAAGGAAGTGATATTTGCTAAAAGGTTAGGCTAGCATCGTTTTGGATTGAAACTGGGGCCATCAGGGTAAACCCAGGGTTTCATGGTATTAAACGTAATACATTTTTCGCTATAGATGTATATATACTCTTTCTAGATCTTTGAACTGAGAGGGCCGAGCAGCAAAACAAAACAAAAAAACCCTATACCTAAAATCCAGATTACGGCTTGTAAATAGATTTAGGTTCTTGCTTCATGGCACTGAAAGAATTCACGTGGCAGAAACATGTTTGTAATCCAAGTGACTTTTTGTTAAATCATTTTATTGGGGGCTCATACAATTCTTATCATGATTGATACATGCATCCACTGTGTGAAGCACATTTGTACATATGTTGCCATCATCATTCTCAAAACTTTGCTTTCTACTTGAGACCTTAATATCAGCTCCTCATTTCCCACTCCCTCCCCACTCCCCTACCTGATGAACCCTTCATAATTCATAAATTATTATTATTTTGTCATATCTTACATTGTATAATGTTTCCCTTCACCCACTTTTCTGTTGTCCATCCACCAGGGAGGAGATTATATGTAGATCCTTGCACTCTGTTCCCCCTTTCTACCCCACCTTCCCTCCACCCTCCCAGTATCTCCACTCTCAGCACTGGTCCTGAAGGGGTCATCTGTCCTGGATTCCTTGTTTCCAGTTACTATCTGTACCAGTGTAGATCCTCTGGTCTAGCCAGATTTGTAAGGTAGAATTGGGATCATGATAGTGGGGTGGAGGAAACATTTAAGAACTAGAAGAAAGTTATATGTTTCATTGTTGCTATCCTGCACCCAGACTGGCTGTCTCCTCCCCAAAACCCTTCAGTAAGGGGATGTCCAGTTGCCTACAGATGGGCTTTGGGTCCCCACTCTGCACTCCCCCTCATTCACAATGACTTTTTATGAGGAAAAGGGATGTCTCAGGTACCACAGTCTCAAAAAAGCACACACAGTTTCAGGAAAACGCACAGGGCAGTGAGGGTACTGCGCAGGGGTTCACGGCTGAACGTGAAAACTGCGTGGTAAGAATAGGAGCAGGAGCAAAACCTCCAAGCTTATGGACCACGAACTCCCAGGGAAAGAGAGATTGGAGGGCTGCCAGCCCTCTCTTTATTCCCTCCTGCCCCACTGGCTGGGGAAGCATGGCTGGGGGTATTTGCTGATCCTGCTGACTGAGTGTAGGCCTACCTGTGTGTTATCATGTGGCTGGGCCTTGTCTGTGCACCCAGGTAGACCTCCCACCTGGGCCTAGGGTCTTGTGTCTGAGCATGCTCATTTGGGATTTTTCCACAGGTGTCTAATGGGTGCCTGATTTCTTTCCAACCCCTTTGTTGTAGCTCTTTGAAGGCCACATAGTGGGGTTGGGGAGACAACCCCCCTTAGTTTCTATTCTGGCTACTTAACCATATCATTCATTACTGAAAAGAACCAGGATTCCTTGGGTCTGGGGGGAGAGGCCAGCACCCACAACTAATTGCGGGTTCAGTAAGTGCAATTGTATGGTTGAGAAATATAAAGATTATTATAAAGTCATAAAGTATGAGAGAGATAGGAGAGAGAGTAAAATAAAGGAGTCAGACACATTTCATGGTAGCGTGCTCACCTCCTAGATGGTCATGATCTTACCGACCAGGTCCGTACACAGCATGGACCAAGGCATGGTGGGGTGGAGATCCCCATTTATTGCTAACCAAGGGTTATATCTACTTAGGGGGACATGAGTACATGTCACAGGAAGAGGCAGTACAATAGGCACACACATCATAGGAAGGGGATGGATGTACAATAGGCATAAGTGTGACAGGAAGGGGATGATAGGAAGGTGTGATACTAGGGATATATACATGTGACAAGATGGGCGGACCCTAGACTCATGATAGCGGCCTAACCTTGGTTACCCTTAGGTGGGCTTGACCTCCCTGGCTCTCCTTCAGGGAAGCAATTTACTACTCTCCTTATTAGAAGGGAGTGGGCCTACTTGTGGGACACGCAGTGGTGTCTGCTTGCTCTGGATGGCTGATAACTCTTAGGGAGAATAGCCCCTAGCCTACTTCTGTTGACCTCCAAGTGCATAGTCATCTGCCACGTGTAGCAAGCGCTCTGTTTGACATATATTTGGGAGGAACAACTTGGGAGAATTCTTTCTGTTTCCCATACTTGGGGTAGGGGGATTTGACTCTAGGCTTATGGCTGGAAAAGTACAAAATGAGCTTGAAACATTACATTTTGTTAGAGAAAGGATGTACTCAAAGAATGATGGGGTCATGTCAGAAGGAGGCAAAAGACAGCTTGTAAGGGTGTTTGCTGGCCAAACTGGAGGAAACCGGAGTATCGCTATGAGTAAGAGAGGGAGAACCTGGAAGGCAGTGTGGTAACATGTTAACATTTGGTGAATCTTGTTGCAGGGCATAGGGGAATATTTTTGTCTGATTTTGTCATTTTTCTGGGAGTTTGAAATTATTTAAAGATAAAATGGAAGCATTTGAAAGTACTTGGAAGGAGATAGATGAAATAAGATTGGCAAAATAATAATTGCTGAAGTTTATTACTGAGTAACGGGGAATTCACTGTACTTGTATGTAGATGTGTATTGAATTTGTTTTTCTTCATAATAAAAAGCTTAAAAGAAAAGAAGAAAAACGATGTTATTTCAGGTTGAGGACTCTCCCTGCTTTCCATCCTCAGGGTCCCATGGTATTAACCCTGGTACTAACAACCTACTTGCTCTTGTCTCCCCTCCCTGTCTCTGCAGTTCACTCTACTGACTGCCACGGGAGGAGCCGCCTCTCTGAACCAGATCTTAATATTTCACCCCCATTCCGGCTCTTGAATGTTCCACTCACCAAAGAGAAGGTGAAAATTGCTGCACACGTCAAATAGTTTAACCAAGGGCACTGAAGAAACAGCTGAATTGGCATATATTTTGCTGGACATATTTTTAATAGTAGCAAAATAAGTGGATTTTTTCCCAGAAAATTAAGGAAAAATAAGAAGGGATGAGGAATGTTGCACCATAGCTACCAATCCCTGCCCCTCGCCCCAAAAAACATACTATCGAATCAATGACTAATCTAATTAAGATAGTTTTAGTAGAGGAAGGAGAAGGGCCAGATAACTGTTAATAATTGGGATGTATGGATGGGACACGTTGGAATTAATGGAGCTCCCTGTACAGTCATTGTAGAGCAGGCCATAATATATCCTAAAAGAAGTTGGTGATAAACTCCTTGTTTCCTAAAGTCCCTATCCCTCCTTCATTAACATAAATTCATTACCCCCTAAAGTGTCCTTCTAATCTTCTTAAGTTACTCTTGTCAACTTGATGCCATATGCATCGATATTTCTTAAAACAGCATAATGGTGAAGGTAGTCATTTTTTACTAGTTAAGCTAATCTATTGTTTGGTTTTGCAGACTTGAGGATACACATTGAAGTTTAACATTTAAATGAACTAAAGGTAATAGTTTAATAGGTTCATTCAGCCTTTGAGATTCCAGAAAATATTGAGCCCGTGAAAAATGGAAAGAAATAGAAATTATTTTTTCCACAGTTCCTTCTTTTGATCTAGATTCTCCTGTAAAATCCTTCATCAATATGTCCAGTGCTCTATGCCATGTTGTGTTCCTTTTATCTCTGACAACATTTGAACGATAGAGATTTGTTTCTGGCAACAAAAATGAACCATCATAGTGATTTCCATTCTCCTTAGAGAAAAGGCTTCTGTAAATAGATATTTACTGACCCATCTGCAGAAACTAGATCATTTATTCAGAAATGTTCTGAGCACATTGCTCACCAAGAAAGTCTGAAGACCTCAAAAACAATTAAATGAGGAAAGAAGGTTCTGTGTAGGAGCTACCTATTTATTTCTCCTCAGGTTTTGACATCTTCCTAAATAAATGTATTCTCTTTGCAGGGTCTCATAATTTTCTGCCTGCATCACAATTAAAAATACCTTTAGACACCCATTCCTCGCTTGACAACAAGGTAATGCCCCCAAATCATGTAATTATATGAAAATCACTGTCACATAAAAATGGAATATGACCACATCACATCATAAAATGGAGGGCGACTAGATCATTACCACCCCGATGCCAACGCATCTACTATAACTCATAGTGAGCCGATAGGACAAAATATAATTATCTCTTAAGGGTTCTCTTTATGTGAACACACTGCCTCATCTTTCTTCCATGGAGTGGTCAATGGGCTTAAGCTGCTGGTCTTGCAGTTAGTTCACTGCCTAACCCACAGGCTCTACGTCATTACGTAACTGTCAACCCACCGAGAACCATGGCTCAAACTGACACATAACCTTAACCATCTCACTTCAGTGTGTATTACTGCCAGGTGTATGTTACCAATACACAAAATGTTTAGATAGCAGTTTTTCAACTATTGTAAACTTGAAAAGTCAAATAACAAGGTAGTTGATAAGTGAGGAGTAGGTATATTTCAATTCTTGCCAGATCACTTTCAAAGCATGTGGATTCTACACCAATCAGCTTTTAATAATCTTGATGACCTCTTCCACCTCCTGATCCAGGATTGATTCCTAATTGTCAGCTCATCAATCTCTTCCTTGAGGCCTTTGAGCTCTAATACCACTGCATACAATGTGGTGACCTTTTAATAAACAAACAAACAAACAAACAAACAAACAAACCAAACTCTTCCATTGAGACCATTCTGACTCATAAAGATATTAGAGGACTTGTGAGTTATAGGACTGCTCCTTGTGCGTTTTTGAAACTGAAAGTCTTAACAAGAGTAGAAAGCCTCAACTTTCTCCTTCAAAGTGGCAGATGGGTTGGAACTGCTGACCTTGTGGTTATCAACCCAACTCGTAACCCACGATACCACCAGGGCACATCACCTTTAAATAGCTGCTTACAAATCTTCTAGACTCCAATAATCATTGGGGACATGGAGGGTAGGGGCTATGTGCTATCATAAAGATAAATGTCCTCCTTGGTCCATTCCAGCCTCTGGTGCTATTTCATCTCAGAATCCAATTGGACTAATAACCAACAATTTTAGATCATTCTACAATTTGTAGACAATATGCCACTGGTATTTTGAATGACGGCAAGGTCAGTCATGGCAGACAGGTTTCTGTGAAGCTTCCAGACTAAACAAGGGTAGGAACACGGGAACAGTGAAAACCGTCTGGACCACATTGCATTATTGTCTGGTCTATTGCCGAAAGTGGATTCCACAATGGACTTGAATAAGTCAACAATCGTGCAAGACTGGGCAACGGCTTGTTCTGTAAGTTGTGTGTAAGGTCATCGTAAATTGGAGTTGAGTCAATGGCAGCTAACAGCTACCATATGCCAGACTATTATAAATATTTTACCCAAGTTAATGCTGTAAAGCCCAATTTCATCTTGTACTCTTCCATCTGACAAGCTTTGAAGACAAAATGTCTTGAAAATATTTGGGGCAGTTCTCAGACATTTGTTTGCCAGAGAGCACAGCTAGAATGGGAAATCCTGTGAGCCAAGTCCATGGTTTGGTATGGCAGCCACTGGTGATTTAAAAAAGAAAAAAAATTAAAGAAATGCTATTTCTATTATAAAAACAATCTTCTCTAAAGTTCCAAAGAGAAAAACAATCATGACACTCCCAACATATTTTGGTGGTTGGAAAGTAGAAATGTTTTTTTTTAATGGGCAAAATATATCTTGCAACTATATTACTGGTGCCTTCTAATGGAAACAATGACAGGCCAACCTGGGTACAGAACTAGAATTTCATCTCAAAACCCTTTTCAATTTTGTGGTCACAAAACAGCTCCAGAAAAAGCATCCTCAGAACCTGGTCTAATGCTAAATAAATACTGTACAGTTTATGGTTTCAGCTCCAGGGCTGGGGAACTATCAGATTAAGCAGTGGCAGAAGCCTTGTGGGTTAGGAACTCTGGGCTCACTAACTCTGTGCCAGGCTAAGACCATAGACCCTGGTGCCTCTTACTAAAGGATACAAGAGGCATACGTGGGGTCTTTGTGGAGTCCACGGATGGTGCCACTAACCAAAAGTTTGAAACCCCAAGACCACTGGAACGTGCCTTGGAAGAAGAGCCACAGTGATTCATTTTAGTTGAAAAATCTATGGAGCACTAACATATGTGGGCTCACCAAGAGTTGGAACCCACTAAATCCCAAATGGATTTTTGGGGGTTAGGGGGAGGAGTTACAAGGGGAAATCATCTTGGAACCACTTATATCTGTTGTCTACAGTTATTATTGGCTTTCCTCAACCCGTCTTTGGTTTATTTTCTCCCTTGGCTTCCTAGATTCTGTATTGTCCTTTCTAGCAGGGCTGGCCCATACACACACCATGCATATATGTTTATGTATGTATGCTGGCCCATACATCTTACAACCAAGTGCATGATTGGGGCCTTCTGCTTGCCTAATTCATCTTATATGGAAATCTGCATTCATAATTTCTCTCTCCTCTGCAGATGACTTTCAAATTACCATGGTAATTTTGAACTCTCTCGCAAACTGAAAATTCAAAATGTTTAACAGGAAGATGTTTTTTATGAAACCTCTTAGATGTTATGAAGCCATCCTAAGTCATTCTAATAATGTTGCTCCTTTTTGCCAGAGCCAGGTATAGACTATGAGCTTTCTTTCTCTTGATTTATTCACATTTGTTTTATTAATGGATATTTTGATGACAAATTCCTTTGACAAATGAGAGTTGAATATGTTTTTAGAAATTTAACTTCAAAATGATTTGCTCTGTTCCATAAATTCCTCACGACATTAAAAACTGTCAGTGAGATGAGTTCTCTGAGCCCTGATGACAACCCGCCTCATTTCCAAGAGAGTGATGGTTCGGAAGTAGTAAAATGTAAAGCAGAAGTTTATTCCCCAGAAGTCTAGAAGCAAAATTGCTAGTATGTTGGGAAACTCTAGATAGTTCTATGAATGGGGTGATTAGACTATGGGGAAATGGAGAATATTTTAATTCTTGGTTTCTCTAGTAATCATCTGATTCTAGCCAGGAGATCGTTATTGTCTTAAAGGCATTTGGTGTTAGTACAAACCCCAGCCCAACCTTGCAAGCCAAGTAACACAGTATGTCACCAAGTATACTATCATACCTTCAGATTCTAGTGAGGATTAAACAAGTGCATGAAAGTATCTAGTTCTTTCTTGCCACAATAAGAAGACCTATAAATGTCTGATGCTCTTGAACTTTACATCCTCTCAAGTCAAGATAAGGCTTAGTGACTCAGCCAGCCTTTAGGATAACCATCTTCTCTGCATAATGACACTGGATCTCTCTACCTATGTTTTAGGAACTGACTGTCACTAGAAAACCTGCTGTCCATATTTCTAATCTACTACTGCCGTAGCCTGTTCAAAATTCAGATTCATATAATTTGTATAATCATCCAATTTCTAATGAGTAAGAAAGCAATCATTTCTTTCAGGCTTGAGTTTCTACCACTAGGAGTAGGTTAAGGGCTTGGTGGTTTTCATTCAAGTATAAACAGTTCTCATTTACATTTGTGTTTTTAGGTGACTCACAGGACTTTGCATGCAGACTCTGTGACTTATCAGAAACCCTCTAACCAAGACTCTTTCTCTTCACTGATCCCATTTTCTTAGCTGCAAGGCACTTTTACAGGCAGCTCCATCCCAATCCTCATTGTTTAATTCTAGCCTCATCCGTGTTTAGTGTCGATCTTAACTGACTTTAACCCAAATATTACTACCAGTAGCAATTTCCTTCTTAAACTGCAAAGAAGTCACAACAGCCAAATGAGGAGAACAGATCACTGAAAAATTTGCTTATTATGATGAGCTTTACCTTCTGTGGTTCATGATGTATTCTAAGCGCCGGCCATTTGATAGGGCTGGAAAAGCAGGCACTGCTATTTTTAGTCACAGAAAATTAGATACCCGAGGCTGGTCTGGAATTGTGGAAATCTTTGCCCAAAGTTCTGTTAAATAAGGAAAATTAGACCAATATTCACTATTGCAATTGTTGCTAGGTGCCCTCCACTTGACTCCACTTCACTGTCACTCTGACCACAACGGAATGAAACACTGCCTGGGCTTGCTTCATCCCCAGAGCTGTTGCTGTGCTTGAGCCGTTGTGGCAGTCACTGTGTCAATCCACCTCCTTAAGGGGCTTCTTCTTTTTCAATGACTCTCTACTTTTCTGACTGTGATGTCCTCTATTGATAACGTGTACAAAATACTTAAACGTCCTGTCCTTGCTTCTAAGGAGAATTCTGGCTGTACTTCCTTCAAGGTCGATCTGTGTGTGCTCACACTCCATGGTACTTTCAGTATTCTTCACCATCACCATAATCCTGAGACATGAATTCTTCACTGGTATTCCTTATCCGGTGTTCAACTGTCACATGCATATGAGAACCTTGAAAATACCACGGGTTGGGTCAGATATACTTTATCTTCAAAGTGACATCCTTTCTCTTTAACACTTAAAAGAAGTCCTGTAAAGCAGTTTTCCAACGCAATGCATCCTTTGATTTGCTGACTGTCGCTTCCGTGAGCATTAACTGTGGATCCAAGTAAGAGGAAATCCTTGGCAACTTTGACCTTTTCTCTGTTTATCACATGTTGGCTGTTTGTTCATTTGTAAGGATTCTTTGTTTTCTTGACATTGAGTTGTCATTCACACTGAAGACAATTGTCTTTGTTCTTCATTAGTAAGTGCTTTATGTCCTGTGGGCTTTCAGCAGGCAAAGTTGTGTCATTGACATATTGAAGGTTGTTATTGACCCTTCCCCTGTCCTAATGCTAATTTCTTCATGTAGTCTAGCTTCTCTGGCTATTGGCTCAGAAAATACAGGTTGAATGTGTGTAGTGAAAGAATGCATCCATATTTGCCTCTTCTCTTACAACTTTTGTATTCTAATCACCAGTAATTATCAGAGGATCTTTACTGCATGTTTAACTGATTTTGAACTGATGGGCTTGGTAGGCCTTCTTCAACTTTTTATGTACTGGCTTTAGTGATTAGTACATAAATTTCAATAATAGTTGTATTAACTGATCTTCCTTGTAGACATGTAGATATCATCTTATTACAAACTGTTCCATACCTCAAAATAGATCTGGGGGGAAAAATGATGATGAACGCCACAGCCCTCCTCTTGAATTCGTCATTCCCAGAATACTAACCCTTATTGCCTTGTTATTCACAATGGTATCAACGAAGAACATTGGAAATGCCATGGGCTCCGGGAGGACAGCCAGAATCCTCCTTAGAAGCATGGGTGGCAAGACTGTCTCATGAACTGTATATTTTTTGTCTCGTGTGTTTGTGGAAATATTAGTAGGAGAGACCAATCTCTGGAAAATGCAAAAAGAGAAAGGGTCTCAAAAAGAGGGATTGACACAATGATTACAACAAAGGGCTCAAGTATAACAATTGGGGCAATAGCACAGTGTTTCATCCTGTGGTCCTGAGCGCGCTCCTGCCTGTGAGCTGTCTCTATGCCACCTTTCAACAGGTCATTCCAGCCCGTTATGTCTAGGAAGTTGATCTTTATGCATTACATTCCATCTTTGACAGCTTCGAGTTTTCCTAAGCTCATACTTCATATATTCGATGTTCTAATTATTAATAAGTGATAGCAGCTTTATGTCTATTCCTGCTGAATGCCACGGTTCAGTACTTGATCTGTCATTTACTGGTTATCCCTGAGGCTCAATGATATCCTCTCTAAAATAGGGATAATGCCAACCTGGTCAAGTGGGGACAATCAAATGAGTAGCAAATTTAAATTATAACAGGCTTCAAGTGGGTGACACAAAGTAGTCATTCAAAGTGCTTTTTCCTTCATTGTCCCCCATGTTCCATGGGTCCCATAGATAACTACATAGTCACCATAGCCACAAGACGCACAAGTAAGCCTCTAAGGGTTGAGTTCAGTGGGCACTCAGCAGCCAAGTAAGATTTGGAAGGACCTTTCCATTTCTTTTCGTCATGAATACCAATAGCTAGAGTGTAGTGTTTATAGGTTGGTTGCTAACTGCAAAGTTGGCTGATTGAAAACACCAGCAGCTCCAAAGGAGAAAGACAAGGCCTTCCATGCCATCAACAGCGATCGTCTAGGAAGCTCACAGGGGCCGTGAGTGGGCATTGACTGCATGGCTGTGAGTTTGGTTTGGGTTGGAAGGTGTGATTGTAATGTTGAACAAGATACTCTGTTGAACAAGTGCCTCATACCTTGTGGATGGGTTGGTTTATGCTCACCTGAGGTCTGATGATGAGAAGAAAGAGATTCAGGCTCTAATATCCCAGAGGGTCAAAAAGATCCCATAGAGAGCTCAGGTGGCCCAAACAATCATGGGAAGATCATCAATAGACTCCCTTGCTAGGAGGCTTCTATCTCTGGATCACTGTATGTGACAGAAGGCATCTCCCTTCTTAAGGCATCTTCCTGGCAGAAGCAGAAACAGAAGCGGGAAATTGGTGCTTATAGTGAATCACAGGACAGTCAACTTGGTTTGATTGTGATTTTTATGAACTGGAAAGGAAAAGGAAGTTTTATTCTTTAATTATCTACTTCTACAGTAACTACTCTGTTAACACACTTTCAGAAGTTTCATTTGAAATCTGGGGAACTTCCTGGAAAAGAAAATCCAGATATCATATGCTTGGCTTTAGAAAATATCCCAGACTGAAGTTAGTAAGTGACTAATACTAAGGATATGACCTTCTAGCATGTAAGTAGTTTGGAGAGGGAACTAAATGCCACCATTATAGATAAAGACTTTTAAGCTTTGAACCCCCTTCCCTCTCCCATCGCCCACACAAAATCAAGGAGATTGAAGATAAATTCAAATCAATGAGAGAAATCAACGAACCTAGAGAACAGAAGTAGTGTGTAATGTCCATCCCCAAGTTAGCAGCGTCTGAGAACACATTGACAATGGAGAAATATTGTTTCCCCTCTCAAGGGAAGGCAAGTCATCTCGTTTCTTTTAAGTAGCCCCAACTCAGAATAATGATATAATAAAGATACAAAACACTTTCAATTCACATATAGATCTCGTGTTGAGGCTTGACGTAGCCAATTTAGCCATATCAATCTTTCTCATAGGTGCCAAAGAAATGTGGGGAAATGACAATTGCTCTCTTTAAGGACAGTGAGTCTCAGGTAAATTTTGACTATATATGTATGTGTCTGTACATAGTTGGCTAACTGTTTGCTTACTAGGCTTTAAAGATGAAGGAGAGAATTCATAAGCTAGTTCTGAAGACCTTGTCGATAGTTCCAACTTCAGTGTAGTAAATGTTCATGAAGTACATACACCAAAATTCCAGAGGCAAGAGCCTTTGGCTAAGAGTCTCAAACAACGCCAGACCTTTATAATCCAGTGCCTGCAACCAGCACAGTTTACAGTCAATCTTCCGACACCACCATTGAGAACGGTAGGCCTACCTAGATTCCCAGGTTCTATTCAAGTAAGCTGAGGAAAACCAAACCAAGCTCACTGCCATTCCTGACTCGCTGAGAGCCTATACAACAGGGAGGACCTGCCTCTGTGAGTTTCCAAGACCGTAACTCTTTATGAGCGTAGAAAGCGCTGTCTTTCTACTAGTCACAGATCCACTAGTGGTTTTGAACTGCTGGCTTTGTGGTTAGAAATCTAATGCCCAAGGAATTCCCACTACACCACCAGGGCTCCTGAGCTGAGGATGGGTCTTCAAATAATTCAGATGATTCAGATAGCTTTAGTTTTACCAGTGAGGATCCTATCCTAATACTCGCCAGGATAATCAATTGTATCCACTTCTAACACTCATTCTGCTAATTTCTAAAAGTGGCTACATAACAGAGTAACTGTCATGGGCATCTCTGGATGTGGTCTTCCTGAGTAATATCAATTGAACAAGGATGGGAGCTGAATTCGAAAGCTTGCGATTCCTGCTGTCTAGCGTAAACAAAAACAAACCAAAAACAGTTCTTTGTGTGCTTTCTATGCTGATCCACATTTTAAAGCAAATTACAGATGTCACTAGAACAGAAGTTCCATTCCATTTTAGATTATTTGATGGGAGGAGACTTTTCGCACATGCTCTGAAAAACTCCGCGGTGTTTTGTAACTCCTGCACTGTGACTAAGAACGCAGGGGGATGACCGACTATCGGGTCAGCCATACTACTGGTCCGCACAGGCAGCTTGGCAGCTATCTGCTTAGTGTATTGGAGTAGCATGCAACATTTTATAAAGAATTTGGGAATAGCTTAGCAAATTGGAAACCCTATTTCAGAAATATGACATGTGTGTGGCTTTAAAGGACAGAAATTGATTTTCTCACAATTTAGGGAATCAGAAGCCCCATATCAGGGCACCGATTCCGGGGAAAACCTCTTTCTATCTCTGTCCAGACTCCATCCCTTAAAAGCTTTCAAACTGCATTTGTTATCTTCGTCGGTTTAGTCTTGATTCTGCGTCCAATCTGCATTAAAAAAAAAATTCAATAGTGATTAGGTTTAGGAGGTGCCCTTGCTGGCAGCCCCCCCCCCCCCCGGGGTATGTTGTCATTAGTTGCCATCAAGTTAATTCTCACTTATGGAGGATTCTAGCACATCATTTGAGGGAAAACAATTTAACCCAGAACATCATGTGACAGGTGAGGCAGACAAGACCAAGGAATGCTTGGCAATTGACTCAGGTCTTACAAACAAACACCCCTGGGATAGGGTTTGACCCGCATCTGATATTCTGTCCAGTGAACGGACCACAAAAAGACTCTTATGTCTCTGATTTTACATATACAATACCTTTGCTGCATCAAACGCCTTTTTGTTTTCTCTTTCTGGAATCATGACTAGTCAAACATTGTACCTAGTAGAATGGACCTTTACATATATCTTAGACTGTCCTTCGACATTTTATTGAATAAAATACTTTGCAAGAATGTCTGCACTGAGAAAGCAAACACCTTGCTGTGTAGAGCTGGGGAGAAGGAGCATTTGGGAGCCCTTGAGAATCATGAGTGAGAAAAGCAGACGCCTCTTGGCTGACACGAGGCCCTGGTCTCCAGGAGTCAGAGTCAACTTGATACCAGAATTTTGTATTTTTTGTTTTCTAGGGTAACAGTGTTGGAGTTCTGCAATGAGTAAGAAAACAATCACCTTTTCCCTCACTAAATGGGTCCTTCTTCAGCTATTCCCATCATCCTTAGCTCTGACATCAGCAATGGGAAGCTCATGAAACTTCCCAAGCTTTAGAATCTGGAGAGTGAATGGGAGACTGCACATTAATCAGCGCTGTGAGCAGGACACTGTGGAGGGGGAAAAAAAAGAGCAAATAGCTGTTTGGGGAAGAGATTCACCTAGAGAAAGGAAACTTAAAATGTTCATTAACGTGAAATCCGAGGAAACAAGCAAACAAAAACAAGAAGCAGAATATATTTTACACAACAATTCAAAAACTCAAAAGCCACACTTCCTGCCATCCAGTCAACGCAGGCTCATAACAACCCTACAGGACTGTTTACTGAAGTAGAAAGCCCCATTTTCCTCCCACAGAGCGCCTGCTGGTTTTGAAGTGCTGACCATATGGTTAGCAGCCCAATGCGTAACCAATACACCACACAATAACCAGCTTATTCAAATGTTTCACCTCTTTTTATTGTTTTCCTTTGTAATATTTGCAGTCTTGCTTTATCGTACAGTACACTGGATTATTTCGTATGGCCCTTCCCATTATAGTCTCTATGACTACCACCTAATAATTGGGTGAGACTGCAAATGCTTGTGGTCTATCAAGGGCATTGAAGAGCTTGCTGCTAAGGCAAATCAAATGCATGGAAACTCTAATGTTAATGCTGTCTGTGAACTTGATTGGACCATGATTTTCATTGGTTTGTCATTTATAGAATCATATGATTTGGCAGTTATACAATGATGTGATTATCCTCTGTTTTGTGGTGTGCCTCCATGTGTGCAGTTCTGGTTCCATTTCGAAGGAGTTATTCATTATACTCAAAAGGCAGGCTTAGAACAGGATGTAACCTGAGTTACCACCTTGCTCACAACCTTCCCCTCGCCACCACTTGTGTGAGGTTGAGTTTTCCATAGAAACAAAATCAGTGACACTCATATATGTACAAGAAAGAACTTTTAAAAATTATTTTCTCAATAATTTAATTGGCATATAATTCAATAGTTCAATCACATTACACAATTATCACCACAATCAGTTTTAGAACATTTTCCTCATTTTTGTACTTATCATTATTAGTTCCCCCCCTCCCAACCTTCTCTGCCATACCCCTAAGGAGCCATTAATCCAATAGCAGTCTCCTTAGATTTCCCTATCCTAGATTTCATATATACAGAAAAACATTGAACAACACACAAACAAGCCAGAATAACAAACTAACACAGATAAAAACCTCAATCAGAATGAAAACAGAACATATTAAAAACTAAAACAAGTTCAAATGGATCATAGAGAAGATCAAACAACGGGGTACAAAATTTTAACCTAACTGGATCTGCAACAAGCCACTGTCCAATGCACTCTGCATGCTAGCAGGGCCGTTCACATCCCTCGTCCATGGTCAGAGGGGAATCACCATGGGCTTACTCCACCTGTATAGCCCCTTCACTATTTATTTTGTTTGTTTAACAGAAAAGGCTATAAAATGAGTCAAAGGGGAGAGCAAAGGATAAGATATTGCACTTTGACCCAACTACATCTGCACAATCTCTGTCTGATAACAAGACTGTTCACAGTGCTCAACTGAGATCAAAGGGCTTTTATCAGAGGCTTAATTCACGTGTGGACCCTGCAAATGGATTTTGGGCTTCCACTGTCCTCCATAGCCAGGTCTCGGGAGTACTTTGTTCTGTTGTAATATGAGTTGGGACCAACTTGAAGGTACCTAACAGCCAGGATATTTGTTTTTTTTATTCAATTGATCCTGATTTTACTTCAAATCATGCTCAAATGTCCTGGTTCACTTACTTTGTATTTTCTTTTATTGATTATATCATGGTCCTATATATGTGTGACATTTGAAGAGCATTTCTTAAAAAGAAATACCTTTGCTTGAGATTTGACCTGTATCATTCCAAATATTGGTTAGAAAGAGAAAACAAACAAACAGCCAAACTGGCAGTTTTCTTTGGTAGTTTACATAGAAACTGCAAGGGGCAGGGAGCCAGAGGTAGTTGTGGTGTCTGTTTCCTCCTATTTAATATTAATGAGCACCATGTAAATGCCTGAAGGGGTGACCTGTGGACTTTCTCCAGCTACCTTCTCAAGCTAACTTCTGTCACACAGAAAATAATGAACAAAAGGAGCCATTGGATATGTTGTCACATACTAATAGGAAAGGTCAAAGTTTTGCATGGCCCACATTCCTGTAAGCCATTCCTTATACACGCTATGGATGGCTACTAACGAGCGTTGCCAAAAACCACACAGACAAGACACGTGGCCCCAAACATTTAAGAATTTCCCACTTCCATCAGATTAGAGGTTTGCTTTGGTGCATTTCTTATACTGAAGTGATAAACGAAACTGAATTTAAATTGTAATTTTGAAAAAGAATCTGCCCTGGAGGCACATTTCAGCTTCTTACTGCAGCTATCACAGAAAACCCACAAGTAGGTTGCTTTAGTGAACAGTCATCTGTTTTCTCATAGTAAAAGGGGTCAGAAGTCTGAGTGCAGGGTATCGATTTTGAAGAAGTGTATCGTTATCTGTTGCTACTGCTATTGTGGTTGTTGTTAGGCGCCTTTGAGTTGGCTCTTTCTCATAGTGAGCCTATGCACAATACAAGGCAGCACTGCCTGGTCCTTCTCTTCACATTAAAGAGGTCTTGTGCAGCAGATTTACCCAGTGCAAGGCTTCCTTTGATGTCTTGACTGCTGCTTCCCTGAGCATTGTACTGGCCAACACACAGTTTAGTGCCTCAAATGTTAGACTTGTTTCTCAATGAGATAGTTAATGTTTATTATACCAAACTGGCCAATAAACACATGTGGGGTTAATTGAAGGGCAGAGAGATAAATGGCTCAGTGAGCCTCATTTCTCTAGTTCTCAGGCCGCTTGCTTTCTTATGGTCGGACCACGGTGCAGCTGCCTTAGCCAGTTCCCTCCTTTAGCTGGCAAGGCTCACTTCCTGCAAGACATCCCCAAGGAGAAGTCATATGGACCTACCCCAATGCAGCTCTAGGTGCTGGAGCAGCTGTGTGGAGACCCCTGCCAGTGCTGAGATGCTTACACGTTCACTGATTTGGCTTTCCTCCTGCAGTTGGCATCATGGTGTGTTTTTTGAAATGGAGGACTTTGGGGATCAGTGTCGGACATATGGGTTAATGTTGGACTTGTGGGCTTGGGCAGCACTGGGTTGGGATGTTTTCTTGATGTGCACTTACCCTTCACATAAAACTCTCTCTCATACATGCGTTTCTGTGGATTTGTTTCCCTAAAGGACCCAGACTATCACACTCACTATATTTGACCTGTTGTCCGCCCCCCCCCCCCCCAAAACAAAATCCCGGCACTAGTGCTCCTCTCTCAGCTCTAGGTGCCGAGCTGTAGATCATATGCCACGGGCCACTCTTCAGTGTGCTCGACAAGAAAAAAGCAGGATGTGTTATTTATTTATTTTAATCCGCTGTGAATTATTTCCCCAAATCGTTTTATTGGAGGTAATACTGATAACATACATTCCATAGTCCAATCACATCAAACAGTATTGTGCAATTGGCACCGCAATCAGTTTTAAGCATTCTCTTTCTTCTTGAACTGCTTGATCGCATCTCCCCCCACATTCCCTCAATTTACCCCCCAGGAACCCTTATTTTACTTGCTGCCTCTGTGGGTTCATCAATTCTGGGTTTCCTATACCAAAAAAAAAAAAAAAGAAGAAGAAGAAGAAAAGCATATAGCAAAAATTGAAGAGGGCTATTCCCAATGAGCATGAGTTAGAGGAAGTGCATGGTGGCTTTGGTTAAATTAGGTTGTGTTTTACTAAATATTTAGGTCAAGTTCTACTGCACATGGTGGTGTTCTTGGATCTAGAGATATATTTGAACAATGCCCATTACATGATTTTATGGTTTTCCTTTAACATCACTTCACCTTTATTAGGAACTGAATAGTAGTAGGCAGTTCCATGTTATCTTAACAAGGGGACAGAAATACAAGTTACTGGGCCATCCATAAGGAGTCCTGGTGACAGAGTGTGTTTTGTGTTTGACTGCCAACCATGCGGTCAGGTATTAGAGCCCACCAGCTACTCTGTAAGAGAAAGTGAGGATGTTCTGCTCCCATCAACACTTGCAACCTCAGAAACCCACCAGAGGAGTTCCACTTTGTTCCACAGGGTGGCTGTGAGTCATGATTGCTTTCCTGATGGTGAGTTTGGCACAACAAATACAGATGAAGTCTGTCAGACTCCAAGCTCCTTTATTAAAATTAAAATGCTCTCAACTTTTCCACTTGCACACTGAAATCCTTAAGAGTTAGAATTTTCCTTATAAAGAAACTTGGGTGCAGTAGAGCAATGATGAAACATACAACTCTCCTCTAGTTCTTGAATGCTTCCTTCCCCACACTTTCCTCATCCCAATTTTACCTTACAAATCTGGCTAGACCAGAGGATGTACACTGATACAGATAAGAACTGGAAACAGGGAATCCAGGACAGATAAAGCACTCAGGACCAATAATGAGAATAGTGATACCAGGAGGGTAAAGGAAAGGTGGGGTAGAACAGGGGAATTGATCACAAGGATATACATACATATAGCCCCCTCCCTGGGGGATGGACAACAGAAAAGTAGGTGAAGGGAGACATCAGACAGTGTAAGACATGACAAAATAATAATTTATAAATTATCAAGGGTTCATGAGGGAGGGTGGGGGTGGGAGGGGAAAAATGAGGAACTGATTCCAAGGGCTCAAGTAGAAAGCAAATGTTTTGAGAATGATGATGGCAACAAATGTATAAGTGTGCTTGACACAGTAGATGTATGTATGGAGTGTGATAAGAGTTGTATGAACCCCAATAAAATGATTTTAAAAAGAAACTTGCAGTCCACCTCACCTCTGAAACCTAGATTTACGTACAGCTTCCCTTGCGACCAAATTACTTTTCCAATATTTCTTACTATGTCTTATACTTTGTGGGTATAACTTATTCTCATATTTAATACATGGTGATAAATTAATGAATTCATGAAAGCTCACTGACATCGGGTCAATGTCAACTCATACTAACACTCTACGACAGAGTAGAACTTCCCCTGAGAGTTTCTGAGACTGTCACTCTTTGTGGGGATAGAAAGCACTGTCTTTCTCCTAATTAATATATTAGTATAACTTAATAGCTGAAAATATAGTGGAACACCATATCCAATAAACTAGAGCTGATGCAGCCAAGTCAATGCGATCTTCTGAATCAGCACCCCAAAGGAACCCAGGAACAGGCCTAAAAGCCAAGACACCAAGAGAAAAAAGAAATGTTGTTGGGTTGTGTTCTGATCCAAACAAGGTGCAATCCTTGACAACTTCATTTTTTCCCGTTTGCTGAGCATAATGTTGCCTATTGGTCCCATTGTGAGTATTGGGGTTTTCTTTACATTGAGTTGTCTTCCATAGGGAAGACTGCCATCTTTGATCTTCATCGGCAAGTCATCCAAGTCCTCCTCACTTTCAAGAAGCAAGTGTGTCATCCTTTTATCACGAATGCTTGATCAGTTTTCCTCCTCTTTCCTATAGTCCGTCTACTTGGATTATTCCCTTGGCACCCAGATTGAGTAGGGATGTAAGAGGAACCTTACCTGGTGCACACCTTTTCTCATTTTAAACCAGTGAGTGGTCCCTTAATCTGTTAGCACAACTGCCTCTTGATTCATAAGAAGTTCCTTGTGAGCACAATCAAGGTTTCTGTAATATCCATTCTTCTCAATGCAATCCATTGTTTGTTATGATCTACACAGTCAAATGCTTTTGATAGTATATAAAACACAAGGAAACACTATTTCTGGTATTCTTTGCATTCAGTTTAGATCCATCTGATGTTAGCAATGAGATCTCTTGCTCCATGTCCTCTTTTGAATCCATCTTGAATTTCTGGCAGTTCCCCATCTATGTAATTTTGTCGTATAATTCTTAACAAAATTGTACTTGTATGTGAATTTAGGTAATTTACGCATTCTGTTGTGCCCATTTTATTTGGAAAGCACACAATTATAGATTTTTTTCTTTTGATTAGCTGTGTAGCCCTCTTCCAAATTTCTTGGCATAAGTGAGTGCTTCATAAGCTTGCTGAAACATTTCATTTGATATTCCATCAGTTTCTGGTATTCCAAACATGCTATCAATTCCTTGTTTTGGGCTGGTGAGGTCAGTGCAGTTTGGTCTTCTGCCTTCAGTATCATTATTATTTTTGTTTGTTTCATTTTTAACCATCTAATTGGGAATTAATACAGCTATCATAGCATAGTTCAATCATGTCAAGCAGTTTTGTACAGTTGCTACCACAGTCAGTTTCCAAACATTCTCTTCCTTCCTGAGCAACTTTTTCTAGAGCGTATGCTACTTCAGTAGTTCTTTTTGGCTCAAGGACTGTGTATATATTTTGCATTATCTCTGATGCTTCCTGCATCAGTCAATATTTTGACCATAGAATCTTCCGATATTGCAACTTAAGGCTTGGGCTTTTTTTTTTGAGTTCTTTCAGTTTAACGTAAACTGAGTGTGTTCTTCCGTTTTAATTTTTTTTATTAAAAAACATTTTATTAGGGGCTCATACAACTCTTATCAAATCCATACATATACATACATCAATTGTATAAAACACATCTGTACATTCTTTGCCCTAATCATTTTCTTTTTTTTTTAAATTTTAACAATTTATTAGGGGCTCATACAATTCTTATCACAGTTCATACATATACATACATCAATTGTATAAAGCACATCTGTACAGTCCCTGCCATAATCATTTTTTTCTCCTCTTTTCTTTTTTTACATTTTATTAGGGACCCATACAACTCTTATCACCATCCATACATATACATACATCAATTGGATAAAGCACATCCATACATTCCCTGCCCCAATCATTCTCAAAGCATTTGCTCTCCACTTAAGCCCCTTGCATCAGGTCCTTTTTTTCCCCCCTCCCTCCCCTTTCCCCCCTCCCTCATGTGCCCTTGGTAATTTATACCTCGTTATTTTGTCATATCTTGCCCTATCCGGAGTCTCCCTTCCCCCCTTCTCTGCTGTCCCTCTCCCAGGGAAGAGGTCACATGTGGATCCTTGTAATCAGTTCCCCCTTTCCAACGCACTCACCCTCCACTCTCCCAGCATCGCCCCTCACACCCTTGGTCCTGAAGGTATCATCCACCCTGAATTCCCTGTACCTCCAGCCCTCATATGTACCAGTGTACAGCCTCTGCCCTATCCAGTCCTGCAAGGTAGTATTCGGATCATGGTAGTTGGGGGGAGGAAGCATCCAGGATCTGGGGGAAAGCTGTGTTCTTCATCGGTACTACCTCGCACCCTAATAACCCATCTCCTCTCCTAAACCCCTTTATGAGGGAATCTCCATTGGCCGACACTTGGGCCTTGGGTCTCCACTCTGCACTTCCCCCTTCATTTAGTATGGTATATATATACATATACACATATATACACACACTTATATAGTTGTTTTTTTTGCATGATGCCTTATACCTGGTCCCTTGGCACCTCGTGATCGCACTGGCCGGTGTGCTTCTTCCATGTGGGCTTTTTTGCTTCTGAGCTAGATGGCCGCTTGTTCACCTTCAAGCCTTTAAGACCCCAGACACTATCTCTTTTGATAGCTGGGCACCATCAGCTTTCTTCACCACATTTGCTTATGCACCCATTTGTCTTCAGCGATCCTATCATGGAGGTGTGCAATGATATGATTTTTTTGTTCTTTGATGCCTGGTAACTGATCCCTTTGGGACCACTCGATCACACAGGCTGGTGTGTTCTTCCATGTGGACTTTGTTGCTTCTGAGCTAGATGCCCGCTTGTTTATCTTCAAGCCTTTAAGACCCCAGTCACTATCTCTTTTGATAGCCGGGCACCATCAGCTTTCTTCACCACATTTACTTGTTCACCCACTTTGGCTCCAGCCGTTGTGTCGGGAGAGTGAGCATCATAGAGTTCCAATTTAATAAAAGAAGGTATTCATGCATTGAGGGAGTGTTTGAGTAGAGGCCCAAGGTCCTTCCGCCACCTTAATACTTGACCTATAAATGTAGACACATAGATCTATTTCCCCATCTTCCTATATATATTTGCATGTACATGTCTTTGTCTAGACCTCCATGAATGCCCTTTGACTCCTAGCTCTTTCCTCCATCTCCCTTGACTTTCCTCCTGCCCTACTACCATGCTTCATTGCCACCTGGGCTAGAGTATACCTCTTCTCTAAGCAACCTTACCCTTGATCATTTCCCACCATGCCTGCCACTCCCCCTTCTCTACCATTTGGGGTCCCATGTAGTCTTTCTTTTCGCATTTCATTATAACACTGTCTTCTGAAGCTGTCTCTTAAAAACTTCTGTTCAGCTCTTTTATGTCATCATTTCTTCCATTTGCTTTAGCTACTTTATGTTCAAGAGGAAGTCTCAGAGTTTCTTCTGACATTCATTTTGGTGTTGTTTTTTCTTTCTTTCCTGACTTTCCACTGACCCTTTGTTTTCTTCATGTGTGATGCTCTTGGTGTCTGTCATCCTCTGGCTTGTCGGGTCTTGCCATTAATGTCCAGTGATATGTTTTAGAACTTCAATGGGATATAGTTAAGGTGATATTTTGGTTGTCGTGGGCTTGTTTTAATTTTTTTTCAACTTCAACTTGAACTTCCATATGAAGAATTGATGGTCTGTTCCAAACAATTTTGTATCTTAGCCAAGTTCTTTCAGAAAGGAAAGCACACGGCTGGGAAGAGAGCTGGACTATATTTATATGATATCAAAACAAGAGATTAGTCCAGCTAGTTTCATCAAACAACTGGTCATTTCTGTGAAACAATGGTCCAACTGGGGAAGCATCTTTAGTGGAGCCAAGCTGACTGCAGTGCCAACCCAAACAGCCGCTCACAGTGAAGACACATATTCCATGAGGAGAGCTGGCTGTCCAGTTATCATCCAGCTGAAATTTATGCGCTATTTTGATTTTGACTGTTTCCATTTCCTAATAAAACCAGTTGAGATCTGTGTCTCTGGTTGGTGAGGATGTTCCAGATGCAAAGGCCACAAATCAGGCTGTCAGGACGAAGCTGCACCATCAACGGCTCCTTTCTCTCCCACAGCCCACCCAGTGGGGGATGACTGATGTCTGTGGTCCACCACCCCAGCCCTCCTCTTCCAGAAGGATTGGGACCTCCTGGACCTCCCATCGCGTTGCTCGATGCAGCTTTCAGTCTTCTGAAAATAAGAGGAAAGCATTAAGAGGGGGAGGCGACCTCAATAAAGAGGAGGGAGTGAAATACAATGATTTTGGATGGCGCAGAGCTGGCTGGGGAAAGTACTATGGTGGGGCAGCTTGCCTGTGTGTCCTCCCAGAAAGAGCTACACCCCTGTGGCTCCCCTAGATACCTGTCTGCCTCTTTAAAACTGATCAGTGACGGGTTAAGGGACCACAAGTCTGGTAAAGAGCAATGTTTGGAGATTTGTATATGGTCATAAACACTTTTATGCATTCCTGTATTCTAGAAGTTCAGATTCAGGATCAACGATTAGATTTGACTCTAATAGCTGATATTTTAAATATGTCTTTTCATGGAAGATTTCAGTCATCCAGAAAATTGCAGCGAACTGTCTAATCAACAACCATAAAGACACTACATAGATGTAATACACTAACAGTTGTCATTATCTTTTTAATTGTGAAGAAGTAAACATGTACAGAAAAGTATGGGGAAACCTTTCATTAACAGCTCTGCAAGTCTGATGGCACAGGTCTTGGCAATACTGTTGCAACCATAGAAAATACTGAAAAAAGAGGACCGGATGCAAAGGGCTTAAGCGGAGAGCAAATGCTTTGAAAATGATTAGGGCAGAGAATGTACAGATGTGCTTTATACAGTTGATGTATGTATATGTATGGATTGTGATAAGAGTTGTATGAGCCCCTAATAAAATGTTTTTTAAAAAAAAGAAAATACTGAGTTATGGTCTTTACTGCTGTTACTAATTCCAGCTCTTACTCCTTTGCCATCATTGCCTCAAATTTTTGGGAAGAAATTAAGATTCCAAGAGACTCGAAACTCTTGTTTATCCCTCCCTGGTTTGTTCCCCATTCCCTCTCCTCTGGGAGAAAGACTGGTTTTGCTACGCCCACAAAGAGTTACCGTCTCGGAAACTCACAGTGGCAGTTCTCCCTTGTCCTGCAGGTCACTGTGAGTCAGCATCAAATCCGTCACCACGAGTGTTTCGGTTTGTTTCTTCCCTTTCTCATTCCATCCCGAACCCCCCTGCTCTCCCCTTTTTCTTTCTCATGCTCTCCTTTCCACCTCTACAGAGAAAGCAGCAGCCTTGGACAGGTGTCAATTATTCCGAATCTGTCTTTGTGCTTTTGTTTCATATTATATATTCCCAAACAATATTTAGTATCATTTTTCTCTGCTTTCAATGTGGGTGTATGTAATTGTATAGTTTGATATTTTGCTCGTTGTATTTGAAATGTATCTCTGTTGATGCATATAATTCTACCTCATTTATTTTGATTGTTATATAGTTCTTACCACAAAAGGAGTCCCGGTGATTTAGCAGATCGAAATGACCAGCGCACTCTTGGGAGAAAGATGGGATTTTCTATTTCCTTGAAGAGTTGTGGCCTCAGAGACAGTTCTATCCTGTCCTATAGGGTCATCCTGAGCCGGCATTGTCTCAATGGCCTTGAGTTTGATTTGGACTACGTGTATATGCATTAGCTTTTCTTTCTTAATGAACATCAAGGTTGTTTCTAGTTTTATATTATTATAAAACTTCTGCAGTGAATATACACAGGTTTTATGTTTGTTTGGGGTTGTTTTTTTCCCACACAAAAAAATAAGGGCTTATTTAAGACAATTGCTTTCAAAATTTCAACCCCTAAAAGTTAAGAGAGACACTTTATATCATGATTAAAAACACATGTGCACCCGTGGACATACACTCGCTAAGGCATGGGCTGTTGGTGGTGGCAGGTGCCAAGGAGTTGACTCTGACCCATATCAACCTTATGCACGACAGAAACAACGCTGCATGGTCCTGTGGCGTCCATACAATAGTTCCTGGGCCGGAGCCCACGGACACAGCTACTATGTCAACACAGCTTGTCGAGGGCCGTTCTCTTTTTTGCCACCTCTCCACATTACTAAATATGATATGTTTTTCCAGGGACTAGTTTCTCCTGGCAATATATCCAAAGTATGTAAACTGGAACTGTGCTGTCCTTGCCTCTATGGAGCATCGTGGCCACACTCCTTGCGAGACGGACCTTCTTGTCAGTTTAGCTGTTCATGGTATTTTCAGTATTCTTCTCCAGCACAATTTAAGTGCACCGATTCTTCTTTGATTTTCCTAATTCGAGGTCCAACTTTCACATGCATATGAGGCAATTGAAAATACCACGACAGGAGTCAGATGCACCTTAACCCTCGAAGTGACTTCCTTGCTTTTCAGTTCTCTAAAGAGTAGCCGATTTACCTAATGCGACATGTCTTTTGATCTTTGATTGCTGCTTCCTTGAGCATTGATTGTGGATCCAAGTAAGATAAAATCCTGGACAACTTCAACCTTTTCTCCAATTTCTCATGACGTTACCTATTGGTCCAGTTGTGAGGATATTGGTCTTCCTGATATTGAGTTGTAATCCATACTGATGGCTACAATCCTTGATGCTTGATCAAGGTATGTACTAAAACCAGTATTTTACCTGAAAACTGAATTTTATTAGTTTCTACTTATTCTACTTTATTCCATTCCACTCTATTCTTACTTCTTCCTGCCGATTCTCCCCTATTTAAAAGAGTGACCCACGGGCACACAGGACCTTGGACTCTCATCAGAAAATGCTAATAGGTCTCTCTATGTTGAAAGTAGAGAATGCGTCCCTAACTTCAATTCATATTGTGTACGTCATCGAAAAATTAACTTATTGTTTCAAATCAGTTAAATATTTTAAAAGGCAAAGAAATATATGTAAATAGTTAAAAATGAAATGTCACACTTCTGATTCACATATAATTTCTTCTAGAATTTTATAACATCTGTTTTTTGATGTAAAGATTATAAGACTCAATTTGCTTTCTCATTTAATTGTCTTCTTTAAAGGTTGAAAATGACTTCACTTGTCTAATGTTGTTTGAGGGATATTTAAAAAAAATCACCAGGGAAGAGGGAAAGAAAACAACAAATGAAAAGAGCATTGAGTTCTTAGTTGGCAGTGAAAGTGATCAGATAACTTACGTAGTTATTAGTTTTCTAGAACACTGAGTTCTATTTACAGGTTCACTGCCAGAGTTCCTATTAACTGGCGCATTGGTACAATAGTATAATATTTATTGCTCTTCCTGAATGGCGTGTCTCTGAAGAAACGAGAACATTCCATATGAAGGTCACATATAAATACCTAATGGGTTAAATATGCTCCATGTTTTTTAAAAGAATTATTTAATAAGGCCATGTACTCTCCAGCTGTATCTCTAATGTCCTCTCATAATCTAGGACATTTTGTGGGATAAGTTCAGGTGTGGGTCAGGCATGGATTCTTTAAATAGCTTCCCATCTCTTGGACAGATTTTTAGGCCCTGGGCAGAGCTATATGGATTTTCCTAAAATAATTGTTAAATACAGGTTAAAACCATTGTGTGAAAAAGGGCAAAAATCTGAACAATGTATGCATATCTAAAATTAGCCTTTGTCTATATCAAAACTCTTCATAAAGATCTTGTTCTGAGTTTTTCTTCCCCGGCTATTGTCCTCCTTGCCTTCTCTTCCGTGTCTGGTTCACTGGAGCACCCAGTGATTGCAGGCGTGCTCTGTCATCTCTCCCAGACCCTTGTAAAGTCCTCCCAGCCATGGACCCTTAGCCCTATCAATGCATTCCCTCAACAAAACTAGAATGATTTAAACATATATGGTTAAAAGCAAATGGATCTGTGCAAATATTTCTAAATGAAATAGGGCCAAAGGACATAAAATTAGAGCCCTTATCCCCCAGTCTTTCTCCTCCTTTCTCAGCACACTTCCTACTTAAAGCCACTCAACTATGTATACGTTTAGGTTTTGAATGGTTTTACTATTATGATTCTAAGTAAGACAGTGATTTACCAAAAAGGTAGCTGCTCAGTGTCCTCATCTTCTTTTCTTCCAATATGTTGCAAACCAAAGCCTAGTACTAGACTTAGGTTTAGAGTCTAAAGTGTTCTTCTTTTTTTTAAAATTTGACATTAGCCTGCAGATTGATGTACATACTGTGGGATTTTATCATGTCTGAGGTCATTGTTCAGAGACCAGGTTCTCCCTGTGTGTAAAATGGCAGCCACACATCCAGAGTTACATGGACTGAAAAACTGAACAAAACCCAAAAAGTGTTCTATGTTTTGACTCAATCAATGAGAGATCACCAGGAAAGAGAACTAGAATGGAGACCACAAGATGACCAGCTTTGAAAAGATAATCCGGGCACCAAGCCTCAAGAGAACTCATCTGTAATATGAACAAAAGGTTCCCCCAGTCCAACAACCATACAACTCTTCTGATTCTTTCGTCTTGCTGGGGCACAGGACTGGTCTAACTTATTTTCTGAAGTCTGAGTCAGGCTGTATGGGTTGGGGTCAGAGGGCAGGCTGGGGTCTTAGCAACAGAGCTCATGCTCTACACAGAGAAAAACTAAATGTGTCCTAAAGGGGGAAACTGAGTAAGCATCAAGTTTTCTTCCTCTCCCCAGCCCATTTCCCCATTTGCCTTTTATAAATGAGAGAAATTCACAGTGAAGAATCATGGTTTAAGATGGGGAGATGGACCTTCCCGGGGTGTAAAGGGGACTGGGCTAACCATGACAGAAGGACACGGGAATATTTAATCATCTTGTTGAAATCTTCCAATCTATGCTCTGGAGACCATTCTCTCCAACCCTCTCAGGTCCTTGCTCCAATCTTCTTCATTTTACCTCTTCTTGCATTCTCATCAGAACCTTGATATTAATATACATTCATTCACTCATTCAACCAACCGACTCTGACTCACATGGATCTCACTAGATCCTACTCTCCTCACTGTTAATCTGCTTCCCAAAGCAGATGGATTATACCTGATGCTCGCTCCTCAAATAGGTTTCTATAGACTATAACTGATGCTCACTCATATAAATACATTTCTACCCCTCGTTGTTACATGAAATTGCTCGCCTAGACCACTTATAATTTCCTAATTTTTATATGTTTGTTGGATATTTCTATAAATGTGACACATTTTACCTTTCATATCTCTATAATGTACTTCTCAATTTGTTTCTCAGTTCCATTCTTCATCTATTTTTAGTGCCTCTCTGCATTATCTGACACATCTGATCTTTTCTATTTCAAAACTCCCACTCTCCGTGAAGCCCATGAATACTGATGGACACTGGTATCATCAGTTGTCTATCCACCACCCTTCACTCACTTCTCTGACTCCCCTTTCACTATCCGTAGCTTAAAATTTGGTATTCCCCAGAATCCTATTCTTGATTACTTTCTTACATTTCATTTTTCTGACTTCATGGTGTTAAGTCCACTTCTCTCGTAATACATTGCAAATATAAAAGTACAGTCGGACCGCTGGAGATTGATTTTCACTGTCCTACTAGATGTCAAAAAGTGCTGTTAAAAAAAACCACAGGCTTGAAACTGAACTCCTTTTTAGCTCTTTCCTTTTACATTCTTCCTTGATATCACTTTCCATTCCTCCTCCTTTATGCCCTATTCATTTCCATGCATCCTGTTTGGTTCCATTGCCAATGTAAAAAATGTGAGTCATCCAAGAAACCTCAGGACACCTGATATCTCACAGCCAATGTTTTCATAAATCCTTCTTCTTTTAGCCCTGTAAGCTCCTAATCAATTTCTAGCTCCGGCCTTTTCCATTTCTAGGCTTATCTGACTGATGTAGCTTTTGTTCCCCCCACACACACCCCACCTCACCCCCCCCATTCTCATCTATCTCCAAACTATCCCACATTTCTTTGATTGTGACAATCTTTCTAAAATCCAGCTATGACAACATTACTTCCCTGCGTAGAATCCTCGAAAGGGTCTCAGTTGCCAAAAGAATCTGCTTTGGCACGTGAGAGTGTAGATGAGGAAAGAAGTGGCCAAGGAGGCCTTTGGTAAACTGGCTTCGTCATTTCTAACCATCACTCAAGGTCCCGACGTGAGCTTTAGCCACACGGAACAATCTGACATTTTCTCAATGTTCAATGTGCTTTCAGACACCCCCATTTATCTTTCCACTTAGTTTCATCTTTTAAAATACCCTCCTTTTGGACAAGTCATCAGACATCAAAGAACAAAAAGTCACATAAGTGGGTGCCCACCTTCCTGATATAATCACTGAAGACAAACATGTGCAGAAGTAAATGTGGTGAAGAAAGCTGATGAAGCCCGGCTATCAAATGATATAGCACCTGGGGTCTTACAGGCTTAAAAATAAACAAGCGGCCATCTAGCTCAGAAGCAAAAAACACATGGAAGAAGCACACCAGTCTGTGTGACCATGAGCTGTTAAAGGGATCACATATCAAGCATCAAAGAACAAAAAAGCATATCACTGTAAAAAAGGGTGAGTGCAGTGGAGACTCAAAGCTCATCGGTAGGCTACTAGACACCCCCTCACTGAAGGGTTGTGGGGAGGAGATGAGCCAGTCAGGGTGGAGGGTAGCAACGATGAAACATATAACTTTCCTCTAGTTTTTAATGCTTCCTCCCCACACTATTATGATCCCAATTCTACCTTACATATCTGGCTAGACCAGAGGATGTACATTGGTACAGATAGCAAATGGAAACACAGGGAATCCAGGACAGATAGATAACCCCTCCGGACCAGTGGTGAGAGTCGCGATCCCTGGAGGTGGGGAGAATGTGGCGTGGAAAAGGAAAATCTACGTATAACCTCCTCCCTGGAGGATGGACAGCAGAGAAGTGGGTGAAGGGAGATGTCGGACAGTGTAACATATGACAAAATAATAATAATTTATAAATTTTCAAGGGTTCATGAGGGAGAGAGGAGTGGGGAGGGAGGGGGAAAATGAGGAGCCAAGATTAAGGGCTCAAGTGGAAGGCAAATATTTTGAGAATGGTGATGGCAACAAATATACATAGGTGTTTGACACAATGGGTGGATGTATGGATTGTGATAAGAATTGTATGAGCTCCCAATAAAAAGATTTAAATTTAAAAAACCTCCTTCTCTCCCATATTTACTTAACTAACTCATATACCTTCAAGATTTCCAATATATGCAGAAGACTGTCCTTTCAGTCTGTTTTAACGATGTTTCCCTTGGTGTTGCCACACTCCCGAGATAAATACTTGGCATATATCTCTGTCTTTTGGTTGATGATTTTCAACTTAGCAGTCTTACCAGACTGTATGTTCCGTAAGACAAGAGTGGCGTGACAATTTACAGCCCATGACTCTTTGAGAAATAAAGCATGCAAATTAAAGATTTAATAAATACTTTCTAGCCTATGTGTATCAGTAGCTTTTTAAAAATAGGATGAGGATTTAAATGAAGTTGCTATCACCAAAATTTTCTGTGATGGGGACAAATTCTAGGAGAAGGTGAGACTTTCAGATGGTCTTCAGAAACAGTAACATTTATGTCTTTTTTGAAGTCTTTGTAACATTCTGGACAAGATGAATACCACATTTGCCATTAGGATTCAATGGTTGGTAGGTTTAAACAGCACTGTGATGGGCACTTCCTTACCTAACAACTGGTGGCACTGACTCAAAAACATTGGCATTGGGTCTATTTCAACTCAGAGCGATCCTATATTGATTTTCTAAGACTAAAAATTTTCAGAGAAGCAGACAGCCTCATCTTTGTTCATTAGAGTGGTTGGTGGGTTTGAACCTCTGACCTTGCTGTTAGCAGTCCCAAGTTTGCCCAACAGCATATGGCATTGACTGGTTGGACTAAATTGACTGGTTGGCTTTGCCCAATGCTCATCTCATCAATATTCATGTTGTTCCTGGAGTACTTCTGTTGACAGACAACCTCTGGAAAAATAAAAGTAAAGAACACATTCCTAGTAACCAGGACAAGGCGCAGGAGTCAGAACCTTAGCCCAGAGTCTCAAGTGAGACAGAAAGGTATACATGACATTCGAGTGACTCGGTAGCGTGTTACATTGCTAAGGGAAAAGGAAAGCATGAGAAATGAAAAAATACTTGGTATCAGTTGAGAAAGGGACTTGGGCGTTTCCTCTGGGGTTCAGTCTGGCACCAAAATAGCACTAATGGAGGTTTGAGTAACTGATTTCCTACTTCATTTTCTATAGCAAGCTTCAAATGGAGCACAATTTTAAATCGCTGGGACAACCCACCAAAATATCCAGCTGCTGGTAATTGCTTCTTTTGCTTTATTAGTATTTCTTTCAGCTGCATTTAGGAGCGAGCAAACTGGTGAAAAGAGCTCTGTTGGGTGGCTTGTTGCAGGCCCCATTGAAAAAATAGTCCTATGGAAAACATGACACTGTCTTAGACTGCTGTCAGGGAGCCATAGGATTTAATTAAACTCAGTCTTAACAAATTTAGAGACCCTTTGCCTAAATACATTTGAAGCAGTCTCTAAGGATTTAAAGAATAAGCAAAGAGGAATGCAGTTAACATAGAATATGAGTTTTTATGAGAAATAACCAAGTGACTGTATGTTAAAATACTAATAAATATTAGTACGATTAAAATCATTGTATTTCTCCAAAATATACCCTCTGTAAGGATTTTTATGAATGGGTCAAGAAATAACAGATGGATACAACTTTTAGCAAGAAAAACACAAGGACTAAGGCACTGTGGTTTTTTTTTTGCTTGATTTCCTTTTCAATCTTTTTTTCTGCCTAGAAAACAGCTGGGTCTTCTATGTTTTTAATACAATGTGCAGCTTGTTTACATAAGTATGAATAGTTTTTATACTTATTATAAATATTAACTTCTACAAGCATTTAGTCTGGTCTATTAGTCAACTTAGCAAGTCATCATCATCTCTGATTTTCTTATAAACACCAGCTGCAAATCAATCCAGTTGGTCCCAAAAGAAATGCCCAGCAGACTCTGATCTCATGAAAATTTCAAGGAAATATTTTAATGTATTCCAAGGAAAGTAGTCAGAAGAGTTTAATTCAGCCAACCGGTTACAAAATGTTTCTTCCTCTCTCAGTACCTGATTCTACTGTAACATAAGTGGATATCTTTAAAAACAAATTAATTTTTTCCACAATCTGAGAAGGGAGATGTCGAAAATCAAGGTGTGGTGCTAGAGAGAAACCCTCCTGGGTCTGTTTCCATTGCAAGTAATGGCCAGCTGACCTTCTTGGTGCTCTGTCCCCATCATCAGTCTCTCTTTGCTCCCTTCGTGTATCTCTGGGTATATTCTGCTCTTTCTATCACTTGGAAGTGATTAGATTCAAGTCCTGCCCTCCTTGGGTAAGACCTAGTTAATAAAACAAAGAGAATGTCCTCGTTCAATACAAGATCATATGTACAGTTAAAGAGGTCAGGATTTCAACCAATATTTTGTGGGAAATGCCTCCATCCACAACAATTGTTACCGTGGCAACAAGAAATGAATTTTAATACTTTCACTCCTATGGAAAATGAGTATATCACAGTTTTGGAATGTTTCTCCCTAATGATTTGGTGTCACCTCTCACCACCCTTCAGAGCGTTTTCTCAGGAACTGCCTTGAAACCTTGCATCCAATCGCATGTCAGGACTTGGCACGTCCTTCTAGAGCAGTGAGCCCCAGACCACATACAAGGGAGCTTCAGAGCATCCATGGGTAAATTGGACAGAGAGAACTGAATTTCCAAATGAATAGTTTGAAGCCCCTTGATACGTTCATTAGAATCTAGACTACAACTTTCTCTAAGCACCATAGGTGTTGTAGTTTCATCTAGCATGATCCCCCTTTGACAAGTAAACAAACAGATCGTACATATCTCTGAACTGGAAGCCCGAAGGAGCCCGGGTTGTACAGTAGTGAACATGATCAGGTGCTAACAGGATGGTTAGTGTGTTGAACTTACCAGTCACGGCCTTCAAGAAAGCTGCCACTCTGCTTTCATAAAGATTGGCACCCTTGGAAACACCAGGGATGCTTTGACTCTGTTTTATAGGGTCGATAAGGCTTGGGATTGATTCAATCGCAGTGGGTTTAGTTGGGTTTAAGACAGAAAATCAAAAGCTCAAGAAAAATAAGAAGTTCTAGTGTTCCTACTCTTAAACCCTAAATAGTATTTGACATTTCCCTTGTTTTTTGTTATAACATTGTTTAGATCTCCATAATATCGGGGGGGGGGGATTAAAGAAGAACTCATCACTGGATGGCATTTGCACTACCCCAGAGCCTTTTGTTCCCATGCAGAAAATTTCGTTTTCACTAGATCATATCAGAAGAAGGTCATTGGCTAGCAAAGTCCATGTTGTTGCCAATACCCTGAGTTCCAATTATTTTTAACCGCTGGGAGTGGGTGGAGATTGGATCTCATTGTAAGCATCAGCCATGACTAATTAGGCTGCAAGAATCTATTTGTTGTTACTGTTTTTTATCAAACGAATGTTTAAACGGATTGCATAGTGCAAGCAAACAGTGACTTAGACTTCTTACAGGGGGAGCATAGGTCTATTACCTCAAAAAATCAATATATTATCAAAATGTGAAACTTTCATTTCTGTTTATTTTTGTTCTCTGGAAACATGAGACATTTAACAAATTCTTCGAACAAACACTAGATCTTTTCTATGACACCAGCTCTTCCCTGTTCGTAGCCTCCTAGAAAGCTGTGCATTCACATAAATGTTGAAGACCTGCTGTATTCCAGATCCTTCTTAGGAAGAGGAGCTAGCAACTATTCTATTACAGCAGTTAGGTGAAATGGTGAAAGGAAGATATGGAATAGCATCCAGGCATAGTAACAAGGTTTTTTGTTTGTTTTTTCTGGCACAAGAGAACACATAATATTTTTTATGGATTTGTATGTTATTAAGGTAAACAACCAAAAACAAAAAAATATATTTTTTCATTGCCTTATCATATAAATTTAGGAAAGAAAAATGGTGTCTTGGGAAATTAGAATGCCTTATATGTATTATCTTATGTGGAAGAAACATTTTTTCTTTTGTTGGTGAAAATAATATAAATGTTATTTCCCCAAAAAAGCCAAACTTACTGCCATAGAGTCGACTGTGAATCACAGAGACCCTATAGGACAGGTGAGAACCACCCCTGTGGGATGTTGAGAATGTAAATCTTCCTTTACAAGGGAATACTGCATCTTTCACCCACGTAGCAGCGTTGGTTTTGAACTACAGACCTTGAGGTTAGCAACCCAATGTATAACCCCTTAGTTACTGATAAAATTACCAAACTGTATGAAAATATAGAATAGGATTTAGAAAATTTATCTGTGGAGAGAATTTTGGCCCACTCACAATAAAAGATTCCCAGGCAAGATAATTTTATTCTTTGTCAGGAAATTAAGCAAATAGAGCACAGGCTAAGTTAAGGAGGAACAATAACTTATTCAGTTTTTGTCCAGTTTTTTTCCCACTTCTGCCTTCTATACTTTAAATCTCCATAACAATACTCAAATACATTCATTCAGCATGGATCATGGAACCAAGGGACACAAACTTTGAAAGACTAACTTCAAGACTTCCCCCCTCTATAGAATATTTATTTATTCATAGATTGAACTTTTCCTTATTTACTGTACAAAAGACACTTTAATCCAAGGGTAGAATTGCTCCATACGGTTTTCCTGGCTATATTCACATGGCCTTTCATTCAGGTATCACTGAGTAGTTTAGGACAGAGTGTATGGAGTCAGTATGGCTCAGAGTCAGCATGTACGATTCATTAAGTGATTATTCCCAAATCTAGAAATGCAGTGAGATTAATGATTCAGTAGTATGCAGTGAGATTAATGATTTATTGCATTAATGCAGTGAGATTAATGATTCAGTAGTATGAATGGATAGAAAAATTTCTGTGTACAAAATCCTCTGATAAGCTGAAAGTTTGTTCATTGCATGTGGTTGAAGGCTTATTGTTTTATATGCTCAACAACAAAACAAAACTACAAACCCTTCTTTGTCAAGTCGATTCTTACTCAGGATGATCTCATGTGACAGAGCAGAACTGGATCCCATAGAGTTTCGTTGGCTCTACATGTTGGACTGTTAACCATAAGGCCAGCAGTCGAAACCATCAGTCACTCCCAGGGACAAAGAAGCAGTCTTCTACTCCCATAAAGAGTTACAGTCTTGGAAACCCACAGGGCTAGTAGGTATCAGCATGGGAATCTACTTGATGACAGTTCAGTTCAATTTTTTAAAATTTAGTTTTATTAATATATTCATATAACTCATATAGCATAAAATTCAATTATTTAAACATTTTAGTAAAATTACCACAATCTATTTTAAAACATTTTCTTATTTCTTGTACTCATAGTTATTACCACCCCATCCCCCCAATCCTCCCCAGCCATAAGCCCAAGAAACTATTGATCCAATTATTGTTTATAAAAATTTGCCTACCTTGGATTTCATATGAAGGAAAAACACATAAAACAGAAAGAACAACAAAACTGCACAGTAACAAACTATAACATAGAACAACCTCAGTTAAAAAGACAACAGAATATAATAAAAATTAAAGGAAATTTAAATGAGTCCAAAGGGAACACAAGTGTAGGTATTAAATTGTAACCCAACTGCATTTGCATTCGCCCTCTTCCCAAGCAACTCTGACAGACAGCATAGCTATTCACATCCCTGGTCAATGGTCAGAGGGGATTAATCCAAGTGGGGACACTGCAAATGGATCTTGGGATTTCGCTCTCATTCATAGCCTTCTGCCAACCAGATGTTCAGAACTAGAGCTCTCATACCGTTCCCTCTGAAATCGCTCTTAACGTGAGCACTCTGTTCATCACAAAACAACCTGGTCCTTTAGCAGTGGATCATTTCCTATTCATCTTTGTACCCTCCAAGTCCTCTACCATGGAATCTAGGGTATTCCTTTTATTTCTATGAAGTGTAAGGGGGGGGGGAGTCTACTTTATATAGTGTGGCTTGTGATGTATGTTAGACAGGGTTCTCCAGAGAAACAAAACCAGGACACTTATGATTGTAGATAGAGGATAGATAGATAGATAGATAGATAGATAGATAGATAGATAGATAGATAGATAGATGATAGATAGATAGATGATAGATACAGCATGAAGGAATATAACAGCTAATTAGTCCACACAGCAGTACAGAGAGCTCAGTCCAACTCACTTCCGTGAAACAGTTAATATACTGGCAGTCCTTCAACTAAGGAGGGTGGCTAGGTCCAAGGTCAAGGAAGCAGACAGCTGAGTCTCCTGTAGAGCAATGCAGGCAGTTTGGCTACAGGCATCAAACAGCGGAGCAGGTCAACAACACCAAGCCATATGACAGGATCTGACAGTTCCCAGCTTAAGTGATGTCTATACTAGCTTTGTGGTAAAGCAGGTCTTGAAGGAACCTCAAGCTAAAGCGACATGGTCCAAAGGTTGGGTGTCCCAAAGGTAGTGTAGTTTGCAAGTTGAGGGAGAGAACTAGCTAGGACAGTTGCACACTGGTCTGATCACCAGAGAGCAAGAGACAGAAAGTACAGGCTTGCCGAGCCATCTATCTCTTTGTCCTTCAATCACACTGCAACCTTATTAATCCCACATGTTCTTATTGGCCAGGTTGGCACAATAAACCTACCTATCACATGATGTATGAGGAACGTAGTACTCAATATGAGGAAGACCCTACAGGGAAAGATTGAAGCAAGAAGGCCCAGAAAGTGGACAGAGATACATAGAAGGTCAAGGTAATTCAGTCCTGTTCAGTTCCATAGAAACAGTGGATCTAATAACCAATGCCCCCCCCCCTTTTTTTCTCAAAAAAGCAGAATAAAGAGGACTCCATGGCAGAAATGATCATTTCCATTTTAGATCCTGGGAAGTTGGCTAGGTCTCATCTGAATCATTGTTAGTTTCCCAATAGTTCTCCCTTTTGAAGACAGAGCCAGCCTTGCCAGGAAGTTATTGAGTTGGTCCAATGACCTATTAAAATATGATCTATTTATAGAGCCCTTTAAAAGGTGACAGAGGAATCAAGGTTACCAAAAACACGGATTATAAATGTCGTAAGTGGAATCATTTTTCTGACCTCATGAAAGGCAGAGAGCCTACGAAGGTGGCGTGCCAAGAGGCCAGACACAGATGCGTAAGCCTTCCACAAGAGAATGGAGGAGCAAGTTAGGAGAAAGTGATGTCTGGGTTTGGGGAGCCAAACTAGAACTCTACATTTGTATAGACCCCTGAGAAATCTTAGAGGTGTATACACTACATAAGATAACTTCCCGTGCCTCTGGGAAAGAAACTTTAAGAGGGATAATAAATTGAGCTCCTTGCGAGCCCCCTCCGACATCAAATAGGCAGAATAAAGACAAATGTTTGATAAGGTAAGTGTATGGAGATCAGAAATATGTCCCCTCACCATAAGTTTTTGCACAGAACCATGTGAGACAAAAGGGTAAGGGCAAAGCAGACTTTGAAAAAGCCAGGATAGTAGGGCAATGACTAAAGATACCAGAGAATTCACAGGTGCCTCCTTATGAACTTGCTATGAGTCACCCAGCCTTTAATCACCCTCTACTGCTTCTCAGGTACAACGCTACTGCCCTTTTTTTCACTGATGCAGTTGTCAGTGTTCTTTAAAACTCCTCTACAATATGCCCTTGCTATTGTCCTATGTTCTTTGAGAAAATCTATCACAATTACCCCTTTGGAATCACAAGACAATTACCATAACACTTTTGATCTGACTTCTCAGGCCTGAATTTAACTAATCCGGCATATGACCCTGGAAACCACTATTTTATTGGGTCTTTTTTTTTTTAAGGAAACTCCAAAGAGACTAGAAACTTTATAGTACTGCTTATATCATTACTGCTATAAATGCTATAAACTTATGCAGCCACGTTGGAAAAGAGTTTTGTACCTCCTCCAAAGACTAACCCAAGCCGCCTGCCATCAAGTCAATGCCGATGAATGGTGCCCCCCACAGACCCTATGGCATGGGATAAGGTAGAACATCCTCTGTGAGTATCCAAGACTGTAATCTTTGGGGAAAGTAGACAGCTTTGTCTTTTTCTTGCAAATCAGGCTGGTGGTTTTGAACTGCTGACCTTGAGGTTAACAGCCCAACATGTAATCATTATGCCACCAAGGGCTTCTTAAAACTACCATACGATGCAGCAATTCCACTCCTAAGTATAACTCCAAGATAAATGGAAACATATGCCAAAAAAGAGACTTATACACCAAGATTCATAATATTATTCAATAGTATGCAATCTTATTCACAACAATAAAAAGACGGGAACAACCCAAATATCCACCAACTGATGAATGAATAAACAAAATGTGGTCTATTCATACACTGGAATAGTATTTGGCAACAAAAAACGAATATACATACATCCACATGAATGAACTGTGTGAACATGATGTCGGTGAAAGAAGCCACTTACAAAAGACCACAGATTGATTGATTCTATTTATAGGAAATGTCCAAAATAGCCAAATTCCCAGAAACAGAAATTGTATTAGTAGTTCCCTGGGTTGGAAGGCTTCAGGGAAAGTGTGGAGTGACTGCTAATGGATACACATTTCTTTGGGGGGAGGATGAAATGTTCTAAATTGGTTATAATTATGATTGTGCCACTTTGTGAATATGCTAAATACTACTACATTGTGAATGAGTGAATTGAATGATGTGTGATTGGTCTATCAATAATGCTGTTATATTTTTATCTTTAAAAATGTATCTTTGGAAAATGTAGCAGCAGTAGAATTCTCCAGGCCTTTTGGGGCAGGAGTCTGATCAGACCGATGAACAGCCAGTGATTCAGGCATGAGGTGGCCCACCTCCCATCGGGAAGCGTGCTGTCAGAGGAAGGAGACCATGAGATATTTCTCTGTTCCCTAGCGTTCACCACTCATACCCAGAAGATGGGGGCAGGAAACACTTTCATTGAACATCGACCTCTTGCAGGGTCTCCCTTCGACATGACCGCTCCCAACCAACAGTTGTGTAGTCTGCCACCTAACACAAGCTAATGAGAGTGGAATCCATCCAAAGGAAAACGCAATAGCTTTCCCAGACAGAGTATTAACTCAGAAACTGTTCTTTTACCTCAGTGGCCTAAGAATTTGGACTCATTTAGTAACAGTTTATCTCTGATGATGTACAAATGCATGACTCGGTCTTGTGGTTGTTAGCACCTCTATACTGGGAACCGACCAAAGCCATTTGACTTGATCCAGAGACATCTCTGGATTTGGGCCCAGTCTTCTTCCTTCTTATGGTTCCCACAATAAGGAGCATTTCTTAAATGCTGCTTTCTTGGGAAAGGTGTGTGGCCATTATACTGCTATACTTCTAGTGTTTGAACCCAAGGTACTTTCCTGGATATGAAACTTCTATTAAAGTACAAATATTAACTAATAGGTAATAGCTTTAAATAAGATGTCTTTAAGAATGGGGGAAATAAAAATTGGCTTGGAAAACAAAAACAACATGATTTTTTTGAAGAGTGGAAAGGAGGTTTAAATATAAGGCCTCATCAGTTGCCATTGAGTGGTTTCTGGCTTCCGGTGACCCCACGTGTATCATCAGAGGAGAACTCTACTCCATAGAGTTTTCCATGACTGACTTGTAATAGATTTGCCACTTGTTCCTCTTCAGGAACCTTTCACCACCCATGGACTCCAAGAAAAGGCAGATAATCCAATTTTTCTTCACACCTGACCTTAGTAAGATCAGTGTGAAGGCGATCGATTTTCAAGCAAGAGTTCCCTAGGTAGCTGATATAGTTAAATTTTATTGTGCCAACCTGGCCGATAAACACATCAACCTGGCCAATAAACAAATGTGGGGTTAATTGAAAGGCAGAGAGATAAATGACTTGGTGAGCTTCGCCTTTTGAGTTCTAGGGTCTCTTGTTGTGTGATGGTCGGACCAGGGTGCAGCTTTCTTAGCCAATTCCCTGCTTCAGCTGGCAAGGCTCACTTAATACATCCTGAAGGAGAAGCTACATGAACCTACTCCGATGCAGCCCTGAGTGCTAAAGCAGCTGGGTGGAGACCCCTGCCAGTGCTGAGATGCTTACATGTTCATTGATTCGTCTTTCCTCCTGCAGTAGGCATCATAGTGTGTGTTCTGTGAGATGGAGGAGGACTTTGTGGATTGGTGTCAGACATATGGGTTAATGTTGGACTTGTGGGCTTAGGCAACACTGGGTTGGGATGTTTTCTTGATGTGCACTTACCTTTTATATAAAGTTCTCTTTTATACATGAGTTTCTGTGGATTTGTTTCTCTAAAGTACCCAGACTAACATAGTAGTTGACAGACACTGTGTTAGGGTTTAGTACTTGGTATTTTGGAACAGAGCCTCCTGCAACTTTAATGTCTCTGTCCACCAGCCTCTGGACATAAATGAATGAATGCACTTTAAAATTATCACGAAAGCAGGTGTTTTGTCTTTACTTTTGTAGTGCTGTCACCTCTTGAAAAATCTCTCCTAGGAATTCCTGGGCTTCCCCACAGTGTCACTCATGGGCCAATGAAGCCTTTTCTCCACCTGCTGCTGCTCCCTTGGGCATCACCCTCTCCAGGCTTCACTGAGCCTTTGTTCTATCTACCATCACTGAACCTTTCATTCACCATTGATTTCAGGAGAATACTGTTCAGTCCTGGAGACTGTGTCCTACTCTCCAAACACCAACAGAGTAGACGTTTACGTCTTTCAGTTTCAAAATGTCCCTAATTGTAAAAGTATCTTCCAATCCTTTACCCTATGAACACTCAAACACTATAGATATTACACTTGTCTCTTGTATGGGCTTCCCAAGTAGTTTTACATCAGCCTTTCTGCAAGTACTTCAGCCAAAATAAGCCAAAACTCAATTCATAACAACAACGTTCTAATCAGATCTATGAAAGATTCTGTATTTCTGAAGTGAGACCAGAGTTCACCACACACTTTATATTTCATTTTGATCCCTGCTAATCAAATCCAGAGAGAATTAAGTATAAAATAACACTTTACGATGCATTAATTCATAAGAAGAAAGTGATGCCAAATTATTTCTCTTTCTCGCTTTTACACACACACACACACACACACACACACAAAAGCTTAGGAAATCAAACTTTGACAAGGCTAGATGAGTGCCATCAGAGTGAAAAATCCCTGAACTGAAAATAGCAGCCTTTTTTCATGATATTTAAGGTACATTTTTCAGGGTTCCATCAGCCCTGTACTAACAAAATAGAGAAGCAGAGAACTAATATCATCTTTTGAATTTGGCTGACCTTTGCTACTTAATTTGAAAAGAAATTGTGCATTTCTACTGCACTATTTCTGTCTACCAATTTTATATCATGGTCATTCCTGTCATGGTCATTCCTGTGGCTAAGACTGAAAGAGGAGGCAGTTTAGAATTTGCCAAATAAGGCTTTGAGTATCCATGGCTAGACTTTATGGAAGTGGTCTCTTTGACATATACTCATGCAACTGGCAAAGACTGCGTCTTACATACTTTGGACGTATTGTCAGGAGAGGACATTGTGTTTGGTAGAGGGGCAGGGAAAAGAGGAATGTCCTCAATGAGATGGATTGACACGGTATCTGCAACAAGCATAGGAATATGGGTTCAAGTACAGGCACGTGGCCTGTACTTATCAGGCCTCCTCTGATGAGGAGGGCACATGACCATGCAGTGCTTTGTTCTGTTGTGTATAAGGGTGCTGTGGGTCAGAACCTACTTGGTGGCACCTGTCAATGACATGCAGCTGGATGCTAAATCAAATGTCACACAGGCTAAGAAAGAATCACAGTTTCCAGGAACCATCATGACCTCAAATGAGGAAGAAGATGATCCACAACCTAAGAGATTGTACACTGAGTTCTCCCAGAAGCCCGGCATAGCTGCATGAAAATGGGTGGAGGCTAGCAAAGAAGGCTGTCTCAGAGAGATTTATGGGGGACTCTGGCATGCGTCGTCTTCAGTGAAGACTGAGAGAAGAATTCCTACCATGGCCTCAAGTCAATGGAGGAAGAGCTTCCAGAGCCTGGCATGTATCCCTTAGAGTTTGAGAGGACAGAGACTACATTCAACTCTACCTGGGGGAAATCTAAAAGTGAGAAGCGAAAGATGAGGCTATGTTGGCATGGTAGTAGTAGATGTCACTGCCCTGAAAATGACCTTTGCTCATGAAGTTTGATGTTCTAAGTCAGATGTGGAATCTGAAAAGGAAAAGAAAATTAGCACATGTTGAGAGAGAGATTAAGAAGGGTACCTGGATGGTGCAGTAACTAGAGAAGGGAATGGTCTGGAACCATGATTGATGAGGGGAGAAGGCACTTCCTGGCTCCCACCTGGAGCCCCAGGTGAGAGATCCCAGGAATAAGACAATGAGTTTCTATAGAGCCCACAAGTACACCTAACGATAGTTAGTCATGGCCATTCACCAATATGGGAATAACCCAAAAGTCTGAAGAACTTGTCTAAGGTTTCATCTGGAAGGAGGAGAAAAAGTGGAGAAGGCAGTTGCCCTATGCAGTGCTATGAACTGAATTTTGTCCGCACCCCAAAATATGTTTTGCAAATCCTGACGCCGATGCCTGTGAATGTAGTCCTATCTTTAGAAAAGAGATTCTGTTATGTTCATGAGTGTGTCGGAAGCCCATCACCTTCCAGAAGTAAAAGGAGCAGACTGAGCACAGAGATCAGCAAGCACCGGTATTTGCAAGTGGGAGCAGGAGAGATGCCCTGCCAGGGAAGATCACCAAGGAATCAAAGAACAGAAGCTGAAAAGAAAAAAAACATATTCATGAATAATAATTGTTTTTTAAATTATTTCCCAAGAGTCAACAGAGAACGTTTTCTTCTAGAGTCAGTACCTTTTATTTAGACTTGTAGCTTCTAGCTACCCACTCAAGCTATTTCTGTGAAAGCCACACTAAGAAACTGAGACAGGTAGAAATAAATGATAATGGCTAACAGCAATCCCAATCTACCAGCCCCACCGTGGGAGAAAGATGAGTTTCTGCTCCTATTGAGAATTACCTCGTCAGCAACCAGAGGCAATTTTACTTTGTCCTGTAGGTTTGCTGAAAGTTGGAATCAACTGAAGCATAGTGAGTGAACATGGTGATTACTATGTTTGATAAACTTTATGTACACTAATTGATGGCATTGCTTTTCCTTTATTCTCTACCAAGTGTGCATGCTCAATAGGCCAGTTACACTGGTCTTCCTTATCACTTTCCTCTCTAATCAAGATATAGGATGTCTACTTATTGCAGTAAAACCTGTGAAATCTGGCAGCTGTACATGTTGGAAACCTGTCAGAGAAGAAACGCTCAAATCTTTTCTCCTGGCTTAGTTTACACATTAGGCCAAGATCTGCATGGTCAGTAGTTTGAAACCACCAGCAGCTCCACAGAAGAAAGACTGAACTTTCTACTCCCACCAAGAGTTACAGCCTTGGAAACCCACAGGGAATCATTTTGAATCAGCCTTGACTCAATCGCAATGGAGTTATTTGCGAGCCTGGAGCAACTTGGTGCCCGTCAGGTAAATGCTGCATTTGCTAACCCCATCCCGTAGTTCCAACATGCCAACTGCTCCATTGGAGAAAGTTAAGACTATCTGCTCCCATAAACATTGACAGACTAGTTGACTTGACAGTAGTGGCTTTGGGGATTCATGTTTTAGTGAAGACTGTGGAAAAGTGGTAAGACATTAAGCTTGTCAGAGGAGGAAACTTGTAATAACTGGGAAATGAAGGCAGTCCTGTCTAGTTCTTGCTCTCTCAGGTTAAACACACACGCTAGGGATGGCTGCCATATCGAAGTTATCATCGTGAACAGGACAGCCAAGTGAGATAAAAACCAATTATGGTGAGGCTGATAAGGGGATAGACATGGTACAACAACAGAATAATTGGAGAAAGACACTTTGGAACATTGTCTAAAAGGCCTTGTGAATATCAATGTGTGATTCGATTTTAATTAATTCTTCTGGTTATCCCCAGAGGTCCATAATAGGAAAGGAACTCTCAGACATAGAGCCCATTTGAGCAAAAGCATTCTGTCTTCAGATGCATTGACATCACCTTAAAGTGCATCTTTCAACTTAATATTCACCCAACAGCAGAGCAAACCGGTTTTACAAATTCTGTTTTTTCTCTTGTTTCTTCACCAAGACTGAATCTAGATGGGAATTTAACTTTACACTCTTGTCATCAATCAAAATACTCAGATATGCCTCTGCTTTCAAGGTTTTCTTTAAAGGAGGCCCAAGGCTGGGCATCACTCACTCATTCCCTCCCTGACTCATTGCTGCTGAGTTCCAACTCATAGCGAGCCAATAAGACACAGCATAACTGTTTCTGTGGGTTTCAAAGGCTATAAATATTTACAGGAATAGAAAGGTCTCATCTATCTCTCCTTAAATTCCCAGGGAGAGGTCCAGGCATTCTTGCAGGGGTCAGACACAGTCCAGAGATACATGTGGCAACCATCTAAAAAGGAGAGAGTGTGGGAACGACGTGGGGAGTGGAAGAAGAGGACACTAGCCCACTCATGGGGAGGGTATTATTTATCTCGCTACAGGAAAGGGAGTGAGGGACCAGACTTTAACTTGCTATGCCAAGCCTTAAAGGCATCATACCGCCATGCAGCAGTGAACTAACAGAGATGGCTGTGGGTCTGGGGACCCATTCCCAGCTATGGGCATCCCCTCCCCAGAAGAATGCACTACAGAGGAGAGCGCTGAAGATACAGTTCGGGGAGAGGGGCAGGTATGCTCACACCATACAGGGGCAAACTAAGAAAGAAGTAGAGAGGCAGAGTGGAGCACATCCTGGCCCACCAAGCCCCGAGGACAACATTCTTGCTTGGAGCAGCCAATGCACAGAGAGGACAGTTGGGCCAGCCACACCATGAGACACAGAATTCCCTCACTGACCCATAGTGCTATGGGGGACACCACTGGAGACACAGTGCAGGAACTGGCCTGACATCCCATCACTACCCCCACACTCACACCCACACATACACCCACACACACACCAGGGCAAAACGTGATGGGGGCACAATAAAAGAGCAGCAAGGGAAGCAAAGCAATGACTTCCCAGGCCATCCCCAAAATTAGACTTCAAGGGCAGGGCTTGGCACCTCATCAGACTCAATCAGAAAATATTCATAAGGGTGAACAGACAGACACGGAACTATTTATAGGCTCTTATTTCTTTATTTTTCATTTCTATCTATATAAGGCAGGCAGAATAAATAATCCTAAGGAGAAAATAACAGGGCTAATGGCTTTGGGGAACATAGTAGAGGGGAAACAGGGAAATGTAGAGTAGAGCGCAGAAACCCAGGGACAAGGGAAACAACAAGTGATCTGAAATCAATGGCAAGGAGGGCGTAGAATGCCTGGTGGGTTTTGATCAAGTCCAATGTAGCTGAGAGGCATTGATGAAAGCTGAATGGAGGATGAACATGACAGTGGGACAGGAGGAAAGTAAAAGGAAATAGGAGCAAGAATTAGGGGGCAAAAGACATTTACAGAGGTAAAAATACAAGCACATACATATGAAAATATATTTATATATAATAGGGAGATAGGCTTATGTACATATATTTACAGGTTAAGTATTAAGGTAGCAGATGGACATTGAACCTCCATTCAAATGTTCCCTCTATGCAAGAACACTTTGTTCTAATAACCTTGCATTCTGGGATAGTCACCTTCCCGACATGATCTCTGAAGACAAAATGGGTGCACAAGTTATCAGTCATCAAAGAACAAAAAATCACAGCTTTGTGTGCTCACCTCCCTGATACGATCGCTGAAGACAAATGGGTTCATACGAAAATGTGCCAAAGAAAGCTGATGGTGCCAGGCTATCAAAAGACATAGCATCTGGAGTCTTAAGCCTTGAAGGTAAACAAGCGGCCATCTAGCTCAGAAGCAACATGGAAGAAAGCACACATGGAAGAAGCACACCAGCCTGTGTGACCACGAGGTGTCGAAAGGATCAGGTATCCGGCATCAACAGAACAAAAAATCATATCATTGTGAACGAGGGAGGGCATGCTGAGAGGAGACCCAAAGCCCATCTGTAGGCAATTGGACATCCCCTTACAGAAGGGTTGTGGGGAGGAGACAAACCAGTCAGGGTGCAATGTAGCAACTATGAAACATACAACTTTCCTCTAGTTCCTTAATGCCCCCTACCCCCTCCACTATCATGATCCCAATTCAACCTTACAAATCTGGTTAGACCAGAGGATGTACACTGGTACAGATAGGAACTGGAAACACAGGGAATCCAGGGAGGATGCCAGTGGCGATACTGGGAGGGTTCGAGGGAGGGTGGGTTGGAAAGGGGGAACCAATTACAATTACAAGGATCTACATATAACCTCCTCCTTGGGGGATGAACAACAGAAGAGTGGGTGAAGGTAGATGTTGGACAGTGCAAGATATGACAAAATAATACTTTATAAATTATCAAGTGTTCATGAGGGAAGGGAAAATGAGAAGCTAATGCCAGGGGCTTAAATGAAGAGCAAATGTTTTGAGAATGATGAGGGCAATGAATGTACAAATGTGTTTTACACAATTGATGTGTGTATGGATTGTGATAAGAGTTGTATGAACCCCTAATAAAATGATTTAAGAATGATTTATTAAAAGAAAAAATTAAAAATTTTAAAAGACTGATGGCTTGGAACTGCTGACCTGTGGATAGCAGCCTACCACATAACACACTGTGCCCCAGGCCCTCCTCGTTGGGCCGAGAAAACTTTTATTCTCAGAAGGTCAAAGTCTTTTGATAATGAGTTTTAAAGTCTTTTGATAATGAGTCTTAGTATCTTGCTAAGAAGTAAAACAAACTTAATTGTGTTTTACCTTCTCCCCTGTTCCTATCTGCTTAGAGACTTAACAGGAGAAGCAATACATTTAAGAGCAATTACTGGTCATGAGGATTCTGGAGACCTACTGTTATTTTTTCTGTTGCTTTTCAGACTCACATGGCCATATAACTTTCTTAATATCCATCTCATTCTATTTCCCCACTAGCTGGCTTGTTCTGTTTACTTGTAACTTCTGCTCCCACATACTTTTCATTTGTGTCCCACTGTGGTCCTGATTACCCCAAGGGATTTTTCATGTCATGTTATTTTCAGTAGCTACTCCTCTATCACTATGGCTTAAGGCGTTCCTGATTATATAATATTTCATCATTTTAATAATTCTTTTTTTAATTGTTTTATTAGGGGTTCATGCAATTCTTAACACAATCCATACATACATCAATTGTGTAAAGCATATTTGTGCATTCATTGCCCTCATCATTCTCAAAACATTTTCTCTCTGCCTAAGCCCTGGGCAACAGCTCCTCATACTTTCCACTCCCTCCCTGCTACCCCCTCCTTAATGAACCCTTCATAATTTATAAACTATTATTTTGTCATATCTTTCCCTGTACAACATCTCCCTTCACCCACTTTTCTGTTGTCCATCCCCCAGGGAGGACGTTATATGTATATCCCTATAATCAGTTCCACTTTCCAACCCACTCTCCCTCCACCCTCCCAATATTGCCACTCACACCACTGTTCCTGAAGGGACCATCCTCCCTAGATTCCCTATGTTTCCAGTTCCTATTTGTACCTATTTGTACATCCTCTGGTGTAGCCAGATTTGTAAGGTAGAATTGGAATCATGATAGTGGAGAGGAAGAAAGAATTTAGGGACTAGAGGAAAGTTATATGTTTCATCATTGCAACATTGCCCCCTGACTGGCTTGTCATCTCCCCGAGACCCTTCTGTAAGGGGATGTCCAATGGCCTACAAATGGGCTTTGGGTCTTCACTCCGCACGCCCTCACGCCTCATTCACAATGATATGATTTTTTATTCTGATGATGCCTGATACCTGATCCCTTAGATACCTCGTGATCACACAGAGTGGTGTGGTTCTTCCATGTGGGCTTTGTTGCTTCTGAGCTAGATGGCCACTTGCTTACATTCAAGCCTTTAAGACCCCAGATGCTAGATCATTTGAAAGCCAGGCACCATCAGTTTTCTTCACCACATTTGCTTATGCACCTGCTTTGTCTTCATTGATTGTGTGGGGAAGGTGGGAATCACGGAATGCCAATTTAATAGAACAAAGTATTCTTGCACTGAGGGAGTACTTGAGTGGAGGCCCAATGTCCTTCTGCTACCTTAATACTAAACCTATAAATATATGCACATAGATCTTTTCCCACATCCTCATATATAAATATATTTACATATGTACATGTATTTATTTAGATGTCTATAAATGCTCTTTGACTCCTAGCTCTTTCCTCATGTTCCACTATCATGCTCAATCTTCATTTGGGTTTCAGTAATTCTGCTTGGTTACATTACCCTCAATCACGCCCTACCAGACCTCCTACACCCTCCTCACCACTGATTTGGATCACTTTTTGTTCCCTTGTCCCTGGGTTTGTTAACACCACTACCTTTCCCCCCACCTCCACCTCTCCCATGTAACCCCGGAACTGTTGGTCCCATTGTTTTCTCCTCCAGATTTTTCATCCAGACTATCTTATTTAGACATGCCTTCGGAGATAATAACATGCACAAAAACAAGACAGAGCAAAACCAAGCAACAGTATACAACAAAACAACAACAAACCAATGACAAACAAACAAAACAAGAAAGAAAAGCTTGTAGTTAGTTCAAGGACTGTTTGTTGGCCTTTAGGAGTATTTTCCAGTCCAGTCTGTTGGGGCACCAAGCCCTGGCTCCAAAGTCCACTTTCAGCATTCCCTGGGACCTCGCTGCTCCATTCCCTTGTTGTTCTATTGCACCCTCTTAGTGTTTTGCCTAGGTGTGGCAGGATCATATCGTGCACAATACCCACATTGTGTCTCCAGTGTTGTCCTCTGTAGGGCTATGGGTCAGTGAGCAACCTCATGTCTCATAATGGGGCTCATGACTCATAATCAGGAACATCGTCCTCATGGCCTGGTGGGCTAGGATGTGCTCTACTCTCTCCTCCTTCCCTTTCATCTTCTCCTGTCTGCTCTGATCAGATATGTCTCTCTCCCATAGCTGCAGATTCAGTGTCATCCTTTGAAATATATTCTTCTCTGGGGAGGGACAGGTATCCACATAGTAGTTGGGATTGAGGCTGGACCCTCAGACCTCTCCACTGGTTCCCTACTCCACGCCAGCCTGTTGCATTCACAACTTGGAGCACTGGGTTGATGTATGGCCCATGTTTTCCTGTGGAGATATAAACAATACCCTCCCCTTGGGTGGGTTAGTGCCCTGTTACCCCGATACCCATTTCTTTATTATTATTATATTTCCTTTCCCACCTCCTTTTTAGTTGACTACCATATGTATCCCTGGACTTGGTCTGGCTCCTGCATATTACCTGGTCCTCACCCCAGGAATGTTTTTATACAGTAGCTTTTCCCCTATGCCCCTTTTGCATTTTTTTTTAAAGCTTACCTCAGCGGGCTCATGTTGTACTTGTCCTTTTGTGCCTGACTTACTTCGCTTAGCATGATTTCCTCCAGTTCTTCCCATGCCGCTATGTGCCTCATACGTTCATCACTGCTTTTTAGTGATGCGGAGTACTCCATTGTATGTATATACCACAGTTTTTTAATCCACTTGTCAGTTGATGGAAATTTGGGTAGCTTCCAACTCCTTGCAATTGTGAACTGTGCCGCAATGAACATTGGAGCACAGATGTCTGGCCTTGGTTTGTTTCTTGCCCCTTCTGGGTATATGCCCAGTAGGGGGATTGCTGGGTCATATGGTAACTCGATTTCCATCTGTTTTAGATATTGCCAGATCGATTTCCATAGTGGCTGTACATACTTACAGGTCCACCAGCAGTGGATGAGAGTTCCTGTCTCCCCACAGGCCCTCCAACACTTTTTATTTCTGATTTTTTGAATTGGGCTATCTTTGAAGGTGGTACCACATTGTTATTTTAATTTGCATTTCACTTATGGCTAAAGAACAGGAACATTTTCTCATCTGTTTGTTGGCCATTCATATTTCTGCCCCTGTGAAACTTCTGTTCAAGTCCTTTGCCCACCTCCTCAGTTGGCAATTAGTTTGTTTCTTTTTGGAAACTCATAGAGTATTGTAGATTATAGTAATAAGGCCTTTTGTTCTTTTAGTCAGGTATCCCTAGATATTTCAATTTTTGTTTGGCTATTGTGAAGGGTACTACCTTTTTGATCTCCTCTTCTGTGTTCGCCTCCAATGTGCATAGCAGTCCGATGGACATCTGTTTGTTGATCTTGTATCCTGCCACTCTGCCAAACTCCTCTATTGCCTCCAGTACTCCCCTTGTGGAACTTTTGGGATTTTCCATGTATAAAATCATATCATCTGCAAATAACGATAGTTTTACCTCTTCCTTCCCCAATTGAATACCTTTGATGTATTTTCTTTGCCTTATACTGTTAGCTAAAACCTCCAGCATGATATTAAATAAGAGTGAGGACAAGGTGCATCCTTGTCTGGTCCCCTTTTTCAGTGGAATTGTGTTAGTCTTTTCTCCATCGACTACCACGTTGGCTGTTAGTTTTTCATATAGAGCTTGTATTGTATTGAGGTATTTCCTTCCATCATTATCTTCTCAAGTGCCTTAAACAGGAGTTGGTGTTGGATGTTGTCGAATTCTTTTTCTGCATCTATCGATGTTATCATGTGGTTCTTATAGTTTTTCATGTCAATGTGGTGACTGATATTGTCTTTCGTATGTTGAACCATTCCTGCATCATAGTATGAATCCCACTTGGTCATGGTGAATTATTTGTTTTATATACTTTTGTATTGTATTGTCCGATATTTTGTTCAGGATTATTGCATCGATTTTAATTAGGGATATTGATCTGTAGTTCTCTATTCTTGTGGGATCCTTGCCAAGTTTGGCTATCAGAGTTATACTAGCTGCATAAAAGGAGTTCAGGAGTTTGCCGTCTTTTTCTTTGTTCTAGAAGATTTTGTGTAGAATTGGTGTTAGTTCATCCCTAAATGCTTGGTAGAATTCTCCAGTGAAGACATCTGATCCAGGGAATTTTTTTGTTGATAATCCCTTGATAACATTGTCTATTTCTTCTATTGCCGTAGGTCTGTTAAGATTCTTGACATCCTTTGGGTACAATCTAGGGAAGAGGGATTGTTTTTCCAAGAATTTGTCCATGCTTCCATGTTGTTGAATTCATTAAAGTACAATCCTTCATAGTACTGTGTAATTATCATTTTGATTCCATTAGGGTCTGTTGTAATGTCCCCTCTTCATCCCTTATTCTTGCTATTGAAATTTGTTCCCTCCTTTCTTTGGTTAGGTTGCCAGTGGTCTGTCGATTCTGTTTATCCTTTCAAAGAACCAACTTTTAGCAGTATCAATTTTTCCCATAGTTGTCTTATTTTCCCTCTCCTGAATCTCAGCCCTAATTTTTATAATTTCTTTTCTTTTTTCTATTAGTAGGAATATCCTGCTGACTCTGTTCTACTTGCTGTAAATTTTGTGCCAGCATATGAATCATGAGTCTCTCTTCCTTATCAGGTGTGCATGTATTGCTATGAAACTTCCTTTGCTGTGTCACATAAGTTTTGGTATGTCGTGTTCTCATTCTTCTTGGTTTTTAGAAATTTCCTATTTTCATCACTGATCTGTGCCAGTATGCACTCCTTTTGCAGTAGAGAGTTATTCATCCTCTAATTGTGTGCTCTTGTTTTCTCTGTCTTCCTTTTGTTTATTTCCAGCCTTATGGCAAAGTGGTCAGAGAGAGAGGTCTGTATGATATCAATGTGCTTAAATCTATGCAGATTTGCTTTATGCCCCCAGCATGTGGTCGATTTCTGAATATGTGCCATGCGGACTTAAACATTTTTAAATTTTTAATTATTTGGATGAAAAGCTCTGTCAATATCTATCAGGTCAAATTGTCTAATTGTATTGTTTAGATCTCTAGCTTCCTTGTTGAGTTTCTTACCCTGTGATTTATCTTTCTCAGAGAGTGGCGTATTAAAGTCATCCATTATAATTGTTGAGGCTGTTATATCTTTTTTCATCTTTTGGAGTATTTGGTTGATGTAGTCAGCGGGTCTCTCATTCGGGGAATATATATTCACAATGCTTAGTGGTTCTTTGTCTACCATTCCCTTGAGCATTACATAGTATTTCTCCTTATCTATTTTTATGGATTGCACTTTGAGGTCAACATTTTATATGAGATTAGAATTACAACCACTGCTTTTTTTTTAATTACTATTTGCTTGGTATACCTTTCTCCAGCCTTTAATTCTCAGCCTATTTATGTCTGTAGCCTTAAGCTTTGTCTCCTGTAGGCAGCAGATTGATGGGTTGTATTTTCTAAGCCAGTCTGCTAGCCTCGGTCTTTTAATACCTGAGTTCAGGCCATTGCTATTCAGGGTTATTATCTCAATCTGCTGACTCTGTGATGTCACCTTATACCTTTGTGTTGGGTCTTTTCCTACCTTTCTTTCTCATTCGGGTGTTGTGCGTGTGCACGTGTGTATATCATTCTTGACTTCTTTCCATCTTTAAGCCAATGCTATCTTGGGGTCTGTTTTCTCTTTGTTGCCCTCTGGGTGAGGTTGTTCTATGTGGTATTCTCTTATTTATGCTTGGCGAGTGTTGTTCTTCTGCCCATACTGGGTCGGCAAGGATCTTTCGTAGGGCTGTGTTTCTTCTAATGTATTCTTTGAGTTTATCCTTGCCTGGAAAGACAGTTACTTCATCAGCTATCTTGATGAATAATTTGGCTTGATAGAGTATTATTGGGTTTGCATTGTTTTCCTTCAATTTTTGGAATATGTTACTCCACTTGTTGGATTGGGGAAGGATAAACGAGCTCACCTTAGGTGCACGGAAGAATTACGATCAGTTGAGATGCAAAAACGGCAAAAGGAGTTTATTTTTCTAACTCGAGCTCAGACTTCCCTCCCTCCACTTCTCAGCGCAGTGGGGACCCAGCGTCCAAAAGAGAATCAGCCCTGAGTTCTTTTTTCCCTGGGCTTTTATGGGGGTAGGGACCGGGGGCAGTCCAGTGTTGCTGTTCTTTAAAGTTATTGAAGAAAACTTCTGGCACCAGCATTGTCCAGTGGTGGTTGGTGAGTAGTTCTGCGCGTGTTCTCTTGACTGGTCAATCGGGGTTGGCGGTCGCTGCTCGCTACTGGTCAGTCTGGGACAGGTGATGCCTTCTCTGACAGAATTACCTCAATGTCCAGGAATCTGAAATTAGAGCTTAATCCTGCCCCAGACTTTGGTTTTATACAGCTTGTCATGGTGCTGGTGCCAGTAGTTGTAAACCAGGATCCCTCTCTTCTTCTTCATAGTTTCTGTTGACAGGTCTGAGCATATTATTATTTGGGAACCTTTATATGTGATTGCTTGTTTTTCCCTGGCTGCTCTCATGATTTTCTCAAAGTTGGATAGTTTAATTATTATGTGCCTTGGTGACTTCTTGGGATTTAGTATAGCTGGTGTTCTTTCAGTCTCCTGAATGGTTGCCTGGTTTTCCTTCATTAAGCTGGGGAAGTTTTCCTCAAAGAATTCTCTCACTATTGTTGCAGATGATTTCTCTGTTTTGTCTTCCTCCGGTAAGCCAAAAATTATCATGAGACATTGATCTTAGGTTTTCTTTAGTGTCTCCAATGATCTTATTAGATTTTTGTTCGTGTTTATTAAAGTCTGCTTGGCTGTCCTCCACGTCAATGGTGCGGTTCTCTGCTTCCTCCATTCAATTCTTGAGGTCCATGTATCTGCTACTGGTTTTTGTTGTTTCCTTTCTAAGCGCTTGTATTTCCCTTTGGTGTATCGATTTTATCTCCTCTATCATATCATCCTTTTTCTGTATTGTTTCCTTCATATCCTGTATAACTCCAAGCAGCATTCTGAACATTTCTTTCTGTGGCAGCTCAATGTCTGCTTCTTCCATGCATGTCGTTATGTTCAGGACATCTTCTGCCATTGCCTTTTGTTTCTCTTATTTTTTCATTGAGGTCGTTGAGGCTGATGGCTGTTTGCATTGCATTGTTTTAGAGGAACCAGGTGCCATTTTCCAGGGAGTTGGAGAGCACTGAATCTCTCTAGGAGACTTATAGGAATGTTTCTTTGAACTGCCTACAGCTAATTTCACTATGGAATTAATGAAACACTTAATCCTCCTGTGGCTTCCCTCTTAGGGGAGTGCCCCCAGAATGCTGGTGTGTTGCCTGCTTTGGCATTGCGGAGTTTAGGGAGAGGTTCCTGCATCAGCTTGGAATATTGACAAGTGTTGGCCCAGCTACCTTAGGCCTTGTGAGGCACTAAGTTAGACAGGAAGAAGTTCCCTCAGTCACGTGGAATAACAGAGGAAAAATAAGAGCTCCCGCAGGCATACAGGCAGTAGAAGTTGGGCAGAGTGTCCCTTGCGGCGGTAGGCAGGGCTTTCCCAAGCCTGGGGCTGACTCCACAGGGTGTAGCTCACCTAACTGGGTGGGGTGCAGGCATAAATGCCCTAGGCTAAGGGGAGTGGTCTGCAGGTGGGCAGTGGAGTGTGAGAGAACAGGAAGGAGACAAAAAGAAAAAAATTTAAAAGTAGCCCACTGAAACTGTGCAAGGATAGAGAGAAGAGAAGGAAACAAAAGTTACAATGTAGCTGAGCCCTGATCCCTGCCCATGGATCTGCAAGGGTTTAGTCCTTGCCTGGAGGCAGCAGCAAGCTCTGGCTGTGTTGAGAAAAAGCCCCTGTGCAGCTGCTAAGACTGTGGGGGATAGAGAGAAGAGAGGGAAACAAAAGTAACAATGTAGCTGAGCCCCTGATACCTGCCCTTGGGTCTGCAAGTCCCTGCCCTGAGGCAGGTCACAGTAAACTGTGGCTGTATTGAAATTTAGCCCCCATGCAGGTTCCTACTGGTCCCGGCTCTGGCTGAGACAGTGGTAGGCCTAAGGTCAAACCCTAGCTGGCCTCCACTGTGATAAGCCAAAAGCCAGAGCCCCTCAAAACCTTGTGGGTCTGTGCCTAATTATCTTTATGAAGCTCCTCCTGTCTTCCAGCAGTGTTGAATTTCTCTCTAAGCAACTCTCCTGGGGTGATTTCTGTGAAGTCCCTCTGGTATGTGTCACTCTGTCGCCATCTTTCCGAAGTCCTCTGTTTTAATAATTCTATTAGGGAAAATAGGAATTATTAAAATGCCCTGGACTGCTAAAATTACAAACAAATCTGTCTTGGAAGAAGTACACTCAGAGTGCTCCTTAAAGGTAAGGATGGCAAGGCTTTGTCATTTTTACATACTTTGAATATGGTTGTCAGGAGAGAAGGGCATCATGCTTTTCAAGTAGAGGGGCAGTGAAAAAGAGGAAGGCCCTCAACACGATGGACTGAGACATTGCTGGCAACAATGAGCTCAGGCATCGGGATTGTTGCAAGGAAGGAACAGGACTGGGCCATTTTTCACGTGGCTGTGTTTAGGCTTGCTATGAGTAGGAACCCACTCACTGACACCCCACAACCACGACACATTCGGGGGAGAATAAGAAATGGAATCACGTTGAAGATATAAGTAGATTGTGAGGCATTCTTCTTTCAGGTATGCTAAAATGGCCAGGGAGAGGTTTACCTTAGAACAAACAAGTAGACTGACTTCCAATTTTAGCAGACAATTAGTTGGGGCTGCTTATCTTTTCAAAGAGGTCATAAGTACTGACCAGGCTGGAACTATCAGCTTTGGTGTTCTCCCTCATTTCCTGGATTTGATCCTGAGACGGACTAAATAGTAATAAAGATGGGGGCCTGAGCTGCTCCAACTACAAGTTTCTGGGCATGGCAGCTCCAACTACAAGTTTCTGGGAGCAGGTAATACCTTTCCAAGCTATTGAGAGAGAAGAGTGGTCAACTCCCATGAGGATGCATTGTTGTACTTTTCTAGCTTTATTTCATTATCATCTAGAACTAGATATTTAATAAAATGGTGAGCTTTTACAATATGATGCTGTTTCCAGATGATGAGATTATGCCATATTGCTTATGAATGGGAAATGATGCTCATATTTACTCAGTGTCTTAGTTAGTGCTTCTATAACAGAAATAATGCCACAAATGGGCAACTTTAACAAAGAAACATTTGTGTTGTTACCAGTTGGGAAATTACAAGTTTATATTCTGGATTCTGGCTCTAGGGGAAGGCCTACTTCCCTTGTCTTTTCCAAGAGTTCATTGATCTTGGTGAAGACAGGACTGGAACCCTATTTTTCCATCTTTCCCCCGCCCATTGACCCAAGAAGGTCTGCTTTCCCGGCTCTTTCCAACCGCTCTGCTGATCTCCAAGCTGCTCTGGGAATGACTCTTCTTTTCTTGGAGGCTCACAGGTGTAGCGTCTTTGACCTGATTTCTGCCACAGAACTCCAAGAGGCAGACAGTATGCTTTCCTTTTGTTCTTTTCGTCTTTTATCTGACCTCTTCAATCCAAGTGGATGGGTTTCGTTCTGAGGTGGTTGGTTAAATCCATCACTCCGAGGTTTAGTCTCTTCAGTTCAACATTATGTCATCATGTCCTTAGTGAACATTCCTTGAGAGGTGTCATTAGTATGTTCCACAGAATCTTCCAAACCTTTAGGTTCTATTTTTATTTTGCACAGTCCATTTGTAAGTCCATCTCTATCCTTTTACATTTCACTCTAAGCAGCAAGGAGAAACTATGGGGCCTCCTTAAGATCTTCCTTAGAAATCTCATCAGCCAAAGAGCCAGGTTCATCTCTGACAAGTTCTACCTTCCACCAAATATTTGAATTGAACTCAGAGATGTTATTTGCCATTGCATAAAAAGCATTATCTTTCCTCTACTGCCCACTCATATGTTCATTACAAAGATTTACCAGAAGCACATTGAATATCCATATTTCTAGCAATATTCTGTTGCTGACAGTATATGTTATCTAAGACAATAAAGACGTCCTCTATATTTATTTCCTTCACAGTTCTCAGCAGAATTGCCTTTGATGTCCATAATTCTGTCTTTCAAGGCAACCTAGGAATTTACTACTTTGCCAGCATCTAACCATTTGCTGTTGCTGCTGGAATGTGCCACTATGTGCAAAAGAGCCAAACACTGCCCAATCCTGCAGCATCCTTGCAATTATTCTTCTGTTTAAGTTCATTGGTGCATCCACTGTCATCAGGGCATCTTCTACATTTTCTCTTTACTTCACCAAACATGACGTCCAGGCACTGATCTCTCCTGATAACACAGACCATTTCACCATCAGTACGCAAAGTTCTCACCACTATTGCCACTGAGGAGCATTCTGGATCTACTTCTTCCGAGATGGAATTGTTTGCTTTTTAGGCAATCCATTGTACTGTCAATATTCTTAGACAAAACCATAATTCAAGCACGTTGATTCTCCGTCAGTTTTTCTTATTCAATATCCAACTTTCTCATGTGCAGGAGGCAATTGAAAATGCCATTGCTTGGGTCAGGGAGAAAGAAGAGGCGTTCTACTACTGTAAAGACTTAACATGTGGGAAACCCACAGGAACTGTTCTACCTTGTCCTTTAGGGTCTCTATGAGGTGGAATCAACTTGATGGTAATGAATTTCTTGTTTGGGTTTGTCCTAGGGGCACTTTAGTAGAAAAAGTAATTGTGTTTGTCTGGGTTGACTAGAGAAGTAAATCCAGAGACACTCATAGGTATGTGAGACAGAATTTTATATCAAAGACTAATGTATATTAAGAAATTATCCCAACCCAGTCCAGATGAAGTCCATAAGTCTGATATTAGCTCATATGTCTGATACCAGTTTTTAAATTCCTCTTCAGACTTAGGCAACACATGCAATTATGCCAAATGCAGGAAGATCACAGGCTAGTGGGTGAAAAGTCTTGTGGATCCAGTGGTGGTGGAAGCATTTCCACATTGGTGTAGGTTTCCATGTGTCTCCTTCAGCTCCAGGGCTCTGGCTCCATCAGCATCAGCGTGGTTCCATCTGGCTTGTCAAAAGGAAGGTAAAACAGAGAAACTGTGTGTCCTGCCTCCAGGGAGGAAGATAGGAGTCCCCAGAATTGTCAGGAGAAGGTCATGCCCACACAGAGGCATCATTGGCTATGGCCTGATTGACAGGCTGAACTCCACCCCTTCGCTCAAGTTGACAGGAGATAGTATAATTCTTGCTTTTCAAAACTTTAAAGAAGTCTTGGGCAGCAGATTTACCCAGTGCAATACATCTTTTAATCTCTTGACAGCTGTTTCCATGAGCTTTTATTGTGAATCCAAGAAAGACAAATCCTTGGAAACTTCGATCTTTTCTCTATTTATTATGTTGCCCATTATTCCAATTGTGAGGATATTTGTCTTCTTTCCATAGAGTTTAAAAGATACTGTCAGCTGAATCCTTTATATTCATCAAGGGATTCAAGTCCTCCTTATTTTCAGCAAACACAGTGTGTCATATACACAGTGTATGTTGTTAATAAGCCATTCTCCAATTCTGTGCCACATTCCTCTTTATATAATCCTGTATCTCTGATGATATGTTCTGCATGCAGATTGAATAAGTATGGTGAAAGGACACAACATTGATGCACACCTTTCATGAATTTAAACCATATAGCATTCCTTATTCTGTTTGCACAACTTCCTCTTAGTCCCTATATAAATTTGGCAAGAGCACAATGTAGTGTGCTGGAATACTCACTCTTCTCAAGGCTATCAATATTTTGTTATGATCCAGAGAGTCAAATGTCCTGGCAGAGTCAATAAAACATAAGCAAACATATTTATGGTATTCTTTATTTCCAGTCAATATCCATCTGAAGTCTGCAATGATATCCCTTTTTCCACATACTCTTTATTCTTCGTCGGAACAGAACCTTTAGTAGCTTCCTGTCAATATATTGCTGCGACAATTGATGGATGATCTTCAGCAAAATTTTACATGCATGTGATATCAATGATGCTTTTCTATCATTTGAGCCTTCTTTTGGGTCACTTTTCTTTGGAATGGGTACAGATATGGATTTTCTCCAGTCCATTCGGCTGTCTTCCAAATTTCCTGGCACAGACAAGTGAATGTTTCCAGTGCTACATCAGTTTGTGAAAGCATTTCGATTGGGCATCCATCAATCCCTGGAGCCTAATTATTGGCTACTGCTTTCAGTACAGCTTCAACACACTCCTTCATTACTCATGTGATACCTCCTGAAATGGTGGAACGTCAACTACCGGTTGGTACAGTAATTGTATATTCTTTCCATCTTCCTTTGGTGTGTCCTGCATCACACAATATTTTCCCATAGAATCTTTCAATATTGCAACTCAAGGCTTGAATAGTTTTCCTTTAGTTCTTTGCTCTCCTACTTTAGTTTCCTAACTCAGGTCTTTGTACATTTCTTTGGAATATTTTACTGTCTTTTCAAGCTGCTCTTTGAATATTTTATTCAGTTCTTTGATGTCATCATTTCTTCCATTTATCTTAGCTACTCTGAGTCTCTTCTGATATCCACTTTGATATTGTCTTTTTTCCCTGTCTTTTTAATAACCCTTTGTTTTCTTCATGAATGGTGGTTTTGATCTTCTTCCACAGCTCATCAGATCTGCTGTCATTAGTGTCCAATGCAGCAAATCTCTTCTTGACATGTTCTCAAAATTCAGGTGGGGCAGCTTCAAGGTATATTTTGGCTCTCGTGGACTTGTTTTAATTTGCTTCAGTTTCAACCTGTACTTACATATGAGAATTGGTGGTCTGTTCCACAATCAGTCCCTGGCCTGGTTTTAGCTAGTGACATTGAGCTTCTCCATCTTCTCTGCCCACAGATGTAGTCAATTTGATTTCTGTGTATTCCATCTGAAGAAGTTTGTGTGGATAATTGCTGTTTGTGTTGTTGAAAAAAGGGATATTGTTACGAACAAGTTATTTGGTCTTGCAAAATTCTATCATGAAATTCTCAGATTCATTTTTATCACTAAGATCTTGTTTTCCAGCTACTGTTCCTTCCCTTTGTTTTCAACTTCTGCATTCTCATCGATAATTATCACTGCATCTTGATTTAATGTTTGATTAATTTCAGACTAAATGCATTAATAAAATTCTTCACATTCTTCAACACTAGCTTTAGTTTGCAGTATGTAAATTTGAATAGTAGTTGTATTGATTGGATTCCTTGAGTGCAGGTAGAGATTAACTTGTCACCGGCAGCATTGTACTTCAAGATTTATTTTGAGGTGTGCTTTTTGAATATGAATGCCACATCATTCCTCTTGATTTTATCATTCCCAACATTGTAAGCCATATAACTTCCTGATTCAAAATAGCTAATACCAGTCTATTTCAGCTTACTTCCTTTTCACTTTTGATGACTTCCAATTTTCCTAGAGCGATACTTTGTACATTCCAAGTTTAGATTAATAGTAGATTTCTGTAGCTGTTTTTTTCTCATTTTGAGGCCTGCTCCATTGGTAAATGGAGATAGCAATGGCTTTGCTCCAAGAGAGTTACTGCATTCAAGTCTGTATGGTCAACTCTATAACTTTGAGAAGGCAGCTCTTCCTCAGTCATATTCTTAACACCTGCTGACCTGATTGGCTAATCTTCTGGCATTATCTCTGACCTTGACCTGCTTCCATTCATTAGGCCTTTATTATCTGACAATATTTTGATGCTATGAATAAGTTGTTCAGAAACTAACTCCTCAAAAGTGGACCGCCAAGTCCTTTCTCGAAGTCTGTTTTTAATTTGTGAACCTGCTGAAACGTGTTTACTTTAGGGAACACTGCTCTGCTGGCATTTGTCACACCAGTGACATAGCTTTCAGTGTCACAGAAACACACAAGCCACCACAGTGTGACAAATGGACGGACATGTGGTCCTCTACCCATTACCCAATTCCCAAACTACATCCATATTTTAAGCATTTGCCCAAAACAGCATGCCCATTTCTTGGTAACAAATTTAACCTTAGTTATCTTGTACTGTTAAAACAGAAACCCCATAAGTGGGTCGCTTTAACGACTGGAATGTGTTTTCTCAAAGTTTAGAGTGTTAGCCATCTGAATCCAGGTGAGCTCTGCAGGATAGTTCCTCTAGGCTTGTGCTCCTGAGCACGCTGCATGTGTCTTGACATTGCTCTTCTCCCATCTTCATTTGCTCAATCTGCGACTGTTATTTCTCTTGGGAGATTGATTTGATACCATGCTACAATATCCCTGCCTCATTAACCTAACAGAAAACTAATTTCCACAGGCATGTTTTTATTGCTATTTCTGTTAATTGCCATCAAATTGGTTTTCACTCATAGCAACTCTATGTGTGATAGAGTAAAACACTGCCAGACCCTGCCCATCCTCACAATCATTGCCGTGTTTCAGCCAAATATTAATGCTATTGTGTAAGCTCATCTCATTGAAGGCCTTCCTCCGTCTCACGGGACCACAACTTTATCTGAGACCGGCCCTACCTGTTAACATGTCCAAGTGAGAAAAAAGCTTGCCATTTCTATTTCCAAGGGGCATATTCTGGTTGTACTTTAACAACACAGATTTGTCCATTCTTCTGGAAATCTATGGTGTAGTCATCATTCTCCTTGCCTGATTTTAAAACACACCGTTTCCCCTTGTTCTGTTTGAATGCCCTGCCTCTTGGTTTATGTACAAGTTCCTCATGAGCACAAATAAGTGTCCCAGAATTCCCATTCTTTGCAATATTATCCAAAATTTGCTAGGGTCCACACAATCAAATGCTTTACATAGTCAATAAAACAAAGTTTAACATCTTCCTAGTATTTTCTGCTTTCAGATAAGGTACCTTTATGATTTCTCTCCTTTCATGTCCTCTTGTGAATCCAGCTTGAATTTCTAGCAGTTCATGGTCTATGTACCATTATATCATTTCCAAGTTTTCATTGTCAAAATGTTTCTTACATGCAATATTAATTATATTGTTCAATTATTTCTGCATTCCATTGGATCAACTCCCCTAGTTTACGAGGATCAACTTTTTTTCTGCTACCAGCACAAATATGGATCTTTTCTAGTTAATTGGCTAAGTAAGTGTCTTCCAAATTTCTTCTCATAGAAAAGTTAGTGCTTCCACTGTTACAGCCAACCACAGGCATAGAAGTTAAGATTTACAACATATATTTTTGGAGAACACAATCCATTCACAACAGTCAGATCTTGTCTCTTAGCCTTCTGTCTTCTAAGATTAACAAAGTGTGTGTGTGGGAAAGTTCTAGAAGAGTTCACACCAGATTAATTCAAACATCGTGAATACACTTCACTCTGATTTGTGAAGTGAAGTAAAGCAGATATCATTTTCCAAGCATAGGTTTGGCCTTAGGAGACCCGAGGGTATCAGAATGGGGGAGCCTCACAAAGGAGTTTTCTCTGCTGCCATTCTATGAGCAATTCTCATTTTCCTCTTGAAAAATTCGTTCTCAGGCTGCCAAGCTGCTGCTGGCAGAGACAGTTTATATTAACCAGATGGCTGGTCTGTAATTAAATGCGTGTCCATGGCTGGGCCCAGTGCATTATGAACCCCATGAGAGTACACGCCAGTAGCTACCAAGTGTTGACCACTTCCAGGATTTGGATCAAGGAAGAGAAAGTGTTATGTGGGTTCTTGCTTGAGATAAGTAGATAGGAGAATAGAATCCAACCTTTCCATTGTTGACAAAACCCACTGGAGAGGAAGACCAAATTATTAAACCTGGAGGTGTGCTGGGAACAGGGGAAGCTCTTCTTCTCTGTTTTCTAACAGTGGGTATTGGGAGAAAGAAACAGTCAGGGTATAGGCTCAGATTCCACACAGGGATTACAATAGGCTTGTGTGCAGAATATTTAATACTTAATAAAATCATTGTTGTTATTTTTTAGGTAGATGATCTCATACTGGCTTTATGAAAAATTCAACACACCCCTCTTTTTAAATGATAACTCATAATTGAGACCAGATATAAAATCTCTTTGAGGTCATATGCCCAGCCTTAGTAATTGCAGCTACAAATTCACTTCAAATTGGGCCATGTGAGAAAAGGCTCTGCCTGCTTTGAGTGACCATCAGGTCAGCCGCGAGCCAGCTCTGATGGACTTGTGATCATAAGGCTAATCCCTTGGCTGGAGACTCCTACCTCCTGCCTGTCCCTTGACCTAGAGCAGCCTTTTGCCTGGGCAACATGCCTCATTGCCATCCTGCATAATATCTCTTCTGTATCACATGGGCTAAAATGTTAGGATCTAAGTAGAAGTAAACATGATTCTGAACCAAATTGTCATAGTACAAAATTTCCCCCCTACTTTTCCTTCTTATTAGGCTAAAAAAGGCTCTGGAGACAATCACTTAGCAAAGTGCCGAAGAAGGCCTGACTGGGAAGGAAAGACAAACAAAGAGTGATAGGCCTGGTTAGAGAATAGTTTGGCTTATAAAAACTCCGCTGACATTGTCCCTTACTAATGAAAACCAAAAAGAAGTGAATCACCAAGCTAATTGCAGCCTACTGCTCCTCTGTTCACCTTTCTCTCCTGTTTACACCAAATGAACATGTCAAACAGAAGTCATGAAATAGCCATTGATTTGTTCCATGTATTTTTAAAACTTTCTTGGGAAAAAGAAGCAGGTTGGTAAGAAAAGACGAAACACACTTACTCCCACTGTTCCTTGCACCCAAGCCAACATGCAGCTAATAGAGTCAGCTTTCCAGGACAAACAGGGATGGTATGCCTGAGCAGAGTGGAGACTTCTCTGTCCACCATTGTTGAATGGTCTAAAGAAAATCAAAACAGAGTAACAGAGGGGGATTGAAATGCTGTTGTGGCAGCCAGGCCCAGCAAACATTCTTGAGACAGAGGGACCATAATGCAATGCAAAGTGTGGGCATTCAGGAAGCAAAGCAAACTCGCTGAAGAGCAGGCTCCTTGAGACTTCAACTGGAAAAGTACACCCAGCTTTGGCGGGCCAAGCACATGTGAGGCAGGCTCTTTATACACAGCTAGTTCTGTAACTGGAGCTGGTCAGAGGTAGGCATTCCAGTTGAGTTCAGTTCCTCTCCCCTCCAGGCACATTTAGCCATCACATGTCTATGTAATTTGCAGGGGCAGGGGTGTGTGTAGGGATGTGGTAAGTGGTGAAATAGTACATGAACAGAGAAACTCTTCTGATTTTTTATGTCTAGCATTTCAGCACATCCCTTTTGAGGATCCACTTATTCCTCCCTAAACCCAGTCGGTTGGTTCTTGGATGGTTACATAAAAATTCTCTCTGGAAATAGGTCAAAAATAAGCATTCCCAGGTCCCACCCTCACAAGAGGGGCTTAGGGTATAAATCAGCTTTCAGAACGTCTCTTTCAAAGTTCACCCTGCTGATGCAGGTATCAGGTTTGGAAATCCTGGTGGATTATACAGTAAAGGGCCTGAAAAGTGGGAAGTACATAGAGGAGCTAATTAGAAATATTTATTTTTCTGTTTTCCCAACCCATGATTGTTGAAGTTGAATTTATTTGACCAAGCTTATTTAAATAGAGTCACACATTCCAAATGGCTGTATCTAGACAAAACACTACAATTACATAACAAGTGGGGGTCATCTTTTAAACTTTAGAGCATCACTAAACTATTTTTCAGATTTTTGCTCTTGATTATGATATTCTTTTCCAGGCAACAATCTTCTTAAAGTGGCTTCAACATCTGTTTAAGACATTATGAGATTCTTTTAAGTGACATGGTTGTAGATAAGCAGAAACAATACTGAACAGGAAGAATTGATGAGGACACGTACTAGACCTACCGGGGTTTTGTGCTTAGTCTCTACATATTTCAGAATAAATCATTTCTATCTCTCTTCCCAATGACCTTTTCAAATAAGTCACATGCCTTTGAGTATTTTTTTAATCTTCTAGAGAAAGATATGGTATCTGTTTTCAAAGAAAAGCAAATAGTAAATATTTTTTCAAATGTGTACTACCTCATTCCATACACAGATACAATATATACAACATGTCGTTTATTAGACTTGTGGGAGAATGGTTCTAGAACTAAACATTATAATGGAGGTCTTGCTTGAATCAGAAAAACAAAGGAAATGACATAAAGAGAAAGAGTCCATAAAATCCAAGTGCACATATGAAAACAAACTCCCGGGAAAGTGCTGTTGTTCCGGGGGGTGGAGTCGGTTCTGACTGATCGTGGTGAGCCCGTGGGGAACAGAATGAGACACCACGAGGTCCTGGACCATCCTCACTAGTGTGCCTGTGCTTGAGCCCACAGTTGCAGACCCTGCACCAGCCCGTCTTGTTGAGGGCCTTCCTCTTTCACACTGCCCCCCGACTTGACCACGCAAGAGAGAGAGAGAGAGAGAGAGAGAGAGAGAGAGAGAGAGAGAGTGTGTGTGTGTGTAGACGACAGAGAGACGGAGAGTGAGAGAAACAAAGGGATATGAATTGATAAGGAAAAACTGTGGCCTTTTAGACTAACTAAAGGTCCTTTGGACTTATTTCCAAAAGTATTCCCCTCAATAAAGTCACTCAAGCGGTTCAAACTTAAAAAAAAAAATCCCAAAAAACCAAACAAATAAAAACCTTTACTGATTCCTCTAGAACACATTAGATTGGATATCAGATAAGCCAGAAACAAAAATATTCCTTGTAATAGGCAAGCCAGGTAACAGTATATGGAAATTACTTTGCAAATTTTTCTGAATACAAAACATGTTCCTTTGGCTAAATAAACTCTCACTCTGTTTTCTATTTATTTCAAACATCCAAATCCTGATGTTTTTGTTTGGTTGTTTTGCTCTCTTAGAATTACTTATAAGGAGCTGTACTGAAAATGGCTAATGAAGCATATATTAGAACCATAAAAAGAAGATGGTGCTATTGACCATTATACTAAACACAATGGTAAAAAGAAAGAAAATGATTAATATTTTATGTTATCTATAAAAGCCAAAAAACACTAGGATGAAAGTGGGAGGGGGCAGTGTGATAAAGGAGCAGGAGGAGAAGATAAATACAATAAAGGAGAAAATTAAAGATAAGAGGAAAAACTACACAGTCATTTGAAAACAGAAATGGCAAAGATTAGAAAAGAGAAAATTGACGATAGAGCCATTGAAAATTATGGGAGAGGAAAGAAAAAGTGAAGCAAAGCGAAAGAGTTCTCCTATGAGTGATGTATTCAAAATGCTGTTTGTGGAAGACAGTGATTAGAAATGGGATTTATAGTACATTTAAAATACAATGAAAAAATATATCCTTTTATTGTTACTAGGCAATTGAATTTTAACCCCATAATAAAATTTGACATCATAATAAACAACCCAACACACCCCCACTGCCTTCAACGCAATTCTGACTCATAATTGACCCTGTAAAGGGTTTCCCAGGCTGTATATATTTGTGGGAGCACATAGCCTCACACTTGTAATAAACAATGGCTTATGTTTATTATGAAAAATCTGAAATCTTAAAAATAAACTCTACGCATTGCTATTTTACCAACAACTCACTGCTTTAGAATCAGTTTCCACTTACAACAACCCTATAGGTCAGAATAAAACTGCTCCTCAGGCTGTAAATATCTGCCTCATCTTCTTCCCACAGAGCACCCTTAGATTCAACTCCTGATCTTATAATTAGCACACCAGCATGTACCTCACTACACCAACAGAACTCATATATACATATAAATTCCCATAATTAGAGATACAAAGCAAATTATTTAAGTATATCGTACACATATGTGCACAATATGTGATCTATAGAATATAACTAAAACGATAAACACAAATAAAATGTTTTCTGGGAATGAGAATATGCTGCTGCTGCTGGGCCACCTCAGCTTCACCACATGCTCCCCTGCACCACTGTATGATAGGCCTGCATCATTGCCCACAACCACCCTGCCCACACTGCCTGAGAGGACCACCAGAAGTGCCCTCCAACTAAATAACACTACTGTCTAGGAGAGAGTAAAATCCCAGTGATATAGAGACACAGCTCGACCATACAGCACAGTTGGCCCCAGGTAGTCCATAGAAGCATTCACACTAGCCTCCCAGAGAAAAAAAACACAGGGCTCCTGGACTCCCAGGAAAAAGGCTCCGAGCTCCACCCAAATGACACGCAGACAACAACACACATCAGCAAGCACTACAAGAAGGCAAAAGAATCAAAATGCAATGTCTGAGGGGACCCAAACCTAACAACATATGTAGAAGAAGTAGACTTTCATCTGCCACAAAACTAACAGAATGCTGTTTAGAATCATAAAGATATGAAGGAATCAATACAGAAGAAGGATGAAATAATAGAATCCATGTACCAAAGGGAAATGCAAGAGTTAAGGGATGCAACAAATTCAAAGAATAAGGTAAGAGACCTCAACAATAGGCTGGGAAAATCAGAGAACCATATCAGCCACCTTGAAGATAGCCAAGCAGAATTTGACAAACGATAAATGCAATCAAGTCTATGGTCATACTACCCTGAACACGCCAGATCTTATCTGATCTCGGAAGCTAAGCAGGGTTGGGCCTGGTTAGTACTTGGAGGAGAGAAGGGCAATCAAGAAATTCAAAGAAGCTGACAATAACCTGAGAACAATGAACAATGCTGTGAAGAAGATCAATATTTTGGGGACACCAGACAGGACACAATGAAGAAATTAACACCCACAATAGCAAGGGAGTTCCTAGAAGAAAACGTCCCCAAACTAACGGAATTTTTTTTAAAAGCAGGAGTTGCAATCCTAATCTCTCACAAAATCAATCTCAAGGTGCAAGTTATAACTAGAGATAAAGATGTGTACTACTTAATGCTTAAGGGATCAGTAGACCAAAAGCCACTGGTCATAATAAATATATGCACACCCAATGAGAGACCCATGAAATTCATCAATCAAATGCTTCAAAAGAAGAAAAAGGAAATTATAGGTTTAACAATCACAGGAGACTTCCATACACCGCTCTCCAAGGAAGACAGATTAGGGAGAATGAAGCTCAAAAAGGAGGCTACAGAACTAACCTATACAATTAGACAACTTGATCTGGTAGACATTTCAGAGCTCTCCAACTAACTGCAAAAAAAATCACATCCTTTTCAAGTGCACAGGACATTTGAAAATTAGACCACATGCTGAGGCACAAGTTAAGCATGAGCAAATGCAACCATATACAAGAATATAACCCCTCCCCCACAAACCAATGTTCATTTGCTTTTTGATATGAGGGGGATAGTAGCTGGTTCTTCTAAAGGATTCACAGAATTGACAAACCATTGACAAATCTAACCAAATTAGGAAGAAGCAGACATCAATATCCAGGATAAGGGATGAAAGAGAGGACATTACAACAGCCCCGACGAAATTAAAATATTAATTACACAGTACTACGAATCTGTACTCCAATGAATTCCACAACTTGGAAGGCAAGGACAACTACATGGGAAAACAGTCCCTCTTCAGATGATCTCAGATAGATGTCAAGAACCTGAACAGACTCATAGCAAGGGAAGAAAAAGATACGGTTATCAAGGATTTTCCAACTAAAAAATTCCTGGCCCCGATGGCTGCACAGGAGAATTCAACCAAGCATTCAGGGACGACCTGACACCAACTCTACACAAGCCATTGCAGTGCATAGAAAAGGACAGTAAACTGCCACGCTGATTTTACAAAAGTAGTATAACACTGATACCAAAACCAGGCAAGGATCCCGCAAGAATACTTGTAGAGAACTTGTAGAGAACAAAGGTTGATATCTCAAATGAACATCGATGCAAACCTTAAGAAAACTTTGACCAATAGAATATAAAAGTATATGAAATAAAGCATAGATCATGACCAAGTGGGATTCATACCAGGGATGCAGGAGTGGTTCAACATCCTTAAATCGATCAATGTTTTCTACCACATTGACAAGAAAAAGGACAAGAACCACATGATACTATCAATAGATTCAGAAAAAGCATTTAACAACATTCTACACCCATTCTTAATTAGGACGCTCATGAAGAAAGGATTAGAAGGAAATTACATCCATATAATACAAACTATATATGAAACGCCAACAACCAGCATTACAATCAGTGGGAAAAAGATGAAAACATTCCCACTGAACAAGGGTACCAGACAAGGATGCCCCTGTTCCCACTTCTTTTCAACATCGTCTTGGAGGTCCTAGCTAATAACATAAGGCAACAGAAGGACATCAAAGTTATTCTCCTGGGGAAAGAAGTGAAACTATCATTATTTGCAGATGATATGATATTATATATTGAGAACCCCAAAAGCTCTACAATAGGAATCTTGGAAGCCTTAGAGGAATATGGTAGAGTGGCAGGATTCAAGATCAATAAACAGAAGTCAATTGGATTGCTATATACATTGGATTGGGCCACAGAAAAAGAGACCAAGAAGGTAGTGCCTTTCACAGTAGCCAAGTATAATTTGAGATATCTAGGGACAAAGACATAATCAAAACAACAAAAGATAAATATGAGGAAAACTACAGAACATAATTACAAGAAACCAAAAAAGACCTTCATAAATGGAAGAATATTCCATGCTTATGGATTAAAGACTCGGTATTGTAAAGATGTCAATCTGAACTAAGGCACTATATAACTTCAATGAAATCCTGATACAAATAATAACATCTTTTTTCAGAGAAATGGAAACACATTACCAACTTCATAAGGAAACGGAAGAAAAGAACTCCTCAAGAAGAAGAATAAAGTGGGAAGACTTACATTACCTGACTTTAAAATTTATTAAACAGCCACCGTTTTCAAAACAGCATGGTATAATGATAGATCCATGGATAGACAAATGGATAGGGATAGAAAAGCCAGAAATAAAATAAGCAGCATACAGACAACTGATTTTTGAAAAGGGTCCAAAAAATATCAAATGGAAAGCAGATGCCCTACTTAACAAATGATGCTAGAAAAACTGGATATCTACCCACAGAAAAAATGATGCAAGATCCTTACTTCACTCCTTACTCATCCACAAGAACAAATTGAAGGTGGATCACAGACCTCAAGGTAAAAGGCTAAACTACCAGGATCATCAATGAGAAAACAGTGGCAAAATTAAGAACCTTAGGGCAGGAAACACACGGGCTACTAGAAATAAAGAAGATTACATACTCAGAGGAAGTTAAAAGATGAGTGGGACATACCAAAGATAAAAGTTGTGTACATCCAAAGCCATCATCAAGAGCGAAATCAGAGAGTACACAGATTGGAATAAGATATTTAGCAATGACATATCAGACAATGGGCTTATACCTAGGGTCTACAGAATTTTGCAAGCTTACAATAAGAAAAGAATGAATTATTCACTGATGAGGCAGATAAAAGACTTGAACAGTAGATTCCCTAGGGAGGAAACCCAAATGGCCAATAAACATATGAGAAAATGTTCCCGATCATTAGCCATCCAGGAAATGCAAATTAAAACAACTATGAGATAACACTTAATACTCACAAAGATAGCCCAATTAAAAAAAATCAGAAAGTAACAAATGTTAGAGAGGGTGTGGTGAGATAGGAACTCTCATTAACTACTGGTGGTCTTGTAGATACATATAGCCACTGTGGAAAATGATTTGGTGATACCTAAAACAGATGAAAATTGAGTGACTTTATAACCTAGCAATCCCACTATTGGGTATATAGAAACAGAAGCAAGAAAAAGACCATGACCAGGCATTGGCGCTCCAATGTTCACAATGGCAAAGAATTGGAAACAGCCTAAATTTCCATCAATAGATGAATGGATTAAAAAACTCTGATATATAGCCACAATGTAGTACTATACAGCCCTAAAAATTAGTGATAAAAAGATGAAGCACCTCGCCTCATGGGAAAAGTTGGAAGAGATTATGCTGAGTGAAGTTAGCCAAGCACCAAAGGACGAACACCACCTGAGTCTGCTGAGGTCAGTTCAAACAGCAGAATGGGCACAGGGGAAATGGCATATATTGCACAGTTCCTGGACTGAGGGACAGATAGTCTAGCAAGAGCCAGAACAAACCCAAAGATGCATATTCATCAAAAAGCAAAGAAAGAAATATGATACAGATAGCACCTGAGTGGAATGATATCTCCCCACCTGCTCCTTATAGGCCTTCATGGCCTACAGAGGAGTGGGGGAAGAATAAAGAGGGCAATGAGGGACCAGGGCACTAATCCACGCAGGGGGAGGGTATTGTTTATATCTCCCCAGGAAAGGGAGAAAGTGAATAGAACTCATTCTGGTGTGCCAATCTCTAGGGCAACATGCCTGCTAGAAGCAGCTTCCTCCCAGAGATGACTACAAGGCTGGCCTCAGCTGGAGACATGACCTATCCTCCCTGGAAGACAGTACTATGGAGGACAACACTGAAGATGCAGTTCAGGAGAGTGGACTGTCTGACCCACCCACATGGAGGACACTACTAGGGGAGTGCAATAGACCAGCAATGGGAGCAAAGCCATGACGTCCTGAGGAATCCCTTCTGCCTCAGGGTGCAGGTTGGGTGCTGCTCCCAAGGGGTCACACTGAAAGTCTAAAGGTGTAACAAGGTGGGTGGAGGCACTAGACTGCTCCATCTCTGACTACAGGAAGAGCAAATGAGTCTTGTAGGTCACAAATGCTGAGGACTTTAAGGGTATAAAGGCAGTTGGGTAAGCGGGTCCCAGGATATGGAATCCTTAAAGAAAAGGGGATTCTACTGATGGATTAGAACACATCCTGCTCACTATTGAACAGAGATACCCGTCTACTCTGGGTCATGTTATCAGTTAGACTTGGAACTATTTATATGGTCTTTCTTTTATTCTCTCTCTCTCTCTCTCTTTTTCTCTTTTGGTGTCTATCTATATAAGATAGGCAGGAAAAGCAATCCCAAGGAGACATCGATGGGCCCTACGGTTCTGATGGGGGCAAGGGAAAGGGAGGAGGTGAGGGGAGGTAAGTAGTGAGCCAATAATAACAGGACCAGGGGAATAGCAAGGGATCTAAAATTGACGGTGAGGAGGGTGCAGCGTTCTTGGTCGTGCTTGATCAATTTAAATGTATATGAGAGGAATTACTAAGAGGTGAATGATGGGTAAACATGATAGTGGGGCAGGAGGAAGGAAAAGAGGAAAGAAGAAGAAAGTAATAATTATTATATGTAGATATATATATAGATAGAGGTATATATATAAATATATAAATAGGTGTATTTGTCTATGTATGTATATACATATAAACACAACAAAGAAGCAGATGGACTTTGGGCCGCTACTTAAATCTTACCTCAGTACAAAAACAGTTTCCTCTAAAACGTGGCTCTGTGAGATACTCACCTTTCTGACATGACAGCTGAAGATACAATGGGTACATAAGAAAATGTGGTGAAGAAAGCTGATAGTGCCAGGCTATTAAATGATATAGCGTCTGGGTTCTTAAAGGCTTGATGTTAAACAGGCAGCCATCTATCAGGGAATAAACTAAGCCCACATGGAAGAAGCACACCAGCCTGTGTGATCCTGAGGTGTTGAAAGAAATAGTTATCTGAAGTTCAAAAGCAAGCAATCAAATGGATGTAAAAGAACATGTTCAAGGTGGACATCTAAAACCCACCTGTTAAGGTAATTGGACAGTCCTTCACAGAAGGGCCACATGGAAGGGATGATAAACCTAGGGGGTGGTATAGCACTAATGAAACACAATTATGCTCTAGTTCTTTAATATTTCCTCAACTTACTAATATGGTCTTTGTTTTACCTCATTAATCTTGTTAAACCTGCATATGTTCATTTGTATAATTAAGAGCACTCAATGCATGAAAGCCAAGATAGATAACCCTCAGAAACAGTAATGGGAGTAATGATTCCCTGAGGGTATAAGAAGAAAGGAGGGGAAAGTGGGGAAGGGAGAACTGATAGCAATGATGACTGTAGAACCCAATTGAGGGGGAACAAATAACAGAATTGCAGGTGAACAGATACATGGGATGGTGTAAGATAAGGGAAAGAATAACAATAGTATATAATCTGACAAGGATTCCTGGTTGGGAGGGGGGGTAAAAAAGGGGAGGGAAGGGATAAAGGTGAGCCTGTATCAATGGGTTTATGAATAAGGAAAATGTATTGAAACTGATGGTGATAGGAGTTTTAAAATTGTGCTTGCTCTAATTGAAATATACATTATTACAATATCTGTAAGAGCTCCCAATAAAACTATTAATTAAAAAACAATAAAACAAATATACTGCTGCTAATTTTATAGGGTTGCTATGAGTGTTTATCACCTCAATGGTAGTATTTTTAAAATTTCATAACTACGGCTTTAAAAGGTAGACCTACAAAATATGGAATCTTAAGGTTCTCTTATGAAATAGTATTACTGAAATGCCATGATACAGTTCTTGAGTCTTCTATTCCATTAATAAAATGGCATGTGATCTGGAATCCTAGAAAAATTAAATAGAAGGTTTATGCCTTGATCCAGTAAACTCCAAATCCCAGATTGTGTGGTGACACCTCACCTGAATGGATTGATGCTTTAGAAACATCATCGGTTAGTGGATTTCATCTGTTGTGGACTTTGTCATATCTTAAAATTCAGCCAGCTTCTCTTTCAAAACCAGGTGAATTCTTTTCCTTTTTCTTTATGTTTTTGTGCCAACCACCTACCACCAAACTAGTGGTGATTTATTGCTCTCAATTAAGATAGTTATTTCACCAGCATCACTATATTATTGTAAGCGGAGATTAGTTTCACCTTGCAGCATTTTCACATTGCTAGTGTTTTGCGCCATTCACCCTATTCTTGCCCTTGAAGTTCAATTTCATCATAGTCTGTGCTTCACAATCTCCATGGAAACAAGGAGTTGGTACCTGGCACTCAGAGACAGGTGGGCTCAGCCCTTCTCCCTGACTCACTCCTGAGGCAGTGGGATGTTCTCCTGTAATCAGAATGCTGCTACAGAGAATAACATTCGATACTCTTCGAATGGTTTCAATCATTACAGTACTGGTGAAAGAAACAACTTGATGACTTTGTGCAAACTGGAATATAGAAATTAACTGCTATAATTTTCAGTATCAGGAATAAATATTATCACAGAATGAAAGGTACAAAATACACATACACTTTAAGACCCTCTTAGTATATCATTAAACTACAAGCCGAGGCCATTTTCCTGGTTCAAAAGCTGAGCAGACATGTCTTCTTTGGCACGAGTGCCCGGTGCCTTCTGTGGTATGAGCATATGGACTGCTAAGCATTGAATACCGACTTTGTAGACAAGCTCAAGGAATTATCGGTCAAATAGACTAAGTAGCATGCATATGTGTAAAATCATCGATGTTTCCATTGATGTTTGCCGTCAATGTGGCTATAAGGAAATTTCCCAAGGACTTCTAAAGCCAACCCCTGCCCCCTCCCCCCGCCCCTCCGGCCAACCCCCCCCCCCACCCGCCGAAACAAAAAACTATCAGGTAGCCACAAAAATTATTCTAGATAAAATAATTGAGTATCCATGATGTATCAGACAAGATACTAACTACTTTACATTCATAAATACTGAACCCTTAGAAGAACTGGAAAGGAAGGTCTGATTATTATGTCCATTTCACATAGAAGAATTCGTGATGTAGTCTTCAAATAATACTGAATGCAAAGAGTTGAGGGCGGGATCCATGAACTCTTAAGCCAGGTCCTTCCTCAGCCGGCACTCTATTGCATGGATGCAAGCCACATGCCAGTGTCCTTGAGTATTTAAAGTGGATTTAAAAATTATATATATATATATATATATATATGGCATCATAAATCCTTGGGAAATTTCTTTATAGCTATCTTTGCCACATTAATGAGAAACATCAGTGATTCTACAAATGAGCACAGCCTATGCCTGGTTATTCAAAATAGCACCTCTAACTTATCTGCCTTTGTCTGAGAGCCCCTGGGGGTGCCGTGCATTAAAGGCTTCCTGCCTCCCACAGGGTCATAGATTTGAATATGCTAGCCTGCTCTGCAGTAGAAAGCTGAGGCAGTCTGCTTCCTTCAAGATTCAGTCCCTTGGCACCCTTTGGAGCAGTTCTACCCTGTCCTGCAAAGTTCCTATGAATCAGAGTAAGTCCACAGCTCTGGGTCCCCGAATATACTCTTCAAGTAGATCAGAACTAGGGTTTGCAACCAATAATGTACCAATGATCTTGTATCGTGTACTCCAATTACCACTCAACTTCATTTCTGACAATGGGAATCCATTTCATCCAGAGACTCGAAAACATGCTCAAAGGAGTTACCTGCCACTTATATTCATAACTCTTGTGCAAAATGTGACATTAAAAACATCATGAACACTACTGGTTTTAAAAAAAATTTCTTAGTGAGAGAATGTTACCTTTTTAATAAAATAGTATACACTAATGTGTCATCAATGACTAATTAAAACCAAATATCTTCTTGAAGACATGGGTAATTATTTAGGAGATATGATTATAATCTGAATATTTCTTAGTTCATTTTTACCATTTCTCAATTTAAAGGAAGTTAGTTTTTGTTCATATCACTGGAAATACGAAGTGAATTCAAGTGGTTTATTCTCTTCAGAAATGAAATGACAGGACGAAGACCATGGAAAATCCAGCCTATAGAGGAGCCGTTTCAGGATGGCCCACAGGGTATTCATCAATTTCAGAGAAATGCTTCATGAGGAGAAGCCTAGGGTTTTTCTTACAGGGCCAATTCAGCTATGTTTTCTGAAAACCCAGCAGAATTATAAAGTAATGAACTTTTTAAGCGAAGGAAATGTGTTTACTTTGTCTATATTAACCCTTTGAGTGCAGGCATTCAAGTGAGATTTAATGGATAATTAAATGATAAGCAAGCATAATTGAGTTAGAAGCAAGGACTCTTCCCTAACCCCTTCCAATAAGGAGTCAGCTGGTAATTCTAACCTATGAACATTAAATCTGTCACCTATCTAACTCGCCCTCTATCTTCTGATTCAGTAGACGTTGGGTGGGAAACCAGCTCCCCAAGTATTGAAATCACCGAGGTGTTCTGACTCATAGTCAACTAGGGAGCAATGGCTTGAACATAACTCACAGACAGAAAAGGCCCACTACCGGGGAATAACAATTATGTTATGATTTGTTCACATTTACATTTCTAATTTTTTCAATTAAATAATTCAAGGCAATTTAAAGAATGTGATATATAGCACATAACAAAATTACTAAAAAGGGGTGGGGCACTGTGGAGAGGTGAGCTCAAAAGAAAAACAAAAAACAAAAGAAATGCCTATGTAACAGTATCAGTCAGTAAGAAACACCTATGTAACTAAGGATGTAGGCCAGCTGGCTTGGAGGAATAGCATGACATAGCAGAGAAACCATAGATCAGTGTTAGTGTTCATGCTTTCTTGCATTTCTAGTGTTGCAGCCGGCAGTGATTCAGGATAAAGTGAGCGTAGAATTGATTTCTTCCTGTCTCCAGCTTGTTGTTGCTTTTCTTTCCCCCCTCCTGTATCCTTTGAGCCAGCAACATGTCTATTAAAGGGAAAATAGTTTGTTAGTGATTATTTCTAGAAAACATTTTAGTTTCATTAATATCATCACATTAAAAAAATAAAACCCTCCAGTTGCCATGGTAGCATAATGCTAGGCATGATTAAAGATACTTCTAGTGATAAGAAATGTTTTTAGCTCTCTGGAGATGCTAATCAGAAAGGGAACAACAATCCCCATGGAAGAAGTGTTCACCTTGATGCCCTGAGGCTACAGAAAATGGAGCTATTCTGACAATTTAGAGGATTGGCGGTTGAATGAAATCGGAGTAGGAGACCTGGGGAAGGCTAGGGAGAAGTAGGGGACAGAGAATGGAAAGTCTTTCAAAGCTTGAAAATCCAAATTGAAGGAATCAAATTGTAGGTCAGGAGTTCAACTTCTGTGTATGACCTTGAATGTTGATTCTGAATCCAAGAAGAAAGAGGACACTTGTGGGTCTCCCCAGACCAGGCTTCCTTTCACTGTTCCCACTCTGCTGTCCGAGAGGCACCAGACAGCTGCCATTTCCAAACACACCCCTGGACCCACTGCCTCCTCTGTAGTGGGAAGTGGAAACTGAGAAGTCTCCCTGGACTCTTATTAACTTTAAACTGGTCAGACCTGTAAAGGAAAGGCATCGCTCACCCTCCCACCCCCATTCTTTCCTTGTGGTTGAGAATTTAACTCTTTAATAACCCCCTCTTTTTTTTCTTCCTTTGAATTTTTTGTTGAAACCATGTGTTTCCACTAATAGAAGGCATTTTGAATTAAGTAAAATAGTTTTTCATTGTGGTCATGAATTTTGATGCAACCTATGAGATAAGTTGAATTAAGTAAAATAGTTATTTTGTGGTCATGAATTTTGATGAACTCTCTGAGAGAAGTATACCCGAAGGGTGGTGATGGGGCTCATGGGAGGAGGCCTGATTCTTCAGGTCCATGCAGTTATAGGATACTAGCTTCCTACCACATCATGGAGTTGGGAAATGTAGGTGGGTCACAGAAGCCAGGAAAGAGTCAACAGAAAACATATCCTAAGGAAGTCACAGATATGAAGCAAATCAGAAGTGTATTCCAACTCTACTGGACATCTTGCTGAAAGCAGTCAGAGCGAGAGTTGTTCCCTGGGTGTGGGACCCACAGTCCACCATAGTCAGTGCAGTGGGCATTCCTGCTTTGGAATCGTGGCCAAAGTAAAAGGTCTCAGACAATACTCAATGGAAGCAATTCATTCTCAAAGGAAAAGATGAAAACGTGGACATTTTGAAAATATAGTCAAGAAAATTATTAAAATGCTACAAATTCAGAAAACTCCATAAAATCCAAAACAATAAATTACAACCACTGTGGAAAGCAACTTGGTGATTCATAAAACAGCTGACAATAGAAATACCATAAGACCCAGCCATCACATTACTGGGCATATACCCCAAAGAAATGAGACAGATCACAAACACACGTATGCTCGCCTATGATCATTGGAGAACAGTTCACAATTAGCAAGAAGGTGGAAACAGCCCAAATCCCCATCATTAGAAGAATGGATTAAAAAAACAAAGTCTGATATATAAATAAAATGGAATACTACATATCCCTTAAAAACAGTGATGAGCGATGAAAGACCTCATGAGATGACAGGATCTGGAAACCCATTATGCTGAGTGATGTTAATCACACACTAAAGGACAGATACTGCCGGAGTGCACTGCTGTAGGCATGAGAGCCAGGATGGGAGCAGGCTCAGGCTTTCAGGCCATCCACTCTGCTGGCCAGGAGGCCCAGGCAGCCCCGTAGAGAGCCTGGCTGGTACCCAGGCCCCACGCACATCCTCTCTCAGGGCGCCTCTTAAAGAACACTTTGACCAAGAGGTCCTCACCTCAGCTGGGGTCCGGTTTTTGAGAGAAGGGGAAAGGATGATGATGCTCCAGAACCCTGGAGAACATCATGTCAATTAATGAAAAGACCGAAGTTGTCAAAGATTGCATTTCTTGATCCCAAAGTCAAGAAATCAAATGACATATTGAATTGGGCAAATCTGCTGCACAAGACCTCCTTAAAGTGTTAAAGGGAAAATACGCCTCTTGATGACTAAGGCGACTCGAGCTACGGTGATTTCAATCACCTCTGATGCTTTTAAAAGTGAACAAATGAATAAGGAAGACAGGAGAAGAATGGCCGTGTTTGCATTACGCTGTGGAGACTGTTAAATGGGCCACGGACTGCCAGAGAACAAGCAATTCTGTCTTGGAGGAAGTGCAACCAGAATGCTCCTTAGACGCAAAGGTGGCAAGTCTGTGTCTCAATTCCTTTAGACGGGTTATTAGGGGAGACAATGTCCTTGAAAAGTACATAATGCTGGGTATAAAGTAAAGGGTCCATGAAGAAGAGGAAGACTTTGAATGAGACAGATGAATACAATGGTTGCAACAATGCGTGCAAACATCACAGCAATTGTGAGCTCAGTGCAAAGCTAGACAGTGTTTCCTTCCGTTTTACACCTGGCCACCCGCCATACATTGGGACTATCTTCACAGCACATGAAAGCAACTATGCAGCGACTGATAACTTGAAGAGGAATGGTGTTGCAGTCATTGTTTAAAAGAATATTTCAATATCTATCCTGAAGTGCAAGGATGCCACTGAGAAGACAATATTCATATGCCTATAAGGAAAGAGCCATTGATATGACTACTATTAAAATGTAAATAGCAACCACTAGTACCAAAGCTGAAGAAACTGAAGATTTTTACCAACAGTTTGAAACTGATAAAATGTGCAGTCAGGATGCATTGAAAATTACTGGTGATTGACTCCCCCTTCCCCCCGCCCCCTCCAGCTCCCGCTTACCCTCTTTGTATCACTACTCTCATTATTGGTCCTGAGAGGTTTCTCTGTCCTGGATTCCCTGTGTTTTGAGCTCTTATTTATACTCTTGTCTACAGAAAAGTGGGTGAAGGAAGACAGTGGTCAGTGTAAGACATGGAAAAATAATAATAATTTATAAATTATCAAGAGTTCATGAGGGAGGGTGGGGGAGGGGAAATTAGCTGATACCAAGGGCTCAAGTAGAAAGAAATGTTTTGAAAATGATAATGGAAACATAGGAACAAAGGTGCTTGACACGATAGGTGTATGTATGGATTGTGATAAGAGTCCCCAATAAAATGATTGAAAAAAGAAAGAAAATTATTGGTGATCAACTTGAAATTTGGAAACAAAGAATAAGGATGCGTTGTTGGAAAATATGGGCTCGGCGATTGAAAAGATGACCAAAGTAGCATAACAGGATTTCGCAGGACCAATGACCTATGTATTGGAAATACATTTTTACATAACATGCATAGCCACTCTATACTTGGACTTACTGCGTTGGGCACAGAAGAATCAAATTCACTACATGTGGACAGAGATGATGGAGAAGTTTGGCATCACCAGTCAGCCTAAGGTCAGAGGTTGACTTCAGAAAAACAAAATAATAATCCGCTGCCATAGAGTCAACTCTGCCTCCCAGGTGACCCACAGGACAGAGCCAAACTGCATTGTGCCTTCCTTGTGCATTTATTTCTGAGACTGTAACTCTTTACAGAGTTAGCATATTTTACCTGTCTCTCTCGGAGCACCCGAGGGGGTTGAAATGGTGAACTTGTGGTTAGAGAGCAAGTTACAGCCCATTATGCTACCAGAACTGAGAATAGATCATAAGCCATGAGTAACTGAAGCTGACGAAAATCCAAATAAGTTTGTGAAAGTCAATGTGCATCCTTGAATAGATCCATTCTTCTCCAATTATTTGCTCAGCCTACGAATTGATAAGCATGATGAAAGGACCTAAGCCTGGTGCACCTATTTCCTGGTTTTGCACCATGTTCTGTTTGAAAGACAGCTTCCTGATTTATGTGCAGGTTCTACATGAATACAAGGAAGTGTTCTGGCACTTCTGTTCTGAATTGTTATCCATAGTTTGTCATGAATCACTCAGTCAAATGCCCTTGCATAGTCCACAAAATGCAGTTAACATCTTTGTTATTCTTAGTTAAAAATCTAGAATTTTCTAACATGTTTGTTTGTCTCTGGCAATGCCTTCAGTTCCTTCTAAACCATTAGTTCTTGATCCTATGTTAGTGCTTGAAATGGTTGCCAACCAGTCCATTTTGGTATAGTACTGGTGAATTCCTTCAGCTCATTTGGATTTTTCCTGCATCATTCAATATTTTGACCCTAAAAAATCCTTCAATATTGTAATTAGGGTCTTGACTTTTCCTTCCACTTTTTATCATGAGAAATACTGGGCACATTTTCCGCTTTGTTTCTCTAGTTCCATATCTTTGCCCATTTCGTTATAATACTGGATATTTTGTTCTAGGTTGTTCTTTGAAGTCTTCTGTCCTTCACCCTTATGTACTTTCACTTTAACTATTCTATATTCAAGTGTAAGTTACAGAGTCTCCTCTGCCATCCATTTTCTTTTTTTTAATCATTTTATTAGGGGCTCATACAACTCTTATCACAATCCATACATATATCAATTGTGTAAAGCACATTTGTACATTCATTGCCCTCATCATTCTCAAAACATTTGTTCTCCATCTATGCCCATGGCTTAGCTCCTCATTTTCCCCTCCCTCTCCGCTCCCACCTCCCGCATGAATCCTTGATAATTTATAAATTATTATTTTGTCATATCTTGCACTGTCCAACATCTCCCTTCACCCACTTTCCTGTTATTTGTCCCCATGGAGGAGGTTATAGGTAGATCCTTGTAACCGGTTCCTTCTTTCCAACTGACCCTCCCTCTGCCCTCCCAGTATCACCACTCAGACCACTCACTGGTCCTGAAGGGATCATCTGCCCTGGATTCCTGTGTTTCCAGTTCCTATCTGTACCAGTGTACATCCTCTGGTCTAGCCAGATTTGTAAGGTAGAATTGGGATCATGACTTGTAAGGTTGAATTGGGATCAGATTTGTAAGGTAGAATTGGGATCATGGGGGGTGGGGGGGGTAGAGGAAGAACTTAGGAACTAGAGGAAAGTTGTATGTTTCATCCTTGGTACATTGCACTGTGACTGGCTCGTTCCTCCCTGAGACCCTTCTGTAAGGGGATTCTAATTGCCTACAGATGGGTTTTGGGTCTCCACTCCACACCATCCCCCTTATTCACAACGATATGATTTTTTGTTCTCATGATACCTGATACCTGATCCCTTCGACACCTCATCATCGTACAGGCTGGTGTGCTTCTTCCATGTGGGCTTTATTGCATCTGAGCTAGATGGCTACTTGTTTACCTTCAAGCCTTTAAGACCCCAGATACTATATCTTTTGATAGCTGGTCACCAGCAGCTTTCTTCACCACATTTGCTCATGCACCCATTTGTCTTCAGCGATTGTATCAGGGAGGTGAGCACACAATGATAAGATTTTTTTTGTTCTTTGATGCCTGACAACTGATCCCTTTGGAACCTCATGATCATGCAGGCTGGTATGCTTCTTCCATGTGGGCTTTGTTGCTTCTGAGCTAGATGGCTGCTTGTTTACATTCAAGCCTTTAAGACCCCCAGACACTATATCTTTGATAACTGGACACCATCAGCTTTCTTCACCACATTTACTTAATTACCAGATTTGTCTTCAGCAATTGTGTTGGGAAGGTGAGCATCATAGAATGCCAGTTTAAAAGAACAAAGTATTCTTGCATTGAGGGAGTACTTGTGTGGAGGCCTAATGTCTCTGCCATCCATTTTCATCTCCTATTTCTCTCCTGAATTTAATTTTCTTTTGGTTTCTTCATGTACAGTGTCTTTGATGTTATCCCCAAACTTGTCTGTTTCTGTTATTAGTGTCCAATGGATCAAATGTATTCTTGAGTGTTCTGTAAATTCTGGTGGAATATACTCAAAGTTGTATTTTGGCTCTCATGGACATGGTTTAATTTTCTACCCCTCAAACTTGAACTTGTATTTATTATCGTTGTCATGAGCTATCACACAGTAACCAATCTGGGAGCAGAACAAGAAGCCAGAACGGAGGACTGTAGTCGCTTGCACCTTCCTAAAAGAGAGGTTAGGCATGTGGTTTGCGAGACATGCAAAGTTTGGCAGCTAAACAATGTTGTGTACTGATTTCATTATATGTCTGTGGTTTAACTGTCATTTATACCACTAGCTAGCTTTGTGATTTGGGCCAGGTATTTCAATTTTCAAGATTATGGCTCATCTTTAATGCAAAGCTGTGGACTGTATTATTTCCAGAGTCTTATCCACAGATGTTTTGGTGTATATAATTTCTAATGTCAAACACAATATAAAGGTATATTCTTCATAGAGGCTGTTCACCTCAAAGATATTTAAGGATTTGTATATCTTTTAACAAGTTTTTAGTCAAAATATGTCTTTGATAAGTCTTCAGCTGATGCTGCAACCGACAGCCTTCCTCAGCAGGTTTTACCCCAAAAGTAGATTGGAAAATAAACTGGAAAAACTCAAAGAGGTGCATTGTTTTGGTCACCCATAGCTTTCTCCTTCTCTCTCTCTCTCTCTTTCTCCAGAACTTAGGCACATCTGGAGCATTGCTTGTTGCAAACAGAAGAAGGTACAAAGACATTCTGAGAAACTCATACTAAACAAATTACTAGTGCTTAAGGAAAGAAAGAGCAATGAAGCAATAGGACGCATTCATATTATCATGTAGTGTGTTGACTACCAATACACACACATATATATAGATTTCACTGGTTTTGTTCCTAAAGAGAAGACACACACACATATATATGAAAATGTGTGTATATTATTTTTCCAAATAATTCAATTAATTTTAATTCATTTTTCCATAAAATGTTTGAAGCCCCTTCACACACACACACACACACACACACACACATCAGTAGGTGAGAAAGTAAATTGTTGTTCATGGGGCTGCAGGATCTGGCAAATCCCCAAATCTGCAAGTCAGATGGCAAGCTGTTGACTCACATCACAAGAACTGGAGGTAAGAGTATGCAAAATTGGATGTAGCATTAAGAGAAGGTGGGCTTCCTCCAGAGCATCCATCTATTGGATGCTGGCCACATCCTCTGGGAAACTACCCTAAAAATTGATTGGCTTCTCGTATCGGATCATCAAATGATGAATACATCAAATATGACAAACTACTAAAAATAATGGATAAATCAAATTAACATATAGCCATCACATAGCCCATTTGGTTAGATGCAATATTCAAACAAATGCTTTAGCAATGCAGGCAACAATGGTAAGAAGAACTCTGGTCGATAGGTTGATGTCCACACCACATCCTTATCAACAGCACCTATGCAATGAGAAGATTGATTACTAAATAGGTGGATCAGTAGGACTGTCAAACCCAGTGCATTTATATAAAAATAATCATTTGGGACAGATAAAAATAGCCTCTCTCTTTTTCATAGTACAGTGCATGCATTGTGCTGTGTATGAATTAAAGATCAGATGGTTATTGAAACCATGTGGATCCTTCACAATGTGGTTAGGGGAACATATGGTTTCCATAAGCAAGTTGTATTTGTTTAACATACAGTAACTTTATTAGTAAATGTGGTATGATTATTTAACTTAAATGTCAACTATTGAAACCAGCCTGGCTAAAGATTAGTAGCTAATACCTGCTTAATTCTTTATAATGCGAATTACTACTTTGCTGTTTTGGTTCTGTAGATTTCTTCCAACTTAATCGCACAATCCCTATGTGCTTACGTTTTTAGGATATTCAAGCATTAACTCAAAATGACCCCACAGCATTGTTAATCTGTGTCTTTCCTCATACAAAGATGAAGAAATCAAGACCCAGAGAGGGAAGACATGCTGGAGGTAACAGTCATCACTTTCTCTTTTCTAATGCAGCTTTCCATGACCTCATATTGCTTTTTGCATAGAAGAACAACCTGGTGGAGAGTGGTCCAACGGATTTTGAAATAAATCTCAATAACACCCGTTCTCAACCTGTGGGTCATGACCACTTTGGGGGTCGAATGACCCTTTCACAGAGGTCGCCTAAGACCATTGGAAAACACATATTTCTGATGGTCTTAGGAACTGAGACACTGTTCTTCTGTCTCCAGGTGGATCTGACCACATGCAAATATTCCCATGTATGAGTACCCAGCAAGATGACATCATGACGCCAACTTCATCACATATACACCCCATACAAATACAGTGTATGTGACAGGGTTGGCGCCATAATGTACTTATGCGGACCAGTCACACATGTGTACAGAGCAGCTACTGTGTAGAAAGCAGCTGCTGTGTTGAAAGCAGCGGTATTAGAGGTAAAACGACACTTCATGAATTATAATTACATGTTGTTTTTGTGATTAATCACTATGCTTTAGTTATGTTCAATTTGTAACAATGAAAATACATCCTGCATCTCTGATACTTATATGAAGATTCATAACAGTAGCAAAATTACAGTGATGAAGTAGCAATGAAAATTATTTTATAGTTGGGGGTCACCACCACATGATGAACTGGATTAAAGGGTTGCGGCATTAGGAAGGTTGACAACCACTTCTCTATAAGGAGATAGAGGCCATGTTTTATTCACCTATGCATCTTAAGATCAAATAACATTTAGGGTAAGTACAAAGTAAGTACAATGATTCCCTGATTCATCTATACATTCTCTTTGTCCCCACCCCTCTCCTTATTTTCATCTGACTGAGTATAACAGTTATTTGCCCACTCAGCATTGGCACACATTTCACTCTCCAATCCTGGTGCTGGAAAATAAAGCTCCTACTCAGTACCACCATAACTGTAAGTGGACTGGGACTGAATCCATCTTCCATACAGGGGAAGAATCACTGCCAAGCCTTGAAAGCCTGAAAGTCTGGACCAAAATCATGGCAGAGTCCCAAACCTATTAGTCAGTCAGGATAAATATTGAATGAATCAAGGTGTGATCATGAGTTGGAGATAGTTCAGACCAAGGATGGAGTTGCTCACCGATGCTTGAACGTCACCAAATGTTTGAAAATCATGGTATGTTTCCCCGTAGTGAGTCTTCACATTTTTCTCTTTCTTACATTAGCTATTAGAACAGGGCTGACTAGTATTTTCTTAGTGAACAATCACAATAGGGAGATATGTACAGTTTATCGAGTCATATGAAGAACATGTGCAAGAATGGGCTGCCTTTGCTTAGGGAAATCAATGGGTGATAGTGAGTGTGGACATGCGGTGGTAGAGGAGAAAGGATCGCTGTTTCAGGGCCACATATCTTCTCTGCTGTATAAAAGTAGGCTCCTTTTGTGTGGTCCAAATAGAAGAATTAATTACAACAGGAATTCCTATTTTGCGACAACCAGAACATCTCTATGGCCAATAGAGTTTCCTAGGGATAGCTGGTGGAGCCAGCTACAGTGCTGAGCTCGGGATCCGTGTGGATGTTTGGGCAAAAAGAGGATGAACCTTTTAGGGAATCCCTTTAATGAAGTTGGCAGATATCTATTCTGCTAAATTCAAGAGACAATGAAACTTTACATACGTCTTGGGTTCATTTTTCATGAAATCGTATTTCACTACAGAATGCTCAGGTGTGTTTTTTGGTTTTTTTTTTGAACAGAGAAGTGAAGTCAGAGACTACATGGAAGATGTAGGAGAATGGAAGATGTAGGAGAAAGGAAGAGAAAGAAAATCCTGGAGTAGACCTGAGTTACCGTGATGGATAAACATTCCAAAGCTCCAATATAGATAAGAGATAACAAAGAGTTTATACAGAGTATATTTGAATAAGACCTAAACAGGAGGATGAAAGAGCAGAGTCTTTGTAACTCAAAAGTCAGCGGGTGAATCTTTGGGCCTTGCAGTACTGCTCACACTAAGCCCAAATGCAATTTCTGAACTGGGGAGAATCCACAGCTCCATTTTTTCGCAAGTCTCCAGGGTGAGCCTCATTCCTCATACTTGTCTCTTCTTTGCTCTCTTGCATGCTGTCTCATTTATTTCCTGTGTTTATTCAGGCATGCAAACCAGCCCTTTCTCTAGTTTCACCAAATGTCCACCTCTCTAAGATCTCCGGACTTTATTAACTTTCCTGAAGATTTGAATTACCTGGGCATGTCACAGCAGCCCTGTCACTAGTGACTGGGAGCCAATGGACACAGATTTAATGTGCCTTATTGTTCAGAGTTTGTAGACCCTCAAAACTCATATCCAGAATGTTTTCTGTGACTCTCAGAGAAACTGGGAGAACGTATGTGTAGGTAATCATCAAATGTGAATTCACCCTACCCTGAGAATAATCCTTGAGGACAAGAACCAAATTTAGAATGAAATGAAACTTTGAAGCGAATAATGAGATCAATATAATCAAAGTGGTATGCCATATGGTTACAAAAAATCAATGAAATTAGTAATATTTATTAATAATACAAACTGGTAATTATTAAGGAACTCTATATTGTATCTTCTAAAAAAAAAACCTATGGGCCAGGTACATGAGAGACAGAGAACTTAGGTAACCACGTAGCTTCTTGGAACAACAATACACATTAACTCACTGCCATCAAATCTACGCTGACTCATAGGGACCCTATTGGACAGGGTAGAACTTCCCCTGTGGGTTTCCAAACTGTCAATCTTCATAGAATAGAAAGCCCCACCTTTCTCCCAGTTTCTTAGCACTAGTAAATGGCAGAGCAATTCTCTGATGGCTAACAAGTTGACTTATTAAACAAACAAGGATCAGGCTTTTTCTGTATACCCTTCGTGGCCATTTTTAGGGCACATATTGTGAACACCACATGGTATTTTTCAAACAGAGAGAGGACTGGAGATGCAATCGATGACTGAAGGCAAGAATGAGTTCTCCGTTCCAGTGGGTGATCATGTGTCGGGGACATTGAGGGGAGTGAAGATTAGTTTGCCAAACCGCCCTTCTATTCACAATGCTCCTGAGAACACCAGCAGGACTTGCGAGAAGGTTCGAGTCCTTATTCCTGGAACTTTAGGAGAGATTTCTCATAAGACACTCAGAAAATAAATCATGGCTCTGAGATTTTTTAAGTGACCATTCTCCTCTACGTTGTGGTTATATAATACCTTTTCCACCACCAAATTCAGTCAGACAGCTCTTACCTCGTTTATTAGTTGCAGCCTACGGTGTAACTGCCAAAGATCTTTGTTCAAAAGGCAACTCTGAGCCTGACAAGGCTTGCTGATTGTGAGGCATGCTGGTTTGCAGTGGTTGTCTGTGTAATTTTATTTCTAATATGCTGTGATGGCAGGAGGCAGTTAAATAAAAACCAGACCTGCTAACTACTCATCAAGGAAATATCTCACGCTGAGAGGGGGCTCTCCTTACCCTCTGCTGTGTGTACACACATCTCCTCCTGGGCTTGAGGATCACAGATCAGTCTCTAAATGTGGTGTAAAGGAGAAGACATTTCCTGACGGACTGATGTCTAATCACAGAGAATCAAGCAGTGGTTTCAAGTAGTGGCACTGTGCTCGAAGTCCCAACCACCAATTCTGAGTACAAGAAAGGATTATTCGACGTCCTTCCTTCCTCCAACACATGCTCTATTGTTGGGTGCAGCAACTCAGCGTTCGACACACCAAAATACGGTCCAGTCCTACACTGTCCTCATTCTCATTGTCAGATGGGAACCTATTGTTTCAGCCACTGTGTCAATCCATCTCCTTGACAGTATTCCTCTATTTCTCTGACCTTCTGCTTTACCAAGAATGATGTCCTCCTCCATGTTCTGGTCATTTTTGATAACATGTCCAACTTACATGAAATAAAGTCTCACCATCGTGTCTTCTAGGGAGCATCCTGGCCATTCTTCTTCTAGGACAGATTTGTTTGTTCATCTGGAAGTTTCAGAGTGTCTTCTGACAGCCACTTGGAGTTTTTCTTTCTTTCTTCTCTTTTTAATACATTTTGCTTTCTTCATGTCGGATGTTCTTGACTGATGTCTTCCCACAGCTCTTCGTGTCTTCTCTCAGTGGAGCTCAATGCAAAAAATATGTTCCTGAAATGTTCTTGCAATGCAGGTGGGACACACTCAAGGCTGTATTTTGGCTCTTGGACTTTTAAGGATGTTCTTCAACTTCAACTTTAACTTACATATGAACTGTTCCATAGTAGCTCCTGACATTGAGCCACTCCATGGTCTCTTCCTGCAGATGAAGCCAATGTGATTCCTGTGTGTTCTGCCTGATGAGGTCTATGTGCACAATCAACATTTATATTGTTGGAGAAAAAAAAAAAGAAGCTGTTTGCCATGAATTAGTCATTAGTCTTGCAAAACTCTATCATGTGATCGCCAGCTTTGCTTTTATCACCAAGTGCACATTTTCCAGCTACCGATGCTTCCTCTTTGTTTCCAATTTTCATATTTAAATCACTCATAATTATCAATGCATCTTGATTACACATTTGAACAATTTCAGACTAAAGAAGTTGGTATAGTTATTTGATTTGTTCATAACTAGCTTTAGCTTTTGGTCTATAAATTTGAATAATAGTTCTATTAACTGGACTTCCTTGTAGATGTATTGCTAATATCCCATCCCCAACGCCATTGTACTTCTAGACCAACCCTAAAATAGTCTTTTAGAAGATGACTGCCACACCTTTCCTTTGGAATCCATCCTTCTGGCACAGGAAACCATGCAATCGTCTGATTCCAATGGCCCTAACAGTCTATTTCAGCTGACCAGTGCTCAGCACATTCATCTTTATGTGGTCCATTTCATTTCTGATGGCTTCCTAGATGCATGCTTCCTACATCCTGCTTTCCAGTTAGAAATGGGTGGTGGCATCTGTTCTCATTTTGAGTTGTGCTTCATGAGCCATGTGAGGCCTTGAAAGGTTTGCTCAGTACGGTCAACTCCGCTTCTGGCAGGCAGCTTTTCCCTGGTGGTATTTTTCAGTGCCTTATAATACAAGAGCCTCATGTGTGACACAATATCTGAATAAGTGTCTCTGATTTGTTTTCAGTGGCTAACTCCTCCGAAAAGAACAGCTTAGTCGTTCTTCATATTCTGTTCTTAGGGTGGGAGTTCCATTGATTCCTATTTACCATGAGGGACTCTGCTGGTATTTTAATACTGGTAATAGAGCTTCCAGCATCACAGGATCTGCCAAGTCACGACAGCAGGACACACTGACAGACACGTCGTGGTTTTTCACATAAAGCATATTATTCCTTATCTTCTCGTAGTGGAAAAAGGATGTTTTTCTTTGCAGCAAGATTAAGTCACAGAGATTTGTTTAAACAGCACAGGTCCTCATTGCTTTCCAGTTGTTGCCAGCTTCCTGCTTTGAGTTCAAAGACCATAAAGTCTTGAAATTGACCTGGGGAGCTAGCTTACTTTCTAAAGGCCAAGCTGACTTGACATTTCCTTGTGGGAGCTACTTAAACTAAAGCTTGAATAGGCAGCTTGCCCTCCAAATCCCAGCCGAAGATCCCGTCCTCCCATCTCAGCCACATATCAGCATACTTATGCCATTGGCTAAAGAAAGTCCACTTTCTAGGGAAGGGTTTCCGTGTAGCTTTCTTTCAAATTTCTCTTTAAAGTCGCATTATTGCAGAAAATTTCAGGCACTGGCAAACTTCTTTGCTGCCAAAATGACCAATTTCGGAGATGTTTCAAATCATAACACACGAGAAACAATTGAAAGAATGAAAGCATTGAGAATGGCAACTTTAGAAACCAGAAGATTTTATGGGATCAAGATAATTAACTGACTTCACATAGCTATGAGAGTATGTGCTATGAGTCTGTAGAGCAGGGTTAAACCAGGCAAGTTGAGGATATTCTTTGACTTGGTATGAAAATTTAGAAACTACATTGTAACAATGAGAGATGTTCAAAGATTCAATAAGTTACCTCAGAAAAAACAAAATTCCTTTCCTGCAAGAACAGTTTTCAAACAGAGAAAGGGTAACTCTTTGTGGGGGAGTTTTGAAGATAGAAGAATTTACACATCAGCTCAGAATTTAACTCGATAATCAGAAGTCCCCATCTACCTTGTGTTTCTATACTACTGCGTCTGTGAGATTTTCATAAGAGAACTTACGGTAATTCTCCCAGGGAGGCTGCTCAGGCAAAACCACCAAGCAGTAAGCATATTAAAAAGAACTCACACTGGTTTCCAAATCACTTAGGAAACATCCTAGCATGGAAGAAACAGAGCTTCTCTTGGCATTTGACGACCTTAAAGCCTATCCTTTATTTACTCTGTGATTTTGGTCAGGTGTATTAAACTCTCAGGTCTACTTCTAATCTATGTCTAAAATGTTTAGAATTCCAAGAAGGTGCTTGATGAAATGTAATCGATTGCCCTTGGCGTGATTCCAACCCATAACAACCTTAGAGGCTAGAGTAGACCTGCCCTGGAACGAGACAGCTCATCCTAGGGATGAAATGTCAACATGAGTAATCAATAAGGGGAGATCTTTCTCCTTATTGATAATTAATTCACATATTGAGTGTGTTTGGGAGTAGTTTTTGTACACCTAACATTATTAAACAGGAACCCGGTGGTGTAGTGGTTGTGAGTTGGGCTATTAACCGCAAGGTCGGCAGTGTGAAGCCACCATGGGAAAGATGTGAGTTGGCATCCTCTCAAGGGCAGTGAGTTTGGCTAATGGCAGTGAGCATTGTTAGGTTATGTGGAATGTGATTTTTACCCCCATCAAGTTCATGAAATCTTGTCACTGTTTTTAGGTATCGATACTTAGAATTGTAAAGGAAAAAGACGAACATATAAAAAACATATGTTGAAAACAATAAAATGTAAGATAGGTAGCTTAGACTAGAGACACTGTGTGGGAATTGCACCCGACCTGATCCCACCACACCAAGGCAAAGTACTGGGGGAGTGCAGCAGAACAGCAAGGGAATGGAGCAGCAAGGTCTGCAGGCAATGCTGAAGGTGGGTTGTGGGACCAGGGCGTGGTGCCCCAATAGACTGGACTGGAAAACACTCCTAAAGGTCTACAAACAGTCCTTGAAGTAACTACGAGCTTTTCTTTCTTTTTGTATTCTGTTTTGTTCTTTGTCAGTGGTTTGTTGTTGTTTTGTTGTATATTGTTGCTTGGTTTTGCTCTGTCTTGTGTTTGTGCATGTTATTATCTCTGCAGGTCTGTCTAAATATGATAGGCTGGATGGACAATCTGGAGGAGAAAACAACGGGACCACCAGTTCCGGGGGCATATGGCGTAAGGGGAGGTGGGGGAAAGGAAGTGGTGTTAACAAACCCAGGACAACAAGTGATCCAAATTGGTGATGGGGTGGGTGTGGGAGGCCTGGTAGGGCATGATCAAGGGTAATGTAATGAAGAGGTATTGCTGAAACCCAGGTGGGGATGGAGCATGATAGTGGGACAGAAGGAAAGTCAAGGGAAATAGAGGAAATAGCTGGGAGGCAAAGGACGTTTATAGAGGTTTAGATAAAGACATGTACATATGCAAATATATTTATATATGAGGATGGGGAAATAGATATATGTGCATATATTTATAGGTTTAGTGTTAAGGTAGCAGAAGGACATTGGGACTCCACTGAAGTACTCCCTCAATGAGAAAATACTTTCTTATATTACATTGGCATTCTATGATGCTAACCCTCCTGATACAACCGCTGAAGACAAAGCAGGTGATTAAGCAAATACGGTGAAGAAAGCTGATGGTGTCCAGCTATCAAAAGATACAGCATCAAGGGTCTTAAAGGCTTGAAGGTAAACAAGTGACCATCTAACTCAGAAGCAACAAATCCCACATGGAAGAAGCACATCAGCCTGTGGGATCAAGAGGTGTCAAAGGGATCAGGTATCAGGCATCATCAGAACAAAAAAATCTTACCATAGTGAATGAGGGGGGAAGTGCAGAGTGGAGACCCAAAGCCCATTTGTCAGCTACTGGAGATCCCCTTGCAAAGGGGTTTAGGGGAGGAGATGAACCAGTAAAGGTGTAATGTAGCACTGATGAAAAATATGACTTTCCCCTAGTTCCTAAATGCTTCCTCCTCCCCCAGTCCCATCATGATCCGAATTCTACCTTGCAAGTCTGGCTAGACCAGAGTATGTACACTGGTATAGATAGGAACTGGGAACACAGGGAATCCAGGGCAGATAATCCCTTCAGGACCAGGGGTGCCTGTGATACTGGGAGGGTAGAGGGAGAATTGGTTGGAAAGAGGGAACCGATTACAAGGATGTACATGTGACCTCCTCTTGGGGGACAGACAACAGAAAAGTGGGTCAAGGGAGACATTGGACAGGGCAAGATACGACAAAATAATAAATTATCAAGGGTTCATGAGGGAGAGGGGAGCGGGGAGGGAGGGGAAAATGAGGACCTGATGCTAGGGGCTTAAGTGAAGAACAAATGTTTTGAGAATGATGAGGGAAATGAATGTACAGATGTGTTTTATGGAATTGATATTTGTATGGATTGTGATAAGAGTTGTATGAGCCCCTAATAAAATAATAAAAAAGAATAAAAGATAGGTAGCTTAGAGTTCAAGGTCTGCTATACCAATTATCAGAAAGTGGGTGACTTCTAAGGACAGACATCTGTTTCATTATTCTGGAGTTTGAATCCAGGACATTTTGATAGTCAATGCTTTCTTGGTCTACTCCGGGAGACCATCCTTCTTTATGTCTTCCAAATTCCAGTAGTCCTAGAGTTTCTTGGCATGTCTTACATTTCAGATGCATTCTCACATAATGTTTTTCACTTGTGTGTGATCCATTTCTCTTGTGACGCCCTTCCCTTAACAGATAGCATCTTACAAGAAAGGTTCTCTTTACAAGCAAAGTCATATTTCTAGGTAGAGGATTAAGATTTCAACATCCTCTGGGGACACAATTCAATCCATAACAGCAGGCAATGGAAAATACCTAATCTCAAACAAATGTTTTTGCTTTCTCTGTAGTCAACGAAGTGAAGGGGTAATAGTGATAATAATATATATTGAGCACTTACTATATGGAACCCATTTGACGCTCTGAGATGTACTAATTCATGTGGTCTTCATAATAATGGCAATGAGATGAAATTAGGTCAGGTCATTGACCCAATGTCTCGCAGCTATTGAGAAGCACAGAAAAGAACCAAACCCAGGGAATTTAAAGAAGAGTGCCACAAGACAACTGGTTAGGACATCTGTGACTTGCCAAACTATCAATTGCTACCAGTCATCCTTGTATTTCCAAGGTCAGAGACCTGCTAGGTGAACTGAAGTGTGATGAGCAGATGCTAAGTGGGCTGAGGAGAGGTAGAAAGAGAATCCTCTAGATCACCCCCACCAAAGGCATGGCTGAAACTGAAGCAGGAATGAGGGTGACTCTGCCTTTTGTCCTTGGAGCAAGTGCCAAGTGACACTCACGTGAATAAAAATCCCACTGCCATGCAGTCGATTATGACTCATGGTGATCTATATATCTGAGTAGATCTGCTCCTGCTGGTTTCTGAGAGTATAACTCTACAAACATAAAGTACCCCATCTTCTCCCTGTGGAGTAGCTGAGAGTTACATATCCTATAAATCAATGGTTCAAATGCATCACAAAGAGTTGTGTAGTCATTGCCACCATCATTTCTGGAACATTGTCTTCATTCTTGCATCTGCTGTTATTAGCATCTCCTCCCTCCACCCACCCCCAACCTCCCTTGTCATACCCCTTAGGAACCATCAATCTAGTTGCATTCACTCTAGGTATGCCTGTCCTGGTTTTCATATAAAGAAGGTCATAAGAAAATAAAAGGGGGAGGTGGGGGGACAGCAACAACAAAAATAACTAGAACACAGAAAATTCTCATTCCAAAAGGAAGTAGAAGCAATAAAAACTGGAGCGAGTTAACAGTGGGCCCAAAGGGAAAACAAATGGGAAGGGGCTAAATTTAAACTGAACTGTGTGCAATCATCCACTTTCCAGTTCCCTCTGTGCACAAGACCATTTACATCCCTGTTCAGTGGTCTGGGGGTGTTCCATAGACCCAAAATCCACATGGGGAGTCTGCAAATAGATTTGGGGCTGTTACTGTCATCCATCCTTAGCAATAGGAGGAATTTTTTAAAGCTCGTAAAAAATTGTGTGAAAAGATAATAGGATTTGCCCACATACATGTTGAAGTTCTCTCATACATAAAGGCTCATTTTAGCCTTTTGATGTTACATTATAGTTTTTCACTGGAAATATGCTTTGCTACCATAGGGACAAGAGGAGCCCTGGTGGGCATAATGGATTATACATTGGGTTGTTAAGCACAAGGTCAGCAGTTTGAAACCACCAGCTGCTCTGGGAGAGAAAGATGAGGCTTTCTATTTTTGTAATGAGTTACAGTCTCAGAAACACTCAGCCTGTCCTGGAGGGTTGCTATGATTCAGAATCAACTCAATGGCAATGAGTTACTACCATGGCTACAAATTTAAGACTCACAATTCAAATGACTGAGTAGCGTGGCCTCACCACAACTTTATTTTTGATAAATCTTAGCTAATAGTCATTGAATGTTCCCTGCTTTCCTCTGGGGTCAAGCAGGAACTTCCGCCATCACCAAAGGCAATGCCTGGGCAGCTCTGCACGGTGACGGACTCTCCAAGAGATGCCTACAGCTTGGCAGTCCTGGCGGGGTCTGTCTGGCCACTTTTTGCTCTCTCATCCTGTCAACACACCACACCACACAGTGAAATGGTGAGAAAAATCCCATTTGTCTCTTCAAGGGTGTCAGTTCTTCCACTTCCTCACATGACCCTCTCAAATGCTCACTGCTTTTGTTTGACTTTATTACATTTTTCTATTTTCCTCGTCCTCCCACCTACTTCACACAGCCTTTTCAATTTTTTTTCAATTTGTGAAGAAAGCCAACACTTCCCCAAAAAAATCCAGAGTGAAACCGGTCATCCGCATAAGCTTTTTCCATCTATTAAGTGTTCATCTGTTATTTTAATGTCTCAGTCATATCACATGGCTGAGGCAGCCAATGCCCTCAAGGCAAGAGGCCGTCTTGATACAATTAGCCTACAGACTCTTCCGTTCCTGGAAGTGCTTTTCCTTTATTATCCTTGAACTTCAACAGTTCTTAGTTCCCAAAGACAAGGCATGTAATCTAACTCCCAAATCCCACAAGGAAGAGATGTCGCGGAACCCGCCCACTAGCATCTAGCATATTCCCAGCAAGAATTCCATGGACTCTTTACAATTGCACTGGGACTGATATTTTCATTCAATTATACACTTGGTTGATGCCAACAACATTTGTTTCTTCCATATCATGCTTTCAGTCATTAGGATGAATTTTTTGGAAACGGAGCATGCTTCAGGCTTGGCAGCAGCCAATTTCACTGATGGCTTCTCCTGAGCACTGTGAGCAATCCCACGCTGACAGCCATCAGCAAGACTCACCACACTAACCACAGAGTCTGTTCATCCTCTCAGTTTGAGAAGCCACTTGCTGAACATTTTCCTGACAGAATTTATCTATAAAAATGGGAATTTCTTATAGGACTTACAGTTCCTGCCATATTTGACATTTCAAATATCAGAAAGAGTGAAGCAGGGTGAGCTCACTATTATTTACCAGATGGTATGGCAGATCCTGAAAAGGGATCAAACCCGTGTTCTGTGTGAAATGTGAAAATTTTTCTAGCCTAGAAAGTGCCCTCTGGTTTATTCCATATGTTAAGATGAGCATATGATAGTTGCCAGTGCATGTAGATAATCAGTGTTGCCTTCATCTAGATTTATAGAATTGGCACAGCTTGTTATTGATGTGTCTTTAACCTTCTATCATTTACTTTAAAAAAACAGTTTTGTTGGCATATAATTCACATATCATGCAATTGAACATTTTAATCACACCACGCAGAATCGTGCAGTTATCGCCACCATCAGAACGTTTTCCTTCTTGTACTCATCGTGACTAGCTCCCTCAACCTCCCCTGCCGCAGCCCCGAGGAACCACTGACTCGGTTATTCACTCTATTCATTTACCTATCCTGGATTTTGTAACCATTTAAAAAAACCAACAACACCCTAAAGCTAACAACAATCACAAAGTAAAAGAGATAAAATCTTAAATCAAAAAGAAAACAGAAAATATTAAAAACTAGAGCAAATTTAAAATGGGTCATCTCCTATCATTTCTCTCACTCTATGATACTCAGCTTTCATCTTCAGATTCTCTCTTAAGGCTTTCTTCGAAAGAAAAGTGCTCTCAGAAAATACAGTAGTATGAAGTTGGGTAAACAATTCATGTTGTTAGGAGAATGGTTTACTCTTAAGGAGCGTTTCAAAGGTATGTGGATGACATTGTAGACACCAACCACCAGATGGTTTTGGCTTTGTTTGGAGATGTTCCTCATATCTGTGAACTACATCTGCTGAGCTGCCTACAGGAAGACATGGGAGCTCTAGTAAAGTGTGGTGAAGAAATTAGATAGTACCGACTATTAGAAAGAATAGTGTCAGGGGTCTTCAGGATTATTTTCAAATGAGTAGCCATCGAAGTGAGTTGTCAAGAAAGCCCACATGGAAGAAGCACACCACCAACCGTCATCTACGGATCATAAATTATAATGCAAATCTGGAAAGGGAATAATATCAAAGCTTACATTGTGAGACTCTGATTTGCAGAAGGCTATGCATGACGGTGGAAGGATCGACACAAGAGTAAGCTTCCAGTGATTTCTCTCCAACCCTAATGGAGGGATGAGAATAACCTGGTTATCAGACAGGCAGTATTGTAGAGACCATTATAGTAAATTAAAGTGATAAATCTGATTTGAATGGTTAAAACCGTATCATTTGACTTTTCTTTTGATACACTTTGTGCTTGATCTGGTTTTTAATAGTTTCTCTGTGTTTGTTTTGTCATTGGGGTTTATCTCTGTAATATTTTGTCTTCGTTGGTAGCCATCTTCACTCTCTGTTATGTATTTCTTTCTATATTTTACAGTCTATGAAACCCAGGTTAATGAATCTATAGAGACAATAACTAGAATAAGAGTTCCGGGTGGCGGGGGGGGGGGGAGGCGGGCTAGGACAGGGGAAGTGGGGGAGGGTAATTGGGAGGTTATACCAAGGAGTTCAAGAAGGAAGAAAATGTTTGGAAATTGATTGTGGTAGTAAGTATATTTGGGGGGAATCCCAAAAATAGATTCTGGGAACAGGGCTTGGCACCTCATCAGACTCAATTGGAAAATATTCATAAGGGTCAACAGACAGACCTGGGACTATTTATAAACTTTTGTTTTGATGTTTCCATGTCTGTCTATATAAGATATGCAGGATAAACAATCCTGAGGAGAAAACAATGGGACTGACTATTCCAGGGTGGGGGTAAGAGAGAGGGAAAGGTAGGGGAAAAGAAGGGGCAGCCAATAAATCCAGGGAGAAGGGAATAATAAATGATCTAAAATTGATGGGGAGGAGGGCATAGAATGCCTGGTGGGCTTTGATCAAGTGCCATGTAGCTGAGAGGAATTACGGAAAGTGGAATGAAGGTCGGACATGAAAGTGGGGCAGGAGGAAAGTAAGAGGAAATAGAGAAAATAACTAGGAGGTAAAAGACACTTATAGAGGTATAAATACAGGCACATATATATGTGAATATATTTATATATAACAATAGGGATATAAGTTTATGTACACATATTTATATGTTAAGCATTAAGGTAGCAGATGGACATTGGGCCTCTACTGAAGAACTCCCTCAATGCAAGAATACTTTCTTCTATTAAATTGGCATTCTGTGATGCTCACCTTCCCGACACAACCATTGAAGACAAAGCGGTGCATAAGCAAATGTGGTGAAGAAAGCTGATAGTGCCGGCTATTAAAAGGTATAGCATCTGAGGTCTTAAATACTTGAAGCTAAACAAGTGGCCATCTAATTGGAAAGCAACAAAACCCACTTGAAAGAAACACACCAGCCTGTGTGATCATGAGGTGTCAACAGGATCAGGTATCAGGCATCAGAAGACCCAAAACAATCATAATGATGCAAATGAAGGGGGTGGAGTGGAGACCCAAAGCCCATCTGTAGACAACTGGACATACCCTCACAGAAGGGTCACAAGGAAGGGACAAGCAAGCCAGGCTTAGCACTGATGAACTGATGAAACTTACACCATTCCTCTAGTTATTTAATTCTTCCTCCCCACCCCACTATCATGACCCTAGGTCTACCTTACAAATCTGGATAGACCAGAGCATGTACACTGGTACAGATAAGAGCTCTTGACACCCAGAATCCAGGACAGATAAACCCTTGAGGAATAGTAATGGGAGTAGCAATAACATGAGGGTAGGGGGCTGGTGGGGGGAGAAAGGGGAAGCCAATCACAATGTCCAACGAAAAAGCCCCCACCCCCCAGAGTGACAAACAACAGAAACATGGGTGAAGGGAGACAGTAGAAGGTGTAAGATATGAAAGTAATAATAATAATCTATTACTTATCAAGGGTTCATGTGGGGGGAGGAAGGGAAAAAAGAGGAGCTGATACCAAGGGCGCAAGTAGAAAGACAATGTTTTGAAAGTGATGGTGGCAGCATATGGACAAATTTGCTTGACACAATGTATGTATGGATTGTTATAAGAACTGTAAGAGTGCCCAATAAAATTATTTATTAAAATAAAAAAATAATTAAAAGAGTTGTGCAGCCATCACAGCTATCAATTCCAGACATTTTCTCTTCTTTGTAATGATTGCTGTTAGCTCTCCATTTCCCACCAGCCTCCCCTGATATATCCCTCTGAAACTATTAATCCAGTTGTTATATCTCTATATAGGATAGGCTTACCTAGCCTAGGTTTCATATTCAGGAAAACATACAAAACCCAAACAAATTGCCCAACAATTACAAACTGGGGCAGAGAGAAACCTCAATCAAAATCAGGGGAGAGGGTGGAGGGAAGGTGGGGGAGAAAGGGGAACTGAGTACAAGGATCTACATATAGCCTCCTCCCTGGGGGATGGACAGCAGAGAAGTAGGGGAAGGGAGATGTCAGATGGTGTAAGATAAGACAAAATAATAATAATTTATAAATTATCAAGGGTTCATGGGGGAGCAGGGAGAGAGGGTAAAAATGAGGAGCTGATACCAAGGGCTCAAGTAGAAAGCAAATGTTTTGGGAATGATGATGGCAACACATGTACAGATGTGCTTGACACAATGGATGGATGGATTGTGATAAGAGTTGTATGAGCCTCCAATAAAATGATTTAAATATATATACGCTATTAAAAATTAAAGGAAAACATAATAGATAGTTTTTTTTAAAAAGAGAGGAGATGATATTAAAAACTGAAACAATTACACATTGGTCAAAAGGGATATCAAATGAGAAGGTGTCACATTTTGGCTTACCCATGCAGTAATCCACCCTGCAATGAGCTCTGATAAAAAGGCCTGTCCCCTCCCTGGACCATAACCAGAGGGTATTCACCAGATGCTTACTGTGAATGGGAGACCCTGCGAATAGGTTCTGGGATTTCACTGTCATTCATAGGCTTCTGCAAATCAGGTGTTAAAAATTTAAGCTCTAATATCATTCTTTCCTCCTGATTTATATAATTTTCAGTTATAAGAAACTCAAAGTATATTGCAGATGTTATTAAATCAGGTGATATTACACCATAGTGTCTTAGACTAATTGAGTACTTCCAATATTCCATGAACTATAGCACTTTACATGTAAGACAGGAAAACTCATTTGACCCTTACAAAAATACTAACATATGAAGTAGATGCTAGAATTATCTCCAATTAATCAATGGGATAAATGAAACACAGATTAAGTAATTTGCCTAAAGCCACATCTAAGAATTTGAACTCACATAAATGTGACTCCAGGTTCAGAGATTTTAGTAGCTCTAAAGGAAATTCTAGACAATTTTTAAAAGAACCGAAGAAAGGAATGTGGTTCTACTCCCATCTAACATTCTTTAGTACAGTGCAAGGACTCAGAATTGGTGGTTCTCAAAGTTGGCCATGCATCATGCTGATAGGGCTTATGTAACAATGAATAACAAAGAAAAGAATTATTACTTAGCAAGCAAATATTTTAAAACAAGAAACAAAATGCATTAGACATAAAAGTAAAATCGATAATTTAGACAACAAGAAAATTAAGAATTTAAATTAATTAAGAATATAAGGGAGTGAAAAAGTTAAGTTAGAGTAGAAGTTAGTATATATATATATATATAATAAAATAATTCATACACTTTGTAAGAAAAAGAAATAACCAACAGGGGAAAAATGGGTGAAAGATTTAATCAGTTATCGTCAAAGGATGCTATAAAGAAATTGATCAAAACTGTGAAAAGTTTCTCAAAGTCTACAAGTGAAACTAAAATGAAAACACTGTTTTACCACTAATACCCACCAGCATAGAGAAAACTAAGCTAAGCCACTTTAACAAGTATTGGTAAATCACCTCACAAAACAGTTTGCTAAAGCTGAGTGCATGTATACTATAGGATCTATCAATTCTACACCTAGCTATCACCCAACAGAAATGGGTTCATATTTCCACCAAAAGACATACCGAACAAAGTGCACTGGAGAGATGACCATAGAAGATCACAATGATAAACCGGACTTGCACAGCTGAAACCTTGTCAGTTGATCCCCCTCTGGTGCATGTTGGGCCTGATCTGGGTTTCAACATTGTCTGTATTGTTTGTTTGCTTGTACATGGGGGGTGAGCCTCTTGGATTTTTGTTCTTTGTTTTTCTGTGTTCCAGTAGATGAACCCTGAGCTTGATGAACCTACGGGACGGCACATAGAACCAGGGCTTCTGGGGGAAACAGGGGGCGCGGATAATAGGGAGCTTCTTTTCAAGAAGAAAAAGAACGTGTTGAAACTGGATGTGGTAGTAACTGTACAATACTACTTGATGTGATAGAACTGTGGAACTATATGCTATCTGTATTAGCTCCCCAAAGACATGCATAAGAATTTTCACTACTGTATTTTGAAAAACACTGATAGGCCAACACTGAGGGGGAAAGTTGTTAACAGGAATATGATTAGTAAATTATGGTACAAGCATATGGTAGAAGGAATTTCTGCGTGGCACAAATGCATATGCCTTTGGCCACTCACCAAAAGGCTGGTGGTTCAAGTGCACCAGTAATGCATTGGAAAAGAACCTGAAAATATACTCCTAAAGGTGACAGCTATGGCAAACTCCTTTCACTGCAAGTTCTACTCGGAAAGACTTGAAGTTACCATGAGTCCGAATATCTTCTAAAGCCCAGAAATTTATTCCACACAGACAAAGCTCTTTGGGGAATAAAGTAGACAAGGCAAAAGTGCCCGTCCGTCATGCAGGCAGACATGTGCCCGGGCCCACTTCGACCAGGCAGAACCACTGCAGGCCACAGCTGCGGAGACAGCAGCACAGCTGCAAAGTCTCACCCGTTGAGCGGTCCTTTACACACAGCCTTGTCCTGATGAGTCATTCAGTGACTGCAGTGGGTAGCTTTGTGGGTTGAATCACAGCCTCTGAAATCATGTAGCGAGCCAAAAAATAAAAAAACGTTCTTCCTCCCTCCTGCTGTGGAGGTAATTCAGTTGTCAGCTCCTGGAGGTGTCTTCCTGGCAAGTAAAGAAGTCACAGGGTGTCTGGGAAAGAGGAGTCCGGATCTAGTTAAAGCGATGTAAATGTTAAAAAACAAGACCAGCGACAGCTTGATGCTCCATGTTGAGCATTGCCATAGCCTGCCATCCTGACAGAGTTGAGTACAGGGCGGCAGTAAAACGCGCCGGTCCCGATTCTCTAGGCTGATGGAAGAAGAAATGTGTCCTTGAAGACACGGGTCACTCACGTCCTACTTCTTCCAGAAAGATGGTTATAAATGACTCTAAAATGTGCTACGAGGCTGGGCTGAAGTGGAGTGAATTCTAGCGCTTCTAATTACTAGACTTGTGACGTCCTGCTCACAATGAAAACAAAATAAAGCTGAACTTTTAATGTGGTTCCTTTCAGGGTGGTTGGTGTGGGCCGCTTGACACAGTCTAGTTATTTGGTCTCCAGGTTCCTGTGGTCCCGAAATCCTGTGGACTGACTGTGCTCACGGATTCGTGATCCTCTTCTGTCTGTCTTGCTCCAGTTGCAGAGCCAGATACTGGCACAGGCTTTTTACGAGCCCAACTGATGAGCTGTCTCCGGCATTAACTTTTAAACTTCATGTAGCTGAATCTCACATTTATATGAAACCACCTACACGGCCACCTTTCAGAAATTCAAACTGACTTACCCAACTTTCTACTCAGCCGTGTGCACTAGTACCCTTGTGAAGGTTCAACTCGGATCTAACTTAAAGTTGAGAGTGTAGTATGTGCCTTACATCAAAGGGCAGGATAGCAGTAACACGTGGGCCTAGAAACCGCATAACAAAAGTAAAGGTGATTCTGCTTATTTCCATTTCTAGTGACCTGCTTGAGGAATGCATGCCCTTGATTGCCACAACTGGAAGTTTTGTGGCTCTAGGGCAGCCGTTCTCAACCGGTGGATCGGGACCCCTTAAAGGGGGGCGGGGGTTCAAACAACCCTTTCATAGGGGTCACCAGATACATAACAGTAGCAAAATAACAGTTATGAAATAGGAATGAGAATAATTTTGTGGTTGGGGGCCACCACCACATGCGGAACTCTGAAAGGGTCGTGGCATGAGGAAGGTTGAGAATCACTGTCCTAGAGTCTTTTCTCAGAAAAGGATCATATCCGCCAGGGACGCAGCAAGACTTGTATTAAAACTTAGGATGTGTCTCCCATCTTGTTAGCTTACACTTTTTGGCCAAAAGACCAATAGGCAAGGTCTGGGAGCTGCACCCCAAAGTGGGGGACCTCATTCTTGCTCACCTGCATCGGAAGTGTCCTGATTCTGTTCCTTTCTATCCACCTTTCAAGGAGGGAATGGATTTGGAAGATTATCCAAGGATGCTGGGGTACCAGGTAAAGGATTCCAAAGTAGAACAGCAGGACAACTTCCTAAAACGCATATCTGGGATAACTTGGCTCTTTGCTGCCATTATCCAGCGCCGGCGGCCATATTGAAACCAACAAGAGATTCGCCCTCATGGCTTAAACCACGGCTGGCGCTGGTTGGCACAGATCTTAAACATGAAGCCCCTGTCAGATGTGACAGCCACCCTACTCCTTGACTTTTTGGAAGTGTGGGGCAATGCTCTCATGAAACAATCCCAGGTCCAGTTCTGGAAGATGCTACTTCTCATCAAAGACTACTTTCCCAGAATTGAAGCCATCACAAGCTCAGGGCAGATGGGTTCCTTCATTTGCCTCCAACAGTTTTTAGAGAAATGTTGACAACACAAGGAGGTTCCTCTCTCCAAGGGTTTCCTGACTTCCTCCTTCTGGCACTCCTGATGTCAGCTCCATCACCCGTGCTCCCCATTTTGTTGTTCTATATGCAAAGTGGCAATTTTTAAAAAGCATCCGAATACTGCAATCATGTCAGATTTAGAGATATACCAATATATGTTTTTGTATATTTGAACCTTCAGGCCACAAAATCTAGGAGTGCTCTTAGACTTGGTAGCTTCTCATGAGGCTCACATGATAACGGAATCAATGGACTTGCCCTTTCTTGGCTCAGTGACACTTAGGAGAAGAGTTATAAGAGGAGGCATATCATGTAGCACCCAGTGCCATCCTTTATTTCCCTTGTCTCTAGTATCGTTCAGAAAATAATTTATGCCTTAACTATTTAACTTGGCAGGAGTGGGTCCACCACTTTCACTCTCCTCCCCACATTCCCCACTCCAGTTCAAATGACTTTCCAGGAAAAGCAGAGACTCTTGTGACCCCATCATAGATGTAACTATTTCAATATAATTTACTAGTGGAGACCTAACTCTGTACATGTGTGGGTGGTTGGTGTGCCTTTCTCATCTTGTGAAGTACTTGTAAAACCAGAGAAAAGGCGTGATACAGACAGACCGTCCCCAGATTCCATCAGGAGGGCCAAGTGCCTGGAGTGAGCTCTGTTAGCACCAAGTTCTGTTGAACTAACAAGAACGCTTCGCCTTCATGCTTGTGATGAAGGTACCATTTTTGTTTTTTCAGTTTGCAATAAGATGGGCTGAGTGGGGTTTTCAGCATTATATAAGACTTCAGCATCTGTAAGTAATGAATCAGGGCTAAATAAAGCTATTAAGGAGGAATTGAGAGTCCTTACTATTAATATTTTGACGTGTTCTGTGTAATAGAAGATGACAAATTTGCCTGACTAGAACCACTGAAAATTTGGAGCTTGATTGTTCAGCTAAGAGATGAGGTGTGTTGTGATTTTTTAATCAGAGGGAGCAACCATAGATCATTTCCTCTGTGTTCACTGAGTAGCATGTATGTGAATGAGTGGGTGGTTCACCAGTACCGGGTGACAGGAGCAGTTCCATGAATTGTTGACTGTGATGCCAACAACGAAGTAATAAAGCTTGATTTTTTAAAAAAAAAGAAAGGAAGGAAGGAAGGAAGACGAACGACATGTGACCAAGCACAGATGCTTTAAGAGATAAGGGTTTGGTCACCCTGTCACATAAACAACCTGGGACCCCAGAGGAGTTAGCAAGGAGTATGGAGAATATATAAAAAATGGGAGGATGGGTGGGGGTGGTGAGACAAATCAGAATCTTGAAGGAGCTTTTATTAGGTAGGTTAAAAACAAACAAACACACAAACAAAAAAACAAGTGGAGCTAGGTATGAGCAAGAGCGGATGTTTTCTTGTTGACACCAGATGTCTCCTTAGGTTTGACACACTCATTTTGTATTTCCTCGTCAGAATTGTCCTTGGTCAAAGAGACATGCCTGATTCATGGTTTCCTTAGCGGTAGTCAACAACTAATGATTGTTTGCTGAGAGAATGCGAAGGCCTGATCCCATTCTGCTTTAATTTCTAACATGACAGAAACATGTGGTTAGATTTATGAAGGTCTAACTCAGAGGCACAGCTCTGTCTGGGATTGGTTTAGGTCTTTGTTGCAGCTCACTCCCAGTTCTAATTCTCCCTCTGCCCAGTCCTTTCCTGACATATGCTTTTCCTGAAAGCATTTCTCCTCAAACTACCGTATATACTTGAGTATAAGCCAACCTGAATAGCAGCCAAGGCACCTAATTTTACCACAAAAATTACAAAAAAACATGTGCTGAAAACCCCCGCATATACCTGAGTATATATGGTACTGAATCAGGACAGAATGCACAATAAGAAAAATAAACATATATTTACTGTTGATTATTTACTAATCTGTAGGTGTGGTGAAAACCTGTTAAAGTGTTCACTACAGATTAGTAAATAAGCACAAGTGTGTGTTTACTGGGTACTCCATTCCAATCAGGGGTTAGAAGTCTGCAAAAAAGGTTTTCATTACTTTGGAAGGTACAGTAGGATTGGGAGAGAAACAGATGCCAGGCATACTTAGAAGAAGAATCTTTTATATGATGAAAAAAACATGAAATTGTTCACTATACACTTGCATTTACCTTGCTTATTTCATCATCTAGCACTAACCTGCACTGACATCTCACAAAATCGATGTCAAATCTCATTCTGGACTTATTTCAATAGCGTCCTATATGATCTCTTTCATCCACCTTTGCTCCCCAAAGTCTCTACTCCACTCAGCATCCAGAATGATTCTCAGATGTAAGCTAAATAATATCACTCAATTTCATGGTTTCCTATTGCTCTTAAAATCATAGCTCCTTATTAAGACTCACAAAGCTTTACATGATCTCTTTTCAAAATCGCCTCTCCTACTCTTCCAAGTCATCAAGAAATCCAGGAATTATAGTTCCCACTTTATCAAGGTTTAGTCACAGGGGTCCTCAGACTTTCAGACCCATTGGAGGGCCAGACTATAGTTAAAAAACTATGAACAAATTCCTATGTAAAAAAACAAACAGGGCAAAAACTCCAGGCGGACTGGCTAAATGTCCTTGGCGGGCTGCATGTGGCCCACGGGCCATAGTTTGAGGATGCCTGAGAGGATTTCAGAGTGGGCCAAGAAAAGACAAATAATAAAGGACTAGTGGGATCTAAACTCCAGGCCTAAGTTCTTACTCTCAGCTCAAGACTCACTGACATTGAGTCACAATAGCCTCGTTTTCCTCCCAAAGAGCAACTGGTTGGTTCAAATCGCTGGTAGCTCAGTTTACTCTCCACCATGCCAACCAGGACTCCTTCTTAAAAACTAGAAGATATTATCCCCACCTTCAACTTCCACCATCCACTCCATGAACACAGCTCGGCACCGTCTATAGTCTCCTTCCCCAGCCTTAGGCCCATATGCCACATTCTCTTGCTTTTTCAACTCCCAATCGCCAAATCTCACTCTTGGACTCTCAACATATAACCCCGTATTGTGTACGTATCTCTGTAGTCACTGTCACTATGGGGTCCAGTAGTAACCCGGATGCAAATCATGTTTCAACCCTAAAGAGATTAATGCATTTGCAAATAGCTGCTTGGGAAAGTTTGAAAATTCCTGTGGGAGGGCAAAAGTCACAACCCTAGATATCAGCTAGTGGATGGTGGGGAAATAGCAGTATCTCTGGTAATGAAACTTGAAAAAATAATCATCAAACTTCTCTTAGTCATGCATCAGGTCTGTCTTGAGACAACCCAGTCACCCTGGCTATTTTTGTTTCTGAGAAAATGAAAACACTCCTCTGTTTGTTTCTGTGGTTTCCTAGGCTCCCTTCACAGAGGTCACCCTGGACTATCACTGGGAGGATAAACTGGAGCAGAGCATCGAAGAAGCAGAATGACAAATAGTGAGGCAAACCCCTGGGTCATCTTAGAAAACAAAATGAAAGGGGGCTACCATTGCTGTCACAACTAGATGTTTATTGAATGCCTATTTAGTGCCAACTCTTCCATGCACTGATCTCATCTAATCCCCAAAGGGAAGAGAAGTCATAGCAATGTGTGTAAGTAACAGCAGTTGGAATAAACCAAAGCTAACCACCAGAAAACATGGCAAGAGGGAACAGGTAACAAGGGAAGAGCCATCATGTTCAACTTAGGAATGTTTCCTTGTGACTGTGGCAACCTCTGAGGGGTCATTTTGGGAATGTGGCCATCTGCACGAACTTTGTTAATAGTCTCTGTATTTTGATCATAAAGATGAAAAGAGGCTGTAAAATCAGAATTGTGTTTGGGCATTCCTCAGGCCTGCTATGCATGTCCTTTGTGGTCTGGTTCAAAAACTAGAGCAAATGAGGCCTCACGTTTAGGGCTGTGTCTCAGGTCACCTGAACACCTTGCTATGCCTGCTTCTGGTCCTCACATTCCCCACATTTCATTCAGTGACCTATTGTTAGGCCCTTGAAATGCAGTTTCAGCATTCCATTTATAAATAAGCAAATAATCTCCCTTGATGGGTAAGGTGATGACTGGGAGGGCAATGTGAATTCAATGAATGATGACCTACCGTCTTATACTTAGCCAAGAATTCCATTCCTCAAGATTCTGAGTTAGAATACACTGTGTAGGGAAAGGGCTATTCCTTCCCAAAGTAAGGAAAAACAAAGAATCGGCATTTGAGCTGGGCTCTGTGTAACCAATAGGTAATTGCTAGGTAGTTGAGGTAGTTAGTTTATTGTAACAACCTGGCCAATAAACACATATGGGATTAATTGACGGGCAGAGAGATAAATGGCTCGGTGAGCTTTGCCTTTTTTTGTCTGTTGCTCTTTGATTATCGGACCAGTGTGGGGCTGCCTTGCTTGTTCTGTGCCTCAATTTGCAAGCTACACTACCTGTGGGACACCAAACCCGAGGACTGTGCCACTCTAATTTGAGATTCCTTCAAGACCTGCTTCACCACGCCATTGGAATTTACATCTCTTGAGCTGGGGACTGTCAGACCCTGTCATCTGGCTGACTGTTGATGACCTGCCCTGCTGTTTGCTGCCTGTGCCCGGATAGCCTGAATTGCTCTATAGAGGACTACCTGGTGGCTCTCAAGAAGGAATGCCAGTGTCTCACAACTTTCTCATGGGGGTAAGCCATTTGTACTGCTTTATAATTTAATTAACTGTTTGTTTCTTATGTTATACATCTATCTATCTGTATAAATATATATATAATTGCTAGCATTCTGGTTTTGTTTCTCTGGAAAACCCTGCGTAACTCAGTAGTGAATGAAGAAAAAGGGCATTTTAAGAGAAAATTTTGAGCATGAATGTTGTCACTGTAGAATAACTAATGACCCGAAATTGTTAGAGCACAGGGACTGTGGTGAAAGAGGCAATACGGGTGGGATCATTGAGTCAAGGGTCTTGCACACCAGTTTCATAATGCACCATATACAAAGGGGGTCTCAAAAGTTCATGGAAAAAATGAAATTAAAAGAATAATAGAGTTTTCTATGAACTTTTCAAAGCCTTCTTTTATATCCTATAGATCGGGGCTTCTTAAATTTTTTTCCACCAGTGGCTCCTTTTTGCCTGAGAAACTGCAACTCTGGCACTCATGGTCAGACGCACCTCAGATTTATTATGTATTTCATCTTGAATTCATGTTGATCACGGCCAATTCAGAAACCCTTTATTGCTGCCAAGTTTTTCACAACCCCACATTTCAGTTACTCAACCCATGCAGGTTCGCAACCCACAGTTAAAGAATCTTTGCATGTGAATCATAGATTGCCAAACTTATTTGACCTCTTGCTTCCTTTTCAGAAAAAAAAAATTACTAATTGCCCCCCTGGAAATGAAAGTCTTTGTCCTTTAAATGTTGTATCACCTATTTGGGGGAGCACTGCTGTAGATCAAGGGACAATGAATAAAGAAGACCAAAGAAAATTTGGTGTCTTTGAATTATGCTGTTGGCTATGAGTATTAAATAGACTGTGAACTCCCAGAAGAAAAAACGAATCTGTCTTGGAAGAAGTACAGGCTGTATTACCCTTAGGACATGTTCCCTAAAGGGACTAGTCTCTAGAGAAGGACAACCTGCTTGCTAAAGTAGGGCTAGCATGGGAAAAACCCTGGATATAATGGATCGGCACAATGCCTGCAGCCATAGGCTCAACTCTACCAACTGTGAGAATGGCACAGGCCTGGGCAGTGCCTGATGCTCTTCTATGTCGGGATGCTGAGAGTCAGAACCAACTGGAAGGCACCCAATAACAGCAGGTATTAGAGATCTATCATATAGTTTAGGAAGGACTGTGGGTAGATATGATATTAAATTTTATGATTCTCTCCCTACCATCAAGGCTACATGAAAAAAAAATCCCCTTATCACTCAAGATCTCCCTAATATAGTCCAATTGTGGACCTTGACCAAGTCTACACTCCTTTCTCTCTCCTGTTGAAGGATTCTCATTTCATAAATGTTGCTATCACCTCCTTTAACTGGCATTCTTGCAACTTGTCTGCATCTTTCACTAATTTTTCATTTCTCTCATGGCAAGGAGGCCTGTAAGCATGGTTGGGTAAGCTTTGAACTGCTCATCACAGGGTCAGTAGTTCAAAATGACCAGCTACACCATAGGAGAAAGATGAAACTGTTTGCTCCTGTAAAGATGTAAAGTCTGCAAAACTTCATCAAAGCCCGATACGAGCTGGTATCGACTCATTGTGATTTCATCATAAGATCTGGGGTCATCTGTGTATTTAATGACGCTGGCATGTCCACTTGACTTGACTAATCTACATTCACCCAAATCCCCTTTCTAGTATGTCCCCAATGGAATAAATATCATCATTTATCATGAGAGACGGAGCTTAAAATGAAAGCAGCAGCCGCTTTGTAGCGCACACACACACACACACACACACACACACACACACCCCTTCCCTTAGTCATCTAACCCAATGCTATTCCAGGCATGCTAGAAAGGGATTTTACAGATGTTACTTAAAGGAAAAGAATTCATCGCTTTGCAGTTACTCAAAACAGAAATCATCCTCTGTGTGCGTGCGTCTGTGTATTTGGGTGAAATGGATTGACTTACTGATAGGGACGAGGCCTTCCCAGAAGATCAGACACTTGTAACTTGTATACTGACTTCTCCTCTTGGGCCTTCCCTTCTTCTGGAAGTTTAGGATTCCAAACTGATTATTTTCCCTTCCTGAGTGTCTGTTCTATAAACTTCAGGCTTAGATAGCCAATACTAATGATGAATGAATTCAGATATGTGTATGATATTATATTGTGCACACCTTGTGGCTATTTTCTATCAAATTAATTTCTTAGTACCTAGGTTTGTACAATTGTTATCTGCACAATTAAGCAGTAATGGTGTTTGTCCTCCATGATATTTTACTGACACATAATTTGAAAAACTGCTCTAAGCCCAAAGTGATGCAACAGGAAGCAATGGAGAGGGACAGTATTTTGTGATGTGGTATATTATATTATTGTTATTATGTACATTGTGCGTGCCTGTTGGATCTGCTCCTCTGGGTGTATTCTCCTCTCACTTTCAACCCAATCGGCCCAAATTTAAAGAGCGTGATACACTTTTATCTTGAATTTGGAAAACAGGACCAGCTTTTTACTAATAGTCTTTAAGTCTGCCCAGTTTGTATGCAAGACTCTCCATTCTTCTCGGCCAAAGCAGACCTTCTTTATTTCATCCCGAGATTATTTTCCCTCTTCCTGAGGCCTTTCCCTGTCTCCGTTTATGTCACTTTCAATATTGTCTATTGTAAGAGTCAAAGAGGAGCAGCCACAAAGAGGAAGGCCGTCAACAAGATGGATCGGGACAGTGGCTGCAACAATGGGCCGAAACATAAGCACAATTCTGAGGACGGCACTGGACCAGGTTTTCGTTTTGTCTTGCATAAGGTCGCTATGAATCAAAATCAGCTCGATGGTACCCACAACAACTAAGTGTTTCTTACATCTTACCACTCACCGCTCCATTTAAAGAGCATGTCATTCATTACCTATAGGTTAAAATCTTGGGGCTGACTCTCCAATATCCTGCCTATACTTAGAATGAGCCATGATACAGTAAGAATGTCTATTCATCATTCTGTAAAGTGATTTTTTAAAAATTGTCTCATTTATAAATTATCAAGGGTTTATGAGGGAGGGGGAAAATGAGGAAAAATGAGGAGCTGATATCAAGGGTTCAATTAGAAAGAAAACATTTTGAGAATGATGATGGCAACAAATGTACAAATGTGCAAATGTTCTTGGCACAATGGATTTATGTGTGGATTTTGATAAGAATTATACGAGCCCCCAATAAATGATTTTTTAATTATCTCATTGAATATTCATCATAATTCCATGTTTAGCTAATACTATTAATTTACAGATAGAAGAACTAAGGCAAAGAGAGGTTAATAACGCCCTCCAAATCATATATCTAGCAAGTGGTATAATCCGTGTTTTCAACCCAGACTCTCTGACAGACACCAGAGCCCACACTTTTAGCCACTCTTGTCATTTCCAATCTGAATTCTACTCTAAATTGGCCTGGATTATCCTGTTCTTGAATACGTGGTGCCCATTTCTTTAACTGCTTATAGATTGTTCCATTCCAGAGGACTGTTCTCTCTGCGCATTTTACTCATCCCACCTGATTCAGTCCTTTGCTTTCCAAATAATCTGCAATTATTGTTACAAGGAATACACATTTCACTTTTTTCTCATTGCCTATTGTATTTTGGTAGCCTACCTTGTGTCTCCGATTGCTAACTACAAGATCAGTGGTTCAAACCCATCAGCTGCTCTGTGGGAGAAAACTGAAACTGACTGCACCTACATAGAGCTACAGTCTTGGCTACCCTACAGAGTCGTTGTGAACTGGAACCAACTCAGTGTTGTTGGGTTTGAGTTTTCGGTTTGGGGTATTGTGTTATTGGTATTTGACTGCGTTTATTTTTGTGACTATCTTTCTCTCCACTTAGGCTGTGAAGGACCATGTCTACATTCTTTTATACACTTACAAATTATTCCACAAGCAGTTGGATAATACAATGTTAAAAATAAGACACAAACACTCACTGACACTGTTATCCTGGGAATATAAACACAAGCTTTTCAGATAACTGGGTCTCATGAATCCAATTCTTACTGTAGGTATTGAAAAGTTCTTCCTGACAATGAAAACCCCAATTTCGCTCATGTAATTAAGTGATCTAATTATATGTGCTTCGATCATCTTGATGGTCTTGTGAAAATGGTAATGGCAAAAATAGGAAAAAAATTCTCCAAGTATATCAAATTGATTAGTGGGGCATTTCCTACACAATTTCATGTGGAGTCTGGAGTTCATCCAGAATCTTATTCCAACTTTCTACATTTCTCTGTTTGTGTGTGCTTGGTCTGATTTGATTTTGGTAAGAAGAATCAAAGAGTGGAATAAAAAATGTCCCTTCCAGTTTAGAGGGATGTATTCTAACACACGTGTTCCTCCAGCATATTGACCAGAGATACTAATCAGAATTAGTTGAATTTTTCCCTTCTCGTTGTTCTCTGTAGGAAGCCATGGTGGCATAGGGAGTCAGCAGTTCAAATGTCAGCAGCTTAAATCCCCCAAAACACTCCTTGGGAGAGAGATTAGACTTTCAGCTCCCATTAAAATTTATGAAACCATAGGGATCGTTCTATTCTGTTTTATAGGGTCCTTATGAATTAGAATCATCTCAGTGACAGAGAATTGGATTTCGGAGTTTAATTTTTTCATCCATATTTCCATAGGGGTCTTCAGCATATTGCCAGTGGATGCTTACACTGCTGTTCTGCAAGTTCTTTTTCGGTGTCTAACACAATCCTCCCAACATTATTGTCAAATAAATTGAAGGGAACAACAATAAAGTGTTTGATTTCACTTCTAAGCATGATGTCCTTCTTCAGGGACTGGTTTCTCTTGACATGTCCAAAGTATGTAGAACCAAATGTCACCATCCTTGTCTCTACAGAGTACCCTGGTCAGGCTTCTTCCAAAACTCATCTGGCTTTGACAGTCCACAGTACCTTCAATGGTTTTGGTTATTAGCACTATCGATTCTTGTCAGTCTTCCTTATTCAATGTCCATCTTTTACAGGCATGCTTTTCAACACTGTAAAAGGTGTCTTGTGCTGCAGATTTACCCAGTGCCACTTCTCTTTCAATCTCTTGACCGCAGCTTCCACGAGTCAATTCCTGCAAGACAAAAAGCTTTGACATCTTCAATCTTTTCGATACTTACCATGAATGCTCCGGTTGTGAGGATTTTGATCTGATTTACATTGAATCATAATCCACACTGAAGGGTGCAACCCTGGATCTTTCCTAGCAAGGGTTTCAGGTTCTCCTCACTTGCAGCAAGCAAGGTTGTGTGATCTGCATATCACAGGTTGTTAATAAGCATTAAATAGCATCCTGATGCTATTTCTTCTTCATGTAATCCGGGTTCTCTGATGACTACTCAGCACACCGATTGAATAAATATGGTGAGAGGAGGCAGTCCTGAAGTATTCCCTTATTCTGCTTGCACAACTCCCTCTTGATCCGTGTACAAGTTCTGAATGAACACAATGAAGTGTTCTGCAGTTCCCATTCTTCTGCAAACTACTAATAGTTTGTTATGATCCACCCAGTTGAATGCCTTGGCATAGTCAATAAAATACAAGTAAATATCTTTCCGGTATCCTCTGCTTTCAGCCATGATCAATCTGACATCCGCAATGGTATATATCCCCTGTTCCATGTCCTCTTCTGAAGCTGGCCTGAATCTCTGGCCTCCCCCTGTCAATGTGCTGCTACATGTGATGTTGGATGATCTTAAGCATTCCAGTTTGTTGGCCAAGGAGTTATCTTCCAAATTTCCTGGCATAGACTAGCGTTTCCAATGCTTCTTCAGCTTGTTGAAATATTTCAATTGGTTCCATCAATTCCTCAAGCCTTGCTTGGGGCAAATGCTTTCAGTGAAGCTTGAACTTCTTCCTTCAGTAGAAGTTCCAGGCCAAATGGTAGCACCTGGCATGGAGGAATGTGGTCTAGTTCTTTTTGGTACAGTGACTCTCTGCACCCTTTCCATCACCTTTGGATGCTTCCTGTATTATTCAATATTTTGTCCATAGCATCTTTCAATAGTCCAATCTAGGACTTGAATTTCTTCTTTGATTCTTTCCATTGAAGATATGCTGTGTATGTTCTTCCATCTTGGCTTTCTAACGATAGGTTTCTGACATTTCATTAGAGTATTTTACTTTGTCTTCTAGCGGTTCCCTTTGAAAATTTCTATTCAGCTCATAGATTTCATCATTTCTTCCACTTTCTATAGATACTCTATGATTGAGCAAGTCTGAGATTCTCTTGTGACATCAATTTTTATATTTTCTTTCTGTCCTGTGTTTTTAATGACTTTTGACTCTCGTCATGTGTGTTCTTGATGCTATCCGACAGCTTATCTGTCTTATGTCATTAGTGTTCAATGCAGCAAATGTTTTCTTGAGATGGCCTCAAAATTCAAGCTGGATAGACTCAAGGTCCTTTTCTGGCCCTCGTGGGCTTGTTTTGATTTTCTTTGGCTTCAAAATTGATAGTCTTTTCCACTGTCAGCCCTTGGCCTGGTTTTAGCTGCTTATATTGTGCTTTTGCATTGCCTTTTTCCACAAAATGTAGTCCATTTGATTTCTGTGTATCCCATTTGTATAGTCACGTGTATTGTCCATGTATATAGTCATCTTTTGTGTTGCTGAAAAAGGTATTTGCTATGAAAAAGTTGTTGTTCTAGCAAAATTCTATCATGTGATCTCCAACTTCATTTCTATCACCAGCTACTGTTTCTTCCTCTTTGCGTCCAACCTTTGCATTCCAATCACTAGGAATTATCAGTGCATCTTCATTTCATATCTGACCAATTTCTGACTGAAGATGTTGGTAGAATTCTTCAATTTCTTCATCACTAGCTTTTGTGGGTGGTGTATAAATTTGAATGATCATTGTGTTGACAATTTCCTTTAATGTGGATAGATGTGATCTTGTAGATAGCATTGAACTTCAAGATATTTCTTGGAATGTGATTTTTGACGACACATGCAATACCATTCCTCTTATTTCTGCCATTCCTGGTATAGTAAACCATATGATGTTCTGATTCAAGCCCATTTCAGCTTTCTGGCACATGGGATATTGATATTTATATGTTCCATTCATTTTGATGACTTCCAAGTTTGTTAAATTCATAGTTTGTACCTTCTGAGTTTCGATTACTAGTTGATTTTTACAGCAATTTTTCTCACCTTGAGTTGTTCCTTGTTAGCACAGAAAGATCTGGATGGCTGTATTCTGATAGGTTTTACTCCATTCACATCGCCATGGTCGACTCTACTTGGAGAAAGCAGCTCCTCGTCTGTCGCCTTCAGAGTATCTTCCAACCCATTGGACCCATCCTCCAGCACTATCCCTGATAATGTTCTGTTGCCATTCTGAAGGCTTTCAGTAGCTGAAAATGTTTCCTTGATGAGCATAAGGTTTTCAGAAGCTACTTCCTCAAAAGAGGGCAGCTGATGCCTTCTTCACAGTTCCTTCTAATTCTGGGAACTCCACTAACTGGGCGAGCAGAGATGGAGCTTTTGGGGTTTTTTTAATCGTTTTATTCGGGGTTCATACAACTCTTATCAAAATACATACATACATCAATTGTGCAAAGCACATCTGTACATTCATTGCTCTCATCATTCTCAAAATATTTGCTCTCCACCTAAGCCCCTGGCATCAGCTCCTCCTTTTCCCCCTCCCTCCATGCTCCCCCTCCCTTATGAACCCTTGATAATTTATAAATTATTATTTTGTCATATCTTGCCCTGTCCGCCATCTCCCTTCACCCACTTTTCTGTTGTCTGTCCTCCAGGGAGGAGGTCACATGTAGATCCTTGTAATAGATTCCCTCTTTCCAACCAACTCTCCCTCTACCCTCCCAGTATTGCCACTCACACTACTGGTCCTAAAGGTATCATCAGTCCTGACTCCCCTGTGTTTCCAGTTCCTATCTGTACCAGTGTATATCCTCTGGTCTTGCAAGATAGAATTCGGATCATGATAGTGGGGGGTGTGGTGAGGAAGCATTTAGGAACTGGAGGAAAGTTGTATTCTTCATCGGTGCTACATCGCACCTTGACTGGCTCATCTCCCCACCTAGACCCCTCTGTGAGGGGATCTCCAGTGGCTGACAAATGGGCTTTGCGTCTCCACTCTGCACCCCCCCCCACCATTCACTATGATAATATTTTTTTGTTCTGATGATGCCTTATACCTGATCCCTTCGACCCTCATGATCACACAGGCTGATGTGGTTCTTCCATGTGTGCTTTGTTGCTTCTGGGCCAGATGGCCACTTGTTTACCTTCAAAACTTTAAGACCCCAGATGCTATATCTTTTGATAGCCGGGCACCATCAGCTTTCGTCGCCACATTTGCTTTTGCACCTATTTGTCCTCAGCAATCGTATCATGGAAGTGTGCCCCCAATGATATGATTTTTTTGTTCTTTGAAGCATGATAACTGATCCCTTCGGCACCTCATGATCACACAAGCTAGTGTGTTCTTCCATGTGGGCTTTGTTGCTTCTGAACTAGATGGCTGCTGTTTATCTTCAAGCTTTTAAGACCCCAGATGATATATCTTTTGATAGCCGGCCACCATCAGCTTTCTTTACCACATTTGCTTATTCACCCGCTTTGTCTTCAGCAGTTGTGTTGGGAAGGTGAGCATCATAGAATGCCAATTTAATAGAAGAAAGTATTATTGCATTGAGGGAGTACTTAAGTGGAGGCCCAATGTCCTTCTGCGACCTTAATACCAAACCTATAAATATAGGCACATATATATACTTCCCCATCCATATATATATTTGCATATGTACATGTCTTTATCTAGACTTCTATAAATGCCCTTTGCCTTCTAGCTGTTTCCTCTATTTCCCATGACTTTCCTCCTGTCCCACTATCATGCTCAGTCCCTATCTGGGTTTTAGCAATAATTCTTCATTACATTAACCTTGATCACATCCTACCAAGCCTCCTACACCCACCTCACCACCAATTTGAATCACTTATTGTTCCCTTGTCCCTGGGTTTATTAACACCACCACCTTCCCCCCCACCCCCCATCCCATGTCCCTCCAGAACAGTCAGTTCCATTGTTTTCTCCTCCAGATTGTTCATCCAGCCTATTTTACTTAGACCTGTGAAGATAATAACATGCACAAAAACAAGACAGAGCAAAACCAAGCAACAATATACACCAAAACAACAACAAACCACTGACAAAGAACAAAGCGAAACACAACAAGAAAGAAAAGCTTGTAGTTAGTTCAAGGATCATTTGTAGGCCTTTAGTATTGTTTTCCAGTCGAGTCTGTTGGGGCACCACACCCTGGCCCCAAAGTTCACCTTCAGCATTCCCTGGGGACCTTGCCGCTCCATTCCCTTGTTGTCCCGCTGCTCTCCCCCAGCGCTTTGCCTTGTGGTGGTGGGATTAGATAGGGCACAATTCTCACACTGTGTCTCCGGTGCTGTCTCCCGCAGGGCCATGGGTCAGTGAGGGGTATCATGTCTCATAGTGGGGCTCACCATGTGGTCCTCTCTGTGGACTGGCTACTCTAATTGATGCCTCACCCTTCTCTCAGAAGAATGTATTTTAAAAGATGGCATTGAATCTGCAGCTCCAGGAGAGGGACATATCTGATCGGAGCACACAGGAGCAGATGAAGGGGGAGGAGGAGAGAGTGGCGCACATCCTGGCCCACCAGGCCTTGAGGATGATGTTCCCAATTAGAGCAGCTTTTGGTATCACAAGACATTAACCACCACAGTGCTGACACCTACCTACATCTGCAACAATCTACTTTCTAATGCCCTGTGTCTGATAAAAAAAATATTTCATAGGTAATTAGAGTCAAGTTGACAATTCCCACACAAATTGTTTAGTGATTTGGTCTTAGTCTGACAATTGTTAAGTAGAACAGTGATCTTATGCTTAATATCTTTTTAAAAAATTCATTTTATTGGGGGCTCGTACAACTCTTATCACAATCCATCCATCCATCCATCCATTGTGTCAAGCACATTTGTACATTTGTTGCCATCATCATTCTCAAAGCATTTGCTTTCTACTTGAGCCCTTGGTATCAGCTCCTCATTTTCCCCTTCCTCTCTGCTAACCCCTCCCCATGAACCCTTGATAATTTATAAATTATTATTATTTGTCATTTCTTTCATCATCCGATGTCTCCCTTCACCTACTTCTCTTTGGTATCTTTTATTTTATATACTGCTCTGCTATTTAGCTAATGGGTGACCTCAGGAATAAGCTGGGTTCGGGGTTGTAAAGTGTCTCAGCCTTCTGTTCTTTTTGTTCCACTTTCTTTGGCTTTTCTTTTTTAATATATATTTGAGTTCTGCTCCACTTTTTTTTCTTTCATATTTCATCCATGACCAACCCTGTGACTTCAGTAAGCTAAGTCCTGGTGACATGTACTTCTTCTGGTCTCAGCATAGTTGCAGATGGGGTTGTAGCCCCAGTAGGTTTCTTTCTTCTCTAGGCTTCTGGTTACGTTCTTATTGTTTTGGTCTAGTGAGAAGATATCCATAATTTTAGATCATTGCCAAACTCACTACCATCGAGTTGATGCCAATTCATAACGACCCTCTGGGACAGTGGTTCTCAATCTTCCTATTGCCGTGACCCTTTAATACAGTTCCTCATGTTGTGGTGACCCCCCCAACCATAAAATTATTTTCGTTGCTACTTCATCACTGTAATTTTGCTAGTGTTATGAATTGGGCAACCCCTGTGAAAGGGTCATTTGACCCCATGAGGGGTCACGACCCAGAGATTGAGAACCTCTGCTCTAGGGCAAAGTGCACATCGCTAAGCTTTTAAGACCCTAGAGGCAGCATAGTCTGCTAGGATGCAGATGCTGGTTTTTGTGAACAATTGACCCAATTGTCCTATGAATCTATGATCCTAGACTTTCAAACCAAGAAGACCAAGCTTGAAATGTGCGTGGTTCTATCAGTAAAGTACTTATACCTGTGTCTTCAAGGACTATTTGTGCCCGTATCCATATATTCGTCTTCTCATCTACCCAGAGATACTTACACGCCCTGGTGGCATAGTGGCTGTGCATTGGGCTGTGAGTCACAAGGCCCAGAGCAGCTCTATGTGAGAAAGATGGGCTCTCTCCACCTGCAAATAGTTACTGTCTAGGAACACATGAGGCCATTTCCACTCTTTCCTAGATGGTAGCTATGAGGTGGCATCAAGTTGATGGCAGTGAGTTTGGTATCGACATTTAATTTGTTCTCACTGATGCATGCACCTCTATACAGGAATACCATCCATCCATCTGCTGGCAGGCACTCATTTTTAATTTGGTTACATTACACTTACTACATCCACATTCTGTGCTACCATTTCCATCAACAAAAATAAATAAACAAATAAACAAATCTCTAAGATATAAAGCATGCATTTCCTTTTCCTTTCTTCTCCTTGGTAACCACCAATGAGCATTGCTCTCTTGCTAGGTACCCAATTATGTCTTCTGATAATAAAAGGGATCATACAATTTCTCCATTGAGCCTTGACTTATTTCACCTAGAATATGTCCTCCAGGGCCATTCATGTTGCAACTGTGTTTCACAGAGTCGACATTGCTCTTTAGCATTGCTTCGTAGTCTACTGTGTATGTATATTACAATGTGATTATCCCTTTATTCCTTGGTGGACACTTGGGTGGTTTCCAGTTATTTGCTTTTGTGACTAAAGCAGCAATGAACATAGGTGTGCAAATGTCTGTTCTTCTCACTACTTTTAGGTTTACAGGGTATGGGCTAAAGGAGTGGAAATACTGGATCACAGAGTGATGCTATTTCTAGTTTTGTGTTTGTTTGTTTTCCAGAAAAAAAACCCCGTACCATTTTCTATGTGATTGCACCATTTTATAACACCACCAAGAAAGGAGTAGGGTCCTGATCTCCCCATATCCTAGTCAACATTTGTTATTATCTGTTGTTTTGTTTTACCAGTATGATTTTAGCTGGGGTAAGATGGTGTCTCATTGTATATTTGATACACTTCTCTCTAAAGACTAGTGATCATGAGTATCTTTTCATCTGCTTGTTAGAATCTTTGATTTACTCATTGGTGAAGTTTTTGTTAGTGTTCTTCATCCATTTTGTGATTGAGTTGTTTATCTCTTTTTCGCTGTGTCATTGCATTTTTTGTACAGATTTTAGAAATTAGACCATCACGGAATAAGCCATGTGTGAAGTTTGTTGTTCCCTATTCTTTATGTTATCTTTTTATTCTTTCGATGGAGGCATTTGAAGAGCATAGTTTTACTTTTATGCAGTTCCCTTTATTTTTCTTTCTTTGATTTATGCGGTGTTTGCTCTGCTTGTTATCCTATTTTTATGAAAGATTAGATCCCATGATTGTTTTCCGTACTCTGTCTTCTAGGAATCCTGTTTATGGGTTTAACATTTGGGCTTTTGATACCCTTTGGTGTATGGTAAATGAGTTGTATTTCATTTATCTGAAAGTGACTATCCAATTTTGTCAACAATGTTTATTGTAAAGATTGTTTCTGCCCCACTGAATGAACTTTGGCCCTCTGTTGAAAACAAACTGTCCATAGAGAGCAGGACATAAATTGCGGGGGACACTGAGTAGTTTTAATTTTGTTTTGTTTTTTTTCTAAAAGGGTGCAGTAGGCAAAATAAGTTTGGGAACCTATGCTCTGTATTAACAGAGACTGCTATGCAAATGGTGATAGGGGAAAAAAACTATTTATGAAAGCACACAAGTTGATACGGAACCCAGGGATTTGTCCCAGCTGAACTAACTTTGCTCGAGATATACAAGTGAAAAATACACAATGAAAAATGTAAAACATTATCAAAAGAGAAGGTGAGAGGCCTACAGTAATGGAAAGGCAAGTGCTCACGGATTAAAGACAAGTAAAGTGGACATATAAATTCTGCCCAAAGCAATCCCAGTACAAGTCCCTACAACATTATGTACAGAAATAGAAAAACGAATCATCAAAAACTTATTGAGTATCACCCTGGCAATTACAATTACTTTTGTATCATAGCCCATAATCCAGAATGAAGAGTAGGTATCTGCTTTTGAAGCCTTCTTGATTTATTTCAGTGCCCCTCAGGGGTGGTATTGCTCACTTTAGGAAACACTGGGTAGAGGAACCTAAGTGATTTTTGTGTGTTGATCTGACACACTGCAATGCTGTGAAATTCTATTAGGCCCAGTAGTTTTATCTTGCAATTTTTAGAGTTTTCTATATATAGGGTCATGACATCGGCAAACAGAAATAGTATTATTTCCTTCCTTATTTGGATACCTCTTATTTCTCTGTCTTATTGCTCTGGCTTGGACTTCCAGTCTAGGATTGAATCCGTGGTGATAATGGACATCATTGTTTTATTCTGATTCTCAAAAGGAAGGCTCTCAGCCTTGTCCATTGAGCATAATGTTGACTGAACGAACATCTGTCATATATGCTTTGAATTATTTTGAGAAAATTCCCTTCTATTCCTGTTTTGCTGAGAGTTTTATCAGGTAAGGGCATTGAATATTATCAAATGACCTTTTGTCTCAATTGATACAATTATCTGGTTTCAACCCTTTCTTTTATCTATGTAATAGAACACATTGATTAGTTTTATGATGTTGAACAACTCTAACGATCCTAGTATGAATTCTATTTAATCAAGATATATGAAGGGGTACCCCCCCACACAACAAAATGGATAAAATCTCCACTGGGTAGAGCTTTCATGGTACATCTTTTTCTCACTAGGCGAGCATTAAGCAACTTGCTCTCAGTTAGTGCACCCAGGGGCTTTGCCTAGGAAACTTCTCTCGGGTCACAGTGAATTTTTTCATAAAAGCAGTTTCTTCCAAACCTTGGTGTGTTTTTTGTTGTTGTGTTTCTGTGTGTGTGTGTGTGTGTGTGTGTGTGTGTGTGTGATGGGTTATTTGAGAGAAATTGTGTTTCCCGATCAGGAAAAAGGCCACAGGAACTGCTGTGATGTTGAACACAGCTTATAAGGACAGCGCTATGGGAAAAACTCAAGTGTACGAGTAGTTTTCTCATTTCAAAAAAGGTGAAATGTCCATTGACGACAAGCCTCATTCCGGATGTCCATCAACTTCTAGAATGGAGAGAATGTCAACTCATCGTGTATTTGAAGTTCATTCCACCAGGTCAGATTGTTAAACAAGCTTTCCATTTAGACATTCTAAAAAGATAGCATAATAGTGTGTGACAAGAAAGGCCTGATTTTGGCAGGTGGGGCACTAGTTTTGCCCCACGACAATGCATCTGCTCACCATCTCAGTGTGCCAGTTTTGGCAAAAGCAGCATGCCTCTCTTGCCCCATGCACCTTATTCACCTGACCTCATTATGTGTGATTTCTGCTCCCATGACTGAAGAGGAACACGAAAGGACAACGACTCAGTGAAATAGAAGAAGAGAAGAAGGAAACAAGGGAGGTACTTTCAGCGATCCAAATGAGTTTGAGAAATATTTCCAAGAATGGAATCACAGATTTGACAAATGTATTAAGTGCAATGGAGAGTACTTTGAAGGTGATTAGGTTGCTTTGTAAAAAAAAAAAAAAAATTAAATACATAGCTTTGAAAAAAAACTTTTGTTTTGGGGGTATACCCCCTCATATGATGTTTTTTATATGTTGCTGAAGTCTGTTGTGTATAATTTTGTGAAAATATTTTGTCAGTAAGTTCATAAGAGATACAGGTCTTTGTGACGTTTAGGTTTTGTATCAAGTTGGCTACACCTGTGGGAAGATATGTACTGTCATCAACCTCAGAATAAGGTCACAACCTGCAGACCTAGAAGGAATTGTGGCCAATTAATTAGAGACACTAGAGAACTGGCTTCTCTCTTGCCCCTCTCTCTTTCCTGCTTGCTTGGCTCCTGTGTCTGGCTTATGGCTTTTTGATGCTGGGAGCTATCAGCATCCTCACACACCTTGGCTTGATCAACTTGACTCTGTCTCCATGGGTCTGTGATCTCCTCAACTTCTGTTTCACTTTCCTGGTTCATTAGTCAGTGAATACATATGTTGGAAAGGGTCTCCAGTTAGCTTCTGACCCACAGATTGGAGTTGGCCTAGGCTTGCCAGTTTTGCAGCTGTGCGGGCCATGTTCTTGAAATAAATTTATTTCTTACACATATTTGAGTTTCCTGGTTTGTTTGTCTAGAAAACCCATTCTGACACCATCTGTAATTTTATTTTTGTGTTTTTCTTTGCCCGGTTTAAGTACCAGGATCATTGTATAGTGCTTGCTGTAAAGTTTCAGGTGGTGCTCCTGTCTCTTGTACAGTTTTAAAGAAATTGAGTAGGGTTGGTGACAGTTTTCCTGTGAATTTTTGAATTCTCCAATATTTGTATCTGTTCTTGTGTTTTTTAAAGAAGTTTTTAAAAAATGACATCTCTTCTTTGTAACAGGTGTGTTTGTTTGCTATTTCTCTTTGTGTTAATTTGAGTACATTGTGTTTCTAGGAGTTTGTCCATTTCACCTAGATTTTCAAGTTTTTCATATGCCAAACAGCATAAAGTTTTATAGTAATCTTCTATGATCTGTTAAATGACATCAACTTCATTTCTTAATCTTGTTCTTTGCCTTTTTACCCTTGTTGCAATCTAGCAACAAACGATTGTATTAATCCTTTCAAAGAGCCACGTTCTAGTTCTGTTGACACTTTATACTGTTTTCTTATTTTCTATTCATTTATTTCTGCTCACATCTTTATTGCTTCATTTTCTGGAAGCTTTTGACTCCTTTTGCTTTTTCTTCTCTATTTTTCCAAGTTGTCAGCTTAAATTAATGGTTTTGAGTTTTCCTTCTTTTTAAATGTATCTTTTCATTACTATGAATTTCCCTGTAAGTACTGCTTTTGCTGTGTCTCATATATTAATATTGCTTTCATATAATTTTTGGTGCCTTGCTGTTAGTTGTGTACATAACAGAGTCACCTCTTTTTATTAGTAGGCAATGTGAGTTTGGTTTTGGGATATTCTTGGCAACTAACTCAATGCCAATGGGGTTAGTCTTTTCGAATCTGGCATAAAAAAACCCAATGATCAAAGAGTTTCTATGTATTTGTGGTTTTTTAAACCTAATTTTGAAGTGAACTGCTGAGCCTAAATTTCAAAGCACCTTGAGAAGAGAGAACGGCAATTCACCTGGGTATCCTGGAGGCAGTGACTGGATACAGCATTGTGGTGTCTCCCTCAGAAAGAGAATATGTGAAATTTATGTATAAAATACTTGGCATTTGATCAACAAGTAGATTATGCAAAAACTGGTCTTCTTATTTCAGGGCACATGCATAGTGATAGATAGGACCACTGTGTCCAAGTCTCATTTTAGAAAAGAGCCTAGCATCAATGGAAAACCTTGAAGTGGATTTTAGGTGGGTGAAAAACACACTGGAATTTAGTTGGGTGAAAACCTGTGGCCATGTTTAGTCATTATTTACATTATTTGTGCCATACAGATTCATATAGAGATTAACATTTCAGAGTTAATGAAATACTAGAAAGTAGAAATGCATATAAGAGAGTGTGTCAATGATGGAACTACCTAGTTTTCTTAAATCATTTTATTAGGGGCTCATACAACTCACAATCCACACATACATCAATTTTGTAAAGCACATTTGTACATTCATTGCCCTCATCATTCTCAAAACCTTTGCTCTCCACCTAAGCCCCTGGAATCAGCTCCTCATTTTTATGAACTACCTAGTTTTTATTTATTTCAATGATCTAGCCAGATATCTAATGTAGCGTCATCCAGATCTCTCACAGGAATTTATTTCTTTGCATTTCAGAGCGTTCGCTGTTGCTCTCTATCAGTTCATGCTGTGTGTATAGCTTTCAGCTCAACACAGAAAATCCAGAAAAATGTGATCACAACTCTTCCAAGAAAGCCCAGCTCTTGGAGGACCCAGCCAGTATTCTTGGCAGCACTGTGTTCAACTGTGTTCTTAGGCCACATGCCTTGGAGATATGCGGCCTCAGTAAGGCCCAGATTAAAAAATAATAATTGCAAATTTGTCCTGAATTTTTATAAGATCCTTCTGTCTTCCCGAGCTTTCCTGAAATTGAGGCCTCTGGAAAAGTGAATTGGAAAAGGATCCATTTCTGCCTAGACCAGAGCTGTGCAATAGGGAATGTAAAATGAACCCCAGGTGCAGTTTCAAATTTTATAGTGGCTACATTTTAACATGTAAAAAGAAACAAGTGAAATCACTTTTAATGACATCTTTCATTTAACCTAATGCATCCCAAATATGGTAATTTCTTCAAATAATCCATATAAAGAGATTAATGAGATATTCTCATTTTTTCATATGGTCTTTGAAATATTATATACTTTTACATTCACAGCACATCTCAATTCAGAATAGCCATGTTTCAAATGCTCAGTAGAAAAGCGAGGCTGCTGGAAGCTGAATTAAATGACTCAGGCCTCATTTCTGCTCTTTTTTATTTTTATTTTTTGAGTTTGTTAGAATATTCCTTCAAAATACTGCTGCCCTTGATCTGGGAAAAAATTTTAAATGGCATCTATTACTCTGAGAAGTGATAAATAATTCAAGTAAAAGTTGTAGGCTAAGGATATGTAAAATTATCTCTAGAGATTTTTCATTTGCTTAATATTTCTTAAATCCCTTGGAAGCTCTTGTTCTAGGCATGGAAGCACATCAGCAAATACCTTAATGCAAAGAAAAGTTTATCAGCTCTGATAGAAAGTTTCTAAAGCACTGGGGGAATCTGATTTTCTAAATCTATCTACCCCAATTTTAGGAACCACCTAATGACTCAGCCCAGGATATAATCAATTTATTCAAATGCTTACCTTCATAAATACAGTGTGTGTGCAGATTGAAGGTAAGTCTGAAAGATAACAATTCCATGAAAGTTGACTATCAGCTCTTATGCTTTAAACATTACAGGCCATTTATGAACCTACTAAACAAATAAACCTACAGGACAACCATAACATAATAACCATAACAATCTAATAGGGCAGAGGAAAACTGCCCATAAGATTTCCAAGACTATAAATCTTTATGAGAGCCGACGGGAGAATAGCAGTGGGTGTGAACCACTAATTAGCAGTTGAGTGTTTAATCACCGTACACATTGGGCCCCATAGACTTGCTGCAAGGTGATAATCGTGGATACATGATGTGTGTTGTTTTGTTGTCAGTCATTTCCAGCTCATGGCAAACCTGTGCACAACAGAACACAACAACACTACTTGGTCCAGTGCCATCCTCACAAGGGTGCTTATGTCTGAACCCATTGTTGAAGCCACTGTGGTCATCTGTCTTGTGGAAGCTCTTTCTGTTTGTTGCTGCCCCCCTGTTTTACCAAGCTTGATGTCCTTTCCCAAAGACTGGTCTCTCCTGAAAACTATGCAAATGTAGCATTTATTCTTTGCATTCTTAAAGTTATTATGTAAATTTAATGAGATCTTAGAACGCATGAATCAATCTGAAGTATGTCTATGCCCAAAGAAAACCAATGAACCACAGCCTAAGATATATCAGAATTGCCAGCAATTTTAACCATAGAAATTGAGATTAGGAGTGTGAAAAAGACTTGAGCATATCAAGTGCTATTTAAATTTAAGTGTTTTTTTTATTAAACAATGCATTTAAAGACAATTTTGGCCATCAATGCTTTCCTATGGGAGAAGAGATCAATCATCTGACCTTTTGCATAGTAAGCTTGAACGGAATCTGACAATTGGCCAGACCTGAGAGGCCACAGCCCATCATAAAATTTTACCAGTTGTCCTGTAATAATAAAAGTTTTTCCTCCATTTCTTATCAGTCAAAGTCAGGTCAAGGCACCAAAGAATACTATGCCTTGGGGCATATGTTTTTTTAAAGCCTCAGAAACCCAAAATGAGAGCACTCACTTTGCTAAGGATTGTCCTTGAAAAGCAATTTGTGATTGTTCCAAGAACAGAACTTTTGAAGTATTAGAAAGGATATTTCACAGAAAACAATCATTCAGTTTGCCAATACTGTGCACAGGGACATTTTCTTATGGCCAGCAAAAGCTTATGAAATGTCTTTATGTGCTTTCAGAAAATAGGGTTTCTGACAGGACCTTCGTGATGTCTGGACACCTGGGATTTTCCCAGTGCAAAAATATTGCTTATTTGTGGATTTCCATTCCAAACTCATTTACCTACGATCAGAAAGAAATATTTTGTATTTAAAATGAGTTGCTTATTCAAAATGGAAGTTAGTGACAAAAGCTTTGTGTAATGATGTCTATCACCAATATTTCATAAAAACAAAATCGCTAGGAGCACTTCTAAGAGCCCCAGAAACCCAACGATGCAATTCTATTCTGCCATAGGGCCACAATTGGTAGCTCAGCTCAATGGCACTGATTTTTTTCATTTCCTCCTCTCAAATTCCTCCCCATCTTTCTTTTCTGAAAAGTGATCTAGTGTCTGGTCACTGCACTACCTCTCGACTCCATGTGATGTCTATGCCTGTATCCTTCCGTCCAGATCCAAGCCACCGAGCTGGCTTCCTCGCAGCATGGGAGCAGTGCGCATGCCTGCTCTCGGGGTCCACCCGGGGGCTGCCGGTACTCGGTGGGGGATGATACCCCTAGATTCTTATGCTTATGTTGCCAATATCTGAGCCTTCCATAGCTCTAAGAGATGCCAACAAAACAACCCCCCTGTTTTTAGTTTGCATTTGTTTATTTTACAATCAAGTTTATCCTAAGGAGACACCTGTTAAGGTTTGCGGCAGGTGGTCTTTGACTAAAGGCAGGTGGTGGGTAAGGAGGAGAAAGTGCGTGCGGGCACTTGGCCAGGACCTGAGGACCTCGGAGTCTTTCCTTTCCCATTGACAAGCATTCCATCTGAAATCCTAGAACAGGGATAAAGATAAAGAGCTAGGTTCTTACAGGTATTCATATTCTATTCCTCAAATAACAAATCAGGCTTCTCAGACAGTCAGCCTCAGTGGCAAACTTAGGGCTGTCTTGACCACTGTGTGGAAGAGGATGTCCATAAAGATGTGTGTGATGGTCAGTTAGCAGATCCTCCAAAGGAAGGGGCCAGGAGGAGCTATAAGAAGGCCACATCTATTCTATAGGCTTCATCAGCCAAGTTCAGTCTCAACTCACCATTTCCCTTAGACGTGATTCAAAATTTAGCAATCAACTCGTGATCCAAGTGGCTATCATTGGGAAACTTATCCCTCTCCTTTGGATATTTCCAAACTATCAAACTATTAAAAAGACAGTCATTCATGCTTAACTGGAGCTGATCTTTATTTTAAAGTTAAAAACAGAAAAGCCTCAAGTTTCTTCTGTGGAGCAATTGGCAGGTTTGAACTGCCTGCTTCTCAGTTACCAGTATAGCACTTACCCAACCAGGGCTCTATATTTCAAAGTTTAGTCAGTTAAAATTATGTCACTGGCCCACTGAAGTGCAGCCCCAGGAGTTTTTCACAAATAGCATGCCCACATAAGTAATGCACACACACACATGCTCGTATAGCAGCTACAAGCACACGAGGGCTTTGCAAGGTTTGCAGCAACTAAAAAGTATAACACACAAATGATTTGCATAAAAATACAGTAATTTTAATCACAGCCCATGAAGTGCTTTTGTATTTTCCCATCAACAAGTCTAAAGTGAATTTCCTTAAACAGTTTGCCTTCTGGGCATTTTATACTGAGCTTGGATCCCTCCACTGGGGATTGAAGACTGTAGCTGAGGTGCCAGCAGGGCCCGGAATAGACACAGATGCATAGACTCATCACCAACATTTGATACGAAGTGCTTTGTGACGGAGTCTCTCTAGAAGCAGCAGTAAAGAATAACACATCTCTGAACCCCTTTCTACAGCTCACATCTCAGTTTTCCTCAGTTTCCATTGGTGTACTGATCTTTTTAAAAACTCTCATACCTCTCTCTCCCTCTCCCTCTCCCTCTCCCTCTCCCTCTCCCTCTCCCTCTCCCTCTCCCTCTCCCTCTCCCTCTCCCTCTCCCTCTCCCTCTCCCTCTCCCTCTCCCTCTCTCTCTCTCTCTCTCTCTCTCTCTCTCTCTCTCTCTCTCTCTCTCTCTCTCTCTCTGTTACAGTCTATCACTCTTCCCTACCACACTCCCCACCTTAACCCAACAGATCCATGGAACCTGGTCTGGTCTCTGACATTTTGTTAGGAAGAAGTGGAGTGAACCAAGATTGGGACACAGCATATAAACAAGCTACTGTGTTGGCTGACTCAGCTTACTGGGGGTGTTTTCCATAGAGGTCCAGGAGAAGGAAAAGACCCCACGGGATGAATGCATATTAAAATATGTTTTTACAAGATCATCATTTTCACTGTTGCAGGAAGTTTGGTTTGAAGAGGTTTGAAGAGAAATGCCTGTCTGTAACTCACTTCCTGTCAGTTGTCACCTGGCTCTTGGGCGGGAATGGAAAGTAGGACATTGGGCCTAAATTGGCCAAGGAGTAGGAAATATGGAACAGCAATAAATAGAAAGCATTCAGCTCCAAACAACTTTCGGCACAGAGCCACACAGGAATAGGTGTGAGGAATGTTTACCTAAAACCCAACAAAAATGGGGACAAAGGGAGCCAAAGAAGTCTCTGCTCACTGGCGCTCACTGCTGTGTTCAAATATGAAGAGCAATTTCCGCATTGACGTTAGCAAGTGCTGAGAACCAGAATTGTGGGAGTTTCTCAAGTCTCAGCCAGGAGATGGATATGTTTTAAACAAGATATTTTTGAAGTTATTTGTCCAACAGAGGAGGATAAAACCAATGAAACCATAATAACCAGAAAAAGAAGCAAAACAAACAAAACCAAACACGAAAACTATGTCTTTAAATTAGGTGAGGGCTTGTAGCTTTTGCTGTTGTTTTCTTTATTTTATCCTGGACATTAAAGGAAATGGTCTTTTGCTTTCTTGTCTTTATTATTGTATTTTCACTAACTTGGGAAGAAACACACATAGAGATTAGATAATACATGACTGATAAAAGGTGCTTTGGGAATGATTTTTTAGAAAGGAACGGGAAAACAGAAAGCTCAGTCTTAATAAGCTCCTCTAAAAATATGTTCACATTCCTATTTACATGTTTTCATTATCATAACACTATCTTTTTATTACTTAGATAATCACTATAATAGCAGCATTAGAGTGATTATTATAATTCTCACAGCTCCAGGTCAGGAGCGAGGTACTCATGTTGATTCCATTTCACAAGGAAGGAGTGGATCATAAGCAATTTACCTGGGGTCACACAGGTAGTGAGAGAGTGAGTAGGGATTGAGCCCTTGTTCAAAAGGGTCACTTCATTAGCCATGAAAGTCAAACAAACTGGTTCATGATTTCATTTGAACCGTCCTTGACTCTCCTTAGCCACAGGGAAGTGTACACTGTGTTAGTCTGGGTGCTGTAGAGAAACAGATCCACAGAAACTCATATGTGTAAGAGAGAGTTTTATATAAAGGTTAAGTGCACATCAAGGAAACATCCCAGCCCAGTGCTTCCCAAGCCCACAAGTCCAACATTAGCCCATAGGTCCCACGCCAATCCACAAAGTCCTCCTCCATCTTATAAAACACACACAATGATGCCGATTATAGGAGGAAAGCCAAATTGGTGAATGTTTAAGCAGCTCAGTGCTGGCAGAGGTCTCCACATGGCTGCATTGGGGTAGGTCCATGTGGCTACTCCTCGGGGATGTCTTGCAGGAAGTGAACCTTTCCAGCTGAAGCAGGGAACTGGTTAAAGCAGCAGCACCCTGGCCTGACCATCAGAAAGCAAGAGACCCAAGAACTAGAAAGGAGAGGCTCACCAAATCATTTATCTCTCCGTGCTTCAATTAACCCCACATGTGCTTATTGGCCAGGTTGGTACAATAGACTTTAAGAATCTCACACACTGATAAAGGAAGCTTTTGCTGAGATTTCAGAATCCTCATCCTTCAGGAGACAACTATTTAAGCCTTCAGGCTGTTGGAAGTAATACTCATTGATGAGTGATGGGTGGGACACTATTTCAGCCAAGAAAATGCCATTCTCTTGCCCAATACACTTTGCTTATCTTTTTGAAAACACTTTTACTCTTTGTTTCAGGCTTCATGACCATCTGGCCTACATAGTAGGTATACAAACCTTGTATTATTTTTCTGTTCAGTAGGTATTTTTAAACTGAAGTGAACATGGTCCATCTAAACTTGGCCTAGATGTGACCTGAGCTTCAAAGAGCCATCTATACTAATCACTCCCATCTTGACTCCTTCTAGGTTCTTCTCTGTCTGGCCTTGGCTAGCTTTGAAATTTACTTAAGGGTTATGTAAGATTCCTGTAAGTGAAAATGCTTCGGAAGATCTAAGTTTTTACAGAGATGTAAGGCATTAATTACTATTGTCACCATATATGCTGGAAATCGTTGGAAGCCCTTGGAAGACATGCTTATTAGTCTATGTATGTATTCAATATACCTTGAGGCAGCCCTCTAGGCCAAACAAGTGATATTTCACTTAATCTCAAGACCATTTTTATTGGTGGATGTGAAATGCACCTCTGTTTTTGCCACGAAGAATCTGACGAATAATGGAATTGTGTGTATCGAGTCAATACTCACAGTGAGGGGTTGTCTTGCCCAGGACTCAACTTCTTTCTCCCTGACACTGACAACCTGAAATACCTATGTCAAGTCCCTAAAATAGGTTTTCTATGCTGTTGGTTGGGGAGGAATCATCATTTTGCTTACAGGTATTTCTTTGATTCCTGTAGTACTATGATCTAAGCACCTTCAGTCAATGGATTCGTCTTGTCCTTTTTTTTTTGTCACCTTGCCTGGATGTGTGTCTTCAGCAGCGGAAGCCTCCATCTATAAGGTATACATTTAGGAAGCCATTCTCTGTCTTCTGCTCAGAAATGTCTTCCTCCTATTTCACCAGAAAGAACATTTTCCCCAACGAACTGTTATGTTTTAAAGATGAAACATCATCAAAGAGGAAGAAGACATGTAAATACTCTAAGATGATGTTACATTACCTTAAACTTACACAAACTAGTCAAAATATAACATATTCCCCAATTTTGGTAGAGGAAGCAAAGGACCTTGCATGATAGAAAAGGGAAATAACAAGTGAGGAGTGCCATAATATAAATTTCTTCCTTCACAATTTCATCAAGGTCTAGACATTCTGTCAATACAATTGTGGTGCTCATTGGTATTGTTGACTCCTATTTCCAGTTCCTTCTCTTTCTGGCACACGGTAGAAATGAAATTCCTAAACCTTTGAAGTCCAAGGTGGCTGCATGACTTGTTTTGACAAGTGTGTCACTTCCAAGTAGAAGGCTAAAAGAGCTAGTGTGTGAATCACCGTGCTTCCAGTTACTGTGACACTGATGGATAATGCTCCCCGTTCACCCGTACCCCTGTGTATCAGGATGTGAAGTGATCCCAGTTGACCCATGATGGTCATAAAGCATGACTATTCTAAACAGCTACTGAGGCTTAGAGGATTATCCTATTTTAGGGATGCAAGTCTCTCCTCACTAAAATAAAAGCCTCTTTTCCGAACCAAAGCCCTGCAAGAAAGCAGTGGGGAAAAGGATGGGTGACTGAGTGCATCAGTGGCGATAGGCTTCTCAAAAGCTTAGCCTTGGAATGAAAGTGAGTCATATTATGGAAAATCGATTATAATAAACAAGAATCCACAAGTGCTTTGCAAATTGTAAATCCCTTTGCAAAATGTTAGTTATAACAATCCCTCTCTTCCACAGTTACAACTGTTACTGTATGGTTACTAGTTTATAAGTCTATAAAAAATTATGCAGCTTGCACTCCAGGAAACTTACACTTACAATGCTAGTGGGACATGTGAAGATGCTGAAGATAGATTTCCTAACTCTGTCAAAAAAAGGCACGTGCAGAAGACTAAGGCTACTCGATAGAGGAGACACAATTGAAAAGGAGTCCTCTACTAGCCTGCTTATTACTCTCTGCTTCTAGAAAGGTTCTCCGAGAGAGAAGCACTGTACTCCCTCCATCATTAAAGTGGAAGAGGGGGACAGAGCAGGATTAGTGGCTTGCTTGGACTAGTCACGGTCCTCACTGGGGCACTTTCACCAGCTCCACCGCACCGCTCTTTGCTCTGCTTGGCATCAGAGTGGGCAAAGGCACACCCATTATGCAACTGTGTTGTTCATACCAACCGTGTTAAAAAGAACAAATTTGAAGTATGCATGAGTTTAGCAACATGTTGCCATATTAGGTTTAGCAATGCATATAGTATTAGAACGTCCTCGTTTGCATGACTCTAGATTAAAAACAAAAAACATGACTTCTAATTGGAAAGGAGAGCGTACAAAAGCTCAAAAATAAAGATTTACTTTTTAAGTCCATGATGTTAGAGAAATGTCTATATTATGCTCTTTTGACCTATCATAGGATGAGGTTTGTTATTTGTAACTTCTGGGGAGAAACGTCTCCATGGAGTTTCTGGAGACAGAAGTTGGAATTTGGCTTATTAGCTTCTGGTCCGTTCTATTGCTTCCAAACAAGGAATAAGCACCATTTTCCTCTTGGGATTGCCTTAGGGACCAGGTTTCCTCTAACTCCTTCAGTGTGTTTTCTCTATCAGGAGTTTTCAGAGGACCAGGCACTCAGCAAGTTGCTGCTCATCCAAAAACACCGTTACTAGAGAGTGCCAACCGTGTGACATGGACAAGCTATCCCAGATCCTATGGAGTCCACAGTTCAGCATCGTCGGGCTTAAAGTGCTGTCTCTCATTGGCTTAACAGCCAACTTTGTTTTGGCTACTGTCCTGTCGGAGAAAAGCTTCCTCCGGTCAGGCCATTCTCCCCTTGACGAGGCTATTTTCCACCAGCAGCACCCACTTCATAACCTGCTCCAAGACACTGCCCTGCTGTTACTTTTCTCTGATTTCTTCTTCAGTTTTGTTCCATTCTGCTCCACTCCATTACAGGCACTGAGCTTCGCACACCAAACACATACACACGTTAACAAAGAAAGTGCTTTTTTTATAAGGAACTTCTATCCATGCCTCCAAAGCTCTCCCTGCGATGGATATCATTAGGAAAATAATTATACAGGCTTTCCACAGTCTTTTCCTGAGACCAAGTCATGGGCATCATGTCCACCATGTCTTTGGACATCACTTTATTTATTTAGACTCAGTTTCATTCCAAAATGGACTGGGGGTGAGGGGGCAACACTTTGGAAAATAAAACGCATGCCTTCCGTAGCTTCTAGGGCAACATATGTGGCTGGTGTTTATCAAAAGAAGCTGTAGTTCTTATTTTAGGAAAGCATACTCCAATGTTTGTGTTCAACATAACAGATGATGAATATGTAAAATTCCTAGTGATCTTGAAACCTTGTGTAAAGAACACTGTCCTATAAAAATGACGTGTTCTCAATTGATGTTAGATTTTGGAAATCCTCACATGTAACCTCTTGAGACAAGAAAAGGAAGGTTCCGAGGAATAATGGATGGTAAGCAGGCAGGGTAACTGGTACAGAAAGTGCATCTGGTCCAGTGTCATTTGAGATCCCGTGTTCTCTAGGTTGCCTGGATGGATAGCTTTCCCTACAATTCTGTTTAGGAAATTTTTCTTGGGATGTGTACTCCTTCCATGTGAATTTGTGACTTGCCATTCTTTCTTGGAAATTTGGGTTAGGCTGTCCACTCTTTCCATGTAGGATAAGCCAATTAATATTTTATGGTTGGGCTATTCGAATTTAGTGATCCAGGAATTCAAGCTTGTGGCCTTAATGAGAAGAAAAGAATGAACAGCATCCAAGTTTCAAAATCATGGGGGGAGTTTTCATTGGTCTTGGGGTGATCTGAGCCAACGTGCTCACCATTTCACTCACGTTCCCCCTGGTTTCGAGATGGCTTCATTTCTGTGGCTCATTCAATCTTCGCAGAGACTAGATACAGTGTTTAACATTCCAAGGTCATTTACTACCATGAAATCCTCCATAACTCTTAAGAAGAGGCCTTATCCACAAGGAAAGTAGTCAATCCATTCTTTCAAAGAACCTTTTTTTTTTTTTTCTGAAGAGCACTCACAAGGCCCTTGTCAGCATTAGGAAGGATTTGTGAGTTTTTAATCATTGTTCTTTGAACTTTCTAACATGTGATTACTGGCTAGAGGTGGAGTCGGTCCTTCCCTGTCTGAGGAAAGAGGCCTGCCGAAAGACTCATTGCCTCCCAATTTTCTCTTTCATTTACTTTCTATAATTCTCCAGCCAGCACATAACACTCCAGAGGCCTTGGGACTAAAGCACAAGAACTTGACATGGCACAAATAAAGTCAAATGGAATGAGTAATCACATCTCAGCACAGCTGAGAGGGGATGGGTCAGGTCTGGAAGGCATTATCCAAAACATTAGTACCAAACACGAAGATGAAAATGTTGGCCACTAGTGAAATACCAAAAACGAGCAACTCATTCCTTTGTTCTTTCTGTCTATCTGGACCATCATCTCTCATTCTGCATTCAGGTCCCAAGGGAATCTTGCCTTTTGGTCAGCTATCTTCCTTATGAGACCTTCCATGTTTGCTATGTGGTATAATGCACTCTCTTCCCTGGCTCACATTCTCTTGTGGACATCAGCTGATTCCTTACCAGCCCTAGTGATGCTCTGCTTTAAATTAAGTGGGTCCCAGTCTTAGGAAGGAACCTGACTCAGTGAAGCCATTAGAAATCTATGTACTGGCTGTCTGCTTACAACATTTAAATATCAAAGAGAAGAATGGTCTGTAAAGTCTGCGTGCCAACAAGTTCAACCAGCCATAGGAAGGTTCAGTCCATGAGAATCAATGAGGGAAAATTGGTTAGAAAATTTTCCCCAAAAGTCACTGAAGGTTGACCAAGGATAAATGGAGGTTTCCCTATTAGGACATGGAGGGGATAAGGGAAAGTCCTTAAATAAGGAAAAAAAAATATGGAACAGAGCCAGCCTAGTAGGGACACAGCCCTGAATAGACTAGGCACTGTGATCTGACCCTGGAACAGAGACTGAAAGAAAATAAAGCCAAACCCTCTTTTTCCAAGAGGTTAGCTGGTGCCTGAGGCCTAGCATTAAGGTTATTAGGCCATAACTGGAGTCTCTCTGGCTCAACTTCTTTTCCCAAAGGGCTTTGCTACCAAGTAGGCCAGTAGCTGCTAAACTCAACAGAACAAAACAAATTATGTAATCTTTCTCACTGGAAATTTTATGATTCGAAATAATGGGAGTAGAGACTTCAAGGAGACCATCCTCAACAAAAATATTGGTTTAATATTTACTTTACTATAATTTTAAATGCCATCTCTCAGGTAGCATTCACCTATTTATAACTGAAGAGATAGAGGAATGACCTAAAGATATTCAAAGACATTTTGTAATTTGATAAGAGATAATACTTTTATTCTGTTTTCCTCTTTAAATGAAGCTTTCATGTCATTGAAATAGAATGACTAACAGACTACATCTAAAGATAATTACAGCACATGGCAGAACATAGATTTGACTTCTAAGTCAAATTGACTTCTCTCTCTCTTAATACCATACTTATGAAAGCAAGTGTGTCAATTTGAGACTTGAGAGGATTAAGTGTGAAGGGGTGGAGTCTAGTCTCTCAATCAGGTTATAGCCATTGAGGCCTCTGTGTGGGCATGGCCCTCTCCTGAGAATTCTGGGAATGCCTATATTTTTTCCTTGGAGGAATGAGACAATCCTCTCTGTTTACTCCCTGGGAGACATGGCAGCAGACAAGACACATGGAACTCCACTAGAGCCCTGAGCTGAAGAAGCCACATGAACCTTTCCTGATGCTACCAGACCTCTGAAGCCAGAGAGGCCACACTTTGCCAGTACTAGGATGCTTAAAATGACACTGGATCCAAAGACTTTCTACCCACTGGCCTGTGATTTTCCTGTATTCAGCTTCATTGCATGTGTTTTGTGAGTCTGAAGATGACTTTATAGCTTAGTATCGGATATATGGGCCAGTATTGGACTTATGGGCTTGGACTCGACTGGGTTGAGATGCTTTCTTAATGTACAATTACCCTTTATATAAAACTCTCTCTCATACACATATGAGTTTCTATGTATTTGTTTCTCTGGGCTATCTGGACTAACACAGTAGGATTTTTATTGTTTCTCTCTTTTAAAAATATCATTTTATTGGGGGCTCTTATACCTCTTGTAATAATCCATACATCAATTGTATCAAGCATAGTTGTACATATGTGGTCATCATAATTTTCTAAACATTTACATTCTATTTGAGCCCTAGGTATCAGCTCCTAAAAGCAGGGTTTGTAAAAGGCTAAATTAGGAGCTAAAGTAACTAATTGTCTCACAGCTAAATGTCAAAAATAAAATTCATCCAAATCCAAGTGGGAAAGATTGACTTTTGTCATTTTCATGACAAAAATGTGTCATTAGCTGCTGCTGAAACTATATGACACCGCACACGGCCCAGGTAATCCCCAAATCAATGGTGTGTTAAAATGGACAAGAATAGGGTAATGAAGTCAATGCGCACATCTCTCTCTAATTTTGCAGTGAAAGGTCACACAGGTGTTGCTTGAGAGTGCCCAGTGTGAGAGTATTTACACCAAGGAAATAGGCAAACTATAGGGTTTTCCCACCACTCCTCTCCTCTAAGATCGTTGTCAAAAATGCATCAATATACCACTCACTTCCCAGAATTGTACCTCAGTCAAAATTGAGTCCAATTTTTAGAAAATCACACTTATCTGTTTATGCCACCATAACAAGTCATAGGTTCAACAACTAAGAGATGGGATAGGTATGGAAATAAGTAAGATTCCCTAATGAATCACTCCAGGAAGTGCCTCTGATTGGTAACCGGCAGTTGGTGACTTAAGACCCCCTTCCACCAGAGGTTGACTAAGCTCCACTTATAACAGAACAACTGTGAGGACAGTGTCATACACAGGGTCTCTATCAGTTGGAACCAACTTGATGGCAGCTAATCTCTAAGTGGTGGGAATCAGGCATTTCCCAGGACTACCTTTTAGTTCATTTTTAAATAGAATTTTATTGGGAGCTCTTATAGATATTATAACAATCCATAATTCAATTAGATCAAGCATAATTTTACAAGTGCTGCCACCAACAGTTTCAATACATTTTATTTCTTCTTTAACTCTTGATATCAGCTCCCCTTTATCTCCTCCCTCCCCTTCCCTCCACTCCCCTCCCAAGAACACTTGTTATTATATTACAAATTGTTATTATTACTCTGTATCTTACACCATCCACTGCATCTGTTCACCTACAGTTCTGCTATTCATTCTCCTAGAATGGGGTTATACAGTCATCATTGCTATCAGTTCCCCATTCTATCCTTTCCTTCCCCCTCTTCCCATACCCTTAGGGAATCATTACTCCCATTACTATTTCTGAAGGGTTTATCTATCTTGGATTTCATGCATTGAACAATCTTATCTATGCAAATGAACATACACAGGTCTACCAAGATTAATGAAATAAACCTAAGACCATAATAGTAAGGGGAGAAAAAAATATATATATATATATATTTAGGATGATTGTTTTTTGGATTTTTTACATTTTATTAGGGGCTCATACAACTCTTATCACAATCCATACATATACATACATCAATTGTATAAAGCACATCCGTACATTCTTTGCCCTAATAAGCTCTCCACTTAAGCCCTTTGCATCAGGTCCTCTTTTTTCCCCCTCCCTCCCCGTTCCCCTTCCCTCATGAACTCTTGATAATTTATAGATTGTTATTTTGTCATATCTTGCCCAATCTGGAGTCTCCCTTCCCCCCCTTCTCTGCCGTCCATCTCCAAGGGAGGAAGTCACATGTGGATCCTTGTAATCGGTTCCCCCTTTCCAACCCACTCACCCTCTACTCTCCCAGTATCGCCCCGCACACCCCTGGTCTTTAAGGTATCATCCACCCTGGATTCCCTGTGCCTCCAGCTCCCATATGCCCCAGTGTACAACCTCTGCCCTATCCAGTCCTGCAAGGTAGAATTCGGATCATGGTAGTTGGTGGGAGGAAGCACCCAGGATCTGGGGAAAGTTGTGTTCTTCATCGGTACTACATTGCACCCTGACTGACCCATCTCCTCTCCTAAACCCCCCTGTGAGGTGATCTCCAGTGGCCAACAAATGGGCTTTGGGTCTCCACTCTGCACTTCCCCCTTCATTCACTATGGTATGTATATTTGCATGATGCCTTATATCTGGTCCCTTTGGCACCTCGTGATCGCACAGGCTGGTGTGCTTCTTCCATGTGGGCTTTGTTGCTTCTGAGCTAGATGGCCGCTTGTTCACCTTCAAACCTTTAAGACAAGGGGAGAAAATATTAAAGAACTAGAGAATAGTTGAGTACATCAGCAAATGTGGTGAAGAAAGCTGATGGTGGCCAGCTATTAAAAGATACAGTGTCTTGGGTCTTAAAGGCTTGAAGTTAAATAAGTAGCCATCTAGCAGGGAAACAGAATACTCCACATGGAAGAAGCACACCAGCCTGTGTGATCTTGAGGTGTCTATGGGCATAAGTATCAGAGAATAAAAAACAAGCAGTCAAATTGATGTGCAGGAGCAAAGACAAAGTGGTGACCCAAAAGCCACCTGTAAGATATTTGGAAAGTTCCTCACAGAAAGGCCACACAGAAGATTGTGTCCAGGGTGCAGTACAGCACTGATGAAACACATAGATATCCTTTAGGGCTACCTTTTTTTAAGCAGTTACAACCTAAACACATGTTGCCATAAACTTGATCCCCAAGTGCTTATTTGCTCCATGCAAAACTGCTCCCAGATTTGCCATATAAAAAAAGAGAGAATCATATTCTGAAGGGAGTTCATATTCTGAAGGCTTCATTTTCAGGGTGTCAAGCACCTCTTTCTGCAGCAAGTCAAGAGCACAGGTACCCACGCACTGGTTTTCTTCTGGTGAGTCCAAGCCTGTGAGGAATGCTGGTGAGATGGAGACACAATGATCCTGCAACATCAACATCCATCCAAGTCAGACAGTGACTACAATGCCATCTACCTTCCTCTTCACAAAAAAATGAGCTCCTGCTTATGTGGACACAACCTTTTCTGAAGCCTTATTTTCCACTCCTTTTACTCACCAGCCCATAAGTTCCTGCAGCACTGTTTACTGAAATAGTTCTCTAATGAGGAAATGATTTATTCACTCATATATGATGACTTGCAATAAACAAAAGGGAATACATTTAATATAGGGTCTTTTTGGTAAAAAGACACACAATAAATTCTAGCACTTGCTTGCCAGTTCATTTAGAATGAGTGGCAGGAAGAAGCCCTTTCTTAAGTGAAGACCAAAGTAATGCAGGCATTTGGTGTGGCAACACATCCTTCATTTCCCCACAAACAAGACAAACCTCCCTTTCCTCACCGACCACTCAGCCACAGATGCACATACGAAATAGGGATGTGGGGGTGGAAGATACCAGACTTCAATTGTCAGTCTGTTCTGTGTACAAAGGCCGAAGGTCAACAAACGAGAAAAAGAGGCACAAACAAATTTTCTGAACCCCTGGAGTCCTGCCACGAAAAATGAGTGAAATGAAAGAAGGGTGAAGCTATGGTCAAGCGCTTGATGCAAAAGCCAAGCTTGCCTGTAACCAGATGTGAATCATAACATCTCCATGGTGATGAGCAGACAGATGCCCAGTGGTATTTTCATGCCTGTATTCAAAGGATTATTATCTTAATGGTTTATTGGTTACAAGTCCCTGGAGTAAGCTTGGAGTTTTTCTGATGTGGGCCTCTCAGAGGCCCTCTTGGCAATGCAGCCTGGCACTGCTGGGTGACCCTGTAGGACACCTCTGTTTCTCTAACTCTGGAACCCATTGTGAAGCTTCCCTAAGAGCCTAAATGTCTAGTTTGCTGGGCCCAGAGTTTCAACCAGGCCAATATTCTGTCCCAGGGATTTTATGTCCTACTAATTAATGTATTTTTCTTACTTCTTAGTAATTGAGTTGGAAATCAGTCTATTGCTCATTGATATGTAAATTTTTTTAAAAATTTTATCCTTTCCAGGGAAGGAAATACAACCAGGGAGACTGACATTGATGCTTAGTCACAAAACTAAGTGAAAATCAAATAAACATGTTCCAAGAAATACTGAAACACAAGCTTAAAGCCCAAGCATAATATTTCTAGTCTCTAAGCAGTTTCAGAGTGAAGGCATGTCACCAAGATAATACTGAAGATGTAAGAAACAGGAGAGTCAACATTTTAAGGCGAATAACTCTATGAACACAGATATAACCTGCCCCCCCCCCCAAAAAAACTCAACAAATTCACTGCCACCGAGTCAATCCTGACTCCTGGCAATCCTGTAGGATAGGGTAGAATTGCCTGCTTGGGGACTGCTGAGACAGTAAGTCTTCACTGGGGTAGAGGGACTTTTCCCTTCAGAGGGACTGGGAGTTTCGAACTGCTAACTGGTAAACAGCCCAACTTGTAACCTCCAATACCACCAGGGTTCCTGCGAGCACAGATATAAACTCTTCGAAAACTCCGATGCTCTGGTTGTTGCTGACTCTTGGCAATGCTATTGGATAGAGTAGAACTACTCCCTTAGGACCTCAGAGTCTGTAAACCTGTTAGGAGCAGACAGTCCCATCTGTCTCCCATGGAGGTGGCTGGTGGATTTGATCTGCAGACCTTGTAGTCATCAGCTCAACACGTAACCCTCTGCACCACCAGGTTCCTTGGACACAGAGATAAAACGTACTGCCGCGGGTTCAATCCTGACTCATCACGACATGATGAACTAGTCCCAGGTTGGTTTCTAAGGCAGTCAGTCTTTTGGGGCGCAGGGAGCAGAACGCCTCCTCTTCTCCTATGGGGTGGCTGGTGGGTTTGAATGGCTGGCCTCCTGTTAAGCAGCCCAATGCCTAAGTCACTATGCCACCTGGGCTCTTGTTCACCGATAATTAATATTAATTTTAAAAGCCTGGAGCCTCAAGACATTTCAGTCAAGACTTCCGTAAACAATAGCCAGGTCCTCAGGAAATAGTCAAGATTTTATTAAGGGGAACCTTGAAGTGAGCATTCTCATGTACATTGAGTACACATTATATTTCTGTGGAAGTGGAAATTGGCACATTTTGGAAAGAAAATGGCAATGTATAGTAAGAGCCTTAAAAATGCTCAAATTGTTTGATCAGCATTCTTCTATTAGAGATTCATGTAAAAATATTTATGACAGCAAACAACCAAACAAACAGAGCTTCATAAATGCCTAACCAGCACTCAGCTCAAACACTCACTACCATAGAGTTGATTCTGACTTCCAGAGACCCCAAGGGACAGGGCAGAACTGCTTCTGCGAGTTTCCAAACCTGTAACTCCTTAATGGAGTAGAACGCCTCATAGTTTTTCCACAGTGCGGCTGCTGGTTTCAAACTGCTAATCTTGCAGTTAACAGTCACGGCATAATCTACTAAGCCACTAGGACTGCTGGGCTTATCGATTCAGGGACTATTCTTATGTAAGTCAAAGCACATGAGTAAGGTGAAACAGTATGTTATTTAAAAGTATGTTTTTGAAGACTACTTACAATACTGAGGATACAGCCACGGTCTATGATGCCTGAGAAAGATAAGCTGCTTTTAGAGTGTGATCTCAACGTATTCACAAACACATACAAACAATACTCTGGGAGACATACCAGAGGGCTTCAGAAGTTCATGGGAAAATGGAATGATGTCAGAGTATTTAAATATGCCAGCGTATTTTAAGTGGAGATTTCGGGGTTAAAGAGGGGAATGATGATGAGTATCTTTATTTTTGTTGTAAAGTTTTTATTTTCTAGTAGTTTATACTGAGCATACATTACTTAATTCTTTTTCCAGATACACATGTAAATTACAAAAATGATAACAAAATGTGTAGACTTAAACAGTTGAAGAGATGTGTATTTTTCTACATGTGCATTTGGATTACAGAGTGATAAAAAATACTACATACACTTCAAAAGCTACAGCGATATACAAAATAAACATGAAAGCCTTCTTACTCATTCCCCAGATGTCCTTGCTTAAGAGCGTGAAAAAAATTGGAATTTATCTTTACAGCTAGTTTATGTATATCAGATTATAGACAGATGGCCACATTTGAGCATTTATATAATTATTTTATTAAAATATATGCTCAGAATTAATTTTACATACAAATATCTGGGACAGCTCGTCATGCTATGATAAACACATCATATTTTTTAAGCTTGTATTATGTTCCCTGTGTAGTGGTAGTCACTTAACTAGTACCTGGATTTGAATATGGCACTCTAGTAACACAGTGGCTAAACCACATGACTGTCAACCAAGAGGTCAGCAGTTTGAGCCCACCAACCGGGCTGCAGGAGGAGGATGTGGCAGTCTGCTCTGTGAAGATAAACTGCTTGGAAGTTCCATGGCGGCAGTTTTGTGTGGGTTTGGTTTTTGGTTGGATTTGCAGTTTTATTTTTCTTTTCAGGACAGTTTGTTTTTCTGACATACTAAAAAAAATTAGAAACTAGTTTCCCTTGTCATTGAGTCTATTCAATGTCATTGTGACCCAATGTTTTGCAGAGAACCACTGTTTCCCGTAGAATTTCCAATGACTGCTCTTTCAGCGGTACACTACCTGACCGTTCTTCAAAGGCACCTCTGAGTGTGTCTGAACTGTCAACCTTCTGGCTAGTAGCCAAACATGTAATCATGTGCACCACCCGGAGGACTAGACAACTAGTCTACTCCATCCTTCCTGACGTAATCCATGCTGGTATAAACTTTCACTTTTTAGTTCAGGTACTGGTAATTGGTCAAAAACTAAATACACTTTCTTTGATCTCAATTTATTCTTGGATGACTATATGTATATCATTTGTTTTGTTTTTATTGTTGTTTTGAGAATATGCACAACTGAATATACACCAATTCAGAAATTTCTACATATTCAGTTCAGTGACATTGCTTTTCTTTGTGCCTAACCGTACATAGGAGGAGCCTTGTGGCACCGTGGTAATTCACGGAGCTGCTAACAACAGTGGCAACAGTTCAAAACCAGCAGTTCCGCTGGAGATTGATGGTGTTTCCACTCCCATAAAGAGTTACAGTCAAAAACTCATAGGAGCAGTTCTGCGCTGTCTTGTATGGATGTCACGAATCAGAATTAATGACAGTGAATTTGGTCTTTAGTTTTCTTAACAGTACATAGAGAGTAGCTATTTTCCTTTACATTAGATTTCATTGTATCAATACAAAATGATTTATGGAATTAACCTTAATTGCTAGATTCCCTTCTTTTGTAATATGCAGTAAATGCTTATGGTTTCCAACATGAACAAGTTATACATGGGATCAATATAACTAGGAGTGGAGGTGATGGTTTGTGCATGTGTCTTTTTAAGAGGTGTTTCCACCTTGCCTCTTATATGAATGGCCTATGTTCTCCCTTCTATCCATGTCTTATGAGTGATGATTTTCTCGTGCTCTCACTAGCCTGGTGCATGCATATATAGTAAACACATAGACCTTTGATAATCTGATGGATAGAGGTACACCTTTTGTTAATACTGTCATGGGGTTGAGTATTTGGCATTTCCTTTCCTTACAAGCATTTTGTATTATTATTCCATATACTCAAGGTGTTGGTCAACTGTTATCAGTCTTATAGGTATAAGAGTGCTTCAGATTTCTAAAAATGTTAAGCATTTCATCAATATTTTATTTTGTTTATTATTTCAGTTTCCCCTTCAATGTATTATCTTCAATTTATTAAGTCATCTGCCCATTTTTCTATTGGCTGTTTTCCCCCCTGGATTTATTTCTAATAGTGCATTAACTCAAGAAACATATATTGTGAATATGCAAAGTATTTCTGTGGAAGCAGGAGTCTAGAGATCAAATCAAGCAATCTCTAAATGAAAGCAAGGTTGTTACTCTGCAGACTAAGGTACACCTGATGCAAGCCATAGGATTTTCAATTGCTTTATATGCTTGTGAAAATTGGACATTGAGTAAGGAAGATCGAAGGAAAAAAATGTTGCATTTGATGTATGGTGTTGGCAAGGAATATTGAATAAACCATGGACTGACAAAAGAAGCAACAAATCTGTCTGGGAGGAAGTGTAGCCAGGCTGCTCCTTCGAGTCAAGAATGGTGACAATAAATGGAAATACGTATTCCCAGAATTCTCCTTCGAGGCAAGGATTGTCTTACATACTTGGGACATGTAGTCGGGAGAGACCATTCCATGGGGAAGGTAATTTTGCTTGGGAAAGTGGAGGGGTAGAGAAAGCGAAGAAGGAGAGAGATGGACACAAGGGTGGCAACCAGGAGCTCCCGCATAAGAACAGTTGTGAGGCTGGTGCAGGATCAGGCAGGGTTTCCTTGTGTTGTCTGGGGTCACTATGAATCAGAACTGGCTGGATTGTATCTCACGGCAACATTCGTGTGGCGCTAGCACTAAACCCAAGAGTCCAAAGTCTTGCTCAATCAAACTTATATATAGTTCCTTACATCTTGTGGATGTTAATCCCCTTTTAACCATATGATTGCAAATACATTCTCCAGGTTTGTACTGTTTGTTGAGTATTGGATGCCACTTGAACTGATTGTCTTCATTTTCACATAGTTTATTTTTTCAATTTTTCTTTACTTTGCTGTTATTTTCTGCATTATTATTACCAACCATCCCAAAATCCTGATAATTTTCCTATATTCTCTAAATGCTTCATAGTTTTGCCTTATATATTTTGGTCTTTATCCTTGAAACTGATCTATGTATAAAGTATATTTTCCATATGCATAGCAAATTATTCCAGTACTCTTTTTCTTGAAAATTCTCCACTTGATCTAAATTTAAGCTCAATTAGAAGGTAGAGCTATAAATGAGGGAAGTTTACTGTTGTGTATTTTATTCTTTATTTTTTTACTTTATTCTTTATTTTTTTACTTTATTCTTTTACATTGGTGACTTTTCATTGTTTAATTACTATAATTTGGATATTTTGTTTTTTATAAATAACATGACAAGAATCCATTTTGTTTTTCTGCAAGTATCTATTGGTTGTTCTTGGCCCTTTGAGCTTCTGTAAAATTTAGGATTCATACTCAAATTCCTCAAAGCCGGGTTGGACGGACACATAGGCAGCAACCATGGGCTCAACCAGAACGATTCTGAGGATGGAGGAGTTCTGTTGTCCACAGGGCCACTATGAGTCAGAATCAGCTTGGAGGCACCACCACCAACCATTCCCGTTGTTGCTGTCACTGTGTCCATCCATTTTTGTCAAGGGCTTTCTTTTTTAGCTGCCCCTCCATTTTCCAAAGCATGAGGTCCTTCTCCAGGGAGCGGTCTCTCCTGATCATACGTCTAAAGTATGTGAGTGGAAGTCTCACCATCAATGCCTCTAAGGAGCATTCTGGAGAGATTTCCTACAAGACCAATGTGTTTGTTCATTCAGTCCCATGGTACTTTCAATGTTCTTTTCCAGCAAATAATTCAAAGGCATTGATTCTTCTTTGGTTTTCTTTATTCAATGTCCAACTTTCACAATGTATATTGGTGAATGGAAAATACCATGGCTTGAGGCATGCATCCCTTAGCCATTAAAGTAACAACCTTAACCATTAAAGTAACATCCTGGCCTTTCAATACGATCAAGGGGTCTTTGGAACAGATGTACTCAATGTAATTGGGTCCCATGATCTCTTGACTGATGCTCCCATGAGCACTGATTATGAATCCAAGAAAAATGAAATCCTTGACAACTTTGATCTTTTTTCCATTTATCATGATGATTCCTATTGCTCCATTTATGAGGATTTTTGTTTTCTTTAGATTGAGTTCTAATCCATACTGAGGGCTATAATCTTTGATCTTCATTAGCCAGTGTTGCAAGTCCTCCTTACTTTCAGCAAGCAAGGTGGTGTCATCTGCATATCACAGGTTGCTAATAAAACTTCCTCTGAAAAAAAAAACGAAAAAAAAAAAACCTTCCTCTGATTTTGATGTTTCATTCTTCATGTAGTCTCACTCCTCTGGCTACTGGATTCAGATAAAAAAATAACACAAATAAATATGGTGAGAAGCTACAGATCTGACACACATCTTTCCTAATTTTAAATCATGCAATATTTCCTTGTTCTGTTCACAATTGCCTCTTGATCTATGTGTGGGTTCCTCATAAGTGCCATGAAGTAGTCTGGAGCCCTCTTCCTTCTCAAGGCTACCCATAGTTTGTTTTGGTCTAAATAGTCAAATGCTTTATAATAGTCCATAAACCACAAGTAAACATCTTTCTGGTATTCTCTGCTTTCAGTCAAGATACAACTGATCTTAGCAGTAATATCCTTTGTTCCACATCTTCTTCTGAATATGACTTCAACCTGGCAGCTCCCTCTCAATGTACTGCTGCAACCACTATTGGATGTAATATTAATGGCATTGTTCTATAATTGAGGATCAGTTTGATCCTCAATTGGATTTACTGTTCCTTCCACTTTACTTCCACTCTGCATTCTAAATGCCAATAATTATCAATGCTTCTGGATTATGTGTTTGATCAATTTCACACTGAAGAAGATAAACTATATCAATTTCTTCATCAGCTTTAGTGGTTGGTGCATAAATTTGAAAAATAGTTGTATTCACTAGATTTCCTTTTATAAAGATAGATATAGTACTATCACAAACAACATTGTACCTCAAGATACATCTTAAAATATTATTTTTGAAGATGAATGCAATGCCATTTTTCTTGAATATGTCATTCCTGTCTTAGTAAACCATATGATTTCCTAATTCAAAATGGTCAATACCATTCTATCTCAGCTCACTAAACACCTACAATATTGATCTTTATGAGTTTCATTTTATTTGATACAACTTCCAATTTTCCTAAGTTTGTACTTCAAACATTCCACATTCCAATTTTTAATATCTGTGTGCAGCGGCCTCCTCTCATTTTGGATCATGCTCCATCAGTAAATGTGGGTCCTGCAGACTTTGCTCTATTCCAATCATTGTTGTTGACTGTACCCTGGAGAGGCAGCTCTGCCTTCATTTTCTGAGACCATCTCTGACAAGGTGTTGCTACTGTTCACTAGATTTCTCACATGTGACACTGTTTTCCTGCGGTCCATAAGACTTTCAGCACCCTCTTCCTCTGAAGTGATGGCCCACTTCTTCTTTGCAGTCTGTTCGTAGTCTGGAAACTCTGCTGAAACCTCTTCACTGTGGGCGAACTTGCTGGTATTTGAAAAACCAGTGACGTAGCTTCCAGCATCACACAAGTCGCAAGTCACCACAGTACAACAAATTGACAGACAAATCAAAGAATAGAATGTACGAGATACCCCTCGAGTATTGATTTAAATCACCACGTGGCTCTTCACCTTTGTGATCTTTAAAGTCACACATCTTTGATGTAAAGAAAAGCACAGGAAGCCATTCACTACGGATTATTAAGTAAGCACAATAAAATGAGAAAGAAGCTTTGGTTCTGTTGGGGAAATGCTCTGAGGCTGGAAGAGGAACTGACAGCAACCATCTGCAGAAGCGTAATCTGTGATGTGGTGATAACTGTCAAGTTGTTCACTACAGATTAGTGAATAAGCACTAGCCATCCTGTGCTTGCCTTGGGCAGTACAGTGAATTGTTTAATATGGCTCTTCTAACCCTAGTCTTTATTATACCCCCAAGCAGACCTTTGATTTTCTGATAGGTCTAGGTAAGAAAAAGGGGGAATATACTGATTAGATGATGTGACTCAGCTGTGAGTAATAATTAACAAGGATGATTATGATTGCCATCTCGCTAGATATAAAATGAGAGATCTCTGGCAGGCAGGGGAGCTGACTACTAGCAAAGGAGAAGACCCAGGAATAGAAGACATCTTTTGGACTCCAAGGTCGCTGCACATTGAACCGACTTACTCTAGAGATAGCTGCGACCCCAGAGGGGTAGAAGAGAAACAGCCGAACCAGGAGCCAGAGCATGTGACAAAACAGTGAACTTCTCAGCCCACAGAGCCCGTAAAACAGAGTGCTTTGGGGCAACAGGCTGGCTTGTGGAGTAGCATGCCTCTGAACACATAATCGGGGGAACTAAGTTTTACTGACCCATGGAGCTAGAACCGAATGCCCTATAGATTGAGGTTTACAGTCAAGTGGCATGCCTTTGGAAATTGATGGGCAGTCCTAAAGGAGCTTTTTAACATTGCCCCAAAAGAGCAGAGAGAGACCAAGTCAAGATGCTGAAGGCGAGAGAGAGGGATACAAGGCACATGGAGAAGAAACTGTCCCAATGAAATCACCGTGCCCTGAGCATTTCTCACCTGAAGTGTATCCTGCTAACTTACTCTAAGAAACCTCGTGATCATATTCACTTTCTGTAAGTCCTGTGTGGCACATTCCAATGTACTATCGAACCCAGCCGAAAAGCAGAATGCTCTGGGAGACAGACCCCTTGCTTAGTTTTTAATCCAGCACCATGATCACAACGATTTGTTAGATTTCTGGAGTGGGTTAGACCTCAGTTTTTTTTGCTTCACATGCTGAAAGAATTCACGCCAAAGCACCAAGTGAGTTTTGATGAGGGAAAGGAAGTTTCAGGTTTTACAGTTTCAAGGGGTGCGTGCTACTTCTGGTAAGCGTGTCAAGCCGCGTGGAAGCAGATCTGGGGTTCCCGATTGGGAAGGAAAAACCACGTGGAAGAAAATAGCCACATTGTAGAACTGGGGAATCCCCAAGTACAAGAGGCCAAGAGCCCAAGTGCATGCATGCCCCAAAAGTAGGCCCGGAGTGGGCCACGAAGTGGTATGCCCAGGCAGCATGTATGCCCCCTGCTCTCTGACCTGCCACAAGACCAGAGCAAAAGAGAGCTGGCCTTCCCACAGCTGGGGTAATTTACACTTCTGGCTGGGGAGGCAGGGTTGAAGGTAGTACTTGACCCCATTGGCTGAGTTCAAGCCTACCTGTGTGATGTACCTAAGATGGGTGTGGTCAAGGTATTGATTTTACCTGAGCCTAGGGGTCCTAGTCTGTGCATGCTGTTTGGGTTTTCCCATAGGTGTCCAAGAGCTGCTTGATTTCTTTCCAACCCCTGTATGTGGGCCTTTGCAGGCACTGGGGAGGCACCCCGCTTGTCCCCAAATCTCGCTACCTAATATATTGACTAGTAAATGAAAAGAATAGCCACAGTGCTTTTTAAAATGATCACCAAAACTACATTAATTACTAAAGTGTCTATTCTCAGAAAAGCACACTCTTGTAAATTTGATGTCAGGATCTGGCAAACAATTGTACATAATATTATCGGCTATTGCACACAATGGGAGATAAATGGGGATCAGATAAGAAAGGTAGAGTACGAATTCATAACGCTTTGTAGAAAACCAAGAGACATCACTTTTCCCTCTTGGATTTTTCCCCTCTTAACCCAAGTACATCATTTACATATTGTCAGCAAACCTTGATAGATATTCTCTAACAAGTTATTTTCACATTTTATCTGCTCAACTCATATCATGAATAGTCATGAATTCATATGGTGGTTGCTAAATTTTCCTGATAGACTTTCTAATTTTGATTAGCAAAATTGGAACGCGATAATGAAGACCAGAGGAATTCACTTCCAACATGACACAAAAAATACATTAACAGCTAGTTTGGGTTATTCAAGATCTAAAAGGAAAGGCTCAGAAAATTTAGTCTTGCATTGTGGAAAACATTTGGAAAATAATTTTTAAGTTTTGGTGACACCCTGTTCTCATGAAGGAAATTAATCATGATATTGATGGAGCAGAAAGCACAAGGGAATTTTCACTGAAATGTTTTCTTTCTTACTGATGCAACACTCGAATGGAACAAAGAGCATATTTCTGAGCAAATCATTGTCAGCAAGCACAGCTCCCAGTAAATCACCTGTGGTGTTAGGAGCAAATATCTGTGGACATCATTTGAAAGGTCATGACTCTGTGCCTGTTTCCAACTGAGATGTGATCTTTGTGATTGATTAAATAATTTATTAGCCTGCGGCATGCTCACTTTCCACTCAAAATCCACTAATGAGAATGAAACATTCCTTAGGAACTATTAAGACATCATCATATTTTACAAGTCACTAATTACCTGTTAACAACATTAGTAGGAAGATGGCATTTAACAAAAGGTAAGATGGTTGTGATCACTAAGGACAATAGACAAGCAGTAAGACATCTGTTATTCTGTGCACAAAGCTTAGTCTGCGCTTCCTCTTTTCCAGCCATCAGGTTTATTTCCAGAAAAGAGGTTGGATTCTTTGCCGGAGCCCTTGGGAATCCAGATCAGAACTGGGACCAGAGCCTACAGCACCTGCCTCCCAGGTCTAGAGAGCAGATCCCTCTTGGTCACTTTACCTTATTTGCTTTTCTGAATACTCTGTTCCTGAACTTGGTTGTCTGGGTAAACAATCCTAGTTATCACAGTTGGCTAAAGTAATCCAAGGCTGTGTGATCAGATTTTGGCCTAGCAGATGTTAAAGGCTTAACATGTTAATTACTTCTGTCCAGAGATGTTGACAGGTTGACCATGAACTCCCACATGAGATTCCCCTCAAGCTGCTGGGGTTGTGGGGTGGTTAACCTCAATGGGGTTGAGTTCAAGAGTTTAGGCATCCTTGTTCAGAGAGGAACCCTCGGGGAAATAAGTAATACAGCAGGACTGAAAAGGGACTTGGACACGGAAGCAACACAGCTAAGAACATTTAACCAAACATGAGAATTGAGCAATATGTTTTTGGGTCATGCTACTGTTGTTTAATATAGCAAAATTGGTATGGGTGCTTCAAAGTTGTTTTTATGGTTCATTCTTCGAATGCTCACCAACCCATGGTAAAGTGTTTATTTTCTGTGTTTTATGTGTGTGAAATCAAGCAGAAAGAGGTAAGTAAATACTCAAATTGGTTATCTCTGTCATTATCATTGATCTCCCTTTTGACTCATTTTAATTTTGTTCCAGTTTTTTATATTTTCTACTTTCTTCCCATTGAGGATTTCTGTTTTATTTTGTCATAGCTGTTTGGTTTGTTTTTTGTTGTTGTTCTTAGTGTTTTGCTTTTCTTGTGTATATTTTTCTACATATGGACTCCAGGATAGGTCAGTCTTTAGAGACAGTAACTGGATGAACAGTTTCCTAGGGACATGGCCAAGGTGGTTGGGGGAAATGGGGAGTTAGCAACAAGGAACACAAGTAAGAATAAAATGTTCTAAAATTGATTTTGGTAATGGTAGCACACCTCTCCCTAATATGACTGAACTTTTGAATTGTGTGCTATGTGAACTATATGTCAATAAACTATTAACAAATCATCTGCAGCCTTTCTGCTTATTTTGTGTGTGTGTGTGTGTTCATGTGTGTGTGCCAGTGTGATTTACTTCAGGAAACAGAAAGGAAGAAAGGGTTTCATCCCCTGACTGGGGTTTATATCCCTCTTCTTGCACGTGGTCATTTTCCCATTTCCCTTGTTCTCTTCCTCTTCTTCCTTCCATTTATCTTATCTACTCTTTTCATTCATTCATTCATTCATTCATTCATCAAAAATGTATTAGTCACAGAGGATATTCTACATGCTCTGTATTCATCCCTGGTCAAAGCAGTCAGAAGCCATGATCTTCCCAGAGCTTTCAGTAAGCCCTTTCCTGCTCTGTTGTCTAGCACTGCATTGTAGTTCAGGGACTCCTAGAGGGAAATGCCCTGTCCCTTGGGGTCACATCCCCTAATATTACTCTACAGGGAGGTGGAAAGGTGCCATGCATGGGGAAGAAGGAGAGCTGGATATGCGTATTACCGAACTTAGGGACCCTGGTTAAAAATACATAAACCCCATGAAATGACAGTACAACCCAACTCACCTCAAATGCAGCCCAGGCACACCTTGTGTTCCTCAACCAGAGGGTCTTCATGTGACTCTTTGTCACTTTCTGAGAAGATGGTGGAATTCAGAATCACAGAGACCTGGGTTTGCACTTACGTTCTGTGACCTGGGTTAGGTCAGATAATCTCTTTGATTTTCAGTCTCCCAACTCTTAAATAAATGTGGACACTATTTACATTCTAAGATCTATTTTCACATACATTCACCTCATAAGTACTGATTGAACATCTATTAATATTCCACACTGATTTCAACACTGGAGATGTAATAACGAAAGGAGACCAAAATATCTTCATTGACATGGAGAAACTATCTATTACTCTGGAAAAGTGGTTTCACCTATTCTCCTGCCAAAACAGAAACAAATTTATTTATGAAATCATGTTGACCCCTCCTCCTCTTCCTCTTCCTCTTCCTCCTCCTCTTCCTCCTCCTCCTCAGATGTGGCTTGAGCTGCAGGCATGCAGCACCCAAGATGATGCAGGCCCGCGACCCCGAACAGGTCAGATGCAGTGAACAATAGCTCTTCAAGTCTAAATTTAAAAATGGCCTCTAACGTTCCTCTATCTAGTTCTTAAATGCTTCCTCCCCCACACCCCGCCCCACTATCATGATCCCAATTCCACCTTACAAATCTGGTTAGACCGGAGGATGTACTCTGGTACAGATAGGAACTGGAAACACAGGGAATCCAGGACAGATGATCCTTTCAGGACCAGTGGTGAGAGTGGCGATACTGGGTGGGTAGAGGGAAGGTGGGGTGGAAAGGGGAATTGATTACAAGCATCTACTTATAATCTCATCTCTGGGGGATGGACAACAGAAAAGTGGGTGAAGGTAGATGTTGGGCAGTATAAGACATGACAAAATAATTTATAAATAATCAAGGATTCATGAGGGAGGGGGGAGCAGGGCGGGAGGGGAAAATGAGGAGCTGATACCAAGGGCTCAAGTAGAAAGCCAATGTTTTGAGAATGATGAATGGCATCAAATGTACAAATGTGCTTGATACAATGGATGGATGGATGGATGGATGGATGGATGGATGGATGGATGGATGGATTGTCATAAGTTGTATGAGCCCCCGATAAAATGATTTTAAAAACAACAACAAAAACCACCTGTAAGACAATTGGACAGTCTCTCACAGAAGGGCCACATGGAAGGGATGACATATCCAGGGTGCAGTATAGCACTGATGAAGCACACAACTACCCTCTATTTCTTTAATAGTTCTTCCCCTTACTACTAATGGTCTTAGTTTTGCCGCATTAATCTTGATAGACCTGCATATGTTCATTTGTATAATTAAGATCAATGCATGAAATCTAAGCTAGAACAATCCTTCTGAAACAGTAATCAGAGTAATGATTCCCTAAGGATGTGGGAAGAAGTGGGTGGGGGAAGGAACTGATAGTAGTGATGACTGTATAACCCCACTCGAGAGGAGAGTAACAGAATTGTAGGTGAACAGATACACTGGATTATGTAAGCTATGGCAAAAAGAAGAACGATTTATAATGTAATAATAAGGGTTCCTGGGAGGTAGGTAGAGTGGGGGCAGGAGGAGATAAAAGGGAGCTGATATCAAAGAGCTCAAGAAGAAAGAAAATGTTTTGAAACTGATGGTGGCAGCAATTGTACAATTATGGTTGATCTAATTGAATTATGGATTGTTAGAATATCTGTAATAACTCCCAATAAAATGATTTTTAAGTTAAAAAGGCCTCTAATAGAACTACATTGCAAAAAAATAGGAAAGAAAGAGAATGGAAAGAGTAAAAAAGTCGAAGAGCCTGAACCTGAAAAATGTGTGGTAGAAAAAGTTCTGGAGCAACATGTAAAGTGGAAGGGATTCACAGCTGCAGATAACACTGGGGAATTTGAAGAAAATTTACATTGTCCAGAGTTCATTGAAGCATTTCTCAATTCTCATAAAGCTGGTAAAGAAAAAGATGGAACAAAAAGAGAGCCTTTATCTGACGGTGAATCTGATGACAGCAAATCAAAGAAAAGAAGTGATGCTGCTGACAAGCCCAGGGGCCCTGCCAGAGGCCTGGGTCCTGAACATGTAACCGTGGGCCACACACAGACAGACAGACAGCAGTGGGGCATTCATGTAGCTCATGAAATGGAAAGGTTCAGATGAGGCAGGCTTGGTGCTGGCAAGCATGAAATGCCCTCTAATTGTCATTGTGTTTTATGAAGAGAGACTAACTTGGCATTCTTGTCCAGAAGATGAAGCTCAATACTTGTTTGCATTGATATAGATATACAGATTATATATATACATGTGGGCCTTGCTTGGGTTTTATGCTTTTGTTTCTGCTTTGAATTATTAGTGAAAAGAGAAACTACATTCTAATGGAAATCAAGTTTGATATGCTTGTTTTGAAGTAGGACTAGGGGAGTTGTTGGGGTTATTTTATTGTATAAATAGCACTGGTTACTTTGAACAAATAAGGCTTTCAGTAATTGCTTCATTAATCAGAAAAGAGCATTTAATACCAGGGTATATTGTTTCCTCTGCATTAGAAAATAGCTTTTTTAAATATTGGAGATTCTACTTAGTTATCACTGAATCAGAATTTATTTAACCCATAATGTATGCCTAAGGACCATTCTGGAGTTTTCGTTCTTTGTTTTTGCATGTGTGTATGTATAAATACGTACATACATTTTATTTTATTTTACATTCACCACAAACGGTTCTAAACAAAAAATGGCACTTAGCAACCATGTTGTTGCAGGGATGGATGCTATCCTTCTGAGCTACTCAAGTAGATCACCTCAAGTAAAATGGAGGGGGGGGGGGTGGTGAGGGACGGACGTGTAAGGTATAAGCTTTTAAATCAAATAAATGATCCAGTAATTAAATTTTTTTTCAATCTTTCAAAATCCGCACCTATAGAATCATAAAAATGAAACTTAACTTCCAAATTCCCCTATGTGCAAAAAAATTCTTACCACTATTTAAAAGCTCCCCACCCATTAATAAAGAAAACTAGGCTATTGTTGGTAGTCTTCAGGGTTTTCAGGTGGGTATTTGTTCCTTTAGATACCCAGATTTTTACAGAAGGTTAAAAGCTGTGTTGCATTGACTAAAAGGTGATTCGTGGAATGCCTTAAGACCTTGCTGGTGAAAACCTAATAAGCTGGTTGGCGATGCTGCCACTTAGGACCTGCTGCACAAACAGGTGAACCAACTTGCCACCTTGACCACTGACCTGCAGGGTCTGTTTTTGTCCTAATCCATTCTTCACATGTAGGTTCAATCTGTTCAGTGTCGGGGTTACTCTAGCTCAGTTAAGCCAGGGAAAACAACTTTGTAGTAATCAGAATATTAACCCAATTGTGTATTGTTTACTTGCTTGTAAATACTGGTGGACTGTGGTCAATAAATAGTTTTATATATTCCTTAAAGAAAAAGAAAAGAAATCTTGAAGTAACATCAGAAACAAGTATGCATTGGGCAGCAATGGCCTGGATAGGTTCTAGTTTGTCTTGATTGGTAGATGAGCTCAATCAGGTAAAGAACAACAGGAAAAAGAACTATTAGTCACATTTTCATGGGGAAAATAACATTTCCCAGAGAAGATGCCCAAATCCACTAAGCCCACTGCGGTCAAGTCAATTCCAACTCATGGCAGTCTTACATAGGATGTCAGTGAGTGTCAACCTTTAATGGAGCAGACAACCTCATCTTTCTCCTTTGAACTTATGGTTCAAATTCCAGCGCCTAAACCACAGTATCACCAGGACACCTGGAGAAGATGCCAGGTGGATGCGAATAAAATCAAGGAGAAAAACAAATAACCATCAAACTTGCTGCCATCGAATGCTGCTCAACTCATTGGGACCCTCATGTTTCTCCAGTAAGAGCAGAAACAGGGCCAAATAATGACAATATTTCTTGCTAGGGATTCAGTGATTCCGACTATTTGAGAAGAGACACACGTTTGAAGATGGCCAAGCTGCACTACCCATGTCAGCAAGATTTGATTCACTCTTGACATACCCCCCATTATTATTCTAACATTAACATCACACTGTAATTAAGATTATTGAGTCTCATAGAAAGTAGTTAATCTGATATGATTCACTTGCCTAATTTGCTACCAGAATACGTCTAGAATCTACTCTAGTTCCAAAGTACATGAGTTATCTTTTTCTTTAAAAAAATGAAATTTTGGATCATGTTCTCTTTATATTTGTTTCAGAAGTAGATGAGGTACATATTAGAAATAAATAACAAAGATTATAATAATTATTTTCCCAGATATTAGAGATTTATATAAATTCTATGAATAATATACTCTGTGATCCAGATTGAATGGTTAGTATTTACATATGCTCTTTATTAAAGTATTATTTTCTTAACCTATACCTTTTTATTTTCTCTTTCCAAGTAATAGCCTCTGTGGGTCTCTGAGAATTTTAATAGATCCATGAAGCAATCCTTTTTATTTTGCTCACTGTTTTATCTCTAACATCTAAAGAATGTCTGGAATGTGCCAAAAGCCCTCAAACTCTGCCATGGAGTTGACTCTGATCATAGTGCCTTCCCAGGACAGGTAGAACTGCACCTGCGGATTGCCCGGTGGACGGCAACTCTGAAGGAGTGGAAAGCCTCATCTTTCTCCTGTGGAGCAACTGGTGGTTTTGAGCGGCTCTCCGGAAGCAGGCCAGCACATAACCACTACACCAACTTCTCCCCGGAGCATAGTATATGCTTAATATTTATGGAATCCTAAGTGAATTTTGGTTTTATTTCAGATGACTATAGCTAATACTTATCTATTTTACACCATAGGATGTGCCAAATACTCCTTGAAGAACATTACACATATACAGTTACTTAATCTTTAAAAACAACCCTCTTATCCTCCTTACACAGAGGCCGAGGCTATAAAGGTGTCTACGTTTATTGGCAGAGGCAGGATATGGACTTAGCCAGTTTGATCCCGAATCCATGTCGTAGTCATGGTGCCTTTAGAGATGGTACAGACTATACAGAGGATATATGTTTCCTTTTACTTACATATAATTTCCTAATTTTACATGTATTTTACATAAGTTTACTCATTTCTAATTTTACATTTATTCTTTTTATTTTATCTTTAGATGGACTTCAAATGTGTATGGAATGTGTTTTGTAGGCCCACGCCCTACTACCGAAGAGTCAACCATCGGCATAACAGAGAGGTCTCCCTCCTCACTCCTGTTCCCAAAGTCCTCTTTCCCAGAGGCAGCCAAGTGATTGCTTCCATTCGAGTCTGTCTTTGCACTCTCTAAACTTGAAACTCGGGGCAGAATTCTTCATCTCTCTGTGCCTCAATTGTGTTGTCTGAAAAGAGGGATTAAAAATAGCATAGACTTTTTATAAGGATTATATGAATGAATATTTGCAACGTGTGTTGCAGGACCTATCACAAAACTGGTAATCATAAATATGTGCTTTTTGAAAATGTTGTATGTTCTTCCAGAATAGACATACGGCAGAATAGACATATATATACATATATATATGTGTGTGTGTGTGTTTTCTTTCCCCCTTTATGCAAACTTTTTCATTGCAGTCTTAAAACCTTAGTTTAAAAAGTATGTGCATAAATACATTTTATTTTGTAATAACTCATTATTGACCTTTGGTTTACAAAAGTTAAGGGTGATTTCCTGCCACTACCCCATCCCTTTGCATTATTGTGATGGACTAGTCTGTGAGAGCTATTCTGTGGCAGCATGAGAGTGACTGGAATTAAATAAACCAGCTAGTGAGAAATGAGTAATGCTGAGGATTTGGATCTTTCTGAAACTAGTCTCTGATCCAGGCAGCAGTGACAGCACCACGACTCTCTGTAGGCAGAGCTTGAGTGACATGGATCTGATCAGAAAGTGGTAGCAGAGATGTTATTCTAAAGCTACAGCGGCACGACAGGCGCATTGTTTCCCCCATATTTCATATAGCTCTAGGGTGAAGGAACTTTCGGCTAAATATTACTGAAGAGAGGTCTTCCATCGAGGCACTGCTTGGCCCTTCCTCTGCTAGATGGCTCCACTATTTGGAAAACACAACTAAGGGAGTCAAAAGGCAGAGGAACATAAGGTTGCTTTGCCTGCAAGGCTTCTTCTGTGAGCTGCCGCTTTAGACAGTCAACCCCAGGGAACAAGTCACGGAGAGGAAAGCCGTGAAGGAGGTGGGGAGAGGGGAGTTTTAATTACGAATGATTCTTGGTAGGAAGGGGAATCGATGGTAAAGCAGATCAAATAAGTCCTTCACAGAGGAGAGTCCACTCCAGACCCTGGCTCTTAACATATTCCTCTCTCAGGTGTTCCTGCGGTGAAGAGCCACACAGGGCGAGCTGCTCAAACGGGATTACAGAGACAGTCTATTCCCGAGAACACACAGATCGATCGCAGCCGCCGGCAGAGAGCACCACATGCAATGAAATGGGGAGGCCGCTGCTGGTGGTGGCCGGGATAGGGACCTGCAGGCCTTCGAGTCTGAACTTGGAAGGTTACTGAGCGAGTTCGGCACAGTTTTTAGTCTCTGGATTAGAGGAGGCTCTGAAGAGTCCACAGAGATTTTAGGTCAAGAATCATTTGCTTCTCCAGCCCAATTTGAATGTCTCTCAGGTCAGTTTACCCCCAAATTCCAGGGAATCTCAAGTCTCTGCTGACCACCCTTCAAAGAGGCCGTTACCCGATCCCACATCGGGGAAACTGGGGAGCACAGAGTAGCCCCAACCCCCTGGTCACAAGTCCCCCCATTACCTAAGGAACTTTCTCAATCAAAAGCCTAATCCCATCATCAGTCTTCTTAACTTTTTCCCACCCGGCGCTGAAAGGCTTAACTTCCCCAGAGGAAGCCAGAGTTTGACTTCTGCAGTCCGCCCTTTGTAGAGGTTTGGCTTCCCTGGCTCTGCACGCACAGAGCTCTCTTCGTGGGGGGTGCAGACACTGCTTGGTGGCCTAGTTGCTTTAGTTATGCTCCCCCCACTCTCCGGGGATCGAAACTACACAGTTTCACTCTGTTCTGCTGTGTCGTCAGCTGGCTTTCAGCATTCCCGCGTCCCCACAGAAACCTCAACACGGATCTGGTACAATGGGAGCTTTCAGTACTGCGTTGGCACCTGCCGTCCTGAGCTAACAGTGTCAAGGAACAAAGGCGGTGATTACAGAGTGTGGTGCCGGGTATCCCTGCACTGCTGCAGACATGGGCGATGTGCAGAAGCTCGCGGGGAACAGGAGCGATGAACCACAGGAGAACACTCTTAAAAAATAGTTTTAATGGCACAAACTTCGTATACCATACATTTAATCATTCAGTCATATTAAGAACAGTTATGCAGTCACCACCACAATCGATTTTGGAGGACTTACTTCTTACATTCATTGTGGTTAGCTCCCCATTTCCCTCCAAACCTCCGCTGCCATGCCCCTAGGTAATTATCAATCCAGTTACTATCGCTATAGATTTGCCTGGATTTCATATACAGAAAATCATCACAAACCGGAAGTGAACAACACAAACCGGAAGTGAACAAAAGAAGCCAATAACCATGACTAGACAAAACAGAAACACCTCAATCCAAAAGAAAGAAAATATTAAAAACTGAAGCAACTTTGAAATGGGTCAAAAGAGAGACAGATGATAAAGTATTACATTTTAACCTAGCTCCATTTGTCATAATTGAAGTAAGTGCCCTCTGTCTGATACCAAGTCTACTCACATGCCCGCACTATGGTCAGAGGGGATTCACTGGAGGCTGAATTCATGTGGGGACCCCACAATTGGATGTTGGGATTCTACTGTCATTCACAGACTTTTTCAAAATGGGTGTCTACAATTTAAGCTCTGATACCCTTCCCTCCTGTCACTAAGACTCTCTGAGGTTCTAGGACATGTGCGCTGTGTCAGGCACTGGGAACAAATGATACCAGGATCCTGCCCTTACCACACTCAGAGTGGAAAAGAAGAAACAGATTCCGGATCCAAATATACTTATCAGGGTTCCTGGTTACAAGCCACAGAATCCATTCTTAATTAGAAAACTGGCTCTGGAGCCAGACCCTTCGGTCTCCGTTCTGTTTTTATCAGTTCCTAGATGTATGATCTGTGTGTAGATTACTTCACTGCTCTGTGCTTTAGCCTCTCATTTGTCAAATGCGCGTTATGATAGTATGCCTCACTTGGGAGGATTGAAAGGCTGAATTAGTGAACTAATTGGAGCAGTGTCTGACCCACATGAAGCATTAAGTAGATTCTAGCTTTCATCATTATCATCCAAACAATTTATGTTCAATCAGAAGTTGAGGAAATTGATCTGGAAAATGGATAGGCATTAAAGGAGGTTGAACAGCAGAATTCATAGGAAAGTTATGCTGCCAGATTAACTTATTCGAACATTGTATCTGCACCATTGTCATCCCTCTGCTGGACATCATAACCAGCCCAGCTGCTAACTTCCAAGGTCACCACTGAACACTGATGTCGTGAAATAAACTATAGATTCGTTTTGTTCTACACTTGCTCCAAATTCAAATTGCTACACAGGAAAAAATCATGGTCAACGCCCAGCTTGCCTGTCTGAGACCTATTTGTTGTCAGGGGAGCCAGCCCCTGACAGATCATCACACGGGTCTGTTAGGCACAATTGTACAGCGATAATAAGTAGATTATAGTAAAGTCATAGAGAATAAGAAGAGATCGAAGAGACAGTGAAATGATGGAGTCAGACACATTTCATGGTAGCATGGTCACCTCAGCCCCGCTTGGTGATCCACATGGAGATGGGCGACAGGAGGGCAAGAGAGAGTGCAGGGGAGAGAGAGAGATTTATTGTTAACCAAGGCTTATACGTCTTTTGGGGACGTGCAAGCCCCCTAATTACAGTTAAAATCATACATCACAGGAAAGGGTTATACTATTGGCAATACAGTAGTGGGAGGAGGACAGTCTAGGGGTACACAGGCTATAGGAAGAGGATGGATTAGGGATATACATGTGACAAGATGCGCAGATCCTAGATTCAGGATGGCAGCCTGAGCAGGTTTGACCACTTCTCTGGCTCTCCGTGGAAACAATTACTATCTTTATCAGTAGGCTGTGAGGCCCCCCTGCAGTGGCCCAGACCCTAGTCTGATGGCTGAATTCCTTCATAGAAGATATCTCTAATCATCTGACCTCCCACCACCAAGTGCTGGCAAACAACCTCTAATGTTGGTGATCTCTTTGGGGAGACAAAGCTGGGGAAGGTGTTTGTATCCCGCAATTGTCAGGAGTTAGACACAGGTTGCACCTGATTCACTCTGTTACCAGGTGGGAAGTTATGCTCTGTCTTGAATTAAGCTTCACACTGTGGTGGGTTCTTACAGTGTTTGAAGTGCAACACCCACCCAAAAAAACCCAACCAATGCCCATTCAGAAAGAGAGAGGTATGACCGAGGTCAAAAGCAGGAGTCATAGTGGTCACTAACGCTGCCTGAGAAAGCTCAGCCCTCCTTCAGGTCCTGGCTCAGGACATGGTCTCTGGATACATTGAGTTGCACGAGCTAAGCTCCTAAATACCATCCTTGACACTTGCCTCTCCCTTGCCCATCTATTCAGTCCATCACCCCAGCCTTTCAGTTTCACGGCCAAAACATCACTCCAATCGAACCGCTGTGTTCACCTTTCACCCCGAGCTGCCCCCATTGCACCCTCAGAACACAATCACCTCCCCACTCCTCTCCCTGCATGGACTCTGGCCTCTCTATCTACTCTGCTACAAGAGTGACAGTGACCTTTTCAAAAAGCAACCCGGAGGATCTGCCATTTTTTCTTCTTGATGACTCCCTAAATCTCTTAGGACGAAGAAAAGACTCATTCACACACTCGCAGAGTCCCACCTGCAGGTTCTACCTCTTTCCTGCATCTCAGTGGAGTCCTATGGGGTGCGGTGCTCACGTTCTACAATGCCTTGTCCACAGAGGGGTCTTAAGCTGAACAGCTTAAGAAATAAAATGTTACTTCCTCGTGTGAGTCTTCCCTGACTCCCCTGGCCATGACAAATCCTGTTATTACCGTTTCTCATAGCATGGAAAGCCCTCCTGTATGGCCATTTATCCGAATGATCATGTTTCTTTGGGTGACTTTTTATTTGACACATCTGAGCAGAAACCACATCTGATTCAGTTCATCATTGTTTAGTTCTCCCATTTGTTGAATGAGTATATACATATACTCATTCAAATATATATATATATATACTCATTATATATACATATACTCATTCAAATATATATATACTCATTATATATACATATACTCATTCAAATATATATATATATATACACTCATTCAACATATGTATGTTGTACATATACAAAAAGTGCTTCTCATTAAAAGTGGATTTGTCCTTAATATTGAGAGATGAGTTAGAATTTAATGGGCAGAGGAGAAGTAAATGGATTCCAAGGGGATAAATAGAGAATTCCATCGTCCAAAGAAGGGAAGCATGTGTTTGAACACGTTTCGCATGGTTGGAGTATAGAGTGAGTGAGGGAAGTGAGATGGAGGAGCAAAGCAGTGAACAGTGTCCAGCAAAGGCCGGGCCCCTGCTAGCAGGGTCCTTGAATGCACGCTAACAAGTTTAGAGTTAGATCGTTCTGTTGCCACATGGCTGTGTCTGAGCAGAAGAATCGGGCATAAAGAAGGGGCTCGTGTAACCCTCCTCACAATCCACACATACATCCGTGGTGTCAATCACATTTGTACATTTGTTTCCCTCATCATTCCCAGAACATTTGCTTTCTACTTGAGCCCCTGGGATCCGCTTCTTATTTTTCCCTCTTCCCCCACTCCCACTCACCTCTCCTCAATGAACCCTTGAAAATTTATAAATTATTATTATTTTGTCCTATCTTACACTGTCTGAAGTCTCTCCTCGCCTACTTCTCCACTGTCTGTCCACCAGGGAGGAGGCCATATGTAGATCCCTAATCCAATTTGACACCAGCCATTTCTGTTCTGCTCTACTAGGCTTGATAATTCATTGCAGCAGTCATGTGGAGATCGGAAATCGATGTCACAATTATGGGATTTATTAGGAAAGTAAAATGGCAGAATTCAGGTTCAGAAATGACTTAAGATACAGTTATTCAGTCAAGACAGCTTCTAGACCACATCCACTGGCGGCTTCTCCTCAGCCCTTGGTCATTCGGTCTCTAAGACTTCTTTGGCTGCTTGGCCCTACTACTAGGCTCACCCACCATCTACCCTGCTCAGGCAAGTATTGCTAAGCTCTTAGCTTCATCAACCTGTGCCAGAGGCACTGAACTTCATTAGTAAGCTTCCTCCCTGAACTTGCTCATCTTTCTCATTTCATAGGATGGATGCCCACTGCGCCATCACCTGTCAGTCCCCTGGTTCTGCTACCTCTCCGGCTTCCATTTCCCTATTGCTTCTTTCAATGTCTCTTGTTGTCTCCTGGGTTACAGTTCTTACTGTCTGTATCCTGGGTGTAGGAGATTGTCAGCACAGCGATCACAGGTCAAAAGAAGGTGCTTCACTTACAGATCCTCTTTCTTGCTGGGAATGAGGTCCCCCTGTACACCTCTTGGATGGATGGCTTATTTAAAGCTCAGTGAGATGGAAAAAGGAATCAAGATCCTTGTGAATATTAAATACTCTTTATTTGTATGGTTCCACCCACCGATGTGCCTGAGGATTTCACAACATACCTGTAGTTCAGAGCAGCCAGTCTCCTCACTTTTCCTCTCCCTCTCTTTTTACCCTCTTTTTCATCCCTACCTTCTGTTACTGCGGCTCGAGTTCTTGTTTTACTAACAGAACATTTTACTCTTGGATGACATAGGGCAACACAAGAGAATTTTACTTAGAGACTCCTAGGAGAACATTTTTATTTGAAGCATTTGCCAAAAGGAAATTTGGAAGATAGTTACTTGACCAACTGACTGAAAGAGAGCCATAGTTAAACTCAATCCAAGAAAAAGTAACCCAACCGAATACTCAAATTATAGCGCAATATCATTGATATCACATGCAAGTACAACTCTGCAGAAGATCCTACAACAGTACTTGCAGCAGGACATTGACAGGCCCGAGGTTCAGGATGGATTCAGGAGAGGACTTGGAACAAGGGATGTCATTGCTGACATCAGATGGATCTGGGCTGAAAGCAGAGAACACCAGAAAGACATTAACTTGTGTGGGTTTTTTTGTTTTGTACTTTAGTGTGCAAAAGGATTGAAGTACTTTACTACAAATTAAAACATAATAACACATTAATTGAACAATTAAAATCCATACAATCTGATTTAGATTTATTAAAATACAAGTAGAAACAGAGTTACAGTACATTTACAACACAAGGCAGATGAATTCATTAGAAAATATTGTAATAAGTAATTCACGAGTTACAGTGCAATTGAATTATGTGTTTTATTGACTATGCTGAGGCATTTAACTGTGCTTCACCACTCCCACTTGTACTCATTGAGTGGACCGAGGGGAGGTGGTCCCCACAATTGAACATACCATACTGCCTACTTGGTGACTCACTTTAATTTCCACACTCGGAAAGTGGTTCTTCCCATGGAGTGTGACATTTCCTCCTTCCATTCACCCAATAGGAAACCCCTTGCTGACAATTCAAAACACACACTTTTCTTATTTTCCCTGTGTGTCTTTCATTCATATGCCAATCTCCTGCTTGCTCAGCAGGTCTGGGTGGATTTGCACATATTATGAAATGTAAATTTCCTGCAGGGGGTAGTTAGGGGTGGTGGTGGTGGTGATAAACTGGGTGGGGCTCAGGCTTTTTAATCTAAGACACAAACTGCAATTCTACACAGGAGCTACTGTGGTCAAACCAACAGCTTGTGTTTCTTTTAGATAAATCCTAGTTCCTCTTTTAGCATATCCAATCATGTATAGGGTCAAGATAGGGCTGTACACTCTCTTATCTCTATATTTAATAATCCTTCCCATCTTACATGTAGATCACTCATCCACTGTCATTGAGTTGATGTTGACTTATAGTGACGCCTAAAGGACAGGTTGGAATTGCTCCTGTGGAATTCCGAGATTGTAAGTCTTTCTGGGAGTAGAAAGCCCTGTCTTTCTCCCATCCAGAGGCTGGTGGTTTCAAACTGCTCTACCAGGGACCCTTTTCACAATACTAAGTAGGAAAAACATTCCGTTTCCTTGGGACATTCAGATCACCACATAGCCTTTTAAAGTTACATTCCAATCTCCTCTTCTCGTCTGCATACCTTGACTATTTTCACATTGATATGCGTCTGTTCTTGGCCTCTGACTGGGTGGGAACTGGTCCTCTATCTATCATATATTAAACCCTCTTGGCTTTTGTCCCACATCACACCAGATGCAGCTTTTCTCTGCTCAGCTGTAGCATAACATGTCTTACTTTCCTTTTAGCCATTATAGATAAAAAGTAATCATCTGAGGGGTGGGGGGGCATAGCTTCTCATAACCCTTTGTTCTTTCTCTTAAAGAATCCATTCTTTTATGAGTCTGCAGCACTGCACTGAGTCCCACTTCTGAAGGCAACTATAAAAATAATGTGATGGAGTCATCTGGCCTCCTCTAGCTTCTCAAAGGGGAGGCGAATCATTATCAACAGCCCAAGGCTGATTCCTGTGCGACAGAGGTTAGATATGCCTCATTTGTCCAGTTTTACTAATTCTGACAAGAGCAATTTCTCCCCTGGCAGACTCTACTTATCTATCGGGTTTGGTAATTTGTTGCAGTGTTCAAACAGAAATAATACACAATACTCACAATCATGGGGTTGATTACAGAAATTAGGTTACAAATCAAGAACAGGAAAAGTCAGGATACAGTTCTGTCAGGACCGTGTCTTGGTGGTGCTCACAGGCAGGATTCTTCCAAGCCCTTGACCTCTCAGCTGTAGATCCCTCAGCCCAATGGCCCCAAGAGACTCTTAGACCTCTTGTGTTATCCTTTCCCATTTGAACAACGGTTACAAAACCCTTTTAGCTCCATCTTTAAGTGGCAGAGACACTCCACGCTGCCAGCAAGCCTTGGCCCAGAGGTTCAGCTGTCTTGTTTGTCAATGAACCTTGCTCCCACAACCTTGCCTGTAGACATCCCAGTCTGCCAGCAAGCCTGCCCAAAGCACTAATTTTCTGTCCCCTGGAGTAGGAAAGACCATCGCAGCATCAATGGCAGATGTCCTTATTCTGCTGTCATTGTTAGTTTCTGCTTCTCACTGTCTCTCAGTAAGTTCAGTGTTACAGCTCTTGATCTCAGGCTTAGGGGCCTAGGAAGTTCTCAGCATACAGATCCCTGGTACAAAGGACACACTCATTTTTCCCAGCTCCTCTTTATTAGTGGTAATGAAGTTCCACCACCCATATCTGGGATGGTCCATTTTTAATACTAGCAGAAGGGTAAAACAAATCAATATCTTTGTTAGGTTTACCTTATTTGCATGGTCCCAACCAATTATTGTTTAGAAGTCACAGAGACTATAGCTAGTGGGGCTATGACAAGTAATTCATGATCCTGCACTTTCGTTTCAGATGAGTACAATCTGGACCATCACTGTTTTATTTCTCACTTCTAAACATTGCCCTCAAAATTGTTATTTACGTTCTGGTTAGCAGATGTCATGTGGCTAGCTGGGGGAAATAAAGAGTCACATAGAATATAATCCATCCATATACTATCTCTAACTTCAGCTCAGTATAAGGTTTTCCTATTGTTAGTGCTGAGCACTGTCCAGTCAGTTTGACTCTTGGCTACCCTAGATACAAGTGAACAGAACACTGCCCAGTCCTAGCCCATCCTCGTGGTTCTTGCTATAATTGTGCCCATCATTGTAGCCACTGTGCCAATCCATCTTGTTGGGGGTGACTCTCTTTTTGCTGACTCTCTATTATACCAAACAGCTGTCCTTCTCTAGGGACTAGTCCCTCCGGATAGCACGTCCAAGGTACGTGAGACCAAGTTCTCCCATCCTCACTTCTGAAACGCATTCAGACGATTCTTCTTCCAAGACAGAGCTGTTCATTCTTCCGGCAGCCCATGATGCAGCCAGCATTCTTCAACAACACCCTAAGTCAAGTGAACCAATTCTTCCTGCTACCTCCCCTAGTCCTTATCCAATTGTCATATGTAGATGAGGCAATTAAAAATACCAAGACTCGGATCTGGAGCACCTTGGTCCTCACAATGACATCTTTGCTCTTTAACACTTTAAATCGGTCTTATCCAACAGCTATATCCAATATAATATTTAATTTGATTCCTTGACTGATGCTTCCCTGAACCTAGATTATGGATCTAAGTAAAATGAAATCTTTAACACATTCAATTATTTTCTCCTGATGTTGTCTATTGATTCAGATGTGAGGTTTTTTCTTTTTCTTTTTTTACATTAAATTCTAATCCATACTGAAGGCTTTGGTCTTTGATATTCCTCACTTTCAGCAAGCAAGATTTTATCATCTGCAGAAAGCAGGTGACTAATGAGCCTTCCTCCAATCTCGGTCTATCCCTCTTCATGTAGTTGTTTCTCAGATTATTTAGATGTAAATGGAATAAGTATGATGAAAGGACCCAACACTGACACAAACCTCTTCTGATTTTAAACCATTCCACTTCACCTTGTTCTGTTCAAAGGACTCCCTGTGCGTCTATAAATATGTTTCACATAGCAAAACCATGTATTCTGAAATTTCCAATCAGTATTATCCATAGTTCATTAGGATCCACACAGTTGAATGCCTTTACTTATTCAATAAGATAAGACTGGTTTTTTGTGCTTTCTCATCAATGTGTTATTGCAATTGTTTTCATTTTTTTAAAACATTTTATTAGGGGCTCATACAACTCTTATCACAGTCCATACATATACATACATCAATTGTATAAAGCACATCTGTACATTCTTTGCCCTAATCATTTTCTTTTTTTTCTCCTCTTTTTTTTTTTACATTTTATTAGGGGCTCATACAACTCTTATCACAATCCATACATATACATACATCAATTGTATAAAGCACATCCATACATTCCCTGCCCCAATCATTCTCAAAGCATTTGCTCTCCACTTAAGCCCTTTGCATCAGGTCCTCTTTTTTTCCCCTCCCTCCCCGCTCCCCCCTCCCTCATGTGCCCTTGGTAATTTATACATCGTTATTTTGTCATATCTTGCCCTATCTGGAGTCTCCCTTCCCCCCCTTCTCTGCCGTCCCTCTCCCAGGGAGGAGGTCACATGTGGATCCTTGTAATCAGTTCCCCCTTTCCAACCCACTCAGCCTTCAACCAAATTTTACTTGCATGTGATGTCAACAATATTGACTGATAATTTCTTCATTCTGTGGAGTCATCTTTTCTTGGGATGGGGACAAATACAAATTTCTTCTACTGAGTGGACCAGCTAGTTGTCATCCAAATTTCTTGGCATAGACAGGTGAGCTCCTCCAGCCCTACATTAGTTCATTGAACCATTTTAATTAGCACTCATTCAATTGATTTATCCCATTCAGTTTAACTTCCCTATGTTCCAGAGAAAGTGAAGTATACAGTGACTTGTAGTACAGTTGCTGCCTTGATCTTTACGTAGTACCGGCCACTGCCCCACAATGGCTTTTGCATAGCCAATGGAAATGCCAACATAGAGAAAAGGCAAATAAGGCAGATAATGTGGAAATATTATTATCAAAGAAGTATCTGGGTGGTACAAGTGGCTAAGGATTCAATTACTTCCTGAAAGATGGGTTGTCTGGATGCAGGCAGTACGGGCCAGTGATCTACTTCGACTAAATTCCAGTCACTGAAAACTCCGTGGAGCACACACCTAAAAATCTCCCTGATTCAGAATCAACATGATGTTAACTAGTTTGGATTTTGTTAGTTGTTACAGATGAGTTTTAACTTTGTGGGTCCTCTGAAAGGCTCTTGGGACATCCAGGTATTGATGGACAACATTTTGAGAACCACTAAATTAGGAATAAACTTAAGGACTTACTTGTTTGCTTGGAACAGAAGAATGGAGCTTATCACACATCCTAATCATTTAATTCACATTTTATTGGGTTCAGAAAACATACCTTAAGTATTTTCATCACAGAAAAAAAATGTTCCTTCAGTACTTTGATCACGTTCCGTGTGTTTTCACTAAAGAAAGGTATGGCAAAGTCTAAGGAACACTTTAAAACAGAAACAAAAGCCTTTGGGCAATTTCTCGATTTTGACCACTGCAGAGACTACCAACAAGGAGAAGAAAAGGAGTCCACATAACTCAGTGGTTGTGGTCATTGTCTGATCTCTGTCGTGACTCGCTTCACAGACCTCTCTGGTCAGTGAAAATGGGGAAGCAAATTTAGAAAGTTGTGCAACTATCCTTTTCACGTACACCTTGTCAGATGACCAAGGCTAAACGGGAGAGGAGGGATGACATACGGCCTCCTGTCACGAATCTGAGGAATATTTCTCCAAACAATACTCCTGTCAAGGGAATCCTCTCTAGTGATTCACTTTACGACATGTTATGACTGAGCAGGGCCGTCCCCGAGTTCTCCTCCATCACCTTATCGAGCTGACATGTGAAAAATCAGACCTGAATTCTCAAAGGGGTTTCCCAGCCCATGCTGAACTATTGAGAAATATTTCATCCCAGCTGATTCATCCCAGGCAGTTTTAACTTTCCAGCAAGCAGGGGCACGAGTAGAGCATGTCAACAGTCATTTGAAGATGGGTCTGCCAATTTGGGCAACGCACGTTATGCTGATTTTTGCAGGGTTTCCAATTCATGTTGACTAATGGGCTGGACTCTCAGTTTCTCACAGTGGGTGGGTTTCTCTGAGTTATGCCCATTGTATGGACATGAGTGTAATGAAGTTATCGGATTCATCAGTGGTTATAGAAGGAAATAAAAAGAAATAACATTTCTCCCCCTATTTCAATGGCAAACCCATTGCTGTCAAAAAATGGACAGTAATCTAGGATTTTGAATGGCTGTGAATCTTTTGGAAGTAGATCCCCAGACTTTTCTTCCTACGTGACTCAGGGCAGATTGAAACGTCCAAAGTTTTGATTCGTACTGGGCATTTGACCCTTTGTGTCATCTGAAGGGCCCTTTTCAACGGGATAGGGCATAAAACCATGCTTTGGTCATTGACCAGAGATCAATGGTCCTGGTATAGAGGTGAACACTTCCATTATTTATCTTCAAAACCATCTCATATCTCCAGGTGTTTGAGGTGATAGATGTGTGGCTATGAGGAATTAATGCTAAGCTCTCCGGTTTCTCCTTTTCCTTATTTCTCATTACAGCTGTAACCTTTGGATCACTCAATGTGGCAGCTAAGTCTCCGAAAAGCAAGTTATTCTGTCAAAGCAGAGACTTCTGAGTCAGAGTGATCATCCTCAGAGACATCCACGTGATCAGAAAATTCTCAGCTATAAAGGAAAAGCTCAAACGCTTACCTCTTTTTACTCCCTCATTCAGAGTTCAGTCATTTTATGCTTTTAAAAAGTTTTGTTGTATATCTGTGTGTGTGTATTGATATTCAGGCATTGCTTCATTAACATGCCACGAACTCTTCTTTCCGAAGAGGGTCACATTCATAGAACCAAGGATTCTAAGATATGTTTGGGTGGGTAACGCAATCAGATTCACATCAAGCTGCTCAGAGGAAGCTTTTTCAGGCCCAAGGAGTACAAGGCACCGAGGCAGCTTGTTCTGATTCTGGACGTGGTGGCTTCCACAAAGCACCGATGGCTCTAGATGAAAAGATCTTACAGGAGGCTTCAGAAGAGAGCTTGCAAATAGTGTCATCACAAGTAAGAAAGGCAAGGAGATACTTAAAAAGAAAAAGATGAGAGAGAGAAGAACAAAAAACAGAAGTGCTCCATGCATCCTTCAGGCTACGCGTGGCCCTCTCCATCGCTGGACCCGAAGGTGAGGGCCCGATGCTCCTTTCCCCGCATTTCAGTGAGGACGGTGCCCAACCGGTCTTCTTGCCATGTTCTCCCACGCGTTACATTGCTCATTTGAGGGATAGTACTCTCGTGTCCCCCAGCACACGGGACTGAATAGAAGGACTTCTCTTTTTAAATATGCAAAAAAGTCTTAAAATTATTGAACATTTTCCCAAACTCATTCACATCCAACGAAGCTGGATTTTCAGTTGGCTAGGAAATATGTGAAGATGTAAGTAAGGGTACAGAAGAATACATATCCTGTTTATAGAAATACATAAATGCATATCCAGGAATATCTTTTTCAGGTGGTGGCTCCAATAGGAAGGAGTTCTGCTGGTACGATGGTTAAAACTCTTGGCTATTACCCACAAGGTTGGTGGTTCAAACTCCCCAGTTACTCTATGGGAAAAACTGTCTGCTTCAATCAAGATTTGTGCCTCTCCTCAGCCCTAGAGGGTTGCTATGTGTTTGAATAGACATAACAGCAGTGGGTTAGGGAAATTAAAATACAGCAGTTCTAAATAACCCCTTTTTCACTTTTATTTATTTTGTTTTTTTAATGGCTTTATTGGCAAAAATACACATGTCAAACAATTAGATAGTTCAATTATATCAAGAAGAGTTGTACAATCATTACCAAATCCATTTTAGACCATCTTCTCTCCTGTTGTCTTTGTTATTAACTCTCCAGTTCCCCCCATCCTCCCTTGCCACACTCCCAAGAAACCATTAATCCAGCAGGTAATTTAGCTATACACTAAAACCTACATTCCCCCTTTGTTAGCATACACTTTATGTCTAGCAAAATTTTAGATTTCCATAACAGTTTGTAGAAAACATACAGTGCTAATAAAATCTCTCCCTCCACCACCATCTCCCCTCTCAGTAACAGTTTGCATTTCTGTAGTATATATGTTACAACGGATGAATCGACGCTGATGCAGCATTATAAATTCAAATAACAGTTTTCATCTCATGGCCTCCAGCTCATGATGACGCGTAGTGTGCCTCCATCGGATTTTCAGAGGCTCATGTTTCTAGACTGAATCTGTGTAAGCCTTTCTGCTAAGGGGGTTCTTCCTCTGAACCGAACCAGAACCTCTCATCTTTTGGTTAGCAGCGGAACACACGAACTGTGCGCACCACTCAGGGACTCCAGGAAAGGAAGAGAGAAGCCACAGGGGACTATGAAGAAGCAGCTCGCACCGGTTGTGAGGATAATTCACACAGAGAGAGGGCCAGGTACCATTGCGCCTATCAACTTATGAGGTTTGTCATCCCTTCGATCGGAAAACAAATAATAGGGTGACATGAAGAAGCCCTGGTGGCCCAATGGGGAGCTACTGGACTGTGAACAGGAAGGTCAGTGGTTTGAACCCACCAGCTTGCCAACAGAGAAAAGGCTCAGTGAAAAGACTCCCGTAAAGATGCTCCAATTCTCTGCCAGCCATGGGGTTCCAACTCAGGGCAAGCCGGAAGAGTTTCCGAGGACAGCACTCTGTGTAGAAGCAGACTGCCTCCTCTGTCTCCTGACTTTGTCATATGTCATTCCTATGGATCAGAACCAACCCAATGGCTCCTAGCAGCACTACATCAGGTTAAAACAGATGAAGCAAGTTAGCAATAAAGAGGTGAAACGTACCTGACGTTCTATTATTTAAACACCAGACAGCCCTGAAGAAGTAATTGACCATCTTCACAATCACTTTATGAATTTGAGATTTATCATTTACTTGAAATATTTTCCAACTGGCTACAGCTTTTGAGGTCTACTATTTATTCTGAGGGGAACTGGTTACTGACTCAATGTCAAGATCTTAAATAAATGTGAAACAGCTGGTTTCCTTTTTTATCTTAAAATGTTTGCTTTTTATTAAGCAAAAGAATTCTGAGAGTCCATTTTCTAATAAATTCTGATGAGTAACCTCAACATTCTGTTTATAACATATAACCATGCTAAAAAATAGCTCTGAGACAGGATCATTTACTTAATTCACAAATTATTTGTTATTTCCCATAGAATGAGACTAACATCTGGAAAAACTCATACAATTAAATCGTTTATTCGAGAAAAAAAAACTTTCTGAAGGAATTCCAAATATACAGTGCTTTCTGCTTCATTGATTGTATCTAAGAGAAAGCTTTTAAACTCAAACTATTTAAGGGGGAAAAAAACTAGATGTTTAGTTTTCTAGCTTCCTGGGACTTAAAGGCATAATTGAATATGCTGATGATTGTCCTGACCTCAAGGTAGGACTGTACTTAAGAAATTCCAGAAAGTCCACCCTCTGTAATATTTAGAAGGACATATACTTATGACACGTGCCATTGGCCATGTGTCCCAGGGATTTTTGAAAACATGAAGCCTTTCTTTGTCCATACCTAAATCCTTCCTGTTGTCATTTGATCACATTTCCTCTCCCTTGAATACAAGACCATTAGACAGAGTCACAGACCCAGCCGGTTTCTACAGCGCTCCAAATTCCCATGAATGTAGCATGGTTGCTCCCACCTAGAGAACCAGTCTTGTCGTTTTCTGGGGAGGTTGGAATCGAATTGTTGATCATTTAGAAGAGAGGAGAAAGACCACAATGAAGAAGAGAAAATCGTGTCTCCCTTCCAGATAATAAGGCATTCTGTGGCGGAATCATATTCCACAGTATCCCAGTTGTTAGAAGAGATAATTTATGATCAGACAGATGAGGGAGGGGATAGAAAATGTCCACCTGGAATCAAGAATCAAAATGGCACCTGACTAGTTGATATTTTTGTCTTCCAACCTTTCCCAAATAGGTCTGGCATCGCGGTGCTATTCTCCATCCGAGATTATTCTGTACTTCACATTTAGCACAATCTGCAATTCGATGTCTAAGTCGGTTTGTTGTTCTTTCTTTAATCTGAAATAAGACAGTTCCTAGATTACAAATGAGCTCAGTTCCTAAATCTTTCAGTCAAATTTGTATGTAATTTGGAACAGTTCAGTGCAGTTCCTGTCTAACCTCAGTTAGTCAAGCGTTGGTCTTCTCGAAATCTCTCTGCCTTCGAGTTGATTCCGACTCATCTACAGGCCCTACAGGGCGGGGCTATCCCTGTGTGTATCTGAGACTGTAACTGTTTACAGCAGTCGAATGCCTCGCCTTTCTCCTGAGGAGCACCAGGTGACTTCAAACTGTTGACTTTACTGTTAGCAAACCAATGCATAACCACTGCATCCTGTTTGTCTTAATATTGTAGTATAGATAGTGTACTTTTCAATGCATATGCAATGAACTCCCCCAAATGCACCAACACATCTTTAAAATACAAATAGAGTAAGAATAACAATAATGGTTTGATGCACAGAAGAAAATAGCATGTATATGTTACTATGAACCATTGCAGGTACCACAAAAATTTCATAGGATAGAGATTGGGGAGAGAGAAGAAGCCGGTTGGATGTAAGTCAGTCATTTATAACCTTATAACCTTGGGAGGACCTGCATATTTGTCTGGTCGAAAAGCCGTTTCTAGTACCCAAATTAAAAATCATTAGAAAAAACCAAACACCCTCTCCCGTTAGAAAACATCCGTAACATGGTAGGTGATAACAATAGTACTTTGATACACTTCACAAAGTAATGCCTCCACAAACCTCTAAGTACATATAGAGCGTAATGGGCATAATAGGGGTTGCTTCCTAACTAGGGGATCCTAACCCAAGGTCTGCAGGCATGCTTCAAGAGCGCAGGGACTTAGTCAATGGTAATTCTCTTTATACTGTTATCACATTACAGCGTTGGAGGAAAATGGATCATATATTTTCTTAAATGGAAGAACACATGTTTAAACAAATATTAATCTTCAGGACCCTGCTGTCTTTGACTTCATTTCTTTGAAAGATTGTATCCACTACCCACCCATTTCTCTGGGATGGGAGCCCCAGGAATCCATCTGCCTGTACTCCTTTTCCTCAGCTGAGAGCTCTGGAGACAGTTCTCTCCAATTCCCCACCGTGTGTGCCAACCAGCCAACACTGACCGTTCACTTGCTTGCAGTTTCTTGGTGTTTAACTTTGAGCACATTCATGCACTCAGGTTTCTGTCCATAAAGCCAGACCACAAAAATTAAGCTAACTGAGGCTTAACAGCCAAAGAATTTTTCTTCGGGGATGAGTTTATAATCTTCTTTTCTCTCTGAAGAAGGCTTGGCCCATCCTTTGAGCCTAACGCTTTCTCCTTTCTCTTAACAAAAGTTATGGTGAAGTGGCCTGCCCTGGAAGAAAGACAAGCAGCAAAGGCTTCTCTAGATGTTTTCTGTCTTTCTTCAGTGAAAAATGAACCAAAATCTGTTTTGTGAATCTCCATTTAAAGAATGATACACAGAGGGAATGCATAGTTGAAATCAGACAGTAACTCTTCATAAAAGAAAGCTGCTATTTTGGCAGGGAAAATAGACTCTGCTACCACTTATTAAGCTTGGGAAAGCCAATGAAATAAAATTTGCAACTGAGGAATATTTACTGTTCTAGAAGTTGTCAGTATCATTTCCAGAGATTGATGTATGTGGTGCTTATACATCTTATCTTCATCTAGAAATTACAATATACATAATAAAGTAGATTGAAGGGGGACTGAGTTCACAGAAGGAACTGAACTGAAAAATTATTTACTCACAGAGGAATACATCAAAAATAAACGAAAAGCATTATGTTGCATCATTTTAACATATAACCTTGGGGAATCGATTTAAACTCTCAGATCCTCAGCATCTTAATTTATTAGGGGTTCTCTTAGGCCCAACTCAGAGCATTTTTGGAAACACAAATGACTATATAGATAAAAAAGAATTCATAGTATAAAGCAGAATTTAAATGTGCAGTCTGCATAACAGCAGCAATAACAGCTATTGTTGTATTCGGAAGATGATTATTATGGAGCTCACCAAGGTCGCATCAATAAACAGCTATCCAAACATATGTTCTAGTTATACCCGCCTCCCCAGTCCCCACTCCAGACACACTCAGGGATGACCCCACTTTGAAGTTTGGTGATGAAGCTTCCTAACCTCATAAAGTGCAAATGTCATGCAAATTACATCTAGAACTACTTTTATAAAACTAAACTATAGTATACACTTGTTCCTCTTTGTTAAGTTGAACAGTAGCTCATGGGTATCCTTCCTCACTCAGTAGGGGCAGATCTGTCTCACTGCTTTTCATGGCTTCTAGAGTTTCACAAAGCCATTCTCTCTCTCATATATATATATATATATGAGAGAGATATTATTATATTATTTTTCCAGCAGGAACACTAATTGTGTGGTTAGTACCACATGGAAGAAGCACACCAGCCTGTATGATCATGAGGTATCTATGGGAACAGGCATCGGAAGTACAAAAGTAAGTAAACCCATTGAGGTGCAGGAGCGCAGTCAAAGTAGAGACCCAGAGCCCATCCAGGGACAATTGGACATTCGGCACAGAAGGGCCATACAGAAGATACATCCAGGCAGTATAACACCAAGGGAACATGAATGCTTCTCTGGGTCCCTAATCCTTCTTCCCCCACTATTATGATCTCAGTCCTACCCCACAAATCCAGCTAGTCTGGCATACATATATCTGTTTAGCCAAGAGCTTTCAATTTACAAAATTCAGGATAGACAAACCCCTCAGAAACAGTAACGGGAGTAATGACTTTAGGAAGGTAAGGGAAGGGAAGGGGGTAGGTGAAAGGGGGCAAAAGTGGGCAGGGAGAACTGATAGCAATGATGGTGAAATAATCCCCCTCAAGGGGGACAAATAGCAGGATTGTAGGTGAAAGGATAGAAGGGGCAATGTAAGACATGCATAAATAACACATTAAAGATTCATGAGGGTGGCAGGGCAGGAGAGGATGAGATAAAAGAGGAACTGATATCAAGAGGCTCAAGAGCAAGGGGCTCAAGAAGAAAGATAATGCTTTAAAATTGCTAATGGCAATATTTTTACATATCTACTTAATATACTGGATATACGGACTATTATGATATATGTAAGAGCCCCCCCAAAAAAAAGAAACAGTAAGACATAGTTATTGATTACTAATTAAAGTCACTTTAAAATTCAAGTACTAAAATGAATAGTTAAAAAAAAAACCAAACAACAAAACTTCCCTCTGGGAAAGTTGTAGGGCAGAATGGCTCTTTTTCCTTGTATTCCTCCTGAACCTCTAGTGTTCAGATTTTGAAAGAATGTTTACAAAATAGGATTTGGAAAAAATGTTTTGGATAAAGAATTAGGCAGTACAATCCATCCTGATTCTACCACATTATGTGACATTAGGAAAAAGTCATTTTGTGTCCTACTATATATTTTTTCTTTTTACATAATAGTTTTTCAGAGGTGTTTTTGGCTCACTCTCAGGATTAGTGGAGGCCCTATGAAAGGACTTCAGAGTGGCAAGCCATTCGGGTTCTTGGAGAAAGAGTCAACAAGAATCCACAGGATTATCTTGTTCTATGATTAGCAATTCCCCCCAGCCACATGCCCGACCATTCGACTGGAGTGAGCATTTAATCATCTCAGCTGCTCTTTCAGGTAAACATTGTTATCTGCATTAAGAAATTTGCCTAAAATCTAATTCTTCTTACATGACAGTGGAGAGGGGTGGGCGTGGGGGAGGGACTTCCAGGCCAGGTCTACTCAGTTCTAAATCTTCTAATCATTCCACTAAGGAAACCAAGTCCCCAGCTGTCACAGAAGGAAGGTGCCCTCTGTCTTCTGAGAGTTTCTGGACTCCTTGTTCTAGGACCGGTGGCAGTGCTTCCTATTCACAGCCTGCCTCAAGCCCAGAGCACGTTCCTCAGCCTGGTGGGAGTTGACATCAAGTCTTCCAGGAGAAGGCAGAGAGGTATTTCCAAGTTTTTATCACAGTGTGCTCATTTTCAACGGATGAGAATTAGGGAGGCCCCACATATAAGTTTTAAGGGATTCAAAGGAGCATTGTGAAGAATGAGCTTCCAGAACCTTAACTATGCTCATGCTGAATCTGAGTGTAGACCTAAGGGCAGTCCTACGAGAAAAAAAGGGGGATCCCTGTGGTATATAAGCAGAAAAGATTTGTGTTAGGATTGTATCCTTCCGAGACACTACTCAATTTCTATCCTGAGCAAATCATTTGAGAAGCTGGACTACATGAAGAACACAATGGCATAAGGCCTGGCAGAAGACTCATTAACAGCATGTGACAGGCGGATGACAAAACCTTGCTTGCTAAAAACAAAGAGAACTTGAAGCACTTGTGAATGAAGAACTCAGACTACAGCTTTTCGTGTGGATTACAACTCAAGACACAAGAAACAAAACCCTCACATTAATGTAGAAAAGATTGGAGCTGTAAAGATTTTCAGGTTGCTTGGATCCACAAGCAAGGCTTCTGAAAGGAGCAGGCAAGACATCAAATAACATTGTGCTGGGCCAATCTGATACAAAAGATGTATCAAAAGGGTTCACAGGGAATGATGTCCATTGAAGAAGTAAGGTGCGCCTGACCCAGGCCAAAGTATTTTCTAATCATTTTATTGGGGGCTCATACAATTCTTATCACAATCCATACATACCATCCATCCATTGTGTCAAGCACATTTGTACATTTGTTGCCTTCATCATTCTCAAAACATTTGCTTTCTACTCGAGCCCTTGGTATCAGCTTCTTATTTTCCCCCTCCCTCCCCACTCCCCCTTCCTCATGAACCCTTGATAATTTATAAATTATTATTTTGTTATGTCTTACACTGTCCAACGTCTCTCTTCTCCCACTTTTCTCTTGCCCATCCTACAGGGAGGAGATTGATTACATGTAGATCCTTGTAATCGGTTCCCCCTTTCCATCCCACCTTCCCTTTACCCTCCCAATATCGCCACTCTCAGCACTGGTCCTGAAGGGATCATCCACCCTGGATTCCCTGTGTTTCCAGTTCCCTTTGACACCTCATGATCATGCAGGTTGGTGTGCTTTTCAATGGCTTCCTATACATGTCAAAGCTGAACAGTTGGTAAGGACGACTGCAGAGGAATTTATGAATTTGAAATGATGGTGTCTTTGAAGAATGTTGAACATACCACGGACTTCCAGAAGAGCAAACAAGTCTTTCATGGAAGAAGATTTCATGGAAGGGAGGACTTCATCTCGTGGGTGTTTTCATGTCAGCAGGAGAGAACGGTGCATGGGAAGGGACGTCACAAGCAGTAGAGGGTCAGCAAATAAGAGGAAGCTCATCAACAGATGGAGCGGCAGAGTGCTGGAGCACGTCCCAGGAAAAGAGCAGCGTTTCCTTCTGTTGTACACAAGATCCCAAGGAGGATCGAGGGATTACCAAAAGGCAATCTAGTCACTTGACTATCCCCCCTCCCCAGCCCTTCCCAGAGCGCCAACACCCCCACCCCCCACGTCTGTGAACTAGATCTGTACGGGTTTTCTTGGGATACCAGGCAAACTGCTACTCTCTTCATTGAGTCAATTATTTTCAAAAATCTGAGGAAGGTTGTGATACAGGTGACCATCCAGGTCCTACTTGCCTCAAGGTGAGAAGGTTCTTGACTATAGCCCCAAAGAATTCTGAAGCAAAGGAGTCCAAAAGAAGCTAACACTGACTCAGAATTATGCAAGAATGTGCAGCTGACACCTCACACAGAGGACTCATTATGAGTAACCACATGTGCAAGGCACCAAGGCTCTGGCCTGACCCGCAGTCTTTGACTCGGTGAGCAAGGGGCGGTCCATCCTCTGGCTAGGATCCTCTGTGCCTGCCTGTGGCTGTCAGGACTTGTCATCGTAGGTTCTAGGCCTCCAGGCCTCTCAGACAGTGGGAGGCATGGTCTTCCCATGAATCACCTACACCCGCCTGACTCCTTGAGCTGGCATTTAATGACTGCCACCAGGGACTCCTAGTAGTTTGCCTTGAAACTGCTTTCTGACCTTTGCCAAGCTCACTGCCATCCAGTAGATGCTGACTCATAGTGACCATATTAGGCAGGCAGAACTGCCTCCATGAATTTTTAAGACTAACTCTTTTTACCTCCCCACCCCAAAATCATTTTATTAGAAGTTAATCCAGAAATCATACCATTCCATAGTTCCATCACAGCAAGCAGCATTGGGCAATCGCTACCACGATCAGTTTCAAACCTTTTCTTCCTTCTTGAGCTGCTTGATATCCGCTCCCCTTTACCCACCTCGGTCCCCACCATATCCCCAAGGAAGCCTTATTCTAATAGTTGTCTCTACAGGTTCATCAGTCCTGGGTTTCATCTACTTAAAACCAGAAAAACATAACAAAGTTTGGAGAAGGCTGCCCACAATGACAAACTACATCAGAGATACACCCCAAGTGAAAAAAAGGAGCCACCACAGAAACTACTGAAAACCAGATCCAGTCCAAAGTGTATCAGCGGGAAGATCAAGTGTCAAGGCTTAAACCTTTCAAGTCAGGTTTGTCATCTCTATTTGCTATAGTCATCTCTCCTCCACTACTCTCTGTTTGGTAACCAGTTGATTCCCATCTCTCAATTACAGCTAAAAGGAACATCTCTTAAGAATCAGAACATGAAGTGTACGATGCATCTAGGAAAATTAGAAGTCATAAAACATGAGATGGAACACATGGCAACTGATGTTCTAAGCCTCAGTGGGCAGACCAGACTTGTATGGTCTATTTGAAGTTGGGCAATCCTGAGGTTTCCTCTGCCTGGAGTGACAGATTCCAGAGGAACATCATCCCATTCATCATCAAAAAGAACATTCTAAGATCTTTCTTGAACTAAAATGCTGTCTGTGAGAAACTAATATCTCTCCAAGGAAGGCCAGGTAACACAACTATTATTCAAATTTATGCTCTAACCACTAAAGCTCACAAACTCCAAACTTCCTGCTATCGAGTCAACGCGAACAAAATAACTACCACCGTCTAGGCAGGGCCAAACCATCCCTGTGGGTTTCTGAGACGAACTCTTTGCTGAAGTGGAAAATCTCACCTTTCTCCCAGGGGGCAGCTGATGATTTCGAACTGCTGACCTTGCAGTGTTTCTCTAAACCACGAAAGCTAGGGCTAACCATTAAACTAGGGTTCCTGTAAGCCAGTAAAGCTGATAATAAAGAAATTGAATAATTCTACTAACTTCTTCATTGTGAAATCAGTCAAAGATGCAATCAAGATGCAATGATAATTACTGATAACAAGAATAATATCCAAAGAGTGGAGGGGGAAATGCCCTTCACCTGGTGGATGGATGAATAAAAAATATAATATCCATATATTGATAAATTAGCTGAATCAAGTATTGATACAGCTACAATATGGATGAACCTTGAAAATATTATGCTAAGTGAAAAAGCTAGTTACCAAAGGTCATTCATTATATGATCTTATTATTTTGAAATGATAGACAAATTTATACTAGAAGAGAATTAGTTGTTGATTAGGACCATGGGGCCTGCTGACTGATGTTTTCAGACTGCAGTTTCTGAGATGATGAAAATGCTCTAGAATTCATTGTTGTGAGAGTTGGAGATATCTGAGAAGATACTAAAAATAAACTGTACATTTTAAATGGGCATATGACAAAGAATTATATCTCAATAGACTAGTGTTCAGATGTTATTTAAAAACTGTTTTTTTTAATTAATGTTTCACTAATTTTGATATTTTTACTTTCCACCTTCCCTGAAGCTTAGGTACAATTCAAAAGTTCTGGGCCATTTGTACTTTTCATTGTGACCAGATTTATGACTGATAACCCCAGGAACCCCCTCCTCTATGCTTTCCAACCTTTGTGAGTCCTCGTTAGCTTAATCATTGATGCTGTAGTTCCTATGCTGTGTTACTCAAACTCTTATATTTACAGTCTCTGACGATTCTAAAAATAACACTTACTATTTCTTGCCATCAGAATCAACTTCAAGTAAATATAACATTGTTCCTGAGAACATAGATCCTAACCAATCGGAAGGAAAACTTGCTAGCTGGATCCCTTTTATTTTATCTCATTATTTTCCGATGACATCAGTTTTGATAGAGATCCTATGGTAGCTTACAAGTTCTTAGGGTACTTCACTTTCTTGAGAAGTGTCTTAAACACTTCAGCCTCCACATTTCTGAGATACAAAATTTGTAGCATTACTTTCAAAATGGTTCTCCATAAAGAAGTATATCTGGTCATCATTTTAACCAGGGTTGTTTTGTTGTTTTTTTTTAACACGAATTTAAATGACATTTAGTATTGTGTTAGTCTGGGTACTTTATAGAAACAAATCCACAAACACTCATGTATATGAGAGAACTTTATATAAAGGTTAAGTGAACATCAAGAAAACACCCCAACCCAGTGCTGCCCAAGCCCACAAGTCCAACATTAACCCAGTAACCCATGTGTCCAACACCAATCCACAAAATCCTCCTCCATCTCACAAAGAAGACACAGTGATACCGACTGCAGGAGGAAAGCCGAGTCAGTGAGCGTGTAAGCATCTCAGCACTGGCAGGGGTCTCCACACGGCTGCTCCAGCATCCAGGGCTGCATCGGAGTAGGTCCATGTGGCTTCTTCTCAGGAATTTCTTGCAGGAAGTGAGCCTTGCCAGCTAAAACAGGGAACTGGCTAAGGCAGCTTCACCCTGGCCCGACCATCAGAAAGCAAGAGACCCAAGAACTCGAAAGGCGAAGCTCACAGAGTCATTTATCCCTCCACCCTTCAATTAACCCCACATGTGTTTATCGGCCAGGTTGGCACAATAAACTAACTACCTCAATTATAACCTATTACAATGATGCAACATTAAAATTTTAATCTCTAACCATACAAGTTCACAACTAATATTCCAGCGGGGTTTTCAACCATCTGTTTCTGTTTATCTCTTTATTTTCTCAGAGTCCTTTGAGCTCATTGACCGACCAGTCAAACCCTAAGTCAAAGCATGTATCCTTCTCCATTCTTTGTCCAAAATGCTCTTGAGTTATTTTCACCCAAACAATAACAGATTTTATTTCTAAGACTTCTTGTCTTGTCATTAGTCATATTATAAATAACTGGAATTTTATGATGACAGGCAAAGTTCTGTTATACACTTTTAAAAAGAAATGTAGAAAAATGAATTGGTTAGCTGGTTACTTTATGCAATTTGGGTTTTCATCTTCTTTATGAACTCTGACAACCTACAGACAGAAAATTAGGCATATCTATATTTGACTTGCAAATTAACTGAATCAAAATGTTATCTTAACTAGCATAAAGGCAACTGTCAAGTTTTAAATCTGGCCAAATGATCTTAAAAATAACAATAACCTCTTCCCATGTAAAGGAGGGCAAAAAATTCTGATGTCTCCGCAAATTAATGTTAGAAAGATCCTAAAACAGTCCTTGGTAAGGAGTTCCAAATTTGTCTCCCTCACGTCTACCCCCAAAGAGGTTCAGTGATTTATCCAAGGTCACATACATGGATTTCTGCCTATGTGAACCATCTTCCTGTTTTCCTAGGCACTGTGTCTGAGAACCCACTGTCTGACTTATTCTTTGCTAAGCCCTAAAGGGACTAGATTATGCAATTATCCACAGGTATTTTGGCAGCTTCTTGGGCTCTTTGACTCAAAACTCATTTCTATGCCTTTTTTGAGAAACAAATGTACTGCTCCACCCTAGACTTTAGACCAGCAGTTCTCGACCAGTGGGTCACAGCCCCTTTGGGGGCTGAACAACCCTTTCACAGAGGTCTCCTGATTCATAACAGTAGCATAGTTACAGTTATGAAGTAGCAATGAAAATAGTTTTATGGTTGGGGGGGTCACCAAAACATGAAGACCTGTATGAAAGGGTCAGAAGGTTGAGAGCCATTGCTTTAGACCATCAGAGGAAATAATCACGCCCAGAGAAAAATTATAGCCTTCTAGGACTGACAGGCAGAAGCTGGCATTTACTGAACAGCAACTAGGTGCCAAGCACTGTACTGTCTTAATCCACAGGGGTTGTTTCACTCCAACCACTAAAGTTGCATTCCAATGCACCTCTACTTCTAATGAGCCCTGACACCTTGACCCAAACTCTAACTCTATTTTCTCTGTATAATTCAGAAGCAAAGGAAGCCTGCCTGTCTAACTTCCTAGAATTGTTCTCTGGGACAAATATTAAGTGTCCAAATAATAAATGAATACAGGGCAAGGCACTTTTTAAAAATGCTTTTATCGGAGCACAATGTAAATACGATCCTCATCTGTCAGTGTGTTGCCCTCCAGTGGATTGTCTGCTGCTGCTGGTGCTGCTGCCAGAAGCTATGCCCCTGCTCTTTCAAAGACCAGCTGGGTCACCAATGCCTGCCAGGTTTCAGGAGAGCTTCCAGATACAGACACATAAGAGGAAAGAAGATGCAATGCGTTTCTGAGGAATTAACCAATGAAGGCTGGGTGGATGGCAGTGGCACAGAGGCTGGTGCAGTGCCAGAAATATGCCCCACAGGTCAGAAGACACTGAAAGTACAACTGGGTAGGTGCTGCCTTCTCCAAAGAGAATGGCTCTTGAGAAGGTAGATGGAGCAAAGCTTTCTGAAACTTCCTTTGCTGACAGGGAATGACACAAAATGAGAAGAAACAGTTGCAAACATCCATTAATAATTAGAATGTAGGATATACAAAGTATGAATTTAGAAAAACTGGAAAAAGTAAAAAAATAGCACGGAACACATAAAGACCCACAGCCTTCTGGATAGGTGTTTGTGTGCTGAAATGGACTGATATTGACCATTGTAAGTCAGGCAGGCACATGTGTACTGTGCTGAAAAGACAATTTCAAGAAGACTGGCACTATTATTCATCCTAAAAAATTAATATATATCTTGAAGTAGAATGCAGTATGAAATTGAACAAACACACAATCAAAATGCACAATAAATGCAGTTGGAAAAAAAAAGAGGAACAGTAGTTGCAATATATAGTCTTGGTGATAGAAAAGAAATCAGATATAATAAAATAATTTTTTAATCATTTTATCAGGGGCTCATACAACTCTTATCAAAATCCATATATACATCAACTGTGTAAAGCACATTTGTATATTCATTGCCCTCATCATTCTCAAAACATTTGCTCTCCACCAAAGCATAAGCTCCTCATTTTCCCCTGCCTCCCCACGCCCACCTCCCTCATGAACCCTTGATAATTTATAAATTATTATTTTTTCATATCTTGCACTCTCTGATGTCACCCTTCACCCACTTTTCTGTTGTCCATACCCCAGGGAGGAGGTCGATTGTAGACCCTTGTAATCAGTTCCCCCTTTCCAACCCACTCTCCCTCCACCCTCCCAGTATCACCACTCACACCACTAGCCCTGAAAGGATCATCTGCCCTGGATTCCCTGTGTTTCAAGTTCCTGTTGTACCACTGTACATCCTCTGGTCTAGGCAGAAATATAAAGTAGAATTGGGATCATGATAGTGGGAGAGGAGGAAGCATTTAGGAACTAAAGGAAAGTTGTATTCTTCATTGTTGCTACATCGCACCCTGACTGGCTCATCTCCTCCCCATGACCCTTCTGTAAGGGGATGTCCAGTGTCCTACAAATGGGCTTTGGGTCTCCACTCTGCATTCCTCCCCTCATTCGCTATGATAAGAATTTTTATTCTGATGATGCCTGCTACCTGGTCCCTTCGACACCCCGTGATCACACAGGCTGGTGTGTTTCTTCCATGTGGGCTTTGTTGCTTCTGAGCTAGATGGCTGCTTGTTTACCTTCAAGCTGTGAAGACCCCAGATACTATATCTGTTGATAGCCACGCACCATCAGCTTTCTTCACCATATTTGCTTGTTCACCCATTTTGTCTTCAGTGGTTGTGTTGGGAAGGTGAGAATCATAGAATGCCAATTTAATAGAAGAAAGTATTCTTGCATTGAGGGAGTACTTCAGTGGAGACCCAATGTCCTTATGCTACCTTAATACTAAACTTATAAATATATGCACATAGATCTATTTTCCCATCCTCATATATAAATATATTTGCATATGTACATGCCTTTATTTAGACATCTATAAATGCCCTTTGCCTCCTAGCTCTTTCCTCTATTTCCTTTGACTTTCCTCTTGTCCTACTATCATTTTCAGTCTTTATTTGGGTTTCAATAATTCCTCTTGGTTGCATTACCCTTGATCACACCCTACCAGGCTTCCTACACCCTCCTCACCACCGATTTGGATCACTTGTTGTTCCCTTGTCCCTTCGTTTGGTAATGCCACTGCCTTTTCCCCCACTGCCCCCTCTCCCATGTCCCCACCAGAACTGTCGGTCCTGCTGTTTCTCCTCTAGATTGTTCATCCAGCCTATCTTATTTAGACAGACCTACAGAGATAATAACATGCACAAAAACAAGACAGAGCAAAACCAAGCAACAATATACAACAAAATAACAACAAACCAATGACAAAAATCATAAGAAAACACAACAAGAAAGAAAAGCTTGTAGTTAGTTCAAGGACTGTTTGTTGTCCTTCAGGAGTGTTTTCCAGTCCAATCTGTTGGGGCACCACGCCATGGAAAATAATTTTCTAAGACTAATGACTTATTCATTGCAAACAACTTTTTCAGCAATACAAAGGGAAATCATATATGTGGACCTCTTTAGATGGAATACATAGGAATCCAATTGACTCCATCTGAGGGAAAAGACAATGAATAAGTTCAATTTCATCAGCCCAAACACAGCTAGGTGGTGATTGGAGCAGACTGCCAAATGCTTATACTATGTTGAGGCTGAAGAAAATTAAAATTGGCTCACAAGAGCCAAAAGATTACCTTGAGTATTTCTCACCTGAATTTAGAGACCATTCAAGAAGAGATTTGGTGACTTGAACAAATGGCTAAAGTCAAGACCAGTTATGGATTAACATTAAGAACATCATCGAGGAAGAAAGCAAAAGCTCATTAAAAAGACAGGAAGGAAAGAGAAGATCAAAGTGGATGTCAAAAGTCTCTGAAACCTGCTTTTTTGACAAAAGGAATAGAATAAATGAAGTAAAAATATCTCAACAGGAAATTTCAAGAAAAATCTTGAGAAGACAAAATAAATATTGTAATGAATTTGCAAAAACCTGGAATTAGAAAACCAAAAAGGAAGACCACTTGGTATATCTCAGCATATTTATCTAAGCTGGAAGAACTGAAGAAAAAAATGCAAGCCTTGACTTACAATATTAAAAGCATCTATGGGAAAATATTGAATGATGTAGGAAGTATCAAAAGAAGATGAACTACAGTCACTGTACCCAAAATATTGATGCACATGAAGCTTTTTCAAGAAGCAGCATATGGTCCAGAGCCTGTGGTAGTGGGGAAAAATGTCCAAGCTACATTGAAGGCCTGTTTGGAAAACAAGAGTCCAAGAATTGGCTGAATACCAATTGCAATGTTTCAAAAATTGATGCAGCACTGGGAATATTCACATTCTATAAAAAGAAATTTTAAAGATAGCTATCTGGTCAACCAACAGGAAAATATCCATATTTCTAAAGAAATATGACCCAACAAAATGTGGAACTTATTATTAATATCACATACAAGCAAAATTTTGCTGGAGATAATTCAAAAATGATTGCAGCAGTATATTGACAGGGAGTTTTCAGAAATTCAATCTTGATTAAGAAGAGGCCATGAAATGAGGGTATCATTGCTGGATATCATCAAAGAAAGAGGTCTCACATGTTTAATGAACTGTGTGTGCTGAGGCCTTTGACCATGTGGATTACAGCAAACTATGGATAATATCACAAAGAATCAGAGTTCCAGAACACTTAGTTATTATCATGGGGAACTTGTGTACCAACAAAGAGTTTGTCTTTCAAACAGAGCCAAGGGGACATTGCATGCCTTTAAAATCAGGAAAGGTATGTGTCATGGTTGTATCTTTTCATCACACCTCTTCAGTCTATAAAAGAGCCCTGGGTAGTATGATGAAAGCATGTTGTGCTGCTAATTTCAATGTCAGCAGTTCAGAACCACCAGCTGCCCAAGAGGAAAAAGACAAGGCTGTCTACTCCTGTAAAATAGCCACAGTCTAGGAAACCCCTAGGGCACCTCTATCTTGCCCAATAGGTTCTGAGGTAGTTAGTTTATTGTGTCAACCTGGCCGATAAACACATGTGTGGTTAATTGAAGGGCAGAGAGATAAATGGCTCCGTGAGACTCCCTTTTTGAGTTCTTGGGTCTCTTGCTTTCTGATGGTCAAACCAGGGTGAAGCTGCCTCAGCCAGTTCCCTGCTTCAGCTGGCAAGGCTCACTTCCTGAAAGACATCCCTGAGAGAAGCTACATGGGCCTACCCCAATGCAGCCCTGGGTGCTGGAGGAGCCGTGTGGAGAACCCTGCCAGTGCTTAGATGCTTACACGCTCACTGACTCGGCTTTCCTCCTGCAGTTGCATGTGTTTTGTGAGATGGAGAAGGACTTTGTGGATTGGTGTTGGACATACGGGTTAATGTTGGACTTGTGGGCTTGGGCAGCACTGGGTTGTGATATTTTCTGGATGCGCACTTAACCTTTGTATAAAACTCTCTCTTATACACGGGTGTCTGTGGATTTGTTTCTCTAAAGTACCCAGACTAATGCAGAGTCGCTATAAGTCAGAATTGAGTTCTTGACGCTGCGTTTTATTTATTTGTTTGTTCATTCGTTCATTCATTCATTTATTCCATGTGGATACTGAGCAAGTAATAAGGAAGCTAGACCGTGTGCAGAGGAGAGGGTCATCAGGAGTGGAGGAAGGCTTATTTACATCCTGTAATGTTCAGATGATGCCACCTTGCTTGTTGAATGCAACAATGATTTGAAGCAAGTAATGATGAAGGTCAAAGCTGACAGCCTTCGGCATGGATTCCAACTCAGGGTAAAGAAAATAAAATTTCTCAAAACTAGGTCAGGGACTTCATTTTCCTTGGATCCACAATCAACACTCCTGGTTGTTACAATCAAGAAATCAAATGGTGTACTGCATTCGGTAAAACTGTTTCACAAGACCTATTTACAGTGTTTGAGAGCAAAGAGCTCACTATGAAAGCTGTGGTACACCTGATCTAAGACATGGATCATGAAGGAGGAAGACTGCCAAATAGTGGATGAATTTGAATTATGAATATTCTAATGGCCATGACCTGCCAGAAAATTTTCTTGGAAGAAGTATAGCCAGAATGCTCTATGGAAGCAAGAAGGTCGATATTGGCTATTAAAAATAATATAATTCAATAAATAGTTTTCTTTAGAATCTAAGTGAGAGGGGACCACTTATTTATGCCTAGAGCAGTCTTGCTTTTCTCTCTCTGCATATCATTTCCTATCATCGCCGCTTCTCCCCTGCAAAAATGAATTTCAAAACAGGGTAGAGTGAAAAAAGAAAACAACTTCATTATAATGAGGTAGAATGACCTGAGATGAACAGAGACAGTATCAAGCTAAAAAGGGTAATATAAAAACAAGGGATTAGATGACATCAATGCAATGGTTTTGTTCAAGAGCAAAGAATGTTGGAACATACAAGGCAAATTCTTGTCTTAGGTACAAATCTCAATTATGTGACTATCAAGCATGAAAATACAAAGGCGCTTAATCTCACCAAATATAGCTCCACCCCTAGCCATGTACAGGTATGTACCTTTGCTTAATGATTTATTTATCCTTCTTCTGCCCACTCCTTTCCATGATCACATTGTGAAACTTCTGCCTAAGAAGAAGAGTGATTAGGAATTAGATTCTCTTGACATGACCTTGATCATGAGGCCATTTCAGTCACATTTAATGAACATCCTACTAGTCTGAAGGAGTGGGTAAATCTTGCTATTAGTATCAGGTCTCAAAGAGTATGAGAGGAAAATCTGACATGTGTCCTACTTTCTAATATTAAACTTTATCACTCAAGGACATCAGGGAAAGATGAGCAGAGTGGTTAATGGAAGAGAAACTGAGGTCATGGCCAATTAGTTCTGTGAAATTAGGCAAGTAAAAATCTTGGTAATGTGCCTGACCCATCGTAGGGCTCAGCATAAGTTAGCTATAATTCTCAGGTACTAAGGGAGCCTCAGTGTGGCTATCAGATAAACACTAGACTTCTAGGCATAAGATTGGCTGTTCAAACTCACCAGCTGGTAAATATTTAGAGCCGTGGAAACCCTATGAACTGTGAACCAGTATCAACTCAACAGTAGAGATTTCTTTAGTTTTAAAGTCCCTAGAAAGACTCTTAGGAGTCCTGGTGGCCCAGCGATTATTCATTGGGTTGCTAACTGCAAGGTCAGCAGTTTGATACCACCAGCCATTCTGTGGGTGGAAGATGGGCCTTTCTACTCAGAAACTCGCAGGGGGGCAGTTCTACCGGGGTCCTATAGGGTTGGTATGAGTCAACATAGATTCACTGGCAATTAGTTTTGTTTCATTTTGAAAAAAAGACTCTTGATGGTATCACGATTTGACCCTCGGCTGCTCACTAAAAGTGAGTGATTCGAACCCACTTTGTGGGAGAGAGCTGTGGCATCTGCTTCCACAGAGATGGCAGCCTTAAAACCCCAGTGGAGGAGTTGTGCTTTGTTCTGCAGTATCACTATGAATGAACGCCCCTCCGCAGCAATGGGTTGTAAGCCCTTGGTGGCAGGAGTGGTTAGTGGTGATGGTTCCTGAAGCACCGCAGTCCAAGTGCACCCTGGAGCCCCATCGACAGAAGAAAGGCCTGCTTACTGTTGAGAAAGTTGTGCACTGTCATATTTGTGCTTAGAGAGCATGCACAGAGGAAAATTGAAAGAAATTGTTTAAAGACTCATTGCACCCCCACACACATCATACACACAAACAAAAAGCAACAAAACAATAAAGGAAAACTTTTCAAAGATATGCCAAAAAATAACAAGAAAACGGAATGAAGTCAATGAGTCGTGGCAAGTGAATGTGGACCGTCTAGCCATGGTCTCCTATATGATAGAATTTATACCTGTGGTATTGTCCCTCTTTGGAGCACATTCTCCACTCTGTTGTTGGACAGGAGTAGGGAGAGATTGAGAGCTGACATTGGTGGAGGGTGTGGGCCGAGTCACACCCTTGATTTCATCGAGAGCATCGTTGGCATAGTAGTTATTCATTGGGCTGCTAACCTCAGAGCCAGTACTTCAAAACCTCAGCCACGATGAAGAAGAAAGAGCCTTTCCCATAAAGAGCTACAAGCTCAGACACCTACAGGGGCAGTTCTACCACGTCTTATAGAGTCACTATGATTTGGTATCAACCCGATGGCAATGAGTTTGGTTTGGGTTTTGGGTTTAGTACTGGGTGTGAACTGGTGACATCCTTAAATCCAGACTTGGTATTGAGTGAGAACCAGGCCATTCCCTTTGTTTTCCTTGGACATTCAATGTTGTCAACACCCCCACCTCCCAATACAGTTTCCATATATCACTTCTCCTGGAAAGCCAAACCTCTATTTTCCTGAGTGAGCTTTGATAGAACCAAGAAGACCCGCAGTGATGTCTGACTTCGGGCTCTGAACCCTGCACTTGGCTCACCTCTGCCTGACCCTCAGATTTTGGACTTAGCAGCACCCACAACCACAGGAGACCTTTCCTCAAAGTTTTGTGAATTCTGATGGATGTTGCAGCGAATTGCTGAAGCCAGGGATATGAGGGAATATTCTCGAGGGCAGAGTAGGAGGGAATGGAACAAAGTCATATCTTGGAAGAGTTAGGCCTGTGGTAAATCAATCTCTAATTCTTTGGCACTAATCTGGTATTAATTCCTATAAAAGACATTATTGTCATAGTAGATACTTCATTTTAGGAAGTACAGTTAAAGAAAAGAGTTAAAGATGCTTCTCAGACTTAATCTCACATATCATGAAAATGGTTTTCTTGGCTAGAAAGCTTACACTCTTTGTTTCATGAGACAAATCAGTCCATTAGCATGACAAATTTTACCTTCTGCAGTCTATTGAGGTATGTAGCACCTTGTGTCTTAAAAGCTGGTGGGTGGGTATCAAAGATACAACTCTTGGTTGGAGCAAAAGAGAAAGAAGGAAACAGAAATCTCAAGAAGAAGTAAGCTACAGGATTAGTTGTTTCAACAAGCCAAAGCCTTGTCGGTAGATCTGGATGATACCTACTACCTCTACTGACCATTCTAATCAGAGCCCCAGTGATGGACTCCAGTCCATAGAAAAACTCAGAACAGAATTCAAACTCTTAAAAAGTTCAGACTTTCTGCCCCTCTTGAACTGAAGGGCTATTTGAGACCATTCATCTGTCCTGAGGTCACTGTTTAGTGAAATAATAGATTGACACACAATTATAGTACTTGTTACTGCAGGGCTCCCTTAAAGCAATCATATGAAGCTAGAAGTCAGCAACGGCTCTAGTGCAAAGATGAGAGGACAGGGTAAGGAAGAGCAGGGAATTTGACTCTGGAAATGGAACATCCAGAGAGCAATGAATCATTACACTGACACATTAGGGAAAATGTGACTGATGCCACTGAACAACTTGTATAGAAATGGTCACATGGGAATATCATTTTTTAAAATTACAGCAAGTAAAACTCCATGGGGGCAGTTCTACACTGTAACCAATGGAGTCACTATGAGTCAGTCCAGATGGCAATGTTTGCTCTTTTTGTTTTGTCTACAAGCATTGTCATCAACTTTGCTTAAATAATCAGTGCCTCTATGTCATCACTTGCTTTGAAAACATGGATTTATTCTAATACATTTGATATATCAGGAAACAATTTCAGTATACCATATATACTCGTGTATAAGTCGAGTTTTTCCAGCACATTTTTAATGTAGTTTTAGTAGTAAAATTAGTTGCCTCGGCTGATATTCAGGCCGGCTTATTCTCTAATATATATGGTAATACAAGTTTTCGGTTTACTATGCACAATTTCACCTTCAAGAAATACTAGATGAACCCAAGAACCTACACCCAGTCAACAGAACCACATAAGAATATTCAAAAAGAACACACACACACACACACACACTGATCACCCCAACTCACCATGTGTGGAAGAAGCTATACAATCTGTACTTGTGATTTTCATTTGGGGGTAACATTTTCCCATCACTTCACAACTCATGATTCCCTCTGATGCCTGCTTTACATCCACAAACAAACCTAGGGTTTTTGTTGTTTTTTTCACAACAAAGTGCAGGACTGTTATTGTTAGCTGCCACCAACTCAGATCCAGACTCAGATCTACCCCATGCACATGATAAGGAACTCTGGAAGGTTCTGTGCCGTCCCCGTAAGCAGTCACTGATGAGATGATCAGGGCTTTCGTGGGATGGTTTTCAGAATCGATCACCAGGCCTTTCTTCTGTGTCTATCAATATGGAGCCTCCACGGAAACCTGTTGAACATCATCACAACCCATAGCTGAGCATGATGTGCTTTGGCTGGGAGTTGAACCGAGGTCTCCTGCATGGAAGGAGAGCACCACCAAGGCTTCATTAATTTATGTAATTCTTAGCCATTTAACATGCACCTAAAAAACAATCTCTATGAATGTATTTCTAAAATTCCTTTCTTTTCATGTGTCACTCGTGTTGTGACAAAGGTTAGTACTGTGCCCTTAATACCATTTTTTCTCATAAGCCCTATTGATGTGTGTTATGAAATTTAGACACACGTATATCTCATTTCAGTAGAATTTACCATAGTTAGCATATTTTCCAGTAGGCAATTTAGCCATGTGTTTAGCTGAAATAAAAATGAACCTGCTGTTCTGCTTCTCTCTTCTGCATTGGGCCTCTCACCACAAGGCCAGCAGATTGAAATCACAAGCCACTCTGTAGGACAAGGACGAGGCTTTCTACTCTTAAAAAGAGTTACAGTCTTGGAACCCCACAAAGGCAGTTTCACCCTGTCCTATTGACTCACTAGGTGTCCACATGGATGGATGACAGGGAGATGTTAGAGTTCAGTAACACAAACTAGCTTAGTAAGATAACCAAGCCCAAAGAGTGCTATAAATCATGTGTAGAAGTCCTTTTCTTGAAAACGTCAAGGGCAAAATCCAACAGAGCTAACAAGAATGGCAGTTGTATCTATGTATGGCCTTATTTCTAGGAATGATTAGAATACTTCTTTCTAATTTACTCAAAACCCAACCGCACCCACTGCAATTGAGTCAATTCTGACTCATGCCACCCTATAGGACAGAGTAGAATTACCCTTTATATTGCAAAGCTTTACAGGAGTAGAAAGCCTCATCTCTCCCCCCACCCCCTCGAGAAATTAGTGGTTTTGAATTGCTAACCTTGAGGTTAGCAGCCCAATGTGCAACCACTACGGTACCTCGTTCTAATTTACTAGACACTTCTATTTGGATTTCATGTCCCTCCTATTAACCTACCAGCTGCCAGCTACAGGCCTCGGTTTAAGGATGTCTTTTTCCAATTTTCCCCATTAACTCAGTCGGGAGCACTATACAAGGCCTATTATGTCCCATAAACCAAGCTAAACCTAAGAAAAGACGTTGGAGACAAAATAATATACGATACTGTATTTTACCTAGCAAGTTTGCGGCATTCACATTCCACTGAGAGTGCTACTCCCAAAAGGGCCCAGTTCTCATATATTGCTGAATTAAACAAACAAATAAAAATTTGAAATGTAATTTCAGAAGAACATCTCCTATTACTTCCCTTTATTCCCTCTGTTAAAAGGCATTCACAAGTTATTGGCTAAATAGTTAAGTTTGAGCCCATTATTGCAGTGACTGGTAATATGCCTCCTTAACACCTTTCCAATTTTTAACTGATCTAATGTACCAAGAATCCTGTCCTTTCCCAGGGACTAGTCTCTCCTAATAACACATCCAAAGTAACTGGGTCAAACCTCTCCATAACCCCTTTTAAGGAGCTTTCTGGCTGTAGTTTTGGCAGTCAGCTGTCCTTTCAGTATTCTTAACTAGCACTATGATTCACATATATAAATTCTTTTTCAGTCTTCCGTAGTCATGTTCCAGTTTTCACATGTCTATGAGGTGACTGGAAAGACCATGGTCTAGGTCAGGTGTGCTTTGGTCTTCGGAGTGGCATCCTTGGACTTTGACATTGCAGAGTTCTTATAAAGCAGATTTCCCCAAGACAGTATGTCATTTGATTCCTTTCCCTTCAAAACCATTTTATTGGGAGTCAATGCAGACAGCATATAGTTCCATAGTCTAATCATATCAAGCAGTATTGTATAATTACTACCACAATCACTTTCACAATATTCTTTTACTTCTTGAACTCCTGGAAATCAGCTCCCTTTTACCCTATCTTGTACTCTCTACTTGCTGTCCCTATAGGTTTCTCAAGCTTAGGTTTCATATACTGAAAAATGGAAAAGCATATCATGAAAATTCAAGAGGGTCACTCCCAATGAGTAATTGCATCTGAGATAAACCCCAATATGAACAAACAAAACAGAAAATGCTAAAAACCAGATCATCCCCAACGTGCATCAGAAGCGGGGTCAAGTGACAAGATTTTAACCATTCAAGTCTGTTTATCATTTTGATTTCTTATATTCATTTCTCCAATGTACTCTGGTAACCAATGTCTTCCCATCCCTCTATTATGGATAGAGGGAAATCACAGGAGGCGTATTTCCTATGTAGAGCTCACAAATGTATCCTGGGCTCCCTTTGACATCCACAGCCTTCTGCAAACCAGAATCTCACAATTAAGGCTCTGAAACTATTCCCTCCTTCAGCTTTAGATTATGTGATTACAATCCTTTGGTCACTTATATTGGTGTGCTTCCTCCATGTGGACTTAGTTGACATCTCACTTAGATGACTGCTTATTTGAAAACAAGCCTTTAAGACCTCTGGTTTTATTTTATCTGATAGCCAGGGACCAATGGATTTCGTCACCATACTTTGCTAACACCCATATCTTCTGTGCTCCCTTCCTGAGAGTGAGTATCAAGCAGGGCCATGATATAAGCACTAATTGCTCTTAAATTGGAGCTACGATTTAATGCGAGCCCAAAACCCATTCCTGAATCTATACTTGATTGTTTTATATTTGCCTTTAGCTCCCTTTCAAAACTTCCTTGTAATTTATGGTAGAGAGTCTTACTGGTCATCTCCCTGGGGCATAAAGATCTTCCATTAATACTGTCTTTTATTAGTCCCTGCTACTGACTTTATAAAACACAATTGAAAGAAGGATATTGGGCCAATGTAGGCTAACTCCATATCGCAGTACCTGAATTATTCACTTGTACGGAATCAATCCTCTCATGGCTGGATGTTATTTACACAAATAATGGGAGTTTGTTGTCAGGGAAAACTTACAATGATATTCACGATGAGTGTCAGTGATAGATTTGCTGGAATAATATATACCTTAATGCAGAATATAGGACATTGAGATAGCAAGACCATGATAGTCCACTCACTGACGGTTCAACAATCTTGGCACAGTTGTCTTCTGCTTCCTTGGACACCATGTATCTTCCAACTTACATCCTCAGGTGACAGGTGTGCCTGAGGGCGAGTCCAGTTCACCCAGTGGACTGGACTCCCTATTGAACCTCGCGGGTGCAGCCCCTGGAGCATGCCGTGGGCCCCAAAGATCCAAGAAGAAAGACAGGAGTTCCAACTCCTGTACACAGTTACCATTTCAAAAACTCACAGGGACAGGTCTACCCTGTCCTATGGGGTTGCTCTTCATCCTCCTTGACTTGATGGCACCGAGCTTATTTGTTGGTTTTGTTTTGCTTTGCTTATGTTCCAACAGAATACGAACATCATTTCATTAAGGAAAGAATGATTTCTCAAATAGAGGATGCTAACTTAGCTCACGTATCTGTTTTTGCCTGAACATCAAGAATAGTTATATTTTACCTCAAGGATCAAATAGAAAATATATTTCCAACTGGGAGAGTGAGAGTATCATGATGCGTCTCTAAGAGAGCGGTACCATCTGGCTGACGCAACTACGATCTCCTATTTAAAGGCAGAACATGCGATGCCAAAGACAGAGACTTGTACCTTCTATTCATAGCATCTTGAAATTCGGAGTCCACTTCCAGTGTTTCATGCATGGTTACAGTGGGTCACCGCGATTCATTGAACTTGTGTATTAGCTCCTCTGAATCCTTAGGGGATGCAAACGATTGATGTGCTTGGCTCCTGACTCAAAGGTTGGTAATTCAAGTCCATCATACACCACCTTGGAGAAAAAAACTTTGCAATCTTTTTCTGAAAAACCAGCCATTGAAAACAGACGGGCCTCAGTTTCACTCTAGCAGAGAGTCTCCTTAGTATTAATCCACTTGATTGCAACTGGTTTTCTAAGGTCTTTGAAAGTCCATGTTTCTTTAATAGTTTTACTCCATTCCCTTAGACTCTGGCATAAATAAACAAACAAACAAATAAGGAGGAAGAAGGTGTTTTTGGGTCAGCATTTCACTGCAAACCACCAGGTCAGCAGTTCAAGCCCTCTAAGTCCTATAATGATTTACAGTCCTGGAAACCCTGTATAGAGTCACTATAAGTCAGAATCCACTAACTGCACTGGGTGATTTGGGTTTAAGTGCGCAATCATCATCATTGAGTCTTGAAATTTGGATTGAGTGCAAGTAGAGGTTTTAAAATCTTTCCCGTTTTCCAGAATCTCAGAGATGGTAAGAAACAGGTCGAAGATCTACTATGAGCCCTGCACTTTCATATTCTGTCCATCATATTCTGTGACACAGCTGAACAGTAAGCAGAGGGGAATCCAGCAGCCTAAGTGAGTGGGAACCTTGTTTTGTTGGCATGATCCTTGGCAAGTTCCACCGATTGAGGTAGACAGCCAGGAAGGAGTCCTGGAAAGCCAGCTTAGTAAACAGGAAAGAGAGTTTCTACTGGTCCTCATTTTAAAGGCCACTAAGCAAAATTTCAATCCAGTAGAAATATTGTAAAATATTTGTGAACAGGGCTAGAAATGAGGACCTAATTTTAAGGACCAAATATTCTAGATCTCTCTTCTAAGAGTATTCCCAGACTGAAGTTTCTAGAATTAAAATAGAATTTTAGCATAAAAGAATTAATTCAGCTTTAAATGTCTGGATCAAATTCAAAGTAAAATATGTGCAAAACAAAATGGCGATCATTCCTGAATGACAATGTTAAGCCTTTTTGGGCCCTGAAAGCATCTCTCTTTCTCACATATTCATCAAACAAACTTCAAAAGTCAAGCATTCAAATCTTACACAGATATCTAAAATGCATCTGGTGCAAAAGGAATTCTGTTCATACTAAAAATAAGAAATGCACAGTTTAAGCCAATTTATAATTTGTGTGCCAGTATTAATCAGTATGAAGAAAATGCCTAATGGATCAGAATCTCTTAAAAGAATGCTTTTCCTTTAACTAGATAATAATGAATCCCAGGAATCACGAAAAAATAAAGGGAAAGCAGAGCTGAAAATGCCACCACGCCTGTTTGCTGATTATTCAGCTCTTGGACTCCCAGTGAAGACAAGCTCCCTTGAGCAGCTTCAGAATTTCTCAAAAGCTAGAAATAAAGTTAACCCCATCTAGACACCCTCACACCGGCCAGAACCCCCTGAACTTCATATGCACTTACCCAAAGCTCCCAGTGTCCTGACGCTTTCTAAGCAACACTGTTGCATTTTCTTTTAACAGTGAAATTATATACGGAATGTCTGCCATGTGGCCAGGACTGTGCTAAACGCCACATTCACTATCAGTGCCCAAGATGGTGGGGGAGGGGCAATTCTGCTCCCTGGGATCCAAGGCTCCAAGGTGGCCTTCCCTGGCCCCTCTAGCACACTGGAGTGAGAAGCGCTGGCTGAGCACCAGGAGCTGCCAAGGTGTGTTTCTAGAAACATGTAAGCCAGGCTACTTAGTAAGGGGCCCCTGGTCAGGTCCTTGGTGCCAGCATTCATAATTACAAATTCTAATCTGGTTAGATGACATATGCCCATTTTGTTTCTCTCAAAACAAAACGCAATCAGGATTTTTCAAGACTTCTGGTAGTTTAGCATGATTGGTAAAGCACTGGGTTGTGAACTGGAATGTTGAAGTTTCAGATCTACCAAGACATACCGAGTAACGTTCTTGTGTTCTACTTCCAAAAGATCACAGCCATTGGGACTCTAGGGAGTTCAGTTTGAAACTGACTCACTGGCCCCTGTTTTTTAAATTATATCGATTTTTCTGTTTTCTTGTTTATTTTTTACATAGGGTCAGCTTGTTGTTTTAGCTGTCCTGATATAACACCACTTTGCTACCAAAACACATTCATAACATCTAGATATTTCTTTTTGTAAATGATTTTAAAATATGGACAAGTTGTTTCTTTTGTGGCTTATAGACCTTGTTTAGATGTTCGCAGACACAGGTGGGTATACCTTTGTGAGTCTTGTTAGCACAGCTATAAAAAATAATTGTTGGTCAGAAATATAAGGAAATGCAAAGGCTCATTTTTAAGACTTTCACTCGTTTGATTCTGGGCACTTATGTCAGAGACTATCTTTCTATCACCCCCAAATCATGAATATGCAGATGTGATGGGGACAGATGAGAAGCTGTTGCCTCACGGGATTATGATAGATGAGAGTTCAGAGCTGTTGGCCTAAAGTTCTTTCTATTTCTCCCTCCACCCAATCTAAACAGGATGGAGTGTGGTAGGGGATGGTTCAGACTGTCGCCTAGGGAACCGCTCCACTGCACGGACAATACTCCCACAGAAAGGGAGGAAATCATGATTGTTCTTTGGAATGTAGCTGAAGAGGGCATGACTAACAGGTTCAATGGGAAAACAGTAACAACAAGGGGACAGACGCAGTCATATGAGAAAAGATCAGAAAAGAAAGTATCAATGTCCTTATTCTCTTTCTAAGAAGACAATTCAATCTAAGAATCCAATGACTTTCATGCTGATGGAGAATATAACTCAAGAGTTGAAAGCCAGGGAAGTTCTTATTGTAATGTTTTTATTCAACAGCTACCAACTTAGGGGGAAAAAAAAACTCTTAAGCCTCAATTCCTTTATCTGTAAAATGACAACCTCTGAAGGTTACATTCATCAATTGAGCATCTATGACACTGCTTTAGGCCCACCTGGGCAATTAAGGGTGACCTTCTCGTGTGTAGATCTTTAATTTACTCACATTTACAAAGAACTCTTTTCCATATAAGGTCGCATTCATAGATTCTTGGGGCTAGGATCTAAACACATCCTTTGGAGGGCCCCCGGTAAACACGCTAGCCCGTCTAACTCAGCTTGAAAAGAGCTGTCCCCCTTACATGTTCTACGCGTTTGTTTTAGTTTTCCGTGAGCACAGTATTTCCAGATCAGAGACCTAAACAAGCATAACAACAATACGATGTGCGTCTGGTTTGCTCCCCTCCAACATGAACTAGTCACCATTTTCTCAACAGACAACACATCTGTCCTTGCTAGGTTTCTATTGGATTTACATCAATTTAAAAAAATGCAAAAGTCTTTCCAGTTTTGCCACTTGCTTGCCATTGGCTGAGTTCCTGGAAAGCCACGGTTCCTTTTTCTGTGTCAGGGCTGCTCAGTGTTCTGGACATGGCTTCCTGGCTCAGAGGACATGCTACTGAACTCCTTCTCTGGAAGGAGTGTGTGGAAAACTAACGTGAGAACAGGAAGTAATCAGGGCCCTGCATTTAGAAATGACTGAGTTCCCAGAGATAGAAGCTCTCTTGAGGTCAACTTCAGGAGAACATCTCTGAGTACACACAAGAGATAAAAGACGCGAGTAAAGACATGGTTGACCATCATTCAACATGAAAAGCATCATGAGTCATGGATGCTTGTCTCTAAGTAGAGTTCAGTAGAGCTTCCAGAGTGCTCCTATTTCTGGAAGTAGTGATAAGTTGAAAAGTAGGATTTTAATCCCAAAGTGCACAAGATAGCAAGGAGAGTTGGAATGTGTCTCATTCCAGACCCGCCCAGGAGCTAGAATAGCCTCTAGCTTAAATGTATGTTGTCTGAGACTTAGAGATATGGTTTCAACCTGTCTGCCCCCTCTTCTATCTCCCTCATCTTTTTTCACTTCAACTCTTCCACCTCTAATACTCAGTGGTCTTATAGAAAATGTTTTAGTACTAGATATGTTTGGAAAGGCTTTACCAAGCTCTAATCTTGCTCATCTGAAGACCCTGAGACCTTTAATTGACAGATTCAATGGCCTCCCATTCCTGAATCAAATTAAGAAAATGGAGGCGCATAGAGGCAAGAATTAGCCTTTTGTTGTTGACTGGTGACTTTGAATCAGGGATAATCCTTCCCACCAGGGTATATATATTTAATATCTGGAGATGTAATTGCTCACAGGGGAGCACTGTTATAATCTAGTGGGTAGAGGTGGTGATATCCTGCTATAAATCCCACAACAAAGACTTTTCCAGCTTAAAAGATCAATAGTGGTAATGCTAAGGGAGCATGCCACAGATCTAGTCCCAGAAGTGGGCTACAGAAATCCACATGCCTTTGTGGTCAAACATCTCCTTAGTCTAATTGCATTTTCTATGTCAGCTTGATTTTTACCCCAGGCTCCTGCTCAGGTTTTGGGTCTTCTAGAAGTGTGTGAAACCTTGCCTGACCCTGTCTGAGTCTAATCTCATACACTAACCCTCCTCTCGATTAAGGTCCCTCCCCTCAATCTCCAATTGAAATTCAAGACACAGAGACCCACAATATCATCACCAATTAATATTTTCTTATTTCTGCTAGGAAAGCCCCTACTACTTAATATCCCTTTCCAGATGATAGACCAGGCACAGAACCAGTGATGTCAAGCTAGTTCACAATCCTGTTCGATATTACATTCTGGATTCCTGCCTGCCTGTCTCAGGGACTATCCCCACAGCTAGGTCATACCATCCAATCTCATTCTTAACTTATTTCCCCCCAAAATCTGTGCCACCAAAGTTCCAGGATATCTTGAGACTGATCTGGCATCTCTGGGATCATTTCTAGTAGAGCAGCACCGAGCACTCTGATGTAGTAACACTGAACAGTGCACTTTAACTCAAGCTCTGGACCCATGGTAGTCCCATCCCCTATTACCCTATTGTGACCATCACTCCCATGGTCTCCTGCTTCTCTGATTGAATAGCTCAGCTTGCTAAAGAGTCTTCCTCCAGTGTCTTAGATTATTTGGCCAGATCAAGCATACAGAGAGAATAAAGAAGGTGACAGAACTCAACTCTTCTACATGCTTACCTTTTCTAATATTTTTTTCCTTTCCCCACCTCCTTTTTAGTTGTCTACCATGTGTATTCCTGTATTTGGTCTGGTCCTTGTAATATTACTGGTCCCAGGAATGTTTGTATACAGTAGCTTTTTCCCTTTGGCCCTTTTGCATTATTATTTTTTTTAAAGCTTACTTCAGCAGACTCATGTTGTACTTGTCCTTTTGTGCGTGGCTTACTTCTCTTAGCATGATTTCCTCCACTTCCTCCCATGCAGCGATGTGCTTCAAACATTCTTCACTCCTTTTTAGTGATGCATAGTACTCCATCGTATGTATATACCACAGCTTTTTAATCCAATTGTCAGTTGATGGAAATTTGAATTGTTTCCAACTCCTTGCAATTGTGAACTGTAACACAATGAACATTGGAGCAGAGATGTCTAGCCATGGTTTGTTTCTTATCTCTTCTGGGTATAGCCCAGTAGGGGGATTGCTGGATCATATGGTACTTGATTTCCATCTGTTTTAGATATCGCCAGATTGATTTCCATAGTGGCTGTACATAGTTACAGGTCCACCAGCAGTGAATGAGAGTTCCTGTCTCCCCACAGCCCCTCAAGCACTTGTTGCTTTTTGATTTTTTGAATTGGGCTACCTTTGAGGGTGTCAGGTGGTACCTCATTGCTGTTTTAATTTGCATTTCTCTTATGGCTAAAGATCGGGAACATTTTCTCATATGTTTGTTGGCCATTCGATTTCTGTCCTTGTAAAATTTCTGTTCAAGTCCTTTGCTCACCTCCTCATTGGGTAATTAATTTTTTTCTTTATGGAAGCTAGCAGAATATTGTATATTTTTGTAATAAGACCTTTATCTGATGTGTCATTGCTAAAGATGTTTCCCCAGTCTGTGGACTCTCTTATTACTCTTTTGGTGAATTCTTTCGATATACACAGGTGTTTTATCTTCAGTATATGCCTTTTGTCAATTTGTGCCTCTTCTGTGTTTGTGTCCTTCCCTATTTCTGATAGCCTATGTATTCCCTGTGCCAAAGTTCTCAAGTTGGTCCTAATTCCCTCATTGATGGCCCTAAAAGTTTGAGGTTTAATTTCAAGGTCTATGATCCACCATGTGCTTATTCTTGTGCATGGAGTGAGATAGGGGTCTTGCTTCATTTTTTCTGCAGGTAAATATCCATTTTATCCAGCACCACTTGTTAAAGAGGGCATCGACTTCTTGTTGGATATTTTTGGGGCCTTTATCAAAGATCAGTTGTCTGTATGCTGATGATTTTATTTCTGGGTTTCAGTTCTCTTCCTTTGGTCTCAGTATTTGTCATTTTACCAATACCATGCGGTTTTGACAACTGTGGTCATATAGTATGAGCTAAAGTCAGGTAAAGCAAGCCCACTGTGTCCTTTTTCTTTAGGAGTTCTCTGATAATTCTGGGTTTATTCCCTCTCCATATGAAATTGGTAATCAGTTTTTCCGTTTCTTTGAAGAAATATGAGTGTATTTGTACTGGGATTGCATTAAAGTTATATAGTGCCTTGGGCAGAAATGACATCTTGACTATATTGAGTATTCCAATCCGTTTGTTGAGGTCACCCATGGTTTCTTGTAATAGTGTTCTATAGTTTTCCTCATATAGATCTTTTGTTCTTTTAGTCAGGTATATGCCTAGATATTTCAATTTGTGCTTGGCTATTGTGAAGGGTACCAGCTTTTTTATCTCCTCTTCTGTGGTCTTATCCAATGTGTATAACTGTCTGATGGGCTTCTGTTTGTTGATCTTGTATCCTGCCACTCTGCCAAACTCCTCTATTGCCTCCAGTACTCCCCTTGTGGAACTTTTGGAATTTCCCATATATAAAATCATATCATCTGCAAATAACGATAGTTTCACCTCTTCCTTCCCCAGACAAATACTTTTGATATCTTTTCTTTGCCTTATGCTATTAGCTAAAATCTCCAACATGATATTAAATAAGAGTGGTGACAAGGGGCATTCTTGTCTGGTCCCCTTTTTCAGTGAGATTGTGTTAGTCTTTTCTCCATTGACTATCACGTTGGCTGTTGGTTTTTCATATGTAGCTTGTATTGTCTTGAGGAATTTTCCTTCCATTCCTATCTTCTCAAGTGTCTTAAAGAGGAATTGGTGTTGGATGTTGTTGAATGCTTTTTCTGCATCTACCGATATTATCATGTGGTTCTTATGGATTTTCATGTTAATGTGATGAATAATACTAATGGTCTTTCGTATGTTGAACCATACCTGCATCCCTGATATGAATCTCCCTTGGTCATGGTGAATTATTTGTTTTATGTACTTTTGTATTCTGTTGGCTAGTATTTTGTTAAGGATTTTTGCATCGATGTTCATTAGGGATATTGGTCCGTAGTTCTCGATTCTTGTGGGATCCTTGCCTGGTTTGGGTTTCAGAGTTAGATTAGCTTCATAGATGTGGTTGGCCGTCTTTTTCTATGTTCTGGAAGAGTTTGTGTAGGACTGGTATTAGTTCTTCCCTAAATGCTTGGTAGAATTCTCCAGTGATGTCATCTGCTCCAGGGGATTTTTGTTGTTGTAGTTGATAATCCCTTGATAACCTTGTCTATTTCATCTATTGCTATGGGGCTGTTGAGATTCTTGACATCCATTGAGGATGGTCTAGAGAGGGATTCTTTTTACCAAAATTTGTCGATGTCTTCAAAAGTTTTTAATTTATTGGAGTATAGTCCTTCATAGTACTGTGTAATTATCCTTTTGATTTCATTGGAGTCTGTCATAATGTTCCTTCTTTCATCCCTTATTCTTGCTATTGAAATTTGTTCCCTCCTTTCTTTGGTTAGGTTTGCTAGTGGTATCGATTCTGTGTATTCTTTCAAAGAACCAACTTTTAGCAGCATTGATTTTTTTCCCATAGTTTTCTTACTTTCCCTCTTCTGGATCTCAGTCCTGATATTTATAATTTATTTTCTTTTGCTATTAGCAGGATTGTCCTGCTGACTCTGTTCTAGTTGTTGTAAATTTTGTGCAGGCATATCCACCATGAGAGATGATATCCATCATCTCTCTTCCTTTCTCAGGTGTGCATGCATTGCAATGCAGCTTCCTCTGATAACTGCCTTTGCTGTGTCACATAAGTTTTTGTACGTCTCATTGATTTCTAAAAATTTCCTAATTTCATCTCTGATGTGTGCCAGCACCCCCTCCTTTTTCAGTAGAGAGTTATTCATCCTCCAATTGTTTACTCTTGTTTTCTTCATCTTCCTTTTGTTGATTTCCAGCTTTTTGGCACAGTGTCAAAGAGAGAGGTCTGTATGATATCAATGTGCTTAAATTTATGTAGATTCGCCTTATGCCCCAGCATGTGGTCTATCTTCAAATATGTGCCATTTGACCTTGAGAAAAATGTGAGATATTTTTGTATTTGGATTAAAAGCTCTATAAATACCTATCAGGTTCAATTGTCTAATTTTAGTTTTTAGATCTCTAGCCTTCTTGTTGAGTTTCTTTCCCTGTGATCTATCTTTCTCAGAGAGTGGTGTATTGAAGTCACCTTTATAATTGTTGAGACTGTGATTTCTTTTTTCATATTTTGGAGTGTTTGGTTGACATATTCAGCGGGTCTCTCATTCGGGGACTATATGTTTACAATGCTTAGTCATTCTTTGTCTACCATTCCCTTGAGCATTACAAAATGTTTCTCCTTATCTCTTTTTATGGTTTGCAATTTGAAGTCAATTTTATGCGAGATTAGGCTTGCAACGCCTGCTATATTTGAATTGTTGTTTGCTTGCTATGCCTTTGTCCAACCTTTGAGTCTCAGTCTAATTTTGTCTTTGCCTTGAGACGTGTCTCCTGTAGGCAGCAGGTTGTGTTTTCTAAGTCATTCTGCTAGTCTCAGTCTTTTAATGCCTCAGTTCAGGCCATGGATATTCAGGGTTATTCTCTCCATCTGCAGACTCTGTTATGTCATCTTATACCTTTTGTGTTGGGTGTTTTCCTACTTTCCTTTCTCATTAGCCTGTTGTGCATGTGTGAGTGTATATTATTCTTGAGTTCTTTCCATCCTTAAGCCAATGCTATCTTGGGGTCTGTTTTCTCTTTGTTGCCCTCTGGGTGAGGTTTTTCTTTTTGGCGGTCTCTTATTTATGCTTGGTGAATGTTGTTCTTTTGCCCATACTGGGTTGGCAAGGATCCTTTGAAGGGCTGGGTTTCTTCAAGCATATTCTTTGAATGTTTTCTTGTCTGGGAAGACTCTTCTCCATCTATCTTAATTGGTAATTTGGCTAGGCAGAGTATTCTTGGGTTTGTATTATTTTCTTTCAATTTTTGGAATTTGTTATTCCATTCTCTCCTCTTCATAGTTTCTGCTGATAGATATGAGAATATTTTTATTTTGGAAACTTTATATGTGATATCTTGTTTTTCTGTAGCTGCTCTCATGATTTTCTCCTTCTCCTCACTGTTGGATAGTATAACTGTTATGTGCCTTGGTGACTTCTTCTTGGGATTCAGTCTAGCTGGTGTTCTTTTAGCCTCCTGAATGGTTGCCTGATTTTCATTCATTAAGCTGGGGAAGCTTTCCTCCAAGAATTCTCTAACTATTATTGCAGATGATTTCTTCGTTGTGTCTTCCTCTGGTAAGCCAATAATTCTAATGTTGTTTCGCATTAGGCATAGCTCTTAGGTTTTCTTCAGCTTCTCCGATGATCTTATTAGATTTTTGTTCACATTTGTTAAAGTCTGCTTGGCTGTCCTCCAAGTCACTGATGCAGTTCTCTGCTTACTCCAGTCAATTCTTCATGTCCGCGTTTCTGCTTCTGCTTTTTGTTATCTCCTCCTCAAGCTCCTGTATTTCCCTTTGGTGGATGGCCTTTATCTCCTGTCTCATTTCATCCTTTTTCTGTGCTGTTTCCCTCATATTCTATATGACTCTAAGCAGCATTCTTAAAATTTCTTTCTTTCGTAGCTCAATGTCTGTTTCTATGCTTGCCATTAAGTTCGCGATATCTTCCGCCATTGCCTTTTGTTTCTCCTGTTTTTTTTTTTCATTGAAGTCGGGGCTGATGGCTGTTTGCATTGCATTGCTTTATAGGAGCCAGGTTACATTTTCCAGGGAGTCAAAGAGCACTGGCTCTCTGGGAGACCTGTAGAAATGCTTATTCGAACTGCCTACAGTTAATTTCACTATGGTATTTACCTGCCACTTTATCCTCCTGTGGCTTCCCTCTCAGGGGAGTGTCCCAGAAGGCTGGTGGGTTGCCTGTTTTGGTGTTGTGGAGGTTTGGCAGAGGTTCCTGCAGCATCTTGGAATGTTGACGAGTGTTGGCTCATTTGCCTTAGGCCCCCAGGCACACAGGCAAGAATTCCCTGGTAAGAAGTTGGGCGGAGTATCCCCTGATGGGTTAGCTACACGGGGTGGAGCTCACCTTGCTGGATATGGCACAGGCGTAAATGCCCTAGGTTAAGGGGAGTGATCTGGTGGTCAGCAGTGGAGTGTTAGAGAACTGGAAGAGACAAAGAGGAGGAAAAATAATTTTTAAAAGTAAGCCCACTCAGACTGTGCTGGCATTATATAGAAGAGAGGGAAACAAAACAACAATGTAGCTGAATTCTGATCCCTGCCCATGGAGCTTCAAGGGTTTGGTTCCTTCCTGAGGAGGTGGCAGTGGCACACTGTGGTTGTTTTGAGACCAAGCCCCCCTATGGGCTCCAAATGGTCCTGGCTCCAGCAGAGACAGTGGTGGGGCCAAGGTCAAGCCCCAGCCAGCCTCCGAGGTAAGCCAGAAGCCCCCAACCCCTTAAAACCCTGTGGGTCTGTGCATACTTATCTTTATGATGTTCCTCCTGCTTTCCAGCAGCGTTGAATTTCCCTCTAAGCACTTCTCCTGGGCTGAATCCTGCGGAGTCCCTCTGGTATGTGTCTCTCTGTCGCCATCTTTCTGGAAGTCTCCAAGAACACCAATGGAAACAGAGGAGTGTAGCTACCCTATTGTTGAATAATTGTTCTCTTGATATATCGGGAGCACCTTGGATTGAAGCCTCAGAAGTTCAATTATGCAAGGACATTCTTCCTTCCAGTCTCTGGGCTTAGCTGTAAAGTCCAGAGGCTTAAGTAGCGAGAACTGGCTTCTGGGGAGGAGAACTTCCACGAAGCTGCCCTTGAGGCTCTGCTCAGCTGAGTCTTTGGTGGGAGAAACTGTTCACCAGCTCAGCTGCTAAGTCCCATTTCTCTCCTAACCCTCCCCCTGTTTTCTAATCTTAAACCACTCAGTTTCCCCTTATTTTGTTCCTGGGTCATGTACAGATTCTGCAAGAGCACAAGGAAGTGTCCTGGAATTCCCATTCTTGTCCATATACTCCATTGCCGAAATCCGCATTCCTTTTGCATGCTTCAAGAGAGAATCTGTTTTTCAGCTTTTTTGCAGATTCTATTTGTTTGGGTCCTTGCCCACATCCTTCATCATGAAAGGCAGCAGACAGTATAGTGTCTTCGTACCTGTCTCTGACTCTGATCTTCCTGCGTCCTTCTTATAAGCATGTTTGTGATTACATTTGTTTCACCCTGGTGATCCAAGCCAACCTACCCTTTATAAGATTATTTACATAAAACATCTGCAAAATCCTTTTTACCATGTAAGGTAAGATATTTACAAGTTCCAGGCATTTTTGTGGGCACATCTTTGCAGGGATATTATTCCTTCTACCCAACCAGCATGCCTGTAGTCTCTCCTTTATGTGTAGATTGCATTCTGAGTCATGATCTTTAACAATATACTAAGCCTTAGAATCTGATGATGTTATTTGTTTTCTGGAATAACTGCTTTAAGAGCAAAACTTGACTTAATTTCAAAATGATGGGCCTAATCACTGAACGCTTTCCCTTGTTGAAACTTTTAAAGAGATCTATACTTGAACTATGTTGTTTCTGAGTGCTTGCAGGCACCATAGCAGTCCCTGTGAACCAGAGTCCTTGCTAGAGCCCAGGCAAAGCACTTTCCTCTATCTAGGTTGTACAAAACCCTCAACCCAGTACTGAGAAGATGGGACCTCAAGTACCTTTGGCTTTAATTCACAAGAGTTCATAATTAATCTGCATTTTTTCACTTTTAGACTTACATTTGTAAAAGGATTAGTGTTTCAAATTTCACCTCCAAGGGAATTTATTTCCAAATGGAAGGAAGTGTATTCGAATGTAGGGAATCATTATATTGTTGACATCTTATTAGTAGATTCTTCTCACTGCAGTTTCTTTCTGTTTATTGCAGAGCCTCTGTTGTGGTGTATAGGAAAATGGTAGAAGGATAGAATTCAGGTGGGGAAGTAGAACTTGGAGAACAGGTTTGTGTTTGGAGTTCATGTGAATACTGCATCTTTCTGACCCATTGTACAGCCTCCAGGGTCAAAATGTCCTCCCTGCAGGAGGAGCCTGTCCAAACCTCTCCCTGTAGGTAAATCGGCTTAAATTCAGGATTCAGTTTTAGGCAGCCAACTTTACAAGAGGTGGCTATAGGAACCTTGGTGGCATGAAGGATTACATGCTCGGTTGCTAACCAAAAGTTTAGTGGTTTGAAACCACTAGCCTCTCCAAAGGTGAAAGATGAGGTTTTCTACCCCTGTGAAAATCAACAGCGTTGAAAACCCACACAGACAGTTCTACTCTGCTCTATGGAGTGTTGTGGGCTGGAATCCACTGGGTGATGGTTGTGCATAGCATTGTTGTGTACACAGACAGATTCCATGGCTTCAGGGGGCTCCTTTCCTTTCTAGGAGCACTCAAATGGCCAGGCATGGTAGTGGTGTGGTGGCAGCAGCACGCAACAATAAGTTATCGGAGGTTGGTGGTCTAAGCCCACTCAGAGACACCTTGGACCCTGTCATTAGCTTAGGAAAGGACTCATGGCTAGATGGGAAACAAAGATCAACAATGCCTAGAGGCATTTTTGAAGGCCAGGTTAATCAGTTAGGAAAGTAACTTTCCTGTGCCTCAGACCCTCGTCAGGATCCATAAGCACTTACAGAGTAAGGTCTTTAAAAAATTAGAATCAAACACACAAGATTGCAAAGTCAGACAAGCATATTAAAACAAGTCCTCAAAAATATTACAAACAAATTTGAGATGTATATTAATTTAATTAGTGTGTGGCATAAAGAATGCTAATAAAGGTCCTAAGAAGTGCATGCCTTTATTGTACCAATAATGACAATATAGTACTCAAAGGTACTTCAAGGCACTAGAGTAGAACATGGAAATATCTGTGATGTTGGTTGGTGACAGAGTTATGTTGCTGTTGTGAGCCGCTGTAGAATCAGCCTCCAATTCAAGCGGATTCCCTGCTCAACCACACCAAATGCTACCTGATCCACGGCCATCCCTGAAATCTGAGGTCGATGGTGCCCTGTGATCTGTCAGGCTTTCCTTGGCAGAGTGCCGGGCCTCTCCCCTTGACTGCCTCAGGCTGGAAGCTCCCCAGAAACCTGTGCAGCATCCTAGCTACCCCCAAGCCTCCAAGGGCAGAGCAGTGGTGACTGCACATAAGGTAACGTGTAAGACTCAAAACTGAGTGTTCCCCTTGGGATGCAAGACTTCTACTACCGAACCACCAGTGTCTCCTATTGGTGACACTGCTATATCTGGCACACCTCACCCTATGAAGGACATGCCGAACTTTGTTTAGAGGTTGGTGAAAATAAATAAGATTTTTTTTCCTTTCCAAAAGTTCAAGGACTGTCTCCATGGAAAATGTAGTTCTAAGCCTCTGGCTCAGAGCCTGGGTTAGAATGTTTATCTGCTGCATCAAAACCCACGTTTCCTACTTTCCACTTGAAGGTCCTCTATCAGGTGCCCCCCGGGCCTTCACCTTCCACTGATTTCCTCCTGCACCGTGCCTCAATGCTGGTCTTTGCACCAGGACCCCAGATAATCAGACTTTCCCTCATACAGTTCCTGTATCTGAAGTGAGGTTCTGAGTCCCGAGGATTACACACTTAGTACATGTATACTAAATTATACATGACTTTAGCATTTTTCTTTGGCCTACATCTGCAAAAATGTCATCGCACATTTTCTAATTAAAAAGATACTGTATGATAAGACTCTGGGTTTGGTTTTCAGCAATACCAGGTTCTGTGACTGGAGAGAGAAGGTTGTCTTCCATGGCACAAATAGAAGCCTTGAGGTTTTTGATATGGCATTTGGACCAGGATTATGAAACTTTCAGTTTACCTGCTTCCTTTAACAGTTTGTCTGTTGTAAGAAGTACCAACCAACCAGCTCCCCTATACTTCTCATCCTGACAAAATTGTAGAAATATATCAAGCACCCAACTCAGAGCCTCCCTGTTCACCCATGCCTCCACTATCAGCAGTGCTACTTTCTGTAGTAACTAAATTTATACCATGATTAACAGTTTCCGCTTGACTAGTAGGGGCAGACTTACTCATACTTTCAGGGATTGAGTTCTCAGTGTTTTCAAACCTAATTAGACCTGAAAACCAATTTAGAAGACTTCTCTTTATGATTTGGTTTCTCTTAACCTACCCATGGCACCAAATGTGTTACGTCGGGTTCTCTAGAGAAGCAAATCCACTGACCCTCTATGTGTTTGTATATAGAAGGAGATTTGTGCTTTTTCCAAAGGGTTACATGGTGGTAGAAATAGGGACATGCAGCCTGGTTCAAGTCAGGAGTCTCCTGACTCCAAGATGACAAACAGAAGCAGGATGGTGGAGCAGAGACAGTAGAGGATGCAGATTGGTGGATGAAGCAGTTCAAAGTCAGCCAAATAAATCCACTCTCTGTAGTCCACTCATGGCTCCCGAAATTGGTAGGGCGCACAATTGGAGATTGAGGAACCAAACCAGGATGATGAAGCAGACACAGTGGAGGGCACAGGCTGATGGATGCAAAAGTCCAAAGTCAGCTAAATGAATCCACCATTGGCAGCCAGATCATGGTTTCTGGTATCAGCAGGCAACACAAAAGGAGATCGAGGAGCCAGATGTAAGTTCTCACTCTGGCAGAAGGCAAAGAGCCAAGGAGGACTCCACTCTGACTGGTCTCTCACTCATACAAAAAAAAAATGGGACATCAAGGAGGTGTCATCAGGCTGTGACACAATTGATAGACTGAGCTCCACCCTACCCTCCTAGTTGACACAATCTAATCCCTAACCGTCATAGTCTAGAGGTGTGAAAATGTCATAGTATACTCTCTAATTAAAAAGATGTGAAGACCTACTGGATTTTAAAAAATTATTAAAAGATCATTTTATCAGAGGCTCTTAAAACTCGTAACAATCCATACATCAAATGTATCAAGCATATTTGTACATATGTTGCCATCATTTTTTTCTAGACATTTACTTTCTATTGAACCCTTGGTATCAGCTCCTCTTCGCCCCACCCTCAACCCTCATGACCACTTCATAAATTATAAATTATTATTATTTTCATATTTTACACTGACCGCTGTCTCCCTTCCCCCATGGTTTCTGCTGCCCATCCCCCTAGAGGGGGGGTTGGTGGTTATGTGCCATTGCAATTGGTTCCCCCTTCCTCCCCTCCTGTCCCTACCATCTCCTTCCCCTTCTGGTATCATTATTCCCATTTTTGTTCTTGGATTCCATGTGTTGTGAGATCTTATCTGTACCTGTGTACATGTATCTGTGTACACCTGTGTACATGCGCCAGTCCAGCCCGCAGTTAAAGGCAGCACTGGGGTCATGATAGTGGGGGGTGAGGAAACTTCAAGGAGCCAGAGGAGTATTGCGTGTTTCATCAGTGCTTTTACTGTGCCCTCGTTGACTCATCCTTTCCCTGTGACCCCTCTGTGAGGTGATGACCCATTGTCTACAGATGGTCTTTAGGTCTCTCCTCTGACACCCCCCCCCCCTTAGTTTCAACAATATGATTTGTTTGTTTGTTTGTATGTTATGGGTCTTCTGATGCCCCACTGTATTTTTATAGGAATGTATCACTGTAAGAGTTACATCCCTCACCTTATTTGCTTTTGTATCCCCAATTTGTGACATATAGAAGAAGTTCAACAAATAATTGTGGAATAAATAAATCAACCAGTATGCAATGATAAATTCAGATTTTCCAGTGGAGAAAACGCATACTACAGAGGATAAAAGTTATTTGGGAAACAAGAGAATATGCTTGAGGAAATTGGCTTTCATCTTTGGAATGTTTATTTCCTTATTATTAGAAAACATAAAGGCTTCTCCTTTCAAGTGCATCTTAAGTGCACAGGGAATGAACAATCACCTTATTTTTTTTTTACTTACATAAGATACAGTGAATGTGTGTATCCATTACTTATTGCCTTTAATGGAGATAAACATAAGTCCTTTACTTTGGGAAGTGGTCCAGACAGGTTCTAGTAGCCACCTCCTGTTATGATGTTCCAGATGCTTTAAAACGCATATTTTCTCAGTGAATCACATTAACCTTTGTTCCTCTCATGTTATACAATAGCTCAGGCATTCACTATTATTTCCTGGAACAAATGGATTATTTTTCAAGTATAAAAACCTTAGTAAAATGGTTTCTGTAGTAAACATATGTATATATAGAGAGTAATGATAGATAAATGTTAGCTAGGTAGATAGATGGATAGATAATAGATAGATAAAATTATCATTAGTGGTTGTTCTTTTTGTGAAGGATTGACTTGAGTTTTAAGCCTTTTTCTTTCTTTTTTTTTTTGAGAAGCGTTAAGATATAACACTAACCTACTATAAAGTTTACTTTGCTTACTGAAGACCATCAAGGAGGCGGATTGACACAGTAGCTTCCACTATGGGCTCCAACAGGAACAAGCATGAGACTGACGAGGGACTGGGCAGTGTTTCCTTCTGTTAGACAGAGGCCCCTCTGAGTCAGAACCAAATTGATGGTACTAAACACCAGCAACAATTTGTTTTTGAAAACTGGTTTTCAGACTACAGACTGAGATCCATCAGTGGCTGGCAAAATCATTTAGTGAATCAGGAACACTTTTGTTTTTTAAAGGACTAGAACAAAGTACCAAAGACATGAATGTGCTGCACATAGTAATGTTGAAATTTTAAGGGCGTCTGTGTGTACATATGATAGAATGCTAGTGTAAAATGTATTTCTTAGTACACATGATAGTGAAAAACTTTTAAAAAAATCATTTTCACCACATAACTGAATGTACAGGCTGTGGCTTCAATACAATTGTACCTGACATCACAAGTTTAGGGATAATGTAAGGATTTGTATCTTCTGATTCCAACCCAATGGTCTCTCAAATATAGGTTATTTTATTTTGGTTTGTTTGGCTGTTGTATGTTTAAAATAATAAATCCATAGGCAGACTTGTCTGTCTAAGTCACATAAACTATTGATGAGATCTTTGGTTGTGATATTTGTTGACATAATACCCACCAGCTAGGTGAACTTTACTGCAGACACCAGCTCTGTAGGAAATGTGTCCGTAATAGGGATTTGGCAATTTCTGTATGACTAGAATGTATGGGAATTATGTGGCATAGCATGTGAAAGCAACCAGCACCATTGGTCCACTGGAACCACTGCACGAATAGTCAAGGCTAGATTTATATATTCTTAAATTCGCTTTCCATGGGCTTTAAATAAAATAATCAATAACACAAGAGCATAAACTTGCTTTTAAAATCTTTATGTCCTATATTCACCATTTATGACCAAAAAGCAAACCATGTTACTATGATAAATGCTTTTCTGCTAATGCATCTTAATATAATCAAGTCTAAGGCTATAAGTATAACTCAACAATTATACTTGCATTAAGTTACATATCACCTAATTTATACTTTTCTAATGGAGAAAGTTATATATTTCTAATAGAGGAAGTTATATATTTCTAATAGAAATCTGTGATATGGAAAATTAATATATGAAAATTAATTTCTTGACATCATGATTGTTAAGCTACAAAAATATGACTTCTTCACTCAATATTTTGCTTTGAAACAATTATTATTTAAACATGACTTAATTAGTGCTGATTAGACTTGGATGCAAACTGAATAACTAGCATTTGTTACACTAATACTTGTCCTGTTCTTTGATCATTTCATGTTTTAGAAATTAAGCTCCAATTTTTCATATTATTTTCCAACTGGGCGTGTTTATAAATGAACAAAATTAGAGTTAAGAATTAAAATTTCCACATGTGTAGAAGAGACTGCAACAGCCTCCTCGTTCATCCACCTGCACAGTTGTCTTGAGGTAACATAGCAGCTAAACCATCCCAGGGAATGACAAGATTTCTACAGATGGTGACTTTGAACCATCATTTTGTAGCCTGATTTCATACTCAGTGACTGCAGTTGTGAGTCACATTTCACAAGCCTAATAGAAGTCCTCCTATAACCTTCTAATCTAAGGATGCTGGTTGCCACAGAGTCTGCTCCGACTCACGGAATCTCTCTAGGGTTTCCAAAGGCTGATGTTTTTGTTTGTTTGTTGACCTTACTGTCCCATGGACTCAAACCTCCCATCTTTGGGTTCACAACGAAGTACATTAACCATTTCCATCACTGAGGGGCACCCAAAACTCTGAGGTAGATTTTTCATGAATTAAAACTTAAATAAACACCTTTTCATTTATTCTGAAGACAGAAAATGAAAGTAGCGCATCTTGAAAGGCCATAAGTGGGCAGCAGAGAAAGACAGCACAGTCCAGTAAGGCTTCTACTAGGTCAAGGTCTCCAGAGAATAGTGGGAATTTGAAGGTAAGAGTTTGAAGTTGATACCCAATCTTAACATCTGAGGTATACATAAAAACCAAACCAATTGCAGGCAAGTAAATGGAAATTCATGGAAACTTGTGTGTGCCGCAGCAGAACTGCAGTGCACATCACCTTCAGTGGCTGATTTGGGGGGAGTAGGCTGCCAGCCCGTTCTGCTGAGGTGACTTTAGGTGGACATAAACCACCGTACTTTAGTCAGCATGGGGATTCTGTGTCACCAGGAATCCTAAGGTATAAGCCTCACTTAAAGAAGAATCTCTTGGAGGAGGATGTTGCCATCATAAAAGATCTCTGGTTTGTGATTACCAGAATTGAAAGAGGATCTCTGTGCACCATACAGGAGACCTGGTGGCATAGTGGTTATGTGTTGGACTGCAATCTGCAGGGTTCATAGTTCAAACCAGCCTGCAGGAGAAGACAGGGCTTTCTACTGCCTTAAACAGTTACAGTCTCCCAAACTCCCAGGGCCAGTACTACTGTGCCCTATTACATCGCCATGAGTCTGGATGGACTCGATGGCTGTGAGCTTGGGGTTTGTTGTGTATTATGTATTCAGACCATATTCTGTCAGCCATCTAAAATCACCAGCCATCTAAGAACAACAAGAAAAACTCAACACTCCAGGACGCTCTTTTCGCAATAGCTGAAAAGCTCATCCTACCGTTGAACTCAAAGATCTCTTGCACCATTCTTTGACAAGCAGCAGGCTGTGGAAACCCAGCAGTGTTTTTCCAGAGATAAACAAGGTTAATGGATATTCCATGATGGAAAGCTGCCGACTCCAGATGCTGCCAGCTCTCATCCAAGGGAACTTACAGAAAGGTTGTCTGACGCTTGCTTATTTCACCCAAAGGCATCAGGTTCCCCAACACGGGCAAAGCACATCTTTCCTGTATGTCTAACTGCCAACACTCTAAGCTCCTGTCACTGCTGCAGGCCTTGGGCAGCAGGCCCCCACTGGGTCATTCTGTCAAGATTACAAGGTTCCAACAAGCTAAGTTCAAGCAAAAATGGTGGGTGGTTCCTCAACATTTTCTGAGAATGCTTGTAAATAGCCGTCGTTATGGTCAAGAAACCCTCAGTACATTATTGCTAAAGCAAAAGCATTAAACAAGTTGCAACTAATTCATTCCCTCAGAATGAATGATGGACCAATCAACCCTGCTCCAGCCAGCCAGAGGTTTAATGGGAGGCCCTCAGGGTGATTTTGCTGAATGCCTGAAAAACAAGCCAAGCTGTTGAGACTTTTATACAAACGTTGGTCTAACTGTCCAGGCCAATCAGAACTCTGATAAGAAAGCAGAGATTCCAAGCCTCCATCAAACCACAGCCATAAACGTACACAGAAGGAAAGGAAACATCACAATTATGCGAAGTCTGCGACGACAGTTACACCTTGCTTAGAAATCCCAAGTGGCTTAGGTGTATTTCATTGAATTAAACTTGGCTACAACTCTAAACAACATAGACCTCAGGATGAGGCAAATCCCCGGTCATCTTGCTCGTTGTGACCATTTTAATAGTTCTAAGTAGGTGCTCACTAAACACTTGTGGAACAAAGGAATGTCTTTCTGCTTTGGAAGATTGGGCCAGATCCACAGGGGGATGTGCCAAGCCTCAATTTGCGGACTGGCTAACCTTTAGGCAGACTTCTTCCAATTCTTTGCAACGAACATGCCATTATTAACATATGGCCCACACAATATCCTTGGGTGTCTTTGTTTTGCTTGAATTTTATCCTTTTTTTTTTCATTCAATGGAGAAACAGAGTAATTCACATGTTTTGCAATCAAGGCATAGGACTGAACATAAAACCTTTGGACTCCTAGACACTGTGCTTAATGCACGTGCATTTGACCCACTGCCCTCATTGCAGAAAATATTTTTTAAAATTACTTAGTGCCCCAAAGGCACGTAAAACCTTTTGTTTTAATTTAAAACCCACAAGCCAGCATAAAATGTAGACATCTGCTTTTGCAGCCTCCCCTGATTGTTCCAGAGGCCCTGGGATGCAGTATTGCCCACTTTGGGAAATACTGCTCTAGGGCTTCACCAGGCATGCTTGATCAGACCACACAAAGAGCCAAGGTCACACAATTCTACCCAATTGAGCACGGAAAAAAATCTGTGCCACAGTCAATATCCTACTGAGGCCAGGCCTAATGTTCCAGATAATAATGTTAGCTATTCTTTTATTCAGGCTACAGTAATTTGTAAATTAGTCTCCAATCTCAATGCCTTATCACATCATCCAATCACACAAAGTGCTTGGCAGTTCACAGATCTGGTCACGGCGTTAGCATTACTCTTACAAATGCGGCATCTCAGCCAAAATTTAGGGGGTCTAATAATTTACTTCACCTTTTAAGAAAATTCTGGTGAGAAAATTCCTCAGACTATTAAGCCCTGTACTCAAATATTTCTTTTTGAAAAGTTGTTAGGTATAACGGTCAGTATACATTCTTTGAGAAAGAGCTAGAGGCCTCACTGAGCACTCTGGATTGAGTTTCACTGTTCACTTTAGACCCTGGGCTATGCTTTATAGGAAACATATTCCATACATCTGGAATTCTGCAGGTGGATTGTGATGGAGGACCATCTATTTTCTTTAATGTTTCCTAGTGGTTACCGATCCTAAGTTACAGCAGCATTCTTTCATTCCATATATTGACAGTTTTCCACCCATTTATAAAAGTGAAGTTCATCACCCTCACTCCTGCTCGCCTCTCATCTTTCTGGTCTTTCAATACCCACATATGATGCCTGAACTTCTCTCATGCAACGTCCAGTCCTATCACCACTCCACACAGAGGACCACTAGGCCATCGACCCTTCTTCGGAAGTCATTCTAAAACGAAGAACTAGGACTTCAGGGAAACTCTTCCCGTTCCCAAGCAATGGAAAAGAGATCAAGTGCTATGTACCACTTTCCAGAGAAATAATATTGTACAGTTGGTGAAGAATTGTGCCAGGGACTGGTAATGTATGTGTTGATTATTCTCACTCCATTGAGCAACCATGTCTAAGAACCAGGCTGACTTAGTTCCGATGCAATTGTAGAAATCTGAGAGTAGATAGAACGAAAGCACAGAACCGAATTTTCTCAATACGTGCTTGGAATATGTCCATATCATGAACGTGGTAGCCAAACTTGATATCAAGCATTTATTTAAGATTATAAATGAATATGAAAATAGTCGAGATTTATCAGGAAGAACAAAGATTGCCTTCTAAGGAAATCATGTGATACATATGTCAGTCGGTACGACTTTGTTCCTCATATGAGGTAATGTTTTCATAGGGATATTTAACAATGTTTAGTCATCAATTCATTGGCATAACATCAAAAGAAACCAGAGCCTGTGTTCAAATGAATCTAGTGTGGTTTCTTAATCACATCAACAGTGAGATAGAAAGCATGGATGTGGCTTAAGAAAACGTCTGGTTTATATAACACTATTTTGTAGGACATAAAAAACCAGTCACCAACAAGTTGATTCCAACTCATGACAACCCCATGTGTTTCAGAGTGGAATTGTGCCCATAATATTTTCAATGGCTGATTTTTGCCCCCCAGATCATCAGGTCTGTCCTCCCAAGTGCCTCTGGGGAGATTCCAACCACCAACCTTTTAGCTCACAGTTGAAGTATGTGTTCATCCTTTGTACCAGCCAGGGGCTACATGACCTTATCAGGCTTGAATGGAAACCAAAAATGCAAAATTAATCTGTTACCTTAGACTGAGAGCCTAAAGAACCTAGAACCTTTCTCTTGAGAAGACCAGGAACTCTCATTGAAAGACAGCCCTTGCGGAGGGTTCTTCTGTGCACATAGCAGGAACAGTGCTTTTGAGAATAATAATTGTGTATACAACAATATAGAAGAGAGGATAGAATAAGTTTATTCTGCCTTCTATAAATAGAAGGTAGAATAAATAATGAATCATTCTGATACCAAAGTTTGTGATAGGGACAAGAATTTCAAATGTGGGAGCACAGGGGAAAAAAGGGCCCTACTGTTTTAGGTGATGGCTTGACAGTCCCCATAGGCTCTTATCAACTTTCCTTTTCGATGTGTTACTTGCATCTAACTCCCTTTATCTTAGAGTCTAAACCACATTTGAAGGTCTCCAAGAACACTTACTTATGATGATTTAGGTATTGTAAGAATGCAGGAAGTATTTCTGGCAGCCTCATAGATCTCTATTCTTAATGGGCTATTAATACAGTTTATTCCGGGAGCCTGGTGGTGCAGTGGTGAAAATATTCAATTGATAACCAATAAGCCAATGCTGCTCCGTTGGGAAAGGTGGCCATTTGTGGCAGTAAGTAAAGGTTTAGAACTGCCGTAGGATAATTCTATTATGCTCGATGGTCACTATGAGTCAGAATTAACTGGCAAAAGGTGTTTTTTTAAATGAACTTATTAAGATCCAAGAATAATATTTCATATTCATCATTTATTCATCCATTCATTTACTTATAAGGGGTACTTACTATATGCCAACTCTACACAAGACTCTTCAAGTCTTTTGGAGCTATAAATAATCATGTATGTCAGAAACTTAAGTACAAAGAACTTATAAATAAAAATATTTCCATATTAATGGAAAGTTTGCTTTAAAATTGTTATTGTCGGGTGCCGTCAAGGTCATTGCAAATCATAACCTTGTGTGATAGATTAGAACAGCCCCAAGCGTTTCCTAGGCTGTAATCTTTATGGGAACAGACCACAAGGTCTTTTCTCCTGAGGATACAAACTTGCAGCCTTTCAGTGAACATCAAGGTTTAACTAGCATCCCTCAGGGTTCCTTCAGAAACAATAACATCATTGAATCTAATTCCAATAGGATCAATACATTGTTACAAATTGGACATCATTAAAGCATTGCGATTCATGCAAAACAAAACAAAAAGAATCAGTACGTAATCGGTGTACACCTTATATTTTTTAGAACAGGGGTAGGGAAACTGCAGCTTGCAAATCTTACACAGTTCTTTCTGTGTGTACATGAGATAAAATTGGCAAAGTTAAAGGATAGTATTCAGGTAATAGCAATTTCATTTATTTGTAAACAAATATTTATGGCTCTCAAGTTGTAAATTGTTGTGAGGGACAGAATTGACTCTTCCAGCTCAAGAGTTTGCCCATATCTGTCCTAGAACACAAGTTTTGCTTCCCAGCCCAGAATGTTCATTCATGGACTATGAGAGAATAACTCTAGAGAGAAAGGAAATGAGCCATACCCACGCAGCTTTGAAAGAAGCCATGGGCCATAATAAATATCTAGAATTGTCCTATGTCAAGAAGTGTCTGGCTGAAAGTTTCTGTACCACGATGCTGTCTCCAGGCAAAAGGACAACTGACCTGTGACTTTGCATGAGAGAAAGGGACGAACGAAAAGAGATCATACACACCAGGGATTACATGACACCCTTCTCCTCTAGGCCTCTCCTTCCTTTGCTCTGGGAAGACCCACCCATGAAAGAAAGGCCAACTGCTCAAGGTGAAATAGTACCACCTAGTAAAAGGAAGAGCACGACTGCTGACTGCACACAGGTAACACTGAACGAGGTAAGGTCCCACTTAAACTCCCCCAGAGTAAAAGCATCTATGCAAAGGGGGAAGACTGCAGAAGGTGGGTGTGTTCCTCTCCAGTAATTTGAAGTATGAAGTGGAGCAAGGGGACCTGAACAGGACTGGGCTATGAGCTGAATGTAAAGAATGTCACTCCCAAGTGTCTTACATTCTTGAGGCAGCAGAATGCCCCCCCCTCCCCCCCAGCAGCCTTATCAATAGGAGCTTGTCTTTGAGCTGATCCTCCAGCAAGTGACTCAGCAGTCCTGACACAGCCTGGGAGATAGGCTATCAACTGGGGGAAAGAGGATCTCTTCAGATGCATCTGAATGGATCAGTCTCAAATAACCTCTCCCTGACTTTGTGGCTGAGTTTCTAGGAGAGAAGCTAGAAAGAGTGCAGGTAACCTTGCCAAAGCTGAGGGTTCAGGTCACCTCTACTGTAGTCTGACTTCTTACTCAGACAACATTTTTTTTAAACCTGATCTTCTGAAAGCCCCCTATTTATTTCTCCTAGAGAGGGACTTTGTTTGCTTTTCCGTACATTCTGCCTACTACCTGGCTGATCCTCAACCCCCTTTATCCTCTCATTTTTGGAGCTTCTGATATGAGTTAAAGCCAGGACATATTTCTGTCAGGGTCCCAGTTTGTCCATGCACAAGTTTATTCCAAACAGAGCATATTGAAGCATGTCGATGGGTGGAGCTTGCATGGTGTTATGACACTGAGCAGGTTCCAATGGAGCTTCCAGACTAAGAAAGACTAGGAAGAAAGGCCTGATGATCTTCTTTGAAAACCAGTCAAAGAAATAGTATGTTTTACTTTTTGGATGATTAAATAGAAACACACAGTCAGACACACATGTGTGTCCCAAGTACTTGAAGTACATACTTCATATCTATATTTTAGAAGACAACATACTCACTTTTTTCCAGAATAAATTTTCAAGAGCTCTATGAGTCATTATTAAATTTCAGATGAGAATACACAGCTCCTCTCTCACAAATGACTCACTTGGCACTGACTACAAAGATTAAAACTAAATAAACTGGAAAACAGGAAAAAATAAATCTAAGGCTTAGTCCTTTGAGCACATACTTATGAACAATAATTACTAACTTGCTTAACCAAGAAAAAAAGAAATACACAAAGGTAAAGTTGTGAAGGAGAGCATCATCTAAGGAAAGGCTGAATATGACATTAATTTGTACACTGTAGTCACAAAAGTGGGACATAGAAGTGAAATAAATCACATCTTAGAATAATATCACTAAAAAAATCCCAGCATACTGAGAAACCCCAAATATACCAATACTCACTCCATTGAAAAAGTTCAATAAAACAGCAGAGAAACTGGTAGGAGAGGAAAGGAAAACTCTTCCTACATGAAGACAAACATGAGAAGACTCTTTGAGGAACATCTTCAACAGCAGCATGCATTTATTACTTCCAATAATACGCAGTCATTGGGCAATGCACACAGTTCACACACTTGGCAGATAGATAAGAGGTGGAGGTTCAAGTGCATCCAGAGAAGCTTCCAAAGGACAAAGCTTTGGTAACCCATTTCAGAGAACAATAGACACTAGGTCAAAATGAAAATTGCAGGTGCCAATCTCTTTTAATCCATATTGGAGAAGAGCCCCAATGTGGTTGACAGGTAAACAGTGGACAGCTAATCACGAGGTCAGTGATTGGGAAAGAAATGAGGATATCTAATACTATAAAGATCGACAGACTCAGAAACCCTATACAGCCTCACTATGAATCTGAATCCACTTGACAACATTGGATTTTTGTGTTAAGCCAACATGAATTGTTTAAGAAACAGATGTTTTAAGTATGAAATTGCAGGACAAAGTTCAGTAATCAAATAACTTTTAAAAATCAGTAGTAGTTGGGAGTTAACAGTTGTTGAAAGTGGATACATTTAAAATGGAAGTAGATTAGGTGCTTCCTTCTAGATGTATGTTGAATGTCATAACTTTCAGAAGACACAAGGATAAGGGATGCTTGGTGGTGTCAATGCTGTAAACTTGTTCTTTGACACATGTCCATTCGATTGCTATCCTGAATAAGCATTAATTTTATAATTTTCTATTAAAATACTACAAAAGAACTGCTAGTAAATGTAAGAAGAATACTTCATACTAGTGAAAAGAAATGTCAACTATCCAAATAAACAAGTGGGTCAAAGACGTGGCAAGTAAGTTGCTATTCAGGTCTAAGATGGCTAGTAACCATTGAAAGCATAACCAACCCCACTTATACTTCAAACAAACACAAATTAAATGTCATCTCTGATTTCTAGATGCAAAAGACTAACTAAAAACAGGTATGTATCAATTGGCACCTATAACAATATCGGTTGTTGCTATGAAAATTATATTGGCAGGATTATGGAAAAAGAAGCATGCTCACACACCATTATTAATACAAAGTTCTGGTGGGTTGTCACATTTCAAAAGGTGTGCATTGCCCAGCAAGTCCAAAAATTTTAGGAATGGGTATAAAGCCCGATGTACAAGAAAGTTCATGGCAGTGCCAACTATGACATCAAAGAAACAACCAAAATACACCGCAGCAACAGCAGCAAAGCAACCCGAGTGCTCTTTAATGGGGAATAGGATGAAGGCATCTGAGTACATCCATACAGTGACATGCTTTGTTCAAGCAAGAGTAACAAGACACATCATCATGCCCTAGTATCCCCAAATCCATAAACTAGGGACAGTTAACTTCTTTTAAAAATATAGATAATGTGCTTCCATTTATATAAAAAACCTAAAATATTATTAGAAAGCATATTGATTCAAAGAATATCCCTCAAATTTTAAATAATTCTACCTTTAGAGAAAGAAATGCCCCCTCTCAAAGCCCATTGATAATACTATTTTATTTGAAAACTTTCATAAAATCTTAGTAAAGAGCCGGGAAACACAAAATTATGATGCTAGATATTGCTTGGCAGCCCTAACTCCCCTCCTAGCATTGAGTGCAATAGCTGGTGGATAGGAAATAGTCAAGCAACTTTTTTTGAGTAGATGGTAAGTAAATAAATAAGGAATTGAAACCTGAAATGTTCAAACATGTATATTTATTATTAAAGCCATTTTATTGTTCTTAAGTTCAAGAAAGGCTAATTTTCAAATAATATAATATAACATGCATCCCAATTATCTATACTTACGATTTTTAAATATCATTTGAAAACATGTTTGGCCCTTCTCTGTTTCCCTGTAGCAATAAGACAAAATCTCCATAAAGTGTTGAATAGAAAACTGATTTTCTTTGTAAAACTTTATGCAATTCACAATAAAAGTTTTAAAAAATGAAAAACAAGGAGACCAAAAAGAATATAGGTCAAGTAACACATTCAAACTCTTGAGTTTGCCGAGTATAATGTAGGGTCACCCTGGTTTCAGTGTTTGCCCAAATCAGTACACGAGTCTGATGATGACACGGAGCTGCCAAGGAAGCCAACTCGTTACCTGTTTACTTTGGTCTGGCATGTGCCTACGGTGATTAACTCCCATTCCCTCCATTCTCCAGGACACTGGGCATTCATCCTTCCTTACCTGTAAACAGAATCTGGATGCGTCCTCAAACCCAACCAACACATATGTAATCTCGAGTAAGACATACTCCACAAAACACTCGTGTCCTGCATCAGTGAGAGAGCCTCACAAGAAGCAGAAGGGAAGAAGTCAGCAGTCAATTTTGATACCCATTTGCTTTATAACATAATATATCGGATGCAAATATTCAATTCAGAGGAAAGCAAAGCAAGAATGCACCCATGAAAGACATTGATCTTACACATTGCATTAGTCTGGGTTAACTAGAGAAACAGATCCAGGAACATTCATATATGTATAAGAGAGAGCTTTATATCAAAGAGAAATTGTATATTAAGAAAAAATCCCAGCCCAGTCTAGATCAAGTCCATCAGTCCAATATTAGCCCATGTGTCACATACTAGTCTATAAATTCCTCTTCCGAAGACTCATGCAACACATGCAATGACACTGAATACAGGAAAATCACAGGCCAGTGGGTGGAGAGTCTTATGGATCCAGTGGTGGTGGAAGCATCTTAGTACTGGCGTGGGTCTCCATGTGGCTCCTCCAGCTCCGAGGCTCTGGATACCATCAGCATAGCTCCGTGTGGCTGGTCAGCAGGAATGTCTGTCAGAGAGAGTGTGTGTCTCACCTCTAGGGAGGAAGACAGGAGTTCCCAGAATCCTCAGGAGAAGGCCATGTCCACACAGAGGCTTCATTGGCTATGGCCTGATTGACAGGCTAGACTCCACCCCTTCGCTCCAGTTGACAGGATGCATTATAAACAGCGTCAGGAGAGCAGTACAATGAAGTGCTGAGAAGGGGGCAGAAATGGTAGAATCTAAAAGTAAGGTACTGTGTGTCACATAGCGTGAAAAGGGATGGAGCCTGGTGAGAGGAGACGGTTGAGGAGCCCTGATAATAGGCCTACTGGCATGTATTCAGATATGTTTCAAACCAAAAATAACCACTGCCATTGAGCTTCATTTCTGAAACTGTAAATCTTTACAGGAGCAGACAGCCTCATTTTCCTTCCTTGGAGCATGTGGGGGGTTTGAACCTCAATGTCAGCAGCACAACATCTGCCCTACAGTATGGCCAAGGCTCCGTAGGTTTCAAAGCACCTCTCTTTTTCTGCCGTAGTCATTTTACCTACAAAATGGGCACCCATGTATTTCCATTTGAAATAAAGATGCTATTTATGACATCTTTCCCCCCATCCATTCAGTCGGGCCATTTGGTAAAAGAAATGCTAGGTAATCATATTAACAGACATTATTGATTCTATCTTCCTTATAAAAAAACAGTCTTTTAAAAGGGTGAAAACTAATACAATCCTGAAAAGTGATTTCAATGATAAAATGGAGCGCTAACAGGAAAAATGTTCATTAATAGGCAAGAGGCAAAATGATGGCCAATAAATGTCAGCGAACAGGATACTTTTACAATGCCATTAAAGTCAAGAATTCCATCAGAGATAGGTAATCTTATATATTAGTGACTGGGTTTACTGAATAGTTCTGAATTGATTGAAATGACCAGAGCATCATCTAGAGGCCTCTTGAAACACACAAATACAGGGAGCTGCCCCAGCTGCTAATGGGTCAGATCGTGTATGTGCTATTTATATATTAAGAAGAGTCTTAATTATCATTGATGTCAAAAGATGATTACTGGAAAGTATTTTTGGCACATCCATCTATCACCTTCCTTGGTTCACAGATGATGAGCTGGCAGTCAATGGCATTAGGCCAGAGGGAAATCAGAAGACCAATTCTCTGACCCAGCCCAGTATGTTCCATTAAACCCCCATAAATGAATGATGGCATCAAACTGTCCCCCTTTTTCACTATCATGTCCAAGGAGTGCACTTGTAAATCTAGATTCATCTTCTCCATGCCAAATGGTGTGTATGACCGGAAAAATTCTGAGATACTAATCCTTGTTTTTCTCCCTCTGAATTTTCCCCTTTCCCTCTTCAATCAAGCAGCACACTGGGTGTCTCAATATGACTTAGCAGAAATAAAAGTAGCAGGAAAATCTTTCTGAAGATAATTTTCAAAACTGTGATCTCATTGATAGGAAAGAATTTGAAAATTAAAAAAAAAATCCAAACATAGGATCTTGGTAAAAGCAGAAGGGAAAGAGGAGTTTTGCCCCTAAACTAAAATGAAAAATATGCCTCTGTGTGGAGAAAGTCTATAGAACTCAGGCTCTGCTTCATCGCAGTATTTCAGAAATGACGTCCACTTGCCTATATAAGAATGGTTGAAGCAATGGCCATTGGGATTTCCTGGCTTGAAGAACAAGCTCGTGTGTGAAGAACAAGCCGAGCGTGGCACGGAGAAACAGTGAACATCTGGCTATCAAGGTCATGCTGACACAGATCGCTGAAAAATGAGCAGTCAAGTGAGCCTTCATAAGACCCCTGATGCCTCAACATCTGGTGCTTTGGCATGGAGAATCTGGCGCCTTGACCCGCCCCAGTGGCATCTGTGTTCCTTTTCTAGGACCGAGTAACAAAGTAGTGCAGAGCAGTGACTTCCAACAACAGAACTCAGTGCTAGGCATCAGCAGGGTTGGTCCCTCTGGAGCCACCAAGGTAAAATTGTTCCACACACCTTCCTAACTTCTGGTGGGGGCAGCAGTCGTCGGCATTCCTTGACTGGTAGGGGCATTCCTCCAATCCCTGCTTCTGTCTTCACATGGGCTTCTTTCCTCTGTATGTGGCCCTGTGTCTTTATGTCTACAAACCTCTCTTTTACCACAAAGCAACCAATCCATGGATGTGAGGCCTGCCCTAACCAAATGTATCTCAAAGATGCTTTTACCAAACAGATCACGTTCACAGGCACCAGGGGTCAGGCCTTCAACATATTCTGGGGGAAGGGAATCGAACCCATTATGTTGTTGTTGTTGTTGTTGTTGTTGTTGTTGTTAGGCACCTTCAAGTTGGTGGTTCTGGCATCCAGAGATCCGATGCACAGCAGAACAAAACACCACCCAGTCCTTCACCTTCCTCACAATTGTCTTTAGGATTGAACCCATTGTCAAAGCCTCTATGTCAATCTGGCTCGCTGGGGGCCTTCCTCTATTTCGCTGCCCCTCCACTTTACCAAACACGATATCCTTTTCCAGAAACTGGTCTCTTCTGATAGCACAACCAAAGGACGTGAAACCAAGTCTTGCCTCTAAGAAGCGTTCTGGCTGTACTTCATCCCAGTCAGATTTGTTGGTTCTTTGGGCTTTCAGTATTCTCCACCAGGATTGTGAAGTGAGGGTGTCAATATTTCTTCATTCAATGCCCAACTTTCACATGCCTATGAGGCGACTGAACATTCCACGGCTTGGGTCAGGTGCACCTTAGTGCTCCAAGTGACATCCTTGCTTTCCAGCACATTAATGAGAACGGGTGCAGCAGATTTATCTAACTCAGTGCTTCCTTTGATCCCCTGACTGAAGCTTCCACGAGCATAGATTGTGGAGCCAAGCAAGGTGAAATCCTAGACAACTTCCATCTTTTCTCCTTTTATGATAAAGTCAACCCATTCTAGGACCATATTAATTTTAACACAAAGGAGGTCTGTGAGTATCTTGGGTGAACTTTAAGGTACATCATGAAGAAGTGAGACTCATGCAGGAAGGCTGGAAACATTAGAGTTTATTACGCAAAGGTCTTAGTCAGGAAATTACTGTACACCATGGTGAGTACATCCTGATCCAGTCACACAAGAGGTTGCATTCTGGGACAGAGCAACAGCCAACAGGCATTGTAAGAGAGGGCTCATGAATGGCAAGGAGGGTCAACTTTCAGGGCACTCATAGTCTAAAGTCTTATCGGTCCGTTTAAATGTTTCCAGTGTCTTAGCACAAAGGGAGACAATTTTTTCTTACACTGGGAAACCAAACAGGACATAGCAAGAAGGCTCAAAGAAACTCTTGGGAGGCTATGTCATAAAATAGAGGCACGTGTGTCAGTAAAGGAGCAGCCAGTGGGTTTGAACCACTGACCTTGCAATTAGCAGTCTAACATGGAACTAACTCACTGTACCACCATGAGTCCATTTTTTTATTATTTAGCTTATGGGAATGCAAGTGAAAGACAATGTATTGGGGAGAGTGTACCCCACGAGAATCAATCAAAAGTCTAGGATGAGATCTATAAGAGTTCTACGTCTGATCCTTAAGATGAATGAGAAATCATGACAGCCACCTTTGAAGATTTTAATTAAAAATCTCTCAGGTATGATGGGAGAGTAAAACTCGTGTTCAGTTAAATCAGAATGTGAATGCTTGCTCTTTATGGTGCATAAGAAAATGTGGTGAAGAAAGCAGATGGTGATTGGCTATCAAAAGATGTGGCAACAGGGCTCTTAAAGGCTTATAGTTATATAAGCAGCCATCTAGCAGGGATGCAAATAAGCCTACATGGAAGAAGCACACCAGCTTGTGTGATAATGAGGTGTGTCAATGGGATCAAGTGTCAGGTATAAAAAGATCCCAAACAACCAAGTTTATGTGAATGAGGGGGATTGGAGTGGAGACCCAAAGTCCATCTGTAGACAATTAGATATCCCCCCACAGAAGGGTTATAAGGAAGGGAGGATTCAACTAAGGTGCAGTATAGCACCGAGGAAACACACATCATTCCTTTAGTTCCTGAATGCTTCTCACCCCCACCCCACCCCCACTACCATTACCCGGTTTTACCTTACAAATCTGACTAGACCAGAGAACACACATTGGTACAGATAAGCGATATTACTCTCTCAGGAACAGTAGTGGGAGAAGTGATATCATGAGGATAGTGTGATGGTCAAGGAGGGGGAAGAGGAGAAAGGGGAACCCATCACAAGGTTGGATATAGAGATTCCCCCTGAAGGGGACAAACAGCAGAAATCTGGGTGGAGGGAGACCATGGACAGTGTAAGATACGAAATAATAAGAACAATATATAATTGATTAAGGATTCACAAGAGTGGGAGGGTTGGAGGGGGAGGGGATAAGAAGAGGAATTTATACTAAGGGCTCGAGTAGAAAGAAAATGTTTTGGAAATGATGTTGGCAACATATGTACAAATATGCTTGATACACTTGATGGATGGAATGTTATAAGAGCTGAAAGAGCCCGCAATAAAATGATTAAAAACAAAACCAGAAGAAAACTGCACTGGTGATTAAAAGGCCAGGAAAAGTTCGCCTAGGAAATATTCTCCATCATGACAATGCACCTGTTCATTCTTTAAAAAGCTCAAGGACCGCCCTATAAAAATTTTGTTGGGGAAATCTTATCATATTCATCTTATAGCGCCAATCTTTCCCCCTTCTGATTTCTTTTTGTTCACAAAACCCAAAGAATATTTTGAAGAATGAGCGGAGTCCCCCAGAGATGCTCCAACTGTCTTTAAGATGATTTAAATGGAAGGGCCCAGAAATCTATGGGGAAGGGGATAAAACAAGCTGCCCTCGAGTTGAGTCCAACTCCATGTGACAGAGCAGAAGTGTCCCATTTGGTTCCTGGGACTGCAAATCTTTGGAGAAGCAGCCAGTCTCATCTTTCTCCCTTCGAAAAACCCACTGAGCCATCAGGGCTCTGTCAAGGAAGGATGGAGGGATATCAACACCACCTTTGGAATTAACATGCCTACAGAAACAACACCTTCAAATTTTGATATTTTGCTTCATAAAGGTTACAATTTTTTTGCAGCAATACTTTTTGATTTACCGTAATAATTAGACCTTTGAGCAAAGCAATTTCCTTACATGGCTAGACAAGTCCAAAGGGACCAAGAAGTCCAGATCTCATTGTTCCAGGCTACCAAATAGGGAATCTTTTCACTTTTCCACGTCAATCACAGGAAACAAGAGAAAGGTCACATGTTTATACACCTTCATAGGGGGAAATATTCTAAAGGTCAATTAAATTTTTCACAATGTGGACATGGATTATTTTTCTTCTTAATGCTGAGTCTACTTGATTTGTATTTGGATTTCAAATTCTTGCAGCCTTGCCTACTGCCCTTTGCTGTAAGCAGTTAAGAGTACTATTGGACATTGTATCCATATTTACCTGAACACCATTTTATGTACAGATTGGAGAGAAACGTAGGGAAGTGTAGCCTATCTTTCTTGCCCACAAAAGAAGCTTTCTAAACCTTCATATAAAACCATTCAAGTGAGGAATTCCAATATTTATTTAAACATGAGTCACTCAGTATGAGGCCAGGTGTGGACTCAGTGAGCTACCTGAAGAGTCTATTGTGACATGCCTTCCAAATCATCTACCTCGTTACCTTAGGCTGACCTTCCTGTGTCCGTTGGCATTTCTGTGACTATCCACCTTGAAGGGAAGAACAAGAGAACAGGTTTCTGAGCTAAGAGTAAATTGATTCTCCAATGTTCATTGTTCCACTGGACACAGGCATTTGGAATTTATTTGATGTCCTGTACCACATAGTGAATTTCCCCTAACTCAACCAGTTTTAAGAAGGAAGGAGGAAGAATTGACATTTCTGAACGGATACTGTGCGTCAGGTGTCGTGGACAGGTAGTTTCCATGCTCTCTCCCACACAATCAGAAGAGGTAACTGTTTAGGGCAAGAGAGCTCAAATTCAGAGGGTCAGAAAACCGCGGCCCACCTCGCTCCCAATCCAATGCGCGTTGCATTAGACGTTAATACACTTTCCTATAGCTTTTGTTTCCGAATGGTGGATGTGGCAATGTCTCTCTTTGTCTCGGCAATCTTGGGTAAGACATAGCCCTACTAAATATATGACCTCACTCAGTGGGCCCCGGGAGGATTGCCAAGACAGCTTAACAAGGAGAGTGTGGATGAGGGCATTTCCTTGATCGTATTAAAACCTGCTCGACAGGACATCACAGACAGAGAAAACACAGCCCGAGTTCAGCAAAGTGGCCCATAATAAAATAAGACAAAGGCACATACTCGAGTGGGCACTTGTCATGAAGATGATTCCTGATGGAAAGGACACTGGGGAGAGCTACATTCCTAATCACTTATTGATTGGTGTCATGATGAGAATGAATGATAATGGGGTTCAGGTATATTTTAACATGTGTGGTCTCTTTTCACTCCTATCTAGGATTTTTTATTCCAAAAATCCAGGGGACTTTTGCTTGGCATGAGTCCAAATCCTCTGTCTCCACCATGACCCCTAAGGCTCGATCATGAACCAGCGGAGGTGGATGGGCTTCTCCAAATTGTGCTTTAGTTTCTCCACAAGCACTTTCAGCTGGTCATGTAGTCCCTGCCGGCACAGAAGACTAAGGATATAGAGAGTGCTGGAGAAATGCTTCCGTTTCTGTGTTCACCTACAGTGTTCTTTCTCCAGCATGGTCACCACAAATTACGGACCTCCCTGTTCTCTCGCAGTGCACACAGGTTGCAAAGAATTAGAAATAGCTGCTGATAGACTATTTGACCACTTCGCTCATTAGCTCAATTGCTTCTCCTCAACTTCTTTTTTTTTATAAACAATTTATTGGGGCTCATACAATTCTTATCACAGTTCATACATATACATACATCAATTGTATAAAGCACATCTGTACAGTCTTTGCCCTAATCATTTTTTTCTCCACTCAACTTCTAAGGAACTTGCTAAGCTCTAGTACTAATTCTTTTGTGGCCATTTTGGCATAAATGACGCAATTCTGAATTTCCGAGGTTTCTTTCTCATGTGAGCAACTGAGGAGAACCAGTTCGTTTGTTGGTCTGGGTCAGTCTTCTTTTTCCCTAAAAGGGGGGGGGCTTCGTTAAACTCCCCCTTGAAATCATAGCGGTCGTGTGTCCATTGCCAAGTGGGTTGAGGAGCCCAAAGAAGGACATATTCAGTGAGCACATTTCAAAGAACAGAGAGCGCAGATGATTATAAAACACTGATTCAGAACAGTTCATTGGTTGCCATATTGGTTTATTAAGATGGACTGAAATGACTACTGGCCTAATTTTATAAATGAGGAATTCAAGAAGCAGCAGTTAAAATGTTTGAGGTGATTTTTTAGCCCTTTCCAGGCTGTAAATCCTGGGCAGAATAATTATTTGCCTTCACCCCAACCTAAGCTTTCCTCAGATGCCTGTGGTTTACACTCCCTGAGTGAGCGCAATCTTCCATTACGCTTCATTCACATGAAAATTCCTTTCACATTTTAGATTAATAATAAAAACATGTCCTCTTGATATTATTGAATATTAAATTGTATGACATGTGGATCATATCCCAATCAAACTGTTTTTAAAAATAAAATAAGTTTAAAAACACACGGGAAAAACTGCTTACATTAAAAAAAATTGATAGGCCAATTATACATCATTCTAAATAATGTATTTAAGTCGTCAAAGATTTAACTCCAGATGGGACCAATGTTGAATTCTTCTACTTGAAAACACAATGAAATCCTTTGTTATGTCGTATCATTCAGGAGGTTCACATGTTTGGGGATCTTTTTCTTCCAATGATTCTCAGTTGGTGAAGTCTTGCTAGAGAAATAGAGAGCTTGTGTTTATGTGACTGTGCTAAAAAAAACAAACAAACTCTGTTCTTCGTTCCTGTGACCGGGGGCTTTCAAGTCACGAAGGGAAGCTTTTAGGAGAGAGCCTTGACAATCAGCCATCGCATTCCTTTCTGAAATGAAGACTGGCTTGGGGTGAGAGAAACAACAAATGAACAAGCATGTTGCCTTTGCTGTCCACCAGTTTATTATCGTTGGCTCATAACAGTTGTCTTATACTTCCCAAGGTAGTACGCATGCGCAGCGTTAAGAAAATTGATTTCTTCTTAGCTTGTCAATGTAAAGTAAGGTACCTCTTGCACCCCTGTGACAACCACCACTTCCTCTAGGAGACACTCTCTAGAGTTAGGGGATCTTTCTCTGGAACCTAAAACCAACTGGAGTATACGTGCATTGATCCATTTTTGAACTATTATGTATTAATTTGCCATGAAATCTAAGAAAGGGTCCATTCATGTCAAGTAAATATGCATATGTGACAGGCTTCATCTCTTTGATGCTGCTGTATTTCCTCTCTTATTTGTTGGCTTAGTTTCATTAGATTATGAGTTTAATAAAATATATCCTTACCATATTTGAACTTATAAAAATGTGAGTAGGAGGGCTTAGCTGCCGATAATGATGTCTTGAGGTACTATTAGCATGGCTTAATATTTGAGAAGTTGTGACACTGGTGGTTAGATTCTATGCCAACTTGATGGTACCTGGGTGGGGGTAGAGGTGGAGTTCAAACTGTCGGGCAGGTGAAAGTCTGGTGATGCCTCTACCCCCACCCAGGTACCATCAAGTAGACACTGGGAACCTCTTCTCTCTTGCCTTTCGCCCTCTTTGCTCACTGTCTGACTCTAGAGGGCCAGGTATCCTGTCACATTCCTACCGACCTTGGATCCATCTTCCTTCTGCTTCATCTGCCTGCAGCTACTTTTGTCTGAAGAAGGCTCCAGCTAGTATCAGACCAGGTAGCATAGGCCTGAGTTGGACTGGAGTGGGGTGACATCTGGATATAAGACTACTTTTTTATATATAAAGTTCTTTCTTATACATATGAGTGTCTCTGGTTTTATTTCACTGGACAACCCAGCATGACCCAGAGACTGTGTTTGTTGTCTGTTGCAGAGTTACAAACTACCACAAACTTGGAAGTTTGAAACAACGCCCCTTGTCCTTTCAGAGTTCTACAGGAAATGTGGTGGCACTGTGAGTTAAGTGCTGGGCTGATAACCACAAAGTCAGCAGTTCAAACCTCATTGGCCATGGGAGAAATATGAGATTGTCTATGTCTGCAAAGATTATCACTCTTGGAAACAGGTTTGCTGTCAGTTAAAACTGATTTCATAGCAAGAGAGTTGATATGTGTTTTAGTATGTCAGAAGTCCACAGGGCTCCCACCTGCTTCCATATGGGCTCAGGGCCTCCTACTCACGGTATCAGCCAGATGCAATTTTCATCTGCGGATCACGGTCCTCTTCCAAGGTAAGAGCTTGTTGATAGAGTGCATTTCACCTTTATGTCTTTCATGTGGCCCTCTCCACGGTCAAGTTCAACTCATAACTTCCAATCTCTGACTTATTCTTCTGCTCCCAACTACAGAAAGCTTTACTTTTAAAAGGCTCATGGGATTTTGTTAGGCCCAACTGGACAATAGCCCTTTTGCTCTACACTGTAACATATACTAGGGTAATTCCGAGGGCGGAGATCATAACAGCCATGGAACCATCTTCCGACTACAACCATGATTGTGATACATTTACCAAAATGTAACCACGGTTTTCCTATCATTTGTCCTAACCAAGGTATGCTCTTCTATGAGGCAGCTTTAGACTTGAGAAGTGAAACCCGCAATCCTGAAGCAGTTAGAGAATCAAATGGAATTAATTACATTTTGCTTTCAGAGCAAGGGCGTGCTAACCAAATGAGAAAACTAGCCCTCCCCACTGGGCACATCATAATAGAGGTAGCCTTGATTTCAGAGGCAGCATGAAATGCCGATGATTCCATTAGACTATTTCATTGCCCCTGAAAAAGCAAGCTTGTGGCTTCCACTCCAGTTGGGAATTCAGCTGCCCTGCTGTGAAACCACAGATTCGGGTTATATTGGGCAACTGAAGATTTCTGAGCTTCCCTGACCAGCCAGGGTTAAACTGCAGCTATAGCTCTGTGAAGAAGTTGTCTACCTATTGCTACAAAATTATACCAACCATAATCATTATCACAATATTTTGAATGTTTTCAAGCTTAAGTATTTTGTTTATGAGCTAGGGAGAAGGGAAAATCTTTAACAAATCAGCCTTATATAATTTTATTGGGCTCTTACACAATTCTGTCTGGAAGGCCAAAGAAGGACTAAATCAACACCAGGAGTTGCTTTTATGAAGCAGCCGAAGAGGAAGGCAAAACATAACACAACAACCCCCGCCATCAAATTAATTCACTCCAATCAAGCAGACAAGAAAGAGGAGCATGGATCCTCGGGGTTTCTGAGCTTGTCGATCTTTATTGGCAGGGGCAGACTGCTTCATATGGTTCCTTCAGAACCACTGGTGCCTCAGTTGAAGAGACTGACCTTCCCAGACAGCAGGAGGACCGTCCTTTGGTCAAGGGTATACGAGTAGCTGCGCCCCCCTGCTAGAACCTCCAAACAAGTCTCAAGGTCCACTGGGACTTCGTAGCAAAGAATACAAGGGGACCAACATCTATAAAAGTGGGAGAAATAGCTGTTAAGTTAGCATCCTGTAAGAGCAGGAGCCCACGTGGTATAGTGCAGAACTCCCAGGCTGCTAACCACAAGGACAGCAATTCAAAACCATCAGCAGTCCTTTGGGAGAAAGATGAGGCTTTGTATGCTTGCAAAGAGTTACAGCCTTAGGAGCCCACAGGGGCAACTCTAGCCTGTCCTACAGGGCCCTCCTAAGTCAGAACTGAATGGCAGCGAGTGTTTGTTTCCTTTTTTGTTTGGGAGGGGGGATCATTTAGGAGAGACTAATCCCATTTTGGTGTAACATTCAGTGCAACCTGTTCAGGAGCTCAGCTGCTAAGGCAAAGACTGAAAGGTCAGGCCCACCCAAAGGGACTTGCGAAGAAAGAGCTGGTGGTCTACTCCCCTACAGCCAGCCATTGGACACCGGATGGAGCAAAGTTACTCCAACACGCATGAGCGTCTATTCATTGGCAACTGGTTTGGTTGTTTCTGGGTTTTTTGGTTTGTTTTTGTTTGCTTGTCTTTTTGCTTTTGGTATTTCTAAATTTCTCTTCAGTGAGTCCTTTGAAGGAAAGCGTTTTGTGTCCCACGGCGCTCTCTGCTTTTTCCGTTTGTTCTGTCATCCACTGCAATGCCCACATAGAACCCAGCGACAATGCTCAGGGTTAGGCGGCCTATTCCAGAAGTTGACAGGTTACCATTGAGGTGAGAGATGCTCAGGCGACAGTTGTTCAGTCCGGAAATGCTGCCAAGTTCTTTTGAATCTGCTAATAAATGCCCAAGAGCATGCCACTCTGCTGCAAACCTCTACCCAAAGGCACTCGGGTCTGGCTCCATGTGTGTGTCCTGCTAATTCCCAAATCAAATGCCCACAGGCACCGCGCTGCACAAGCTAGCCTCCTGCCCCAAAGCACTGGCCGTCATTTATGCCGCAGACTGAGAAGTCCAACGCTCTCTCTCAGGCTCAGGCTCCTCTTTCTGCTGTTCCTACTGCTCCGGCTCTCCCCTGGGGTCAAAGCCATCTCCTGGATCAAGGAGGCTCACTGCTCCGGGATCTTGAGGTCCAGAGGATGAGCCGCACTCCAGCCCTTGCTGGAGTGAGATGCCTGGTTCTTGCTTTCGAGATGGCTCATCTAAGCCTCAGCAGTGGCAATCAGGATACAGATGACGTTTTCTACTCCTGTAAAGAGTTACCATCTCAGAAACCCACAGGGACAAGTCTGCTCTGTCTGATTGGGTCTCGATGAGTCAGAAATGGCTTGATGGAAGTAAGTGAGTTAAGGATGGCGTTCACCAGATAAAACATATTATCCAATCCGTATATCTACCCCCCCCACACACACACACCAATACCACCACCACCACCACCACCACCTTCTTACCCAGTCCCATCAGGAACATGAAAACTATTTGATGGGAGTAACCAAGGTTATGGCTAAAAGAATTATATTAAATAATTCACTGCATTGCATAAGGGACTAGTTGTTTAATTTGTCTTTGGTCTCCTCCAACTAATGCCTAATTCTGTCTCTTGAGGATGACAAGTGCAGGCAGAGACAAAACCTTGATAGAAATTTGATTAAAAGCATATTAAAGATAAAATTAGAAACTAATATTAATGCTCAAACATAGAGAACTATTTTTGATATGCAGTCTTTAAAATTATTTTGAGTAAAACTATAGTATAAAGTGAAATGAAAATTTGATATTGTTTATTTTAGGTGAAAGCGTAGGTTACTGAACAGTGTATTCAAAATATTCCATTAATTATACTTATATATATATTTTAATAATAAAATAAAGGAAAAAAGAATGTTGGTTACCTCTGAGAATCACATTATTTTTATTTCTTTATTTTATAAATTGTAAAAAGGAGTTTCAAATAGTTTGTAAACAAAAAAAAAAGTGAACGAAAAAAAGAGAATGGAGTTTTTCTTCAACTTTTTGAAGGCCCCCTCACAGTCCCTTAGGACTTGAGTTGAATTAAAGCAGGCTGCTGAGAGTGAGTACAGAAAATGAGTCCAGTCTGTATGGAAGCCGGAGCTTTCAAGGAGAGCATAGTTGAGTCTGCCTTCCCTTCAGTGGCCACCACTTCACTGCCACGCATGCTTCCCAAGTGAGCTGACACAATGGAGCTGACACCATTCCTATACCAAACACGGAGTTCTAGGCACATGGGTGCCAAGTGGAACATCTGAAGATCAGAAAATCTTCCTGAAACTAGTGTGCACACAGCTATCTCCTCTCTCTCTGGTGGGTTTGACTCATCGATGGTAGCCTGGCACTTAAAACCATTTGGTCCAACTGGGGAACTTGAATAGAGAAAGGAAAAGGGTTAATTACAACAAAATATACAAATTAACTCAGAATTCTTCCTAGAATTGGCTTCTTTATTGGTTGCCCCCCACAGGGTATGGTCAGCAGGCTCTCAGGTAAGACCTGAAGCTTCAAGCCTCCTTCTTCTTCACCGTCCCTCACACTTTCCTTTTTGCTTAGATTTCTCTGGACCTTCTGAAGTATCCCTGTGAGATAAGCATGTACCTGGATCCTTGGCCCCTGTCCTCCATGTTCTGCTCAAGTGGGGAACAGTGGGGTGTTTTCAGTGTGTCTTGCACAGTCTGTGAGCTGGGAACCTGCGTGCAGACCAAGCTCATTGGTGTAGGGCAGATGGCCAGGCCCAGCCTTCCTCTGTCCGCCTCCCAGGTGCTCTGCTTCTCTTCTAAGGAGCCCCTGACATTCTCCTGGTCCTCTGACCTTGTGGTTTGCTGTCTGCTTTCCACACCCCCAGGGAAATAGCAACCTAAACCGTTCTGTCAACACCTTTGAGAGTGACCTTTCAAAGGACACAACTGGAGACAAGAGAGGGTAGCTCAGGCCATAGTCATGTGATTTTCCGCTAGGACCACCAGGTTTTGTTTACGTTCATTTTTAAATCCATGCCCAGACTTTCCTCACAAATGATTTCCAAAGTATATCTGGTTCTCCAAAACCTGTTTAAAACACTTCAGTGACTTCCGCCTGAACTAAGACTAACTTCTTGCCCCTTACGCTGGCCTGGCTTCATCTCGTGCCTGTCTCTCCTCAGCCCCATTGGATTTCTTTACTCTCCTCTTCTCTGTCAAGTGACAGCCTCATTCAGGACTGTTCCACACGCAGGCTCCGCAGGCCTCCTGTGACACTGCACCCAGCACCCATATAGACTCGGAAAACATTTCCCCTCAAAGTTTCCCCTTATATAGGATTATATCTACCTTTATTTACATACTATATATTAAAACTTGTCATTCATTTTTTAATTAATGAAAATTAATAAATTGATAATCTGTTCATATGTATTTTATGAAAAGTACATTTTTGAAGCAATAAGAATTTCAAGAATAGAGTGGCATTGCTCTGCATTTTTGACACTATCTCTAGTGCGTTGCTGAGCGTAAGCCAGATGAATTTCATCAGGCGCTTTCTGCGCTCAGTTGGCTGTGATATGGTTTGTCCTGTGGACACCAGATAACTCTACCGCATGCCTTTGAGAGAACAAGAATGAAAATGGCCAATAACTTTTTTAAGGGTTATTGTAAAAATAGTTTTGACTTCCAGAACTCCCTAGCGGAGTCTGAGGCAGGAACTTCAGGGATCCTTAAGCTGTACTTTGAGAACTTCCATTCATTCATGCTTGATTCTTCATCTTAACGTTCCAATTACAAGGAGGTCTTCCCTCAAAACTAACCCCACATCTTATTATAGCTCCTCTATGCCCTTGTACTGCTCTGTTAGGCCAGCCATCACAATCACCATTTCATGATGAATTCGTATACCAGCCAGGTCTCTGTCCGCCGACTCACCAGTCAATCTGTTGTTCAGCACACAAAGCAGGGGCTCTAAAATCTCTGTGGGAGGCAGAGAGGCAGAAAGAAAGAAACCTGACACACAGAGACAACTTCCTGTCAGCTACCTCCTGCTTTCTTTTTTTTAAAATTTATTTACATTTTATTAGGGGCTCATACAACTCTTATCACAATCCATACATATACATATACATACATCAATTGTATAAAGCACATCCGTACATTCTTTGCCCTAATCATTTTCTTTCTTTTTTTTTTAAAATCTTTTTATTGGGGCTCATAAGGCTCTTATCACAATCTGTGCATACATCAAATGAGCAAAGCACCCTTATACATTCGTTGCACTCATCACTCTCATAATTCACCTTCCACTTGGGTTCCTGGAATCAGCTCGGTTTCCCTTTTTTTTCCCCCCATCCCCCTCCCTCCCCGATCCCACCCCTGGTCCCTTGATAGTTTATAAATAATTATTATATCTTATCTTACACTCCCCGGTGTCTCCCCTCACCCGCCTCCCCCTTGACAATCTCCCAGAGAGGAGGTTACACATAGATCTCCGAGATCGGTTCTCCCTTTCTACATGCCCTTCCCTCCTGGTGTCGCCTCTCCCACCGCTGGTGTTGAAGGGTTCGTCTGTCCTAGATTCCCTGTGCCTCCAGATCCCCACTGCACCACTGTACAACCTCTGGTACAACCAGGTCCGCAAGGCAAGGTAGGATTGGGGTCATGATGGTTGGGAGGGGAGGAAGCGTTCTGGAACTAGAGGAAGGTGACCTGCAAAAAGAGGAAAACAGTTAACCCCCTAAGGAAGTGGGCAAAAGAAATGAGAAGAACTTTCACTAGAGAGGAGATCAATATGGCCAATAAATATATGAGAAAGTGCTCGAAGTCCCTTGCCATAAGAGAAATGCAAATCAAAACAACCATGAGATACCACCTAACACCCCTGAGGCTAGCCCAGATCAGTAAATCAGAGAGCAACAAGTGTTGGAGGGGCTGTGGTGAAGTAGGAAACCTCCTCCACTGCTGGTGGTCGTGCAGATTTGTACAGACACTGTGGAAAGCAATCTGGCGATACCTAAAGAAAATGGAAATTGATCTACCTTACGACCCAGCCATCCCTCTACTGGGCATATACCCGGTTGAAGCAGCAAATAAAACACGACCAGTCATATGCGCTCCAATGTTTATTGCAGCACAATTCACAATAGCAAAGACTTGGAAACAGCCTAAGTTTCCATCATAGACGAGTGGATTAGTAAACTTTGGCACATACACACAATGGAGTATTATGCAGCACTGAAAAGCACCGATGAGCACATGAAACACGTTATTTCATGGGAAGAGCTGGAAGGAATTATGTTAAGCGAGGTAAGCCAGACCCAAAGGGACAGGTACAACATGAGTCCCCTGAGGTAAGTACAATCAGCATGACAGAAATAGAAGAATAAACATCCATCCCACAATAAACGGGAGGAAGCATAGATAGTTGGAGGGAGGACAGGCCACATCTAGGGAGGTACATGAGAGCCCAGCATAAAGGAGTAGTGGAGTAGAGAGAGGGAGAACCGGCGGGGGGAGAATCTGAATGGATGGGATGGGGGGGGGGCAGGGTACTAACCCACCCGGGGGAGAGTATCGGTTGTGTCCCCACAGATCTGGAACATGCATACGGACCCCAACACGACACACCAAACAAGGAGGGCAACGCAAAGTACAGAGGTCTACACAAAGAGGCTGGACGACAAGCCGGCCCAAACCAGAATTAGGCTGACCCCCACACTCGAAGGGAATACCACAGAAAACAAAAATAGATCGTCTGGAGTGGGAAAGGAACTGACCCACCACACCACATCCAGAAGGAACCTGAAACAAAAGAAGGAGAAAGGACGTAGTGGAGTACACCTGGGTCCACCAAGCCCAAAGTCGATAGACCAGCTAGAAGGGCCCGTCATACCGAGAGGACCATTCAGCTGACCACACTACGAGATACAACATCCTGCACCAACACATGGCCCTACATGGGACAGCACCTGAGACACAATGGGGGATGGGCGACTGAGCTGACCCCGCCACACTGAGGCAAACACTGGGGGCTTGCAATGGAGCAGCGGAGGAAGCAGAGCAAAGGGAGCCCGAAGGAGTATAAAGGATGGTCTACAGGCCAACGAAAGGACCTTGAACTACTAGCAATTTTTCTTTTAATATTTGCTATCTTTTTGCTTAGTCTTTTTTAATTTGTTTTGTTTTTTACCTTGTAAATTTTGTATGTTAGTGGCTTTTCTGCTTATCAGCGTGTCGATGTTGCTTCTGTCAAAGCCATGTTCTTATGGGCCACTTGGGTACAGTCAAAGTCATATCCATTTGTATGCACATATTACTATGTCAGCAGGTCCACCTAGACAAGATAGGCTGGACAAATAATGAGAGAAGAAAACAACAGGACCAACGGTCCTGGAGGGACATGAGAGCGTGGGAGGTAGGGGAAGGGAGGAGGTGTCGCCCAACACAGAAACAAGGGAACAGCGAATGGTTCTAAACCAGAGGAGGGAGGGGAGGGGAGGACTGGAAGGGAGTGACCAAGAGCAAGGTAACTGAGAGGAACTACTGAATCCAGAATGAAGGCCAAACATGGTAATGGGTCGGGAGGAAAGCGAAAGGAAATAGAGGAAAGGAGTAGGAGGCAAAGTGCATACAGAGAAGCCTAAATACAGACATGTACATATGTAAATATATTTATGTTTATGGGGGCAATAGATTTATATGCATATATTTATAGGTTCAGTAGTAGGGTAGCAGATGGCCATTGGGCCTCCTCATGCGTAATCCCCCACTACAATAGCACCTCGCCCTGCTAAGCAGCCATTGCAGGATACCCATCTTCCCGACATGATCACTGAAGACAGCCGTGTGTGTAAGCAAATGTGGTGAAGAAAGCTGATGGTGCCCAGCTATCAAGAAAAGATATAGCGTCTGGGGTCTTAAAGGCTTGAAGGCAAGTAAGCGGCCATCTAGCTCAGAAGCAACAAAGCCCACAGAGAAGAAGCACACGGCCTAAGCGAACACAAGGTGTTGAATGGACCATGTAGCAGATACAAAGGAACAAAAACAATCATTGTGTGATCACCTTCCTCACATAATGGCTGAAGACGAAAGTGTGCATACGCAAGTGTGGTGAAGAAGGCGGATGGTGCCCGGCTACTGAGAGATATAGCGTCTGGGGACTTAAAGGCTTGAAAGCAAACAAACGGCCATCTAGCCCAGAAGCAACCGAGCCCACACGGAAGCAGCACACCAACATAGGTGACCATGAAGGACAGAGGAGACCAGGTCTCCAACATCAAAGGTGGGGTGGTGGTGACAATCACATCACCGTGAAAGAGGGGGAGTGCATGATGGGGACCCAATGCCCACCTGTAGAGAGCTGAACACCCCTTCCAGAGGGGTAGTGAGGAGGAGATGGGCCACACAGGGTTCAGTGTAACAACAATGAAACCTCCTGCTTTCTTTCATCAGGATGTGGATCAGAGATAACTTAATAGAGCAGGCGCTGCTGTCCCACCTTCTATCACTCTGGATGAGGGCAAGAGGCAGAGGGAGGCAGAAGACTGGCGGGATGCGATGGAGGAGTGAGAGAACAGACTTCGAGCACTAGCTTTGCTCATTGGCTACAACTTGCAGGTCACTTCTTTTGGCAATCCGAACTGAAACCCCCTGCTGCTGAGCTCAGAGCGAGGCTATAGAATAAAATAGAATTGCTCCCTGGGATTTCTGAAGCTATACATCCTTTTTTAAAAAACAGTTTCATTGGCACTTAATCCACATATCACACAATTCAATAGTTCAATCATATCAAGAAGAGATGTACTGTCATTTCTACAATCAATTTTAAGACATTTTCTCTCCCCATGCCCCATGGTGAAAGCACTTTTCAAATGAGTTGTGCCATGATCAGGTCTGGTGGGTGCTCCCTCTCAGCTCCCACATACATTGTGTGCTCCCCCAACCCTTTCAGCAACCTGTCTCTTACCTCCCACCCTCACCTCCCCTATAAACCTTTGCATCCGTTCCTATCTCTATGTCTCTGCTCCATCTGCGCTACGAAAACGGTAAAATCCAACAGAAACGGTTAACAGAAAAAAAATGGTAAGAATAAAATAATAAGACAGAGATAAAAATTCAAGTAGTGGGTAAGAAAGAAAAGAACACCGTGAATAGTAAAGAGGCGAGGGAAGAAATGTTTGTCATGGACCAAGCAAGACATACTAGCACCAGAAGGATCGTGTGGAAATCTACCAGCGGCTTAATCAGGCTAGATAGGCTGCACATGGGTTTGGGGTTCCCAGTGTCCTCAATAGCCTTCAATAAATTGGGTGTTGGTGATTTCGGCTCTGATACTTTCCCCTTTGTCATCGTTTAATTTTGTTATTGTTATAGTTGGATCACACAAACTGGCGTGCTTCTTCCATGAGGTCTTAGTTGACTCCTCGCTTAGCTGGGTACTTCTTTGAATACAAGCCTTTAAGGCTGCAGACACTATTCCTATTGATAGTCAGGCACCCTCTTGAAGCTATAAATATATATTTTCAGTAATTTTATTGGGGGCTCGTACAACTCTTATTACAACCCATACATACACCCACTGTGTCCAGCGCATTTGTACATTGGTTGCCATCATCATTCTCAAAACATTTGCTTTCTGCTTGAGCCCTTGGTATCAGCTCCTCATTTGTTGCCACTCCCTCCCCGCTGTCCCTCCTTCATGAGCCCTTGATCATTTATAAATTATTATGAAAGCAAGTTGCCTCATCTCTCGCCCATGGAGTGGCTGGCAGATTCTAAGGGTGACCCATCAGTGAGCAGGCTAACACTTAACCCACCGCACTCCCAGGGTTCCTGTCCTCTAAGTGCTAGGGGATCTATCAGTGAACAAAACAGAAAGAACTCGATCTTCAGGGAGCTTTGGCTCCAGCAGCTTTTGCTTGTCTTCCAACTGAAAGGTTGGCAGTTCAAACTCACCAACAGTGCCATGGGAGAAAGACTTGGTGATAAAAGGCTCTGATAAAAACATTATAGCCAAGGAAGCCATATGGAAGCGTTCTCTTTGCCGGGAGTCAAAGTGGACGTAACAGCAACGCTGGTTTGGTTTGGCCTTCTCAAGGGGATGACGTTCAGACCCACACTCAACTCCTGATTCCACAGCGGACTCACTGGATCATCGCATCGAAACTTCATTTTTCTCATCAGTACAATATACAAAGTCCTTCAACAGCTCCATTTTAAGAAATAAATGAGGGATTATCTGAAAAGCAGCTCATAGAGATTCTGCCACCTAATCAAAAAACAAACCAAACCCACAGCCTTTAACCGATACCAACTCACCGTGGCTTTATTGGACAGAGTAGAACTTACCTTCTGGTTAGACTGTCTCATCGTTTCCCCTCAGAGTGACTGGTGGGTTCGTACTACTAACCTCCCAGTCAGCAGTTCAATACATAATGGAAATATTGCTGGTCACAACATATATTCTAAAATTGACTTATTTATTATTTATTTTTCTAGAAACTGGCTCAAGAGACCAGAATCTAGCCATTCCGATGATGTCGTGTGGGTTGTTTGGGGTCATATATTTAGGGACCTCCAAGGGCTTAGGAAGGTCGCAATGCCACTCTTTCTGAAAAGAAGCAAAATTCTGCTTCCCTCCACCCTTCAAAAGCCCCTGGACACAGAATATGTTTGCTTTGTTCTATGATACTGGCACCGTTTAGTCTCACGCAGTGAGGGTGATTTCAGATCAACTTTCTAAGGGACTGTCTCTTGTTATTGTGCTAAGAGCTACACTACTGCTGCTGTTAGAGCCGTGGAGCCAATTCCAACTCACAGCAGTCCTATCTACACCAGGACAAAACACTTCTCTCGCCTGCAAGATCTTCATCCTTGTGGTTATGTTTGAGCGCATGAGTACAGTCATGAGGTCGGTCCCTCTCCTTGTGCCTTTTCCACGTTGTCACTGACCTTCTACTTGACCAGGCCTGATGTTCTTTCCCCGAATTTGGTCTCTTTTTAGAACTTATTCAAAGTTCATGAGACAAAGGCTCAACATTCTTAATTCTAAGGAACATTCTGGCAGATTTGTTTGTTCTTTTGGTAGGCCGTTGTGTTGGTCTGGGTACTTTAGAGAAACAAATCAACAGAAACTCATGTATAAGAGAGAGTTTTATATAAAGGTTAAGTGTGCATCAAGAAAAGATCCCCACCCAGTGCTACCCAAGCCCATAAGTCCAACATTAACCCAGTAACCCATATGTCCAACACCAATCCACAAAATCCTCCATCATCTCACAAAACAGACACAATGATGCCGACTGCAGGAGGAAAGGCGAGTCAGTGAACGTGTAAGCATCTCACTGCTGGCAGGGGTCTCCACATGGCTGCTCCATCACCCAGGGCTGCATCTATTGGGGTGGGTCCATGCGGCCTCTCATCAGGTATGTGTTGCAGGCAGTGAGCCTTGCCAGCTAAAACGGAGAACTGGCTAAGGCAGGTGCACCCAGGTCCAACCATCAGAAAGCAAGAAACCCGAGAACTAGAAAGGCGAGTCTCACTGGGCCATTTATCACTCTGCCCTTCAATTAATGCCACCTGTGTTTATCGGCCAAGTTGGCACAATAAACTAACGACCTCAACCATGATACTTTCAATAAGCTGTGCCCACACCGAAATTCAAATGCATCCTGTTTTTCTTCAGTCTTCCTTATTCTTTGCCCAACTTTCACATGCACATATGGAAACTGAAAGTACCACAGCTTGGATCAGTTCACCTTAGTTCTCAAAGAGATATTTTTACTCTTCAACACTTTAAAGAGATCTTGTGGAGTAGATTTGCCCAACACAATGCATCATTTGGTTTCCCAGCTGCTGATTCCACAAGAATTTATTGTGGATCAAAATAATCCGAAATCCTTGACTACTTCCACAATTTCTCTGTTTATCACGATGTTGGCTATTGGTGCAGTATAAGGATGTCTTTATACTGAGTTTTAGTCCATACTGAAGTCTGCACTCTTTGATCTTCTTCATCAACTGCTTCTAATCTTCCTTGCTTTCAGTAAGCAAAGTTGTCGAGTTGTCTTAATTGATTAACTATGTTTTACATCTCCCCTGCTTTTTCTGAGCTCCGGTATCTACTGTGATGATCTACACAGAATCTCACAGACAAAATTCAGGACTAAAAGGCTTATTAAGGATGCTAACAAGTTGCAATGCCAGTGAGAAATACTCAGGGTAGTTGCTTACTACGACATTGAGGTAGTCAGTTTATTGTCTCAACCTGGCCGATAAACACATGTGGGCTCAATTGAAGGGCAGAGAGATAAATGGCTCGGTGAGCCTCGCCTTTCTTGTCTCTTTCCCTGTGCAGCTGCTTTGCTTGTTCTTTGCCTCAATTTGCAAGCTACACTACCTGTGGGACACCTAACCGGTGGACTGTGTCACTCTAATTTGAGGTTCCTTCAAGACCTGCTTCACCACATCATTGGAATTTACATCTCATGTTCTGGGGACTGTCTGACCCTGTCATCTGCCTTGCTGTTTGCTGCCTGTGCCCGGATAGCCTGAATTGCTCAACAGAGGACTACTCGGCAGCCCTCAAGACTTGAAGGACTGCCAGTGTCTCACAACTGTCTCATGGAAGTGGGTTGCACTGAGCCATTTGTACTGCTTTATAATTTAATTGACTGTTTATTTCTTATCTATCAATCTGTATATATATATATATATATATAATTATTAGCATTCTAGTTTTGTTTCTCTAGAGAACCCTGTCTAACATAGACACATTACAAAATTCTGCATCTGTTAAACCTCTTGTTAGCCTTAACTGAAGGCACTCAGCTCAAGCTCCATGAGTCAGCAATCCGACTTCCTGATTTAAGTGCCCACAGGAACCCTGCTCCAGTAAACCTCAGTCCAAATGCCCTCAGCTACACTTCCGTAGGTCGGTCAGTCCACCTTCCCCAATTAAGTGTCCAGAGGCACCCCATGACACAAACCTTGCACAAAGACACTCATATTAACTTGCTTTGTGGGTTGGTGTGTTAGTCTGGATAGACAAGAGAAACAAATTCATAAACATGCATATGTATATAGGAAGAGGTTCATATATAAGAGGAATTGAACATTAAGAAAACATCCCAACGCAGTCCAGTCCAAAGACATAAATCTGATATTAGCCCATATGGCTGATACCAATCTATAAAGTCTTCTTCAGATTGACAAAATACATGCAATGAAGCCAAATGCAGGATGATCACAAGCCAGTGAGTACAAAGTCTTTGGGTCCAGTGGTGTTGTAAGCATCTCAGTGATGGCAGGGGTCTCTCTGTGGCTTCTCCGGCTGGATTCCAAGGTCTGGTTGCGTCCATGTGGCTTGTCTTCAGCAAATGTCTCCCAGGGAGTAGCAGAGCGAGAGAGAAAATGTCTTCCACCTCCAAGAAGGAAGTCCCAGAATTCCCAGAATTCTCAGGAGAAGGCCATGCCCACACAGAAGCCTCACTAGTTAGCTCCAGATGGACAGCCTAGACTCCACCCCTACCTCTTCATCCTTACATTGACACCAGATTAGGGGACTGCCACAGTTGGGAAGTCCATCCCTCTGCTCCATGTTCTGCGTCCTAGTTCTGCAGCTGTTCCTTTGACAGTCTAGCTGTCATCTGGATCCAGGCGTTTCCCTGCACAGGGTTCTTGGTTCCAGTGGATGTGCTCCACGCATGCCTGACCATCGCTGGTAATGAGATCCCACCTCCTTCCTCTGAGAAGGCTCACTTTTTACATAAGAATATAGATATTCCTCCATGGAATCCTGTTCGTAATTACTCAGAGGTGAATCCTATCAGTATCTCCCCCATCTTCTCACCAGACCCATGCAAGGAGAGGTCGTTTGGTGGGAATTACAAATTTAGGCCTGAAGAGCCATATAAATAACTCACTGCCCCTGAAGTTGAATCATATGCATATAAAAACTTATTAATAAGGCCTCTTCCAATCCTGATGCGATGTTCTTCATAAAAGAGGATACACACCCCAAAATGGAACTGCACAGGGCGGGGCGGAGCTTTCGTAGTACACATCAAGGACCTCCCTCTGAGTTCATGCACCCAGTGGCATTGCCTAAGAAAGTTCTCTCTAGTCACAGTGAATTTTTGTGTGAAAGCAGTTTCACTTGAACCTCATTTTTTGTGATGGCCGATTTAAGAGAGCAGCATGTGGCTATGGAATTTGGTTTCCTGCTCAGGGAAAAATTCTGCAGACTGTTGCAATGTTGAACACAGCTTACAAGGTCAGCACTCTGGGAAAAAACTCGAGTATATGAGTGGTTTTCTTGTTTCAAAAGAGGTAAAATGTCAATTGATGACAAACCTCGTTCTGAATGTTCTGTGAACTTCCTGGTTGGACAAAAACATCAACTCATAGCGCATTTGGTTTCCACCAGGTCAGACTGTTAATCAAGCTTTCTATTTAGAGGTTCTGAAAAGATTGTGTAACAGTGACAAGAAAGGTCTGACTTGTGGCAGATGGGAAGCTGGTTTTGCCACCATGACAGTGCACCTGCTCATGCAGCCATCGCAGTGTGCCAGTTTGGGGCATAAAAAGCATGCCTCTCTTGCTTCACGAACTTTACTCACCCGACCTTGCTCCATGCAACTTCTTTTCATTTCTGCAAATGCAGAGGGACATGAAAGCACAGTGACTTGATGACTTAGAAGAGGTGAAGAAAAAAATGAGGGAGGTGCCATCAGCCATCCAAAGAGATGAGTTTGAAAAATGTTTCCAAGAATGGAATTGCATATTTGACAAATGTATTAAGTGTAATGGAGAGTACTTTGAAGATGATAAGGTTGTTTTGTAAAATAAAATGAAATACATAGCTTTGAAAAAAAATTCTTGTTTTTTGGGGGGAGGCACCTCTAGTACAATCCAGTTTCAAACTATTTTCTCAGCATATAGATACAGATCGAATAAGTATGGGGAAAATATATAACTCTGAAGTACACCTTTGCTGATTTTCAACCATGCAGGGTTCCCTTGTCTGTTAAAAGGACTATGAACCATTTTGAAGATGAGAGTCACAGCCAATTATTTATAAGTTCACTGTATACTCACCTGGGTTTATAGTAGTATTACAAGGTTAATGAGGCTTCCAACCCACCTCTAATTGAGTTGCGCTTAGCTTTTCTGAAAAACAGTATTTATGCCCTCAAAAAAAAAAAGGGTTGTTGACAAGGTATAGAAAAATAGATTTGAATCTTTGCTCTCTCTCTCTCTCTCTCTCTCTCTCCAAGTACTTTTGGTGAGTTCTGTACAGCTAGCATCATTTGAAGGCATCACTAAAAAAGCCATAGGTTAAGAGGATGGTTGTATCAGCTGGGTTCATTTTGTTAGCGATCTGGTAAAAATATTTAGAGTTTATTTCACTCCAAAATGGAATGAAATAAAGGCTGTGAGTTATATGTGTGGGTTTAATTCCCTCAAACTATCTCCAGTGGTTTTTAGCAGGAAATATTCATGGCTCAACTCTGCAGAATCATAGCTATTGTCCCAGTGATGTGTTTGAAGGAAGTCTGATGCCATGGCAAACCTCACAGACTTACTTGGGGCTGTGTTTCGTGTTAAAGAGCTGCCTGCAGTCTAAAACCATGGGAAGGAACCCTTAGGACTTCAGAGCTTGTCAAGAAGGCTCGGAAGATCCCACATGGAAGTGAAGCTCATTATTGGCAAGTACAATGACAAGAGACCACAAGGGGCTTGCACAGCAACGAATTTGCTGAGCCTCGTGGTTTTAAGTCCTGGCCTAGTTTGATCTTGAAGTCGTTGCCTTGTTATAACCCTTTCGGGTCTGTTTTTGTATTTAAGAGCCACGCGGTGTGTGATTGAAGCCCCTCCTGGGGTCTTTCACATCCACGGATGGGCAGACTGTCAATGGACACACACATCACGTCAAACCATCCAACAGATGTCTCTTTCGAGTGAGCTGGAGCAGAACCAGCTCTATGGAGAAATCATAAGTGAGGGAACCTGCAACCCAAGCGCTTTCAGTGGCTTGGCAGAGCCCTTGGGCTGATATGAGCGCAGGCCTGAGCAGTTTGTGGCTCACTTTGTCTGACAGGAGACTCAGGGGTGTCTAATGGAGTCTACACTCTTCATTCCCTCAGTGATAATGTTTTCCAGTTTCATAACTCTAAGAAACAACAAATTTAAGGACGGGGATAAAAGGATTTAGAAGTGAGAACTCAGCGTGTAGCTCCACGTCTATCGGTGGTTCGCTCATTATGTAGGAACGGGGTGAGCCAGAGTTGTTTCTGACCTCTCTTTCTGATTTCCCTCTTCCTTGGGATCAAAGGATTTTGCTGAAGGGAAACTAATACCTGACTGTGCTCTAAGTGTTAAATAAGAGGTATGTTCATTCCAGGCCACCAAGAATTTCAGGGTCACCAAGTCACAGACTGTGACTTTGAATGTTGAATGAGTTTTGCAGGTGACTGGGTGACCAAAATAAAACTTAGGAGGTACATAAAGGTGGAAACGAGGGATTTCTACTTAAATTATCTAACATGTTTCTCTCTAATGATTCTGAATATAAAGAAACTACAAATCCTTCAAGAGAGCACAGTGAAGCTACTAAGTTTGGTTTAGCTGTTGTTTTGTTGTTAATCAACACTGGAATATAAAAACAATGTCGCAGGATGACTCTGATATGCTGACTACCATAATATTTATTCGAGAGAAAGACAGAGCTGCTTCCTCAGATGGACAAGAAAAGTCAAATCATTCATTCAAATTTCAAAACTCAAATCACTTATTCAACTCCTGGTTTAATTTGATTATAGCAGTAGTCTAGAAGAGATGGGAAATGTGCTGGTGACTATGTTAAGCACTGGGGCTACAAAGATAAGAAAGCACTCTGCCTGCCTTCAAGGCATCTTCAACATTGCGCTGTTGCTTAGTGGTGTCTCATCAATTCAGTTTCAGAGCAACCCCATAGGACAAAGTAAAATTGCCCAATAGAGTGTTCTTGGCTGTAATCTTTATAGGAGCAGATTGCCTCTTCTTTCTTCCCTGAAAGTGGCTAAGTGGATGCAAATGGACAATTGCTGAAATGTCAGACTAGCACAGCTCCTTCAACTTATGAACAAGTTTGTTATATGTATATATGCTGGAATTGCCAAAGCCCTCAAATGAAGATTTCAGACAAGACTTTGCAGAGAAAATATCAGCTCTGCTTAGTCCTAAGGGATGTGGGGAGAAGTATATCCCAGAGTGTCTAACATAGGAAGCAGAATGCTGAAATGTCATGATAAGAACATCGTCTCATGCACAACTTGAGGCCTGTGTTAGTCTGGGTTGGCTAGAGAAACAAATTCATAGACACTCATATGGGTATAGGAAAGAGCTGTATATACAAGCGCAATTGAATATTGAGAAAACATCCCATCCCAGTCCAGATCAAGTCCCTAAGTCCAATATGGCCCTATATGTCTGATACCAAACTATAAAGTCCTCTTCAGACACACAGAACACGTGTGATGACGCCAAATGCAGGAAGTTCACAGGCAAGTGGGTGGGAAGTCTTGTGGATCCAGTAGCATTGTAAGCATCTCAGCACTGGCAGAGGTCTCCATGTAGCTTCCCAAGCTCCCAGGGCACTGACTACATCAAGGTAGCTTCATGTGGCTTCTCGTCAGAAATGTTTCTCAAGGAGTGAGCATGTGTCCCACCTCCAGTGAGCTATTTCTCTCCTTAGTGCCTCCAAATGAGGTCATCAAGCTGCCACCTGATCGATAAGCTAAATTCCACCCCTTCCCTCATAAGTCTCAAATTGACAACAGATTGTGTAACTAGCACAGAGCCCATGCATACTTTGTTCAAAAACACAAAATGCAGAACCCACTACAATCCTTGAATCTTCTCCATATGTGTTGCTTGTATTCAGCCCCTTGCTCAACCTCTACCCAAAGCAGTCCTATTTTCCTCAGTTGAATATAAACTAAACAATTGTTTCCTTAATCCAAGTCTTCAATATGAATATTGAATAAGTCAAGGCTGAAGCAAAAACTTAAGACAGAGGCTCTAAAAAGTCTGATGAACATTTCCATTTCTTTCTCAATCATCATGGACTATTGCAACTAGGGTTAATTTACTACTGAGTGCACAGCTTTAGCATACCTTCCCCTCAAGAGGGAGGATTTAATGATTCTTAAAGTTGCACTTTCCATGTTCTTATACTTGGTGAGTGAATGTAGGGGGGTCAATATATGCAAGAATCATCAAAGAAGACCAAAGGGATACACAGAATCACTGTGCCCAAAATAATTGATCCATATTCAACCATTTCAATAGGTAGCACATGGTAAATTGCTAATAGTCCCAAGGAAAAGTGCAAAATGAACCAAAGGCTTTAGTAAGAAACAAAAACATGGTCCAGACATTTATGAAAAACCAAATGAGGATTTTTGACAAACTGATAACAAGAAGCACTCACTCATCTATGCCAAGACATTTGAAAGGCAGCTGCCTCACTAGTCGCCTGGAAGGGGTTCACAGAACGCTCATTCCAAATAAGTTGACCCTGTGGGATGCAGGAATTATCAAACAGTGTTATAAATTCTGCTGAAAATGATTCAAAAACTGTTGCAGCAGTATATCAGCAGGGAATTTTGAGACATTTAAACCAGATTCAGAAGAGGACATAGAATAAGAAATATTATTTCTGATGTCAGATGGGTCTTGGCAGAAAGCAGAGAAAACCAGACAGATGTTGACTTGTGTTTTGTTTTTTTTCTTTTGAGTATACAAAGTCATTTACCATATACACTCCTGTATAAGTCAAGTTTTCAGCACATTTTTATGCAGTTTTTGTGGTAAAATTAGGTGCTTCAGCTGATATTTGGGTTGGCTTATAATCAAGTGTATACCATGATTGTGTGGGCCATAACAAATTAGGAATACCGTTGTGAAGAATGGGATTTTTCAAAATACTTAATTGACCAAGATGGAATTGTTTGAACAGAAAAAAAGGGGATACTACATGATTTAAAATCAAGAAAGTCCCTGTTATATCCTTTAACAATATCTGTCAATCTGTACACTGAGCAAATAATTCACGAAGCTAGACTCTATGAAGAATACAGCATCAGATTTGGAAGAAGATTCATTAAGAGCCTGCAGTTTGCAGATGACATTACATTGCTTGTTGAAATTTTAGAGAACTGGAGGTGCTTACTGATGAAGGCTTAAAACTATGGCCTTCAATCTATCATGGCATAAAGAAACAAAGTCCTCATAATCGTACCAATATACAACACAACGAATGGAGAAAAGATGAAGTCGTCAATGGTTTCATTTTACTTGGATTCATAATCAAAACCCATGAAAGCAGCAGTCAAGATCTAATGATGTATTGCATTAGGCAGATTTGTTGCAAAAGACTTGCTTAAAAGGAATAGACAGCAATGATGTCACTTTGAGGTCTAAGGTATGCCTAATTCAAGCCACGATATGCACAATTGTCTCGCACGCAAAAACTGGGCAATGAATAGGGAGACAGAAGAAGAAATGGTGCATTTGAAATATATCCAACCAGACATCCCTTACTGAAGGGTTGTGGGGAGGAGATGAGCCAGTCAGGATGCAACGTAGCAATGATGAAACATATAACTTTCCTCTAGTTCTTAAATCCCTCCCCCACTATCATGATCCCAATTCTACCTTACAAATCTGGCTGGACCAGAGGATGTACATAGGTACAGATAGCAACTGGAAACACAGGGAATCCAGGACAGATGACCCCTTCAGGACCAGTGGTGAGAGTGGCGATGCCTGGAGGGTGGAGAGAATGTGGGGTGGAAAGGGAGTACTGATTACAAGAATCTAGGTATAGCCTCCTCCCTGGGGGATGGACAGCAGAGAAGAAGGTGAGGGGGGAGATGTCGGACAGCGTAATATATGACAAAATAATAATAATTTATGAATGATGAAATGTTCATGAGGTAGGGGGAGTGGGGAGGGAGGGGGGAAATGAGCAGCAGATATTAAGGACTCAAGTAAAAGACAAATGCTTTGAGAATGATGATGTCAATAAATGTACATATGTTCTTGACACAATGGTTTGATGTACGGATTGTGATAAGAATTTTATGAGCCCCCAATAAAATGATTTTTAAAAATTGGAAGAGGTCAAAAAAAGAGAAATATGGTTCTGTGGAAGAATTCATGAACTGAAAAAGGAATAAATAAAATTGTCTTAGAAGTAAGGCTGGCAAGACTGTCTCACATAATGTGGACATGTTACCTGGAGGGACCAGTCCCCGGAAAAGGACATCATTCGATCTAAAGTAGATCAGCAGAAGCAGAAGACCCCGGCTAGCAGGGTTTAATACAGGAGTGCAACAATGGGATCAGCCCTAGCAATGGCTGTGAGGACAGCACAGCCTCGAGCAGGATCTTAGTCTATACCTAATGGTGTACCCGGGTGACCAGGAATCAGCACTGACTCGGTGGCTTCCAACAACAGTAACAATAACAAGGTGTCCTGTCCTGGACAAATGAGTAAAGCCTCTACGGTTAAGGGATGGACCAACATCTGTTGCTGACACATTAATTTTAATCCTGTTCAAAGAGTTCTTGGGAATAATGACACATTTTCCCAACCCAGGTGTGTTTGCTTCCCAGCTGTGGGTTTCCCAGAAACATCACACAGCAGTGTTTTATTGAAGTGCTTTATCTTTGAAGGCAAAGCAAATAGAGAATTGAGGTAACTGCCTAGATAATTTGAGTCAGGATTTAAAAAAAAAAAAAGTGTTACGATTGGCACCTTCTCCAAACTCCAAAGTCACCACCATTGGGTGTATTTGAATGTATGTTTACAAGGAAGTAAGGGAAAACATCAAATTTTAAAGACAACCTAGTGCTTAAACCTTGTAGAATGATTGAGTTGGTTTATTCTTTATATTGTTTTTCACTGAGAGGAATTAGAACAAGATAGCAGGCATTATGGAGAAAAGATGGAAGCTGTCAAAGATGCCATCTTGCTTGGCTCCACCATCAATGGTCATAGAATCGTCAGTCAAGACATCAAAGGCTGTACTGCATTGGGCAAATCTGCAGCACAAATCTCTTTAAAGTGTTGCCCGGATGTCACTTTGCGGACTGAGGTGCGCCGGACACAAGTCACGGCACTTTCAATCACCTCCCTCATGTGCATGTGAGAGTTGGACATTAAATAGATAACAAAGACAAAAGAAAAATGGCTGCAATTGAATTATGGAGGTGGCAGAAAAAAAATTGAAAGTGTCATGGCCTGCCAAAAGAACAAACAAATCTGTCTTGGAAGTCCAGCAGAATGCTCTTTAGAGGCAAGAATGGCACAACGTTGTCTTGTGTACTGTGGACATCTTGTCAGGGGAGACCAGAGTCTGGAGAAGGGCGTGTTTGGTAAAGCTGAGGAGGAGGGTCAGAGTAGAGGGCTCTCCATAAAGAAGAAAGACCTTGAGAAGATAGGCTGATTGGAATGGTGGCTGTTCCAATGGGCTTGCTCATCAGAACAATCGTGAGAAGCGCTTCAGCCTGGGCTGTGTTCCCTTCCGTTGTACACAGGGTCACTATGAGTCGGAACTGTCTTGACCGAACCTAAGAACAGTAACTGTGGGCATTCCTCTCCCTGAGCAGAGCTAGAGTAGTGGCCTGAGACCGGAAAGATAAGTGGTGCCAAGAAGTCTATTGTTGGAATTCCAACCTGACCACTAATAAAGAGTTTTAAAGCAAGTCCTTAACTGATTGCTATAAGTCTTCTACCAAGAATTCTGTGGGTCTAACTTTAAAAAACTAAATAAATCCAATGAGCAGTTCTAGAAATATTCATTTTAAATGACGGCATGTGGCCTGAACCTGTTATAAATAGTATGTAGGGTCATAAGGAAATTCAGGAACATGAGTCTTTTAATGATCATAAGAATATAACGTTCCTTAAACTAAATTTAAAATGGTCCCAGAACTCCAAATGGCTTTGGGAAGAGTAACTCAGGATGGGGTACTGCTAGTCAGAGGGGGAGCTCTGTCATTCCATTACAGGGTGGAATTGCATTCCAAGACACACAGTCTACCAAAATCAGCTCCAACGTTTACTATGTTTCACACAAAGAACAACAAGGAGAATATGTGCCTAAAATGTAAAAATAATATCTTAGAAATATGTTTCCATGATAAGCATTCTGCTTTCTAATTAGTCATTTCTTGTACGTTGGCTTGTGAATCACCGTGTTTTTTTTTTAACTATGAAGGAAATTAACTCAGTGGCACCAGGTGTTTTGTTTTTTTATTTCATATTCATATATCCTATAATTTCACTTTTCACAGACATAGAAATGTGATTTTTAAATAGTCATTTGAAATGAGAATCACACTCACAATTGTAGCTAACTGTTAGTGAGTATTTCTATTCAAGAGCATGAACTTGCTTCCTGTAAAATATCAAAAAGGAACCATTATGCGTGTCAGCCACAAATGCGATCTCAAGAAAAGCATAGTAGATGTGGGTGAGGCTGTCTACACCCAGAAAGGCTGAAAGTCTCCAAATTAAAAGGCGCCGTTCCACTCTACCCTATAGGGTCACGCTGACTCGGAACCAACCCAACGTCAGGGTTTGGGTTTTTCCTTCAGTATTTATGACTACTACCCTGGTGACACCTGCCTGATTTGGTGTATTGGGTTGGGCTGGGCTGGGGTGGGGTCTTAGAGTTTGTGCAGAATTGTATCATTATTTAGAATTATTTTTTCTATTTATTTGTTCACATGTGTATCCCCTGCCTCCTCCACCACTAAACTGAGACTCGGAAGTGAGTAGAGATTGTCTTCTCATTTCTGTATTTCCAACTGTGCTGGGTGCAGAGTACATATGCCAAAAGTATTTCGATTGATGGAATGAATAAGTGGATAAATTGATAAATTAGGATGATACAGATCATCTAAAGAATAGGATTCTAGGGAGTCTATGTTCTTTAACATCGCCTGTATAGCCAAGCTTTGAAATGAAAGCAACAACTCTGAGTATAAAAGCAAATTTACCGTTAACACAGCATTCAAAATTAATGCCAATTTTGAGTGTGTGTGTGTGTCTTTTGCTGATAAAAGTATATTTTTAACTCTTCTTCATAAATGATTTTCCATTATGTGGGAATTGGCAATGTGGTACTATAGGGAGACTCCTTTCTAGACCTTGCATTTCTCAAAAATGCCCATCTGAGCCTGGGGACTTGCATTTAGAGGAAACAAACTGGCAATTCTGTGTTAACATAGTGCCTAACAACAGTTGATCCGACCTCAGGAATATTTTTATGTAGTATTCTGCAGTGACATAATATTTTCACAGGATGAACTGATTCTGAAAGCAATTTCAAGTCTTTTCCTTTGCTTTGGGATCACTCTAACCACATCCTTCAAAGATCATTTCAATCAATAAATCTTTCAAGACCACACTGATTTCTCTTCTTTAATCATATGTTATTTCCTCTAATCTTATATTGTTTTTCTCTACCGCAATTAAAATTAAGGATATATTATCTTTTACTTTTTTATCTCTTTTCTTTCAAAAGGTTGGTAAAATTCTCTCTCACATAGGAACTATTAAAAAGCTGCAACATCGAGCTCTATAAAAAAGAAACAAATGTTTTTTCTAGTTTTTTTTAAGCGACCTTCTGCTTTCTTCATATATGACCTTGATGTCATCCATAGCTTATCAGGTCTTCTGTCATGGGCATTTTTGAATGGTTGTGAATGCCTTGCAAACTGAGGAGCACTGTTTCTGACAATGGTTTGTTACCACTCACAATGTTTTCTGCGGCTAGGCGCCCAGAAGTATACAGCCTGTTCTTAGTCTGGAAGATCCATTGAAACTTGCTAAACTTGCTTGGCCCCAATGGCATTTGAATTTCCAGTGACATCGCTTCCAGCAGCACAGCAACACACAAGCCACCACAGTGTGACAAGCTGGCAGACATGTGGTGGAATTAATAAATAAAAGCATTCAAATCTAAGCAGTATGTTGCACTATCTACCAAACCAAACCATAGGCCATTGAGTTGACTCTGACTTGTTAATCATAAAATGTAAATTAAACACCAGGACACTACATATTTTTTAAAATGTACTGAATGGAGACATCACTAGAAACAAATGTGCTCTATGGACTAGTTATAAAACCGTCTCGAGTAGTTAAGTCTAAAGGATCACATACATTTGTTGAAATGTTAATGAGGCTACATCAAAGTTCCTTTCTTGGAAAGGTTGAGCAAATCTCATGAAGCAAGGTGGCGCATATGCCATTTTCCAATGACACTATAGCTCAGGGTGATGCCAGACCAACTCATAAAGCTAATAAACCTAGCAACATCATTTTCATTGCAACTGGAAAAAATTCCCAAACATTGCTAAAATAGTAATTTCCTTAGTATATGTGTAATTTAAGCAGACTGGTGCAATAAGGAAGAGCTTGTTTCCTAATAGTCATTTTCAACAACACAATTATTACAAAACTATATAAAACCATGATGATTGATTTATTTAATGTGATTTAGACCTTAAATTTTAGAATTCTGTTGTGAACACTTAGCTACAGTAACAGGAAAGTGTTCTGAAATAGCTGCTCTGGAATGTAAATCATTCTAGTGCTTCTTCATGAAGAAAGTCTTGTTACCAAACAAAAATGTTAACGAAACTGAAAATGCACTTGGCATAAATGAAAAGTTACATTGAAGCAAATGCACTAAGTTTGAAAGTATCCTTTTATAGTGTTAATAATATGTAAACTGATTATAAACAGCTGCTGAGATATGATGCTTATTGAGGAAAAAAGTTATCAAGAATATTTGAACCATTGAAAAACTATTATATTTCTGCCAGATAAGAACCAGTCCCAACATTTGACATATGTGAATTCAGCATTCACTTATCCTTGCTGGTGTGATGTCTTTCATATATTTAAAGACCTCAATAGTCCCATGACAATATGAGATGTGGCATGCTGTTCAGTGGAAGACACGATTAAGGGACAAAATGATAAGTTAGAAACTTATGGTAACAGAGTTTCTACAGAGTGTTACATCCAGTAACTAAAATACAGTAGATGACCAGCTTTTTTTAAAAAGACCATTTTATTTGGGGTTCTTACAGCTCTTGTAACAATCCATACATCAATTATATGAAGCATATTTGTATGTGTGCTGCCATCATCATTTTCTTTCTTTCTTTTTTTAATCATTTTATTAGGGGCTCATACAACTTTTATCACAATCCATACACACATCAATTGTGAAAAGCACATCTGTACATTCATTGCCCTCATCATTCTCAAAACATTTGCTTTCCACTTAAGCCCTTGGCATCAGGTCCTCATTTTCCCCTCCCTCCCCGCACCCCTCTCGTTCATGGGCCCTTGATAATTTATAAATTATTATTTTGTCATATCTTGCACTGTCCGATGTCTCCCTTCACCCACGTTTCTGTTGTCCATCCCCCAGGGAGGAGGTTACATGTAGATCCTTGTAATTGGTTCTCTCTTTCCAACCTACCCTCCCTCTACCCTCCGGGTATCGCCACTCTCACCACTGGTCCTGAAGGGATTATCCTCCCTGGATTCCCTGTGTTTCCAGTTCCTATCTGTACAACACAGATGTAAACAGTTACTATCGTAGGCCTTAGAAATGTTGTTAGAAACAAATGTTTTTTGTAATAACCCAGAGATTTAAAAATAGAAAATTCATGGCTCCAGAATCTATTTCTTTTACTGAAAGACAATTTTAATGTTATGGGATACATTGTTGAAATCTATGTTGGAATATCTTAGAAATGATCCAAACTAAAGGCAGAGAAATAACCTAGACCAGTGCTTCTCAGGCCAACTTAGAGAAGGACCAGACTTTTCTTCTTAAAAAACAAAACAAAACAATCTGAATCATGAGAGACCTGTGCTTGTATGAAGTACTAGAACATGTATGGGTTCCTAGAAAAGTAAAAGAAAGTAAAATGTTACAAAAGCTAAGAGGTTAAATTTTATGACTAGTTTCTACAGACAAAATTTATTTTAATAAAAATAATCTGAATAAACATAACCTAATAGTTTTAAAAGAAAATTATAAAGCACACACATATTGTGCATAGATCCATGCACCTAAACCACTGGTGCTCAACCTTCTTAGAGCCGCCACCCTTTGAAACAGTTCCTCATGTTGTGGTGACCCCCAACCATTCGAAATATGTGTTTTCCAAGGGTCTTGGGCGAACCCTGTGAAAAGGTCATTCAAACCCCCAAAGAGGTCGCGACCCACAGATTGAGAACCACTGATAAACTATAACACTAGTGAATCATGTAAGGCTTTTTGTTTCTCTGAGTTGTTAACTAATTAAAAACTGTGAATGATCTAGCAGTCTTTCATATTATATAATTTTAACGAGCACCAAATAAACAGTTAAAGTTGTGGTGTGTAGCAGTGATATAATCTGTCAACTTGAGTGAAGGGGTCGAGTCTAGCTTGTCAATTAGATTTAACCAATGAGGCCTCTGTATTGGCCTGGCCTTCTCCTAAGGATTCTGGTAACTCCTCTTTTCCTCCCTGGAGGCGGGACAGACGCTCTGCTTCTTATTCCTGTTGACAAGCCATATGGAGCTAAGGTGATGGAGCCAGAGGCCTGGAGCTGGAGGAGCTATGCGGAGACTCAAGCCAGCACTGAGATGCTTTCACTGCCACTGGATCCACAAGACTTTACACTGACTGGTCTATGATCTTTCTGCATTCAGCATCATTGCATGTGTTGTTGCATGAGTCTGAAGAGCAATTTATAGACTGGTATGGGACATATGGGCTAATATCAGACTTATGGACTTGATCTAGATTGGGATGGAATGTTTTCTCAATATAAAATTGCTCTTTCATATAAAGTCCTTTCTTATACACATATGAGGATCTCTGGATTTCTCCAGTCAACCCAGACTAACACATGGAGCAGTAAATAAATTTGTTGCTTGCTTGTTAATTTATTTAATTCTGTTGGATTGACAACTACAGTGTTCGTGGCAAAGATGCATGTGTAAGCTGTTTCCATATTTTGTTTCAAGAGATCTACAGTGGCACAATGGTTGTTAAGCAGTTACAAGTTACATAGTGTGTTATGGGATGCATGATTGAAATTTGTTACTAACAAAGGATTAATGTGAGTATTGAAAATTTGTTTCACTTGCCTAATTTTGGAAAAAAGCTAAAAAGTGATAACTCAAGTTTGTTGATGCTATTTGAAATCCATCTTCCATTCTTGTCAAGATATTACTGGAGGACTATCCTCTGTACCATGAACGTTAATGATACAAAATGTTGTATTAGGTACTCATTTTGACTCATAGCAAGTCAATGCTGCTCCATTGGGTTTTCTTGGTGGCAGTGTTTATGAGAGTAAATTGCCACATATGTTCCCTGTGCAGCCACTGGGTGAGTTGTAAGTGGTTAACCACCATTCTGCCTTTGAGAGTCTCGGGAAACAAAATACACAAGCCATTTTAAGTATATATTTTTGCCAGGAACAGTTTATTTGTCAATCCAATGAAATTAAATAACAAATAAGCAATAACAACTTTAAATATTATATATTTAATTGGGTTATTTTTATGAAAATAAATTTTATGTCTGTAGAATCTAGTAACAAAATGTGACTCCGAGTGAGTTGCTTAATGCTCGCTGAGTGGGAAAAAATGCATGAAACGAAAGCCCCGCCTAGCGTAGATTTGTCCTTTTTTAAGGGGAGCCCCTCATGTTGAGGGTCATTGGCCAGAATTTCCATAGGGTCCTCCTTGGAGAAGGTGAGCATCCTAGCACTGAAGGACCACTGTGCTCTACCTCAGGAATAAAACAATGGATATTGAGTTGATTCTCACTGAGAGGGAACCGACAAAAGTTTCCAAGGCGGTAAATCTTTATGGGAGGGCAGAGAATACTTTAAAAATCAAGATGAAGTAAATGGAGACTGCACTTGCGACTCAAGATCAAAATCCCAAATACTCACTGAACGTGATCCAGTAAAGGAAATGAACACAATAGACTGATCAGGGCAGGGACAAGGTAGAAGGCATGTAGGGCCTTTATAGGTCCCAGTTTCAGGTCGCAGTTGACCAAAAATATGGAGCCATGTCTCCCAGAACTTCACAGTTTATCTGGAGAAACAAAAATAAACACAACTTGTATATAAAACCAAATTCATTTTTAAAAGCTGGAAACCCATTTGTGTATATGATATTGATTAGAAAGCTAATTTTTTGTATAAAGTTTCCCCTAAAGCAAAATAAAAGTCCCCCAAAATGACAATGTGATATTGGAATTAATGTAGACAACTGAATCATTAGGGCAGATGGGGGAGGTAGAGGGAAATGTGGAAATTGATCCATGTATTCAAAAAGTATATTCATCCAAATAAGTGTATATCTGTAAATATGAAGAGACAACTAGAGCCACCCAACAGAAGTTTGCAGTTACAATACAACAATCTTTGATAGAAGCAATCTTGTTTTCTCTCTCTTTTTAGCTTGGAAGCCTTTGCATAATACATAACTACAGTCATATTTTTGGTCTAGACTACTTTGGAGAATGAAGAACTTACAGTTAAACTCCAAGGGAGATAATGCTCAGGGGACATCCTGTTTCTGTTATGAGTGATGGAGCACTGGAGGACCAGTTAGTGAATGCTGAGGGTTGAATGCGTGAATATAATTAATGTCATTCAATTGTAAATGTCACTATTGTAGTCATGGCAAGTGTTTTTTATCTATTTAATCACCACACTACATTTCCCCCTTACGAATGTTGGAAAGTAAATCAAATTTGTACAAACTGCCTAGAGAGATGCATCTGTGGGCCATGTTTGGCCTTTAGGCCATTGATGGAAAGCTGTCGGGGCTCCAGGGCTCTCGATGGAGAGATCCAGAACAGCAAATGAAAAGGGTTCTGCCAAGCACAGCCTGTAGGTAAATTTCGGTCGTTTCGTATAAACCATTTTATATAGATGGAAAACAGCTGCTGGGGCATTCTCAAGCTTATGCGAGCCCTCTTCCCATCTCCGTTGAGCCTTGGGCATCACCAGGAGAGATCTCTGATCCACCGAAAGTGAACATGGAATGGACCCCCTATGGAGAAGCCACACAGGCCATGTTCAACCAGCGGTTCGGTCACGTTGAACCACTTAGCCAGTAAAGGACACCCCAACGGGCAGAGAAGAAAGCACGTCGGAGACGCGTGTCTTTGACGGAAGCTGGCTCTTGTTCTCGGAACCCCACATGAAGAGGGGAGTAATGGTGCTGCCTTTTGACACCCCCCCCCCTACCTTTGTCTGGAGGAGTGGTTTCCATGGGACAACTTGGAGAGCTTGAGAAAGGTTCTCACAGGAAGGAGTGTGGACATCTCATCCTGGTTCCTGGATGACAGAATGAGAAAGCTCCCAGCGGGTAGAGCCGCCGACGTTAGAATGGGTCTGTCCACCAGGTTCTCCCGCCTATGAGATGCACCAGTGGCTCCTGCCAGGCACTTAGGGGCTAGATCCCCTTTGCACTGTCTGCAATACCGGGAGACGCATGTACATTTGCTCGCCAGGAGTGTCATGTAATGTTGCCAGCTGCTCTGGGCAAGCGAATTTAAAGTGCCATGTAAGTCCTAAATGGCATTCTTTTCCCACAGGGTTCTCACAGACAGGACACAGGATAAGGGCTCCCTCTCTGCTCGGAGTGCCTTTCCCACCCCACTCTCCTTTTGTCTGGCCATCTACAAACTCTAAGGTGTCTGCCCGGAGATCCTGTGATGCCAGCATCCCCCATTGAGCCCAGTATTGTTCATCTTCTGTGGAGACAGCTCACTTTCGGTCTGGGTCTCCTGCGCGCTTTGGGAGTGTCAAGTCAGACGCATGCAGTGTAGCAATGGCCTCATTATGTAGAGGGAGGGAAAGAAAAGCTTTATCCTCGGAGGGATGGGAAGGCCTGCAGATGGTGAGTGTGATTTGTATCGAATGTGGGGGTTTTAGGTCCTGACACAGGTGACCTGGGCTTTGGTTGGGCTCTCCTTTTTCCTGTTTACCCCCCCTCCCCCTCCATCCAGGATCTCTAAATGCTCTGTCCACAGAGCCCCCAAATCCCAAAGGCAAGCCCAACAATAAAGCCCGCAACTTAGAATTTGTTTCAGGGAGCTAAGCCAACCTGCAAACCCTCCCTGTTCATTCACAGCATTAACTGAGTGTGTCATAGGTTTGGCACTTGGTTATACTCAATTTAGCACATCATTAGATCCCTGCTCACATGTTTTTCTTTCATTGCTTGTGAGTGTTGGGTTTTTTTTCCTTCAGTAAGTCCCTGGACTGCAGACTGCTTTTCACCCTCCAGGAGAGATCTGGATACTTAGCACCGTGCTAACCCAGTGCTGACATTCAGTAGGCACCTGCTGACGGTGTGGCTGATGCAGGGAAAAGGCAAACCAAACAGAGGCTTCAATTCACCCTTGACTCTTCTGAAACTGGCAATACATTGGCCTCTGCACAGGGTTTCTGATGGGAAAGGCTTGGTCTTCCTGGGGCTTCCGCGTGGGCACGTCCTGAGGGAGCACCTACCAATGGAAAGCAAGGGTCTGGGTGGAGAGCACCGTGACTCATGATCAAGTCAAGTCCATGTGGAAGTCTGAGCGGCTCTCTGCTCATCTGAAAAGCATTTTACCTCCATCCCACTCCTTCCCACACTCAGCCTTCCTTGGCCGCTGGCCACCATGAGCATCCATACGGTGCCCTGTTTCTTGCTGCAATTGTCCTCAGACCATTCCCTTCAGTGTCAGCATCATGATGAATACAGCTTGTTCAAAGTGCTGACTATTGGACCCATCCCAGACTCACTGAATCAGAACCATTTCAGCAAGATTTGCAGATAACTCGACTTCTAGGCTCAGGAGTGTCTCAGAAGTCCTGCTCTTTGTTGAGAAAATGGCCCATCTCTCCGAGTTAAAGCTGCAGAGTGATTGCAACATTTAAGTCAGAGCTGTCTTAAGATTTTTTTTCTTTCTCAGCTGAAGGAAAATTCCAACCAAGCAGCAACAGCATGAGTGATCTCTGACCCACAAATCAGCAGAGAATTTGAAAAAGAAATTTGTTTTGAGGCAGATGCCTTCTGGTCAGATCAGACTCATGGTAGCCCTAGGTAATCATGGTCACTATCAATCAAAATCAGTCCAGTGGTGCTGAGTGTGAGTTTTGGGTTAATAGCCACACGAGTGTGGTGCTATCCCTTGAGAGGGGAAGAATTGGAGAGTAAGACTGAATGCATGAACTGAACCGTCCCCCTGGGAACACTGTTATTGTGCAAAGGCATGATGGACATCTTCTCAGAGAAGCATTCTAACGAGTTCAGTGGATCTCCTACCCATGTCGCTGCTGCAACCTCGAGAGGAGCCTACATTAACTACATGTATATGGAGGGGCTCCAAAAAGCGGTGCATGTGGGAGCTGGAAGCACAGGGAAGCCAGGGTGGATGATACCTTCAGGACCAGGGTTGTGAGGGGCGATGCTGGGAGAGTGGAGGGTGAGTGGGTTGGAAAGGGGGAACTGATTACAAGGATCCACATGTAACCTCCTCCCTGGGAGACGGACGGCAGAGAAGGGGGGGAAGGGAGACTCCGGATAGGGCAAGATATGACAAAATAACAATCTATAAATTATCAAGGGCTCATGAGGGAGGGGTAGCGGGGAGGGAGGGGAAAAAAGAGGACCTGATGCAAAGGGCTTAAGTGGAGAGCAAATGCTTTGAGAATGATTAGGGCAAAGAATGTACGGATGTGCTTTATACAATTGATGTATGTATATGTATGGATTGTGATAAGAGTTGTATGAGCCCCTAAAAAACATGGAATTTAAGATAGAATTATTCACAGACTTTCTGAAGTTCTTTTCTATGTTATTATTAACTGTAAGGGTAACAGAACGGAACTCTGCCTTCTCCTGTGCCGTCTTCAAGCCCATTTGTGTATTTGAATCTATTCTTGGGAGCACTGTCTACTCTGAGTGCTTTTCAGCTTAAGGTGCGCATCTCCCAGCATGTAGAATAATGCTGTGGTTTAAAAATGTAGAGGGAAGATGTTCTGTGGTTTTCCACAAGGTGTTCATTGGTGAAATGTTGGAGGTAGATCACCAGGGCTTTCCTCCCAGTTTACCTTAGTCTAAAACCTCTCCACCATGGGAAACCCCTGGGGGTGGTTCTTCTAGCACCATGGCAACAGACAAGTCTTAATAATCCAATCAATTGGCAGACACGTGGTGAAAAGATATCGCCACAATTTTAAAAGAAAGTCACTAAACAGTCTGAAATATAGAGTCAACTGAAACTTTTAGGTGAGTAGGGAGAACGCCAAATGTGCTTCAGCATGGCTGGTACTCTCCTAAAGAAGGCCCAGCCATGTTTTCCGGGACCACTGAAGTTTACCTTCCAGGGATGTTGCTTACTCTGAACCCTTGGGAAGGTAGCCACCCATAGTACATCCATCATACAATGTGCAGACCTGACTGGTGGATGTGATGACCCTCTGTTTTCTATCACACAGTACCATTTGTTCTTTCTACTGAGTCTGGAAACAGGTCTAGCAAATTTGCACGATATTGGGAACTCTGGAGAAGGCACTAAGGTTTGAAATTAGAAAGCTGAATGTTATTACTTGTAAGTCCACCTTACTATAATAGCTACAGTAGTCCTGAGGCACAGTGGTTGGGCTGCTAGCCACCAGCCACTCTGTGGGAAAAAGGTGAGGCGTTATACTCTGAAGACTCAGAAACCCACAGGGTCCGTTCTACCCTGTCCTGTAGGGTCTCTATGTAGCACAAGCATATTCTGTCGATCGGCACTGAATATTTTCTTTTTAAAGCAAACAATCAACTCATCTTCCCTCTACATTTTTAAAGAAAGAATTACTAAAGTTGCATCATGTGATACATTCTTACTTGGCATCTTCTGCAGACCAGGACACATGTTCAGATCCCTAAACCCCCTGATACAATTCTCAGTGAGAGAGAGAGAGAGATCAGTGATTTATGATTGCAACAAGCACCCATGAAACTCATACCTTCGACCAGCATCTTACTGAGCACGAGAGGACACAGCTCTGAGAGCTTTCCTCTAGGCTCTGAAAACTTATTCTCACTCCTCCATTTGTTTGCTCATTAAAAAGAAAAAAAAACCCATAGGTCAGCACATGTAGGTTTTCTGGTTTACTTTTACCAACCTTCTATTCATGACCTAAAAGAAGCTGGCCCCATCTTTGAGGCTAGACATATGTTGACACTTCACTGGTGTCATTACCAAAAGCAGGAAAGGACATTTCAGTATAAAATAAAATAGTTTTCATTTTTAAAAGGTAGTGAATGACTTACCTCCGACCTTTCCCATTGAAAAGACACTAAGAACCAAATGGTGTTTAAATGAGAACAAGAAGTCCAGGGGGAGGGAGGTGAGGGTCAATATTTGTACTAATGTGTCATTGAATTTTATACAATAGACTTTGAAATCAGACTACTTTCATACTATCTTGGGATTTGTGTGTGTGTGTGTGTTTTCTTTTCTCGCTCTCTCTTCTTTACTCTCACGAGACAAGCCTTTCTTAAGTTGTCAATCAACAAAGAGACAACTGCGTACAAGGGCATTGAGGAGCACATGACTGAACCAATACGATTTCAGAAGTGTTTACATACTGCAATGGAGACCATGACGTCATTCCGTTTGTGCATGGCTCGATTTTTCTGCCAAGTAATATTCCAATGCTTTCCTCAAGGAGGTAGTAAGTGTTGACTTAAGATTTCAAAGCAAAGGCAAATAGTAATGAGCTACATAAAAGTATTGTTCTCCATTAAGGCACTGTTTTCCAACCCTGGCCATCTGGGTCCAATCTCCAAAGCATTTGATTACATTGCTCTTGAGGGCAGTGTGGCCAGCCTAACGTTTTTGAATGTTGGCCACCCATCTCCCCGCCACCCCCGCCCCACAGAGAATCTAATTAGCAGTCAAGATTGAAAAATGCTACGTTAGAGAATAACCAGGATCCCTGTACTTTTCTCTGGAACACAGTTACAATTGATCAGATGAATTTATGGTAGGTATTAAAAGCTGGCAGAGGAATGCAAAGAAGGCAAAGAACCAGATAAGGGTAGTTCTTGGAAGTATTAGAAGAATATATAACTCCAATTCATCTCAAGCCAAAAGAAATCCCCAAACTCATTGCCTTCGAGTCTATTTGGAGTCATGGTGGCCCTATAGAACAGGTAGAACTGCCCCTGCGGATTTCTAAGACTGTAACTCTTTACAGCAGTAGAAAGCCTCATATATCTGCTGCCTCCAGAGTGGCTGGTGGTTTCAAACTGCTGACCTTTTGGATCTTAATTCAATGCATAAACCACTTTGCCACCAGGGCAATGCCCCAAATTCTGGTTAACAAGAAAAAATACACATGTGATATAATAAAGAAGGTGAAGCTTCATTAGTGGGATTTTAAAAATCGTTTTATTAGGGGCTCATACAATTCTTATCACAATCCATACATATGACAATTGTGTAAAGCACATGTGTATATTCATTGCTCTCATCATTCTCAAAACATTTGCTCTCCACCAAGCCCCTAGCATCAGCTCCTCATTTTTCCCCTCCCTCCCCACACCTCCCTCCCTCTTGAGCCCTTGATAATTTATAAATTATTATTTTGTCATATCTTTCCCTGTCCGACGTCTACCCTTACCCACTCTTCTGTTGTCCTTCCCCCAGGGAGGGATCACATGTAAATCCTTGTAATTGGTTCCCCCTTTCCAACCCACCCTCCCAGTATCACTACTCTCAGCACTGGTTCTGAGGGCTTCATCTGTCCTGGATTCCCTGTGTTTCTGGTTCCTATCTGTACCAGTGTACATCCTCTGGTCGCCAGATGTGTAAGGTAGAATTGAAATCATGATAGTGGGGGAGGAGGAAGCATTTAGGAACTAGAGGAAAGTTGTATATTTCATCATTGCTCCGGTTAGTGGAATTTTTAAAGCTTAAAAAAAGTACTACGGGAGTACAAAGGATGAGGGGCCAACCGAAGCTTACCAGACATTTGGGGAAAATCAGTAAGACCACTGCTCAACTGCTGTTCCTTGTACTGGACGCAGCACTTGTCCCTCAATGCCCAGGGCTCCACGTGCTCTCCTCAGATGTCCTAGGGCTTGACTGGGATCTCACTCTAGCGTGGGGATTTCCACACAGGCATGGAGGTCCTCAGAGTGCAACTCCGTGACCATAATGGGAGGTAAACTGGAAGATCCACGGAGTGGGTAACACGAGGTCAGCAGTTAAAACCCAACAGCTGCTCCGCAGGACAAAGAGGAGGCATTCCACTCACGTGAAGAGTTATGATGTCGCAAACCCATAGGGGCTGTCATACCTGTCCTATAGGACCACCATGACTCAAGGGCAGTGCGCTTGGGTTTGTTAATATGGTTTTGTTACTTGGATTTGCGAGGGATTTGGGGGTTATTTATTTTTCAATACACTGAGCATGGTTTTGAGTTGTTCAAAGTCAATGGACTTTGAAAAGTCAGTGGGAGGTGGGGTGGAGAGGGAGGGGACAAAGGGGAGCTGATACCAAGGAGTTCAAGAAGAAAGAAAAATGTATTGAAAGTGATTGTGGTAGCAATTGTACAATACTGCTTGATGTGATCGAACTATGGGTTGTTATGACATCTGGAAGAGCTCCCAATAAAAATGATTAAACATTTTTTTAAAGAGCTAATGTAGTGATGTCAGAGAAATGCCCAACAAGTAGCTTCAATTTTCTGATGCTCACGCCATCCATTCTCACGTTTATCCTAAAGGTTTTCCATGGACACTTTCTTTCTTTTTTAATACGTTTATTGGGGCCTCTTACATCTCTTACCACAATCTATCCACTCATCCAGTGTGTCAAGCACATATGCTGCCGTCAGCATTTTCAAAGCATTCTCTTCCCACTTGAGCTCCTGATAGCAGCTCCCCATTTCTTCCCTCTCCTTCCCCCGCCTGCCCTCCTTCATGAACCTTTGATAAATTATAATTATTTCTTACATCCTCCTCAGTGGCCCCTCACCTACTTTTCCATTAATTTTCCCCCTAGGAGAGAGTTCTAGGTTGATCCTTGTGATCAATTCCTCCTTTCTTCCCCCACCCCCACTCCCTAATCCTCCTGGTATCTCTACTCATTGTTGGCTCTGAGGAGTTTTTCTATCCTGGATTCCCTGTGTTGTGGGCTGGTATCTGTAACAGTGTTCATGCTCTGGTCTAATATGATTTGTAAGGTAGAATTGAGGTCATGATCATGGGTGTGAGCCCCCAATAAAATGATTTTTAAAATAGTGGGTGAAGGAAGCACCAAAGAACTAGAGGAAAGTTGTGTTTCACTGGTGCTATACTGCACCCTGATTGGCTTGTCCAGTGTGTCAAGCACAGTGTGGCATCCTGTGACCTCTCTGTGAGGGGATGTCCAATTGTCTACAGATGGGCATTGGATCTCTACTTCATGCCCCCTGCCACTGTTCACCTTGGGTATGGTTTTATTCTGGCTCTTAAATGCCTGTTACTTGATCTCATCGACACCTCATGATCACACAGGCTGGTGTGCTTCTTCCTCATGGGATTTTTGGTGCTCTATTAGATGGCTGCTTGTTTATCTTCAAGCCTTTAAGACCCCAGACACTATATCTTTTGATAGCTGGGAACCATCAGCTTTCTTCACCAAATTGGCTTATGCACCCATTTGTCTTCAGCGATCCTGTCCGGAAGGTGAGCATCACAGAATGCCCTTCTATGCATTGATTTTAGTTCACATGTTGTTCCCTTGTCCCTGTATTGGTTTCCCCGCCCCTCCACCCCTACTTCCTTTCTCCCACTTCCCCTTCTCCCATATCCCCCTGGAGCCATTGGTCCCATTCTTTTCATCTCTGAATTATTTATCCCACCTATCTTATCTACATAGACCTGCAGATATATTAATAAATGCAAAAAAACAGGCAAAACCATATAAAATAACAAAGGAAGTAAAAACCAACAAAACAATAACAACAACAAAAAACAAAATAGCAATAACAAAAAGAAAGTCACTGACAAAAATGGAAAAGCCTATAAATAGTTCAAGGTCTGTTTGTTGGCCTTTGCAGTGTCTTCCAATCGAGTCTGATGGGGTGCCACACTCTATCTCCAGAGTCTACTTTTGGTATTCCCTGGGGATTTCATCAGTCTGTTCCCCCGGTGCTCTTCTGCATGTCCTCAGTGCCTCGCCCCAGCTTGATAGGGACCGACCGTGCACTATCCCGCACAGTGTCTCCAGTGCTGTCCCCCGCAGCGTCATGGTTCAGTGAAGTACATCTTATCCCGTGGTGAGGCCAGCCCTGCAGTCCTCCCCGTGCTGTCTGCTCTGAGCAGGAACATTGGCCTTGAGACTTGGTGGGCCAGGATGTCCTTTCCTCTCCATCCCTTTGCATTTCTCCCGTGTGCTCTAATCCGATGCACCCGCTCTTCAGAAAAGCAAAAAACCAAAATGACTCATCTCCTGACGAGTGAAACCATTTTTGCTAGAGCTCATAATCCAGAATAATCAGGGGTGGTCTCGCCCACTTGTGAAACCCTGATGGAGACTCGGTGCCCTTTAGGCCAGTTTCTTCTTTGAGTCGTTGGCTTCCTTCTTTCTTTTTAGCCCAGATGCATAAAAACTAATAGCCATGTCTTTGATGGTCACCCTCAAGGTTTTAAGACTGCAATTTTAACTCATATTTCTCTGGTGACCAACAATGTAGTTCATCATTGCATGCTCCTGTGATCTCTGTTCGAGTATTTTGTCTATTTTGATTGCGTGAGCTGTATAGGTAATATCCAGGTTAGCATCATCCACTTATGGGCAACTTCGCAAAATATCCCAAACCAAGCTCACTGACATCAAGTCGATGTGGACTTATAGCAACCCTATGGGACAGGGTAGAGCAGCCCTTGTGAGTTTCCATAACTCTTTACAGGAGTGGAAAGTCTGTCTTTCTCCTGCAGAGCGGGTGGGGGGTTTGAACTGCTGACCTTGCGGGTCAAAGCCCAATGTGTAACAACTCTGCCACCAAGACTCAGGGAAACCAACCCCCTCCTGGCAACAAATTCTTCATCATAATCAGCTTCACATTCAGCTTTTAAATCATTGACAAAGTTGTCAACCTCTTCTTTCACTGAAGGAAGGCTAATAAGAACCATGTGCACTTATTCCAACCGACCTACAAATGCTTAAAATGAATCTCATCTGCAACCCAAGTGCTGCTTGCATTTCTTCATAATTTAATTTTAGGTAGAATTTATAGAGCCTAGGAGCTCTGGTGGTGTAGTGTTTGTGAGTTGCACTGTGAGCCAGAGGATCTGAGTTCCAAACCACCAGCCTCCCCTCAGGAGAAAGACAGTGCTTTGCACTCCTGTCTACAGTCCCAGTCTCGGGAACTCACAGGGGCACATCTACCCCGTCCAAAGGGTGACCATGAGTTGGCATCAACTTGATGGCAGCAAGCTTGATTACTTGGTGGGCGTAGCCTAAATAGATAACGTTGGTCAGTAATACGTATTATTAGTATTCAATTTTATATACTTAATTAAAAGTTTATATTTACAGTTTTGTTTCATTTTCTAGTAGTAGTTTCTATGGTTTTATACTTTGGCTTTTAAAATGGGATGAATTATAACAATGTGACAAGGGGGTTACAAACAAAGTTAATGATATTTGTGAATTAATGTATGCATAGTTACTTGTAGGTAATAATTCTCAGTAAATGGTAGCTATCTTTTTTCCAATTCTAATAAGCAAAAACCAAATAAGTTTGTGATTAAAATTATATCAATGTTCAATGTCTGTTCCCAAGAATTTTCTCAAATGATGGTGCTTTATAATATATACATACATCTGTGTGTATATAGATAGATATTTAATTGCCAATTACTTAGCTGAGTAATAATAGTTCCTAGGACAAATGATAAGACTAATATTATCCCTTTTTATTTTTTTATTGAGATCCACCATTCTCTGCAGATATTAATAAGGTAAATATTCATGGACTCCTTTAAAAATCGTGTTGAGCAAAAAGGTTACTCTTCAAAGGCGCCCATGATGACCACGGGGAAGTGGCACATATGATGCTTCAATAAGTTCATGGAAAAATTGAATGAGAATATAATGTAATTTTGCCGCAAGCTTTTTGAAATCTCCTATACTTCCACTGTGTCTGACTGAGCAGGTTAATTGTCATCTCTATGAACTGATTGGAAGAAAAGTTAGTTTCTTTCATAGCAAGGGAAATTCCAAGGATTTTTGATGAGAAGACTTTGTTCCATTCCCTGGAATATGGAAGAATCGATGTGGCTGGTGGTCAGGAGGTTTTTATTCCAGCATATTTAAATTGTTTTCCATGAATCTATAGTATATCAAGTTCTCCAGGGAATAAACTCAGAAATTATGTGCGGAATATTTCTTGGGGGTTGGTTTCAGGGTCACCACTGGAGGATGGATCCAGGAGAGAGTTTGGACTGAAATGAGGGTGGACGGAGTTTCCCTCCAGGGAACCTTAAAGCTGAAATGGCCCTCCAACGCTGCCATGCCTTGAAGTAGCAAAAGGGGCCAGACGTTTATACAGCACATGAGCCAGTCATGGCATTAGCAGGGCAGCAATGATGGCCAGGAATATCTTCCTGGAGAACCATCAACTTCCATCCTCGGAGCAGCTGGAGGAAAGGGCACCTCAGTTATGATGTGAGCTCTAAGTAGAACCCCATTCCACCCCTCCACAGTCTCAGATATTCTGGCTGCCACCCTGAGACGGACCCGCGACTGTATTGCCACAGATGTCCATTTACGCAAACACCAACATCAAAGAATAGATCTTCTGTTGCTGGTCTCTATGCTGTTCTTAGCTCACCTTTGGCTCATTTTAATGATTAAATGTCTCTGGTATTTAAATGCTTTAGCTTCCAAAACTAACAAGAGTAATAGTTAAGTGTTTCCCTGCTGACTGCAAGGTTGGTAGTACACACCCACCCATTGGCTACCTGATAGACGGGAAGATTTGCTTCCATAAAGATTACAGCCTCAAACACCCAACAAGGCCCTTGTACTCTATCACATGGGACCGCTGTGAGTTAAAAATCATTTCAGTGGTCCACAAAAAATAAACCATGGCTGTCTCATTGATTTTGTCCTTATTGTCAGGAAAGACCAGTGCCTGGAGAAGGACATCATGCTTGGTAAAGTAGAGGGACATCATGCTTGGTAAAGATGAATGGACACAGTGGTCGCCATAATGGGTCCAAACATAAGAACAACTGTGAGGATGGGGCAGGACCTGACCATATTTGGTTGCTCTGTGGGGTTGCTATGAGTCCGAGTAGACTCAATGGCACCTATAACCAACATCTTCTCCTGATCTGGAGTCTGTGCTAGTTGAGATGGGGCAGGGATGCGATCCTATATCTGAGACACAATGCATTTCCATAACCAGATGGCATTCCTCAGCTGCTCCCTCCAGTTCAGAATTGCCTGGTTTAGGAGAAGACTTCCTGATGTTGAGAAAGTATGAGCTCAGAGTTTGGATTGTAAAGGAAAGCTCAGTTTGTTGATACAGCTGAGAGCGATTTGTGTGTGTGGAGCCTTGAATTTACTGGCATCATGGACAAAATATACTGGGTTTTGCTCCTGAACTGAAATTGAACAAATACATCATTACATATTACCCAGGCCGACGGCTGATGGGTGGCCTGTGGAAAGAAGTCTGTGAAGGTGGTTGACTGGATGGTGAGGCAAAGTGAGCCCAGAACAGCTCGTCCGTTTCTGGTATGTGAGCTTGGTGCCCAAGTACAGAGGCAGAAGATTGTTTTGTCCCAGACAGCCATAGCTTTGGATTTCTGTGGTTAGATATTTGGTGGAACACTGATAAAGTGGGGCAAGTATAAAGAATAAAGTAAAGAGAAAATGAGAATAACTTGAGGGAAAAAAAGAAGGAAGAGTTATGTGTTCCTTCTTTAGTCAATAATGACTAGATACATTTGAATTCAAGTGATGAGTGAGGGGCATGACACAGAACGATTATTTCCTTGTCACCACAACCTTTGCCCCATGTGAAAGCTGAGTTTCATGATGAGATGATGGTAATGATAAAAATAGAAATGGGAGAGATGAATATGTGTACGTGATAAAGAAGATTTAGAAACAAACTAGGAAATAAGGGCGGTTGCCTATGAGTCCCTGGAATTTACTCAAGATCTTTTCTATTAAAAAACATCTGAAAATTGGCAAAACAGCTCTCTGTTGAAATTAAAGTCTCCAAGTTCAAATGTCTGGCTTAGTATAATGCCTGAAACCAGAATATCTCGTCCCATTTTGGCCACCTAATTGCTGCTTCATTTGGGTCCCACTGTTCATCTCCTCAAGCCGTATCAAGGAAGTGAAGCATCGAGGGTTAACATAAAACCAATAAATCAATACAAATGACAGGATTTTGTGTTGTAAATGTGCTACCTAGATTTAGAATCAAATGCGGTTAAAGATAGTGGGGTTTGTCATGGTTAGTTCAGGAAATAAGTAAGCAGCTCAGATAAGTTTTTGTTAGTTGTTGGTTCCTGTCTGAGTGGACGAGGTGGCGTTTTCCCCTTTAGGGTCTCAGGTTCTCTCCTCTAGGCCTGGCGATGGACATCCCTTCAAGAGGATGGAGAAATGGCCGGTAAACAACATTAAGAACAAACTAAAGCATCCCCCGGCTGCTCCTTCCTGTTCAAAATTTCCTGGTTTAGGAGAAACCAGTAAAGTCAAATTGTCCATACACCTTTTCTTTTTGTATTTTATGGACAAAATCATCAAAACTGGATTCCACAAGTTATACATTTCTTGTGCCAATAAAACTACCCCTTCCCCTTTGGAACTCTATCAAAATTGGCACATGACTAGCTTTCAAAATTAAATTACTACCCTATGAATGTTCCTACTGATGACTATGTGGCAATTCAAGATGCCTAAACGGCTTTTGACTCATTGAAGAAAAATTAATTAGGTACAGGTTTGTTTCTGTGATGAATACACTTTGTTTATTTCAACGGGCTCAGAGCTGGTCATCCTTGGATACGGGGATTTCAGTTAACCAGAGATACCATTCTTTATGATAAAAGGCAGTCTGAGTTTTATTGGAGACACTGATCCTAAAGAAGAACATAACCCAGACAGGTGGAGAGGTCCATATTTTCATAGATTCTCAGCGGGACTTTCTCCCCTTAGATCTTGACCATCAGCTGTGGCAGGTAGCACTCATTACTTTGCATGTACAAATCCATGGATGTAACTGTCCCATAGGCTCCCACTGTGCTTCTTTGACTATGCCTTCAATCATTCTCCTAAACCCAGAAGACAGAACATACCAATTGACATAGCTAAATGCTTAATCCCCCAAATCTTCTTAACCCCTCCCCCCCTTCCCTTGATTCATTTGCTCTTTTAGGAGACCTTTAAGCAGAAGGTTGTGCCTCCACAGAGATAAGAGCCAGAGGAAAAATATTCCAGAAAACAGGGAAAAGTCTTGCTCACAGAGATTCACATGAAACAAGAATGACATCTGGATGCCAGAAGGTGGACATCTCATTGGTGGTAAGATGTCTACCAGTATCTCCTTTACCAAAGCACAGAGTAAAACCAGCTGTTAAATGCCAGCCACACTCCTGAACACCTCTTCCTTAACTGGGCCTGTGCTTTACTGCATTTCAAGTACAATGTTAACAAGCACAGACATTAGAGGTGCCCCTTGCTGAAAGCTCAAAGTAGTGATAAGTCCTGGTCACCATTAATCACAAAAGAATGCTTTTCCTCATATGGAATAGATTCCCAGGCATTTTACATTTTTCATTTTTAAGCCCTGTGAATTACTCTCCAAAAAGTAATAAAGTAAGCCTTCTAAGACTCCAAGGAGCCTGAAAAATCCATTTAGAAGATGGGAGAAAGACTGCTGCTTTCCTTCCCTCCCAGGATTCTGCTCGCTTGGGGTCAATCCCGTTGTCTTGTGACGTGTGAGGTCACTGAGGTGACATCCTGACCCAGGGGTCTCTGTCTGCTCTGATCGTCACTGCAGAAGCTGACAAGTTCTGATAAGGGCACCTTTTAGGGTTAGTCCCATTTGTACTTACTCTCTTGAAGCTAAAACAAGCATTCCGAAATAGCAAACCTTCCATTTCTATGTCAGGGTGCCCATTCCATGGGTTCGGCTGGAAATACACACCCAATTCTCCGCTTATTGGAGAATTCAAGTCTCACGGAAATAGCACCTGTTGTCTAACTGTTGCTGCATTCTGTCAAGTCTATTCCATTTCATAGTGACCCTCTACGGCAGAGAACGTCCCCCGGGCTGTGCTGGGCTTTCATTTCTATGAGTGGGAGAGAGATGTGGCAGTCTGTTGCCACACAGGGGACAGCCGTGGGGACTGGGGGGGTGACTTCCACTCTGGCCTATTGAGTCGCTTTGAGTTGGAATGCATTCAACCCTAACGGGTTTCATTTTTATGGCACTAGATTGCCACTGCCAGGTCTTTAAATAAAGACTATTTGAAGGCTGTGTCCTATCATGACAACAAAAATACAAAGATATGCAAAATCTAGGGTGGCAAATAGATGATTATTGAAAATGAAAACGTGCCACCACTTCACTCTCCACTCCTGGACTAATGATAAATTCCTTTTCCTATAACTACAGACAACTGGTTTATTTAGCCATTTTAACAAATTGAGTCCTGTAAGACCCACAGACTCCATGCACAACAAAAGGGAATACTGCCCCGCCCTGCCCGTCCTCACAATTGTCCCCATGCTTAAGCTCATTGTTCCTGTCATGGCGTCAATCCACCTCATTGAGGGCCTTCTTCTGTTTCACTGCCCCTCCACTTCACCCAGCAGGATGGCCTTCTCCAGAGTCTCCTGACAGTATTTCCTAAGGATGTAAGGTGAAGTCTGGCCATCCCTGCCTCGAAGGTGCACTTTGCCAGTACTTCGCCCAAGGCAGACCATTCTGTTTTTCAAGCAGTCCCAGGGACTTTCAATACTCTTTCTCAGCACCATAATTCAAATGCATAATTTCTTCTTCAACCTTCCTTGCATGCAGATGAAGTAATTGAAAAGGCCATGGCTTGGGTTAGGTATGCCTGAGTCCTCAAAGAAATGTCCTTACATTTCAATATTCCAAAGAGGTCTTGTGCAGCAGATTTACCTAATGCAACACATCTTTGGATCTCTTGGATGCTTCTTGTAGGAACATTGTTGTGGATCCAAGCAAGGCAAAAATTCCTTGACAACGTCAACTTTATCCTCATTTTTGTTACCTATTGGTCCGATTGTGAGGATATTGGTCTTTTTTACCTTGGCTCATAATTCACACTGAAGGCTGCAATCTTGATCTTCCTCAACAAGTGCTTGACGACCTCTTCACTTTAAGCAATCAAGATGGTCACATCTGCAAATTATAGGCTGTGAATAAGCCCTCCTCCAATCCTAATGCTACCATCTTCTTCATAGAATCCAGTTTTTCTCGTTATTTTCTCAGCACACATATTGGCTAGTGAGAGGACACCACCCTGGCGCACACCTTTCTTGATTTTAAACAACACAGCGTTCCCTTGTTGCGTCCTCATAACTACCTCTTGATTCATGGGCAAGTCCCACGTGCACTCCATCAAGTGTTTTTCTCAAGGGCACACATTCCTAGTTTTTTATCATCCACACAGTTAATGCCTTCACACAGTCAGTGAAATGCAAGTAAACATCTTTTTGCTATTCTCTGCTCTGGCAAAGATACGTTTGACATCAGCAATGTTATCCCTTGTTCCATGTCCTCTTCTGAATCTAGCCTGAACTCTGGGCAGTTCCCTGTCAATGGTGTTGGATACTGCAGCCACTGTTGGATATTCTTCTGCAAAATTGTGGTTGCTTATGATTTCAATGATGCTATGTTCTATAGTTTGAGCATCCCATTGGGTCACCTTTCTTTGGAATGGGTACAAATATGGATCTCTTCCAGAAAGCTCTCTTCCAAAATTCCTGACATAGCACAGTAAGTGCTTCAGTGCTTCATCAGCTTGTAGAAACATTTAAATTGTCGTCCTATCAATTCCTGGAGCCTGGTTTTTTGGTTAATGCTTTAAGTGAAGCTTGAACTTCTCTCTTCAGCACCATTGGTTCTTGCACATATGCTTCCTCCTGAAATGGTGGAATGTTGACTAGTTCATTTTGGTACAGTGACTCTGTGTATTCCTTCCATCTTCTTTTGATGTTACCTGCATCATTCAATATTTTACTCATAGAATCTTTCAACATTGCAACTTGAGACTTGAATTTCTCCATTAGTTTTTTCAGTTTATGATATGCTGTGCGTTCTTCCCAAGGATCCTGCAAAGAGTTAGACCACTACTGAAGGCAATACCACTGAAGACAATACCACTGAAGGCAATACCACTGAAGGCAACTGGTGCAGGGGTCACCACTGGACTGACTTGCTTGCTTGCCAGCCCAGAACCTCTTTTCCATTTTCTCCCTCTTTCACTGGCTTAGCCACCTGCAAAGACACTGCTCGAGATAAAGAGATGGGAGTGCTGCTTTCAATAGCTTCTTATTGAGGGAGATATCTCTCCTCTATAAATATGCTAATTTTCTATTTTTACCTGAAATCCTAGAAGACACATGACAAACTTATTTGATGTTGTTTAAGCTTTATTTTTACCTGTTAGAAGTTTTCATAATTACCGGGAAACTAAAGCCCCCCCACCTTCCAAAAGCTAGGTATAAAGTAAGGGTTGTACTTACCATCCAACAAAATCATCAGGAATAAATGACTGTGAGGCAGTACAAGGCTCATAAGTGATGTTCTGAAAATACTTTTTATTGGGGAAAAACTCAGAAAAATGGACTCAGTAAAATAAACAAAAAATTCACAGAAGAAATAACTGAATAAAAGATAAAAGCCTATCCTTACTAATCATAAAACGTATAAATGTGAGATGTAAATTTATAAAGTCCTAGCCATAATTCCATATATGACGTTTTATGACTCTGGACTGTGTGGCTGTGGCTATAATCCTTTTGGAGGGAGTCTTGCTCTGTGAGTGGACAGGTTTAAAGTGGGATTTAGTCTCGGCTTTAGTATCAGGTGTGAGTGGGGTTACGTCCTTTGTTTCTTTGGGGCTCTGGTCTGCTGAAGGACAAACATCACACCATCATCAAAGCCATTCTTCTGGGCATCAAAGCTATCTCAGACACAGAGAAATGATAGGGCTAGTAGAACAGCACTTTCACGAGCTCTGTCTGAAATGGAAGAGGCTGAGAGGGGAGGCACCAGATACTGTGAGATCGAGACTCCGGGACAGTGTATCGGAGTGAGGCAGAAACTAGGGGCCAAGGTCAGGGAACCATGAGCCAGAACACAGAAGCAGCACTGAGACTATGGGTCTATGCTTAGACTATGGGTCTAAGCAGAGCAGCAGCCCGGCTTCCTGGGCTGTGCAGGTGGAGGCCCAGGGACCTGTGGCTGAGACACTGAGCACCAGACAGAGACTTGCTGTTGGCTGAGAGGTGTTGCTATGGACCCCTGATTGTTTCCTGATCTGGGATTGTGGTAATCTGTGAACTACCCTAATAAATACCCTTCCTTGTGAGTGTTGTCTGTGAGTTCTATGGGGCCTTTACGAATGAATTATTGGATGCCTTTGCAGGAAAGGTTGGTGTCAAGAATAGGGAGAGAGAGAGAGAGAGAGACAGAGACAGAGAGAGACAGAGAGAGAGAGAATGAACGCACTCAGATATGGCACAAGGACCTCCAGACCCACACCAAACCAAACTCACTTCCTATCAGCTAATGCTGACTCAGAGTGACCTTAAGAGACAGAGCAGAACCTCTCCTGTGAGTCTCCAGGACGGCCATGCGTTATGGAAGTAGAAAACCCCACCTGTCTCCCCATAGAGTGGCTGCTGGTTTTCAACTACCCGCAGCCCAAAGTGTAACCCGCTCCACTGCCAGGGTGCCTGGCGAATCTGGACAGCCTACAAAGGTAGGAGGGAAATCACTGGCCCAAACCTTAAAAGTGTGCATCCTCTTCCAATTATGAAATTCTCCATAAATTAATCAGAGATATTTTCTCAAATGGATGTAGGAGAATGGCACTCACACGTTGTTTCTAAACACTGAAAAACAGTCGTAAAGATTAAGCACAGACTACAAAATCTGAAACCAAACTCACTGCTACCAAGTTGATTCGGATTAATAGCAACGGTACAGGTCTGAGTAGAACTGTCCTGTGAGTTTCTGAAGATTATAAGTCTTTAGGCGAGTAGAAAGCCTCCTCTGTCTCCCAAGGTCATTTCAACTACTGACCTTGTGGTTAGCAGCCCAATGCTTAACCTCTATGCCGCCAAGCCGCCTAAATATTGTAAACCCACCTAAAACGATGCTAAAGAAGAAAAGGGATATAGAAATATATAATCACATATGGCTGGGTGAAAATAATCATATTTTAAATATTAAGGTCTTGATTTCATAAGCAACGATAGAGGGTGTGTGTGTGTGTGTGTGTATGTGTGTGTGTGTTTTCAAATAGTAAGACTGGATATTTCTAACTGGATATTTCTAACTTTCTTATTTAGACTTTCTTGTCTTTATAAAGTCAGAAGCATGCACAGATTTATAATGATTCCTCTTTTTTAATTTGAAGAAGTTGTTAAAATAGTAAAGGCAAAGAATAAGGAAACAAAATATTTTATCTGTGTCTCTGGAAAGGCATTACTCCCTAAATTTTGTAAGCATTCATATAGTTATTTGACCACATTCTCCTTAAGTCCAAGCACCTCGGCACAATCGGTTGGAAACAGCTGCTGGCGATCTTCAAATTTAATTCAGTTACTGGAAATTTGCACTTTAACAGATGGGAAAATGGACAACTGTATAATATTGGATTCACTTTTTCTTATGCAACTATGCCTAGATCTCTCATAGTTAACTATTGGAAAGTTGGTGGTATGAGCAGAAAGGGGGTTTAGAGTTTAACAAAAACCTGGAGTTAATCTTCCCCAAGGAGATGTGAAATAAATTCTAAACATTGGCAGCCCCAGGGTATGTTCTGTAAGTAGACATATAGAACTCTCCTGGACTGAAGCGGATATTTAATCCATTTTCTTTTCTGGTGCTTGTTGTCTACTATAGCATTTGACCCTTGTGAAAGTTAGGTTGATTGTGCCAACCTGGCCAATGAACACTTGTGGGATTAATTGAAGGGCGGAGAGATAAATGACTCGGTAAACTTGCCTTTCTTGTCTCTTGCTCTTTAATGACCAGACCAGTGTGTTGCTGCCTTAGTTGGTTCTCTGCTTCAACTTGCAAGCTACACTATCTGTGGGACACCTAACCTGTGGACTGTGTTGACATAGTTTGAGGTTCCTTCAAGGCCTGCTTCGTCACCTTACTGGAGTAACCTCGCTTGGGCTGGGGACTGTTGAACCCTGTCATCTAGCTGACTGTTGGTGACCTGCCTTGCTGTTTGCTGCCTGTGCCCGGATTGCCTGAATTGTTCTACAGAGGACTTAGCTGTCTGCTTCCTTGACCTGCACCCAGCGGCCCTCAAGACTTGAAGGACTGTCAGTGTGTTAACTGTCTCACGGGAGAGAGTTACACTGAGACATTTGTACTGCTCTATAGACTAATTAGCAGTTTGTTTCTTATGTTGTGTATCGCTTTCTATATAAATATATATATAAATTATAAGTGTCCTGGTTTGGTTTCTCTAGAGAACCCTGTCTAATATAACCCTTAAAACTTTTCTACAGCTGACATCAGCTATGGTACCAGTCTTAGATGAGCCTGGAATGGCCTGTGGACAGTGAACTAGAGGTCTCAGATCTCAACTCCTCATACAGGTATGCACAGATCAACAACAACAATAATAAAAAAAAAAACCAGCACAGACTCCCAGGTAAGCAGTATGATATTGAGCAGGCCACTGAACTCTGCCATGTCTGTCGCCATCCTCATTCCAAAACATGGATGGTCAATCTTAAGAGCTACCATGAGAGATTTATTTTGTAAAAGTAATATGTAATAACTTCAGGGTGGGAAAAAGAGTCAAATAAACGTCCTGCCATCTCAAGAATGCCACTCTTTAAAAGTGTGTGCTTGGTTTTGCTTTTATTTCTCTCCCCAGCAGGATTGGACTTGAGAGTGTCCACTCAGATGACGTGCCACAGGCTCCCTCCGTGGGCTAGGGAGGTGGGCGTGGCCTTTCTGCTTGACGTCTGCAGGCCACCTCACTGGATGGTGCTGATTCAAAGCATAGGGACAGACTGTCTCCTGCCAAAACCAAATCCTAATGCAATTAAGGACATTAGAAGTCTCATGTGTGCCACGTTTCTGATCTCTGAAGTTCTTTCAATACTCGTTCTTAAGAAAGAATGAGAGTTTAAAGTGACATGGTGGAGGCTCAGGGATTGACTGTTTCCAAGTAATTATTGGCGGCAGAAAAAGCCCGCCAGCTATTCCATTGAAATATGTACCTCAAGCACACGTAGCATTTTTCCCTCAGTCTTTTTCCTGGCCATTCTTTCTCGGGCCACACTTGCCATCTGGTTGTGGCTGATCCCTGAGCTCCCTCCTCCTTTCTTCTGCATGATCACGTCACTGTCAACTTGCCCCATCGCTTTCCTTCCCAAAAAATCCACCCAAGTGCTGTGAAAATGAGGGGCTTTTCCATCTGTAGACAATTGGACCTCCTGTTACAGAAGGGTCACAAGGAAGAGACTAGACAGTCAGGTGTAGCATAGCACCTGTGAAGCACACAGTTTCCTTATTCTTTAATTCTTTATTTCCTTATTTCTTTAATACTTCCTCCCCCCCCCATACACACACACACACAGTATCATGACCTCAATTCTACCTTACAAATTCAGCTTGATCAGAGCACGTACACAGCTACAGTTAAGAGCTGGAAACACATGGAATCGAGGACAGATAAAGACAGTAGCAATACCAGGAGGATAGGGGGAAGGTGGGGGGAGGAAGGGGGATCCAATCACAAGGATTGACATACAACCTCCTCCCAGGGGGACAGACAACAGAAAAGTGGGTAAAGGGAGACATCGGTCAGTGTAAGACATGAAAAAAATAATAATTTCTAAATTATCAAGGGGGTGGAGTGAGGGAGAGAAAAGAGCAGAGGAAAGGAGGAGCTGATACCAAGGGCTCAACTAGAAAGAAACTGTTTGGAAAATGATGATGGCAACACATGTACAAATGTGCTGGGCACAATGGTTGTACGTGTGGATTGTGATAAGAGCTCTATGAGCTCCCAATTAAGTGATTTTTTTTAATGAGGGGCTTTTAAGCTGAAGGACAGTTTCTTCCACAGTGAAGAGAGCGGCGCCAGAGGAGACGCTCTCGGAAGTTGTCGGTCCTAGGTCTGAACCAACTGACTAGTTGAGGCCAAGAAGCTTCCAGACATATTAACTCAGCTCATGGCTTTATCATCTCAGGAAGATTGTGAATAAATGTTCGATGAATGAGTCCAAGATAGAAAGTCCTTCGGATGATTATTGGCCTTATTTATATGCCCCGATGGTGCTGGGGATTAAGTGACGGGCTGCTAAATGCAAAGCCAGCAGTCTAACCCACTAGCCACGACTGGGAGAAAGGTGAGATTTCCCGCTCTGGGAGAGAGGTAAAGTCTCAGGAACCGTTTACAGACCTCAACCTGTACACCTTGGAATTGATTTGACGGCCGTAGTTTGGTAGAATGATGTCAACCGATGAGAAATTTTATGGGGCTGTGCGCACAGTCATTCCAAATGAGCACCATCAAAACCTCCGGTCCATAGTATTCTAACGTGTATCCATTTAATAATGGTTTTCTAAAGAGATTAGAAGATGCACAATTCACTCATTTTCCTTCTTCCATTTACAGTTAAATCCAACATCTGTTCGATATTTATTATGCACACAGCATCGGTCTAATCAATGCTGGGTGCCTGAGAGAAATAAAGCTTGAAACACAGAATTTGGTGTCCTGTTGTCCATGTCGGAACAATGGCTCCATCACATTATTGGCTGTATCACTTTCCCGGGTCTGTGGTAACACATTAAGACAAACTGGGTGGCTTAAAACAGAATTATTCTTTTATAATTATGGAAGCCAGAAGTCTGAAATCCACGTGTTAGTATTGTTGTTACTCTGAAGGAGAATCTGTCTCAAGCCTCTCTCCTGGCTTCTGTTGGTAACCATAAATCCTTGGTACTCAATCGGGCTTGATACTCCTGTAAGCAATGCCAGTCTTAGAAAGCCACAGGGGGACGTTCTGAGTCCGCACTGACTGGACAGTAGTGAGGACAGACATATCACCTGTTTCTGGCACCATCTTCACACGTCTTTCTTCTCTGTGTGTCCCAGGGCTCTTTCCTCTTTTCAAGAAATCAGTCATGAGACATGGGGCCAACTCTAAATCCATGAGTGTCTCAACTGGAGATTCTCGATTACATAGGAAAAGATGCTATTTCCAAATATGATTAAGCTCAAAGGTTCCGGTGGTGAGGAGTTAGACATATATTTGGGGGGACACTGAAGGTGGTAATATGCTTCTGAAAAGATTAGAGAATAGAAAAACATATGGGATCTTTGTACTTTGTCACGTGGGGTAATGGCAAGTCAAAAATCAACCTGGCAACAACAACATAGGTCGTACCAAGGATTAGCTGTTTGAACCAAAATATTGGCAGTTCAGAGCTACCTGAGGCACCTCAGAATAAAAGCCTGTTGCTCTGTTTCTCAGAGGCAGTGAAAACCCTAGGCAGGACAATCTACTGGGCAGCACAGCGAGTTTCCACGCATCATGGCAACCGGGCGGTGCTTTGTATTCATCTCTCTATAGCATCAGTGAGACCTTGGCCAAGGTATATGAGTGTAACCTTTAGCCCTCAACTTTCTTATTCATAAATTGAGAAGGATAATAATTTTAGAATCATAACAAAATGGAACAAGGTGCTATATAAAGTGCTCAGAATATTGCTTAACTTGGAGTCAACATTGATCTCATTAGTAATCACCCTTCAGGAGTCATTGCTAACCAAGCACAAAGCCTGTTTATAATCCTAGAATCCATGGAATGATGGCTGTACCAATAGTAATGCCAGACCTAGCTTTAAAACACAAAGCTAAAGTATCTTAGTACAGGGAGTGACAAAGAATAGGAAAGAGGAAAAAAAATTAATGCCCAAGATTCAAGGATATGAAGACATAAGATAACCTATACCATTTACTTTGTCTGTGTTTAATTTTTCCCCCTGAAATCTGCTCTATTTGGGGCTGACACCATCAGTCAGAGAGCCTGCTGGTCTAGCGGTTACATGAACCTATGCAAAAATGCAGGTGGTAGGGAAACCTTTCTCCATGTGTCTTGACGTGCTCCCCGCAGAACGGGGTCATAATCCAACTCTGTGGTCAGTGGCAAAACTATTTCTCAGAGTGTCTGCCTCCTTGACCCGGTGACAACACAAACCCCCCCAAAGGATGGTTTTGTACTTTGTGAAAAAAGAAAGAAAATGAATGCTGGAGCTCACATGAGCCCCCTATGGAAACTGAAATATAAGCTGGCAATTGAGTGACTCCAACACCCGAGGAACAAAATCATGAAGTACAAGGAGAAACGGTATTCTGGGCTCCGAATACAATGCCAGCAATGAACTTGTCACAATGAATTTGTATAGACTAGAGCTCCGGCCCAGTACTTGAGCTGAAATGAAATCTTGGCTATCCGTTCCTCTTATGAAAGCCACCCTTGCTCCATAGACATGATTGTCTAATGCTAAGTAATCTTCTAGAAAATAAAGTAAAAAAGATCACTGCATGATTTTCCAATTCAGTCCTGAACACACAAACAGAACCAAGCAAAACGGTCTCCAGCATTAACACTCCTCCATAGACCTACTGCTTCAAGGGGTTGGCCTTTCGGAAAACCTGGGGAGGATGATAAGAATTGAAGCAAGAAGCAAAGTACCACCCAGCCTTTGACCAGACTCAACAGGTCTCCACCCATTAAACGGAATAGCGTGGGAGCAAAAACAGGGAAATAGGGCAGTGGAAGGTAGGTCTGACAAAGATCAGAAATAATCAAGACATAAATGCTTCTCTCTGCCTTATCACTAGCATACTCCTTGCTCAGCTTTGAGTTTGAAGTACGGATATCCATCATATCACCCACATGGTGTTCCCATCACAATCACTGTCTGCCTCCCTTTGAAACGTCAATCAACCATAGACTTGCCACAGTTTCTGTATCACTCTAAGAAAGACCATTTTAGCAGCTACAAATTGTATTCATCCATTTTTTAAATACTCAAACTCCCCAGAGAATCCCTTTTGACTCTCCCTTCAGTGCCTCTGAGAAGGAAGGACAGAGGTAGAGACAATTACAGAAAATTTCATTTAAAGTAAAATAAACTGAAAGAATATCCATTAAAAGAACGAATGCCATTGACTACTTTCTCCCAGCAATTCATGGATTTAAACCTTCCCAGGGAATAGTGAATCTTCAAATGAATTTGAACTCTTAATCTGCTTGAAAATCTCATTTTTTAAATGTGATAATAATTTACCTCTTAATTCACACAAAGAAAGCATATGTCTTGCAGTGTCACAAGCTTTTCTGGAAGAGACTATAGTGACACAAAATGCAACAGAGACAAGAATGAAAATTGCTTTAGACACGACCCTTTGAACATAGAGATGCCAGGGTATGACATGCCACATCTCTGTCTTTGAACTGCTTCCTCCGAGTATGCTCCATGAACTAGAAAATTTCCCTAGAGCCCCTGTAAGCTTCAAAGTAAACCATGGTGGGCCCAGTATCTCTACATTGATTTTGGCCCATTGTTTAACTTATGGGAAAAGAGAGAGAACGGACTAGAAGGAAGGAAGGGAGGAAGGAAGGGAGGAAGGAAGGAAGGAAGGAAGGAAGGAAGGAAGGAAGGAAGGAAGGAAGGGAGGAAGGGAGGGAGGGAGGGAGGAAGGAAGGGAGGGAGGGAGGAAGGAAGGGAGGGAGGAAGGGAGGAAGGAAGGAAGGGAGGAAGGGAGGAAGGGAGGAAGGAAGGAAGGGAGGAAGGGAGGGAGGGAGGAAGGGAGGAAGGGAGGAAGGGAGGAAGGGAGGAAGGAAGGGAGGAAGGAAGGAAGGAAGGAAGGAAGGGAGGAAGGGAGGAAGGAAGGAAGGAAAAAAACTCAGTGGATATTATACATACATGTGGTTTCCATATTGTCCCTTAATCATTCAGTTTGAAAGTAATCAAAGTGGAATGTGGAATTAAAATGCTTGAGGTTAGGGTGAGACATCAGGTTCCTATAAACCCACATCAATATGCATAGCATTTAATATCATTCTAAGCCATCAGCAGGTGAGTTGTATTATGTAAGCTAAATTCACACTTATCTTTTGTAGCAAGTCATCACAGGATTAGAAACAGATCTATGGGTATGAGTGTGGTATGTGTACATGTGTGTGATTAGTAGAAAATCTAGTTGATCTAGCTTAAATTGAAAACAATCACAAATCATTTGACCCTGTTTAAAAAGATATGATTATGAAAATTCACCAGAGATTAGCTGAGTAATGGGTTTCTCCATATACATATAGAGAAATAGAAGTGAGTTGTCATCAAAGTAAGAGAGAACAGTTACGTATCTGTATAAAGATCCAATTAAGTTGGAAAAACCCGGCTTCATAAAAGGTTGTGTCTTAACACATACCTAACACAGGGTGACATGGTACAGTATGTTCAGCTTTTTCTCTCTCCCTCTGACTGGCCCTCTCCGTGGGTAAGTGCCAAATGCTCAAGATTACATCTTATATTTTCATCCCAAAGGGCAACTGTGGAGGCTTCTAATGCTGTCTTCCATAGGTTTTGCCCCAGGAATGCAGGTTTTGTAGTTGGACTAGGATTGTCTTTAAGTTCTACTCTGTGGGCGTTTTCTATCACGTCTGATCCTGTGAAAAGAGAATCCCAGGGACTCATAAATGTGGAGTGTGCCAAAGTCAACAGAGTTCTTTTAGACAGGATGTCTCAAAATCTTTAATTAGTCAATGTGCATTATGGGTCCAGGAAAGAAAATGTAGCCTAGTTGGGTCTTTCCATGGAGTTCAGAAAAGTGTGTTTTAAACTAATAAAATGGGACTAGTTAGTGTTGATCTTTTTCCTACCACTGAAAAGATCTGTAAAGTCTGAGCCATCTCTACAAAACACTCTTAACCTTCTCCTACTTAAAGGGCACTGTGGAAAACGAGGAGAAAACATCTCACTCACTTTTGAGGAATTTGAAATACTAACATCCAATTTTTTTCTGGGATGTTACAGTTCATTGCTGCTTTCTTCATTCTGACTCTCTTTGGAATTACTTTTTTCCTCTTTCCTTCCCCCCCTTTTTTTAATTGCATGGATTTCGCTTGTCATTATTAAAAAGTAAGGAAACACAGTGTAATGAGCTTTCTTATTATCAGTTATGTCAAGAATGGTCAGGCATACCTAAGCAATGTCACAGAATGAAAAGGAAAGATACACATCGCTTACTAAATACCTAGACGATGAGTCAATCAGGAATTGACTGCCCTGAGTCTAGCCAGCCAGTGGTGGAAATAAGTAAAATAAAGGAAAGCCAAGCTACTGATAGCAAACTGCAGCTGGAAATAAAATCAAAATCTCAAAACATATGCCTGTTAAAATTTTAGTGTGTCATGGTATAAAGGGCATAGGTGAGGAGGTAAAGTTTTCAATGGAAAACAAAACAAGGTGGAAATTTTTGGTAAAATAAATGGAGCGTGCAGTTAGGTGGAAAATTAGAAAATGAAATATAAAAACAACCTAAGAGATTCAAAGGTCTTTAAAAGGAATATTCTGACTTGAGAACACATCTAAGATACATCACTAAGGAAATTGTACAATATTTCTTATGAAGACCAATAAATTTGTCCAAAGTAGCATTTTAAGCAACAGAGAAAATATGAAAGCCCAGACATAGTTGAATGCCAGTCTCTGGGCAGGCTGGTCCCAAGGCCAGATACTCTGGAACACCTGGTTGCTGGCAAACATTCCTTGATGACAGCATATTGGGACCCAGCAGCCATTTATTTTAGCCCTTCTGATCCTTTCATATGGTAAAGAAGCAATCAACCAACGAATACTAGCTTTAGTTTATGAAGCATTGCTTTTCATCCACCTAGGAGGAAATGGCTGGGGGAATGGACTGGGAGGAGGAAAGAGGAATAATGTGTTTTGAAGCTTCAAATCAAACACTGCCGGGGAAAAACTGTCCAGAAAGCAATTCAGAGTGAAAATATTTGCTCTCTGGCTGAGTAGCAGTAGCTTTTTATTGCAAGATGGAAATAAACATTGCTGCTCATTTATACCAAAAAAGGAATATCTACAAATAACCCAAATCCCACAATAAAGGCATTGTCCAAAAGAGCAGGACATCATTCACTAAGGTTTTGATTCATCCATTTCATCAATGATCACAACCCATAGATTTCAAAGTGCTGGGATGATGACTAGTAAACTATCTCAGCTAATCTAGGCCAAAATCCCAGAAGGACATGGGCCAAGGCCAGAATGATGCCTGTCCTCCACTCTTTTTACTTGACTGATGTCCTCTTCCTGCTGGTCCTCCAGAATGGTGCAAACCATGCCCAAACATACACACTGGCAGACTTAACCCAAAGCCACACTGCAATCAAATTAGGTAAAAGATGCCCCCCAACAAAAATTATACTAAATGATCAACAGTTTACCAAAGATCCAGAGAAATAAGGGGTTTGCAAACAAAAGATAAGGATAAAGAGAATACTGATTCATTCACTCACTCAGTAAGATATTGGTGAAAAAGATGAAGTGAAGGTGTTCACTGAAGGTGTTCATCATAAGTAAATTGTGATATGAGGGGTTCCCCCCCACAAAAAACATATTTTTTTCCCAAAGCTGTGTATTTAAATTTTTAAATCATTTTATTGGGGGCTTGTACAATTCTTATCACAATCCATATATACAGCAATTGTGTCAAGAACATACGTACATCTGTTGCCATCATCATCCTCAAAACATTTGTCTTCTACTTGAGCCCTTAATATCTGCTGCTCATTTCCCCCTCCCTTCCCCCTCCCCCTCCCTCATGAACCCTTCATCATTCATAAATTATTATTATTTTGTCATATATTACACCATCCGACGTCTCCCCCTGCCCTCTTCTCTGCTGTCCATCCCCCAGGGAGGAGGCTATATGTAGATTCTTGTAATCAGTTCCCCCTTTCTACCCCACATTCTCTCCACGCTCCAGGCATGGCCACTCTCACCACTGGTCATGAAGGAGTCATCTGTCCTGGATTCCCTGTGTTTCCAGTTGCTATCTGTACCTATGTACATTCTCTGGTCTAGCCAGATTTGGAAGGTAGAATTGGGATCATGATAGTGGGGGGAGGAAGCATTTAAGAACTAGAGGAAAGTTATATGTTTCATCGTTGCTACCCTGCACCCTGACTGGTTCATCTCCTCCCCACAACCCTTCAGTAAGGGGTGTCTGGTTGGCTACCAATGGGCTTTGAGTCTCCACTCTACACTTAACTACATTTTCAATGACATGATTTTTTGTTCCTTGATGCTTGATACCTGATCCCTCTGACAGCTCATGGTCACACAGGCTGGTGTGTTTCTTCCATGTGGGCTTTGTTGCCTCTGAGCTAGATGACCACTTGTTTATCTTCAAGCCTTTAAGACCCCAGATGCTAAATGTTTTGATAGTGGGGCACCATCAGCTTTCTTTACCACATTTGCTTATGCACATATTTGTCTTCATTGATCGTATCAGGGAGGTGGGCACCCATTGATATGATTTTTAGTTCTTTGATGTCTGATAATTGGTCCCTTCTGCACTTTGTGGTCAGACTGGCTGGCGTGCTTCTTCCATGGTATTAAAATTTTTTTTACAAATGAACTTTCTTACCTTAAAAGTACTCTCCACTACACTTAATACATTTGTCAAATCTGAAATTCCATTTTTGGAAATATTTTTCGAACTCATCTCTTTGGATGGCTGACAGCACCTCCCTCATTTTTTCTTCACCTCTTCTAAGTCATCAAATCACTGTGCTTTCATGTCCCTCTGCATTTGCAGAAACAAAAAGAAGTTGCACGGAGCAAGGTCGGGTGTGTAAGGTATGAGGGGCAAGAGAGGCACATGCTATTTTTTGCTAAAAATGGGCACACGGAGATGGCTGGGTGAGCAGGTATATTGTTGTTGTGGAAAACCAGCCCCCTGTCTGCCACAAATCAGGTGGGTTTTTTTGTACACTGTTACATAATCTTTTGAGAACCTCTAAATAGAAAGCTTGATTAACAGTCTGGCCTGATGAAATGAACGCCAAATGAACTCCAAGCCAACATTTTGTCCATTCAGGAAGTTGATAAATGTCAGAACAAGGTTTATCATCAATTGACATTTCACCACTTTTAAAATGAGAAGACCACTCGTACCCTTGAGTTTTTCCCCTAGCACTTCCCTTGTAAGCTGTGTTCAACATCACAACAGTTTCTGCAACATTTTTCCCAAGCAGGAAACAAAATTTCACAGCCGCATGCTGTTCTCTTGAATTGGCCATCACAAAAAATGAGGTTTGAGCGAAACTGCTTTTATAAAAAAATTTGCTGTAACCAGAGAGAACCTACCCAGGGGATGCCACTGGGTGCACTACCTCAGTGAGTTGCTTGATTGTCGCCTAATAGGGAAAATGCAGATTATGAAAGCTATGCCCCGCCCAGGGAAATTCCGGTCTTTGCAGGGAGGGGGGTACCCCCTCATATGCTACATCCAAATAGCATTCTAAATGTTTAAGATAAAGATTTCACTCATGGTATTCCATTCCATTCTATCTTTACAACATCCTTTAGACACACATTGGCCAGGGAACAGAGTCTGAGCTACTGTTTCTTTACACCATTCTGCTAGTACGTAAGGGTGAGAAGAGACTTGAGCTCTAGTCTCTTGTGTCCCTCTCTACCTAGAAAAAGAAAACTATGTGTCTGAAAAGCCTTTTCATGTTTCATGACTCCCAAAATAGTTGTTCTCCAGATCTCATTCTCGGCATGTTCTCTCTTGCCTTTAAAACTAAGCCATGATGAAAAGAATGAGCCCTAAAACTATATTAACTACGTACTGAACAAATGATTTCCTCAAGAAAACATCCCACCATGTGGAATTAATTTCAGCTGCTAGCATAAAGGAGTCCCTGGTGGCATAAACTGCTGCCAACCCCAAGGTTAGTGGTTTGAGTCTACGCAGTGGCACCTCAGAGAAAAGGGCCAAAGTCTTCTTTAAAAACCAGCCACTGAAAATCCTCCAGAGCACAATCCCACTCTTATGAACATAGGGTCACCATCAATCAGAACTGACCGGTAGCAGCTTAAAACAAAACGAAAAAAACTACTCTTGAAAATTCAACAAGAATTTGGAAAGCTGTGCATGTATTTTTTATTAATCCATACAGTGCTGTAGTGTTTAGTGAGAAATTACTATAATCAAGGAGTTCTTCTGAGCACACGGGCTACAACAGTGACAAAGAAGGTCAAGTTCTCCACTTGCATGGGTACATTGTAGACCAGGCGTCAGCAAACATTTGAGATGGAAGAGCCAATCCTATCCCTCACAACAATTTGAAAATTATTTGAGAGCCACAAATACATTTTAACAAACACATGAAATCACCATGATTGGAATAATAGTCTTTAAATTTTTTCAGTTTTACTTCAGAGGCACGTGAATGTACCAAAAGAGCCAGAACATGGCTAGCGAGACACAGTTTGCCATGACCCATATTCTACCAGGTGTCCTCAAACTATGGCCCGCAGGCCACATGTGGCCCACCGAGGATATTTATCCAGCCCACCAGAGAGGGGTTGTCCCGTTTCTTTTTTTACTTCAAAATAAGATATGTACAGTGTGAACAGGAATTTGTTCATAGTTGTTTTGTTTTTAACTATAGTCCGGCCCTCCAATGAGTCTGAGAGACAGTGAACTAGACCCCTGTTTAAAATTTTCGAGGACCCCTGTCTAAGCCATCATGGAGGGAACCAACAAGGAATAACAGCAAGGACACTGCTCTGAAATGAAGTAAGCAAGCCAAGTGCAGAACTTAGTCTCAGGTGGCAGAGCAGGCCTCTTTGAGAAGGTGACATTTTAACTGAGGCAAGATTTAAGCAAGCAGAGAAGCTGTGCAGAGCACATTAGCCTGAAGGAATAGCAAAGGCAGAGGCCTAGCGAAGAAATGGGTCTCACCGTACATGAAACACGAGGGGCACAGGGGAACTCTGTTCCAACAGGTTTGCAGTCTCGTACACCCAACAATCCAACATGTTGCCAATTCATAGCGACCTTCAAGGGCAGAGTAGAAGTGCCACATATGTTTTCCAAGGCTGTCAGCTTTACCAAAACAGTTTACCACAGCTTTCTCCGGTGAATTGGCTACTAGATTAGAATTGCCCATCTTTGATAGCAGTTGTGTTCTTAACCACGCCACCACCAGGACTCTTGGGCTTTGTTAGGTTGTGAGGCGCCATCGAGTGGGTTCCGAATCCTAGGAACCTTATGCTCCACACAACGAAACACTGCCGGGCCTGCATTGTCCTCACCATTGTTCCTGTGTCGGAATCCATTGTGGCAGTCATTATTTCCGTCCGACTCATTGAGGGCCTGCCTCTTTGTCACGGTCCCCCCACTTCACCGAACAGGATGTCCTTTTCTAGGGACCGGTCTCTCCCGACGATGGGGTGAAAATGTGTAAGGTAAAGGCTTGCCGTCCTCGCCCATGGCCGGGCTTTGTCCAGGACAGATTGGCGTGCTCTTTCAGCAGTCCCCAGTACTTCCTATGTTCTCCTCCAGCACAGCAACAGCAATGCGCTGATTCCTCTCCACGATACTCCCTGATTCGGTTCAAATGCCTCTGTTTCTGTACATTCCCACTGAGCATAATTAAATGTCCTGTCACTCCCGCTCTTCCAAATATTCCCCGTATTTTGTTGTGATTCATACCGTGAATACCTTTGCCTAAGAGAGGACAGTAAAAAGACAGACTTCTTTTTTTCCTAATGGAAATCCTACTGGATTATTTTTGTCAATGAGAGAAGTTATCTAATTTAGAGCAAGTGGGTTAAGGAAGAGATCCTGTAATCTTGAAATGCCGGAAGAGATCGTTTTAGGAAGCAGATGGAGGATTTCCTGCCTGGTAAATGGAAATAGCCCCCATCTGGACAACTTGCAGAAGCAAAATGGGACATTCAGAGGTGCCACCCTGAGTGGATCCTGGAGGCTTAGTTGTGGCTTAAGTCAGAATTCTAAACACCAGTGAAAACCTAGTCCAGGGGCAGTCAACCCAGGGCTTAGTCCAGCATTCAGCACAGCCCTGGTTACAGAGGCTAGCTTCTGAAGTGGGGTTATCACACGGCAGGTGCATCTCATCATGTTTGCATCGATTGCTTCCACCAGGACATCTCCTGGGAAACAGCCTCAGTGACTCACCCCTTTATTCTCCATCTCTCATTTCCGCCCTCAATGGTCCGTGATTATCTAACTGGGGTTGCTCAAGTATCTCTTCAGTGTATTCAGGATGAAATAGCAGGCATAGCGCATTTTTTAAGCATGAAATACCTTCTGTATGATCACCAACTACCTCATTTATCCATCCTGTCATATGTTATCCTTAAGCACTGCCATATGTACTGGTTAACCGTTGAGCTACAAGATGATTCGGCTATAGCATCCATTTGGAAACAATAGGCACATGTTTTAAACATGCTTAATTTTATTGCCTTATAATGTTGTGCCACAAAGCATTCCTTCCTAAGGGTACGATGCTCTCTGTGAATACCACCTCATTAAACCTCAGAGAGGCGGCAGCACTCACTCTCCCCACATTTTCCCCTGTGAGATTCACAGTGAGCCAAGATGCTGTGCACCTCCTTAATGACAAGCCAAGGAAGAGTTCCTGGTTCCACTTCAATTGGTGCCTTTTCATCCCACACCTAACACCCACACACCAAGCACTTACAAATAAGCTGCTTATCCTTGAATATTGAACTTTATACTCTACACCAGTGAACCTTTTAAAATCTTCAAAAGCCATTTGGGGCACCACCATTCCAGGAGCTATTTTATGATCCTTTCTTCACACGGTAGCTTTCATTCCTTTGGGCTGTAAGTGCTAGTTCCCTAACCACAGTCACAGATAGTGGACACAGTCATAGATGCTGTGAATGCAGGGATGTGGACTTCATCAGCATTTTTGTGGTAGACTTGGACACTCGCAGAGCTCTGGATGAACTGGACATTTTAACTTAGTATGAGTCGCTCCATCGAAACTATTTAAAGCAGCTCTGTGAAACTTAAAAATAGTCCATGGCTTGTGTCATTTTAATTAACCCTGCCTTTCAGAAAACTACTGATTTGTTAGCCATTTATAATTCCAGAACGTCATTATGTCCCCAAATAATATTCTATTTTCAGAGCGTTTAAGGGAGTCATTAGGACCTTGAATTTCTTAAAAGTTACTATTGATGTCTATAGTGCTCCATATTGGCACTCTTCTGTCATCGCGTCTTGATGAAGTTATAATAACAGGTGCCTTGGGTGGGCCCTGCAAAAAGTAAAGGGAATTCCGAAAGAAGACATCTGATCTAAAATTATTTTGTAGCTAATCGTGAATGTGATCATTGTGACAAGCATGTCATGCTCATGTATATTTTGATTATCTTTCAGTTGGTTTCTCCAGCAAGTTTGTACCATAACACTTCTCTAACATTGCTCCAACGTTTGTTGTTGGTCTCAGCAAGAAAAATAAATACTTACATATTCCTGTGTTGGATAAAAACAATTGAGAATAACGAATCAGTCCAATCAGTCTCTCTCTTGTTCTTCTCTAAGCCTTAAGAAAATTATATCTACAACCTACCTAGCTAGCTAGGCCTGTGAGTAAACAAAAATCTTCCTTTGTCTACTCCTATAGAAATCTTATTCATAGTGTATCAAATACACAAGCACAAGACTCCAATAGCCTTACCATTAATCACCAAGCTAGACAAGAACAACGTGATTGGTGCTAGTGCATAAATTCTAATATTTTAATTTGTACACATATTCTAATCCTAGTAAACGTACTTGGGATCATCCTTAAGGCTTCAGCTAAATTGAACTGAGGTGACCTATATTCCATTTCCATAAAAGTGACTGTTTACAGCAAAGTAAAATTAAAACCAGACCCTTTATGCACCTCTTGTTTCTTCAAGAATCTTTGAGTTCATTAGTCCCAGAAATACTAGTTTCCTGTAGAAATTGCTTTGAACTTTGGTCATGGTCAATACATTTTTTTATGGTCAATACATCTTGATTTTCTTAGAAGTCCTCTGGGGAGGCTAGTTAATTGAGTCAAGAGAATAATTCACTTGAAGATTAGCAATGCTCCTGTTTTCTCACGTCTTCATTGCCCCATGCCACAAAATATTTATGTTATTTGGATGGAGAGCTGTAGAGTCTTATAGTCAGACTTTATTCACCGATAGAATGGGGTTTACTAAAAATGTTACTCTATCAGTTCTTGACAGTTATCGTTAATAAAAATGGGACATATTACATATTATTTCTTTAATTTTTTATCTTAAAATGTGAATTCACAGGAAAAGGAAATGGCTCTAGGGTTCCCTTAGAGTGATCAAAGTAACATATGCCATATTTATAGACGGAAGTCTTTGGAAGTAGTGAATCTGGGAAGAGGGTGCTAACCTGGGTAAGAGGGCTGTTGGTTGTATATGGTGGAGATGGAAAACTTGGAGACACTTGGAAATGTGCTGAAGAGCAAATAGGCTGGAGAGGCAGTGGTCAGTTTAGGTTTCTGATCATGATATATTAATTCTTCTGAAAGCGTGTCGTTTCTTTTTTTGCTCCCCAGAAATAACTCAGCTTTACAAGTCTGAAAATGTTCCTGAAAAGTATTATCTCAATTTTGATTTTCAGATAAAAAATGCAAAGAGGCAACAAGTCCAATTATTATGAAATTCATTAAGCCCTTACTTTATGTTCAGCACTGTTTTATGCAATTTCAAATTGTTGTCTCCATTAATTCGCACCATACCAGGTGCATACTAGGAGTACTCCCAATTTATGGATGAAGAAATGGAGCCTCTGAGAATAGTTCAGTTACTGGCCCAAGCCTCTATAACAAGTGGTGAAGCCTTGACTCCAAGGGTCAACAGAATTCTATGTCCAACATGTTCATTGAAACAGTAATTACCCCTTAGTGTCCTTGGTGATTTCACCAGAGCTGCTACATGATCCCTAACAGCTAGCCCTGCCATTTCAATGATGATTAGTGTCCTTCATTTAAATATATATTACCATCACAATGAGACAAATGCATCGTTATGTTAAAGGTATGTCCACGATGGTGCAATAGCTGTTTTTTTTAGCATTTTCATTGCTACAGATTACAAATTCTGTAATGATTACTAATCTCACGAGGCCTATGATGGTCAGAAAGACCTGGTTTTTCATCACTAAACTGTCTCCAAGGATGTTTAGGACCTTGTTCAAGGGCTTCATATGACATCTGCAATGATAGGGAAATGATACCATATGAACAGTCCTTAAATCTCTTTATAATGAAACCATACAAAACATTACCTAGAGTGGTAGCATGGCCACATGCTTTGAGACTTCAAAGAAAAATTGCTAAAATGCACAGGACAAAATATACACCATCTGCCCAGCTTTGCCTGAATCTGTGAACTCAACATGGAAAGAATTAGAACTACTGTAAAAATGCTGTGGAAGGGTATTTGATCTACTCCAGCACACTCTACTTCTCTATTGTGTTCAATTACTCATTACAGTGACCACACAGAATTTAGACAATAATCAGTCATCATAATGGAGTTTATTAGGGAAGTAACGGATTACAATTCAGGATGGGGAATGAATCAAGCTACAATTCTTTGGTCAGGATAGATTCTTCTCAGTTGTTCTCACAAACAGATCTCTCTGTGGCCTTTCAACTCCACCTCTGTCCTGCTCTAGCAAACTGGTACAAAGTGTTACAAAATTCATTGAACTCCATTAATAAGGGCCCAGAGGCACCACACTCCTCTAGTAGGGCTAGGCCGGAGGCCCGCAGCTGCCTTATTCTGAGGGTCTGCAAGGTTAGTTTAACTGACAGTTGTCCTGAGGCACTCTGTTTTCACAGCAAGCCTTTCTGCCTGAAGGTACTCAGCATTCTTTCTCTAGAGGCCAGGAAACTCAATTAGCCATCTCCAGCCGGTTCCTGCTTCTGATGCTGCCTTTTCTCTGTCATCTCTGCTTCTCATCGTCTCTCTCTGTCTCTGGTGTTATCTCTCTCTCTCTCTCTCTCTCTCTCTCTCTCTCTCTCTCTCTCTCTCTCACACACACACACACACACACACACACACACACACACACCCTGCTGAGTCTAGTAAGTTCTCAGTGCAAAGACCTCAGGTCCAAAAGATGTGTTGCAGATCATCAAATCCCCTCTTTCCATCTCTGGGATGGTTCATTTTAACCCCAGTGGTGTATCAAAGCCACTCTTTGGGTCCATACACCTTATTTACATGGCCCCACTCCATTTTACACACCTTGTTTTCATTACTAACAAACCATCCAATCCCCTTGGTGGGCCACAATCCCCTTTCACATAGTCCCATCCTATCAGTTGGTGGGCATTACAAGACTATGACTAGAAAGAATTTATAGATGCTATTACACTGCTGGTCACTTTCTGTTTTTTCTAGCCATGATTCTTTAGTAGGTAAAAACCATAATTTTACCAGTCCAAAACAGTTATTAACAATTAGTCCTCCCAGTAGAGCAAAGAAGCCATTTAGGTCTGCTAGTAGTATCTACTTGATCTGGTCAGGTTCACCCAATGTCATTTCAGCTTCACCTTTTATGGCACTGAGTGAAATTTAATAGAGATACGCTTGTTTGTTCCCTACTCTAAGCCTAATGAACTGTCAGCACAGCAAAATCTTTAAGGAACTGCAGGTTCAACCACTGTTGTTCTGTCCAGCAGTGCCTCCCCATCTGCCCACTCTTTCTACACTGCTTCTATAATTACTTTTTCCAATCACAACTAACCCTGCTAACAACCAGTATCTAAACATAGCACACACATATAAATTTGTCCTCCTCTAAAGCCCATTTAAGAAACCCCGGTAGCATACTGGGTTACATATTGGACTGTTGATCACAAGATCAATAGTTCAACTCCACCAGCCACTTCTCAGGAGAAAGATGAGGCTTTCTATTTCCAAAAAGATGTATCACCTCAGAAACCCAAGGGATGGCAATTCCATGCTATCCTGTAGTGTCACTAAGAATCAACATCCACACATTGTCAGTAAATGGAAGCTCATTTGGAGTCTTAGAGTGATACAATTTGTTCAAATGCTCAGCTGCTAACTGAAAAGTTGTAAATTGAGTCCATTCTGAGGTGTCTCGGAAGAGTTGTCTACTTCTGAGAATAGATGATAGATGATAGATAGATAGATAGATAGATAGATAGATAGATAGATAAATAGAGAGAGAGAGAGAGAGAGGGAGAGAGAGAGAGAGAGCTATTGAAAACATTGTGGAGTATTAGCGAGACCATTCACATACCCCTTTCATAGTCAGAGGGGATTCACCAGAGGTTTAATCTACGTGGGGACCCTGCAGATAGATTTTAAACTTTCACTCTCATCTATAGCCTCTAAAACAAATGAACCCCTGAATTTGGGGGTAGCAGCCAAGCACACTACCTAGCCGCATCACCCATGGGTTCCATGAATTAATATACATTGAATTAACTCTATTACTGCTACAAAACTGGGCGTCATGAAGAGATTTCACATGTAGCTCATTCAAAAGATATGTTCATTCAAATCACATCCTTTTCTCATACAACTCATAGAGAGAAGTCTACTGCCAATTTTCTTCCCCAATATACTCTTCTTTAAATATAGATTCCTTCACAAACTGCAGAAATCCTGGGAATTTTCTTTTCTCTAGCCCACATTAACACAGCTCTTACAATTAGATTTTATGTCAACTTGATTGGGACAGGATTCCCCCATTATGTGACCTAACATAATGTAGTCAACTCCTTAATGAGATTTCTGTGAAGCAGCAAAATGGTTGTGAAAAAAACAGGGTGGAGTACCACTCCCTAATCTGGTGACAGCCTTGATACAGTTGACAGGAAGCTTCACTCAGGGTGTAGCCTAGTTTGACATTATATGGAAGCCAGCTCGATTCTGCTGGAACAGGGTGCTGCACCTGGTCCGTTGACCTCCTGCTATCTGCTGATTCCAGGAGCCGTCTGTGGACTGCTCACCTTGTATTTATTCAACTCTGCAACCATCCAACTGTGACATTCCTGCTTCATCTTTCTGCTTCCTAGTTAGTCCCTGTAGCTACATGGGCTGGAGAGATCTCCAGCTCACCCTCTGAACTTGAACCTTATTGGACTGACTTACTTCTACAACTTTGTAAGCCATTCTTTGATATAACTCTCATGATAAAGACATACATATAAACATGTCACTGGTTTGCTTCTCTAGAGAACCCAGACTACAGCCATAGTGAGAAAGCAAACCATTCAACGCCTCCTGTTACTTATGGTGCCCTGAGTTACAAATATATCCCAAAGCTTCTCTCAGAAGTGTTCACACTTATACATTCATGACAGGGAAAAGTATGCACACATTTGCAAACACAGTATATCACCATCAAGATTCAAACAAAAAGCATGAAGTGACACCATGCTGGACCTTCTCTGCTCTCTCAGAATTAGGGGCTGGCATCAATGTTGCCGGATCTCTCAAGTTTGGCATTATATCTGCCCCCTATTAAAATTAAAATGCCTCAAACGGTTTGTGGCTTGTGTTTTCTTAAATTTACTTTGTTCTAATCTTATTGTCCTGCAATAGTTAAAGTACTGCTGGCTACCAAAAGAGAATTTACGTTAAAATGCCCGCTTGGACTTAGCCACAGTTTATGGCAGTTCTCAGGTCATAACTAGTCACTCAAGTCATCAGAAACATCAGAAGAAAAACTACCAATCAAAAACTTTCACAAAACCTTGTAGGCCACCGAAGATATGTATTTGCAGAAACCAGAGGACCACAAACCCAAGTTTGAAAACTGCTAGTATAACAGGTGGAAAGGCTATAAAATTTGAAAGCCTTGGAAATGCATAAGGGGTGATTTCTTATCACTTGTAGAATCACCTTGTATTCATTTCTGAGGGCTGCTATAACAAAGTGCCACAAACTATGTATCATTAAACAACAGTAATTCATTGTTTGCCAGTTCTGGAGGCTAGAAGTTCAAAATCAAAATGGTGACAAGGACATGCTCTGTCTGAAACCTCTAGGGAAGAGCCTCTCCTTGCCTCTGCCTGGCTTCCTGTGGTTACTAACAACCCTTGACATTCTTCAACTTGTAAATGAACCACTCTAATTTCAGCCTGCCTCTTCATAGGACCTTCTTCCTTGTGTCTGTGTATTTATGCTTATAAGATATGTGTCATTGGAATAAGAACTATAGTCACCTTAAATTGATTACATCTCTCATATTCTATTTTAAAATAAGGTAACTTTTACTGTTACTAGGATTTAGAATTTCAACAAACCTTGAGGACACCACTTATCAATCATCAGCTCCTTTAGAACAACAACAACAAAAGCACTGCCATTTTGTTGATTTGGACCTTAAAAGACAGTAGAATTGCTCCATTAGGCGCCTGAGATTGTAATTCTTCACAAGAGCAGAAAGCCTCATCTTGCTCCCGTGGAATGGGTCATGGAGTCAAACTCCCAATCTTGTTATTAATAACCCAACCCCCTAGGTCACCAGAGTTCCTCCCTTGAGTATTACAGACACTCTAAATATACTCCAGATCTTGAACGACCTTCAACAGATTGGAACTCTAGTTTCTCTGAACATGTTCAACACCTGATGGGGAACAAACATACAGCTTCAATGCTTTTATGTCAAATGGAATCAGGTTAAATTTGGTGGAAATTTGACTTAGAAGCATGTGTTTAGAAAACAGTAGTTTTGAGGAGAGCAACTAAGAGGGAAATTCAACACTGCTGGATCGCAGGAGGAGCATCATAAAGATAAGTAAGCACAGACCTACAAGGATTTGAGGGCCTGGGGGCTTTTGGCTTACCACAATGGAGGGTGGCTAGGGCTTGACCTTAGCCCTGCTACCATCTCAGCCAGATCAGGGACCATTTGGAGGCCGCACAGGGGCTTATCTCAACCCAGCCACATCTTGCCGCCACCTCGGGGCAGGGATTAAACCCTTGCAGCCCCACAGGCAGGGATCGAGGTTCAGCTATATTGTTACTTTTGCTTCTCTCTCTTCTTCCCCCCCCCCCCCGCCCCCACATTCTCAGTGAGCTTAGTATTTTTTTCTCCTCTTTATCTCTTTTCTGTTCACTCACACACCACTGCAGACCTCCAGACCACTCCCCTTAGCCTAGGGCATGTATGCCTGCCTCCCACTCAGTTAGATGAGCTCCACCCAAGCATAGCTGACCTCTACCAGGGGATACTCCGCCCAACTTCTTTCCAGGGAATACCTGCCTGTATGGCTGAGGAAGCTCCTATTTTTCCTCTGTTGTCCCACACGACGGAGGGAACATCCTCCCACCTACTTTAGTGCCTCATACGGCCTAAGGCAGCTCGGCCAACACTCGCCAATGTTTGAAGCTACTGTAGGAAACTCTGCCCAACTTCCACAGTGATCTACCTGGCCAGGGAAATTCCGCCCACCATTCACAGTGTTCTACACAAAAGCAGGCAACTGACGAGCCTTCTGGGGCACTCCCCTTGAGAGTGAAGCCACAGGAGGATAAAGCAGTAGGCTAACTCCATAGTGAAATTCGCTGTAGGCAATTTGAAGAAACATTCTTACGAGTCTCCCAGAGAGAGCTAGTGCTCTTCGAATCCCTGGAAAATGGCACCTAGCTCCTCTAAAACAACGCAACGCAAACAGCCATCAGCCACAAGTTCAATGAAAAACAGAAGAAGCAAAAGGCAATGTAGAAGATATCCTGAACCTAATGACATACATAGAAGAAGCACACATTGAGCTTCCAGAGAAAGAAATTATCAGACTGCTGCTAGGAAGCATATAGGATACTAGGGAAACAATACAGAAAAAGGGTGAAATGATATAGGAGATAAAGTCCATACAGCAAAGGGAAATACAAGAGCTTAGGGAGGAGATAACAAAAACCAGTAACAGACTCACGGAACTCGAGAATCAACTGGAAGAAGCAGAGAACCGCACCGGTGACTTGGAGGACCGACAAGCTGACTTTAACAAACACGAACAAATATCTAATAAGCTCATCAAGGAAGCTGAAGAAAATCTAAGAGGTATGTCTGATGCTAAGAAGAACATCATGATGATTGAGACACAAAAAAGAAGTCATCTGCAACAATTGTGGGGGAATCCTTAGAGGAAAACTTCGCCAGCTTAATGAATGAAAACAAGGCAACCAATCAGGAGGCCGAAAGAACACTGACTACACTGAATCCCAAGGCGAAGTCACCAAGGCACATAATAATTAAACTATGCAACTTTGAGGAAAAGGAGAAAATCATGAGAGAAACTAGGGAAAAACAAGCAATCACATATAAAGGTTCTCAAATAAGGATATGTTCAGATCTATCAGCAGAAACTATGAAGAAGAGGAGAGAGTGGAGTAACATATTCCAAAAATTGAAGGAAAACAACACAAACCCAAGAATACCCTACCTAGCCAAATTATCAATCAAGATAGATGGAGAAGTAAGAGTCTTCCCAGACAAGGAAAAACTCAAAAATATGTTAGAAGAAACCCAACCCTACAAAAGATCCTGGCCGACCCATTATGGGCAGAAGAATAATGCTCACCAAGGATAAATAAGAGGAGACCGCCACATGGAACAACCCCACCCAGAGAAAACAGACCCAAGATAGCATTGGCTTAAAGATGGATATAAGTCAAGAATAATACACAAACACGCATGCACAACACACTAATAAGAAAGAAAGGTAGGAAAACACCCAACACAAAAGGTATAAGATGACATCACAGAGTCCACAAATGGAGATAAGAACCCTGAACATCAGTGGCCTAAACTCAGGCATTAAAAGACTGAGGCTAGCAGACTGGCTTAGAAAACACAACCCAACAATCTGCTGCATATAGGAGACCCATCTCAAGACTACAGAATCAAAGGCTGGAGAAAGGCATACCAAGCAAACAACAATTCAAATATAGCAGGGGTTGCAATCCTAATCTCAGATAAAATTGACCTCAAATTGCAAACCATAAAAAGAGGTAAGGAGAAATACTATATAATGCTCAAGGGAACGGTAGGCAAAGAACCACTAAGCATTGTAAACACATATTTCCTGAATGAGAGACCCACTGAATACGTCAACCAAACACTCCAAAATGAAAAAAGAAATCACAGCCTCAACAATTATAGTGGGTGACTTCAATACACCACTCTGAGAAAGATAGATCACAGGGTAAGAAACTCAACAAGGAGGCTAGAGATCTAAACACTACAAGTAGACAACTTGACCTGATATATATTTATAGAGCTTTTCATCCAAATACAGGGAAATTCACATTTTTTCAAGCCCGTATGGCACATATTAGAAGACAGACTACAAGCTGGGGCATAAGGTGAATCTACATAAATTTAAGCACATTGATATCAAACAGATGTCTCTCTCTGACCGCCATACCATAAGGCTGGAAATCAACAAAAGGCAGACAAAGAAAACAAGAACAAACAATTGGAGGATGAATAACTCTCTCTATTGCAAAAGGAGTGCGTACTGGCGCAGATCAGAGATGAAATTAGGAATATTCCAGAAACCAACGAGAATGAGATCACGATGTACTAAAACTTATGTGACAGCAAAGGCAGTTATCAGAAGAAGTTTCATAGCAATACATGCACACCGAGAAAAGGAAAGAGACTCATGATTGATTCGCTGGCACAAAATTTACAACAACTAGAGCAGACAATGCACTAATAGCAAAAGAAGAGAATTAATAAAAATGAGGGCTGAGATTTAGGAGAGGGAAAATAAGAAAACTGGAAAATTTAATGATACTAAAAGTTGGTTCTTTGAAAGGATAAACAGAATCGACAGACTGCTGGTAAACCTAACCAAAGAAAGAAGGGAACAAATTTCAATAGCAAGAATAAGGGATGAAAGGGGTGACATTACAACAGACCCTAATGAAATCAAAAGGATAATTACACAGTACTAAGTAGGATTGTACTCCAATGAATTCAACTTGGAAGATATGGACAAATTCTTTGAAAAATAATCCCTCCCTAGACTATCCCCAAAGGACATCAAGAATCTCAAGAGACACATAACAATAGAAGAAATAGGTTATCAATGGATTACCAACAACAACAAAAACATCCCCTGGAGCAGATAGTTACACTGGAGAATTCCACCAAGCATTTAGGGAAAAATTAACACAAATTACACAAACTTTTCCAGAACATAGAAAAAGACGGCAAACTCCCAAACTCCTTCTATGAAGCTAGTATAACTCTAATACCAAAACTGGGCAAGGCTCCCACAAGAATCAAGAACTACGGACCAATATCCCTAATGAAAATCGATATAAAATTCCATAAGAAAATACTGGCTAATAGAATACAAAAGTATATAAAACAAATAATCCACCATGACCAAGTGGAATTCATACCAGGGATGCAGGGATGGTTCAACATATGAAAAACCATTAGTATTGTTCACCACATTGACATGAAAAACTATAAGAACCACATGATAATATCAATAGATGCAGAAAAAGTATTCGACAACATCCAACACTGATTCCTGTTTAAGACACTTGAGAAGATAGGAATGGAAGGAAAATTCCTTAAGACAATACAAGCTTTATATGAAAAACCAACAGCCAACATGGTAATCAATGGAGAAAAGACTAATACAATCTCACTAAAAAAGGGGACCAGACAAGGATGCCCCTTGTCCCCACTCTTATTTAACGTCATACTGGGGGTTTTAGCTAACAGCATAAGGCAAAGAAAAGACATCAATGGGATTCATCTGGGGAAGGAAGAGGTGAAACTATTGTTATTTGCAGATCTTATGATTTAATATATGGAAAATCCCAAAAGCTCCACAAGGGGAGTACTGGAAGCAATAGGGGAGTTTGGCAGAGTGGCAGGATACAAGATCAACAAAGAGAAGTCTGTTGCTATACCATCGGATAAAACCACAGAAGAGATCAAAAATGTGGTACCCTTCACAATAGCCAAGCACAAATTGAAATATCTAGGGATATACCTGACTAAGAGAACAAAAGATCTATATGAGGAAAACTACAGAACATTATTACAAGAAACCAAGAGTACCTCATCTAATAAAGAATATCCCATGCTTGTAGATTGGAAGGCTAAATATAGTAAAATGTCAGTTCTGCCCAAGGCACTAAATAAGTTCAATGCAATCCTGATACAAGTACCCTCATCTTTCTTCAAAGAAATGGAAAAATTGATTACCAACTTCATATGGAGAGGAAAGAATCCCAGAATAAGCAGAGAACTCCTCAAGAAGGAAACAGTGAGAAGGCTTGCTTTACCTGACTGTATCACATATTATACAGCCACAGTTGTCAAAACCGCATAGTATTGATATAATCACAGATACTCAGACCAATGGAAAAGAACTGAAACCCAGATATAAAATCATAAGCATACAGACAACTGCTCTTTGATAAGGGCCCAAAAAATATCCAATGGCAATCAGATGCCTTCTTCAATAAGTGGTTCTGGAAAAAAATTGATATCTACCTGCAGAAAAAAAAAATGAAGCAAGACCCTTATCTCACTCCATGCACAAGAATAAACTCAAGGTGGATCACAGACCTTGAAGTAAAACCCCAAACTATTAGGGCCATCAAAGAGGGAATTAGGATCAACCTGAGAATTCTAGCACAGGGACTACATAGGCTATCAGAAATAGGGAAGGACACAAACACAGAGGAGGCACAAATTGACATGTGGATATACTGAAGATAAAACACCTGTGTACATCAAAAGAATTCACCAAGAGAGTAATAAGAGAGTCCACGGACTGGGAAAACATCTTTAGCAATGACACATCAGACAAAGGCTTTCTTACTAAAATCTGCAATACTCTGCTAGCTTCCAAAAAGAAAAAAAAAACTAATTGCCTACTGAGGAGGTGGGCAAAGGACGTGAACAGAAATTTCACAGGAGCAGAAATCTAATGACCAATAAACATATGATGAAATGTCCCCAATCTGTAGCCACAAGATAAATGCAAAGTAAGACAACAATGAGATACCACCTAACACCCTCAAAGATAGCCCAGTTCAAAAAGTCCGAAAGCAACAAGTGTTGGAGGGGCTGTGGTGAGATAGGAACTCTCATCCACTGCTGGTGGAACTGTAGGTATGTACAGCCACTATGGAAATTGATCTGGTGATATCTAAAACAGATAGAAATCGAGCTACCACACCTCCCAGCAATCCCCCTACTGGGCATACACCCAGAAGAAGCAGGAAACAAACCATGGCCAGACATCTGTGCTCCAATGTTCATCATGGCACAGTTCACTATTGCAAATTTCCATCAACTGACGAGTGGATTAAAAAGCTGTGGTACATACATACAATGGAGTACTACGCATTGCTAAAAAGCAGTGATGAATGTATGAAGCACATCACTGCATGGGAAGAACTGGAGGAAATCATGCTAAGCTAAGTAAGCCACGCACAAAAGGACAAGTGCAACATGAGTCCACTAAGGTAAGCTTTAAAAAAATTGCGAAAGGGTCATAGGGAAAATGCTACTGTATATGAACATTCCTGGGGCGAGGACCAGGTAGTATGATAGGGACCAGACCAAATCCAGGGATACATATGGTAGCCAACTAAAAAGGAGCGGGGAGGGGGGGTGAGGAAAAAAATAAAAATGAAATGGGTAGTGGCGGAACAAGTCACTAACCGACCCAAGTGGGGGGGGGGGGGTATTGTTTATATCTCCACAGGGGAAAAGGGACCAGACTTCAACCCAGTGCTCCAAGATGTGAACACAACATGCCAACATGGAGTAGGGAACCAGTGAAGAGGTCTGAGGGGCCAGCCCCAACCCCAACAACGTGGACACCTGACCCTCCCCCCAGAAGAATTTATTTCAGAGGACAGCACTGAATCTGCAGTTCAGGGATAGGGTCATGTCTGATCAGAGCACACGGGAGCAATGAAGGTGGAAGGAAGAAAGAGTGGAGCACCAAACCTTGATGGTGATATTCCTGCTCAGAGCAGCCAATCCACAGAGAGGACCATATGGCCAGCCCCACTATGAGACAGGACACCCCTCACCGGCCAGTGTTCCCTACAGGGGACAGCACTAGAGACACAGTATGGGAATTTCACCTGCTCTGATCCTACCACACCGAGGCAAAACACTAAGGCAAGCAACAGAACAGCTAGGGGAACAGAGCAATGAAGTCCCTAGGGAATACAAAAAATAGACTTTGGGGACAGGTCTTGGCACCCCATCAGACTTGACCAGAAAATGCTCCTAAAGGCCAAAAAAGAGTCCTGACCTAACTACAAGCTTTTCTTTTTTGTTGTTGTGTTGTGTGTTTTTTTGTTTTGTCTTTATCTTTGTGTTGTTTTGTTTTCTTTTGTTGCTTGGTTTTGCTCTGTCTTGTTTTTGTGCATGTTATTATCTCCACAGGTCTGTCTAAATAAGATAGGTTGGATGAATAATTGGAGGAGAAAACAACAGGACCAACAGTTCCGTGGGGATATGGGAGAGAGGGAAGTGGGGGGAAAGGTAGTGGTTGTTAATAAACCCAGGGACAAGGGAACAACAAGTGATCCAAATTGGTGGTGAGGAGAGTGTAGGAGGCCTGGTAGAGCATGATCAAGGGTAATGTAACCGAGAGGAATTACTGTAACCCAAATGAAGGTTGAGCATGATAGTGGGACAAGAGGAAAGTAAAAGGAAATAAAAGAAAGAGCTAGGAGGCAAGGGGCATTTGTAGAGGTCTAAATCAAGGTATGTACATATGTAAATATATTTATATATGAGGATGGGGAAATAGATTTATGTGCATATATTTATAGGTTTAGTATTAAAGTAGCAGGTGGACATTGCACTTCCACTCAAGTACTCCCTCAATGCAAGAACACTTTGTTTTATTAAATTGATGCTCACCATCCCGACACAATCACTGTAGACAAAGTGGGTGCATAAGCAAATGTGGTGAAGAAAGCTGATGGAGCCCAGCTATCAAAAGATATAGTGTCTGGGATCTTAAGGGTGTGCAGGTATACAAGCAGCATTCTAGCTTGGAAGCATCAAAGCCCACATGGAAGAAGCACACCAGCCTATGTGATCATGAGGTGTCGAAGAGATGAGGTATCAGGCATCAAAGAACAAAAAATCATATCATGGTGAATGAGAGGAAGTGCAGGGTGGGGAACCAAAGCTCATCTGTAGGCAACTGGGCACCCCCCTTACAGAAGAGTTTCGGGGAGGAGACGAGTCAGTCAGGGTACAGTATAGCAATGATGAAACATAGAACTTTCCTCTAGTTTCTAAATGCTTCCTCCCCACCCACTATCATTATCCCAAGTCTACCTTACTAATCTGCCTAGACCAGAGGATGTACACTGGTACAGACAGGAAATGGAAATACAGGGAATCCAGGACAGATGATCTCTTCAGGACCAGTGGTGAGAGTGGTGATACCAGAAGGGTGGATGGAGGGTGGAGGACAGACAACAGAAAAGTGGGTGAAGGGAGATGTCGGACAGTGTAAGATATACCAAAATAATAATTTATAAATTTTCAAGGCTTTGTGAGGGAGGGGCAAGTGAAGAGGGAGGGCCAAAAATAAGGAGCTGATGTCAGGGGCTTACGTGGAGAGGAAATATTTTGAGAATGGTGAGGGTAATGAATATACAATTGTGCTTTACACAACTGATGTATGTATGGATTGTGATAAGAGTTGTATGAGCCCCCAACATTAAAAAATGGGAACAGTACATTTTTTTTGCCACTGGATGCTCTCAAGTCCATGCAATGGATAGGAACCCAATATGAGGAGAAGAACTGCCCCATCCAGCTTTCCAGGCTGTAGTGTTTATAAAAGCTGTTCAGCAGATCTTTTTCTCACTAAGCTGCCAGGTGGATTTGAACCACTAGCCTTTAGGTTCATAGTTAAACTCTTAACCATTGTGCCACTAGGGCTCCTCTTGGGACTTTAGAGTTTAGCTCATCCTATGAAGACATAAGACCCTTCAGTGAATCAATTATTCTGCAATTTCAAACCCACTCAGCATCACCACTGAAGAAAGCCCTACCAAACTGCTTTCAAAAAGGTTACGGCCAAGAAAACCCTATGAAGTTGTTCTCCTGCAACACATGGCCACGTGGGTCAGAAGTGAGGCGATGGCAAAGGGTGTTTGTGTTGTTGTTGTTTTCAGATAAAATCCAGAGCACACGGACATGTATATTTCATCAATGAGAAACCTGAATAACTGTGATTTCCCCACCCCGTCTACTGAGTGAACTTTTTTATTAGAAAATAACAAATCCCAAGTAAACACTGTGTTTTTCCGACTATTGTTAGGATAATGTCTACAAGAAATCATCAAACTAACCCCCATAGGCCCAAATCCAGTCTGTGCCTTGTATTTATATGGCAAGAAAACGAAGATTCTTCTTCTTTTTTTAAAGTTATTTTTTAATTAAGAAATCATATTATTGGGGGCTCTTACAGCTCTTATAATAATCCATACATCCATTGTATCAAACACATTTGTACATATGTTTCCATCATCATTTTTAAAACATGTTCTTTCTGTTTGAGCCCTTGGTATCAGCTCCTCTTTTTTCTCTCCCTCCCTCACCCTACCACCCTTGTGGACCCCTGATGAATTATACATTTTTTATTATTTCCATATATTACACTCTCTGCTGCCTCCCTGCACCCACATTTCTGTTGTTCATCCCCTGGTGGTAGGAGTGGTGGGGGTGGAGGGATTTGATGTTGGTCATGTAGTAGGTTTCTTGTTTCCCCCCACCTCCCCCCTACCCTCATGGTATCACTGTTCCCATTACTGTTCCTGAGGGGCGTATCTGTCCTGGATTATATGTGTTGAGAGATCTTATCTGTACCCGTGTACATGCGCCGGTCTACCCAGATTTGTAAGACAGGACTGGGGTCATGATAGTGGGAAAGTGGAAGCATAAAATAACTAGAGGAATGTTGTGTGTTGAATAATGTTGTGTGTTTTGTCAGTGCTATGCTGCACCCTGGCTGATTTGTTCTCTCTTTGTGACCCTTCATAATCAGATTATCTACCCATAAATCCTTCCTCAGAAAGTCTTTTGTAGTATTTGCTACCATAATATCAAATTTCTTTCCTCCAGTGTATACATACCACTGGGTAATGTAAACGGTTCTTTCTGAGCCTATTATGGCCTGAGGTGTAACTGAAGCTAAAAAAGTACCAAATTATAAAATGTACACAAAACCTGACCACATACATACATTGAAAAGCTGATAAGGCATATTCTTGATTTAACATGTACGACTGTTTTGAAGCCAAACAGGAATAGAACAGGAAGAAAATCTGGGGCAATACTAAAAATCCCAACTAATCATACTAGTATATCAATGCTTGCATCATATGAGATTCATGAACCATATTCTCTACATCCTCCCATAATTGTTTCCACAACTTGAGACAGAGGAATGTAGCACAGAAAGGAATAAATTAAAATAACTCAAAGACTATTAATAGCATAAAGTGTATGAAGTTCTCAAAGGGGTGATGTCAAAATAGGAGCACATTCTCCAAGTCAGTATGTGTCACAATAGATTGTTTTGTTTTATTACAAGAACAGATTTGGCTCATTGAACACTAATGACAGAAGGCCTGATGAGCCGTGGGAGGACATCAAGCCCATCATTCATGAAGAAAGCAGCAATCATTAAAAAGACAGGAAATAAAGAAAATATCACATTTCAGAAGAGGCTCTGAAGTTTGCTCTTAATTGTAGAGTAGCTAAAGCAACTAGAAGAAAGGATGAAGTCAAGGATCTGAATAGAAAATTTCAAAAGGCTTCTTGAGAAGGCAAAGTCAACTATGATAGTGAAATGTGCAAGGGCCTAGAATTAGAAAATCAAAATGGCTGAACGTGCTAAGCATATATGAAACTGAAAGAACTCAAGAAAAAAGTCAAGACTCACGCAGGTTCAGACATTTGGTGTATGTGCTTGGCTGAGGAGTCAATGGGGCGAAGCTACCATCTGTGGGATTATGACTGAACGTCTCTAAGTCAGAATCCCACCCAGGAGGAACAAAAAAGAAAAGGAAAAAGTCAAGACTCAAGTTGCAATTTTGAAAGATCCTATACGCACAATACTGAATGATGGAGGAAGCATAAAGAGAAAAAGATAAGAATACAAAGTCACCATAAAAAACCCCAAACTAGTCAATAGTTCACTATTTCAGGAGGTGGCACATGAGCAAGAATCAATGGTGCTGAAGGAAGAAGTTCAAACTGCACCGAATGCATAGCCAAAACAAGGCTCCAGGAATTGATGGAATACACACTGAAATGTCTCAGAAAGCTGACGGCACTGGAAGCACTCGTTCATCTATGCCAGGGAATGTGGAAGAGAGCTAAGGGGCTCTTGATGAGATGGATTGGCACAGTGGCTGCATCAATGGGCTCAGGCATAGGAACAATTGTGAAGATGGCGCAGTGTTTCCTTCTGTTGAACACAGGATTGCTATTGGCTGGAGTCAGCTGGATGAGACCTAACAACAACCACCTAGACTGTTTATTCAGAAATCAAGAAAAATCTTGTTGAAGACTCCACTGAAGCGGTTCTTCATTCCAAACCAATACCATTGAGTTGATTTCAACTCATCGCAACTCTGCACGTTTCTGAAGCCGTGCAAGTCTTCATGTCAATAGGCCTCATCTTTCTCCCGAGCAACTTCAATTTGGATTGAATCCAACACTTACCTGAAGGTGAATCCAAACTTACCTTGAAGTTTTATGTCAAATTTTTCCTCAGTTAGTTTTATTACTATTGCTGTAGCTCACTCCTTTTGGTTATCCATCTCTTCCTTTGTATCATTAAAATATACTTCATAAGACAATCAAAACATGAAAAACACACATACACACACACACACATTTGCCAGATTTCCTTCATCCGTCTTTCTCTTTTGGGCATAAATAAGATGAATATCACATTAAGAAGTCAAAACTATTTTAAGTTATTTATAATTTATTAACTACTTCAAGTTATTTATAAATAACAAGAATTTATTATCCCAATCTAATCATGTCTAAAATCCTAAGTGAATTTATATAGTAAGACCTTATACTTCATTATTAAGTGGAAGCTAAAAACCGTATGTTCTCATGCCTTAAACAAAAAAAATTCCAAATATACTAAAATACTTTATAAAATCTGTTTTAAAATAAATCACTTAATTGGTCAATATGGAATGAATTTCTTCATTCATATATCAGAACTTTATACTGTGTAGTTTTAGATATTATTGTATTTTCACACTACACAGCAATAATCATATACTCAAAAAACAAAACTTCCTGCCATCACGCCAATGGTCTTTGAAAAGTCAAATAAAATTTCACCTATTGGTCTTCCCTGAATCTTCCTTCTCCCAGCACATTCTTCATCTCAGCTATCTATGCTTTATTTTGTAGTGTCTTTGTTTGTCCTTGGGTTAATCGGGTAACACGGAGCGATACAATGAATTTCAAGCATTGGACTGCCAGCCCAAACACCAGCAGTTCAAACCCACCTAGAGGAGCCTGGAAAGACAGGACAGGAGATTTGCTTTTGAAAGGTCACAGTCTTGACTGTCAAATGCAGCAGCTCTGCTCTGCATGCATAGGGTCTCCGTGAGTCAAAATCCATTTGATGGAGACAACAAAGCTAAGCGTTCATTTGTATGTATATGTCTGAACTCACTGTACCACTGCTATCACACAGGCTGAGTCCAACATTCATCTTGCTATCTTCAATCCCAGCGTGGGGTCTGTACATCTTTCCCCCTAAATGTAATGTAAATAGATGACATGGCATTCTTATTTTATGTTCAGCTCCTTTCATCATTGTTTTGGGAAAGCATACCAGTGGGGTCCACAAATGTCAGCCCTTCTATATTGGTTCCACAAAATCAGTCATTAACCTCATGTTCATAAAATTTAAGCCCAATGGGGAGCAGAAGTCCCTCTCAGTGTTTGCAGGCATGCCTCACCAAATCACACTGCTCAGAAAGCCAGGGATCTCATGTCATCTAGGAACAAAATGCAAGTTAATATTGGCTGACTGGAACATCACTGAGAAAAGGAAAATGTTCTCCCAACAACTTTAATCATGAAGACTGCTGGCCAAGACTAAACTCTACCCCCGAAAGGGGACTCTTAGTGCATTTTATGTCAAATCTCTAGGAATTCATGTGAGGCCACAAATCTCGACAGTCTGTTCTCTTATTTGACAAACTATAAAATATAAAGAAATGTAGACACACATACAGCCTTGTGGTTGTGACGATCTAGCTCTGCTCCATTCTTCTGATAGTCAGTGACTCTCGGCCTTGGACAGCATTGAATCCAACAACTTGACTCCTTCTAAACTTCCAAACTAGAAATCCTTTCTCTGATACATTTTTCACATAGTTTGGAACATGGTTCCTCAGTTTATTTTTGTGTGACAGGGACTTAGACAGGGCCTAGTGAGGGGTCAGTCTTAAGAGCTGCTTCACAATGTGCATGCACACTGACTCCCTGCCAAGTGAGACTCCCCATCGCCAGAAACAGGACTCCCAATGACTCATTCCTTTCAAAAATAACTGAGGGTTTCCCACCGTATCAGGAGCCTCCTGTGCCGCATAGCTAAATGATATGCCTTGATCGCCATACAGCTCCAGTCCTAAGCCCTTCCATAAGGAAACGCCAATCCAGCTGGCCTGTGAGTCTCTCTCACTGGGCTCTGTTCCCAGATGCCATATGCTAGGTTTCTAAAGATATTAAAATGACTTTCCCCCCTTGTCTTATTAGTAAGGTATTGATGAAGATGTCAACTGAGCAGTTGGACTGACTTAGGGAGTCCTGGGATCGTGGGTAAAAGCAACTGGGAGTCTAGAAGACAATTATCTAAGAAATTCAGAATGGTCAACAACTAAAACTACAAAGTTATTATAGCCAGACTTGTTTGGCAGACAAAGGCAAAATCATGGCTATAAATAAAGAAATAGCACCATCACCTACTTCTAGCCCCAGCTGAACTGCCTTATATGCTGCCTATGAAAGAAAATAGCTCTTTCATACTGACTAGATGTGTGGCATGGCATGGATCTTTGCTGCTTTAAGGAGCTTGATTCTGATCACAGCCACGTGCACTTTTACACAACACCACGATGTATGCGTGCAACCTGAGTGTGCTGGGGAACGAACTACCCCAAAGACAAAAGAAAATGTTTTTAATTTGCTCTGCTTCGGCAGAATGAGTTTTTTATTAGCTACTTTATTAAAGTTAAGAGAAGACAGAGTACCATGTACTCTTTCCTTTTCCAATTCAGCAGGCTCTCACTCTTTGCTCTGAGCAAGTACTACTACACGTCAGGGAGTACCCCTCAACCTAAATTCTGGTGGTGCCTTTTAGCAAAGAGGATAGGGTCCATGACGTGTACTACAATAATAACGTGAAGTTGAACTTGACTTGTCAAGCCCCAAAGAGAACATATTACAACCCCTTTAGGAGATGGAGTGTGTGTAACTATTAGCAACATCCTGCAGATTATTTCCTTGTTATCATGCCTATAGAAGAGAAAACTCCTTTAGAATAACAGTAGCTTAACTCAGCCCTTGGAGCACAGCTCAACTCTTATTTTGGAGTGCCCTCACTCTGAATTGACTCAATGACAGCTGTTTTTTGTCAGTTGAAGGTTTATAGTAACAAAAGGCTTTCCCTGGGAATGACAATCAAAGGTTAAGATCTCCTCAAAGGCGAGCTCAAACTGTCATTGACTTTCAGATTTTTAAAACTAACTTAAAAATTCAGAGTTAATGGCCATTGTAGGGGATGGTATTGTTTATAGTGCTCAAATCTTATTCCAAACCAACCTTGGAAACCTAGGTTCCATGGACTCACCATGATGATTTGGACATAAGAAGGTAACTGCACAGTACTGAACTTCCACATAGTAAGTTGAGTCTGGCTGAGTTAGTTAGATTATTGTGCCAACCTGGCTGTTAAACACAGGTGGGGCTAATTAAACGGAGGGATAAATGGCTCGGTGAGCCTCGTTTTTCTAGTTCTCGGGTCTCTTGCTTTTTGATGGTTCGACCAGGGTGCAGCTCCCTTAGCCAGTTCCCTGCTTCAGCTAGCAAGGCTCACTTCCTGCATGACATCCCTGAGGAGAAACCACATAGATCTATCCTGATGCAGCCCTGGGTGCTGGAGCAGCTGTGTGGAGATCCATGCCAGTGCTGAGATGCTTACACATTCACTGACCTGGCTTTCCTCCTGTAGTCAGTATCGTTGTGTCTGTTTTGTGAGATGGAGGACTGTGGATTGGTGTCGGACATATGGGTTAATGTTGGACTTGTGGGCTTGGGTAGCACTGGGTTGGGATGTTTTCTTGACGTGCACTTAATCTTTATATAAAGTTCTCTCTTATACATGAGTTTCTATGGATTTGTTTATCTAAAGTACCCAGGCTATCACATTATGGCTTCTCCTCAGGGATGTCTTTCAGGAAGTGAGCCTTGTCAGCTAAAGCAGGAAACTGGCAAAGGCAGCTGCACTCTGGTCCAACCATCAGAAAACAAGAGACCCAAGAACTCGAAAGGCGATGCTCACTGAGCCATTAATCTCTCTGCCCTTCAATTAACCCCACATGTGTTTATCGGCCAGGTTGGCACAATAAACTAACTCACTCACTGGCCATTCCCCCAGTATGCTTTTTTCCTTAACGCTTTCATGCCTGTAACAAAAAGGATCACCTTACTTCTACCTAACTCTGTCCGTAGATAATATTGTAGTCACCGTGAATTTTTTTTTTTTTACACCACCATCCTCATCAGCCTGCTTGACAACAGCTACTCTGTCGGGTGAATAGTCAGACTTCAGTTCTACTTGGCAAACAAGGCTGGCCATAAAAATGAAGCCTGCTAACAAGCTCACAAAATCAAAAGCCAAAGTGAGCTCATTGCAAGTTCCTTCATCATACTCCTGTGGACTGACAGTAATTCCCAAAACCTAATGTGAAGTACACTTAGGAAAAGCTCGGCTGAAATGGTTCAGAGGTTGTATATTGGAGTGGGTAGAAAATAACCTGGGGAACAACTCAGGGATATTCGAAGAGTCAACTTCATTAGATAAAAACTAGTTTATTCATGGCATATTTTTAAAATTAAGAATGAGTCTACGTTTTTAAAATCTTAGCAATTAAATTTTTTTAATATGAGACGATACAACCACTCTTTAGAAATTGTTGCTATTTATTTACATTTCTCGTCTCATAAAAGTTTGAAATTCCTCACTTGTTTAGTTCTGATTTACCTTATATAGTGGAGCTTGTTAGTCATGTCCTTTAATTGATCTATAAGATATTCTTCCTAGACTCATACTTACCAAAAATGAGGTTAAACAAATTCTTTCTTGGGCTCATACTTCCCATCTAGGAGGCTGAGTGGATAATTTTTCTGGTTTCCATGTAATGGAGTCTAAAAATGGGGTCTAGGATCTTGCTTCTTTCAAAAGTAGTGGCAAAAAAAGGATTATCACGCTTGCTTTACTAGAAAAGTACCCCATTTTAATTAAATATTTTATTTGGGGATTCTTAAAAATCTTATGACAATCCATCATTCAACTGCATTAAGCACACTTGTACACATGTTGACACCAACATTTCCAAAACATTTTCTTTCTAGTTGAGCTCTTGGTATCAGTTCCTCTTTTTCTCCCTCCCTCCCCCACCCTCCCACCTTTGTGAATGCTTGATCAATTATATATTATAGCTGTTATTTTGAGGACCCCCTTTTTAGATCACCCAGAAAACAAAGATATTACTTTGGTGCTGCAATTTTAACACAATAACAGCACAGATAGCAGAGGGCTGTGCTTTATGTGAACTCTTCTTGTGATTAGGTGCTATTGAGTCAGTTCTGATTCATAGCAACCCTGCAGAGTGAAACACTCTCCCATTCTGCACCATCCTCACAATTGTGCTGTTTGAGCCCATTGTTGCAGCCATGGTGTCAGTCCATCTTGTCCAGGGACGTCCTCTTTTCCCTGCCCCTCTATTTTACCAAGCATGGTGTTCTTCTCCAGGAACTGGTCTCTTCTGACAACATGTCTGTGTTAGTTTGGGTAGACTAGAAAAACAAATTCATAGAAACACTCATATGTGGATAAGAAAGACTTTATATAAAGAGTAATTGTACATTAAGAAAACATCCCAGCCCAGTCCAGATCAAGTCTGTAAGTTTGATATGAGCCCATATGTCACATATCAATCTATAAAGTCCTCTTCAGACTCACGAAACACATGCAATGAAGCCAAATGCAGGAAGATCACAGGCCAGTGGGTGGGAAGTCTTGTGGATTCAGTGGAGTTGTAAATATCTCAGTACTGGCAGGGGTCTTCACGTGGCTCCTCCAGCTCAGGGCACTGGTGTAGCTTCATGTGTCTTGTCAGCAAGCATGCCTCGCAGGGAGTGAGCATATGTCCCACCTCCAGGGAGCTATTTATGTCCTTACCACCTCCA